>NC_090446.1:1043913065-1045113065 GCF_031143425.1 Pleurodeles waltl | reverse complement strand
CACCAGGGGTTCCCCATGGGCTGCAGCATGTACTGTGCCACCCATGGGAGCCCATGCAACATGTTTCTGCGGCCTGTCATTGCAGCCTGTGTGAAAAGGTGCATGCACTCTTTCACCACAGGTCACTGCACCAGGTCACTGTAAGTCACCCCATGGTAGGATCTCCAAGCCCAGAGGGCAGAGTGCAGGTACCTGTGTGTGAGGCCCCTCCTGCATGAGCAGAGGTGCCCCTACGAACTTTAGCTCCATTCCATTGGACTTGATAAGTGCAGGGAAGCCATTTTACCTGTGTCCCGGACACAGATCACTACCTGTGTCCAGCTACATAATGGGTACTCCGAACCTGGGCATGTTTGGTATCAAACATGTCAGAATCATACACCAATACTGTTGTCAGTGTTGGTTGTATGATACCATGCACTCTGGAGGTTCCTTAGAGGACATCCAACATTGCTCCTACCAGTCTTCTGGGGTTTTCCTTGCAGCCTGTGCTGCTGCCACCCCTCAGACGAGTTTCTATTCTCATGCTGCATGACCAAGCTCAGGCAGAGGAAGGCAGAACAAAGGATCTCCTGTGGGAGAAGGAGACAACACCGTCTCCCTTGGAAATAGCTGTTACAAGGCTTGCGAGGGGTAGTCTCCCCAAACCACCGGTATTCTTTGAAGGGCACATTTGGTGCCCTCCTTGCATAAACTGGTTTGCACCAGTCCAGGGACCCCTGGTCCCTGCTCTGGCGTGAAACTGGACAAAGGAAAGGAAAGGGAAGTGACAACTCTCCTGTCCATCACAACCCTAAGGGTGGTTCCCAGAGCTCCTCCAGGTGACCACTTGATTCTGGCATCTTGAATCCAAGGTGGGCAGAGGCCCCTGGGAGCATCTGAATGGCCAGGTCAGGTAAATGACGTCACAGCCCTCTCCTGTTAGGTGGTCACCCTGCTAGGTGACCAATCCCCCTTTCTGGGCTATTTAGGGCCCTCCCTCTTGGGTGGGTTCTCATATTCGACATCTAAGATTCCAACAGGACTCTTCTGCATAGTTTACGTCATGTTCTTGCCCCTGAAACTGCAACTGAAACCTCCTGGAACTGACAATCTGCAACTACAGCGATGACTCTGCCCTGCAGCATTGTTTCTCTGGCTCCTTCTAGCAACTGCAACATTTCCCTGGCTGTGCAACCTCTGTGGGTGATGAGTCTTCGTTCTGCACAAGAAGTCAGAAGGAGTCTCCCTTGGAGTGAAGGAGTCACTCCCCTGCATCTGCAAGCACCAACTGCAACAGCGACTGGCTTCGTGGATCTTCTCACCTCCAGATCTGTGTGGATTCTGCATCACAGGTGGTAGTCTGGAGTGGTCCCCTTGGTCCTCTCTACCAGCTGTCCAACTTGGGACACGGAACGCCCTTGCCTCTCCTCGCAGGACAGTACCCGTGTGCACCACAACTCGTGCAGCTACCAAGGCTTGTTTGTTCCTCCTCCAAGGAATCTTCAGGCCCTGTGTAGCCCCGGACAGAAGCACCTCTTCCTTCAACGCACAGTCTCCTGCCTCCTGCTCCAGTGACATGGGACTTCTCTTCAGGTGTGCTGAGTGGGCCTCACGGCGACTCCTGTACGTGCTGCCAGTGGGTTGCCTGTGGGGGCTACCTCCACTTCTTGGGACTCTCCCAGGTGCTGAGGGTCACCCCGGACTCCCCTCCTTGGGTCAAGTCTCCGGGACCTATATGGTCCTCTTCAGCCTTGCTACCACCTTCTCCATCTCTTGCATTTGCCAAGGCTTGTTGGTGGTTTTCCAGCACCACTAACCAACTGCATCTTGACTGCCGATATGGGACATCAGTTGTATCACTTCTGGGACTCCTATTCAGCTCCTATGCTGCACTGCTGACCTTCTTCATCCACCGTTGACCAGGTCGTGCATCCACAGAAGGGCGGGTAGTGGCTCCTGCCACAAGCGGACACTCCAACTCGAACTGGTCTTGGACCCCTTCCTTTGCAGGTCCTCTTCTGTCAGTATCCACCTTTGGGTTCTTCCAGTCTCGATTGGGTCTTGCACATTCCTTTTCCAAAGTCCTCCTGGTGTTTTGGGGGAAAACCAGGTACTTACCTCTGCTCTCCTGGTCACTCAGGGTCACTATGGTATTTACCTCCTTGGGTTCCTAGTTCATCCAGCTCCCTTCTACCGATTCCACTTCTTTGGGTGGGGCACTGCCTTTCACATTCCACTTTTTTAGTATATGGTTTTGCCCTCCCCTAGGGCCTTCACTATTTGCTATTGCGTTTACCAATACCTACTGCTTTCTGTGCTATTTACTGATTGCTAATGTGTATATAATAGTGTGTTAATTTACCTCCAGTTGGGGGATTACCTACTCAATATTCTGGTATTTGTGTTACTTTAACAAAGTAACTTTATTTTGTAACACTGTGTGGTTCTTTCATGGGTATAAGTGCTGTGTGACTATAGTGGTATTGCATAAGCTTAGCATGTCTCGTAGATGAGTCTTGGCTGCTCATCCACAGCTACCTCTAGAGAGCCCTGGCTTCCTAGTCACTGCCTACACTTCACTAATAGGGGATACATGCCTTAATTGGATAAGACCATAGGTGCTCACCACACACCGGGCCAGCTTCCCACAGTAAATGCTTAGGAAATAAGTGGATCTGCTTATATTGTAGATTTTTCCCCAAAATACATCCAAGGTTGAGATTGGAAGTATGGTTGTTGAGCCAGGGAAGGGGCATGGAGAAACCATCGCAAGTGTGATAAACACCACAGAATTCCTTTCTATATAGATGTCTAACCACAGATTCCTCAGTTTATAAATACTCTTCAAGCATCATACTGAATCCAAAAACTTTTCCAGCAGTACCTGTGTGTTCCTGGCTATCAGCCCTCCCTGATAGGGAGTCTAAAAGAGTAGAGACCTTTAGAAAGAGGATATAGTGTTACCTCATTTAGCCCCAAGGTCCATCACTGGCACTTCCCTGCTGGGCCACTATTCCCACACACTTTTGATTCAGTGGCTCAAGTACTCTGTTGTCCATGAAGACCTCTGAACTATCCTGACCCATGCTCTGGTGGATGATCGTAATGCGCCCAAATTCACAATTTGTTGTGGCCTAGATACCACCAGTTCCATTGGGTGAGCCATTGGCTCCTGAGTTGCCGTTCATTGTCACGTCTGGTTGCGGTCAGTACGTTTTTCAAGCGATGACCAGTCATCTCTTATGAACGTGCCCTTTGATGGACTCCACACTGGACCAGTTCATATAGAGTAGGGCTCATAGAGTTTATCTGCCCCATCTCGCCTGCTGCTTCAGCTCTAACGTTCCTTTTGCAGTTTCGGCTTGGATACCTCATACAGGCAGCCACTTCAGACTGAAAGCTGCCAAGCAGTTTTGTGGCCAAGGTTGTGGCAACGACTGCCCTCGTGGTCAGGGTAATTTAGCCAGTCAGCCTACCACCATCCCTGCAGCCCCAACTGCCATACCTCTTTAGTGTATCCTTAGTGGAGCACAACCACCAGTTGGAGGCAGGATCCTACGATTATTGCTGTGTTGGGAGACCATAACTTTGGGTGCTGCAGATAGTCCAGAAGGGATACACCTTGCCCTTTGAAGCCACTCCACCACATTTTCCACTGACTCCGGAGTGACTGATGGATGACTATCTGTCTCTCTTATGGCTGGAAACGTAATCCCTTTTGCTCAAAAGGGCTATTGAGATGGTGCCTGCTCCAAAAGTGGATTGTGGGTGTTACACTACTTTCTGGTGTCAAAGAAGGATGGAGGCCTTTCTGTCATTTTAGACCTGTGTCCTCTCATCATCAACTTCAGAATATTCACCCTGGCCTAGATCTGTTCTGCCTTCGACCCTTGAAACTGGATGGTGGTGTTCAATCTACAGGACACTTATTTTCATATCCTCACCCTGAAGGCCCATTGGCAATATCTATAATTTATAGTGGGAAAGGAGAATTTTCAGTTCATAGTGCTCCTCATGTGTTCACCAAAGTGGTGGTAGCAACACTCCTTTGGAAGTCATGGGGTTCAGTCTTCACCTACCACGACAACTGTTGAAATCAGGCTCACCCCAGGCTGTTGTCAACCAACTCCAGACTAGAGCAAACCATCAGTCATTGTTTGGGTTTACTATCAATGTGCTGAAGTCAAACCTTACTTCTTCTCAGATTCTCACCTTCATTGGATCCATTCTGGACACAGTTTGGTTTTGTGCCTTTCCCCAGAGAGTCCAGGACATTCAGGCTGTGATCCACCAATTGGGATGGATGGTATCCTGCTAGTTAGGCACTCCAGGTGTCATATGTGGGCCCTGAAGACTCATTGGGCCCAACATCAAGTGGGCCTGTCTGACCACATCCATATTTCAGAGGAACAGCAAACAAGGGTAGTAAGGGTGAAAGGACGCCGCACATCTAAACAGTAAAACAATGATTTTGAGACAAATATCCAAGTAAACATAGAATCTGGTGCAATCTGGCCAAGTGCCTTTCTACCCAGTAGGCACAAAAATGGGTAACAGAGTACCCAAGGACAAATCCTAAATATGTTGTTTTAACCATGTGTCCAAACACCCACCGTGTATATATTTGCAATCACCGGTTGTACCATATTGCTTTGTTTCTTTCACTATTGAGTCCGGCTATGGTCTCCATATACTCCAATGTCTTTGAAAACTTCTTGTACTTTGCATTTATTGTTGTACCAGAGTATTTTTACATTTACTTAACAATTTTTTTCCATTACTTTCCTCCATTACTACACACACGGGACCTACCTTTCAATCTACTCAATAACCACTCTTGCCTGCTATTACCTGGGCTCACTGTACCTAATTACACTCTGCACTACACACCTTACTACCTCAACCTGGATTTACTCTTTAACATAACCTTTATATAGCCTGCCTTTCTCTCTACCTTTTCTTCTACTTCTTACATTCCGTCTCCTGTTGTTTATAGTATGCCTAGGCCCAGGCTGTCGCTACTTGCCTGGACCCTAATATAGACCTCCACCACTTGCCTGGACCCTACAACATGGCCGACATACCCTACCGACCGCCTAGGCCGTTCTGACTCGTATGATTTCGTACCGCCCTTTTATACACTCAAGATTGCCGCCCTCTATCTTACTCTCATGTCCCTCTTCTATCTCTATAACACTCCCCCTCACGTTCTTATAACGATTGCCATGGTCTCCTTCGACCATTATACTATCCGGAGACTTGGTGCTACACGCTACTTCGTGTCCTAACAGGTATGCCTGCACCACCTTTCTTAAATTTCATCTTCCTTACAGCTAATATTCCAATCAAACATCTCCGTAGTGTTACATTTTTGTCCTTACCGCGAGCTCACTAACTTTTATTCTTGTGCTTTATTACGGCCAGATTTTTACTTTCCTCACGGCTATATGTTATCCTGTTTGGTTCATTGTTGATTAGCACTTTGGACACAATCCTTTACCGCGCGCTCCACTCACATCACTTTTTTCACCTTACCCTCGCCTTTAACGGCTAATATCCTAACTTAGCTTCACCTTAGTGGTGTTTTATCTGTTTACAT
Organism: Pleurodeles waltl; assembly: GCF_031143425.1. Classification (NCBI taxonomy): domain Eukaryota; kingdom Metazoa; phylum Chordata; class Amphibia; order Caudata; family Salamandridae; genus Pleurodeles; species Pleurodeles waltl. The sequence continues at coordinate 1,045,107,484 of NC_090446.1, read as the reverse complement.
CGCGGTTCTGTTAGCCTCTAGTCCTTTCATACAATACGGTCTGATTTTTACTATCTCTACAGATAGACTTGAATGCCTTTTTTTATAAAGGTTCATTAGCGCTGTGGACACACGGCATAGCGCGTTTTTTTACTTTCCCCACAGTTTCACCTCACTTCGGTCTCTCTTTTAGCTACTTCACCGTCTTCGCTATGCAGCTCAGCCCCTTACACAAGGGCACATTTTCCCCAGCCTTTGGGGACGCGCACAGCTTAGTTCAAACCTCCTGTTCACAGTGTAGTACTAGGACAAGCTTCACCGGACATGCACGCCTCTCAGCCCCTCTATGACCATCTTGCCCCACATGGTGGCTCCCGTTTTTTTCACGTATCAGCATTCACATTCTCCATCACTTACAATCCACTGGCTCATTTCTCTTTTCTTTTTCCCTTTATCCGGCGCACACTTAGGTTATCACCACAGGCTTATCAAGGCCTGCTACACCTGCCTTTTCTCTCATATTCATGACCCCACTCAGCCATCCTCTCAATTGGCTCACTCTTAAAAGGTATGTATGGTGTGACTCATCTTTTTTGTTTATCTTTCTATATACTGTTTATATCCCACTTCTCTAAACTTTATCTTCTTTCTTCTTTCTTGTTTCTACCTTCTTTTCTCCACACATTCTATCTATTCACTCTTCGTTACTCTTTTCTCGACTACTGGCTATTCAATTTCACCATTTCCTCTCTTCCTAGCTTCATTTGACCTTCCAATAGCCCACACAACTGATTACGGGGCACCCACATTACCTACCCTTGCTGCGTACCATTCTGGCCACATGGCCCAGGTATGTTCTTACACATTCAGGCCCCGTTTGCCTCTTCCTTCGTTACAGCCATTTTTCTGTCTTCATTGACCTCTTAAATTCATCTTTCTCACCTGCCTGTCGTTTAGCTCTCTCTCAGCCCTTCGTCAATCTTCCACTTGTTTCACCTCACTTCACAGTCTCCCCCATTTTTTCTTACACTAATCAAGGTTTATACGTTACTTCTACCAAACCATGGACTATGGGTTTATACTTCTCACTACGTTGGTCCTAGATTTCTCAGCAATCGGTTACGGTTACTTACTTCCTCTCTCTCATACTCCACACCATGGGTTTTCAATCACGAATACTGTATGCCGTGCTGTATTGACGCGCACCCACTCATCTGCTAATGCCCACATAACTCACTTATGAATCATTGGTCACTCAGATCCAATTTTTGGAGTCTCTTTTTTCCACATGCTCATCTTTGAGCTTACTTTTGAATATTTACACCTTTCCATGCCACCAACAAAATTCTGTGCTTTGATTACTGTTTTGCAGCCTTGATAAAGTCACTTGTGTGACGAAACACGTGTTGGCTGTATCTCGTTGATGGCACTCTGATTTATAGTTGCCACAAATAAAGACACCTTCTGCAAACCAGACCTGAGACTCCATTCAACTATTTCACTTCGACAAACCACCACCAGGGATACCTATCCCTGCTACACTATTGTACTTTGTATTATGTGTGCTGTTGGCCTTCCTGTTTCATATTTCAGAGGAGACTGCAAAAGGTCTGTGGTGGTGGTTATTGGACCACAAATGGGTCCGTTTTAATCCCTCTCCCTTTCCCACACAAAGCTGACAGTGGTGACCGATGGGTCACTCCACAGTTGGGGTGGCCATCTGAGAGAAGCGGAGATCAGAGGACTGTACCTCAGACATAGTCTTGGCTCTATATCAGCTTTCTGGAACCGAGGGCCATCAGCCTGGTGTTAAAAATCTTCCTTTCATCCTTCCATATAAGTGTTACGAGTCAGCACCACTGCGATATAGGGCGGGTGGAGTCATAGACCCTGTGACAGGAGTCTCTTTATGTCTGGAAATCACTGGACCATCAAGGAAGTGTTCTGGTGTCAAACTACTTATCGGGTCCTTGAATGCCAGGACAGACAAGCTCACTAATTGATGCCTAGTGGACCAGAAATTGCAGTTGCACCTGGAGCTTGCAAAAGGTCTCTTTTGCGAATAAGGTAAACCTTGGCTTGATCTGTTTGCCTCTCCCTAGAAGTTGCAATCCCAGCAGCTCTGCACTTTGGATTTCCCTAAGTTCATCTTGCTAGGTAGGAGACACATTCTGCCTGGGGTGGAACTCCTATTTGCCTTCCTATCAATACCTATTCTGTGCCGAGCTCTGGAGGTGATCAGGACCGACCAGGTCCAAGTCATCTTAGTGGGCACATATTAGGCACTGAGTGTGTGGTATCCAGAGCTTCTTGGCATGAGCATCTGTCCTCTGATCAGGTTGCCACTCCAGGGTGATCTTTTGTCATAGCAGTAGGTCCCTTGACTAAAACTGTATGCACCTACCATTAGGACAAATTTGTGGCTTAGCATGACACATGGCAGATAGACCTTCTGCAGGCAAAGTTATCTGGCATTTTATTGTTTGTTTTGGCCCTCGCCCAGCAAGTCTTTGCCCTGGGGGCTGTTAAAGGGTACCTTTTGTCTCTTTCGGTCTTTTTGTGGTTGTCGGACCAGGCCTCGTTATTCAAATCACCAGTGGTGATGTATTTTTTTTTCTTTTTTTTTTTTTTTAACTTTAGCACACCTGCTTCCTCCTTGTCCTTTTCTAATCTCACAGTGGGACCTTAACATAATTGGTATGCACTCACTAAGCTGCATCACAGATGACATCTGGGCTTCTCACCCCCTTGTCACTATAACATCGACATTGCTGGTGAGTGAGGATCAAGCTCTGTCAACCCACTGTATACCACCTTCTTCCCAGTCAAACCCTCACCTTACCTGTGTTCTGTGCTCCGCCTCACTCCTCTGAGGAGGAGAGACTTCATTGTTTGGACCCTAAAAGAGCACTGGGCTTTTACATTGATCATGCCTGAGAATACCTGGTTTACCATCTGCTCTTTGTGGGGTTTGCTGGAGTAAGAAAAGGGAAGGACATGCAGGAAAAGACAATTTTCCTGTCCTGGACTTCTGACAGGCTGCTTTGTGGACATCCCTCCATACATCTGCGCAGCACTATTGTCTGGGCAGCGAGGTTCGCCAAGGCAGGCATTTCGCCCACTCGGTCCAGAAGGTTTTTTGCTTTGAGTCCATCTGCAGACCAACCTCCAAATAGGAACTGCTTTGGTATCTATTCAAAAGGTGTGGATTCTGCAGTTAGAAGTTTCTATCGGAAGAAAAGTTACATACCTCCGGTAATGCTCCTTCTGGTGGAGATTTTATCTAACTGCAGATTACTCAGTCCATTAATAGGAAACCCAATTCTAAGTATGTGCACAATAGTCACAACCAATATACTATTAGGACTCTGTCTGGGGGCGCAGATAGTGTTGAAAAAAACTCAAGGTGCCTGTAAAGACTCTGCACATCATTTGCGGAGCTGAACGTGGTCATGCTGAGTCACATCAGCAGGCAGAGATCATGGTCAAATGTTTCTTAATCCAGTCTGTCTTCTGCAGGATATTCAAAACGTGAGGAATCTGCTGTTAGAGTGTCTACCAGAAAGAGCAGTTAAGTAACTTGTTCATTTACCCATAACACTAAAAAATAGAATGCCATTTCCACATGAAATATGCTGTGCAGAACATACTCTAGAAGTCACAAGCAATCGCTGTCCAGAAGGTACAAGAAGTGTGGAGAAGGGGCTCCTCCCACCTTAGCGCAGTCTAGTATCTGCTTACTTTCCCAGAGGTATAGCCAGAACGAGATCTAGCACCATGGACATTGCCGCTTTCTATCATCGTCACAGTTCATGATGTCCAGGACTGGCCGAGGCACCTACCACTTGTTCACCATTGAGGGCTGGTTCGCTGTTGAAATGCTCATCATGGCAGTGGACATGATCATCAATGTTTACACATGTCATGTAAGGCTATCAGTTTTTCTGCTTCATGGTTAAAGTTACTCAAGACCAGGCAACTGCCACCAACCCCAGATTCTGAATACTCAGGGGCTTACTTTCCTTCGCTGTAAGAGATTTGTCTAATTAGTAAAATAGTCCTCTCCACCTAGATGTTCTCCTTTGAAGCTCTTTAAATGAAGGTCACCAAGAGGTCATACTACCACTCGGTGGACAACGTCTCTGGCAGTAGATTCTCTAGCATATCTCTGTAACTGCTCCTCATTGTGGCTCTTCATGCCCTCCTCTGCTAGTTGGTGCTCTTGTAATGAAGTAACTTTCTGCCAAGGTCTCTCACCAGAAAATCTCATGCTCCTCATAAGCACAAGTCGTATTGATCTTCATCTCTCAGATCAAGATACTCTTATAGAAGATTGCATCTGCCTAGGGTCCATCATGCTTGAAAAGAAACAGTACTGTAGAACACCTTTTCCTTAGAAGTCATTAAAGGCCCGACTCTGCAGTTGAGCCTGCACCTAGGCCAGCTTGGCTCCTCCCCTCGGCATGCCTTCAGTGGGAGTCAAAAGTAACGTCTTAAGAGAAGTGCTTCAGCCGCAAGTGGCCCCCTCGAGCCTCTTCTTCCTTTTAATGATGCCCTTACGGACGTCATGTTTGGGAACTTAGTGATCCAAGCCTCCACTTCATGTGTAAGACCTGGCGCATTCCCTGTCACTCCACTGGATAGGGAATCCAAGAGGCTGAACACCTTAGGAAAGAAATTGTTTTCTTCCACCAGCCTGAGGACTTCGGTCTGTGAACACTGCATGCCTTTTGGGGTGTTAGTCCCATGCACTGTGAGATTCTGTTGCGCATGTGCTGCCCACGGTCTCGGAGGAGGCTCAGGCAATACTCTTCCAAGCTATGGCAGAAAGGAGTGAAGCAGCCAAGTTCATGATCAGATGTGGGCTGCATGCGACGACTTGCCAGGCAGAGTGGTTTCTTCTGGTTTCTTCATCTGTGGCACTGCGCCGCCACACCTGGATGAGAGTGACAAGGTTCTTGAGGGGATGTCCAAGCCTTGCTTATGGACATGCTCTTTGTTGGCTACCATCTCTTTAGAGACAAAGTGGACTCAGCACTGGATTTCTTTAAGAATAAAAGATCTATGGCCAGGTCCTTGGGACTTTCCCTGCCCCCCCCATCATCCCCAGGCCACCTTTTGCTCCTTATTGGCAACAGAAAAGGGGCCTGGAAGCTGTTTGGAAATTGGAAAATATGGCCTACGATCCACTAAGGGCAGTTGCTATATGGGAGTCCTTCACTCAAAGCCTTATTAAGAAATCCCCAGGGATGGGGCATGTGCAGGGGGGAGCACCTGGGGCATAGAAATATCATATGCATGATACGGGCAATACGGCTGAGGAAATTGGGGGTGAATAGGCTTCTGAGACAATTGTGGAATTATCCAACTGATGGATCAAGTTTAAAAACTCTGCAGAAAGAAAGGAACCTACTAAAGAGGGATATCTGGCTCTTTAAACGATCAAAGCCGGAAACTCTATGGGCAAAATTACATTTTGCATCGACCCTGGCAAACTCTAGTCGGTTCTGGAGCTTGATTGACAACATTGAGAAAGACCCCAGAGCTGTGATCAATGCAAACGTCACAGAGGAGGCATGGGTGGGATATTTGATATCCTGTTTTAAAGAATCATCCCCAAAAAATAACGGCAAAGCCCAATGGGAGATGACTGTGGACAGGTCTGAGCCTCAGGAGCCTATTACCTTCAGTTAACTTGAAATAATCAAGATAATAGAAAAAACACGCCAAAACTGTGCACCTGGCCCCAATGGCCTACCACAGGCCCTATTTATACAGCTTATCTCAAGATGGGTGGCTTTTTCTGCCATAATGTTCAATTACGTCCTAGCAACAGGCTCTGTCCCAGACAGCTGGAAGGGCTCGATAATCCACCCAATTTACAAGGAAGGGAAGGCTCCCTTACCTTCCAATTATCGTCTAATTGCCCTTCTGGATGTAGACATAAAATACTTATCCATAGGTATCTTGCAGCACTAAGAACGGTGGTCCATGGTCAAAGGAAGGCTCCCCATTAATCAAACAGGTTTTCTCAAAAACAGGGCACGTTAACAAACCTCATGGCATTAAGGGGGTCATTCTGACCCTGGCGGTAATTACCGCCATGGCGGAGGTTGGCGGTAGCACCGCCAACAGGCTGGCGGTGCTCCGCCGGGCATTCTGACCGCGGCGGTACAGCCGCGGCCAGTAGCGGAAAGCCGGCGGTGTACCGCCGACTTTCCGCTGCCCATGGGAATCCGCCATGGCGGCGCAGGTTGCTGCGCCACCATGGGGATTCTGACACCCCATACCGCCATCCTGTTCCTGGCGGTTCGACCGCCAGGAACAGGATGGCGGTATGGGGTGTCGTGGAGCCCCTGGGGGCCCCTGCAGTGCCCATGCCAATGGCATGGGCACTGCAGGGGCCCCCGTAAGAGGGCCCCACAAAGAATTTCAGTGTCTGCTTTGCAGACACTGAAATTCGCGACGGGTGCAACTGCACCCGTCGCACCTTCCCACTCCGCCGGCTCCATTCTGAGCCGGCTTCCACGTGGGAAGGGTGTTTCCCGCTGGGCTGGCGGGCGACTTTCGGCGGTCGCCCGCCAGCCCAGTGGGAAAGCCAGAATGACCGCCGCGGTCTTTTGACCGCGGAGCGGTCTTTCGGCGGGAACCGCTCGGCGGGGGGCGACCGCCGCGGTCAGAATCACCCCCTAAGTCTGGTAATTAATAGAGCAAAGGCCACAGGGACACCACTCTATATGTGCTTCATGGATTTTAAAGCTGCATTTGACTATGCCCCCCGAGACAAACTATGGATAAAACTACAGCAGTGGGGGTTGCCGGGGAATCTAGTAAATGCCATTGTTATTGTCTATTCTAACACTTGAGTACAAATCGAATCGGGAAGCAGCTCGCACTTATCCAGGCCCATTAAAAACACTGTTGGTCTGAAGCAGGGCTGCGTTATAGCTCCACCTCATTTTAATTTGTATATAGCAGATCTATCTCCAGCCCTGGATAAACAACCAGCTCACCCACCATGCCTAGGGCGTCCTAAAATATCTAACCTACTTTATGCAGATGACCTGTTGCTGCTTAGTAATTCTGGAGTAGGCTTACAGAAACTCTCGAACAATCTAGGAGGCTATGTGCTGGCTAATGACTTCGAAATAAATTATGGGAAATCTAAAATAATCCCCTTCAACCATATACCTACCCTACACCATAAGTGGTATTTGAATGGAAAGCATATTGAGGAAGCAGTAGCATACACATACCTAGGGGTCAGGTTTGACTCTAAAGGCACGTTTGCAGGCCACAAAGAAGTAATTAGGGAGAAGGCACAGGCTTTAAATCTGACCTTTGGAAACTTGGCAAAGTCTTTCCTTGGGTGGCCCCTAAAGCCGATGACCATGGTTATGAGAGCGAAATTACTTCCGACTCTTTACATATGGGACAGAAATAATCAGCGGGCGGAGGTGGCCATACTAGATAAATTGTTAGCAAAATCCTATAAACAAGTCTTTCAACTACCTAGATCGGCCTCCCGGCCCAAGTCAGACTAGAGTTTTCGTTAATAAAGCAATCATTGGAAAGGCCGGCAGCATTTGTCGAGGGCTGCTACAAACTACATCTAGCCCCTAAAGGGACTCTAGCAAAATTAGTCTGCAAGAAATTAATCTTGAGAGGGGCAATAATATTTTTATGCACTATTGGGAAAAATGCAGAGTCAAGCTGGAGCTGGGCGACCTGTGGGGCAGCTCATTACCGACGCCAGCTTTGAGAAAAGCAGTTAACAAATCAGCTAAGATCCTAAGCTGGCTTGATGATATGGAAGCCCTATCGAAACAATCACATGGATGGCTAGTCCTAAACTCATGTGCATTGGATAAGTAATCACTCATCCTGTCCTGCCCACTAGCCCGCAAAACTAAACAGAGCCTCTTACGAATGAGGTTGGGAGATTTACCAACTCTTGATTTCCTTCCGAAATGGAAAAGAGAGGCTGTGCCGCAACCACAGGTTTGCAGACTATGCCTTCAGGCTAGGGAGACTGTAACCCATGTTATCCAGCTCTAGGAAGTCAGAGAAGGGAACTACTGAGAAGAGAATTTAATGCCCTAGGAGTTTGATCCTGCAGGTTGGCTGTTATGACACAACTCGACCCAAGTAACAAAACGTTAAATATCAGATTAATCCAGTTCCTGCAAATCTTTGCCGCCCTGGCAGTCCCACCCAGTTTATCCAGCTCACTCTTCGTAAGGAAAGGGACTGTCCAGTTATATAATGCCGCAGCCTAGTCTATAGATATGAGGTGTCCCTAATGTGAGGGTTTTGTCTATTTTAAATGCACTTTCAAATAACAGGTTGCTTTGCCTAAAAGAATGCTGGGGCCCTAGGTGTCCCCAATGTGATGGTTTTGATTATCTTGAATTTATATTAAAAAAATAGGTTGTGTTTGTGTCTCACACCAGTATTTGGGGTTTTTGTGTCTTAATCACGAGGGCTTCTTTTAATTTCTGTTTACATTTTATTGTCCGCATACGTTTAAGATTAATTGATACTGGTGTCTACTCTCTATAATAGCCCAGCACGTCATGTGGGAGGACCCAAAAACCCATTATTGCATCTTTTAGATGTTTTTTATGGTTTTTATAAACTAATAAAGTATTCTTCTACCTACCTACCTTCCAGTTGCATCCTTTCCCGCCCAACCATCACACAAAGCAAGTTCCCCAGCAACTGCATAGCCAAGGACGCTATTCTTGAAGACCCCCTGGGTTGGGCCAGTACATCTTCCCCGCCCCTTCCCCCCCACCCTTGCAGCACAGCCTCCAAATCTCTTTAGTTTTCCCTCAGATCATCAGGGGCAACCAGTGGGAGGCAGCATACACCTTCACCTGCACCACTGGAGGTTGATAACATCAGGCCACTGGCTTCTCCAGATTGCCCAAAGGGGCTACTTTCTCCCCTTTGTGACTACTACGCCACGCATGCCAACCACTTGAGGCAGGCTGACAGATGACCATCTCCCCTTATTGCGACAGAAAGTGGCGGCTCTCATGGCCAAGGAAGTCATAGAGATGGCTGCAATGCCAGAAGTAGGTTGTGGTTGTTACTGCAGCTACTTTCTGGTGCCAAAAAATGACAGAGGCCTTCCCCCGATCCTCGACCTGCGCCCTCTCAATTTCCTCTTTATAATGGAGAAATTTGGAATGCTCACTCTTGCTCAAGTTCTATCTGCATATATATATATATATATATATATATATATATATATATATATATATATATATATATATATATATATATATATATATTCATAAATCATTACACAGTATCCGAGAGGCAATTTCTACCGCTTGTCATGGCAGGAATGATGCCGGCACCATCCATCAGCTCAAGAGGTAATTTAGGGCCATATGTATGAACACATTTTCCCATAGACACAGAATGGGTAAAACCCTTTCCTACATCTGCCCCTTATTTTCTTATTTCATGTAGAGTACAAAGTGCATAGTGCTATTCAAACAGGTATGGCAACGCGTTTTGGCCTGAGCCTTCGACTGGCCATAGAGTTGATCGTGAAGTTAGTGTATTTAAGTCATGTGATCACCCAACATCCACCAATTAAAATCCATTATCGTTAAATATCACTGAAATTGCATTTTATAGTCAACTTTTTTAACCCAAAATAGAAAAGAGATCTGTTTTTAACTTAAATGTTTATTAAATCGAAATGTACATTTAATATGATTCAGAAACTGATGCCCAGTTATTAGTTATATCAATATATAGTGACTTATATTCCCTATACCTGTATTATTTTTCACCCTAATACCCTTAGTAAAATACAAGTTTCTACATAATTACATTGCATGAATCCATGAGGTGCAAAATGACGGGAGGGAGGGGATTGTTTTTCATTTTAAAGATACAATTATTCTGTAGGCACTATGTTTCACATTTTCATCTCCCCTTATTTTGGGATTTTTTAAAGATTTTTTTTTTTTTGGATTCACGGTAAAGTACCTTTAGGAGTGAGAACAAATGAAATTAAATTCATCTCAAACAGGGAAGGAAAAGAAACTACAAGCCTACCACTCACTGCAGCTCATTTTGGGGAGATATTTTCTCCCCTAAGCATCTTCTTTATTTCATATCTTTCCAAGCCCCATGTTAAACTAAGATACTTGTCTTGAAGTTTAGTCCATTTTCTTATGAGAGTTCAGGATAGATAAACAAATCAATTTGTGTCTCTTTCCAGATGTCTCCTTTTCTCTCATTCCCTCTCTCTTATAGGTGTGTATGTAATTCCACATCCATGTTCAAGCCCCACGGTATTTCAGTTCCAATCAGAACGATCCATTTGGATTTCATTCTCCTCAGTCTCTGTTCCCGATCTACTCCCCTTTGATTTTGTTTCATGTGTTGTATACCATAATATCTCAAACCCTTTTGTACACTTTGATGTTGTTCCCATATGTGCTTTGCTATTGAGTATGTCAGGTCTTGGTTGTTTATTGCTCTTATTTGTTGCAAGATTCGTAATTTTAATTTATTGACTGTGTTGCGAACATATTTCTTACCACACACAGATTCCAGTACATAAATCACGAATGGAGTGTCAGTCTATTCTTTCCATGATTCTCATGAGCTTCCCATCAAATGTTTTTGCCATAAGTACATGCTTTGCATTTTGTGCATCTCCAAAAGCCTTGTCGTACATGTGTGTGTGTGTGTGTGTGTGTATATGTTCGATGGCATGTGTAGCTGCAGATACACATGCTTTGCACATCCCGCCATCTAGTGTTGGGCTCGGAGTGTTACAAGATGTTTTTCTTCGAAGAAGTCTTTTCGAGTCACGAGATCGAGGGACTCCTCCCCTTTCGGCTCCATTGCGCATGGGCTTCGACTCCATCTTAGATTGTTTTCTTTCTGCCATCGGGTTCGGACGTGTTCCTTTTCGCTCCGCGTTTCGGTTCGGAAAGTTAGTGAAAATCTCGGAAAATTTGATGGTATTGTTTGCGTTCGGTATCGGGTTAGTTACAACAGATCGACACCGAATTTGGAAGAGCTCTGGTGACCCTTCGGGGTTTTCGATTCCCCGGCGGGGCCTGGTCGGCACGACCACGTGCGTCTTCAAGTCTAATGGAACGGACCCCATTCCGCTTCTGCTCCGAATGTCACAACAAGTATCCTTATACAGATCAGCATCTGGTCTGTAATTTGTGTTTGTCTCCAGAACACAAGGAGGATACTTGTGAGGCCTGTCGAGCGTTTCGGTCCAGAAAGACCTTAAGGGACCAAAGAGCAAGAAGACTACAGATGGCGTCGGTGCCGACAGGACAAAAACACATGGAAGAAGAAGAGGAAGCCTTCTCCATCGAGGATTCAGACTCGGAAGAGGTCGATCCTGAACAGACGCCGAAAACCGTGAGTAAGACGTCGATACACAAAACTCACGCAAAGACCACAAAAGCCCAGGGGACGCCACCGCCGGCAGGCCATGGCTTAACCCGAAAAATAGGTGACCGAGCATCGGCACCGAAAAAGGGCATGCATGTGTCGAAGTCATCCGACTCCGGTCGAGATACCGGCACAGAGAAGACTCGACCCCGAGAAAAAAAAGTGGCGTTGGAACCAAAAAAGGCAGCCGAAAAGGTTTCAGTACCGAAACATCCGGCCTCGGAACCGAAAACAAGTTCCTACATAGAGGAACAAGGCCTGTCCTCACAAGTGCAAACACATAGATTTGGACAGGAACTAGAGACAATGGAGCCAGATTACACCCAAAGAAGGCTCCACATCCAAAAAGAAACGGGGAAGATCAGTACTCTCCCTCCGATTCGGATGAAACGAAAACTTGCCTTCCAAGAGAAAGACAAGCAGCCACAGGCAAAGGTGGGTAAACAAGTAACACCGCCACCATCTCCACAACGCTCTCCACAGCCATCACCGGTAGCCACTCCACCATTGATGCAATCCCCAACTCATACAGGGATGAGTCAGGATGATCCAGACGCGTGGGATATTTATGATGCGCCAGTGTCAGATAACAGTCCCGACTGTTATCCAGCCAGACCGTTACCACCTGAGGACTCTACCGCCTACACTCAGGTGGTGTCAAGGGCAGCGGCGTTTCATAATGTTAGCGTGCATGCAGAGCCAATTGAAGATGACTTTCTATTTAACACACTGTCGTCCACACATAGCCAGTACCAGAGCCTCCCCATGCTACCTGGAATGCTAAAACACTCCAAACAAGTGTTTGAAGAGCCTGTCAAAGGAAGGGCCATAACTCCAAGGGTGGAGAAAAAATATTAAACGCCACCAACAGACCCTGTGTACATCACACAACAGTTAACACCAGACTCAGAGGTAGTAGGTGCAGCACGCAAGAGGGCGAACTCACACACCGCGGGAGATGCACCACCTCCAGACAAGGAGAGTCGTAAGTTCGATGCGGCTGGGAAAAGAGTGGCGGCACAAGCAGCCAACCAATGGCGCATTGCCAACTCACAGGCCTTGTTGGCGAGATATGACAGGGCTCATTGGGAGGAAATGCAACATTTTATAGAACATTTGCCCAAGGAGTTCCAAAAAAGAGCGCAACAAGTGGTAGAGGAAGGACAGAGTATCTCGAACAATCAGATACGGTCAGCAATGGATGCAGCAGACACAGCTGCTAGGACTGTCAATACAGCAGTAACAATACAGAGACATGCATGGCTGCGTACATCTGGGTTCAAGCCGGAAATACAACAAGCCGTGCTGAATATGCCATTTAACGGTCAGCAGTTGTTTGGGCCGAGGTGGACACTGCTATCGAAAAACTTAAAGACACTGATACGGCCGAAGCCATGGGCGCACACTACTCCCCACAGAGCAAAGGCACATTTCGAAGATCACAATTTCGAGGGGGGTTTCGAGGACAAAGCACTGAACCCACAACCTCACAAACAAGGCCCACTTATCAGAGCCAATACCAGCTGGGAACTTTTCGGGGACAATATAGAGGGGGACGGTTCCCAAAGAGTAGAGGGAAGTTCCAAAGTCCCAAAACTCCACAAAACAAACAGTGACTTACATGTCACAAATCCCCAACACACAACACCAGTGGGGGGAGACTAACCAAGTTCTACAAAAACTGGGAGGAAATAACAACAGACACGTGGGTCCTAGCCATTATCCAGCATGGTTATTGCATAGAATTTCTAGAATTCCCTCCAAATGTCCCACCGAAAACACACATGTCAAAACAACACATAGATCTTCTACAACTAGAAGTTCAAGCGTTGTTGCAAAAAGATGCAATAGAGTTGGTACCAATTCATCAGAGAGGAAGAGGAGTCTACTCACTGTACTTTCTCATACCCAAAAAAGACAAAACTCTAAGCCATATTTTAGATCTCAGAACATTAAATATCTACATCAAATCAGATCACTTTCACATGGTGACACTGCAGGACGTAATCCCATTGCTCAAACAACAAGACTACATGACAACACAAGACCTAAAGGATGCGTACTTCCATATACCGATACATCCTTCACACAGAAAGCACTTAAGGTTTGTATTCCAAGGGGTACATTACCAATTCAAAGTGTTGCCATTCGGGATAACAACTGCGCCAAGAGTTTTTACAAAATGCCTGGCAGTAGTGGCTGCTCATATCAGAAGACAGCAAATACATGTGTTCCCGTACCTAGACGATTGGTTAATAAAAACTAACACACAGGAACGGTGCTCACAACACACAAAGTATGTCATAGAAACCCTTCACAAACTAGGTTTCTCACTCAACTACAACAAGTCACACCTTCAGCTGTGTCAAATACAACAATACTTAGGAGCAACAATCAACACAACAAAAGGGATTGCCACTCCAAGTCCACAAAGGGTACAAGCATTTCACAATGTAATACAGGCCATGCACCCAAAACAAAAGATACAGGTCAAGATAGTGATCTAGGCATGATGTCCTCATGCATAGCCATTGTCCCAAACGCAAGATTGCACATGCGGCCCTTACAACAGTGCCTAGCATCACAATGGTCACAGGCACAGGGTCAACTTCAAGATCTAGTGTTGATAGACCGCCAAACATACACCTCGCTTCAATGGTGGAACACTATAAATTTAAACAAAGGGCGGCCTTTCCAAGACCCAGTGCCTCAATACGTAATAACGGATGCCTCCATGATGGGGTGGGGAGCACACCTCAACCAACACAGCATCAAAGGACAATGGGACACTCAACAGAGACAGTTTCACATAAATCACTTAGAATTACTGGCAGTATTTCTAGCGTTGAAAGCTTTTCAACCTATAATAACACACAAACACATTCTTGTCAAAACAGACAACATGACAACGATGTATTGTCTGAACAAACAGGGAGGAACACACTCAACACAGTTGTGTCTCCTGGCACAGAAAATTTGGCATTGGGCGATTCACAACCACATTCGCCTAATAGCGCAGTTTATTCCAGGAATTCAGAACCAGTTAGCAGACAATCTCTCTCGGGATCACCAACAGATCCACGAATGGGAGATTCAACCCCAAATACTAAACACTTACTTTTAAAGATGGGGAACACCACAAATAGATCTATTTGCACAAAAGAAAATGCAAAATGCCAAAACTTCGCATCCAGGTACCCACAGGATCAGTCTCAGGGCAATGCGTTATGGATGAGTTGGTCAGGGATATTTGCATATGCTTTTCCCCCCCTCCCACTCCTTCCATATCTAGTAAACAAATTGAGTCAAAACAAACTCAAACTCATACTAATAGCACCAACTTGGGCAAGACAACCTTGGTACACAACACTACTAGACCTTTCAGTAGTGCCTCATGTCAAACTGCCAAACAGACCAGATCTGTTAACTCAACACAAACAACAGATCAGACACCCAAATCCAGCATCACTAAATCTAGCAATTTGCCTCCTGAAGTTTTAGAATTCGGACATCTAGACCTTACACATGAATGTATGGAGGTCATAAAACAAGCTAGAAAACCTACCACAAGACATTGCTATGCAAATAAATGGAAACGATTTGTTTATTACTGCCATAGTAATCAAATTCAACCCTTTCACGCATCTGCTAAAGACATCGTAAGCTACTTACTGCACTTACAAAAGTCAAAGCTAGCTTTTTCATCCATTAAAATACATCTCACCGCAATTTCAGCTTATCTGCAAATTACGCACTCAACTTCACTCTTTAGGATCCCAGTCATAAAGGCTTTTATGGAGGGCCTAAAAAGAATTATCCCACCAAGAACACCACCAGTTCCTTCGTGGAACCTCAACATTGTCTTAACACGGCTCATGGGTCCACCGTTTGAACCCATGCACTCATGTGAGATACAATATTTAACATGCAAAGTAGCGTTTCTCATTGCCATCACATCTCTAAGAAGAGTAAGTGAAATACAGGCATTTACCATACAAGAACCCTTTATTCAGATACACAAGCATAAAGTAGTTTTACGAACTAATCCGAAGTTCTTACCAAAAGTCATATCACCGTTTCACTTAAACAGTAGAACTACCAGTGTTCTTTCCAGAACCAGATTCTGTAGCTGAAAGAGCACTACATACATTAGACATCAAAAGAGCTTTAATGTACTACATTGATAGAACAAAACAAATACGGAAAACAAAACAACTGTTCGTTGCTTTTCAAAAACCTCATACAGGGAATCCAATATCCAAACAAGGCATTGCCAGATGGATAGTTAAATGTATTCAAACCTGTTATTTCAAAGCAAAAAGAGAACTGCCTATAACACCAAAGGCACATTCGACTAGGAAGAAAGCTGCTACTATGGCCTTTCTAGGAAACATTCCAATGACTGAAATATGTAAGGCAGCCACATGGTCTACGCCTCATACGTTTACCAAACATTACTGCGTGGATGTGTTAACAACACAACAAGCCACAGTAGGACAAGCAGTACTACAAACTTTATTTCAAACAACTTCAACTCCTACAGGCTGAGCCACCGCTTTTGGGGAGATAACTGCTTACTAGTCTATGCAAAGCATGTGTATCTGCAGCTACACATGCCATCGAACGGAAAATGTCACTTACCCAGTGTACATCTGTTCGTGGCATGAGACGCTGCAGATTCACATGCGCCCGCCGGCCTCCCCGGGAGCCTGTAGCCGTTTCGAAGTTGATCTTGAACATTTGTAAATTTGTAAATATATCACATTAAACCACATTATGTACATACATATTTACTCCATTGCATGGGCACTATTACTATAATACACAACTCCTACCTCACCCTCTGCGGGGAAAACAATCTAAGATGGAGTCGGCGCCCATGCGCAATGGAGCCGAAAGGGGAGGAGTCCCTCGATCTTGTGACTCGAAAAGACTTCTTCGAAGAAAAACAACTTGTAACACTCCGAGCCCAACACTAGATGGCGGGATGTGCAAAGCATGTGAATCTGCAGCGTCTCATGCCACGAGCAGGTATACACTGGGTAAGTGACATTTTCCATATATATAAATATATATATATATATATATATATATATATATATATATATATATATATATATATATATATAAACATATATATAGATATATATATATATATATAGATATAGATATATATATATATATATAGATATAGATATATAGATATAGATATATATATCTATATAGATATAGCAAAAATCTGGATCCCAAAGGATACAATGAGTCCAAGAAAGAAGTGACTCAAACAGATGATCTCACTAAAGAACAAAATATATTTCTACTACAACGTTTCAGCTTCCGCCTTCCTCAGGTAGTACAAGATGGTTTGCTCAGTGGCTGCACAGCTGACACTGCTGGATTTTCAAAAAGCATCATGAGTGAAGATTCCAATTGGAATGTGGAGTCAATGCAGTCCTCAATCAATCAATGCAGGACCATGTTCCCATAGAAAAAGCATTTTTTTACTTGCTTTTATCTTTGGTGCCATTTGATGACAAAAGTGTCCGGGGTGATGCAAGAGTTTCTCTTGGTAATTCCCATAGGACCTTCAGACACCTCTACTGCCTACTGTCAGAACCACTGGACAGAATTACACCAAATTTGGCAGAAAGATAGCATTCGGTATGCAGATTAATCCTTTGCTTATTTGGGGAAAATCCGTCCAGTAGTTTTTTGATAATCAAGGGAAAAACAATTTGTATATCTCTGGTCGTGAATATATTGCAAATAATTCTTGAAAATGTGCAAATGTTTGTGACTAGACATGCAAAAAAAAGCACTGTAATTGGCTGACCACACTCTAACTAGAAAGTTGCGGCCACCGTTTTATTTCAGGGGACCCCTTTCCTTTTAGCAGTTTCGCGCCAGAGCAAGGACCAGGGGTCCCTGGACTGGTGCAAACCGGTTTATGCAAGGAGGGCACCAAATGTGCCCTTCTAAGCAAACCTGTGGTTTGGGGAGTGTAAGAAAATGCCTCCTTGGCATGGTTACCCCCTGACTTTTTGCCTTTTGCTGATGCCTGTTATGATTGAAAATGTGCTGGGACCCTGCTAACCAGGCCCCAGCGTTCTTTCCCCTAAACTGTACCTTTGCTTCCACAGTTGGCACAGCCCTGGCACTCAGATAAGTCACTTGTAAATGGTACCCCTGGTACCAAGGGCCCTGATGCCAGGGAATGTCTCTAAGGGCTGCAGCATGTCTTATGCCACCCTGGGAACCTCACAGCTTGTGTGTGCTGGTAAGGAGAAAATTACTAAGTCGACATGGCACTCCCCTCAGAGTGCCATGCCAACCTCACACTGCCTGTGGCATAGGTAAGTCACCCCTCTAGCAGGCCTTACAACCCTAAGGCAGGGTGCACTATCCCGCAGGTGAGGGCATACGTGCATGAGCACTATGCCCCTACAGTGTCTAAGCAAAACCTTAGACATTGTAAGTGCAGGGTAGCCATAAAGAGTATATAGTCTGGGAGTTTGTCAAACACGAACTCCACAGTTCCATAATGGCTACACTGAAATCTGGGACGTTTGGTATCAAACTTCTCAGCACAATAAATGCACACTGATGCCGGTGTGGAATTTATTGTAAAATGCACCCAGAGGGCATCTTAGAAATGCCCCCTGAATACCAATCCGACTTCTAGCGTTAGACTGACCAGTTTCTGCCAGCCTGCCACAACCAGACGAGTTGCTGGCCACATGGGGAGAGTGCCTTTGTCACTCTGTGGCCAGGAACAATGCCTGTACTGGGTAGAGGTGCTTCTCACCTCCCCCTTCAGGAACTGTAACACCTGGTGGTGAGCCTCAAAGGCTCACCCTTTTTGTTACAGCACCACCAGGCATCCCAGCTAGTGGAGATGCCCGCCCCTCCGGCCACTGCCCCCACCTTTGGCGGCAAGACTGGAGGAGATAATTCGAAAAACAAGGAGGCGCAACCCACCATTCAGGACAGCCCCTAAGGTGCCCTGAGCTGGGATGACCCCTGCCATCTTAATTTTGGAGGATTCCCCCAATAGGATTAGGGATGTGCCCCCCTCCCCTCAGGAAGGAGGCACAAAGAGGGTGTAGCCACCCTCCAGGACAGTAGCCATTGGCTACTGCCCCCCAGACCTAAACACACACCTAAATTTAGTATTTAGGGGCACCCAGGAAATCAGATTCCTTCAACCTGAAACAAGAAGAAGGACTGCTGACCTGAAAGCCCTGCAGAGAAGACGGAGACGACAACTGCTTTGGCCCCAGCAATACCGGCCTGTCTCCTGACTCAAAAAACTGCAACAGCGACGCATCCAACAGGGACCAGTGACCTCTGAAGCCTCAGAGGACTGACCTGAACCTAAGGACCAAGAACCTCCCATGAGCAGCGGCTCTGCTCAACAACAAGCAACAACTTTGCAACTTTCTTGCAACTTCTAAGGACTTCACTCTTCCCGCCGGAAGCGTGAGACTTTACCCTCTGCACCTGACGCCCCCAGCTCGAGCTCCAGAGAACCAACACCACAGGGAGGACTCCCAGGCGACTGTGACCTTGTGAGTAGCCCAAGACGACCCCTCCTGGACCCCCACAGCGACGCATGCAGAGAGAATCCAGAGGGACCCCTTACCGCGACTGCCTGTAACAGGCACTGCACACGCAGCCCCCAGGACCAGAAGGAACCGAGCCTCAGTGCAGGAGTGACCCCCAGGCGGCCCTCTGCCTAGCCCAGTTGGTGTCTGGCCCGAGAAGCCCCCCTGTGCCCTGCCTGCACCTATGACACCCGGGTCTCTCCATTGAATCCTATACAAAACCTGACACCTGCTTTACACACTGCACCCGGCCACCCCTTTGCCGCTAAGGGTGTGTTTTGTGTGCCTACTTGTGTCACCCCCAGTTTTCTACAAAACCCCCCTGGTCTGCCCTCTAATCACGCAGGTACTTACCTGTAGGCAGACTGGAACCGGAGCACCCCTGCTCTTCATAGGCCCCTATGTGTTTTGGGCACCTCTTTGACCTCTGCACCTGACCGGCCCAGAGCTGCTGGTGTGGTAACTTTGGGGTTGCCTTGAACCCCCAACAGTGGGCTGCCTATGCCCAGGAACTTAGATTTGTAAGTGTCTTACTTACCTGACAAACTACCCATTACTTACCTCCCCCAGGAACTGTTGATCTTTGCAGTGTCCACTTTTAAAATAGCTTATTTCTATTTTAACAAAAACTGTATATGTTATTGCTCTAATTCAAAGTTACTAACTTACCTGTGTGGAGTACCTTGCATTTTATGTATTTACTTAAAATCTTGAACTTGTGGTTCTAAAAATACATTAAGAAAATATATTTTTGTATATAAAAACTATTGGCTTGGAGTTAAGTCTTTGAGTGTGTGTTCCTCATTTATTGCCTGTGTGTGTACAACAAATGCTTAACACTACGCTCTGATAAGCCTACTGCTCGACCACAATACTACAAAATAGAGCATTAGATTTATCTAATTTTGCCACTATCTTACCTCTAAGGGGAACCCTTGGACTCTGTGCACACTATCTCTTACTTTGAGATAGTATATACAGAGCTAACTTCTTACAGGGAGGCTACCCCTCCCAAGCCTTATAATGGCTATTTCCGAAAGAGAGGGTGTTGCCTCCCTCTCCTACATGAAATCATTTGTTCTGCCTTTCCCTGCCTGAGCTGGTCAAGCTGCAGGAGGGAGAAGCCTGTCAGAGGGGCTGCAGCAATGCGGGCTGCCTGGAAAACCCTGGAAGACTGATAGGAGCAATAATTGGGGGGGTGGGGGGGGGGGGCTGGCATTAGTATTGGAGTAGGATTCAGACATGTTTGATATCAAATGGAGGAATGTGCCCTTGTTGTCACCCCCCGCCCCCCACACACACACAGACACCTTTTGCCTGATATTGATGCCAACTTGACTGAGAGTGTGCTGGGATCCTGCTAACCAGGCTCCAGCACCAGCGTTCTTTCCCAAAAGCTGTACCATTGTTCCCACAATTGGCAAACCCCTGGCACACAGTTAAGTCCCTTGTAAAAGGTTCCTAGGGTACCAAGGCCCCTGTGGCCAGGGAAGGTCCCCAAGGGCTGAAGCATGTATTATGCCACCCTGGGTAACCCCTCACCAAGCACATGCACACTGCCATTGCAGCTTCAGTGTACTGGTGGGGAGAGTAGGGAAAAGGTTGTTTGCACCCTTCACACAGGCTGCAATGGCAGGCCTGCAGATACACTTTGCATGGGCTTCCCGTGGGTCGCATAATACATGCTGCGGCCCATGGGGGTCGTCCAGATTCAGGCTGCAGGCGTTGTTGTGTTGGGCAGGTGGGGTCAACCCAGGTTGGGCACCTTCTTGGAATCGCTTGGGGACCAGCTCTAGTCTCTTGGGCCACCGGGACACGAGCTGTGGGCAGACCAAATCCCCCTGGGGTGCCTTTAGGGCCCAGGGGATCTGATGGGGCCCCTCGGTTTCTGTGATGGCAACTTTGGC
The DNA here is from genome assembly GCF_031143425.1 of Pleurodeles waltl. Classification (NCBI taxonomy): domain Eukaryota; kingdom Metazoa; phylum Chordata; class Amphibia; order Caudata; family Salamandridae; genus Pleurodeles; species Pleurodeles waltl. The sequence continues at coordinate 1,045,086,546 of NC_090446.1, read as the reverse complement.
TGCGGCCACTGAGGGCTCTTCTGGATTCGTTGTTGGATCCATGTCGACGCCAGATGCTAACATGACCGTCCCCAGAGCCATCAAAGATGCTCCCGACTCTGGTTGGGCACATAATCGAGGACGCCCTAATCTTGATCCCCTGACAACCCGGAGCTGGTATGGCTCTGTCCCGGCAGCAGTTCTCCACCAAACCTGTCCAGTCTCTGCCTTCTTGCGTGGAGATTGAGTGGCAGCAGTTGACAGCTTTTGACCTTACTCCCGAAGTCTGTAATATTATCTTGGCAGACAGGCGCCACTCCACCAAAACGGTATGCACCTGTCATTGGAACACATTTGTGGCGTGGTGTACCAAACAAATCTATTGATCCCCTTTCTGCACCTCTCTCTCAGGTTCTCCTGTTCATCCTCTCTCTTGCCTTGCAGGGCTCTGCTTTGGGCACCCTTAAAGGCTACTTATCTGCTATCTCGGCCTTTCTCAGATTGCCAGATAAGCCTTCTCTATTCAAGTCTCCCATTGTGGGGAGGTTTCTTAAGGGACTCACCCATTTGTAGCCACCTACCCCGTTCATAATGCCCCAGTAGGATTTTAACCTGGTCCTTAATTACCTTATGTGTGCCCCTTTTGAGCCCCTCCATCATTGTCCCTTGCTGCTTCTCACACTAAAAAATTGCCTTCCTAATTGTCATCACCTCTACTTGCAGAGTGAGTGAGCCTCAAGCTCTTTCGTCGAAACCACCACGTTTATCTGTCCATCCTGACACATTGGTGCTTCATACCAGGGTATCCTTCCTTCCTAAGGACGTTACACCTTTTCATGTAGGCCAATCCAATGCTTTTCCTACTTTTTACGCACCCCCCACCCACACATTCCTCTCATGAAGAGGAATGACTCCCCTGTCTGGATTTAGGTCTAAGAGCTCTTTCATTGTTACATATGTGAACAATCATGACATACAGCATCTTCCCACCTACAACCAATGGCCGGTGGTGGAAGGTCATCAAATTGCAGTACATAGAAAGGAATGAACTTACCAAGCAAAGGGTAGGGGAAGGATGCAAGACGGTGGAGCTCAATGACGACTATCAAGATGGTTTAGGGAGAAGAGAATTACCAAAGCAAGAGAAGAAAGGCCTATCAGCTGAGTGGCTGCTCATTTACCAGTATTCAGTTATTACTCTATGTTGTCTGGCCCCCCTCTATGCAGGTCAGGCGGAGGATGCTCGTGTTATACAGGGCATGTCAGTTCGCGAAACTCAGTGCCAGATAGCAAGTACATGGATCCCATGTTTTGTCAAATATTGGCAAGGAGGATGTTGCAGTGGCCATCAGTTTCTCAATGCCCATCAGGTCCCACATTCTGTGGAGCAGATCTGTAAAGGTCGGGATCAAGTCTGTACCGCAGTGGGAGAGTAAGAGCTGTTTAGCCTCCTCTAGCGTCAGTGTAATTGCACGGCCTCGGATGGACTGTTAATGGGTTCGGGAGTCTCAATAGAGCATAGCTAGGGAAGCAAGGAATATCTCTATCATATATGTCGTTTATTGCATCCAGTACCTCCGGCCAGAAAGCACCTATTTTAGGACTTTATCAGAGAATGTGTGTAAGTGTAACTATCTCTCCCCATTGTCTCTAGCATGTGCTGTAACCTCCTGGCTTCCAATGAGCAACCCTTGTTGGTGTGTAGTACCAGTAGTGAGCTATCTTAAGAAACATCTCCTTAATGGTTGTGTTACATGCTGATACATGGGCGTGGTGTAAACCATTCCCAGTCCGTGAAAGCCCGGTCACACTCAGCCTCCCATCTACATTGTGCGGGTGTTCTGGGTAATTTTGGTGATGTGTTTAAGAAAGCATATATGTGTGACAGAAAAAGCTTATCCGAGGTGAGCTTGAGGAGCTGCTTCTCAAACAGATTAAGAGGTCTACTAGCATGGTAGCCGACTGAGAGGAGAATTACCCAATGTCGGACCACCAGATATTGCCAATGGGCTGTGGATGACGGATTGTAATATGCCTGGAGCTGTGAGAATTCCATCAGGCCTTCTGCGTCATGAAGGTCACTGATCCGTTTCCAATTGGCTTCCCACCACTCATCAAAGGCCGGGCTTGTCAGTGCGGGGGGGGGGGAGAGAATCTGGATTTCCTATATTTGGTTTCTGGGGTGGGATAGAAGTGGATAAACTTTTCTGCGTTTGTACTTTGCCCCACATCCCCATTGTAGCCCGCAGTACGGAGGAAATGTATACTCCTGGCGGACGGTGCACCTATGGCAACCACCGTTTTTTCCATATATGAACCCCGGCTACTGCTTGATCAGTATCCCAAAGTAATGTGGCAGCCATATTTGGTGTATCATTTATGGCTATGAACGACTCTATGGTCTTAGATTTCCATGAGTATGCTGTCATAGGTGAGGAGCCGATTGTTGAGGTGCCAAGTTCGTGTAGATTATGAAAAGGTGGGGGTGTGAACCTTAAGGTAATAGGTGAATGGTCGGAAAGGTCAGCTACTCCAATTTCTACTGCAGATGTTACCTTAGTTATTTTGTAGTGCCGTTAGGAAGTAATCTATCCGAGCGTACGTCTGGTGTACAGCAGAAAAAATGGTGTAGTCCCTCTGTGTGGGATGTGTCTGTCACCAGATGTCTGTCAAACCCACTTCCCCTAGCCAGCTCTTAAAAGATAGGGCTTAAGCCCCAGTGTGCCTAGCTTTTTGCATGGATCTGTGCACCTGCGTGTCATGGGCAATATTAAACCCCCCCCCCCAATGAGAACATCCGAGTCTGGGGAGTTAAGCAATTGACCCAGTGCGTCGCATAGGAATAGTTCTTGACGATCGGTTGGACCGTAGACATTAGTCGCTGTAAATCTATAACCTTTCAAATCAATGCGCAGAGCAAGATGCCTCTCTGGTATCTCCGTATGCGTCTGTGTCACCTTACCCGGAAAGCATGTTGCTAACTATTGCTACTCCCGCTTTTTTCCCCAGACCTGATGAGAGATATTGGCGGTCGAACCAGTGTGAACGCTGTTGTTTCCAGTCATCTCTCAATAAGTGTGTTTCTTGTATGAGACCAATTTCACAGTTGGCCTCAGTAACAAAGGAGAGGAGGACCAACCTTTTCACAGAGTAGTTAATGCCCCTGATATTAATTCTGAGTATTTGAACCATTGACTTTGTAATAAGGATGAATTAAGGTATACCACTAAACATATGTGCAACCAGAGGGGAGATCCGGGAGATCACCCATAAAGTATTTGGGTGCTGCATAGTTGTCAAAGGGGAGAAGAAGAGGGTGAACACAATAACAAAACTGCTCTGCCCCTGGCAACACCATTAGTCAAACTTGAGGGGTCTAACTTGTGGGTTGGGGAGTTCTCTGTCGTCATTGCTAAGTCTCAAGGGGTAGGAGCTCCACTGCCAAGAGTGCTAACTACATCGGAGGCCGACCTTTAGTGCCCCAGGTCATCACTAATGAAGGAGGCAGCATCTCCTCTTCAAGGTGGGTGCAGTACTAGCAATGCTCAGTGTAACAATGTAGAGACTCCAATGGCTCAGTGGTGATTATATGCATCCGATACGCTTTCATAGGGTTGTAGCTGCCGCAACAGCATCGCCCTTTCTTTGCGGTCCTTGGTCTCAGTAGGCTTGCGTAGTTTCCCCTTTCTCAGGCGCAGCAGTTGTCGCTGCACTGTCCCAGACGGGTCCAGTGCTTGTTCTGAATGCTGAGACTAGGGGCCTTTGGGGAAAGAAAGCATGTCCATCAGGGCTTGAGTTTCTACCAGGATTCGGACGCTCTGCATTTCCTTGTTCCACACAAATTGGATGCGGAAGGGTCGTCCCCATCTATGTTGATTCTCTTTCTCATGGAGGAAGTCTGTCAATGGCCTATTGGCCTGGCTGCACTGCAACTTCATTGAGGAGTTGTAGGAAGTTGGCTCTGTATGCACTATTTCAAAGTAAGGAATAGTATGCACAGAGTCCAAGGGTTCCCCTTAGAGGTAAGATAGTGGCAAAAAGAGATAATACTAATGCTCTATTTTGTGGTAGTGTGGTCGAGCAGTAGGCTTATCCAAGGAGTAGTGTTAAGCATTTGTTGTACATACACATAGACAATAAATGAGGTACACACACTCAGAGACAAATCCAGCCAATAGGTTTTTATATAGAAAAATATCTTTTCTTAGTTTATTTTAAGAACCACAGGTTCAAATTCTACATGTAATATCTCATTCGAAAGGTATTGCAGGTAAGTACTTTAGGAACTTCAAATCATCAAAATTGCATGTATACTTTTCAAGTTATTCACAAATAGCTGTTTTAAAAGTGGACACTTAGGGCAATTTTCACAGTTCCTAGGGGAGGTAAGTATTTGTTAGGTTAACCAGGTAAGTAAGACACTTACAGGGCTTAGTTCTTGGTCCAAGGTAGCCCACCGTTGGGGGTTCAGAGCAACCCCAAAGTCACCACACCAGTAGCTCAGGGCCGGTCAGGTGCAGAGTTCAAAGTGGTGCCCAAAACACATAGGCTAGAATGGAGAGAAGGGGGTGCCCCGGTTCTGGTCTGCTTGCAGGTGAGTACCCGCGTCTTCGGAGGGCAGACCAGGGGGGTTTTGTAGGGCACCGGGGGGGACACAGGTCCACACAGAAATTTCACCCTCAGCGGCGCGGGGGCGGCCGGGTGCAGTGTAGAAACAAGCGTCGGGTTCGCAATGTTAGTCTATGAGAGATCTCGGGATCTCTTCAGCGCTGCAGGCAGGCAAGGGGGGGATTCCTCGGGGAAACCTCCACTTGGGCAAGGGAGAGGGACTCCTGGGGGTCACTTCTCCAGTGAAAGTCCGGTCCTTCAGGTCCTGGGGGCTGCGGGTGCAGGGTCTCTCCCAGGCGTCGGGACTTTGGATTCAAAGAGTCGCGGTCAGGGGAAGCCTCGGGATTCCCTCTGCAGGCGGCGCTGTGGGGGCTCAGGGGGGACAGGTTTTGGTACTCACAGTATCAGAGTAGTCCTGGGGTCCCTCCTGAGGTGTTGGATCGCCACCAGCCGAGTCGGGGTCGCCGGGTGCAGTGTTGCAAGTCTCACGCTTCTTGCGGGGAGCTTGCAGGGTTCTTTAAAGTTGCTGGAAACAAAGTTGCAGCTTTTCTTGGAGCAGGTCCGCTGTCCTCGGGAGTTTCTTGTCTTTTCGAAGCAGGGGCAGTCCTCAGAGGATGTCGAGGTCGCTGGTCCCTTTGGAAGGCGTCGCTGGAGCAGGATCTTTGGAAGGCAGGAGACAGGCCGGTGAGTTTCTGGAGCCAAGGCAGTTGTCGTCTTCTGGTCTTCCGCTGCAGGGGTTTTCAGCTGGGCAGTCCTTCTTCTTGTAGTTGCAGGAATCTAATTTTCTAGGGTTCAGGGTAGCCCTTAAATACTAAATTTAAGGGCGTGTTTAGGTCTGGGGGGTTAGTAGCCAATGGCTACTAGCCCTGAGGGTGGGTACACCCTCTTTGTGCCTCCTCCCAAGGGGAGGGGGTCACAATCCTAACCCTATTGGGGGAATCCTCCATCTGCAAGATGGAGGATTTCTAAAAGTTAGAGTCACTTCAGCTCAGGACACCTTAGGGGCTGTCCTGACTGGCCAGTGACTCCTCCTTGTTGCTTTCTTTGTTCCCTCCAGCCTTGCCGCCAAAAGTGGGGGACGTGGCCGGAGGGGGCGGGCAACTCCACTAAGCTGGAGTGCCCTGCTGGGCTGTGACAAAGGGGTGAGCCTTTGAGGCTCACCGCCAGGTGTCACAGCTCCTGCCTGGGGGAGGTGTTAGCATCTCCACCCAGTGCAGGCTTTGTTACTGGCCTCAGAGTGACAAAGGCACTCTCCCCATGGGGCCAGCAACATGTCTCTAGTGTGGCAGGCTGCTGGAACCAGTCAGCCTACACAGCTAGTTGGTTAAGTTTCAGGGGGCACCTCTAAGGTGCCCTCTGTGGTGTATTTTACAATAAAATGTACACTGGCATCAGTGTGCATTTATTGTGCTGAGAAGTTTGATACCAAACTTCCCAGTTTTCAGTGTAGCCATTATGGTGCTGTGGAGTTCGTGTAAAACAGACTCCCAGACCATATACTCTTATGGCTACCCTGCACTTACAATGTCTAAGGTTTTGTTTAGACACTGTAGGGGCACAGTGCTCATGCACTGGTACCCTCACCTATGGTATAGTGCACCCTGCCTTAGGGCTGTAAGGCCTGCTAGAGGGGTGTCTTACCTATACTGCATAGGCAGTGAGAGGCTGGCATGGCACCCTGAGGGGAGTGCCATGTCGACTTACTCATTTTGTTCTCACTAGCCCACACAGGCTTGTAAGCAGTGTGTCTGTGCTGAGTGAGGGGTCTCTAGGGTGGCATAAGACATGCTGCAGCCCTTAGAGACCTTCCTTGGCATCAGGGCCCTTGGTACTAGAAGTACCAGTTACAAGGGACTTATCTGAATGCCAGGGTGTGCCAATTGTGGATACAATGGTACATTTTAGGTGAAGGAACACTGGTGCTGGGGCCTGGTTAGCAGGGTCCCAGCACACTTCTCAGTCAAGTCAGCATCAGTATCAGGCAAAAAGTGGGGGGTAACTGCAACAGGGAGCCATTTCTTTACACAAGCCCCCCCCAGCCCACAGGCCAGGAGACTCAGCCCAAGCTGGGAGAGTCTTCCTAGTCTGTCAGGCGAGGAAGAGTAGGAGAAATAGGCTGGTTAGTTGCAGGGCCTACTCTGCCTTACATCCTTCTGTTCAGGTCATTCCCTTTGGGGAACTGACCCACTTCCACAGTGATAGGACCTAGTCTGAATTGCCTCTTGTCTGCCTCTTCAATGTCTCCACCCATTCTTTTTATTTTGGGTTTAGAGGTATCCACCTCTGTTAATCTTATCTTAGCCAGGGTCATCCCTAGCTTACCCAAAGAGGTTACCCAGAGCTGGAGTAACCCCACCATGACCAACAGGGTCAGGGGGCCTAACTTGCTATTTGGCATGGGGTCTGACCACCATGCCAAGGATAGTGCAGCCATAAAGGCTAACACCCAGCAGAGGCCACTGACAGCTGTCAGTGCCCAGAACCACACCTTTAGCTCTTCACCTACACGGGAAGGGGCTAAGTTACAGGCTTCTTTGGGTTCAGGGTGCCTGTCTGCTGTATTAGAGTGGGGGGTTACCACATTTTGTAGTAAACACCCTTCTTGCACTCTTTCTTCTGTTAGCTGAGGAGCCACCCACTCAGGTTTAACAGTTGCCTGACGAGCCAGGACTTCTTGTGGGTCAGGTTGGACTTTATCAGGGCCATTTTTGGAGTTCTCCCCTACTGGAGCAGAATCTCCTTGGCTTGCTGTAACCTTGGCTAAAGGTTGTCCACCCTTCCTACTCTGTTTTCTTTTCTTCTTCTTCTGGGGCCTGCTTGCATTTACTGCAGAGGCAGGACTTCCAGAATCCTTGGGAGAGGACTGGCACTGGACCAGTTTCTCTCTTGGGCTCTGACTAACCTCTGGGTAGTCATTTCCAAGGAGACAATCAAGGGGGAGGTCTGTACTGACTACTACCCTTCTCCAGCTAAGAGTGCCACCCACTTCTATGGGCACTAAAGCCACAGGCCTCTTAGTGACCCTGTCTAGGCTAACTCTTACCCTGGCAGTCTCACCTGGGATGTACTGGTTTGAGAGCACCAGCCTGTCATGCACAATAGTGTGACTGGCACAAGTGTCTCTCAGGGCAGTGGTTGGGATTCCATTCACCAGTAGGTGGTGGAAGTGTCTACTTCCCTCTGGAATCTCCAACTCACCTGTTGGGCCCTGTTTCCAGTTGAAGGCTAGGAAGACCTCCTCATCTGAGGAGTCATCTCCCATGGCTACACTGGTTACCCCAGGAATTTTGTTCTGGGGTTTGTTTTTGGGACAAGAAGTGTCCTTGGTGTGGTGCCCAGACTGTTTACAGTTGTGGCACCAGGCCTTAGTGGCATCCCAGTTCTTACCCTGGTACCCACCTTTGTTTTGGGTTGTGTCTTGGGGCCCACCCACCTGTTCTGGTTTTTGGGGGCCTACAGAGGACTCTTTTTCTTTGTTTCTAGTGTCACCCACTTTCTCCTGGGGAGTTTTTGTAACCCCTTTCTTTTGGTCACCCCCAGTGGAAGTTTTGGTTACCCTAGTCTTGACCCAGTGGTCTGCCTTCTTTCCCAATTCTTGGGGAGAAATTGGACCTAGGTCTACCAGATACTGATGCAACTTTTCATTGAAGCAGTTACTTAAAATGTGTTCTTTCATAAACAAATTATAAAGCCCAACATAGTCACACACTTCATTTCCAGTTAACCAACCATCCAGTGTTTTTACTGAGTAGTCTACAAAATCAACCCAGGTCTGGCTCGAGGATTTTTGAGCCCCCCTGAATCTAATTCTATACTCCTCAGTGGAGAATCCAAAGCCCTCAATCAGGGTACCCTTCATGAGGTCATAAGATTCTGCATCTTTTCCAGAGAGTGTGAGGAGTCTATCCCTACACTTTCCAGTGAACATTTCCCAAAGGAGAGCACCCCAGTGAGATCTGTTCACTTTTCTGGTTACACAAGCCCTCTCAAAAGCTGTGAACCATTTGGTGATGTCATCACCAGCTTCATATTTTGTTACAATCCCTTTGGGGATTTTTAGGATGTCAGGAGAATCTCTGACCCTATTTAAGTTGCTGCCACCATCGATGGGACCTAGGCCCATCTCTTTTCTTTCCCTTTCTATGGCTAGGAGCTGCTTTTCCAAAGCCAATCTTTTGACCATCCTGGCTAACAGGGGGTCATCTTCACTGAGAGCATCCTCAGTGATTTCAGAAATGCTGGACCCTCCTGTGAGGGAAGCAACATTTCTGACTATCATTTTTGGAGACAGGGCTTGAGAGGCCCTGGTCTCCCTATTTAGGACTGGAAGGGGGGAATTGCCCTCCAAGTCACTAATTTCTTCCTCTGTGAAGTCATCCTCAGAGGGGTTGGCTTTTTCAAACTCTGCCAACAGCTCCTGGAGCTGAATTTTGGTAGGTCTGGAGCCAATGGTTATTTTCTTTATATTACAGAGAGACCTTAGCTCCCTCATCTTAAGATGGAGGTAAGGTGTGGTGTCGAGTTCCACCACATTCATCTCTGTATCAGACATTATTTTGCTAAAAGTTGGAAGACTTTTTAAAGAATCTAAAACTGTTTCTAGAATCTAATTTCAACCTTTTAACAAACTTTTAAACTCTAAAAGACAATGCTAAACAGGGACTTAACACACAAGGCCCTAGCAGGACTTTTAAGAATTTAGAAAAATTTCAAATTGCAAAAATGAATTTCTAATGACAATTTTGGAATTTGTCGTGTGATCAGGTATTGGCTGAGTAGTCCAGCAAATGCAAAGTCTTGTACCCCACCGCTGATCCACCAATGTAGGAAGTTGGCTCTGTATGCACTATTTCAAAGTAAGGAATAGTATGCACAGAGTCCAAGGGTTCCCCTTAGAGGTAAGATAGTGGCAAAAAGAGATAATACTAATGCTCTATTTTGTGGTAGTGTGGTCGAGCAGTAGGCTTATCCAAGGAGTAGTGTTAAGCATTTGTTGTACATACACATAGACAATAAATGAGGTACACACTCTCAGAGACAAATCCAGCCAATAGGTTTTTATATAGAAAAATATCTTTTCTTAGTTTATTTTAAGAACCACAGGTTCAAATTCTACATGTAATATCTCATTCGAAAGGTATTGCAGGTAAGTACTTTAGGAACTTCAAATCATCAAAATTGCATGTATACTTTTCAAGTTATTCACAAATAGCTGTTTTAAAAGTGGACACTTAGGGCAATTTTCACAGTTCCTAGGGGAGGTAAGTATTTGTTAGGTTAACCAGGTAAGTAAGACACTTACAGGGCTTAGTTCTTGGTCCAAGGTAGCCCACCGTTGGGGGTTCAGAGCAACCCCAAAGTCACCACACCAGTAGCTCAGGGCCGGTCAGGTGCAGAGTTCAAAGTGGTGCCCAAAACACATAGGCTAGAATGGAGAGAAGGGGGTGCCCCGGTTCTGGTCTGCTTGCAGGTAAGTACCCGCGTCTTCGGAGGGCAGACCAGGGGGGTTTTGTAGGGCACCGGGGGGGACACAGGTCCACACAGAAATTTCACCCTCAGCGGCGCGGGGGCGGCCGGGTGCAGTGTAGAAACAAGCGTCGGGTTCGCAATGTTAGTCTATGAGAGATCTCGGGATCTCTTCAGCGCTGCAGGCAGGCAAGGGGGGGATTCCTCGGGGAAACCTCCACTTGGGCAAGGGAGAGGGACTCCTGGGGGTCACTTCTCCAGTGAAAGTCCGGTCCTTCAGGTCCTGGGGGCTGCGGGTGCAGGGTCTCTCCCAGGCGTCGGGACTTTGGATTCAAAGAGTCGCGGTCAGGGGAAGCCTCGGGATTCCCTCTGCAGGCGGCGCTGTGGGGGCTCAGGGGGGACAGGTTTTGGTACTCACAGTATCAGAGTAGTCCTGGGGTCCCTCCTGAGGTGTTGGATCGCCACCAGCCGAGTCGGGGTCGCCGGGTGCAGTGTTGCAAGTCTCACGCTTCTTGCGGAGAGCTTGCAGGGTTCTTTAAAGTTGCTGGAAACAAAGTTGCAGCTTTTCTTGGAGCAGGTCCGCTGTCCTCGGGAGTTTCTTGTCTTTTCGAAGCAGGGGCAGTCCTCAGAGGATGTCGAGGTCGCTGGTCCCTTTGGAAGGCGTCGCTGGAGCAGGATCTTTGGAAGGCAGGAGACAGGCCGGTGAGTTTCTGGAGCCAAGGCAGTTGTCGTCTTCTGGTCTTCCGCTGCAGGGGTTTTCAGCTGGGCAGTCCTTCTTCTTGTAGTTGCAGGAATCTAATTTTCTAGGGTTCAGGGTAGCCCTTAAATACTAAATTTAAGGGCGTGTTTAGGTCTGGGGGGTTAGTAGCCAATGGCTACTAGCCCTGAGGGTGGGTACACCCTCTTTGTGCCTCCTCCCAAGGGGAGGGGGTCACAATCCTAACCCTATTGGGGGAATCCTCCATCTGCAAGATGGAGGATTTCTAAAAGTTAGAGTCACTTCAGCTCAGGACACCTTAGGGGCTGTCCTGACTGGCCAGTGACTCCTCCTTGTTGCTTTCTTTGTTCCCTCCAGCCTTGCCGCCAAAAGTGGGGGACGTGGCCGGAGGGGGCGGGCAACTCCACTAAGCTGGAGTGCCCTGCTGGGCTGTGACAAAGGGGTGAGCCTTTGAGGCTCACCGCCAGGTGTCACAGCTCCTGCCTGGGGGAGGTGTTAGCATCTCCACCCAGTGCAGGCTTTGTTACTGGCCTCAGAGTGACAAAGGCACTCTCCCCATGGGGCCAGCAACATGTCTCTAGTGTGGCAGGCTGCTGGAACCAGTCAGCCTACACAGCTAGTTGGTTAAGTTTCAGGGGGCACCTCTAAGGTGCCCTCTGTGGTGTATTTTACAATAAAATGTACACTGGCATCAGTGTGCATTTATTGTGCTGAGAAGTTTGATACCAAACTTCCCAGTTTTCAGTGTAGCCATTATGGTGCTGTGGAGTTCGTGTAAAACAGACTCTCAGACCATATACTCTTATGGCTACCCTGCACTTACAATGTCTAAGGTTTTGTTTAGACACTGTAGGGGCACAGTGCTCATGCACTGGTACCCTCACCTATGGTATAGTGCACCCTGCCTTAGGGCTGTAAGGCCTGCTAGAGGGGTGTCTTACCTATACTGCATAGGCAGTGAGAGGCTGGCATGGCACCCTGAGGGGAGTGCCATGTCGACTTACTCATTTTGTTCTCACTAGCCCACACAGGCTTGTAAGCAGTGTGTCTGTGCTGAGTGAGGGGTCTCTAGGGTGGCATAAGACATGCTGCAGCCCTTAGAGACCTTCCTTGGCATCAGGGCCCTTGGTACTAGAAGTACCAGTTACAAAGGACTTATCTGAATGCCAGGGTGTGCCAATTGTGGATACAATGGTACATTTTAGGTGAAGGAACACTGGTGCTGGGGCCTGGTTAGCAGGGTCCCAGCACACTTCTCAGTCAAGTCAGCATCAGTATCAGGCAAAAAGTGGGGGGTAACTGCAACAGGGAGCCATTTCTTTACAGGAGTGGTCCTGGTAGAGCCCTATTTTGAGGCCTTCAAAGTCTATGGTAGACTTACCTCTAACAGCAGCCAGGATTGTTTCCTTTTGTTTGTAATAGCGTAGTCAAGGTAGAATATCCTGTGTCTGACCCAGGGAGCGAGCAGGCTGCCCTGCCCTGCCCTGTGGTTGCACTCTATGGTTTGATTGTTAAGCTCTTGGGCTACATGGTGGAAAAGACTGATTGCAAACTCCTCCAAGCTCCCAGGTATCACATGCAAAGGCACCCCTTTAACAGTTATTAGCATGATGAGATCTGTTCTCCAAGTCTTCCAGATGATATTGCATTGCTAGATTCCTGTCCCGCAGCTCTCGGTGTGTTTCCAACTCCTCACAAGATTTGTGAGTTTGTTCCAGTGAGTCCACTCTTTGGCCTAAGTCGCCAAAGTCCCTCTAAGGTCCTTCACCCCTGTTGCTCTTTCTTGTTTAAGAGTTGCAGTGTCCTCCCTGAGGACTCCAAAAAGTTGCTCCAAGAAGGCTTGTTTAACAGGTGTGGCATCTTCCCCCGGTTTTGCTTCCTCATCTGTGCATTCCATGGTATTGGGGTCATCTTTGTGTGGGTCTGCTTTCTTCTCCAGAGTCTTAGCACACAAGTCTGTAAGAGGGTCATCTTTTTTCGCACCACAGTGGGACCCCATTGCAGTGCCCGGGAAGTCCCTCGCATCAACAGGGAAGGTGGAAGGAAGGTAACGTATTCTGCGCTAGGGCGGTGACCACCTCAAAGACCCACAATCTGTGGCCCCTCTGTCTAGTGTTCCCCAGTTCAGTGGCCTGTAAACAATGAAACTGTTACAGCTGCAATAACCACCGCAACTTACTTCGGTCCAGGAGTTGGGGGGCCTCCACCAATTTACCTCTATTTCCACTTCATGTTATCTGGGGGGCCCTCTGCCTCTGCCCCATGCAGCGTTTTCAAGCAGGCAGCTCCGATCCAAAGGAGCGGGCGAGCCCCAGCGCTCTACACCGGCATTAAATAGGGTCGGGTCCGGCCCCAGCAGGCCCTCAACAGGTGAAAGCACTTTCCGTCTCCTCCATGTAATATTCCATCCCCAAGGCAGCTGTCACTCGCTCACATCGCTGTGCCCAGGGCCCTAACCGGCTCTCCCATGCCAGGCACTGCAGACCTACCCTTGTCACTATCTCCCTTTGCCGGGTAGGCGGTGAGTCACCCGATGCTCCGCAGGCAACGTCTCCAAGGGCCCCAGTTCACGTTGCACGTCGTGTTCTGGTCAGAGACACCTCGCCTATCTGCCACGGGTCCTTCATGGCACCTCCCCAGGCGCTGCCATCAACGGCTCCAGTCGTCGCCTTTGCTCCTTGCTCACTGGCAGCCCGGTCGGTTAGCCGCGGACAGTCTGTCATCAGGTCCACTGCATCTGTCTCTCCGCAAGCTGTCGCCCGCATCCCTAGTCACCGCTGCCACCTCCTGATGTCTGCAAGGCCACCTGGCGAGGTCCGCCCAGCAGTTGCCATCACAACTTTAGCACCCGGAATTCCTGACCTGGACATCTAACAGGCAGCAACGTGGGCATCCCTGCGAACATTCACAAGACATTACTGCCTGGACAGTCAGGTCCTCTGAGATGGCTACTTTGGTTGTTCGTCCTATAGGACTTTCTAGTATGATCTTGGTTCACAGCCCACCACCGAGGATGGTATCGCTTGGGTATCTATTCTGAGGTAAGGAATCTGCAACTAGAAGTCTCTATCAGATGAACAAGTTACTTACCTTCTGTAACAATTTATCTGATAGAGGCATATTCTAGTTGCAGATTCCTTGCTGACCTGCCCATCCTCCCCTCACTGCGAACTGATTTTTTGGGACAGGAATTCCCTTTTCAGGGCCCTACTTCTGGCGCACCATCCTCAGTGTTCATGACTCCATGCAACAGATGTGGAGTTGTGAAATGAAACTGATGTCAGTGTACAACGGCGACGTCATTGGGGCGACCGCAACACCAACGATTCATAGGTAGTCAACCGATTCCACCTGACAACCCACAAGGGTACTGCTCGACTGAAAATCTCCTGATCCATTCTGATGCCTGTGGGAAATTCTGAGGTAAGGAATTTGCAACTAGAATATGTCTCTATCAGATAAATCTTTATCAAGGGTAAGTAACTTGTTCTTTACTGAGACCAGAGTCACCAGCCTCCAACTTATTGTCGTCCTATCAATCAAAATACCGTAGGAAGACTCAAAGCCAAGCCCCTATTAGTAAGCAGGAACTAAGGCACTTTGTTTAAAACTCTTTTCCCAAAATGTAACATTCTCTACCCCACCTGAAGAAATAAGGCCTTTGAACAATTAAAACAGCACTATTATCCCTCCTTAGCAGCAAGTGGTCAAAGAAGTAATTGGCGGCTTGTTTGGTAAGCTGGGAAAAGGAGCATGCTTGTGGACCTGCTAGTAGAGCGAATGATAAGTCTCCACAAATGATTTCATTAACTGATGCTTGATCAGCATGATTATCCTGACACACAGGGCATGAATAGTTTGATCAATCCTGCACTGGCTCATACAACTAACCCATTTTTCGTTTTGTAGTCTGTGTTCTCCCTGGTTATAACCACCACCATGGCCATCATACACAATTTTTTTAACAGTTTTTGCACATTTTATGAAATTGTCAACCATGACTCACATACACTTTAATTATCTCCATCAAACATATCTGACCCCAGACATTTACATCTTTACTTGTCATTTGTGGAGATGGGGAAACATGTTATGGCCGTTTAGTCAATTAACAGAATACTGGGAGAACGTGAGTCACATTCTGTTGGAACTAACCAGTAAAAGAGACATAATCTGATAATTTTTTTGTTGGGAGTCATGCTGAAACACAAGAAGGCAAAAAATGAATTAGAATTAAGTTTATCACTGCTGCTTGCAAAACATCACATATGGAATTCGAAAAACCTACTCTCCTGATGGTGACAAACTGGAAAGCAGAAACCGCACAATTGGCCGATACCGAGATAAACACAATGAGAGCTTTGAATAGGCAGCTGGAAACAACTGACACAGTATAGGAGTGTAAATGCATTCATGAAAGTTTCCCCAGGAGGGCGACCTACCACAGCAAACCAAAGTAAATAAGATAGGAAATATATAAACAGCCGAAGCATCAAGAACCATATACCTGAAGATAACAACAATGCAAGGTAGGACTGAGGGCACGACCCCCAAACTCTTAGGCAAAGAACAAAGTCACAAATGCAAAAGAAACCTCAAACTAAGAAACAAACCTAAGGCATTCGATAGCAGCACAGAGAAAAAATATTTTTAGAAGTTAAGAAATAAGGGGGCAAAAGATGAGGATAAGGATAAAAACCTGTAAAAGGAGTCAAAACAAGTCAACACATAATAATTACATGAACAATAGAAGTATATATAAACACGCCTTATGTATGTGTATCAACAAAATATGTTGGTTTAAAAAGTAGCTAATAAAAGGATAATTAAAAAATAATAAATAACCACCACGCCTGAAATGTATGGTCTATTGAAGCATATGTGTATCTGTTCCACCCATAAATCGTTTTTAACTGTGGTTCTACATCCCGTATTAATTCTCACATGTAGATTATGGTTACTGTCCACTTTTCATTTTCCTTTCATTTTGGGGCTCACAGGTGGTTCATTGAAACATACCTCACATCTATTCCTAATACCCAGTAATCCTGACAGTGGCGTCTTCTTGAGTGGCTTGCTGTGTATTATACTGTAAGGACACTAAGAAGTATGCTTTATTTGTATTATCAAAGCTAACTTAATTCTTTTGTTTCCTCTAGTAACATCAAAGATTCAGTGAAATTAAAAGTTATATAGTAGATTCCCTAGTCTGGCTTTAATGTGTGCATTCCTTGTTGAAGTCATCGTCACAAATAGCAGCCTTAAATCTCTTTATACAGACGTGGGCAATTCCTGATCTTTATGGTGAACAATTTCCATAAATCCCTCAACCAGAATATATGTTTGTTATTGCTGCTGCAATTTTCCCATTTGCTTTTCTGTTTTAGAGTCTTGCCTTAGCGGTTAGCTTCTCCCAAAGTATTACTTAGCTTTCATACTTTAGTCTAACAGTCACATTCATTTTCAAGTGCTCACACTGCTCCCCATAACTCTTGCCTGATAATAGATGTTCTGCTCTTTGGTTCCGGTGTAAACTTGAAGGCAAGTTCAGATGGTGCGAAGCAGCATGCTGTCAATGGGTGGTTGCTTATTTGTTTTCTAACAACATGCATGTTTGCCATGTTTTCAAGTACCATCCTGCTATTTGCACTTGTGAATAAAATGGATCAGGGACTAAGATGCAGAAATCTCACAAAGGAATAATTTTATATATTGCGTCCTTCACAGGTGTTCGAAATTGTAGAACGTGTTGAAGAACTGAGGAGGAAATGGCCAGTAGCCTGGGGCAAACTAGATGACAGTAGCATTGGGGTTGTTACACCATATGCTGATCAAGTGTTCAGAATTCGAGCAGAGCTACGAAAAAAAAGGTTATCAGAAGTCAGTGTGGAAAGAGTTCTCAATGTCCAGGGTATGTATGGATTCATTGTGCTTTAAACTGACAAATTTATATGTACTCCTTTTTTATTTATTACCAATTTATTGTTTGAAACAGACATCTGATTTGTTAATTGGAAAGAGAAAATTGTTTGTTGGAGTGCATGCCCTAGTAGGCTACTGTCAATAGGTATCACACCCATGGTCATACTTCAGACTTAATTTTTCCACTCGTTAAGGAGCTGCATACTGGGGTTTATTTGGTTGAGACTGGAATACAGTATCTGACTCCACTCATCATGGCATTTCAACAAGTCAAGTTGATGGTCTGATCCCTATGAATGATAAACCTGAATCCTGCACTTATTGTTTGTCAAGGTTTGCTTAAAAATCTCTTAGTGTGTTGGAAGAAGTGTGAAGGCCATGATGACATTTTGGCACTCTTGTTTCCTGCTCCAAATATCCCTTTCCAGCTCGCCAGTGCTGGATAGTATATATCTGATAGATACTTCTTACCTGTCATTCCTCACCATTTTTAAATATTACATAGACTGGATCCGGAAGATCAATAGAAGTACCTCTGTGTGCAGGTTGCTGGCATAAGACTGTTCCATGCCTTTGTCGTTTTGCTCCTGAAATTACGTGTGGAACCACAAATAAGTGTCACTCATGCTCACAGACGTCAGTTGCTTTATATCTGTGCCACCATACACAGATCCGGAGCTACCACTAGTCTCTTTTCAAGACTGCCTTTACAAAAGTATACTTTAAAACACAGTGTTAAAGGGAAATGCCACAACTGAAAACCATAGGGTTCAAACCATGGTGGGACTGTTGCAACAAAATATCTATGACAGATCCCCATCAGATTTGTCTTTGATGCTTGGGGTTGAAACACAACACCAAGACCTGTAGCAAATGCACTTTGATGAATCCAAAGGCCATTTGGGACCATGAGGCAAAGGTATATGTTGCTAAGTACTCGGAGACTCCACACCATGACTGGTTGAAGGGAAGGGACTGTTCCTGCTCTCGAAGCTGTTACCCTAGCATATGTTCTTCGCGGTCGAAGTCCTTGGGTAAAGCAAAAACGAAGCACTAGAAGTTTAAGTGAAATTCGGACTCTACCTGCCACTATCAAACACCTGAGAAGGTGTAAAAGTGCCTCTCAGTCTTGCTTTCGAACTTAATCTCCTTTGGAGCTGATCCCGACTCTCGTTTTGGGGCAACCTGTCTTTCTTGGTCTTGCAGCATTATTACTGCAGAAAATGCACAAACTCTGCAAATCTCTGCAGAGTCTCTTCAGCTCTCTGCCAGCTTCCCTGGTGTGCCTGTGGTCACTGAGGAAATGCAAGAACCTCCACCTGGGTTTCTGCCGGTGGGTACACCCATGGCTCCAGCTGGAATCTCCGAACCCATTAAGGGCCCACACCTGCTTCAATGGTGTTGTCGGCCTTAGCATTACAACTCATACCAGACCCTGGTGCATCAGTGCTGATGTCCACAAAATGCAACCAGTGAAGCTCTCTGACTCCAACTTAGGCCATGCCCTGACCCCACTAGGCCCCAGCCTTCAAGCAACCAATCAAACCATGATATATTGCCCTTGCCTCAAGGAAAGGAAAGTCCCAGATCATCCACAATCTAATTATCACTGACACCAATAACAACCATTATGGTTAAGGAGATGAATATGCTTAACCCTGTACTGATGACAATTGGTATGATGGGCTGGAAGATGGCAGTGGCCTGGATACTTCTTCAGACACTGGGCTTATCCCTCCAACTGAATCAGCTACTGAAGAAAGTGCCTCCCTCTGCAGAAGTGATGCAGCAGGGAGCTGTGGTTCTTGACCTCCAGTTGTCCACTATAGAGATGAAAACCAGTGTCCTCACTGATGCCATCCAGCCTAGACAAAGTAAGATTCAGCCCCTACTACCTTTCAGTGAGGCCCTCTGAGACACCCTTGTTGGGACATGTGCAAAGCTATGTACTGGCCCCCATGTGAACAGCCAGATTTGGCAGCACCACCGCCCTCCCCTAGGTGATCCTGCCTTCCTAACCCAACATCTGGCTCCAGAAAGCTTGGTTATGCAGATATCCATGAGCATGGTGAACTCCAATGTCTTCTCTTCCACTCCACCAGATAGAGAATCCAAGTACCCTGAAACCTATGATAAGCATGTGTTCTCCTCAACCAGCCTGGCCTTGTGATCCATCAGTGCCTGGTGCCTCCTCTGCTGTTATACTTATGCCCTCTGGGTTTTCATTACTCTGGTCCTACCTGCTGTAGTGGATGACTTGTGCCCCACTCTTACACAAGTCATTCAGATGGCGGCAGTGCAGCAATAATCACAATTTTTTGTGGGGAGAATGGTACTGATTGCCTTGGTCAAGGCAATTAGCACTAGCATGACTCTAAGGAGACACGCCTTGATGAGGTCTACGAGCTTCTCAGGGGATGTCCAATCTTTGTTAATTAACATGCCCTTCTATCACTCTTGCCTCTTTGGCGAGAAGACAGACTTGACTCTCAAGTTCTTTAAATGCAGCAAGTTCTGCCAGTAGTTTCACTGTTCTGGGGCTGTGGTTGGGGCTGTCAATACAGTCGGCACCCACTCATGCAACCAGCCCAGCAAGACCATGTAGCCTTTTTGTGGCTAAGGCTGTGGTATCCACAGACAACGTGGACAACAGTGGCAGTGTGCAGCCCAGCCCCTCCAGAGTTTACAGCTGCAAAAATTCTTTAGTGTGTCCTTCAATGCACTTCACATTCTCTTCACCTCACTGCACTTGCCCTCGACCTTCAAGACTGGATGGTAGTCCTGGACCTGAAGGATGCTTATTTCCACATCCCTTTCCTACATCTTTGGTGTTCACTCTGTGTGCCATGGTCACCCCTGGTTTCTTCACAGATGCTCTCTTTTATTGGGGATATTCTGAACATGTTGCAGTTTCGTACCTTCCCTCCGGACCAAAGAGTTCAGGGCATTTAGGTTGTTATCCTGATGTTTCAACCTTGGTTCTCAGTCTCTGTGAGGATGACTCTGGGGCTACTGTGACTAATGGCCTTGTGCATGCTTCCGATTAAGCATGGTAGATGACACATACCTACTTTGCAGTGGAATCTGATGTCTAAGTGGATTCAACATCAGGGGATCTCACCAAAAACATCAACATTTAGGAGAAGAGTGCAAACGACCTGCAGTGGTGGCTGCTTGATCTCGAGAGTAAGTGGAAGACCCCTCTCCTTATTCCACCCAGATCTAAAAGTGGTGACTGATGCATCGCTTCTTGGTTGGGGAGACCTTCGTGGAGAAGTGGAGATCAGAGCCATCCAGCAGGGCCTGGTTCCGAATCAGCCTCTTATATTCAGGTGTCATGTATAGATAATTGTGATATCTCCACAATACATTTTGGGCCCTTCCCTCTCGCGGATACTTGGCCCATCCACAAAAGTGAGGCACCATTTTTGTCGGGAGACTATGGGGGAATGCTAGAACATTTCTGGCTGCCTGTAGATTTCATGACGTCTCCTCACAGAAATTTCATGCAAATTTGTTTTTTTGGAACAAAATTTGAGCTTTGCCTGGTGAGAGCCACATAAGTCATGCACCCCTGGACTCCCATGGTTGTCTAGTTTTCAAAAATGTGCATATTTGCCTAGGTGCCAACTGAGCTAGGGCCCAGAATCCACAGCTAACTATAATGACAAAAAGAGTTCTTAGTAAGGGCCATCTCACCACAGATCTAAATCTAGTTCTAATTTGTTAAAGTTAATCTACCACTCACACTGGTTGGTTTTAGCACCTCCAGAAATGATGGTTTCAAAGCAAAAGTGCTATCTGAATTGAAACCAGCACTTTTGAAGGTGAGACATAAAGATACTTAAAGGCAACAACTGCTTTATTTTCCATTCACACACCACACAAGGCTTTCATATCATGGGCCCAATCCGGCTGATCATTCTTCTCACATCAGCTTACTGCCACCATGCAAGGGCCGATCACCTTAATATGCCACAGGACGGAATCGGTTTCACTACAGTTTGCCACCAGTCAAGCCTGCTTCTTTCTGAACATTGCCAAGTGCATGCCTAGTGAACTTCCACTAATGGCTCTCATGACAGCCACATGAGGCTCAGGAAGACATGTCTTTCACGCGCCTTTAGAGCACTTACTGTGCTAAATCCAACTCCATCCAGTTTGTGGATGCAAATTGGGGGTGTCAGAGTATGCCCCGAGGCTCATTCCTTCAACTGAGTGAGCATATCAGCCTTTGAAACTAAGGCAAACATGCTGGAAATGTTTCCAAAGTTCCCTAAAGAGAATGTCATGACCTATGAAAAACTGGCGTTTTTGACACAGGGTGGCATTTGAGAACGTAGCCTATGTCCCATCCACCGTGGGACATTGTGTGAAGTGCTGTGACTAAAATGCACTTATCATACAGCAAACTGAACACCTACTAAGTTCTGACAGAGGATGAACATGACAAACAGATCAAGCATTGATCCATCCATGCCATAGTAATTCAGGATCGGGGTGAGTGCGGCACCAATGGGTTTGAATCCATGAAAGAAGATAGTCATGACATATATATCTGTACAACCTTTACTATCTGCCTTCTACCTATGCAATATCCATGGAAAGCACACCTACCGTAAGCTTTCCGTACCTGTTTATGTCTCTATCCTCATCAGAGTCCTTACTAATCCTGTATAATTGCCAAGCTCCAGAAAGTGTGTCTTAAGTGCACCATCAGCGCACTTAATGTGCTAAATCCAACTCTGTCCTTCTGAGGCCTATTCCTCAAACTGAGCAAGCATATCTACAGTTAAGATTACGGCAAACATACTGGGGAATACTGCCTAAGTTCACTAAAGTAGTAAGCCAAACAAATGTCCTTTGGGACTCATTCAGTGACACTTCTACTTTTGCTTTGATGGGGTGAAAACTCAATTACAAACTTGTATTATACCCATTGTTATTGTAGAAGGGTAGAGGACACAATATCTTGTATGATGATTGGTTTCACATCTTATACTAAAGATGTGAAACCAATCTTCAAACAAGATATTGTGTCCTGTGCCCCTTTTCAGTAACATTGGTTATGATACAAGTTAATAATTGAGTTTTCACACTTTCAAAGCAAGTGGAAATGTAAGTTCCACAGGACATTTGTTTGACTGATTACACTTTGGCTCTTGTGGGCCATCAGGTTGGTCCTTGTGTAGTATACATAAGTTCCCTATCAAGCACTTCAAAGTCCAGTCAAGCCATAACATTTTACTACACACAATGCTCCGTGACAACGTGGCATATGTTCTGTCCACAAGTATGTGCAGTGTGGGGACTATAGTTCACTTGCTAATTGGCGAACAGAACACCTACTGCTAAATTCTGCGGCTGCTTGCCTAGCGAAGTGAAGTAGCAGCCCATGGACAGTAGGTATCCATGCACAGCTTTTGAAAGGTTTACCTAACAGCAGCTCCACCTCAGACAATTTCCCATTATTTGCTGTTAGTATGGTACAACATAAAGCAAGTAGGAAAGCACAGGCCTGGCTGAGATTGGCACTGGGAACAGTGGAAATGACTCTGCCTCTTTCCCTGCTTTGAGCACAATTTATGACGACGACTTGGTCAATCTTTTTGGGGTGTTTTTAGAAATGCGATCATCAAGTGTTGGGCTTGCAGCCTTGCCAAGTTCTCCAGAAGATATGAAGTGGAGGCTGCTGCTTCTGTAGAAGTGAGACTTTCAGTCACTGACAACTGAAAGTGAAGGAAAGACATGCCTCTTTTTGTTGTTGTCTGACGATAAACAATATACACATTGTATGTTGCCATCTCAATCAGGTGGGTAAACAGTTTCTTGAACCAAGTGCGAGTTTTATGGGTCGCCTTGTAATACTGAAGAACATGGTAGTTCTTGCCCACTCTGCCCGTGTACTTGTAATCAAGTAAACAAGTGGGGTGTTAACTTCAGCCATCTGAACCCAAATCATGATGGGGGTTGTGCGCTCATCGTGAATTGTAATGAGCAAATACATATCACGCCTATCTGAGAATTTGACTCTGCGCAGGTTTGTTTGAACGCAATGCAGTGCTCTAAGATTTCCCGACTTTCTTTAAACAAGGTCCTGCCGGAATCCTTTGTGGCGACAACGAAGTGTACCGCAGGCCACAGTGTCAGCTTTGTAGCACTCACTGAGAAGCTGTTCTACAGTATATAAATTGTCAATATAAAGGTTCTAACCTTTGTGAAGGAGTGGCTGGACAAGCTCCCATCCAGTCTTTTCTGTGACACCTAGTGTGGGAGGGCAACCTACAGGGTTTAGAGTGGAGCCCTTCCCTGTATACATTTTCAAACTGTACACATAGCCAGTAGAGCTCTCACACAGCGCTCCCTCTCCCATGACCTGCTTCCTGGATTTCTCACATTTGGTGCCCTCCTTGCATAAACCAGTCTGCACCGGTTCAGGGACCTCCAGTCCATGCTCTGGTGGGAAACTGAACAATGGAACTTCCCTGAGTGACCACTCTCCTGTCCATCACCACTCCAGGGGTGGTGCCCAGAGCACCTTCAGAGGGTCCCTTGATTCTGCCATCTTAGTTCTAAGGTGGGCAGAGGCCTGTGGGAGCATCTGAGTGACCAGGTCAGGCTGGTAACATCAGAGCCCCCTCCAGGAAGGTGGTCACCTGAATAGATGACCAATCCCCCTTCCCGGGCTATTTAGGGTCTCCCTCTTGGGTGGGTCCTCAGATTTGGCTTGCAAGATTCCAGCAGGACTCCTCTGCAAGATCTACTAAGACTTCTGGCCATTGGAACTGCGACTGGACCCTTCAGGAACCGACAATCTGCATCCACGATGAAGACTCTGCTTGCAACATTGTTCCCACGGCTCCTTCCAGCTTCTGCAACATTTCCCCAGTTGTGCATCCTCTGAGGGCGGCAAGGCTTCAGTCTGCACGAGAAAAAAAAAGTAATCTCCCTTGCAGTGAAGGAGTCACTTCCCTGCATCTTTAGGCACCAACAGCAACAACGACCGGCTGTGTGGATCTCTTCTCATCCTGAGCTGCGTGGATCCTGCATCACGGGTGGTGGCCTGGAGTAGTCCCCTTGGTCCTCTCTGCCAGCTGTCCAACTTTGGTGAAGGCAAGCCCTTGCCTTCCCACGCCGGACATTACGCCTGTACACCTCGTCTCTTGCAGCTGCCAAGGCTTGTTGGCATCTCCTCCAAGGGATCTTCAGGCTCTGTGTAGCCCCAGCCCCCTGCACTCTTCCCTTCGGCGCACAGCCATCTGCGGGCTTCTCCTGTGGCGTGTGACCCTTCTTCAGTTGTGCTGCATGGGCTCCTCTGTGACTCGAGTCCTCTTACAGTTTGTCTTCTGTGGCTGCTGCCTTTTCTTCTGTGGATTCTCTGCCTTGCTGAGGACCCCTTAGGACTCCCCCCTGCGGGTTGAGTCTTCCTGGACCTTGCTGGTTCCCAATAGACCCACTTTTTCATCTACCGCAACTCTTGCCTTTGCCAAGGCTTGTTGGTAGCTTTCCCTCGCCATAGTGAAGGCCCAAGTTATAGTTACCTTAGGGCGAGTTTTAGTTACTTGAAATAACTCTAACTGCTGAATGTCTATGGTTTTGCACTAGTAAATTCAGAACCTAACTGTATCGACCCTGTAACCTTGGGTTTTTGCAGTGAATTTCTATGTCTTTTTTAACATATGGTAATTTGCATTGCCATACATGAATCCAATCACCACCGCTCACGGCCTCTGGCACTGTATGGCGGCAATTGGCCACAGGTCCTGGCCTGAGGCCAATCCCCCATAAGCACCCAACCTTACACTATTCACTGCCTTCTCCCATGCACAGTAGAGGTTGCACACAGGGGCTGGCTTGCAGCCAGTCCCTGCCAAGCGCCCTAACCATCCAACCCGATGCTGTGCACGGCCATTTGCACATGCACTGCGGAAGTTGTCCGCGGCCTCTCTGGATGTGAGAGGCTGTTTCTGGGGATAAGAGTGGCTGTCAGAGTGTCTGTCTGGGTGTGAGGCTGCTTACATCAGTGTTTTAGTGGGTGTGTCGGTATGTGCATGGGTCTGACAGTGGGTGCATCAGGGTGTTAGTGGGTCTGTGAGTGGGTGTGTGAGTGTGTGTGTAACTATCTGAGTGGGTGCGTGAGAGTCTGGCCTGGGCTCTAAGTGAGTGCATGGGGCTCTGGGTGGGTGTGTGAGTGCGACTGTGAGTGAATGCGTAAGTGTCTGAGTGGGTGTGTGAGTGGGAAAATTTATTGACGGATAGAGTGAAAGAGAGAGAAGATGTTTTTTTAGTCTTTGTCTGATATATTTAGCTATTTGTTTCTGATTTAAAATCAAAAATGTAATTTTTTATTTTTACTGTAATATTTTTTTTTTATTAACCCAAAAAAATTAAAATTAAATGAGTCCAGCTGGACTCGAACACCTAAAACTCAGTGTGAAGGTCTGCAACCTTCACACTGTGATACAGTGTTTTAATTTTTGTTTTTGTTTTTTTGTAGCCACTTATGGGCTATCTGGGACTGCGAAAGAGCCCTTAACGGCTCCCCCGTGGTCCTACCTTAATTGTTCATTTTTTATTTTTTTTATTATAATAAAACACCCTTACGGGCTGCTTGCAGGGGAAGCCTTGCCGTGCCATTGCTTCAATAAGCACGGCGCTGCTTTGACAGCAGCTCTGTGCTTGCTAAAGCAGTTCATCTCTGTCCCCTGCAAATGTGCAGGGTACAGAGATGAAAGCTCTGCTGTTTAACAGCAGGACCTGCTTTACTGGTTTGCTGGTTTGAAGTGTTCTCAGCCAAACAGAGCTGTTCATTTCCCTGCACAAGTTCGTCTTTGTTCGTGAATACTTCGCGACCAGAGATATACAAATTTGAATTCCCATAAATTTCTCAAAAACTACTGAATGGATTCACACCAAATGAGCAAAAGCATAATCTGCGTACCAACAGCTAGCTTTCTGACATATTTGGTGTAATTTCGTCCAGTGGTTCGGCCTGTAGTCGTGTCTAAAGAACCCTATGGAAATTAATAAGGGAAACACAACCTTTTTTTAGTCCCCTTTTTCTCAGCCCCCACTTAACAGATCCTCCCGAAACCTTCCATGCAAAACGAGCATCACTGCAACACTTTTTTTGGAAAATGTTGTGAAGATTCATCAAACGGTGCCAAAGATAGAGGCAAGTCAAAAAATGCTTTATCTATGGAAACATGGTCATAACTAAAACTATCTACAGGCAACCGCCAGTAGGTATTATATATATAACAAAGGTTAGAGGCGCGTTATAATTAAGTCCTGAGTTCACACACAAATCCATAGAAATTCAGATTTCAAGTAACTATACCTCATTCCCTAAGGTGGTAATAACTCGTGCCTCCACAATGCAGTTTTCTGATCAATGATGCATTAGAACATGTTATGAATTAATGTAATATAATATGTAATTGTAACGTGGGGTAATTACCTGTGCATGGTGAGGGCGTGAGTTATAGTTACCTTAGGGCACAAGTTAGTTGCTTGAAATAACTGTTACTATAACAGCTGAATTTCTATGTTTTTGTATATGTAAATTCAGAACCTAACTAGAACGTCCCTGTAACCTTTTTTTTCACTGAATTTCTATGAGTTTTTTTATAACACAGCTGCTGGGGGTTGGCCCCGCCAGACCCTGGGGGCAACCCACCATGTGCTGCCACCCCCTCATGCATCGAGCCCCACGCAGCGCATGGTCTTTAGCTGTGCATGCCAGGGGTTGGCCTGCCGCAAACTCACTGTAGGCATCAAACCCTGCATGACCTTTGGCTGTGTGTGGTGGGGTTGGCCGCAGGGCCTGCTGCCAGGTCCTGCAGCCAAACCCCCTTAGGCATTCAACCCTGCGCCACACAGGCTCTTCAACCAAACGGACTGGGCTTATAGGTAATTTTGCGCATTTGCATGCTAAGAGTAGTTAAAAGAGAGACCATTGTGCTCTGTTCTCAACAGGACATGAAAAGAAAAAACCCACTCTTCACAGTCAGTACAGACGACATTGTGCTTCAAACAAATAACCATACATTTACCTCCAACAAGGATTTCAGTTAATTTTTCAAGATGGAGCTGTAGAGAAAACACACTTGCTTTGACTTGGCCAAGAATCCTTCAAGGTGGAACTGCAGAGAAAACACACTTGCTTTATCTTGGCCAAGAGAATGAAGTTAGGATGATTTGTACATTATGGAAGCGGAGTTTCAACTGGGATATCTGCTTTGTTCTTATTTCCAAGTCCTTCCTGTTGAGGTTTAATTTCTGTTAAATGAGCATTGGTGCCAGAATGCATCCTGACCTGCTTATTAATCCAAGAAGAGGCCACGTTTCTGTGCAAAATGTCTACTCAATTGGAGTACTTTTACTGGCAAATTAGTAAGTGCTACTTCGTTCGATAAATGTATAGTGCATATTCCACACTACAGCTGTATAAAAGGACCCCGAGGCAATGTCTCCTGTGACACTGTGTGCCTGGAATTTTAGCAATGTAATTGTTCCTCGAGCGTTCTGATACAGAAATCTGTAATTATATGAATCCTCATGGCTCCTGGGGACTGCGGGGGGAGCCTAAATGCCCTCACGGTCCCTGCCAGCTCCCTACCTCTGCTGTCAAGCAGGCAGGAAAACAGATGAAAAGTCCACTTCCAGCGAGCAGGAGCAATTTCCCTGCTCCCGCCTGCTGGGATTGGATTTACAATTTGCCCTTGAGTTGCAGGAGCTGCCGAAGCTCCCGCCAAGCGGAAGTAAACTGCTATCTCCCTTGGGTGGGCACCTCTGGGGACAGGGAACCAGCCCTGAAGGGTGTCGGTCCTCAGGGCCAATAATGGCTCCTTTAGGGCCCCAGGCCGAATATACTCTCGGAGGGGGACCGTCCTCCCCCTTTATTTAGATGTGTTGCCCTGGGGAGGTGGTGGTTGCCAGGCTCTTCTGAACCCCCCCTCCTAAGTTTCTATTTTATGACATGCCCCCAAGGACCCCAGCACCAGCTCTCGGGGGTCAGGGTATTTGTGCCCTGTCCCCTTTTCTTTATTTTTAACTTTATTTTTGGGACTCAGCTGAGTCACTTGAAGTGTTGGCAGCCAATCATATATCAGGACTGTTGCGTCCCAAGAGGCGCCACATCCCTAGATATCTATATTTCTCAAAAACTACTGAATGGATTTACGCCACATAACAAAATGAATTCTTTCTGGGCCAAGAATTACCTTTCTGCCATATTATTGTATTTCTGTCTGGTGGTTCAGGCTGTAGTCATGTTCAAAATCCCTTTGGGAAGTTGCATGGGTAAAAAGCGTTTTGGGACCCCCCCCAACCCCTTTTTTTATTTGATTGAAAATTTTGTGTAGATTAATTGAAAGCTATTGGCAAAAGAAAAAACACTTTTCCTGTGGAAACTAGGTCCTAACTATAACTACCTACTGGCGAATGTCAGTAGGTGATGTGTACTATATATATATGTTCAATGGCATGTGTAGCTGCAGATACACATGCTGTGCATATCCCCGCCATCTAGTGTTGGGCTCTGAGTGTTACAAGTTCTTTTTCTTCGAAGAAGTCTTTTCGAGTCACAAGATCGAGGGACTCCTCCCCTTTCGGCTCCATTGCGCATGGGCGTCGACTCCATCTTAGATTGTTTTCTTTCCGCCATCGGGTTCGGACGTGTTCCTCTTCGCTTCGTGTTTCGGTTCGGAAAGTTAGTTAAATCTCGGAAAATTTGACGGTATTGTTTGCGTTCGGTATCGGGTTAGTTATAGC
This sequence comes from Pleurodeles waltl, assembly GCF_031143425.1. Taxonomy (NCBI): domain Eukaryota; kingdom Metazoa; phylum Chordata; class Amphibia; order Caudata; family Salamandridae; genus Pleurodeles; species Pleurodeles waltl. The sequence continues at coordinate 1,045,058,078 of NC_090446.1, read as the reverse complement.
AGATCGACACCGAATAAAAGAAGAGCTCCGGTAGCCCTAGGGCTTCTATCCCCCGGCAGGGCCTCGTCGGCCCGACCGCGTGCGTCTTCAAGGCTCATGGAACGGACCCCATTCCGCTTCTGCCCCGAATGCCACAATAAGTATCCTTACACAGATCAGCATTTGGTCTGTAATTTGTGTTTGTCTCCCGAACACAAAGAGGATACTTGCGAGGCCTGTCAGACGCTACGGGACCGGAGAGCTCGAAGGCTTCAAATGGCATTGACGCCATCAGGACACCACGACGTTGAAGAAGAGGAGACTTTCTCCATTGCCGACTCGGACGAGGCTGAAAGTGAGCAGCTGGCGAAAACCGTGAGTAAACCTGCCCCAGCCAAAACTGACGCCAAAATCATGAAGGCCCAGGGGACGCCACTGCCAGCAGGCCATGGCTTAACCCGTAAACTCGGTGACCAACAATCGGCACCGAAAAAGGGCACACACGTGTCGAAGACATCCGACTCCGGTCGAGATACCGGCACAGAGTATACTCGGCACTGAGATACAGGCTCCAACCAAACTCGGCTCCGAGCAAAGTTGGCACCGAGAGATCGGCACCCCGAAACCGAAAAAGGTGGCTTCGGAGCCGAAAAAGACTGCAGAAAATGTTTTGGTGCCGAAACACCCAGCATCGGAGTCGAAACAAAGTTCTTATTCCGAAGAACAAGGCCTTTCAGCACAACTACAAGGCCATAAATTTGGACAAGAATTAGAGATGGCGGAGCCAGACTATACACAAAGAAGGCTCCATATTCAAAAAGACACAGAGAAACAGCCAAAAGCAAAGGTGGCGAAAGAAAAAACTCCACCACGTTTTTCGCCCCAACCATCGCCACAGCACTCACCGCAACTATCACCAATTGCAACACCCCCTATGATGCAATCTCCAACGCACACAGGGATGACCCAGATGCATGGGATCTGTATGATGCACCAGTATCTGACAATAGCCCAGACTGCTACCCGGCAAGACCGTCACCATCTGAAGACAGTACTGCTTACATGCAGGTGGTGTCCAGAGCAGCTACTTTTTACAATGTAGCACTGCACGCTGAACCTATTGAGGATGACTTTTTATTTAATACTTTGTCGTCAACACACAGCCAGTACCAGAGTCTGCCGATGTTACCAGGGATGTTGAAACATGCAAAACAAGAGTTTCAAGACCTCGTCAAATGCAGAGCCATTACACCTAGGGTGGAAAAAAAGTACAAGCCTCCCCCTACGGACCCTGTGTACATCACACAACAACTAACACCTGACTCAGTGGTAGTAGGTGCAGCACGCAAAAGGGCAAACTCACAGACTTCTGGGGATGCACCACCACCCGACAAAGAAAGTCGAAAGTTTGATGCAGCTGGGAAAAGAGTTGCAGCACAGGCAGCCAATCAATGGCGCATTGCCAATTCACAAGCTTTATTGGCAAGATATGACAGGGCTCATTGGGATGAAATGCAGCATTTTATTGAACATCTTCCCAAGGAGTTTCAAAAGCGTGCACAGCAAGTGGTGGAGGAGGGCCAAAATATCTCCAACAACCAGATACGATCGGCAATGGACGCAGCGGACACAGCCGCCAGAACTGTGAATACAGCGGTCACTATTCTGAGACACGCATGGCTCCACACCTCCGGATTTAAGCCAGAGATCCAACAGGCTGTGCTTAATAGGCCTTTTAATGGACAACAGTTGTTTGGGCCGGAGGTGGATACAGCTATAGAGAAGCTAAAGAAGGACACTGATACGGCCAAAGCAATGGGCGCGCTCTACTCCCTACAGAACAGAGGCACCTTTAGAAAGCCACACTTTAGAGGGGGGTTTCTAGCCCAAAGCACAGAACCCTCAACCTCACAAGCCAGACCCACATACCAGGGCCAGTATCAAAGAGGAGGCTTTCGGGGACAATATAGAGGTGGACAGTTCCCTAAAACCAGAGGGAAATTCCAAAGACCCCACAAACTAAACAGTGACTTCAATGTCACAAATCCCCAACACCTAAAACCAGTGGGGGGGAAACTCACAGATTATTACAAAATTTGGGAGGAAATAACTACAGACTTGTGGGTCCTAGCCATTATCCAACATGGTTATTGAATAGAATTCCTACAATTACCACCAAATGTGCCTCCAAGAACACACAACATGTCCAAACAGCACGTGGATCTATTACAACTAGAAGTCCAAGCGTTGTTACAAAAAGAGGCAATAGAACTCGTACCCAACCATCAGAAAGGAATAGGTTTTTATTCCCTGTATTTTCTAATACCCAAAAAGGACAAAACTCTGAGACCCATCTTAGATCTCAGAACACTAAATCTTTACATCAAATCAGATCACTTTGACATGGTAACACTTCAAGACGTGATCCCTTTGCTCAAACAACAAAACTACATGTCAACATTAGATCTAAAGGATGCGTACTTCCATATACCCATACATCCTTCACACAGGAAATACTTGAGGTTTGTAATCCAAGGGGTACATTACCAATTCAAAGTGTTACCATTCGGGATAACAACAGCACCAAGGGTATTTACAAAATGCCTTGCAGTAGTAGCGGCACATATCAGAAGAATAGCACATACACGTATTCCCGTATCTAGACGATTGGTTAATAAAAACCAACACTCAGAAACAGTGTCTTCAACACACAAAATACGTCATAGAAACCCTTCACAAATTAGGGTTCTCAATAAACTACCTAAAATCACACTTACAACTGTGTCAAATACAACATTACTTAGGAGCGACATTCAACACAAAAAAAGAGATTGCCACTCCAAGTCCACAAAGGGTACAAGCATTCCAAAATGTAATACAAAGCATGCACCCAAACCAACAATATCAAGTAAAATTAGTGATGAAACTTCTAGGCATGATGTCTTCATGCATAGCCATTGTCCCAAACGCAAGATTACACATGCAGCCCTTACAACAGTGCCTAGCGACACAATGGACACAAGCACAGGGTCAACTTCAGGATCTAGTGTTGATAGACCGCCAAACACACACCTCGCTTCAATGGTGGAATCCTGTAAATTTAAATCAAGGGCGGCCCTTCCAAGACCCAGTGCCTCAATACGTGATCACAACAGATGCTTCCATGGTAGGGTGGGGAGCACACCTCAAACAACACAGCATCCAGGGACAATGGGACACTCAACAAAAACAACTTCATATAAATCAACTAGAACTATTAGCAGTGTTTCTAGCATTAAAAGCATTTCAACCACTAATAGCCCACAAACACATTCTTGTCACAGACAACATGACAACAATGTATTACCTAAACAAACAGGGAGGCACACATTCAACACAGTTGTATCTCTTAGCACAGAAGATTTGGCATTGGGCGATTCAAAATCACATTTGCCTAATAGCGCAATACATAGCGCAATACATACCAGGAATTCAAAACCAGTTAGCCGACAATCTGTCGAGATCACCAACAGATCCACGAATGGGAAATTCATCCCCAGATACCACAAACCTACTTCCAAAACTGGGGAACACCGCAAATAGACCTATTCGCAACAAAAGAAAACGCAAAATGCCAAAACTTCGCATCCAGGTACCCACAGCCTCACTCCAAGGGCGATGCGTTATGGATGAGTTGGTCAGAGATATTTGCTTACGCTTTTCCCCCTCTCCCACTCCTTCCGTATCTAGTAAACAAATTAAGTCAAAACAAACTCAAACTAATACTAATAGCACCAACTTGGGCACGACAACCTTGGTACACAACACTACTAGACCTGTCAGTAGTGCCTCATATCAAACTACCAAACAGACCAGATCTGTTAACTCAACACAAACAACAGATCAGACACCCGAATACAGCATCGCTCAATCTAGCAATCTGGCTCTTAAAGTCTTAGAATTCAGAATTCTAGACCTTACACAAGAATGTATGGAGGTCATCAAACAGGCTAGAAAACCTACTACAAGACATTGCTACGCAAATAAATGGAAACAATTTGTTTATTACCGTCATAATAATCAAATTCAACCATTACACGCGTCCGCGAAAAACATTGTAAGCTACTTATTACACTTACAAAAGTCTGTTAGCTTTTTCATCCATTAAAATAAATCTCACAGCTATTTCTGCCTATCTGCAAATTACACATTCAACTTCACTATTTAGAATCCCAGTCATAAAAGCATTTATGTAGGGTCTAAAAAGGATCATTCCACCAAGGACACCACCAGTTCCTTTGTGGAACCTCAATATTGTATTAACACGACTCATGGGTCCACCATTTGAACCCATGCACTCTTGTGAGATTCAATACTTAACCTGGAAAGTAGCCTTCCTAATAGCTATCACATCTCTCAGAAGAGTAAGTGAAATACAAGCCTTTACCATACAGGAACCCTTTATACAAATACACAAACATAAAGTGGTTCTACGCACAAATCCCAAATTTTTGCCAAAAGTTATATCACCGTTCCACTTAAATCAAAGGGTGGAACTCACAGTGTTCTTTCCAGAACCAGACTCTGTAGCTGAAAGAGCATTACATACATTAGACATAAAAAGAGCACTAATGTATTACATTGATAGAACCAAACAAATTCGCAAAACAATTGTTTTTAGCTTTCCAAAAACCTCATTCAGGGAATCCAATATCCAAACAAGGCATTGCCAGATGGATAGTTAAATGTATTCAAACCTGTTATGTTAAAGCAAAGAGAGAACTGCCTATTACACCAAAGGCACACTCCACTAGGAAGAAAGGTGCCACCATGGCCTTTCTAGGAAATATACCAATAACAGAAATCTGTAAGGCAGCCACATGGTCTATGCCTCATACATTCACTAAACATTACTGTGTGGATGTGTTAACAACACAACAAGCCACAGTAGGACAGGCAGTATTACGAACATTATTTCAAACAACTTCAACTCCTACAGGTTTTGGGGAGATAACTGCTTACTAGTCTATGCACAGCATGTGTATCTGCAGCTACACATGCCATCAAACGGAAAATGTCACTTACCCAGTGTACATCTGTTTGTGGCATGAGACGCTGCAGATTCACATGCGCCCTCCCACCTTCCCGGAAGCCTGTAGCCATTATAAGTTGATAAAAATAAACTTGTACATTTGTAAATTTGTAAATATAACACTTTAAATCACATTATGTACATACATACTTACTCCATTGCATGGGCACTATTACTATATACACAACTCCTACCTCACCCTCTGCGGGGAAAACAATCTAAGATGGAGTCGACGCCCATGCGCAATGGAGCCAAAAGGGGAGGAGTCCCTCGATCTTGTGACTCGAAAAGACTTCTTCGAAGAAAAACAACTTGTAACACTCCGAGCCCAACACTAGATGGCGGGATATGCACAGCATGTGAATCTGCAGCATCTCATGCCACGAACAGATGTACACTGGGTAAGTGACATTTTCCATATATATCAATACCAAAAATACATAAATCATTAACACCACCACCAGGGAGGACAATAGTCTCAGCATGTGACTCACTGTATGAGAGAATTTCTGATTATGTGGACTATTACTGGGCACCTATTGTGATGACTCTAAGTTCATACATGAAAGACTCAGGAGATTTATTGCGGATTTTATCTAATATGAATTGGTCTGATGAAAACTTGTTAGGTACAATTGATGTTGTGTCTTTGTATACATCTATCAATCATGAAATTGGACTTAGAGCTTGTGAATATTTTTTGAGACAGAGAAGCATTGTGGAATTCGAACATTCAAAAATGTTACTAACAATGATAGAATTATGTCTCAAAAATAATATTTTTATTTTTAATCATGAAATCTACCAACAAATGAGTGGGACAGCAATGGGCATTTCTCTCTCTCCAAATTATGCCAACCACACAATGGGTTGGTGGGAGAGGGAAATAGCTTGGAGTAAAGATAATGATTTATTTATGGAAAAAACTGCACTTTGGGTACGGTTCATTGATGATCTATTCATAATTTGGCTGGGGTCACATGATGATTTCCTGTATTTTGACAAACTAAATAAGAATGATATAGGATTGCAATTTACGTGTTAAACAAGCAAATCGTCAATTAACGTTCTGGATATTAATATTTATGTTGAGGATAACAAATTAGAAACTACAGTCTTTCGTAAGAAAACCTAAACGAACAGCATTTTACATGGTAAAAGTTTCCATCCTAAACCTATTCTAAAGAGTATACCATATGGGGAGTTAATTAGGATGTGTAGAAATTGTTCTAATGATAAGGAAGTGCAGTTAAAGTATAAGGAGACCATACAAAGATTTAAACAAAGAGGCTATAATCATAAACCTTTGTACAAAAATCTAGAAAGAGTCAAAATGATTCCTCGTGATGAGACATTAGTTCCCAAACAATTAAAGACAACACAGGAGAAACCAGATGAAAATAATGTTAGCATGGTAATGGAATATCCCAAAGAAAGTGGTCTGATCAAGAAAATTCTATATAAACATTGGCATGTCATACGGAAAGATCCGGACTTGGGTCCAAAAATAGGCTCAGGTCCATTGATTACGTATCGAAAAGCATTGTCAATAAAGGATTATATTGTAAGAAGTCATTTTTCTATAAAAAATCAACAGAATTGGTTAACAACAACAGCGTGGCTTTGTAAAGTGCAATAGCTGTAAAGCTTGTAAAATTGTCAAATCAACAAAAGTAGTGAAATTATGGAATGAAATGGAAATAAATATTAAACATCGAATAACTTGTAATACAAAATTTACAGTTTATGTAATTGAATGACGTTGTGGCCTGAGATATATAGGCAGTACAATCTGTATGTTGAAGAAAATAATTTTAGAGCATGTTAGAGCAATTCTACATAAGGATCTTATGTATGCCATAGCCAAACATTTTCAGCAGCATGAACTGGGTAGTTGGAAAATGTTAAGATACTTTAGAATAGACCACATTCCTGAATATGAAAGAGGTGGAGACAGAGTAAAAAAACGGAGACAACTTGAGTCTAGATACATCATTTTAATTAGGACAAAGGGTCCTCTTGGATTAAATAACGATGAGGAGCTTTTTGTTCATCTTTAATTGAGGAACAAAAGAACTTAGAATTTCATTTACAGTGTTGTCAAGTCCTTGATTTTAGTATGATAAAATCAAAAATCTACAAATTAACATGTTTTTTATATTATGGAAGACAAATGTTCGAACAATTTTGTTAATTTAATCGTGGTTAATATGTAGAATAATTTCTATCTCCAAATGAAAAGGCTGATCATTATTAATGTATTATTCATGATGTCCTCCTCTAACAAGGATTTTTGGCATTTGAGTTACATTTTTTAATGTATTTAGATTTTCATTAATTTAATTTGAATTCTTTCAATAATATCGTACTGAAAATATAATGTATATTATACATTATGTACAAAGAACTACGTTGACCAAAATGCATTGTAATGGTCTTTGAAACAAAGCAATATAAATAGGGGTGATAGAGGAAGGGCTATGTAACTGAGAAGAAGACTGTTGAGTCAAAACGTGTTGTTTGTCTTTGCACTGAATAAATCTTGAAATCACCTTTTGGCTGAACGGAGTGTGTGGCTATCAGTTTTTGTCGAAAAGGATTATTGAGGGTTCAGCCAGCCCCCTGCCTCGCACCTGCTAGTGAGCGTGTCGTTTTCTTTGGACCGCTTTGTTTTGAAATATATTTATATCTATCTATATAGATATATATATCTATCTATCTATCTATCTATCTAGATAGATAGATAGATAGATATATATCTATCTATCTAGATAGATAGATATATAGATGGATATAAAGTATACAGATTGTTATCACTAATATAGAGATATTGCTCTCTCTTTATATATTATATATGTCATGTCACCTTTTATATGTGTGTTCACTCTCACATTGTCAAGCACTCACCTAAGAGTGCTGCAGCTTCTTGGTGACTTTCACACACACATACATAAATACACTCATACATACAGAGAGAGATAGACAGATCTCTCTCTCTTTCTATCTATATATATATATATATATATATATATATATACACACACACACACACACACAGAGTCTTTCTTTCTGTCTTTTGTCAACAAACTGGTATCTATAAATTGGTTGAATATACCAGGTTTCTGGCGATGTACTAAATGTAAAGCGTGTGAACATGGGAGCAACACTACATCATATAAACTTCAGGATGGAAGAGGGGAGAAAATTGAGGAGCACTTCATATATGAGTCTAAATTTGTGGTTTATGTTTTGGAATGCTCTTGCAGGAAGCAATATGTGGATAGTATGATTAACAAATTAAAATTTAGAATACTACAGGATTTGCGAGCCATAACAAATAGTGATTTCTCCTTTCCGGTAACTAATCATTCTGGGGGAAAGCATAATGTAGACAATAAGGGGATCCAATACCTTGGTGTAAAACACATGAAAATGAAGGAATGGGGAGGGGTAGAGTGCTGGTTCTCAGGAGAATGGAATCTCGCTTGATAATATTATTGGGAACAGAGACTCTGCGTGGACACAGCTTTGATGCAGAGTTACATGTACACTTTGAATGTTTGAGATGAAATTCCATTTTCCTCCAATACTCATTTTGTCTGAAATTATGACTTCAACTTAAAATACAGCCGCAGGCCTTCAAAGGCCAAGGTTATGACACCGTTTTTGTTTTGAGGAATTAACTTATAATCAATAAGTAGGCGAAAGGTGAGATTAACAGTATATTCTGCAGAAAATAATTGATGTTCATTAGTGAATGTGTTATCTTGTAACCTTTGTGAGAAACAAATGGCAGATTTGGTGCATATAACATGTGTAGTTTGAGTATTTTAATGCCCTGTTTTTTTTTTTTGCGAAAAATACATATACGTTCATGCAAAAAATTTAGTAATGAATTGGTATATGAATTCTATATCCATTGGAGGTTTTTGCACATAGTATATTTGGGATTGATGCCATTAATTATTTCTGCATCATACAATTTCTTTGCACTTTAAACAGCTGTTTTGCACATTAATATTCCTTAGGGAGTTACTCAATGACATGCTAATTATTGTTTGTGGTATCCAGGATGTTTGCACTTGAGGTAATTTCATCAGTGAATGTGCTATTATCTTGTGACCTCTGTGAGACATAAATGCCAGGTTTGGCGCAGATGACATTTGTAGTTGACTTATTTCAACATTTTGCACTTTTTGTGTATTTTTCTGCGAAACCTGTATATAGGTTTTGCAAAATGTTTGGAAGAGAAATGGTATATGAATTCAGTATCCATTGCAGTTTGCACATAGTGTATTTTCGATCAATGCAATCGATGAACTCTGCATCACACAAGTGCTCTGCATTTTTAGCTGCTGTTTTGCACATGTATGCTCCTTAGAGAGTTGCTGAGTAACATACCTTAATTATTGTCAGTGGTATCCAAGACGCTTGCACTTTCGATATAAATGTTGGGAATACTTGAACACATTTGAGCTCATTTTATAGTTCTTGCAAAATAATGAATCTTTGCATAAGGAAATCTTGGTATCATAGACGTTGAGCAGCACTTTAGGTTTTACATTGCAGGTTTGCACAGTGAAGAATTTTAGTACTTCATTGCATAATGCCTACAGACTGCCTCTTTAGATGTTGTCTCTCAAGATTTTGGTACAACAGTAGTTTAATATAGAATGTGCACTAGGGGTATAGATTATATGGCATTTGGTTACAAGCTGTATAATGCACTTCGCACTTTATAGAGACTAAAATGTGGATCAGGACAGTAAAAGCAAATTTAGGATCGTTTTTTATATATTTTTTTATGTTTTACTTATTTGTTCTTTCTTGCTCATTTTGTATGAATTGTGTGCTTTTCATAGATGATTGGCAGTGGTAAATTATTTATAAATTGAATTTGCAAATTACTATACTGAACTTATACTGGGTTTAGCTTCATTTTATGTATGGCAGCTCAAATCTTTGCATGTTAGGACATAATGCTTTTTTAACACAATGTGATTTATTATCTAGTATGCCTTGGTGTGTTCTCTTGACATGTTTTGTATTTGCATACTGCTTGAATTTGATCTGGTTGTACTTTGCAATTATTTCAATATAGCTATGCCTCGGGACCTGTGCCATTTAGTAAAGCAGATATGCGTGTTCTATCTATTAACCCCTTCGCTGCCAGGCCTTTATCCCCTCCTGTGCCGAGCCTTTTTTGGGCTATTTGGGGCAGTTCGCGCCTAGGCCCTCATAACTTTTTGTCCACATAAGCTAGCCAAGCCAAATGTGCGTCCTTTTTTTCCAACATCCTAGGGATTCTAGAGGTACCCAGACTTTGTGGGTTCCCCTGAAGGAGGCCAAGAAATTAGCCAAAATACAGTGAAAATTTCGTTTTTTTTTTTAAAAAAAATGGGAAAAAGGGGCTGCAGAAGAAGGCTTGTGGTTTTTCCCCTGAAAATGGCATCAACAAAGGGTTTCCGGTGCTAAAATCAACAGCTTCCCAGCTTTCAGTAACAGGCAGACTTGAATCAGAAAACCCAATTTTTCAACACAATTTTGCATTTTACTGGGACATACCCCATTTTTACGATTTTTTGTGCTTACAGCCTCCTTCCTGTCAGTGACAGAAATGGGCATTAAACCAGTGCTGGATCCCAGAAACCGCAACATTTCTGGAAAGTAGACAAAATTCTGAATTCAGCAAAGGGTAATTTGTGTAGATCCTACAAGGGTTTCCTACCGAAAATAACAACTGAAATAAAAAATATTGAAATTGAGGTGAAAAAATCTGCAATTTTTCTCTGCGTTTTACTCTAACTTTTTCCTGCAATGTCAGATTTTTTAAAGCAATATACCGTTGCGTCTGCTGGACTCTTCTGGTTGCGGGGATATATAGGGCTTGTAGGTTCATCAAGAACTCTAGGTACCCAGAGGCAATAAATGACCTGCACCCTGCAGTGGGTTTTCATTCTATACCGGGTACACAGCAATTAATTTGCTGAAATATAAAGAGTAAAAAATAGCTATCAAGAAAACCTTTGTATTTCCAAAATGGGCACAAGATAAGGTGTTGAGGAGCAGTGGTTATTTGCACATCTCTGAATTCCGGGGTGCCCATACTAGCATGTGAATTACAGGGCATTTCTCAAATAGACGTCTTTTTTACACACTGTCTTACATTTGGAAGGAAAAAATGTAGAGAAAGACAAGGGGCAATAACACTTGTTTTGCTGTTCTATGTTCCCCCAAGTCTCCCGATAAAAATGATAACTCACTTGTGTGGGTAGGCCTAGCGCCCGCGACAGGATATGCCCCAAAACACAACGTGGACACATCACATTTTCAGAAAGAAAAAAGAGCTGTTTTTTTTACAAAGTGCCATGGATTTTGGCCTCTAGCTCAGCCGGCACCTGGGGAAACCTAGCAAACCTGCGCATTTTTTAAAACTAGACATGTAGGGGACTCCAAGATGAGGTGACTTGTGGGGCTCTGATCAGGTTCTGTTACCCAGAATCCTTTCCAACCTCAAAATTTGGCAAAAAACCCACTTTTTCCTGTCATTTCGGTGACAGAAAGTTCTGGAATCCGAGAGGAGCCACAGATTTCCTTCCACCCAGCGTTCCCCCAAGTCTCCCGATAAAAATGGTACCTCACTTGTGTGGGTAGGCGTAGCGCCCACAACAGGATATGCCCCAAAACACAATGTGGACACATCACATTTTTTCACAGAAAACAGAGCTGTTTTTTGCTAAGTGCCTACCTGTAGATTTTGGCCTCTAGCTCAGCCGGCACCTAGGGAAACCTACCAAACCTGTGCATTTTTTAAAGCTAGAGACCTAGGGGAATCCAAGATGGGGTGACTTGTGGGGCTCTGACCAGGTTCTGTTACCCAGAATCCTTTGCAAACCTCAAAATTTGGCTAAATAAAACACATTTTCCTCACATTTCGGTGGCAGAAAGTTCTGGAATCCGAGAGGAGCCACAAATTTCCTTCCACCCAGCGTTCCCCCAAGTCTCCCGATAAAAATGGTACCTCACTTGTGTGGGTAGGCGTAGCGCCCACAACAGGATATGCCCCAAAACACAACGTGGACACATCACATTTTTTCACAGAAAACAGAGCTGTTTTTTGCAAAGTGCCTACCTGTAGAATTTGGCCTCTAGCTCAGCCGGCACCTAGGGAAACCTACCAAACCTGTGCATTTTTGAAAACTAGAGACCTAGGGGAATCCAAGATGGGGTGACTTGTGGGGCTCTGACCAGGTTCTGTTACCCAGAATCCTTTGCAAACCTCAAAATTTGGCCAAAAAAACACGTTTTCCACTCATTTCGGTGACAGAAAGTTCTAGAATCTGAGAGGAGCCACAAATTTTCTTCCTCCCAGTGTTCCCCCAAGTCTCCCGATAAAAATGGTACCTCTCTTGTGTGGGTAGGCCTAGCGCCTGCGACAGGATATGCCCCAAAACACAACGTGGACACATCACATTTTCTCACAGAAAACAGAGCTGTTTTTTTCAAAGTGCCTACCTGTAGATTTTGGCCTCTAGCTCAGCCGGCACCTAGGGAAACCTACCAAACCTGTGCATTTTTGAAAACTAGGGACCTAGGGGAATCCAAGATGGGGTGACTTGTGGGGCGACTTGTGGGGCTCTGACCAAGTTCTGTTACCCAGAATCCTTTGCAAACCTCAAAATGTGGCTAAAAAAACACGTTTTTGGGCCTAAAATAATTGGCCCATTTGCCCCCAAGGGGGGCAGAAATGGCCAACAGGTCAATGCGCCCCTTGGGGGGGTGCCCCGTGCCCAAGGGGACGCTCTCCCACAAAAATAAAAAAAATAAAAATCCCTGGCGTTCTAGTGGTTTCTGCCCCCAATCAGCCTAAAAAAATAGTCCGATCTGTCTCCAAGGGGTGCAGAAATGGCCTTGGTACATGTGCCCCCAAAGGGGGGGGGGGTGACCCTTGCCCAAGGGTCCCCCCCATCCACTAACCCACACACACACTATCCCTGGTGTCTAAGTAGCTTCAGCCCCCCTTGGGGGCAGAAATGGGCAACAGGTCAATGCCCCCCTTGGGGGGGGTGCCCCGTGCCCAAGGGGACGCTCCCCCACAAAAATAAACAAAAAAAAAAATCCCTGGCGTTCTAGTGGTTTCTGCCTCCCTTGGGGGCAGATCAGCCTAAAATTAATAGTCTGATCTGCCCCCAAGGGGGGCAGAAATGGCCCTAAAAGACATGCCCCCCAAAGGGGGGCGACCCTTGCCCAAGGGGCCGCCCCCCATCCACTAAACACACAATCCCTGGTGCCTGAGTGGCTTCTGCCCCCCTTGGGGGCAGATGGACCTAAAACAAAAAAATAGGCCGGTCTGCCCCCAAGGGGTGCAGAAAAGGCCAACAGTTCTATGCCCCCTTGGGGGGGGGGCGCCCCTTGCCCAAGGGGGCACCCCCCCCCCCCCACAAAAATAAAAACATCCCTGGCGTTCCAGTGGTTTCTGCCCCCCTTGGGGGGCAGAAATGGCCATTAATTATTTTCTCCCAAAAGGGTAGCGACCCTTGCCCAAGGGGCCGCTCCCCAACACTAAAATCAAACTTGAGAACAACAAAAAAATCCCTGGCGTCTAGTGGGCATTCCTGCTGCCCGATCACAATGCGATCGGGCAGCAGGAAAGCTCAGAGAGACACCGGGGGAAAGGAAAACCCTTTCCTTTCCCCCGGTGCCTCTTTTTGCAAACCCCCCACCCACCGGGAAGAGACACTCACCTCTTCCACCCTCGCCGCACAGGAAGCAAATGGCTCCCTGTGCGACGGGCACCCTGTAATGAAGTCAGCGCGCTGATGTCATTATAGTGGGGTGGAAGGGGAAGGGCTTCCCCTTCCATCCCTGCCTTTTGGGGGGGGGGATGGGAGGAAGCACATAGAGGGAGCGAGAGCGCTCCCTCTGGGCTGTGTGCCGAGGACGTAATGGTTACGTCCTCGGCACAGCAGCACTGTGCCGCAGGACGTAACCGTTACGTCCGCGGCACAGAACCGGTTAATAGAGAAGAATGAGGGCCTGCACTGTGTGTTGGCACTTTAAATGAGACAGTGTGTAAAGTAGGACTCTATGGTAAAGTCGAAGGCATAACGTTCGGTCGGTCAGCGATTAGTGTTTTTTGGGTGGAATCATGGCTTGACAGCAGTGATGCACCCAAGGCCTTGCCTGATTTTTTAAAAAGTGGGTGTTGGGGCAGGTGTACCCACATACTGTGCTGCTGCTATCGGCTAGCTGTCGTCCTCTGAACCTTGTTCAGAGTCGAAGTCTGGGATTGAAACTGACGTTTGTGCCTCTTCCTCTTTGAGTGTGTCGGTGTTTGGACGCCATCTCCAGTCTTTGTGCCCTTTGTTCGCATAGTGTTTTCTTTGATCGAAAAGAGCGACACGTCTCACAGCTTTCGTCACGATGTTCCGGAGAAAAGCAGAGATTACAAACCAAGTGCTGGTCGGTGAAAGGAAATTTAGCGTGGCACCGAGTACAGAATCGGAATGGAGTCCAATCCATCAAGCTATGACGTAGTAGACCCGAACAGGCCCAAGGAGGGCATGAGCACCCAAAGAGGTGTTTCCTTGATCCAGACAGTACTATTGGATCGAGTGCAGAAGAAAATGCGTTTGAAACAATACCAACGGTATGAAAAAAGTTTGAGATAATATAGAATTTCCGAATCAAAAGTCCCGGAGCAAGAGGGAAAACGTCCGAACCCGACGGCGGAAAGAAAATAATCTAACAAAGTAGTTGATGCCCATGCGCACTATCACCGAGAGGAGGAGTCACTCGATCCTGTGACTCAAAAAAAAAAAGACTTAAAAGAAAAACAACTTGTAACACTCCGAGCCAAACACTAGATGGCGAGATATGCACAGCATGTGTATCTGCAGCTACACATGCCATCGAACATATACTTATTCATTTATATGTTTTGAATGCTCATATAAACATTAAATCTAGTCATTAGGTGTTCAGAGCCAATTTTATATACCCTTCACTCTCCTTTCCTCCTCTGTCAGCACGTCCTGCGGACCTAATTTGATGTGCAGAACCGTTTTCCGGTTGAAGAGCCACCACCTCTTGTGTGGTGGCCCGTCAGCCGTTGCAGTGCCGGTCTGGCGAGGAGTTAGCCCGATGATGATGCCTAGCATCCTATTGTGATGCTTGAGGGCACTCCTACAACATCTTCTTTCAGTCTTCTTTTCGTCCTCATTGACAATATTCTTGTTTTGGAACAGTGTACACAATTTCTATTATAAGAACAATGTATTATATGCAGAAACAGGGGGAGGGAGGGACACACCCATCCCAGTTGTCCCTTCTAGCTCAAACAATATGGAAAGGGGCAATTCACAATCACATTCACCTGCTAGCGGAATACATCCCAGGAATACACAACCAGCTAGCAGACCTTCTAAGCAGGATGCAGCAGCAAATACACGAATGGGAGATTCACCCCCAGGTAGTTAAAAATGACTTTCAACTGTGGGGAGCGAAAATGCAAAATGCCAAAACTTTGCATCCAGAAACCCACACCATCAGTCCAAGGGCAATGCTCTATGGATCAACTGATCAGGGATATTTGCTTACGCTTTGCCCCAGTCTCCCGTTCATTCCGTTTCTGCTCAACAAAATGCATCACACTTCCCTCAACATGATACTCATAGCTCCCATGTGGGCACGCCAACACTGGTACACAACACTCGTAGATCTGTCAGTAGTACCACATCACATGCTTCCAAACAGACTAGTCCTGTTAACTCAGAACAGAGGTCAAATCAGGCATCCCAATCCCAGTGTGCTCAACTTAACGATTTGGCTCCTGAAGTCATAGAATTTGGATACCTATAGCTTCCATTAGAAGGTATGAACATTCTAAAACAAGCATGTAAACCAACAACTAGACAATGCTATGCAACTAAATGGAAACGGTTTGTATACTGCTGTCAACCTAAAAATATAGATCCACTTAAAGCATCAGTACAAGATATTGTGTGTTATTTGCTTTATTTACAAAAAGCAAATCTTGCCTTTTTCTCTATTAAGATTCATCTAACGGCCATATCAGCCTACCTACAAAACATACAACATACCTCCTGTTTAGAGTTCCTGTCATAAAAGCATTTATGGAAGCACTTAAATGCATGATTCCACCCAGAACTCTACCAGTTCCAGCATGGAATCTTAATATTTTACTCAAGACTTATGGGTCCCCTATTCGAACCCATGCACTCTTGCGCTAATCAATTTGTAACATGGAAGGTTGCTTTCTTAGTAGTAATTACCTCCTTGAGAAGAGAAAGTGAAATTCAGGCATTCACTCTAGAAGAATCTTTCTTCCAAGTACACAAACACAAATTAGTCCTTACAACAAATCCAAGATTTTTGGCTAAAGTGGTTTCACCTTTTCACATTAATCAGTCAGTGGAATTGCCAGTCTTCTTTCCACAGCCAGACTCTACTGCTGAAAGAGCTTTACACAATCTTGATATTGAAAGAGCTCTAATGTATTATGTAGACAGAACAAAAGACTTGAGGAAAACTAACCAACTTTTTGGTGCTTTTCAACAACCTCATAAAGGTAATCCCATTTCAAAACAAGGATTAGCTAAATGGATTGTAAGATGTATTCAAACATGCTACCTTAAAGCAAAAAGACAGCTATTAATAACTCCAAAGGCACATTCTACTTGAAAAAAGGGTGCCTCCATGGCATTCTTAGGAAATATACCAATGGCAGATGTTAGAAATGGGGTTTCTGGTTGGCTAGGGTATGCACCTCAGCCAGGCAGAACTTACCCACTCTAGTCAGGGCAAGGGAGTTACACGTCCAAGATAACCCCTGCTCACCCCCTTGGTAGCTTGGCACGAGCAGTGAGGCTTAACCCGGAGGCAATGTGTAAAGCGTTTGCACAACACACACATACATGTGACGCAATATCCCCACCACAAAGGAAACACAACACCAGATTATATGAAAATATACTGTATTGTACACAACGTAATTATCAGACCAACATCACATAACAGTACTATCCTGCTACCTTAGCAGTTGTCAGAACGTTACACATTAGTTACTCTGCAAACTAGCAGTAGTCACACACAACGCACAGGTTACTCAGTATTATGCAACATAAGCAGTAGTCAGGAAACACGTTATCACATTAGGACACTTGTCATAAGAATATCATAAAACGCCCATAGTAGGAACATTAGAAAATCTATGGCAAGTTAAGGAAACATATTAGCAAGTCATGCCCATAAAAGGAACATTTGCACATATATGTAAAAGCATCATAGAACAGGTAGGCAATATATTATAATTAGTAAAGTCTGTAGAAAGAACTTCAATTATAACTCTATTGGTCCATTTAAAAGTACCTGGTTGATGAGGAGGCACCTCCAGTGCCTAAAACGAATAAATGGGCCCCCGGCGCTCTTCTGCGCAAAACGGGGGCCTCCCTAAACATGGCAGAAAGAGAGGGGCGGCACGCACCCTCTCTGACTCCTTGACGGGCCCCTTCTGGGACCCGTGATCACTGGGGGGCCCCCCGGGCCTCCACCGGCCCTCTCCAGGGGGGGCCCAAGTCAGGCAAATCCTGTGGGTAAGGAGGGGGGCGCCACGCACCCCCTCCAATCTGCGAGCGGGCCCCTCTGGGGGCCCGCAAACTCCTGGGGTCTCCCGGGGCCTCCGTCGGCCCTTTCAGAGGGGGAGACCCCTTTACGGCAAGGCTGGCCCACGTAGGGGCCCTGAGGGGTCTGGGGGGGCAGCCGATGAGGCTGCTGCCCGTTCCCCAGGTGACCGAAGCCTTCCGAGGCTTCTTAGGCGAGGGAGAGAGGTTCTCCTCTCCCCTCGCCCTTCCGACGGCGACAGAAGCCTTCCGAGGCTTCTTAGGTGAGGGAGTGGCGTCCTCTTCTTGCCTCTCTGATGGTCCTCTGGCCCAAGGCAGGGCCTTCTGGTGCCCCGGGGGCGATCCCTACCCCGGGGGCACCGCTAGGAGCAGGCTTGCTCCTGATTCTTGGAATGTGGCTTTTCTCGTGCCCTGGGGGCACGGAGCTGAGCGCGATCCTCGCGCTCCACCGAATTAACTTCCCCGGGCTGCGGCGGAGATTCTTTTGGGCACCTTGACGGCAGCGCGCTTAGGAATGCACGAGGGCTCATTTACAAGCCCGGGCTGCGGCGGTGATTTCAGGGCTCAAAATAAAGCGCTCTAGGAAGGCGCAACGGTTCTCCTTTATGCCCGGGTTGCGGCGGTAATTTCCTTGGGCAAAAGAAAAGCGCTTTCAAAGCGCTAGGACACCTCCAAAGCCCAGGCTGCGTCAGTGATCTTTTTCCAGCAATTGAAAGGATGCCTTTTTTCTCTTAAAGCATCCTGGGCAAAGGTGTAAAAGATCGTTGCAGGGGTCAGGGGCCACAGCACCCTGCCCCTGGGAACAACTACACAAGAAGGAGCACAGGGCTGGTGGGCCCAGCTACAGGCCAGCACAAGGGGTGCAGATGGTGGCAGTTCCTCCTAGTGACCAGGCAGGTCACAGGTCAGCACAGCAGCAGCAGTCCATGGCGGTTTCCTGGTGAGTCCATTCATCAGCGTTCTGTGTCCAGTTTCAAGTTCCAAGAATGTTCAAATTGTGGGGAAAATTCCCCTGTACTTATAGTTCGTTTTTACAGTGTTTTTGAATGATAGGCAGAGAAAGTTCCTGCCAGTTACAACTGGTTCTGGGAGTGCCCCCTCTCTCCTTTCAGCACAGGCTCCAAACATCAGTGGGGGGTTAACGACCCTATTGTGTGAGGCCAGGGCACAGCCTTTACAAATGTAGGTGTGCCCCGCCTCTCCCTTCTCTCAGCCCAGGAAGACTATTCAGCATGCAGATGCACCTTGGTGACACCTCCACCCTCCCTGTGTACAGGCTGTCTGAAAAGTATGCACAAAGCCCCAACTGTCACTCTGCCCAGACGTGGATTGGAGTCAAGCTGCAAAACACCAGAGTCATAAGCACAGATAAATGTGCACTTTCTAGAAGTGGCATTTCTGTGATAGTAATAAAAAATACACCCACACCAGTAAGCAGTATTTATTATCACCATCACAACCATACCAAACACGCCTACGCTACCCCTCATAAATCAGACAATACCCCTTACACATAAGGCAGGGCATTTCTAATGCAATCCTATGAGAAGGCAGCACTCACAGCAGTGAGACACCAAGTTAGGCTGTTTGTCACTACCAGGACAGGCCATGCAATCTGGCACATGTCCTGCCTTTCTACATACATGGCACCCTGCCCATAGGGCTAGCTAGGGCGTACTTTAGGGGTGACTTACATGTAGTAAAAGGGGAGTTCTGGGCCTGGCAAGTAAATTTAGATGCCAGGTCCCTGTGGCAGAAAATTGCGCACACAGGCCCTGCGCTAGCAGGCCTGAGACAGGTTTGAAAGTCTACATCAGTGGGTGGCGCAAGCAGCGCTGCAGGCCCACTAGTGGTATTTAATTTACAGGCCCTGGGTATAGAGATACCACTGTACAAGGGACTTATAGGTAAATTAAATATGCCAATCGGGTATAAGCCAATCATACCAACTTTAGATGGGAGAGCACCTGCACTTTAGCACTGGTCAGCAGTGATAAAGTGCTCAGAGTCCTAGAGCCAACAGCGAGAGGTCAGAAAAAACAGGAGGAAGGAGGCAAAAAGACTAGGGATGACCATGCGTATGGCCAAAAGTCCACCAGCAGATATATGCAAAGCAGCCACATTGTCCACACCACATATATTCACCAAGCATTACTGTGTGGATGTGTTATCTAGACAACAGGCCAGTGTTGGACAAGCAGTGCTAAAAACACTATTTCAAACTACTTCAACTCCTGCGGGCTATCCACCGCTTATTCGGGAGGAGAACTACTTTTTTAGTCTATGCACAGCATGTGTATATGCAGCTACACATGCCATCGAATGGAAAATGTCACTTATCCAGTGTACATTTGTTTGTGGCATGTAGTGCTGCAGATTCACATGCGCCCTCCCTCCTCTCTGGGAGCCTGTAGTCATTGTAGTACTTATTTGTACATATGAATATACATTTGCATGGACATCTTATTTACTTTTTATACCTCTGCAGTTGTACATACACAATCCCTCACTCCTTACTTAACCCTCCTGCGGGAAAACAATCCAACAAAGGAGTCGATACCCATGTGCACTATCACTGAGAGGAGGAGTCACTCGGTCTCGTGACTCAAAAAAAAAAAAAAAGACTTCTTCAAAGAAAAACGAGTTATAACACTCCAAGCCCAACACTAGATGGCAAGATATACACAGCATGTGAATCTGCAGCACTACAAGCCACGAGCAGATGAGCACTGGGTAAGTGACTTTTTCCACTTACTTCCAGGACAACAAAATCAGCGTGCTCCAGACTGTCTCAGCGGTACCGCGTTCGCCAGCCAGATAAAACTGATCACCTCTTCCTTACTTTGGGGAACAAAGATCAGCACTTCAGCAGCGTTTCACTGTACTTTATTCATCCAGCATTAGGGCAGCAAAACCACAAACGCCTTTCGGCTCAGCAGAGCCTTGTCCACTGTATCGTAAAACCCCTGCTCATTCTTCTGCCATTTTTAAACACGTCATTTCCTCACACAATTCATCAACATTGTAAACAGACTATCCTCTGTACAACAAAAGCGTCCGCCATCTTATTGTTATTCATATCTTTGAAAACAAAGCATACCGTATATGTGGCCAATACATATCCAATGTTCAGACAAGTGTGTGTGTATATATATCTATATCTATCTATCTATCTATCTATCTATCTATCTATCTATCTATCTATCTATCTATCAAGATATATATATATAAAAAAAAAGTTGCACATACAAAAAAGAGAGAATAATGCCTCATTTGTTAATATGCATTGCTCAATCCTCAAATTATGAGCATTGTGTAGCGCTTAAACTATTACCCAAGTGAGTGAATATAACATCACGATATATCAGTCATAGATTTCCTACTAATACTGTTCCTGCTGTGGATCTGCTAGTCTCTTCCTATCCCCCAGTGGGGGATCCCCCACTGTCTGCTGACAGCCGCCTTCTCCTAGAAAACAATACAAATCAGAAATTTGTTTGTAACTGGATCAAAACAAAACATGAGGATTTAAAATTATAACTATTCTATTCCTTAAAACTCTCGCATCTCTGTTTCGGAAAGAGAACACAGTTTGGTCTTCACCATTTCCTCATCTTCTCCACATAAAGTGAGGTGACTATAGATATAAACGCTCCTCCTACATATCTAATACAAACTGAATTACTCTATTTACACACATCACATTCTGCATATCCAATTATTCACTAAATGGTGTGAAACATGTTTAAACCAAATGGCTCCTTAGTGTCCGTTTCCAGTATGAGGGTGGCCCCCTGTCTCCTCTGCTGCAGAGCGTCTGGACCCCCCGGGAAACCACACATATATTTAAAAATATATATACGCCCCCACAGGGGGTCAGCCTATGCTCTGGAGGGCCGACCTAGTCACTCATCATTTTCGTTCTTATTTTTTCCCTCTTCATTTTTCACGGGGGGTGGGGGCTGGGGTGTGTGGCGGAGCTTAATTGTCCCCCCCCCCCCCCCCCCCCCCCCTCCAGGGGAAAACCATTGATATTATTTTTAAGAAATGAAGCCCTCGAGTGGGCACTTATACAAGGGCCACTCCCCTCCCCCCCCCCAAACAAAATCCCTGGTGTCTAGGGCTTTTTCCTGGCCATGGATTGCCTGATCCATGGCCAGGAAACGGTCTCAGGAAGGCATTGATGAAAAGGGGAGACTCAGCCCTTTCCATTGATGCCTCTTTGGCATGTGGGGAGACTGGTTTGGCCTTTTTTTCCCCACCCGAGTGGGGAGAGGATGCTCACCTGCCCCTCCGATCCTCCGGTAGAAAACTGAGGGCCGGGGAGAGAGGAGGAAGTGATTCCACATCTCTCCCAGGGGGTCCTGGGGCAGGAAGGGTGGGAAGAATTCTCTGATGCTCTGCATCGGAAAATTATTTTAATCCCTCCCTTGTGACGGGCAATGGCCGTGAAAGGCACCAGGGTGAGTATGCATGTGAAGGCCAATGGCCATCAAACGCACCAAAGGGGTTAATGCTTGTAGGTCATGTCAGATAAATATTTGTAAACATCCAGCATTATTCTGTTTCTGATGTGTGGTGAAAATTGCATAACACACAGTCGTGCAGTTTCCCAGATTCATTTCAAAGGCATTTGAGAAAGAGAAGCAAAATGTTTTTGTGGTACTGGTAAAAATTAAAGTAAAAGTCCAAATTGTAATCAGAAAGTCACAGCCCTGAGAAAAGCCACAGGAATTGCTGTGATTTTCTCTTCCATCAGAGACGCAGAGGAAAAGGTTGGCCCAGCTCTTTTTCTGTTCTGGTTTAGAAGATGAGACCAAAGCAGATATGCTTTTCATCCTCTGGGCCAATGAGCAGATCCAAGCCTTCTGGCACACCATGCTAGTTGTCTTCGAAGCAGCTGTCTTTGAAACACAAAAGCCTTTGCTCTTAGGTGTTGCCTTTGAAACTGCACTTTTTCTCAGTTATTGACACCGGCAAGGCAACACTGGTGATTTGGCCCTAGCTTTGTCTTGCCTGATTATCATGATACCAGTCTCTGAAAGTTTGCTACTCAAGATAGCATTCTGAACCTGTCAGCTACTTTGGCCTAAGGTAATTCATTGTTAAGACTTTTGATGGGCCATATGTTCAAATCTGCTAGTAAAATAACATTTGATTACCAATTAGAAAAAGGATTATATGATTATTGCAAGATTTCCAGGGCTCATGTCCTTGGTTTCTCAAATTCTGATGGATACATCCTTTTGCAGATTTCTTACTTATGAAAGAATATTCATAAGATGAGCAGTCTGCAACAAGATTATGTATGCACAAGAATGATTGTTTCTAAAGGTAAACACCTTTTTTCCTTTCCCCACCACTGACACTCCAGTGCCAAGTGGTACCAGCAACGTCCCTACCTCCTGTTTTTTTCCATTCCTCATCAACCCGATATGGACCTCTCTTTTGGTGTCTCAGCAACAAATTCCTCTGCTTCTGACAATGAGAAGATGAAATGTCTCCCTGAAAAGGCCTCAGACTTCAAGCCTTGCAGACAGTGCTGCAAGACGTTGTTTATTTCTGACCCCCGTTATGACTGTAAGTGATGCTTGGGGCCTGGTTGTGATTTCAAAACTTGCATCTTGAGGCACCTGAAGGCCATTAGGAAGCCGGAAGCCAAGCTGTTTATAGCCATGAGCTGTCTTGAGACTCCCAAGTGGACTCCCGCTTTCAAAGGTAAATCACTTTGAAGGAAATGTTCTCCAAACAGATCTGCCACAAAAATCACTATAGGAAGGGAGAAGTCTTCTTCTTCCTTGAAGAATAGTTCACATTCATAGGACTGCTCAGAGTCTCTTCCTCAACTTCTGGTGCACTCCTGGAGCCTAAAAAGTTCTTTGTCTGGCACATTACAGGTTGTAGCCTTTGGCTTGCTGTACTGGACATTTTCAAATCGACTCAGCAAACCTTCATGCTTTTTCCCCAAAAGAGGGCATCAGTTCCTTGTGAGCTTGGGAACTCCAGGGCCTACCCCATGTCCCACACCTCCACACCGCTTGCCCAGGCTCTTCTTCAGTGGGCGTCATCTTTGAAGTCATTAGTGGACTTCAGAAATGACCCCCACTGAGTGAACTCTGATGCATCCGTGTGGTGAAGTAAGTAGTCTGGATGAATTTGACAATGAACCATTATGTGAGTGCATCTTTAGGGTTGCATGGAATAGATTTAAGGCTTGGATTCATATTTGTTGCTTAGAATATAACGTCTAAGGCTGAATAGACAGTGATCACATTCTGCTAGTTTGCTGTACTGATGATGGCTTATATTTTACCCAGAGACATTTCTACCCATCTGGCTAGCCTTGGAGGCAGTTTATCCTTGACAACAGTAGTTCATTAGTCAGTGGAGGCCTTAGAGTTGTCTTTGCCTTCTGCGTAATTGAAGCCAAACATTTTGACAAACTTTTCAGTTCTCCACTGCTTCTGCTGAGCCCTTGCTTCCATTTATAAGCTGAGGCCCAATTAATTTCTTTTGGCTCCTCTGGACAGTAAGTCGAAAAAGTGTGACTTCTGGTTGCTAGGTTTTTACATGACGGACCCGTATACAGAACATGGGTTAATAAGTAAAAAACAAACAGTAGTTCGGGGGATTTTCTCTCCTTCAAATACTTATCTGTTCATCTCTAGCCATTCTTGCAACTGGGTACACTAGTAAACCAATCAATAAAAAATGGGACCAATATTAGAGCCCCAAGAAATCTTATTTTGATATCTAAATGCTGTAAATTATATCATCTAGTGCAGTGTTGTATAAGTGCTCAGTGCATAAAATTGATAACATGTCTATACTAAATGACATCCGAGGTGTCATAGTGTTGTAAAAAGTGTCAAGTCCAATAAATAGTATTTGAATCCAAGTTATGTCCTAAGTTTCATATGTGACATACCTGTGAATGTGAGTTCTGTTGGACTACACCATCACTGTCTATTTCATCAACAGACAGGGCATCCTGGATTTGCGGACTC
Organism: Pleurodeles waltl; assembly: GCF_031143425.1. Taxonomy (NCBI): domain Eukaryota; kingdom Metazoa; phylum Chordata; class Amphibia; order Caudata; family Salamandridae; genus Pleurodeles; species Pleurodeles waltl. The sequence continues at coordinate 1,045,033,380 of NC_090446.1, read as the reverse complement.
TATGATGTGGAGTCATTTGCTTGTGGAATTGGGCTGAGCATCATGATATAGTTCTAGTGGTGTCTCACCTCACAGGCTCCCTCAGTGTAACAGTGGATGTTCTTATTCACCTCTCACTGGCTGACCACAAACTCGAGTTCGATCTAGAAGTGACCGAGGTGATCTCCAAGACTGGATTTCATTATTTGCAAATCTGTTTGCAACAGCTTGGAAAAGGAAGTGTCCTTCATGTTGTGCTGTATGCCTCCATCTGAATAATGCCCTGGGGGATGCCTTAAAGACAAGTGCTGACGAAGTTGTGGGAGGATATGGCACATGTGTTTGCTGTAGGAAACTGGGTTATGGTTGCAGTACCCAGCACCCGTCTCCAACTATTTGCCTGTTTTTTTTTCATGCAACTTTGACTGAAGTGCACTGGATTCCTGCTAACCAAGTCCCAAGTGCCAGTGTCCCTTCCCTAAAACAAGACACCTGGTCACTTGATCCCCAAGTGACCAGGCCCTTTAGCCCCCTGTAAGGTTATAGTAAATGGTACCCCTGGTACCTAGGGCATGGGTACTGAAGAGGGCTCTGTAGGAAACTGTCCCCTTGTTGCAATACAACCCCCCTCAACCTTTGCCTATTTGATGCTAACTTGACTGAGTGTGTGCCTTGATCCTGCTAACCAGGCCCCAGTACCTGTTCTGTTTCCCTAAAACTGTACAATTGCTTCCACAATTGTTACACCTCTGGCAGCCAGCTAAGTCCCTTGTAAAAGTTACCAGTTGCATCAAGGGACCTGTGGCCAGGGAAGGGCCCCTATGGGCTGAAGCATGTATTATGCCACCCTAAGGGACCCCTCACCAAACCCATGCAATCTGCCTTTGCAGATTGTGTGTGTTGGTGTAGAGAAAAGGGTACAGTTGACTCCCCTCCCAAAGTGCCATGGCTTTACGAAACACTGCCTGTGGCATTAATAAGTCACCTCTCTAGCAGACCTTTTAGCCCTAAGGCAGGGTGCACTGTACCACAGACGAGGGCATAGCTGCAGGAGCAATATGTCCCTAAGGTGTCTAAGTCCATTCTTAAACATTGTACGTGCAGTAAAGCCATATCGAGTACATGGACTGGGAGTTTGTCACTACGAACTCCACAGCTCCATGATGGCTTTACTGAATACTGGGAAGTTTGGTATCAAACTTCTCAGCTCAGTAAACCCACACTGATGCAAGTGTTGGATTTATTGAAAAATGCACACAGAGGGCATCTTAGAGATGCTGCCTGAAATTCCCCCAACTCTCTAGTGTGTGGCTGACTCGTCTAGGCCATCCTGTCATCACCAGACAAGTTTCTGACTACATGAGGCTAGGGCCTTTGTGCTCCCAGGAGTCAGGTACAAAGCCTGCTCTGGATGGAGGTGCTTCACACCTCCCCCCTGCAGGAACAAATACTTGGCAGTGAGCCTCAAAGGCTTCTGCCTTTTGTTATGCTGACTTCAGGTACGCCAGCTAGTAGAGATGCGCGCGCCCCAGACCAAGCCCCACTTTTGGCAGCTGGTCCAGTAGGAAAATTAGTAAACAGGTGACCAGAGCTGATATGAACCCCTCTCTTCCGAAACCTCCATTTTGTTTTGGAGGATGTTAGACAGTAGGGTTAGGAATGCCACCCCCCTTTCCCAAAGGGAGTGGGCACAGGAAGGGTGTATCCACCCTCAGGGTCAGTAACCATCGGCTACTGCCCTCTGACCTGTGTAACATACTTAAATCAAGTATTTAGGTGCACCGCTGAACCTTGCTCTTAAGATTCTTGGCGACCTTAAAGAAGAAGCAGAACTGAAGAGCCACACCAGCAGTGAAGACTACAGCCTTTGGCCCCAGCTCAGACTTTGCCTGCCTGTAGCTTCAAGACTTCTGCTAAAAAAGGCGACTCATCATGCAGGACTAGCGACCTCTACAAACCCTCAGAGGACTGCCTGTCCGCCCACCCTAAGGGTCAAGAACTCCTGAAAACAGCTGTCCTCTCCACAAAGAACCTCCAACAAGGCCTCCAAAGCCAACTGGATCCGTGAGTCCTGCCACCTCTGCACCCACCCCCCTGTCCAGGTGGCCAACTGTTCCAGAGAAGGTCCCAAGGCAACTCCATCCTTGAGCCCACCCTGGGTGGACGCCTCCTGACCAACACAACAACTCCTGCAGCCTGAATCCAGAGTAACCCCCATGACCGCGACTAAGTCCGGTGAAGTTTTCCGATTCCTAAGGGTAACCCTGCACCCACAGCCCGCCGGCCTTGGGGAACCCAGTCGACGGTCCACCGATGTCCAGTGGCATCTCAACGGTGCAGCCGCTGGTTCACCTGACCGACCTCCCTGGTTCAAGCCTGCAGCCTCTTTGTGCAACCCGGAGATCCCTATAGAATTGCACTGGGCGCCAGAAGGTGTGTTTGCACCATGCATCCGGCCACCCCATGCTGCTGATGGTGTATGTTTGGTGCTTACCTGTGGTGCCCCCAGTGCTGATCTAAATCCCCTCGAGCCCATGACCCTACCCTTCGGGTACTTACCTGCAAACTGTTCTCTTCTGAGTGCCCCCAGTCTCCATTGGTTTCCATTGGGCACCCAACTTCAACTTTGAACTCTGCACCCGGCCGACCCTGTGTTGCTGGTTGTGCACTCTTGGTGCTGACTTGAACCTTGCCCCGTGTATACCCTGACCCCGAAGACTGAGACCGCAAGTTGAGTTTTTACCTTTAAACTGTGTATGTACTTTTCCCCCCAGGACTTAATTGCCTTCAGTTATATTTGCACTAAGTGTCTAATTTTGATATTAAAAAGTATTACTTACCTGAAACCTGTATGAACTGCGATTTACAGTGTGCATTTGATACTTGAAAGTGACACATTCTTGAGACTGTACTTACCTGCAACAAAGATTCTTTTAGTTCTAGAAATAAAGTAACAATATATATATTTTCATACATAAAACATTGGACTGGAGTTAGTCATTGAGTGTGTGCCTCATTTCTTGTCTGTGTGTACAACAAATGCTTATCACTACAACCTAATACACCTAACTCCTCGACCACACTAACACAAAAGAGAGCATTAGTATTATCTACTTTGGCCTCTGTTCAGCCCCTGGGGAACCACTGGACTCTGTGCACCCTATATCTTGCTTTGGTATAGTATATACAGAGCCAGCTTCCTATAGGCCCCTCAGAGCTGCAGAGTGACTTGTGCCACTCTGAGGGACCCAGCACCAACCTTACGCAGACTGCCATTGCAGGCTGCGTGACAAGATGCTCCCAAAATTGAAAAGATGACATGACACACAACCTCTGTGCCATGTCCCCTAAACATTGCATGCAGTATATGTAAGACATCCCTCTAGCAGGCCTTACAGCCCTAGGGTGCATTATATTGCATGTTATGGGCATATCTGCATGAGCAGATAAGGCCCTGGTATGTCTTTGTCAATTCTCAGCGGTAGTAAGCGACCAGAGAAGCCATTTTAAATGCATGTGCCAGACACTAGTTACTATGTTTGTTTTCCCAGCTACATGATGGCTTCTCTGAATATGGGGTTGTTTGGTGTCAAACATCTCATATTAATAAACCCTCACTGATAACAGTGAGGGTCTTATTAATACCTGCACCCAGAGGGCACCCTAGAGGTGCCCCCTGAAAACCTACCAGCTACTAGTGTGCTGACTGACTGGTCCTGACCAGATCAACCACCCCAGATGCATTTCTGAATCCCCCCAAGTTGCCTGTAGCCTCTGCACACAGGCCACCCTATCCTGCATCCTTGTGGTGAGAGAAAACCTGACACCCCTGGTAACCCCTGCATCCATTGCCCCAGGGCTCTGTAGAAAAGGACCAAAGGTGCACCTACATCCCCGAGCACCTCAAGTCTATAACCTACCCATTTTTTGTCCCTGACTGGCTTTCTAGTCAGAGCCTGCAGCCCGTCTTTATGAGGACCAAACTCCCATAGTCCACCATTGGGCACCCGACACCTCACTGCACCCGGCCGTCCCAGTGCTGTCCGGAGTGATCTGCTGGTGTGGTTAAGATCATTGCCCAGTACTTACCTTTGCTTCCTGAGCTCGACATCGTATGCCGTTGTTAACCCTGTGTTGTTTGAATATTGTTTTTCCTCCATAGGCTAACGTTAATTTCTGAAACTGCAAAGTATTTATGCTTAAAAGTATACTTACCTGATTACGAAGCTCTTGGGTTTGAAACATATATATAAAAAAATATATTTTCCTAAATTGGTCTTGAATTGATTCTCTATGAGTACAACAGATGTTTAGCACTACCTTCTGGTAAGCCTAGCTGCTTGCCTACTCTACCCCAAATAGAGCATTAGCCCTGCCTCCTTTTGCCTTTGTAAAACTAATCTAGGGTCCACTGGACTCTGCTCAGTGTACTTCATTTTAGTGCACTATATAGAGAGCCAGGTTTCTGCAATTGTGATCACCACAGACTGGGCTCAGAGTATGTGGTATGCCACCCATGTGCTAGCACTCTAAACTTGTCCTCTTGTGTACAAGGTAAAATTGCTCTCCAACAGGATGGTCGTTTTTTCCGCCCTAGTCCCTAAACACTGCAGCTGCAGTGCCAGTTAGAGTCCTTTTGTCTTCCTGATGAAGTAGCAGACGTCATATTGGCAGTCAGCAACCACACCACCAGATTCATGTACTCATGTCTCTGATATAGGTTTGCCAAGTGGTGCAAGTTGGAAAGGATCAACTCCTTTAAGTCTTGCCTTGCTGACATCTTGCAATTTGTGTTATCCCTTGCAGGGAAGAGTCTAGTGGTGGCAGCAGTTAAGAGATATCTGGCTCTTCTCTCTGCGTTCATGTGTTTACCTGAACAGACTTCCCTGTTTAGATTGCTGTTCATGTATTTTTTTTAAGTTTGCTGGTTTGTTCCATCCCACTTGATTATTGTTCCTACATGAGTCTTGTTTTGCCTAGCCTGACATCCCTGTTTGAACCTTTGCACAGTGCACATTCAACTTATTAACCCTGATTGTATCAGACAACTTCAGGCACTATCATTATGTCCATTATTTACAATTTTCTCTCCAGATAAGTTGACTCTTTGCATATGCTCATACTCCTTACCCAAGGTGGTTACTTCATTTTCATATAGGTCAGTCAATCACCCTTCCATCTTTCTTTCTTTCTCCACACTGGATCATGGATGAGGAGTGAATTAATTGACTGGACCTCTTGCTACGTAGCCTTGCTTGTCATGACACAGTGGATGATCAGGTATTACTTTGCTTTGCCTGAGTTAAGAAGGGCAACGTAAGGCAAAGACCAAACATACCCCTTCTCCTGGGGCCGTCTTTGGTATCAAAATATGCTAACCCCTCACCAAGAGAGACCCTTCAAAGGACATTTATGTTCACTTCACTAAGGCCATGGCTGCCTCCAAAATTCTTTCCAGGGGCATCCTAGTTGTTGCTATAGGCCAGTCGGCTTCATCGTCGTTTTTGCATTATTTTGCCAAACACTACTGTCTCATGCATGCAATGATGCGCACTTCTCCCAAGATGTGTTGCTTGCCTTTCTCGGATAACCAGCATTATTCCTTTGGAACTCATTCATAAATTGAGGTGAGGAATCTGTGTAAATATGTATCACTTGGGATAGGAAAATAGCTTGTGTGGTGTACAGTCCTGTTCCCCTGTCCTGAGTGCCAGACTGCAAGTATTTATATTCTAGTTTTTAATTGTGGCCTAGCCTAACGATCTTGTGTGTGCATAGAGGCTTAGGCCTGTCCCTTGACTAGAATGACGTGTTGGAAATTTCTTTTGACCTGGAGAGGCCTAGTAAGCGTGCCTGCATTTTACTTACAATGGCGACTTCTGTCTTTGCCATACGTTTAGTATGTAGAGCAATGGTGGCTGCATTTTGTGAATCCATATATGTGACTGACCTTTCTATCTTCACTTGAGTAGAGGCCGATTGGCCCACTCATGTAAAGTTCCGCTTCTAGGCGGTCACCTGGATCATAGTGCTAATATATCAAGTGTTTGTTTTGTGTGTTTGTGTCCTGTGTGATAGATGCATTGTGTGGGTAAAAGTGACTCAGAACAACACTAGGCAGTGGGTTCCATTTTGAAAGCCTCTATTCTGATGGATACAACTACCTGTGGATTCCTCACCTGATGAATACTCCCATGGCGCCAGCATTCGACGGAAATCTTCTTACTAGTCTCTGCACGTCGACGAGGACGTCACTCTAGCCCACGCGACGCCGTCTGACGTCATACAGGCAATAAGAGGTCCTCGACGACGTGCGGACGTCAGTTCCCTTTTTTCCGTGCATTCGAAACGGTTATCTTCGAGGGAGCAACTGTTACTTTTTTGGTTACAGTGTATTTTTGCTGCGTAGTCTTTCGCTGTGGTAATAATGTCGCAGAGAAAGTCTGGATTTAAGCCTTGTCGTGAGTGTGGAGGCAAGATGTCGGTGACGGATCCTCATTCCGATTGCCTTTGGTGTTTGAGCTCCGACCACGACGTCTCGACTTGTGATTCATGCCAGCACATGAATCCAAAGGCCCTCAAGGAACGTGAGGGGAAGCTGTTTATGGCTAAATCGAAGGAGAAGCATCACAAGAAGTCTTCTTCTCCGAGACATCGGCGTCATCGAGACTCCCGGCGCCGTAGAGAATCTCGGCGTCATTCGAAGGAGACTCGTTCCAGGTCTTCGGATCGGCGCCGAAGGACATGGGAGATCAGTCCCACGGTTACGCCGCATCCTTCGACGCCGTTGCCCTCTCCGGCGTCTCCGACTTCACCTGGACAGGCGTCGGTGATTGAGGTATTGGAGCCTCAGGTGTTTTCTCCGGCGCAGACGCCGAGGCCGGCGTCGGGGTCGCCTCCGAGACAGGCACCTCAGTATCTGGCTTTTCCCACCCCTGGAGCCGATAGTTCCGCATTCTTGAATGCGATGTATGCCATCTTCCAACAGATGGCTCCAGGGGGTGCTCCGGCTGGGCCTTTGGCCTTTTCTTTGGGTGATCCTGCGCCTCTTCGGCCGGCACCCTTTATGCCCTTTCTCCCTTTTGGGAACGTGGGCTCGGCGCCAGTGTCGGCGCCGGTGGCCGCTCCGGTGGCTTCAGAAGGATTGGCCCCGGGGATTTCCATCCCGTCGAAGTCGGGATTTCGGCCTGTGACTCCGGTGGGTCCATCCGCTTCAGCTGCTCTTTTTTCGGTGCCGAAGTTACCTGTGGCGCCGGACGCGGCGTCGGTGGCTTCTGAAGATCGGCGCCGATCTTCGACTTCGGCGGAGGCATTGTCGACTCCGCGTATTGAACAGCGACTTCATTCCAGGAGACGTGCTCTCCGTGTATTAGAAGAGCAGGAGTACCAACGAGCCCTGGAGGAAGGAGAGCTAGAGGACTCGGGTGATGGGCTGCGTGGACTGGAGTCGGCCAGTGAGCTGGACACTTCCCCTGAGTGGGATCTTTCGTCCCCGGGGGAGTATACTGAGGAGGCTGCTTCCTTTCATGCAGTGGTACGGAAGGCAGCTAGTTTTTTGGACCTGCCTTTGCCGGTGGTGGAGGCTAAACAAAACCTTTTAACAGAGGTGCTACATCCGGCCTCAGCTGCGGCGGAGCCTCTGTTGCCATTTAATGACGCTCTGCTGGATCCGGTGATAGAGGTGTGGAAGAGGCCGGCATCTTCCCCAGCAGTTCACAGAGCCATGGCCAGGAGGTATCGGGCGGCTCCGACTGACCCTGGGTTTCTATCTAGGCACCCTACGCCGGAGAGCTTGGTGGTGCAGGCCTCCTGTTCAGCCAAGTCAGCGCCTGGTTCTTTCCCGACGGTGCCTGGGGACAGAGATTCAAAGAAGCTAGAGGCGCAGTCGAAGAAAATGTTTTCGTCCTGCAGTCTGGCGTTAAAAGCCACCAATGCAACCTGTATCCTGGGGAGGTATATTCATGCTCTGATGGATGACATTTCCTCATCGTTTACAGAGCTTCCCCAGGGTCTTTTGGATCTTGTCTCAAATGCCCAGGCTGCTGCGACCCAGATTATCCAGACGGGACTGGATACCACCGACTCGGTAGCCAGAGCAATGGGCACAACTGTGGTGGCAAGGAGACAGGCCTGGCTCCGTAACTCGGGCTTTTCTGCAGATGTACAGTCCACATTGTTGGATCTCCCGTTTGATGGGGACAAACTGTTTGGAGCCAAGGCTGATTCGGCCTTGGAACGTTTTAAGGAAAGCAGGGCCACGGCTAAGTCGTTAGGGCTCCAAGCTCCTTCTTCCATGGCCTCTACCAGATTTTTCAGGAGGTTTCGTGGATTTGGGCGTGGCTCTTCCTCCTCTTCCTTTCGGGGAAGATATCAGCAACCTGCCTCTTCCCATCCCTATAGATCTTTTAGGGGGAGAGGTAGGGTCCGCACCAGAGGAGCCTCTCAGCAGCACTCTGCCTCTTCCTCATCCTCTGGCGGGGTGCAGCAGGGGAAGCAGCCTTAGGCTTCCACCATTTCCCACTCACTCCTCTCCTGTAGGGGGAAGATTACAGCATTTTCTCACCAAATGGAAGACTGTTACAACGGACACTTGGGTTCTCAGTATTGTGGGAAAAGGCTACACCCTTCCCTTTCGGGAGTTCCCGCCCCTCATCCCGCCCCGCCCTTCTTATTGTGCAGAAGAACACCTCCTGTTGCTAGAACAGGAGGTACAAGCCCTCCTTTCCAAGGGCGCGGTGGAGTTGGTCCCAGAGCAGGAAAGGGGTCGAGGATGTTACTCAAGGTATTTCCTGATTCCCAAGAAGGATGGTCGTTTGAGACCAATTCTGGACCTGAGGATCTTGAATTGGTTCCTCAAGCAGGAAAAATTCAAGATGCTGACCCTAGCACAGGTGCTTTTGGCGTTGAACAAGGAAGACTGGATGGTGTCTGTCGACTTGCAGGATGCTTACTTTCATATCCCAATACTCAAGTCACACAGGAAGTATCTCCGGTTTGTGGTGGGATCGCAACACTATCAGTTTGCGGTCCTTCCGTTTGGTCTTACTTCAGCACCTCGAGTCTTCACGAAGGTGATGTCGGTGGTTGCGGCAGAACTCAGAAGGAAGGGGATAGCAGTATTCCCTTACTTGGACGACTGGTTGATCAAAGCCAAGTCCCCGGAGCTTGTGTCGCATCATCTGCAGTCAACAACCCAGTTGTTGTTCGACCTGGGTTTTTCGGTGAACGAGCCCAAATCTCACCTAGAGCCCTCTCAGCGCCTCCTGTTCATAGGGGCAGTACTGGATACAACATTGGGTCAGGCCTTTCCTCCGCCTCAGCGGATTCAAGATATTCAGGATTTGGTTCCAATGTTTCGAAATGGAGCGGTAGTTCCAGTCCTCAAGGTCCTTCGTCTGCTCGGTCTGTTTGCCTCCTGCATTCTGTTGGTCACGCATGCTCGCTGGCACATGAGGGCTCTTCAGTGGTGCCTCCGAAGGCAGTGGTCTCAACACAAAGGGGATCTAGAGAGTACTGTCAAGATCTCCAGAGATGCTGCTGTGGATTTGAAGTGGTGGATTGCAAGCAACAATCTTTCACAAGGAAAGCCGTTCCAGCAGTCGCCACCAGTGGCCACAGTCATAACGGATGCTTCCACTCTAGGGTGGGGAGCTCATCTGGGGGATCTGGAGATCAAAGGTCTTTGGTCTCCAGAGGAACAGATGTTTCACATCAATCTGTTAGAGTTACGGGCTGTACGTCTGGCTCTCAAGGCCTTCCTCCCTTCCCTTCGTGGTCAGTCGGTACAGGTCCTAACGGACAATACTACCACGATGTGGTACATAAACAAGCAGGGAGGAGTGGGGTCGTACCTTCTCTGCAGAGAAGCTCTTCGACTATGGTCCTGGGCAAAGGACCATCAGATTTGCTTGATAGCAAACCATCTGGCCGGAGTCTTGAACGTGCGTGCGGACAGTCTCAGTCGCCAATTCTCGGCAGACCACGAGTGACGTCTCCATCCAGATCAAGTCCGTTTAATCTTCCAGAGGTGGGGGTTTCCTCGGGTAGATCTGTTTGCCATTCGAGAGAACGCGCATTGTCCGTTATTCTGCAGCCTCCAGTATCCGATGCAGGGAGCGTTGGGGGACGCGTTTCAAATAACCTGGTGCGGCCAGTTGCTTTACGCGTTTCCTCCCATACCCTTGATTCCTCGAGTATTAAGGAAGATTCGCCAGGACCGGGCTCTAGTCATCCTAATAGCTCCGGATTGGCCAAGGAGGGTATGGTACTCCGACCTTCTCCAACTCTCAATGTGCCCTCCGCTCCATCTCCCTTTCAGGGCAGACCTCCTCTCGCAGTCGCAGGGGCAGGTTCTACACCCCAACCTCCAGAGTCTGCACCTACATGCCTGGAGATTGAACGGGGCAACCTGAGTTCCTTCTCTCTCCCGCCTGAGGTAGTGGATGTTATATTAGCGGCCAGGCGACACTCCACTAAATCTATCTACGCTAATAGATGGTCTAAATTTGTTGCGTGGTGTGGAGAGAGGCAGATTGATCCTTTGCATGCTCATCTATCGGACGTTTTGTCTTTTGCTCTGTCTCTAGCGCAGAAAGGTTGTGCAGTGGCTACCATTAAGGGTTATTTATCGGCCTTGTCAGCCTTCATATGTCTTCCAGACCAACCATCTTTATTTAAATCCCCTATTGTTATCAGATTCCTGAAAGGTCTTCTAAATAAATATCCTCCAAAACCATTCGTTATGCCGCAATGGGATTTGTCCTTGGTCTTGACTTTCCTTATGGGGTCCCCTTTTGAACCTATGCATTCTTGCCCCTTAAGGTATTTGGTTTTAAAAACAGTCTTCCTGATAGCTATAACATCAGCAAGGAGAGTGAGTGAGTTGCAGGCCTTATCAGTAAAGCCCCCTTATACAACTTTTTATGGGGATAAGGTGGTGTTGAGGACCAAGGCTGCTTTCCTCCCGAAGGTTGTTTCACCCTTCCATTTGGCTCAGGCAATTACTTTGTCCACGTTCTATCCTCCGCCTCATCCTTCCAAAGAGGAAGAAAGACTGCACCGTCTGGACCCAAAGAGAGCGTTGAGCTTCTTTATTGATAGAACAAAGGATTTCAGGCTGGAGGATCAGCTGTTTATTGGATACGTGGGCAAGAGGAGAGGAAAGGCAGTCCACAAGAGAACACTATCCAGGTGGGTTGTTCTTTGCATTAAAATCTGTTACTCTTTGGCAAAGAAGGATCCTCCTGAGGGCATTAGAGCTCATTCCACCAGAGCTAAGTCGGCCACTTCGGCCTTGGCCAGGGGTGTTCCTGTGGTTGACATCTGCAAGGCCGCAACTTGGTCGTCCCTTCACACTTTTGCAAAACATTACTGTTTGGATTCTGAGGTTAGAAGAGATGGCCATTTTGCACGGTCAGTGCTGCAGGATTTCTTGGTTTGACCATTTAGGCACCCACCACCGGGCGTGGTACTGCTTTGGGACTCTATTCATTAGGTGAGGAATCCACAGGTAGTTGTATCCATCAGAAGAACGAGTTACTTACCTTCGGTAACGACTTTTCTGGTGGATACATTAGCTACCTGTGGATTCCTCACGGTCCCACCCGCCTCCCCGTTGCCTTTCTGGTCTTTCCAAGTAATCCTGGAGTGCGCTCCTCTTGGTCTTTGAGGGTGCAATAGATGTTGTATATAATATATTTATATATATGTATATATGTATATATCTTTGTGTATATACTTGATGTGTGTATATATTTTTAAAAAAAGAGAGAGTTATATATATATATATATAAAAGATTTACAGTTATTCATGCAATGTTGTGTATTTTTACAATATAATGGGATGTTGCCTTGCTCTTTCATTGCATTGCCTGGTTGTTCTCATGCACGTAAAAAATGATTGGTACTGACGTCCGCACGTCGTCGAGGACCTCTTATTGCCTGTATGACGTCAGACGGCGTCGCGTGGGCTAGAGTGACGTCCTCGTCGACGTGCAGAGACTAGTAAGAAGATTTCCGTCGAATGCTGGCGCCATGGGAGTATTCATTAGGTGAGGAATCCACAGGTAGCTAATGTATCCACCAGAAAAGTCGTTACCGAAGGTAAGTAACTCGTTCATCTGATCCATTGCTCAAGATGGAGTTCAATCCGTTTTCCCTGTTAGTGAAGGTGCATTGCTGACATTCCTTTAGTTGGAGAGAGTGTGTGTGCATTTTTGCCCAGGGTGCTGATTTGAGAGTGCAGGTTTAGTCTTTTGTCAAGGATGACTTCCACAGGCTTGTCACTGTAAAAAATGATGGGGTTATTGTTAAGGAAATAGTCTGGGTCTATTCAGGACTGCAGCGGAAGAGTTGATTTCAAAGGGGAGATTAGGACAATTTCAGTTGTAGAAAAGTTTAGCTATAGTTGATGAGAGGTCATCCAGTCATGAATAGAGTTTAAGGTGGTGTTGAGATGTGAGATATAGTTTTGTGAGGAAACATTTAGATACATAAGTCTGCATATTGGTGATAGAAGAGTTCTCATGACTTTTTAAGAACAACTCCAAGTGGCTCAGTGTATTGATTGTATAGATTTGGGTACCGTATGACCCTTGGGGAGCCCCTTGGTCAACGTAACCATTGAGGCGAGATAGTCATAAATTTTAACTTTCTGCGACTTGCACATCAGGAAGGAAGCTGAGCATTTGGGTACCATGCCATCAATGCCTATTCGATTTTTGAGTGTTCTAGGAGTGTGTGGTTTTTTGACCATGTCGAAGCTGATAGGCAAGGGTTGTCTGAATCTTCAATTTGAGAAGCATCATTGACCACTTCTAATAGAGAGGTTTCTGTGCTGCAGCCCAGATTGAAACTAGTTTAGAATTTGTCTAGGTGGTCGTAGTCTTTGATGTGTTGGTTGAATTGCTCTGCTACACATCTTTCAGTGATTTGTGGGAGGAAAGCGAGGTTGGAGATCAGGCGATAGTTGTTGAGGTCATCAGTATCTGCATAGGGTTTCTTTTTAGGTAAGGGGTGAATTGTCCAGTTTTGAAATAGTCAGGAAATGTTCCTTGGCTGAGAGATTGATTCACCGCTTTTGTCCAGTTGGGAAGCATGTCAGTATAATCTTTGGCAATGTCACCAGAGATTGGGTCTACAAATTAGTTAGACGGTTTTGTTTTATGATAATCTTGAGTAATTCTTCCACTGTAATGGAATTAAATAGTTGCCTAGTCTTTTTGTATTTGCGTGCGAGGGAAGAGGTAGGATAGATATTGTGATGTAGTAGCAGTTAAACTTTGGAGTCAAAGAAATGTCGAAAGTCCTCTGCTTTTGATGGTGGGTCTTCACATTTGAAGGATGTGTGTGGAGGAGTTATGGGGTGTTTTGAGCTGGTCAAAGAGTTTCTTTGGGCGGTTCTTGGCTGAGTCCTGCAGGGACTTAGTGATTGGATTTCTCCCAAAAATTATATTTTGTGTGTGTGTGTGTGTGGGGACCTAGAATTTCTGAAGCAAGTGAGGTTAGTGGCAGAAGGCAAAAATCTCCATATCTTTTTGAAAATTCAAAAGGCTTTCCTTTACTCATAAAGGGCCTTGTTGAACCATGGTGCTGATGGTTTAGGTCGTTGCTTTTTGCTTTGGAGTGGAGCTGCAACATTAAGTGCATCTGAGAGGCATCCAATGCTGTGGGAGGTTGCAACATTAATGGGGTGCAGCCAATGGAGGGAAGTATCTTCTGAGCAGTGTTGCTAAGAGTAGTGATGGCTGTTTTTCTGGTGTCTCTGTACCAGGTAGTTGCTTATATCAGTTCCCCAATTATCATAGTGTGAAAGAGTCATAGGGTGAAGGTAATAAGGGCCTAATCAGACCAGTCTTCCAGGGTAGGATCATCCACTGAGAGCACATCATCTTTGGCAATTACTAGGCCTAGTATGGTGCCTTTTAGTGCTTGTTGGCTTAAGATTATATTGGATCATATCATTGTTGAGGAGTGTGGAGGCAAAGTGGTTCACTGTAGAGTCTTCTGGGGTGTCCCAGTGAAGATTGAAGTCTTCCAGAAATAATACTTTACTGCTTTGGGTACTTTGGTCTGTAATGAGGTGCATGCATTCTTCATTAAAGGCCATGTTACTACTTGGTGGGTGGTAGATTGCATTTATTATGAAGGGAGAGCTGTTTTGAGCACTTTGGTCCAGGGTGAGCCATTAAAACCTGGAGAAGGGCCATTTGGGGTATTCTTGCATTGCAGTGAATCTCTGCAGATGACTGTGTTACTGGCCCGACTCTACCTACTCAGTGCTTTGTGATGGCTGAACAGTTTGAAGGAAGTAGAAGTAGAAGATCATAGGTGGTGTTGTATGTGTTGTTGAACCAGCTGTCTGTCAGGATTAAGGTCAAGATTGCATTGAGCAGACCCACCAGGAAATTGTGATTTCGCGAATCACAATATTTGCACAAAATTAGCTAAAAAGCGCTATATCCACAAGTTCTGATAAAACAACCGCAATAAATGTGTTCTATTCTGGTGTCACTTGCATTTAAAATAATAAATGCTGCTTCCATGCTATTTGACTGTACGTGCCCTATATCAGCACGTCATGAATGCAGCCTTCAGACTTTCAAGGCAGCACAGGTCAGACTCAGTCAGGATTGATGCGGTCATCAGTGTATGCAGCAAAGCTTCTCACCTTGCTGACCTGAAGATGATTCCAAGACATGGCCTCCCCTCAGTCCCCCTCCTCCCAGCTGTCCTAGCTGCATGAGGGAGACAGAGAGGCAGCCAGAATTATTTTTCTTTTTTTTAATATGCACTGCTAGCCTTCATGATGCAGTAGGATAAGATGTGTAAAGTAAACACTTGTAAACATTCAGCTTCTGTTTGCATATCAATCAGGAAATTTAACGTCTATTTTCTATTTATGATCCGCACATAATGCAGGAGGAGAATAAAATAGGAAATAGGCAGAACATTGTATTTATTTAGTTCAAAGATGGTAAAGGTATTTAAACTCCGGCTAGTTGTAGTGGTGTAGCAAGGTCATGGCCAAATATTTTATAGTTATCATTGCAAAATGCCAGGTAACACGTGTAAGCAAAAACATTGTTGGAGATTAAGTAGCATCATCAAGAAATGGTAAGACTAAACTGGCTGAGTGGCTCTTCTACCATCATGAAGTGTGTGCCTGGGTTCTTTTCCATGCCAGCATTCCACATTTAAAAGCCAGTGGTCAAATGTCTTTAAAACAACTTAAAAATATATTGGTCACTGTCATTTTTTCCTAATGTGTACGTGGCAAAGAGACTAAATCAGCCTATATAACTTGTTGTGGCTCACTATATGCATAAGAAATGTTTAAGATGCTATTGCGTTTCTACTGCAGATTTAAACAAAAACAAACTTAATTTGCTGCTGCATCAAAATCTCAGACTCAAAATGTACTGAAGTGTGCTGTAAGAAGTAGACTGAAATATTATCAACAATTAAAAAAAAACGTGTCAGTCCATTTCTTTGTTCCTACTAATCCTAATTATCACATTATCCACTCTGCACTTCAATTGCCAGTATTTAAAGAAACAAGTTTAGATTAGATGAGATACTGTCATACACAACTGGGAAAATTGAGAACACGGAGGAGGATGTTGACCCTTGCACCAGAAACAGGTGTGAAGTCTCACTTCAGGCACTATGATAAATGGATGTTTGAGGATGGGGTCTTCCCCTTGAATATGTTTTCTTACTACTGTAAAAACAAGCATAGAAAGTATTATGCTGATAATGTAGTGTAAATGTCTTGTTCATAGCTGTTGGCGTTAAGTCAAGATGCAGTAGCAGGGGCAAGAGCCACTTCCTTTCAAGCTTCTCAGAAATAATGTTCAAAATACCTTACAAAATGCAGACTTGCTTGTCCCCATAGTCTGAGACAGAGGCTAATAAGCGGAAGAAAGGCAAGCATGTGGTGTGCAACCCCCTCAGATAATGTAGCACCTTGTTGAGAACCTTAGCCTAGGCCCAACTAGAGATGCAGAGAACATTTATCTCTTCCCACCATATCTGTGCTAAAAATGAAATGTAGAGCAAGGAGAGAGGGACAGGAAAGCATTCCTATTAGATAATGGAAATATGGGTTATCTGTGTTCTGTGCTCTATTTACATCAATTAGGCATGGGAAATTGATAAATAAGAGGACTGTGTCCACCTTATCAGGGTTTGTGGTAGATTTCTGGTCTGTTCCAACTGGAGAGGTCTTCTTAGTTTTATCTTGGCTTCAAAGACCATATTGGTCACTGTCATTTTTTCCTAATGTGTACGTGGCAAAGAGACGAAATCAGCCTATATAACTTGTTGTGGCTCACTATATGCATAAGAAATGTTTAAGATGCTATTGCGTTTCTACTGCAGATTTAAACAAAAACAAACTTTATTTGCTGCTGCATCAAAATCTCAGGCTCAAAATGTACTGAAGTGTGCTGTAAGAAGTAGACTGAAATATTATCAACAATTAAAAAAAAACGTGTCAGTCCATTTCTTTGTTCCTACTAATCCTAATTATCACATTATCCACTCTGCACTTCAATTGCCAGTATTTAAAGAAACAAGTTTAGATTAGATGAGATACTGTCATACACAACTGGGTGAATGTGATATGTTTGAATCAGATGGAGGAGATGTAAGAAGCTGGCTCTGTATATACTATACTAAAATGAGGTATGGTGTGTACAGAGTCCAGTGGTTCCCCAGAGGCTTAACAGAGGCTAAAGTAGATGATACTAATGTTCTCTTTTGTGGTAGTGTGGTCAAGCAGTTAGGCTTATCAGATGCAAAGCATTTGTTGTACACACAGAGCCAAGAAATGAGACTCCCACTCAATGACTAAATCCAGGATAATTGTTTTCGTTTAGCAAAAATATATTTTGTTACTTTATTACTAGAACCAGAAAATCTTTGTTGCGGGTAAGTACAGTTGTCAATAGGTATGAAGCATATGTGTCAAATGCACTTAGTTGTAAACTGGTTTATCTGCAAAAAACAAAGTAACACTTTTCTATTTCAAAAGTCGACACAGTGCAATTTTCGTAAGAGTCTGTAGAGTTGGTGGGGGAGGGGTAGTGTTAGCATAGTTAACCGGTAAATAAACAGCTTATGATTCCAGTCTTGGGGGGTTAGTGATGTTCACAGGTCAAAGTTTAGGTTGAGCGCACCACCAACACGGGGCCGGCTGGGTGCAGAGGCCAAAGTTGGCGTTGGATTTGCAGTGGATTCCTAGGAGGACTGGGGAGTGCTCAGTAGAAAGCAGATTGCAGGTAAGTAGCACACAGGCCTGGAGGGTTTACGTCAGCTCCGAGGGTTAGGGAAGGGGGCTATGTTCATACCAACACACACCCTCAGCTGCACAGGAGGGGCAAGGTGCAAACACAGAGCTGGCCGCCCAATGCTTCTCAATGGGGGGGACACACGGGGGTCAGAAAAGAAGCTGCAGGCTTATTTTCAGGTGGTCGGTTCGGAGAAACCAAAGGCTGTACAGGCAGGAGAGCAGCCCAATGAATGTTGCTCGACTATCGGTCAGATTCTCCAAGGGAAGGGGACTGCGGGTGCAGGGATCTCCTTAGGCGTCAGGAGTCTTCGTCGGATCCAGTTGTGGTCAGGGAGGGCCTCCTGATTCAGGGTGCAGGCGTAGTTGTGTTGGTCAGGATGAGTCAGCCCAGGGTGTACTCGAGGTCTGAATCGCATGGGGACCTTCTATGGACCCGGTGGGCCACCTGGATTCGAGCTGTGGGCATTGGTTGCAGAGTGAGCAGGGCTTATGGATCTAGGGCGGTTCTGGATTCCTTTTGGAGGTTTCTTCTGGACAAAGCCACTGTCCTCGGAAAATCTTGGTCCTCTGCTGGGCAGGCAGTCCTCTGGGGGTTTGTA
The DNA here is from genome assembly GCF_031143425.1 of Pleurodeles waltl. NCBI lineage: Eukaryota > Metazoa > Chordata > Amphibia > Caudata > Salamandridae > Pleurodeles > Pleurodeles waltl. Next base: position 1,045,015,509 of record NC_090446.1, on the reverse strand, counting down.
GAGGTCGCTGTTCCTGCAGGATGCGTTGCTTTTTGGTAGTAGGAGTCTTGAAGCTTCAGACAGGCTGGTGGGCTGGGGCCAAGTCAGTTGTTGTCTGTAGTCTTCTCTGCTGGGGGTTGGCTTAGCAGTCATTGTTCTTGAAGTGTCCAGGAATCTGATGAATTAGGTTCAGGGGTGCCCCTAAATATTAGATTTAGGGGAGTCACAGGGTTCAGAGGGCCGTAGCCAATGGCTACTGGCCCTGAGGGTGGCTACACCCTTCCTGTGCCAACTTCTTTTGGGGCCGGGGACACATTCCTATCCCTATTGGTCCTTCTCTTCCAAACCAAGATGGAGGATTGTGCAAGGAGGTGGGGGAGGGTGGGTCACTTCAGCTCTGGACACCTTAGGGGTGGTCCCAGCTGAAGTGGTCACTCCTTGTTTTTCCTAATTTTACCACCGGACCTTCCGCCAAAAGTGGGGCTCGGTCCAAAGGGCAGGCGTATCCACTAGCTGGAGTGCCCTGGGGCACTGTAACAGGAGGCCTGAGCCTTTGAGGCTCACGAGCAGGTGTTACAGTTCCTGCAGGGTGAGGTGTAAAGCACCTCCACCCAGGGTAAGCTTTGTTTCTGGCCTCAGAGAGCACAAAGGCTCCCACCCCTTGGGGTCAGAAACTTGTCTGTTGGTGGCAGGCTGGCAAAGACTGGTCAGCCCTGCACTAATGGGTTGCGTAAAATATAGGGGGTATCTCTAATATGCTATCTGTGTGCACTGTACAATAAATTCAACACTGACAGTGTGGGTTTATTGTGCTGAGAAGTTTGTTACCAAACTTCCCAGCATTCAGTAAAGCCATTATGGAGCTGTGGAGTTTGTAATGATGAGGCCTACTAGAGGGGTGGCTTACCTATGCCACAGGCAGTGGTTTGTGAGCATGGCACCCTGGAAGGGATGCCATGTCGACTTTACCTTTTTCTTCCCACCAGGACACACAATCTGCTGTAGCAGTGTGCATATGCTTGGTGAGGGGTCCCTTATGTTGGAACAATACATGCAGCCCTTAGGGACCCTTCCTGGTCACAGAGCCCTTGGTACCACTGGTACCTATTACAAGGGACTTAGCTGTGTGCCAGGGGTGTGCCAATTGTGGAAACAATGGTACATTTTAGGGAAAGAACACTGGTGCTGGGGCCTAGTTAGCAGGATCCCAGCACACACGTATTCGAGTTAGCATCAATACCAGGAAGAACGTGTGTGTGGGGGGGTAACCATGCCAAAAGGGGCACTTTCCTACAGGAGATAGTTGGGATCCTGTGCTGGTTGGAGTTGTCTAGGGTTGGGGTGGAAGTAGGAGGACAGGGAGGAGAGAAGGTTTAGCGTAACTGAATGCAGTACCTTGCAAGTAGGTTGATAATGTCAGCTTGGGAGCAAATTGGTGTGAATTTTGTGTGACAAGGTAAGTGACTCCTCCTAGGTATTGATTGGCATTTGTCTGTTTTCTTGATTTTATTTTAGCACTTTATATATGGCTCACAAAGAGAACCACTATAGTTCATTTCAGTTTCCAAAAGTTAAAACTCACTGCTGTGACATAGCAAGAGTTGATAAAACTTGTTCGCAATTGTTGCAGTGTCATAAAGGCCTTCCAGGCAAGGCTGACAGAGCTCTCTGAGAGCCTGTCAACGCAGGTGTGCTAGTCTAGTTTGAATGATAGCAGAAAGCACATCTGCAACAGAGTGAAGGAAAGCAGTGGTTGGTCAAAGATGTCATGTTATCTATTTTACCTTTTGGACAAGGATACATAATAAAGACCATGTTATAAATGTTCATTGATTACTTCTCTTCACATTGCGTAGTAGTACAAAGCAGAGCATATTATTTTGGGGGCCATACATAACACAACATTATAGATAGATAAAAAGTAAATTACAACGATATTTTTCACCTCTGGTTTCTGAGTGACATCATAGACAACTTGAGCTTTGCTCTTGTTGTCTATTTTATGTCACTCAGCACCCTTTGTTGAAAAATGTCACCGTAATTCAGTGTTACCCATTTATAATTCTATGTTATGCATGGCCTCCACAGTAATTGTTTTTTGTTTACACGAGATTCTAAATCTGGTACCTAACTGCTATGAGGTAGCAACTGTTGATATCAAAACTCATTACCCACTGTTGTTGTTATGTCATAAAGGCCTTCCAGGCAAACCTGGCAGGGCTCTCTATGAGCCTGTGAGTGCAGTATTACTTGTATGCTTTGACTGAAAGCAGAAAGCACAGCTGCAGGAGGGGGAAGAAGGCACAGATGGTGGGATGGTTGAGGGTGGCAGGTGAGTTTCTTTTTTTCCACGTTTGGGTCAAGGAGGAGAGACCATGTTATGTATGGCTCCCCATTACTCCTCTGCCACTGTGAAGCAGTTTGAAAGCAGTGGCAGATGATTTTGGGGGTCCATTCATAACATAAAATTATAGATGGGTGAAAAGCGAATTACAGGGACATTTTTTCACCTCAATGTTTTGAGTGACAGCATAGACAACTGGAACTGTCACTCAAAACCCCTTGGTGAAAAAGAATCCCATAATTCACTGTTACTCATCTATAATTCTATATGTTGACGGTAGCATATCACGACTATCATCCATCCTGTGCTTTAAGGGGTCAGGTGGTGTCATGAATTGATTGCCTACACTTCCTCTATTTGAAAGGGAGAAAGAAGAACTGATCCTTATGAAAGAATGTTTTTAACTTATGTATGTATGTACAACGTTTATGGTTTTATAGCCGAAATAAAGTATATTGGATTGGAAAGGTAGAATACCTTGACATTTAAGCAGTATTTCTATCTCAATCAATGCATTCACCTCTACTGACAAATTATGTTCACTGTTAAGAAAATATTTGAGAGTTCCATTTTGATGTACCAGTTACTAACTAGTATTGCATTTTTCCCTAGGAAAGCAGTTTCGTGTTTTATTCCTCAGCACAGTCAGGACACGACACACGTGCAAACATAAACAGACCCCAATCAAGAGGAAGGAACAACTCCTTGAGGATTCCACAGAAGACCTAGATTATGGTTTTTTATCAAACTACAAACTTCTTAACACCGCTATTACAAGGGCTCAGTCTTTAGTGGCAGTAGTGGGGGATCCAGTAGCTCTTTGTTCCATTGGGAGATGCAGGTACAGTAGATGCATGCTTTTCCAAATAAATACTAAGATTGCCTCCGTGTAAAGTAATGTAATGTTTAATGTTTTGTAGATAATCTATAGTTTTTGCAATTTGTACGATATGTACTTTTTTAATATACCATAAATCAAGCCACTACGCTGTTAATCACTTTTTCTCTGGAAATCTTGATACACTAAAAAATATGTTCGTTTTTTCAGAAATAGAAGCTAGTGACATTCCTTGATAGCCTGCAAACAATGCTACATAGAATACCCAGAAGTGATTTTATTATTATTACTGATAGAAAAACCAGTATTTATTTATTTTATGTTGGTTGGTTAACATGGCATTTCCATGTGTTTCTTAGCAGGACAGTTGTTCTCAGTGCTGTTTGTCTAAAGTAATTGTTCTCTTTTTATATTACACATTGCATTGTATACCAGTAAACATGCATTATGCCATATGGGACGCTTTGGGTGGCGAGAGGGAGGACTATTGCTCCCAGCATACATAGGGGCCCCCAGGAGGCGGGTCCTGTGTCACCCTCTGCAGTTGGCGCTATAAAGTGCGAGGACTTCTCCTGCAGCGTGGTGTCTGCACCCATCAGAGACAGGAAGAGGCGCGTTGGGGCCACCACCCCCTTTGGTTTATTCTCCAGAGGTTGTACTAAAAGGGGGTTGGTCACTCTCTGAAGTGACCCACCTATCAGAGGGGGTCAGAGACATCATCTACCTGGCCTCACCAATCAGATGCTCCCAAGGGCCTCTGCACATCTTACTTCCAAGATAGCAGAATCAAGTGGCCACCTGTCAGAGCTCTGGGGACCTCCCTGGGGGAGGAGCTGGACAAGGGGGGGTAGTCACTCCTCTGTCCCTTGTGTAGTTTTTCAGTAGAGCAGGAACTGGGAGTTCCTGAACTGTGCAAACCTAATTATGCAAGAAGGGCACCAGATGGGCCCTTCAAAGCAGTCGGGTGGTGCTCAGGGGCAACCCCGACCCTTAGACACCAAATACACTGGGAGAGATGGTCCCACCTCTTACTTGCAGGAAATTGTTTGTTCTGCCTCTCGGGCCTGAGCTTGGCTAACCAGCAGGAGGGCAAAACAGTGTCTGGGGTCAGCAGCAACGTGGGCTGGCAGGTAGATCCCATAAGGCTGCACTGGCAGAACTGGAAGATCCACTAAGAAACCCCCAGAATACATGCTATCATGCAACTAACATTGGAATCTGTGTAGTTGCATGATTCCAACATGTTTGATACCAAAAATGCCTAGGTTCTGAGAAGCCATTGTGTAGTTGGACCACTCCTGTTGACTAGTGTCAACTACGTATCTGAAGATGGCTTCCCCGCTCTTAGAGTCCAGGAATTGGCCCGGGGTCTGTAGGTGCACCCTGCTCATGCTGGGGTACCCTCACACTTGGAGACATGCACCCTGCTCTTGGGCTGAACAGCCTACCGGAGGGGTGGCTTACAATGTCTAAGTGCAGTGGTGAGGTTTGGTGGGGAAAGGGTGCATGCACCATTTCATGCAGGCTGCAATGGCAGACCTGTAGTAACTGTTTGCAGGGGCTCCCATGGGTGGCATACTACATGCTGCAGCAAATGTGGGACCTCTGGTGTACCAGTGCCCTTGGTACCTAAGTACCATATACTAGGGACTTACAGGGGTACACCAGTATGCCAATTATGTGGTGTAAAAGTTGTTTACCAACTAAATATAGGGGATAGAACACTGACACTGGTTAGCAGGATCCCGGTGTACTACAATCAAAACACACTGACACCAGGCAAAATGTGGGGGTAAATAAGTCAGAAAGATCTTACTTTCTTACCCTAGCCAACCCAATTTCCAGAGAAGAAATCATTCACACTATCAGAACTATCCTGTCTGGAAAAGCCCCAGGACCAAACGGTTGACCAGTCAAATTTTATAAAACTTTCAATGAAACATTTATTGACGCTCTAAGGAGCACTCTAACCCACTTCACTACCTCGGGCGCAGTCACAGGATCTGCATCTGAGCTCATTATTTTAGTCATACACAAAGATGGGATGAACATTTCTGACCCTAAAAAGTTCAGACCTGTGTGTTTTATTAACATGGAAGCAAAAATATACGTAAAGATACTTGCTAGCTGTTTTGCTCCCCTTATCACTAAACTAGTCCACCCTAGTACACAGTCTGGATTTATTAAGGGTTGTTTAGCGAGAGATCACATTAGTCTCTCTGCACAGATTATCGGAAGTGCCTCCAACCCCCTTTCTCCGACAGCAGGAGCCATTCTCGTGAAACATGACATGAGGCAAAAATGCCTTGCAGTGGCCCTATACCATAACCCCTCAGCCAGAATAAGAATCAATGGTTCAACCTCCGAACTGTTTTCCTTACAACAAGGTACACTTCACAGATGCCCCCTATCCCCTGCTGTTCTTTCCTACTTGCACTTCACCCTTTGCTTCTCTTGCTTAATGAAGCCACTGATATCCTGGGCATTTCCTTCGATAACACACCCTATAAAACAGATCTACGCCAATGACATTCTGATATTCACAGAATGCCCTGATCCTGCAATCACAGTGATGCTGTCCAATATTGCTTGATTCACCCAATTCTCTGGTTACTCACCAAATAAGGACAAAACAGAGATCCTTCCTCTTAATGTCAACTGTTGCTCGTTGGTACTTGGCTCATCCAACTTTCATTGAAAATCTTCCATCAGATGATTTGGTTTTGTAATGACCTCGCTGAGTCGGGTCTCACCAATGAGCATGACCCTCTGAATAAAATAAATGATTAATTAGCCATGTGGACACCGAAACACATATCTTGGCGGGATAGACTGGAGACCATCAAGATGATGGTTTCACCCTTAGTTAACTTATTAGCCAGCATGATCCCAACACACCTCTTTGCAGTACCCCTCCGCTTTTTGCCTGATATCTGATGCTAACTTGACTAGATGTGTGCTGGGATCCTGCTAACTATGTCCCAGCAACTGTGTTCTTTCCCTAAAACTGTACCATTGGTTCCCCAATAGGCACACCTTTGGCACATAGATAAGTCCCTTGCAAAAGGTACCAGTGGTACCAAGGTCCTTGTGTCCAGAGAGGGTCCCTAAGGGCTGCAGCATATATTGTGCCACCCTAAGGGACACCTCACCAAAGACATGCACATTGCCATTGCAGGTTGTGTGTGTTGATGGGGCGAGAAAGTTAAAATCAACATGGCATCCCTCTCAGGGAGCCATGCCCACAAACCACTGCCTGTGGCATAGGTAAGTCGCCCCTCTAGACCACTCTAGAAGGCCTTATAGCCCTAAGACAGGGTGCACTATACCACAGATGAGGGCATATCTTAGCGATATCCCCTATATTTTACCCAACTATTTAGCGCAGGGCTGACCAGCTGTGCCAACCTGCCACTAACAAACAAGTTTTTGACCCCATTTGGTGAAAGCCTTTGTGCTGTCTGGGGTCAGGAAAAAAGCCTGCTCTGGGTGGAGGTGCTTCACACCTTCACCCTGCAGGAACTGCAACACTTGGCGTTGAGCCTCAAAGGCTCAGGCCTCCTGTTATAGTGCCCCATGGCACTCCAGCTAGTGGAAATGAATGCCCCCTCCCACTGGACCAAATCTGACTTATTGTGGCAGGTCTGGCAGGAAAATTAGGAAAAACCAGGAGTGACCACTTTAGCTGGGACTACCCTTAAGATGTGTACATAGTTGAAATGACCCCCTCCTTGCAGAATCCACCATCTTGGTTTGGAAGACTGTTTCAACCAGGACAACCCACGCGCCAAACCTCCCTGTCCAACAACCAACACCAACAAACCCACTATCTCCACCTGGACACCCCTCTCCACTGAAGATACATTGAAAACTATGAAGTCCATCCACTCCGGGGCCCCCACAGACCCATACCCCTATCACATCTTCAACAGAGCTGCAGACACCATCGTCCCCAAGCTCTGCCTCACCGTCAACTGCTCACTAGGTCGACTGGAAACACGCCAAGATCAACTCCCTCCTCAAGAAACCATCAGCTGACCCCGCGACCTCAAAAATTTCAGGCCCATCTCCCTACTTCCATTTCCTGTGAAAGTCATAGAAAAAGCAGTCAACAGCCAACTCACTACATTCCCAGAAAGCCACTACATCCTCAACATCTCCCAATCCGGATTCAGGTCAAACCACAGCACCGAAACAGCCCTCCTGTCCGCAGCAGACGACATCTGCTACCTACTGGACAATGGAGAGATGGCGGCACTCATTCTACTTGACCACTCGGCAGCGTTTGACAGATTCTCCCAGCGCACCCTGATAAGAAGACTCCACGAAGCCGGCGTTAGAGACAAGGCCCTCCACTGGATCCAATCCTTCCTATCCGGCAACACACAACGAGCCCCGTACCTTGCAGAACCCACACACACCACCTGCGGAGTGCCCCAAGGATCCTCCCTCAGCCCCACGCTGTTCAACATCTACATGGACCCGCTAGCCACCATCGTCAGAAGCTATGGAATAAACATAATCTCTTACGCTGACGCCAACTCATCCTTTCCCTCTCCAACGAACCAGACAAAGCCATACACAACTTCCACGAGGCATGAAAGCAGACACCAACTGGTTGAGAGATAGCTGCCTTCAACTCAACATAAACAAGTCCGAGGCTCCCAACCTGGGCCCCCGATCCAACGCAGGGAACGACTACTGGTGGTCACACACCCACCCCTGCCAGCCACGCCCGCAACCTCGAAATCATCCTGGTCCCCGACCTCAGCATGAACTATCAGATCAACGCAGTCACCTCCACCTGCTTCCGCACCCTCTGCCTCCTATGCAAGACCTTCAAATGGATCCCCCTTGAGCATAGAAAGACCGTCACACTCCCTCATCACCAGCAGACTAGACTAGACTACGGCAACGCACTCTATGCTGAAATCAACAAAAAACTCACCCACAAATTGCAAAACGTCCAGAACGCTGCTGCCAGATTGATCCTCGACCTACCCTAACACTGCCACATTGCACAACGCCTACGCACACGGCACTGGCTCCCTATAAAAAAAATAGAATCACTTTCGAAATTCTCACCTATACACACACATCCCTCCACAACACCGGACCTGCCTACCTTAACCAGCGACTCAACTTCCCCGTGCCCCACAGGACCCTACGCTCAGCCCAGCTCTCCCGCATAGAATGACCCCACATCAGGAAAACCAGGACAGGAGGACGCTCCTTCTCCTACCTTGCTCCACAACCTGGAGCGCCCTACCCAACCACATCAGACAAACCACCTCCCTTCCCAGCTTCCCGAAGGAACTGAAGACATGGCTTTTCTAATCCACCTCAGGTACACGCTACACATGCAGTATAATGCACCCGAGCCTTGAGACCCTAACAGGTGAGTTACTCCACTCTATAAACTCTGATTGATTGATTGAGGAGAGGGACCAATAGGGATAGGATTGTGCCCCCTTCCCCAAAGGGAGTGGGCATATGAAGGGTGTAGCCACCCTCAGGGACAATAGCCATTGGCTACTGCCCTCTGATCCCTGTTATGCCTCTAAATCTAGTATTTAGGGGCACCCCTGAACCTTACGCACCAGATTCCTGGTGACCTCAAGAAGAAAGGAGGGTTGACAAGCCGACCCCAACAGCGAAGACTCCAGATGACAACTGACTTGGCCCTAGCCTTACCAGCCTTTCTGCAGCTTCAATAACCCCTCCTCCAAAAAGGCAAAGCATCCTGCTGGACCAGTGACCTCTACAAACCCTCAGAGGACTGCCTGCCCATCTGAGGACCAGGAACTCCTGAGGATAGCGGCTCTATCCCTTCCTTTACAGCTCCTCTTCTTCCAGAATCCATGTTTGTGTTCCTCCTTTCTTGTCCTGTTCTTGCAAATTTCCTTTTCTAAGTCCTGTGATCTGATAGAGACTTCTAGTTGCAGATTCCTTACCTTTGAATTTCCCCAGGCGTCGTACTTGATTCAGAGAATTTTTCTTCGAGAAAGTAGCCCTGCGCACCGCTAGGTAGCGTCGGTCGACTCCGCGGGCATAGTTGGCATTGTTGTCACCGTGATGACGTTGTGGTATACAGGCGCCACCCCGGCTGACGCATAATGCCGGTGATGGATCCGCCCCTCATGTGCCTCTGGTGTTAGGAGCGCAACCACGACCTGAAGTCATGCTCCGAATGTCTGCCCATGAACCCAAAAGCTTTGAGAGAGCGGTTCCTGACACTCATGGCGGCCTGGCTCTTGACTCCGCATCGGTCCCGGTCCCATTCAAGAGGAAGGTCAGGAGACCGGTCGCAGAGTCCCCACCATTCTTCTTCGTCCAAGTCATATGGACATTCGAGTAAGAAGAATAAGTCGAAGAAGATGAAACGTTCTTCGACTTCACCCCGTCACTCGCACGACGCAACGCAGGAAGAATGTAGACGCTCTAGGCCTCTGTCCTTGGAATATCAGCCTGGGTCCACTCCACGCCTACCAGATTTTCCGAGAGCCGGGGCTACCCCTGCGCCTCATTTTTGGGCAGCCTGACCCACACTTGGTGCCTTCGGGCCCAGGGGAGTTGGTGAGGGCCTCCTCGGGTTCAAAGTCGGTGACTTCGGTCCCGGCTCTGGAGGGCACCTCAGGATCCGCTTCTGGATCTGTCCTGACGCCGGTCGTGCCAATGCGACCTTCCCCAGCATCGGGTCAGAAGTCAACGCTCCTAGCGCAGATTGGGCCCACAATCGAAGTCAACCTTATACTCATTCCCGACGACCCAAGCCGAAACAATGTTGCTCGACGCCAATTCCATTCTCCATGGGCTCTGCTGTGCCCAGGATTTTTCCTGAACCCTATTACTATGGGTATGGATATGGAGGTATTGTAGGGTGGGTCGCTGGACCCTTTAGAAGACTAGCTTGAGCCTGCCCTTGACTGGGTACAGGAATTGGGTGATGCCAGTGGGTTGGACACCTCCCCTGATACTGGCATGTTTTCTCCCCGTACCTTGGCTACGGAGGAGGGAGCGTCTTATTCTATGTTGGTGAGAAGGGCGGCTGAGGTTTTAAACCTCAAGCCTCCTTCTGTAGATGTCAGGTCTAACCTCCTGACTGAAGTGCTTCAGCCTGGGGCCTCCAACTCTGAACCCCTTCTTCCCTTTAATGAGGCACTTACGGACGTCCTACTGGGGACCTGGTCCCAACCCAGCACAGGGGCTCTTGTGAATAGGACGATTGCCGACCGCCATCGGCATGCTCCGAATCACCCAAATGTCCTTACCCAACACCCTACGCCTGAGAGACTTGTCATCCAGGCTTCGTCATCCTCCGGTGCATTCCCTACTGGTCCCCCGGACAGGGAATCTAAAAGACTGGGCAATTTAGGAGGATAAAATGTTTTCTTCTGTCAGTCTAGCGCTGCTGTCCGCGAACACTGCATGCCTTTTGGGCCGCTTTTCCCATACTCTCTGGGATAGTGTCACGCAAGTGCTGCATCAAGTTTTGGAAGAAGCCTGGAACATTCTGTCCCAAGCCATGACAGATGGGAGAGACGCAACCTAGTTCATGAAATGTTGTGGACTGGATATGACCGACTCACTAGGCACATTGCTTGCATCGGCGGTGGCACTGAGATGCCACGCCTGATTAAGGATGTCTGGCTTTTCAGGGGGTGTCCAGCAATCTTTGATGGACATGCCTTTTGATGGCACTCGTCTCTTCGGAGACAAGGCGGGCTCAGCGTTCGAGCGCCTTAAGGATTCCTGGGCTATGGCTTGGTCCCTTGGATTCACAGGCGCTTCTCACCCCCCTCAGTCCGCCTCTTGATCCTTTCGTGGCTATGGAAGGGGCACCCAACCGTGTCCATTTCCACCAGGCCACTGACCTGCACATGCTGTACAGCCTCTGCGCGGACGCGGGATCCACCGAGCTTGTGGATCAGCGAGTCATCTGGCTGCCCAGTCCACCCCTGGCCCCTTCTCTGCCTCAAAACCTTCCTAGTCCATTGGGACATCCATTACCAGTTGGCAGCAGAATTTGCCATCATCTGCCCCATTGGGAATCCATTACCATAGACAGGTGGGTTTTACAGATCGTCTAAAGGGACTACTCCCTCCTCCAGCCATGCCACCATCATTCGATCACCTGTCAGAGGATCATTTGGCACTTCTCTGCGAGGAAGTCAAGTATCTCTTGCCAAGGGAGCCATAGAGAGGGTTCCTTCACCAGAAGTAAGTTGTGGTTGCTATTCCCGCTACTTACTGGTGCCCAAAAAGGACAAGGTTCTTCGCCCTATCCTAGGCCTCCGGTCCCTCAATCTCTTCTTCAAGAAAGAGAAGTCCAAGATATTAACCTTGGCTCAAGTCCTTTCTGCCCTGGACCCTGGAGTCTCGAGGGTTGCGTTGGACTTGCAGGACGCCTATTTCCATATTCCCGTCCTGCCAGCCCACAGATGTTACCTATGATTCGTGGTAGGTCACGAGCACTTTCAGTTCACCGTGTTCCCCTTTGGCCTTACCAGTGCCCCTCAGGTGTTGACAAAAGTGATGGTAGTGGTTGCAGCTCATCTTCGCAGGTTAGGGGTTCCAGTCTTCCCCCTACCTCAACGGCTGGCTGTTGAATGCGGGCATGCCCCAGAAAGTTGTATCCCACCTCCACACTACAACGAACCAACTGCATTCGCTGGGGTTCACTATTAACGTGCCAAAATCACACCTGACTACCTCTCAGATGCTCCCTTTCATCGGAGCTGATTTGGACACAGTGCAGTTTCGGGCTTATCCTCCCGTAAAGCGAGTCCAGGATATTCGGGCTATGATACAGAAGTTTCAGCCTCCATCCTGGGTTTCGGTGAGAATGACTCTGAGGATGCTTGGCCTCATGGCGTCCTGTATTCTGCTGGTCCAACATGCCAGATGGCATATGTGGGCTCTGTAGTAGGACCTGAAGTTCCAGTGGGCGCAGCATCAGGGGAAACTCTCCGACATCGTTCCGATCTCAGAAGTTACTGTGAAAGACCTGCAGTGGTGGTTGTCAAATCCAGATTGGGGCAATGCCACATCCCTGTCCCTTCCCCATCCAGATCTCACTATAGTGACAGGTGCATCACTTCTGGGATGGGGCAGCCACAGGGGTGAGGCGGAGATCAGAGGCCTCTGGGTTCCGGCGGAGTCCGGGTTCTACATCAACCTTGTGGTGCTCTGGGCTATCCGACTTGAATTGAAAGCATTCCTTTCCTCTCTCAAAGGGAAAGTAGTGCAGATTTTCACTGACAACACCACTGCCATGTGTTATTGCAACAAGCAGGAGTGGGGTCGTGGACCCTTTGTCAAGAGGCTCTTTGCTTCTGGACATGGCTGGAATGTCAGGGCATTTCCCTGGTGGTTCAACATCTGGCAGGCTCTTTGAACATCAGAGCAGATGAACTCAGCCATCGATGCGTAGTCGATCATGAATGGCGTCTCCATCCGGAGGTGGCGCAAGGCCTCTTTCCGCATTGGGGAGATCTGTGGTTAGATCTGTTTGCCTCCGCAGAGAACGCGCAATGCCAGCTTTTTTGCACGTTGGAGTTTCCAAGGCGGCAGTCGCTCTGCGATACTTTTCGTCATGAGTGGAACTCAGGCCTCCTGAGCGCCTTCCTGCCAATACTACTTCTGCCCAGGGTTCTGAAGAAGCTCAGGCAAGACCGGGCCCAAGTAGTTTTGGTGGCTCCAGACTGGGCACGAAGAGTCTGGTATCCCGAGCTCTTGAGCATAGCCATCGATCCTCCAATCAGACTGCCCCTTCGGGAGGATCTTCTGTCCGCAGCAGCAGTGGACGGTTATCCACCCGAACCTGTCCAGTTTCCGCCTCCTTGCGTGGATATAGAGCAGCGACAGTTGATGGCTTTTGACCTTCCACCCGAAGTCTGTAATATCATCTTGGCAGCCAGGCATCCCTCCACCAAAACGGTATATGCCTGTCGGAAGAAATTTGTGGCATGGTGTAGCAACAAATCTGTAGATCCCCTCTCTTCACCTCTCTCAGAGGTTCTCCTCTTTATTCTCTCTTGCCCAGCAGGACTCTGCTATGGGCACCCTCAAGGGATATTTTTCTGCCAGCTCTGCCTTCTTACAACTACCAGACCAACCTTCTGTTTTGAAATCTCCCATTGTTGGGATGTTTCTTAAGGGCCCCACTCAAACTTCTCCTCCCGTCCCGTTCATCATGCCCCAGTGGGATTTGAACTTGGTCCTCACATACCTCATGTGCGCCCCTTTCGAGTCGCTCCACAACTGTCCTTTACGGCTCTCAACCCTTAAGACAGCTTTCTTGATTGCCATTTCCTCTGCTCACAGAGTTAGTGAGCTTCAGGCTCTTTCTTCGAAGCCACCATTACTAGAAATGCATCTTGACAAAGTGGTGCGTTGTACCAGGACTTCCTTTCTTCCCAAAGTGGAAACTCCTTTTCATGTAGGCCAATCTCTCACCTAGCCTACTTTTTACGCACACCCACACCCCTCTCATGAGGAGGAGAGACTCCACTGTCTGGATCCCAAAAGAACATTGGTGTTCGATCTAGATCATACCAAAGATTTCTGGGTAGAAGATCAATTCTTTGTGGGATATGTGGGTACAAAGAAAGGGAAGGCGGTGCAGAAGAGGACCATCTCACGATGGGTAATCCTCTGCATCAAGATATGCTACGCTTTGGTGAAAAAGCAACCCCCTGAGGGTTTGCGCGCTCATTCAACCAAAGCAGTTGCTGTTACCACAGCGTTAGCATGTGGCGTTCCATTCCTGGATATGTGCCATGCTGCAACGTGGGCCACCTTTTGTACGTTCACCAAGCACTACTGCCTGGACAGTCAGGTCCGCAGGGACGGCTATTTTGGCTGTTCGGTCCTGCAGGACTTTTTGCTATGATCTTAGTTTGCAGCCCACCACTGGGAATGGTATTGCTCTGGTATCTTTTCAAAGGTAAGGAATCTGCAACTTGAAGTTTCTATCAGATGTACAAGTTACTTAACTTCGGTAACGATATATCTGGTAGAGACATATTCTAGTTGCAGATTCCTTACCGACTCGCCCATCCTTCCCACACTGCGAACTGATTTCTAGGGACGTGTACTTCCCTCTAAGGGCCCTAGTTTTGGAGTACCATTCTCAGTGTTCTTCATGGCTCTGTGCTACTGGCATGGAAATTTGTGAAAAGAAACTGATGTCAGCGTGCCAGTCTGGCGCCTATATACAACTGCGATGTCATCACGGCAACCACGATGCCAGCGACTCCCAAAGGTAAGGAATCTGCAACTAGAATATGTCTCTACCAGATATATCGTTACCGAAGGTAAGTAACTTGTTCGTTAGGTCTTGGGATGACCAGTTACTTACCTCTGCTCTTCTGATCGCTGGGGGTCTTTTAGGCACTCACCTGTTGGGGTCCCGCGTTCACCCAGCGTCCCTCTAACTACTCAATAGCCTTGGGTGGGGGCCTTCACTTACCATTCCACTATTTTAGTATGTGGTTTGACCCCCCACAAGGGCCCTAGCTACTTTCTACAATTACTTAATAATGCTTAATATTTCCTATGCTCATTCCTAATTATTACTGTGTAAATACTTAGGGTGCACTTGCCTCCATTTGGGAGTACGTATATTTTTATAACACTATGTGGTTCCTTTCAGGTGTGAGAAGTTACTGTGTGACTGTTGCAAGTGCTTTACACTCCTCCTAGATAAGTCTTGGCTGCTCATCCACAGCTACCTCTAGTGAGCCATGACTTCCTAGACACTGTCTTCATTTCACTAATAGGGGTTGCCTGGACCTGGTATAAGGTGCCAACACCGTAGGTGTCCACCACACACAATGCCAGCTTCCTACATTGGTGGTGCAACGGTTGGATAAAACACTTGCAGTTGCCTTACCACTCCGAAAACTAGTAGCTTTTCTAAAGGAAAGCCCACTATTAGTCTACAGAGTATGTGGTACTTAGTGATTAGGTCCACTAGCTAGTTTGGGTAAGTTGGGGGTCTGGCATAGCCCTTTCTCAAAAACTCCTAGGAGGTCTGGTTAATTAGAGTAGGTCGGTGCACCTACACTACTCTAGGGAGAATGTCTTCAGTGGAAAACACAACCCAGGCCCCAGACTCTCACTATGAGAGCTGCACTTTTCAGAAGTGGAGGGAGATGTGTGCATCTAGGAAGCTGAAGACCGGGAGAAATCACAACAAGAGCCTACATCTGGGATTATTATTCCAGGAAGACCAGGAAATCTTAGGCAGCCAAGAGGAGGAAGAAGTAAGACTGACCCTTCAGTCCCAGATAAGGTAGACTTAGGCTACGGTGAGGAGGGTCAGGGAGAAACTGGGGGACACCATAGCCCTGTTAGGAGCACTCTAGGTTGTGAAAAGGGGAGTCACTGAAGTAGGCCCACTTTTACTCCTGGGGGTTGGTACAAATGGACTCTAATAGGAGGGATAGGTCTTCATCTTTCCACACCCCGTCTCAAGGACCTCCTATGAGACAGACCACTCTAACTGGGGCGAGAGGGGAAGTCCCTAGATAGGGAATTCCAGAGACTGAAGTTAGACCAGGCCAAACTGAGGTTGCAACTGCAACAGTTTGTTCTAGAGAGGATGGCCCTGGCAGTGGAAAGGGAAAGACAGTATTTGGGGCTAGGTCCCCATGGTGGCAACAACAATTTTAGGGACACCAGGGCCAGGGAGGACTCCTATGACTCTAGGAATCTGAGTAAAATAGTCCCACCTTACAACGTGGGAGATGATATATACAAGTGTTTCACTGCCCTAGGAAAGACCTGTAAAGTACATAGGGTCCCTTAAAGACAATGGGCAGCAATCGTGTGGCTCTCCTTGTCTGACAAAGGCAGAGAAAAACTCCTCACTGTCAGGGAGGAAGATGCAGATGACTACCCGGCCTTAGAGAATGCACTCTTAAAAGGATTTGGGATATACAGAATCAAGTTCAGGGAGACTAAAAAGGAGTCCTCCCAGGATTGGGTAGATTTTATTGGCAACTCTGTCAAGGCCCTGGAAGGCTGGTTGCATGTCTGCAAAGAAAGTGATTACCAGGGCTTGTACAAACTTAGTTTGGGAGAGCACATTATTAATAATTGCATTTCTGATCAGCTGCATCAGTACTGGTGGAGTCAGATCTGACCTCTCCCCAAGAACTGGGAAAGAAGGCAGACAAGTGGGTTAGCCCCAGTGTGGGTTGGAACGTTCCCACAAGGGGTGTCCACAAAAAGAAGGATTCTGCAAAGAATCAGGACACGGTGGGGACAAAACCAAAGATAGAGTCTTCATCCGGCACACAAAACTCTAAAGGGATGAGTCTAAGTCCTCTTCCTCTTCCCACAAGAAACTTTGGTCCTACATCTGTAAACAGAAAGGGCATATGGCAAGTGACAGCACCTGTTCTAAGAAGAGCATCAAACCTGCTACTGTTGTATAGCCATTTTAGTTATAACTTCATGCATGTTATTTTAGCACACTAGGCCTGTTGCTGTGCACTTTAAACTAGACATAATTTATTCATCTTTGTTTATTATTTTAACAATAGCCACGTTTGCGGTCTTGTTTTATTTCTCTCTATCTAGCTGTTCTTTGCCTAGGCCAGCATGGTGTTCTCACACAAGACATTTCTTTCACTCTGTGCTTCTCTCAAGGCTGCAGTAAGATAGGTTGCTGGTAAACCTGGTAACGCTTTGTCTCCGGTATTCAAAGAAATATACGCATTGTTATATAGGGACATTTTCTCAGAACATCAACTGTTTTATTACAAAAACATTTACCTGTCGCATACGCATTAGAGGAAGATTCCAGCCAGACACAACTGTATGCTGATTGCTGAGCGCTTTGCTACAGCTGCTTATGCAGACTTCAGTCCCTTGCTCAGGTAAAGGGGACGATGTCTTCCCAAGGGGAACCTGAAGGGCAGAAATAGAGCTTAGCATGCTGTGCTCTAATATAGCCTAGGTAGGAATTAGTCTATTGATTCTAGTGATAATATGGTGGTGGTATTTCTATGCTTCACTCTCCTTGTCACAATTTTCATCCTGTCATGCTTTATCATCCTGGTTGTTGCAGTACATGTTTAATTAGCAAATATGCAGTTGCTTCATTAAAAACCTTATTGAAACATATACTGCCTCTGATCGTCCTTGTATATGTGACCAATGTAACTGAGAGAAACTGATGCAATCTGAGTGACCCCTGAGGAGTCAATTGTGTCATGCGCTCGGCTGCTCAATCATCCCTTCCCTTGGGTGGAGATGAGGCACTGCTAGTTAGCTGGATCAAAAACCCAGATTAGACATACAGGTGTCACCTGAAATGGGTCAGACTTAGTCCCACACCGCAGGCGATTCTGCTGTTCAAATCCAGTAGTCTCATTAAAATAATCAGAGCCTACGTGACACTACTACCACTGCCACTTCTACTGCTAGTGCCCCTAGCAGTAGTAATAGCAATGGTAGTAGTAGTCAGACCAAGAGTGTTGCTGAGCTCACCCTGGGATCTGCAGTGGGTTCTGGGCTAGTCAAGAGAGACCATTAAGGCGTTTCTGGTCTCTGAAAGTGGCATTGACCTCCCTAACTGCTTACCCCCTTAATATGGGTAAGTCCAAGCAGCATCCCCTTATAAATGGTGTTGAGGATGAGGCCTACAGGGACACATCTGCCAGTGTCACAATGGTGACTTAGAAACTAGTGTCACCAGTACAACAGCTTCTTGGTCACACTTACCATGTGACTTATGTTCATAACATTCAGTGCCACCCCATGGCAATTCTTGACTTTAGGTGGGGGGCTACAGGCCCAAAGAAAGTTGTGGTGTCCACTGATCTACCTGTAGAGTGTTTGTTAGGTAATGATTTGGAGACTTTAGCTTGGGTTGAAGTGGAGTTGGAGACCTATGCAGCAATGCTGGGCATCCCTGGGCATATCTTTGCTTCAACCAGGGCACAGGCTAAAAAGCAAAGGGAGCAAGGCGCATTGAAGCCTGGAACAATGGCCCAGTAAGCTCCGAAAAAGAAAGCAGGCAGGGTAAAAATGCCCCTTCTGCTCAGACATCCAATGAGGATACCACTCCTGAGGGAGAGGAACCTACACCTTGGGTGGAACCTTCACCAGAGGAGCTTAAGACTGACACAGCTGAGTTCCTAGGTGCAGGAGGACCCACCAGGGAAGAACTTAGTCTAGAACAAAGGACCTGTCCCACTCTAGAAAGTTTGGGGCAGCAAGCTGCAGCTCTGGAACCGGTGGATGTCAGTGGGTCTCATAGGGTCTACTGGGACAACAGCCTCCTTTATTCTTAGGTAAGGGCCCCCAAAACCGGTGCCACCAGGAGGTTGGCCATTCCTCAGAAGCTTAGGGAATTCTTGTTGACTTTAGCTCATGGGATTCCCATTGCAGGCCATTTGGGGAAAGAAAAACTTGGGACAGACTTGTCCCTCGCTTTCACTGGCCACACATCTAAAGACACAGAGGATTTTTGTTGCTCCTATGTCACCTGGTAAGCCAGTGGCAAGACAAGTGGAATGCCAAAGGCCCCTTTAATTCCACTACCACTGGTTGGGGTTCCCTTTAAAAGGATATGGGTGGATATTGTTGGCCCACTAGACCCTCCAACAGCCTCTGGGAACAGGTTTATACCAGTGGTGGTGGACCATGCCACCGGGTACCCAGAAACAATTCTTCCTAGGACCACTACAGCCCCTGCAATGACCAAGGCACTCCTGGGAATTTTTTTCCAGGGTGGATGTAGGGAAATGTCTCCCTTGGCATGGTTACCACCTAACTTTCTGACTTTTGTTGATGCCAGTTATGATTGAAAGTGTGCTGGGACCCTGCTAACCATGCCCCAGCATTAGTGTTCTTTCCCTAAACTGTATATTTGTTTCCACAATTGGCACAACCCTGGCACACATAGTAGTCCCTTGTAACTGGTACCCCAGGTACCAAGGGCACAGTGGCCAGGGAAGGTCTCTAAGGGCTGCAGCATGTATTATGCCACCCTGGAGACCCCTCATCACAGCTTGTGTGTGCTGGTGGGGAGAAAATGACTGAGTCTACATGGCACTCCCCTCGGGGTTCCATGCCCTCAACCCACTGCCTGTGGCATAGGTAAGTCACCCCTCTAGCAGGCCTTACAGCCCTAAGGCAGGGTGCACCATACCACAGGTGAGGGTATAGTTGCATAAGCACTATGCCCCTACAGAGTCTAAACCAAACCTTAGACATTGTATGTGCAGGGTAACCATAAAGAGTAAATGGTCTGGGAGTCTGTCAGATACGAACTCCACAGTTCCATAATGGCTACACTGAAATCTGGGAAGTTTGGTATCAAACTTCTCAGCACAATAAATGCACACTGATGCCAGTGTGGGATTTATTGCAAAATGCACACATAGGGCATCTTAAAGATGCCCCCTGCATGCCAGTCCAACTCCTAGTGTTAGGCTGACCAGTTCCTGCCAGCCTGCCACAACCAGACGAGTTTCTGACCACATGGGGTGAGTGCCTTTGTCACTCTGCGGCCAGGAACAAAGCCTGCACTGGGTGGAGGTGCTTCTCACCTCCCCCTGCAGGAAGTGTAGCACCTGGCAGTGAGCCTTAAAAGCTCATGTCTGTTGTTACAGTTCCCCAGGGCATCCCTGCTAGTGGAGATGCCCGCCCCTCCGGACACAGCTCCCACTTTTGGCAGCAAGTCCGGAGGAGACAATGAGAAAAACAAGGAGTCGTCAGCCACCAGTCAGGAAAGCCTTTAAGGTGTCCTGAGCTGAGGTGACCCCTTCCTTAGGAAATCCTTCATCTTGTTTTGGAGGATTGTCCCCATAGGATTAGGGATGTGACCCCCACCCCACCGGGAGAAGGCGCAAAGAGGGTGCAGCCACCCTCCAGGACAGTAGCCATTGGCTACTGCTCCCCAGACCTAAACACACCCCTAAATCGAGTATTTAGGGGCAGCCCTGAATCCTGGAAATCAGATTCCTGCAACCTAGAACAAGAAGAAGAACTGCTGACCTGAAAGCCCCGCAGAGACGACAGAGACGACAACTGACTTTGCCCTAGTCCTACCGTCCTGTCTCCAGACTCAAAGAACCTGCACAGCGACGCATCCAGCGGGACCAGCAACCTCTGAGGACTCAGAGGACTGCCCTGCACCCAAAGGACCAAGAACCTCCCAAGAATAGCACAGCACTGTTCAGAAACAGCAACAAACTTGCAACAAAGAAACAACTTTAAAGAGACTCTCACTTCCTGCCAGAAGCATGAGTCTTCACATTCTGCAACTGACTCCCACGGCTCGAGTCCAGGCCAACCAACACCGCAGGGAGGACTCCCTGGTGACTCCCAGGCGACTCCAACGACGTGGACACCCTGGGTCGACCTCCCTGCACCCCCATGGTGACGCCTGCATAGAGGATCCAGAGGCTCCCCCTGACCGCGACTGCCTGGTAACGAAGGAACTAGACGCCTGGACCAAGCACTGCACCCACAGCCCCCAGGACCGAGAGGAACCACCTACCAGTGCAGGAGTGACCAGCAGGTGGCCCTCATCCTAACCCAGTCGGTGGCTGGCCCCAGAAGCCCCCCTGTGCCCTGCCGGCATCGCCAGAGTGACCCCCGGGTCCCTTCAATGCTTTCAATAGCAAACCTGATGCCTACTTTGCACACTGCACCCGGCTGAGGGTGTGTTTTGTGTGCTTGTGTGTGTATCCCCCAGTCCTCTACAAAAGCCCCCCTGGTCTGCTCCCTGAGGACGCAGGTACTTACCTGCTAACAGACTGGAACCAGAGCACCCCTGTTCTCCATAGGTGCCTATATGTTTTATGCTTTGGGGTTGCCTTGAACCCCCCAACGGTGGGCTGCCTATGACCAGGAGACTATGTAAGTGCTTTACTTAATTGAAAAACTAACCAATACTTATCTCCCCCAAGAACTGTTGATTTTTGCACTGTGTCCACTTTTAAAATAGCTATTTGCCATTTTAACCAAAACTGTGTGTACTACTGTTTTAAATCAAAGTTCTATACTTACCTGTGTGAAGTACCTTGCATTTTATGTACTTACCTTAAATCTTGAATCTTGTGGTTCTAAAATAAATTAAGAAAAGCTATTTTTCAATATAAAAACCTATTGACCTGGAGTTAAGTCTTTGTGTGGGTTCCTCATTTATTGCCTGTGTGTGTACAACAAGTGCTTAACACTACCCTCTGATAAGCCTACTGCTAGACTCGCTACCACAAAATAGAGCATTAGTATTTTCTAATTTTGCCACTATCAACCTCTAAGGGGAACCCTTGGACTCTGTGCACACTCTCTCTCACTTTAAGATAGTTTATAAAGAGCCAACTTCCTACAGTGGGTTTTCCCTAAGGAGGTGGTATCAGACAGAGGTGCAAACTTCATGTCTGCATACCTTAAAGTCATGTTGAAGGAGTGTGATGTAACATACAAATTCTCACCACCCCTTGTCACCCACAAACAAGTGGGTTAGTTGAGAGATTTAACAAAACCCTCAAAAGCACGAACATGGGGAACTCTCAGAAAAACTCAGAAGGAGGCGGGATATCCTATTGCCTTGCCTCTTGGCCTACATAGAGGTTCTTCAAAAGGGAGTGGGCTGCAGCCCCTTTGAGCTTTTGTTTGGACATCCTGTTAGGTGTCCACTTGCCTTTGTGAAGGAAGGCTGGAGAAACCTTTCAAGCCTCCCAAATAGGACATTGATTATGTATTATGCCTAAGATCCAGAATGGCTAAATACATGAAGAGGGTATCTAAAAACATTCCAGCCAAGTACTGCATTGGCTTGACCAGAAGGCCGTGCTGACTGTGTACCAGCCAGGACAGAAAGTGTGGGTCCTGGAGCCTTTAGCTCCCAGGGCATGCCAAGCTAAGTGAAGTGGCCCCCACACAATTGTGGAGCGCAAAGGTGAGGTCACCTACCTGGGTGATATAGACACTGCCAGGAGCCCCCACAGGGTGATTTATGTGAATCGCCTAAAGCCTTACTATGGCAGGGCTGACATGACTCTACTCACGCCCACTGATGAAGGTCAGGAGAGAGAGAGTGACCCTGTCCCTGACCTCTTCTCCCACAACCCAGCTGATGGTTCAGTAAAGGGAGTAGTCCTTGCTGACTGCCTATCTGACCAACAGAAGTATGGTTGTAAAAATCTCCTGGGTTTTCCCTAACCCCTGGTCAAACTACATGGTGTAGCACACCATTTACTTAGGTGATAGTCTGCCTGTAAAAAGTAAATATATAGTCAGCCTGATCATATCAGAGGATGCATCAAAGCAGAAGTGCAAAAGATGTTTGACCTAGGAGTCATTGAGCTTTCAGACAGCCCTTGGGTTAGTCCTGTAGTCCTAGTACCCAAACCTCACTCTCAAAATGGTAAAAAAAAGAGTTGAGCTTCTGTGTTGACTATAGAGGCCTCAATTCAGTCGCCATGACTTATGCTCATCCAGTCCCTAGGGCATATGAGCTAAAAGATACTCTGGTTTCTGCAAGTATCTAAGTACATTTGACTTGACTGTAGGATATTGGCAGACCAAGTTGTCTGAGGATGCCAAACCAAAAACAGCATTCTCCACACCTAGTGGGCATTGTCCCTTCACGGTGATGCCCTTTGGTTTGAAGAACACCCCTGCAACATTCCAAAGGTTGGTGAACAAAGTTCTCCAAGGACTGGAAAGGTTCTGTGCAGTATATCTAGATAATATAGATGTCTTTAGCCTCACCTTGGAGGATCACCTGGTCCACCTTGGGAATCTACTTGAGGCCCTGGAAAAGGCACGCATCAAAATGCCAGATACACCAGGGCAAAGTGATTTATTTGGGCCACATGGTAGATGGAGGCCAAATTAAGCCACTGCAGGGCAAAATCCAGGCAATCATGGATTGGTTTGCACCTACTACTCAGACCCAAGTCATAGCCTTCTTAGGCCTGACTGGGCACTATAGGAGGTTCATTAAGAACTATAGCTCCATTGTAGCACCCTTAAATGACCTCACATCCAAAACGAAAGTTTTACGGACAGCCAAAAAGCTTTTGATGA
The DNA here is from genome assembly GCF_031143425.1 of Pleurodeles waltl. Lineage (NCBI taxonomy): Eukaryota > Metazoa > Chordata > Amphibia > Caudata > Salamandridae > Pleurodeles > Pleurodeles waltl. The sequence continues at coordinate 1,044,992,287 of NC_090446.1, read as the reverse complement.
CCTGAAACAGGCCAGTTGCTCTGCTCCCATCTTAAGAAGCCCTGATTACTCCTAACAGTTCATTTTATGAACAGACACTTCTGAGGTAGGAATAGGGGCAGTACTCTCCCAGCTAAATGATGGTCAGGATCAACCTGTAGCTTTTATAAGCAGAAGGTTGACCCCCAGAGAAAAGTGTTGGTCAGCCATTGAGAGGGATGCCTTTGCTGTTGTCTAGACCTTGAAGAAGCTGAGGCCATAGCTGTTTGCCACTCACGTCCTTGTTCAGACAGACCACACACCCCTCCTATGGCTTAAGCAGATGGAAGGTGAGAATAACAAATTGGTGAGGTGCTCCATTTCCCTACAGGGAATGGACTACAAGGTAGATCATAGACCTGGGAGTAACCACTCTAATGCAGATGGTCTCTCGAAATATTTTCACTTAGACAACGAAGACTCGTTTTGGGAGGGTGGTTGTGTAGGAAAGTACTCTCTTTTTGCCATGGTTTCCCCTGCTTTTTTGCCTGCTATCAGTATGCTTAGTCCTTTGTGCAGTCCACAATTGGCATACTGGTATGCCCTTACAAGTCCCTAGCATATGGTACTTGGGTACCCAGGGCATTGCGAACCCCATGGACTGCAGCATATATTATGCCACACGTGGGAACCCTGTATGCAGGCCTCCCATTGAAACCTGCGTAAAAAGGTGCATGCGCCCTTCCACTACTGGTCACTACACCAGGTAACTGCAATTCACTCCTAAGATAGGACCTTTCGGCCCAAAAGGCAGGGAGCAGGTCTATTTGTGTGAGGGTACCCCTGCAGGAGCAGAGTTACCCCTACGAACTCCAGTTCCAATGTACTGGACTTCGTAAGTGCGGGGTAGCCATTTTACCCATGTACTGGCCACCTGTGCCCAGCTACATAATGGTAACTCTGAACCTAGGCATGTTTGGTATCAAACATGTCAGAATCAAACCCCAATACTAATGCCAGTATTGATGGCATGATTCCATGCATTCTGGGGGCTCCTTAGAGGACCCCCCGCATTGCTCCTACCTGTCTTCCAGGGTTTGCAAGCAGCCAGCGCTGCTGCAGCCCCTTAGACAGGTTTCTGCCCTCCTGCTACCTGACCAGCTCAAGCACGGGAAGGCAGAACAAAAGATTTCCTGTGGGAGAGGGGATACAACACTGGCTTGCTTTGAAGAACAGATTTGGTGCCCTCCTTGCATAATTTGGTTTGCACCAATTCAGGGACCCCCGGTTCTTGCTCTGGCGCGAAACTGCACAAAGGAAAGGGGAGTAACCACTCCCCTGTCCATCACCACCCCAGGGGCGGTGGCCAGAGCTCCTCCAGGTGGCCACTTGATACTGCGATTTTGGAAACCAGATGTGCGTAGTCCCCTTGGAGCATCTAATTGGTCAGGACAGGGAGCTGACGTCAGTGACCCCTTGTGCATCCTGTGGGGGTCGGCAGGACTTCAGCAGCACCAAGAAAGCAAGAAGGAATCGCCCTTGAAATGGAGTCACTCCCCTGCATCCCCGGCACCTAAGGCAGCGACGTCCGGCTGCTGGGATCTGCTTTCCACTGAAACTGTGCAGATCCTCCAACACAGGTTGTGGTTCGCAGTGGTCCTCTTGGTCCTCTCTGCCTTCTTTCCACCTTGGGAGGCTGTGAGCCCTTGCGTCTCCTTGCAGGACAGAATCCCTGTGCAATGTGACTCTTGAAGCAACCAAGGCTTGTTGATTCCTGCTCCAAGGGATGTCTATGCTTCAAATACCCCCAGCACTTCATCCTTGCAGGGACATTCTCTTCTCTGCTTGTCCAACAATGTGAGACTCCTCTCCAGGTGTGCTGACTGGTCCTCACTGCAACTTACTGTCCCTGCTGCCAGTGGGTTGCCTGTGGGGGCTACGACTGCTTCTGCTTGCTCTCCTGGCTGCTGAGGGTCAGTCTGGACTCCCCTCTAAGGACTGAGTCCCCTAGACCTTGCTGGTCCTCTTCAGCTCTGCAAGTCCTCTTCTGTCCAGACTTGTATTTGCCAGGGCTTGTTGGTGTTCCTCCTGACCACTGACCCATCTGCAACCCATGACGTGTGTGGGACAGCTTCTACACAACTTCAGGGACTCTTCTGCGGCTCCTGGGTTCCACAGTTGACCTTCATCTTCCACTGTCGGCCTGTATCTTCACCCACAGAAGAGTGGGCAGGGGCTCCTGCCCCACCTGGACACTCCTGCGAGGGACTGGACTCTGTCCCCTTCTTTTGCCTGTCCTCTTCCTCCGGAATCCACCATTGGGTTCCACTGAGCTGGTCCTGGTCTTGCAAATGTCTTTTTTGAAGTCCCCTTGTTAGTCTATGGGAAGACCAGGTAACTTACCTCTGTTCTCCTGGTCGCTGGGGGTCATCTAGGTGCTCATCTCTTGGGGTTCCAAGTTCTCCCAGCTCCCTACTAACTACCTAACACCCTTGGGTGGTGAACCTAACTTCATATTCCACTATTTTAGTATACCATTTGCCCCCCACCCCCAATAGGGCCCTAGCTATTTTTTGCTATTTCTTGCCAATGCTTGTTGTTTTTCTATGCTAATTCCTAATACTTACCGTGTATGTATAGTGTATACTTAACTCCAGTTGGGGGCTACCTATAAGTAATCTAGTTCAATGTTACTGTAATAAAGTACCTTTATTTTTGCAACACTGTGTGGTTCCTTTCATGTGAGATAAGTTACTGCGTGACTACTGTGGTATTGCAAGTGCTTTACACTCCTCCTAGATAAGTCTTGGCTGCTCACCACAGCTACCACTAGAGAGCCCTGGCTTCCCAGAAACTGTTCACTAAGTAATAAGGGTTGTCTTTACCTGGTATAAGGTGCAAACAACATAGGTGTCCACCACACACCAGGCCAGCTTCCTACATATGTTCAGTTTTCTTTGCACCCCTTTATCCACACTGGTTCTCCTCGGTTGCTCACAACATTGAGGATTGTTGTTGCACTGCTTAATCTGATAGAGACTTCTAGCTGCAGCTTCCTTACCTTAGAATTCCGTGGCGTCAGCTTCGAATCTGGAGTTTTTTCTGAGCAGTACCCTGCGCACGCCGTCGGGCGTCGTCGTTCGGATCCGCGTGCGTCGACCAGCTCTGCATGAATCGTCAGCATCGTTGGAGCCGTCTATGACATCACGGTTGACTATATAGACGACGTCTCGGCGCACGTACGTCAGTTCTTTTCCTTCCGTACCGGTTAAGCGCAGTTCCGGAAAGAGCTACCCTTCTTCGACGGTTTGTCAACACTTTTTTGACTGTTTGAAGTCATGTCTTCAAGAAAGACAGGGTTCAAGCCGTGTGGTGCCCACGGACCCGCACTGTTTGTCTTTGGTGCCTGGAGAAGGAACACGATTCCAACTCGTGCTCAGACTGTCGGGCCATGGCGCCGAAGGCCTTGAGGGAGAGATCCCTTAAGCTTCTTGCCGCCCGACATTCGTCTTCGGTCGGCGCAACTCCACGGAGGTCATGGTCCCGCGGTAAGAGGAGGTCGCAGCACCGCTTCTGGAACCCCAAGTCCTCTTCCTCGCATTTGAGGTCATCCGAAGGTAAGAGGCACAAGAAGAAGAAGAAGTCCAAGCGGACTTATTCTTTGCCTCGGCTGTCGGCCATCGCCCGACGAGGCGTCTATGGAACGTTGACGTTCCGAGCGTGGTTCTGCGGTGCCGTCGCCAGGGTCGACTCCGCGTCTTCCCCCTTTTCCGGGGACCGGATCGACCCCTGCTCAAATAAGAGTTTTACGAGGCCATGCGTCTCATTTTTGAGCGGGCTGCATCCTCGGGTGGGTCTTTGGGCTCTGCGGGGTCAGCAGGGGCCCCCTCGGATTCGACGCCGGAGGCTTTGGCCTCGGCACCGTTGGGGACCCCAGGATCCGATTCGACGATCGGTGCCCACCGGTGGCAGCCCCATCCTTATTCCGGATGATCCGGAGCGACATCGTAGGACGTCAACTTCGACGGAGCCAATTCGGCCCAGATCATTGTCTGAGCATTATTTAGATCACCCAGATGCAGGAGAGGAATGGGAGGGGTCTGAGGACCCTTTAGAATGTGGATTACAACAGGATTGGTATGAGGCTCTAGGGGAGGCCAGTGGACTGGACACGTCTCCAGATAATGGTATGCTCTCTCCTTCTAATGTGGCTACGGAGGAGGGTGCTTCTTTTGCTATGGTGGTGCGTAGGGCAGCTGAGGTCTTGGACCTAGATTTGCCTACGGTGCCAGTCACGACTAATATCCTGACAGAAGTGCTTCAGCCGGGAGTGACAACATCAGAGCCGATGTTGCCCTTCAATTAGGCTCTTACAGACGTCCTTCTGGGTACGTGGTCCAAACCCAGCACAGGGGCTCCTGTGAATAGGACGGTCGGCCGCCGCCATAGACCCGCTCCGAGTGACCCTAGTTTCCTGACACAACACCCCACTCCTGAGAGCTTGGTTGTCCAAGCCTCTACTTCCCGTGGTGCCTTTCCTTCCGCTCCCCCGGATAGGGAATCCAAGAGGCTGGATCAGCTTGGGAAGAAGAGGTTTTCTTCCACCAGCATGGCATTGAGGTCCATAAACACCTCTTGCCTATTGGGCCGTTATTCCCATACTTTATGGGATACGGTGGCACAGATGGTGCCCCAGGTCCCGGAGGGCGCACGGGACACTCTCACCCAGGCTGTCAAGGATGGGAGAGATGCAGCCAAGTTTACGATCCGGTGTGGTTTGGACACGACTGACTCGCTGGGCAGAGCAATTTCATCTTCAGTGGCCCTACGTCGCCACGCCTGGCTACGTTCCACTGGTTTCTCAGGGGATGTCCAGTCCAGCTTGATGGCCATGTCCTTTGATGGCTCTCACCTTTTTGGCGAAAAGGCAGACTCTGCGCTTGAGAGGTTCAAGGATTCTCGAGCCACGGCCAGATCCTTGGGCCTTTCAGCGCCAGCACAACAGCAGTCTGTCTTTCGCCCTTTTCGGGGCTTCATAAGGGGCGTTGTACCACACCAGCCACGATTCAGCCACCTTCCTCAGGCTTCACAGCATCCCGAAAGAGGACGAGGTTGTGGTACCATCAGACCCAGAGGGTCTGGCCAGAGGTTGGCTGCCACACAGCCCCCTTCCACTGCGCCCAAGCCCTCCTAGTATGGTTCTGCAGTAGGAGGGAGGATTTGTTTTCATCTCCCTCACTGGCTTTCCATCACCACGGACAAGTTGGTCCTGCAGATCATATGGAAGGGCTACTCCCTTCCCTTCCAGTCTTTCCCTCCTTCTATCCCTCCGACAAAGGAATGGCTGATGGAGGACCATCTAGCTTTGCTCCGCGAGGAAGTTACGGCTCTCTTGGCCAAGAGACCCATAGAAAGAGTCCCGACATCAGAAGTAGGCAGTGGTTGTTATTCCTGCTACTTTCTGATTCTCAAAAAGAACAAAGGCCTTCGCCCTATCTTGGATTTAATCTCTTCCTCAAGAATAAGAAATTCAAGATACTCACTCAGGTTTTGTCTGCCCTAGACCAAGGAGACTGGATGGTAGCATTGGATTTTCAGGATGCGTATTTCCACATTCCTATTCTGCCAGCCCACAGGCATTACCTACGGTTCAAGGTGGGCCACGAGCACTTTCAGTTTACCGTGCTTCCTTTAGGGCTCACCAGTGCCCCTCGGGTGTTCACAAAGGTGAGGGCAGTGGTGGCAGCTCATCTGCGCAGGTCAGGGATTTCAGTCTTCCCCTATCTGGACGATTGGCTATTGAAGGCTTCTACGCCCCAGGCTCTCGTCACCCACCTCCAGACGATGGTGGACCTCCTGCATTCGCTGGGGTTCACTATAATGTGCCGAAGTCACACCTGACTCCCTCTCAGAAGCTCACTTTGATCTGAGCTGTTCTGGACACAGTGCAGTATCGGGCTTATCCTCCCGAACAGCGGGTCCAGGATATTCAGGTTATGATACCGATGTTTCGGCCTCTACCCTGGATTTCGGTGAGACACACTCTGAGGCTGTTGGGACTCATGCCTTCCTGCATCCTATTGGTCAAGCAATCCAGATGGCTCATGAGGGCTCTGCAGTGGGACCTGAAGTTCCAATGGGCACAGCATCAGGGAAATCTTACCGACGTGGTTCAGATCTCGGAGGGGACTGCAAAAGATCTGCAGTGGTGGTTAGTGAACTGCGATTGGGTCAAAGGCAGACTCCTCTCCCTTCCCCAACCAGATCTAACGGTAGTGACAGATGCGTCACTTCTGAGATGGGCCGACCATCTGGGGGAGGTGGAGATCAGAGGCCACTGGTCTCCGGCGGAATCCGGGCTCCACATCAACTTGCTGGAGCTTTGGGTGATCTGGCTAGCATTAAAAGCATTTCTTCCTGTTGTGAAAGGTAAGGTGGTGTAGGTGTTCACGGACAACACTACCGCAATGTGGTACTACAATAAGCAAGGCGGTGTGGGGTCGTGGACCCTTTGTCAAGAGGCTTTGCGTCTCTGGACATGGCTGGAACAGCAGGGCATGACCCTGATGGTTCAACACCTGGCAGTTTCTCTGAACGCCAGGGCAGATGGACTCAGCCGAAAATGCTTAGAGGATCACGAATGGTGTCTCCATCCAGAGGTGGCGCAAGGACTGTTTCAGCAGTGTGGAGAGCCTTGATTAGATCTGTTCGCCTCCGTAGAGAACGCGCAATGTCAGCAGTTTTGCGCGTTGGAGTTTCCAAGGGGACTATCGCTAGGTGACGCTTTTTGTTGCGAGTGGAGTTCAGGCCTCCTGTACGCCTTTCCGCCTATACCACTTCTGCCCAGAGTTCTCAAGAAAATCAAGAACGACCGGGCCCAAGTAATCATAGTGGCTCCGGATTGGGCACAGAGAGTTTGGTATCCAGAGCTTCTCAAAATGAGCATCGGTCCTCCAATCAGGCTGCCTCTTCGGGAGGATCTTCTGTCGCAGCAGCAGGGGAAGGTTCTCCACCCGAACCTGTCAACTCTGCGCCTTCATGCGTGGAGATTGAGCAGCGACAGTTGATGGTTTATGACCTCCCTCCCGAGGTCTGTGATGTCATTCTGGCAGCCAGACGTCCCTCTACTAAGTCGATTTACGCCTGCCGGTGGAAACGTTTTGTTTCATATTGTACAGAGAGGTCTATTGATCCTCTTTCTTCTTCTCTGTCTAACATCCTTTTGTTTATATTGTCTCTCGCCCAGTAGGGTTCCTCCTTGGGGACTCTCAAGGGCTATCTTGCAGCCTTATCAGCTTTTCTTCAGTTGCCCGATCAACCATTTCTGTTTAAATCACCTATAGTACAGAGGTTTTTGAAAGGGCTTGTGCATCTGTTCCTGCCTGTGCCTTTCGTTATGCCCCAGTGGGATCTTAATTTATTTCTTACCTTCCTTATGTGTGCTCCCTTCGAGCCCTTGCATAACTGTCCTCTCCGGCTGCTCACTATTAAAACAGCCTTTTTGGTGGCAATTACATCTGGCAGGAGAGTGAGTGAGCTGTAGGCTTTATCTTCAAAGCCACCTTATCTCATGATATATCCTGACAAGGTAGTGTTAAGAACTCGTGCCTCTTTGCTCCCCAAGGTGGTGACCCCTTTCCATCTGGGTCAAAATATCACCCTGCCCACCTTCTTTGCACCACCGCACCTCTCTAAGGAAGAGGAGCGTCTCCATCGGCTGGACCCAAAAAGAGCGTTATCGTTCTACCTTGACCGCATTAAAGAGTTCTGGGTGGACAACCAACTCTTTGTGGGTTATGTTGGTGCAAAGAAGGGTCAGCGGTGCAGACACGATCCATTTCGCACTGGGTCGTTCTCTGTATAAAGATCTGCTACGCTTTGGCAAAGAAGCAGCCTCCCGAGGGCTTGAGAGCTCATTCTTCTAGAGGGAAAGCTGCTACCACTGCGTTAGCGTCAGGCTGCAACGTGGGCTTCTTTGCACACGTTTGCAAAACACTACTGCCTGGATAGCCAGGTAAGAAGAGAGGGGCATTTTGCCCGGTCTGTTTTGCAGGACTTCCTAGTGTAAAAATCTCCTTCAGACCCACCGCCAGGGGTTATAGCTTGGGTATCTATTCTAAGGTAAGGAAGCTGCAGCTAGAAGTCTCTATCAGATGAACAAGTTACTTACCTTCGGTAACGAGGTATCTGCTAGAGACTCTATCTAGCTGCAGATTCCTTACACCCACCCAAGCCTCCCCGCTCTGCGGATATTTTTTTATACAGATATATATATATGTATATTACAGATACCTCATTACCGAAGGTAAGTAACTTGTTCTTTGGAGGCCAGGGCTTCCAGCCTTCTCTTAACTCAGTGACTGGCTGCTGAAAGCAGGCTCGCCCTATGCACTCGTCACCCACCTTCAGACTACTGTGCAGTTTGCCCTATCTTCATTATCACTGCTTCTTTATGTTACATGTTTTGAGTATAAATGCATCCTTTAGTATGTGATAGGGGATGTGCAGCAAATTTTGAACCACTGCTTTCTCTTGTAATAGTCAGCCATGGTCCTGCTGCACTGGGAACAGTCCAGCCCAAACTTCCAGGCCAAGTTGCTTTTGAACCAAAACACACACAAGCCCTTATCGATTTGTCTATTTGGGCCTCATTAGTAGGGTGCAGCTTTGTTAAGAGTGGCACAGTAAACAGGGGGCCAATGTCCTCGACAGGCCATTGTACTGAGGAATACAAAAAAGTAGTGAGTGCAACACTTGAATTAATCTCAGGCACAGGCAATTTGGGCTGCATTCATTGCCATAGCGTTTTTCCTCACTGTGCCACCTCAAACTGTCCCCCGCCCTGTGCTAATCAATGCTGGTCTTGATTCACTGGGAACAGTCCAGCTTTAACTGGCCGGGCACGTCCCCTCTGAACCAGAACTGTTCCCAAGAGGCACAGCGTCAGTTCTAATTTGTATAAGGTGGGTCTCTGTTTAGAGTATCATGGTGGATGAAAACCTGTGGACTGGAATGCGGCCGGAGCGATCGTGAAGAGGCTGGGATAAATTCAAGCATTCCATCGATCACCTTTGTTGCACCTGATGTCCTAAGTGGGATGGATGTGTTGCGCAGTTTGGAAAAAATACCATTCTCTCTTGACAGACCCAGTGCAGTCTTGGATTTTTGGGGGGGGTGGTGATGATGACTAACAATTTCATGACCCATGTGATGAACTGGTCCCCTCCCACCATAAGGACTACTAATATGAAGAACTGGGTGATGCCAGTGGACTGGACAACCCTCCAGATTCTGGGCTGTTTTACCTCCTCGACCTGCTCCTTGGGAAGTTGCTTCCTTCGCCAGGGCCCTTTCGTGCAGATCAAGACCAAGGTCTTGACAGAGGTGCCACAATCTGGGCTATCCTCTGTGGAGCCCCTGCTTCTCTTTGATTAACCCCTCATAGACATCCTCCTGGGGTTTAGGCCAAGCCCTGCACAGGTGTTCCTGTACAAATGATGATTGCTCATTGCCACTGCCCTGCTCCCGGAGACCCAGCTTTCCTCATACAGCATCCAGTCCTGAGAGCTTGGTGATGTAGACCTCAGCCACCAAAATCAATCCCAGCATGTTCCCTTCCACTCCTACCGGACTGGAAATCCAATAATCTGGACAAATTTGGAAAGAGAATTTTCTCATCCACCAACTCAAGCCTAGTATTGCGATCAGTGAACACCGCTTGCCTGTTGGACCAGTACACCCTAACCTTGGGGTTCACGGGTGTGCAAGTTCTGCCAATGGTCTCAGAGGGAACCTGAGCGACACTCAACCAGACGATTCTTGATGGCCAGGATGCAGCAGAGCTCACTATCCATTGTGGATTGGACACCATCGGCTCACGGGGAGGGCAATCGCCTCCAAGGTGGCACATTGCCACCATGCCTGGCTGAGATCATCTGCCTTCTTGGGTGATGTCCCATCATCTCTGATGGACATGTCCTTTGATAGCTCTCACCTCTTTGGTAATAAGGCTCATACATCACTCAAGCTCTTTAAGTAGAGTCGGGTTACCGCCAGGTCATTAGGATCCTCCCTGGTGCTATGCCAGCCGCACTCCTCCTTTCGCCCCTTGCATGGCTACAGTAGGGCCTTTCAGTTGTGTCCATAATACCATGTATACCCAAAGGTAATCAGAAATCCGAGCCTATTCGTGGCCATGGACTTGTCTCCCACAGAGGATGTGGCTCTTAAAGCCAGTGCCCTGTCCAGTCCTCCGCCTCCTGCCTGCCGCATCTTAAAAGACCCTTTAGCATGCCCTCAACAAGACACTGTCATTCTGTTGGCGGCAGGATCAGTCGCAACCAGCCCCACTGGGAAGCAATAACATCAGACAAGTGGGTGCTTCACATTGTCTCAGTGTTATGCCCTTTCGTTTCTTCCCTTCGCCACCTTTGCCACCTGTTTCAGATCTGGTGACGGAGGCTACCATTCCCTTGCTGCATTGGGAGTTGCAGGCTAAAGGAGTCATTGAGAGGACACCTACATCAGCAGTAGATCATGGTTGCTAATCCCGACACTTTCTGGTGCTGAAAAATAAGTGTGAAAGCAGTCATTCAAAATGCTCACCCTGGCCCAAGTCTTGTCTGCCCTGGAGACTAGATTGTAGCATTGTACCTCCAGGACACACATTTCTACATTCTTTCCTGCAGGGTTTCAGGTGTTACCTGGAGTTCACATTGAGATAGAGGCATTTCCACTTTGCTGTGCTTCGTTTTGGTTCACTAAATTGATGGTAGTGGTTGCAGTGCATCTTTGGAGGTCATAGGTACCGGTGTATCCCTACCTCGATGACAGATTGCTGAGGTAGGCCCACCACAGGCAGTCGTCACCCGCCTCCAGATTTTCACAAACCTCCTGTACTCACTGGGGTTCACTATACACATGCTGAAGTCACACCTCACTCATTCTCAGACTGTCCCTTTCATCAAGACATTCTGGACATGATGCAGTTCCACACTTATTTTCTGGAATGGAGGGACTGGGATATTTATGCTATGATCCAGATGTATCTGATAGAGACTTCTAGTTGCAGATTCCTTTCCTTAGAATTTTCCCCCAGGCGTCAGACTGGATCCGGAGATTTTTTTCACTGTGATGACGTCGGGAGCAGTTCATAGACGCCACCCTCACTCAGTGACTTCAGTTACTTTCTTTCCGATCCACGCGCTGATCAGAGAGAAAGCTACCCTTGGCTATTTTTGTCGACATTCGTTTGGTGCAAACTTTGTTGCGTCGAGGATGTCCCCGAAGACCGGGTTCAAACCGTGCGAGAACTGTCACTGGATGGTGACGTACCCTCATCGTGTCTGTCTGTGGTGCCTCGAGCGCGACCACGACCAGAAGTCATGCTCCAAGTGCCGGGCGATGCATCCGAAGGCTTTGAGGGAGCGGTCCCTAAAGCTGATGGCGGCCCGGCACTCGTGAGTCCTGATCTCGCTCGAGAGGAAGGTCTCGAGATCGGTCGCGGAGCCACCACCACTCGTCTTCATCGAAAACGTCGGGTCACGGTAAGAAAAAGAAGTCGTCGAAGAAGTCCCATCGCTCTCTGACTTCACCCTGTCGCTCGGTCGACGTGGGACGGGCATCCACGAAGTAGGCCTCCGTCCTCGGAGCCTACGTCTGGGTCGGCTCTGCGCTTCCCCGAGTTTCCCAGAGCCGGAGCGACACCCGCCCAACTCAAAGAGTTGTACGAGGCCATGCGCCTCATCTTTGGGCGTGCCGACCCCGATATGGTGCCTTCGGGCCCAAGGGGCTTGGCAGAGGGGCCTTCGGGTTCCACGCCGGCGGCTTCAGCCCAGGCCACCGAGGTCGCCTCCGGATCCCTGCGCGGATCCGCACAGACGCCGGTCGCACAGTCAAGACCTTCCCCCGGCACCGGGTCGTTTAGCGGCGCTCTCGACGTCGGTAGTGGCCACTATCGACGTCGACCCGATTCTCATCCTCGACGACTTGGAGCGGCATCTGCCGACTCTTCCATCGGCTTCGGTGGGCCCTATTCGCCCAAGGTCGAATTCTGACCCATTTTCCTATGGGTACGAATACAGGGAGGAATTGGAGGGGTCCCTGGACCCTTATGAATACCAGGAAGAACCTACTATGGACTGAGCACAGGACTTGGGCGAAGCCAGTGGTCTTAATAATTCTCCTGACTCTGGCATGCTGTCTCCTTCTACTGTGGCCACGGCGGAGGGAGCTACCTATTTTATGGTGGTTAGTAGGGCGGCTGAGGTCCTTGGCCTTGAGCTACCTACTGTCGAAGTCAGGTCTAACTTCCTGACTGAGGTGCTTCAGCCTGGGGCCTTCTACTTCTGAACCCCTTCTCCCATTTAATGAAGCCCTCACTGACGTCCTTTTGGGTATGTGGTCCAAACCCAACACAGGGGCTCCTGTAAACAGGACGATTGCTAGCCACCATCGGCCTGCGCCGAACGACCCGAAGTTCCTGTCCCAACATCCTACGCCTGAGAGTCTTGTTATCCAGGCGTCGTCCTATTCTGGTGCGTTCCCTTCCGCACCCCTGGATACTGAATCCAAAAGGCTGGAACAATTTGGTAAGAAGTTATTTTCTTCCTCCAGCCTCGCGCTGCAGACCGTGAACACAGCATGCCTTTTTGGCCGTTATTCCCACTCCCTGTGGGATACGGTTGCGCAAGTCCTGCTGTAGATACTGGAGGAGTCCCGTGCTATCGTCTCCCATGCAGTCAAAGATGGGAGAGACGCCGCGAAGTTCACCATCCGTTGTGGGCTGGATATGACCGACTCTGGGCAGATCGGTTGCTACGACAGTGGCCTTGAGACGCCATGCCTGGTTACGTACTTCTGGTTTTTCGGGGGATGTCCAACAGTCACTCATGGACATGCCCTTTGATGGCACCCGTCTCTTCGGAGACAAAGCAGACTTGGCCTTGGAGAGGTTCAAAGAGTCCAGGGCTATGGCTCGGTCCATTGGCCTTTCTGCCGCCACACGCCCCGCACAGTCCTCTTTTCGTCCCTTTCGTGGCCACGGAAGGGGCGCCCTGTCGCATCCTCAACCCAGCCACTGGGCCATGCACGCTGGACAGCCTATGCGTGGCCGGGGGGAGCGGAATCCCACGTGGTCGTGAGTCAGGGAACCAGAGGGCTGTCCAGTCCACCCCTGCCCCTGCAGCAGCCTCCAAACCTTCCTAGTCCGTCCCCTCACTCCCACCCAGTAGGTGGCAGAATCTGCCATCACCTGCCCCACTGGGAACATATCACCACGGACGGGTGGGTTTTGAAAATCATTTGGAAGGGCTACTTCCTCCCTTTCGAATCCGCACTACCTCATTAGCCACCATCCTTCCATCCCCTTTCGGATGAATATTTGGTGCTTCTCCGCCAGGAAGTTGAGGCTCTCTTGGCCAAGGGAGCTATAGAAAGGGTCCCTGTGCAAGAAGTAGGTCGTGGTTGTTATTCCCACTACTTTCTGATACCAAAGAAGGATAAAGGCTTGCGCCCTGTCCTTGATCTTCGGGACCTGAACTACTTCGTCAAGAAGGAGAAGTTCAAAATGCTCACCCTGACTCAGATTCTGTCTGCCTTAGACCCAGAAGAATGGATGGTAGCGTTGGACGCCTATTTCCACATCCCCATCCTGCCTGCCCACAGACGTTACCTATGATTCGTGGTAGGTCACGAGCACTTTCAGTTTACCGTGCTCCCTTTCGGCCTTACCACTGCCCCTCGGGTGTTCACGAAAGTGATGGCAGTGGTTGCAGCTCATCTGCGCAGGTTAGGGATCTCAGTCTTCCCCTACCTAGACGACTGGCTGTTGAAGGCGCCTTCGCCCCAGACAGTGGTCTTACACCTCCAGACAACGGCGGACCTCCTGCTCCAGCTGGGGTTCACTATCAACGTGCCGAAGTCACACCTCACTCCCTCTCAGACGCTCCCTTTCATCAGGGCAGTTCTGGACACGGTGCGGTTTCGGGCTTATCCTCCCCAAAAGAGAGTCCAAGACATTCAGGCTATGATTCCGATCTTTCAGCCTTGTTCTTGGGTTTCAGTGAGACAGACTCTGAGGCTGCTGGGCCTCTTGGCCTCCTGCATCCTGCTAGTAGCACATGCCAGGTGGCATATGTGGGCTCTGCAGTGGGACTTGAAGTTCCAGTGGGCGCAGCATCAGGGGAATCTCTCCGACATGGTCCAGATCTCAGAGGGCACTGCGAAAGACCTGCAGTGGTGGCTTTCGAATCCCAATTGGGTCAATGGCAGATCCCTCTCCCTTTCCCAACCAGATCTCTCAATAGTGACAGATGCGTCGCTTCTGGGTTGGGGAGGCCACATGGGAGAGGCGGTGATGAGAGGCCTCTGGTCTCCGGCGGAGTCGGGACTCCACATCAACCTGCTGGAGCTCTGAGCGATCAGACTTGCGTTGAAGGTATTCCTTGCCTCTCTCAAAGGGAAAGTGGTGCAGGTGTTCACGGACAACACTACCGCCATGTGGTACTCCAACAAGCAAGGCGGGGTAGGTTCCTGCACCTATGTCAGGAGGCACTACGCCTCTGGACATGGCTGGAACATCAGGGCATTACCCTGATGGTTCAACATCTGGCGGGCTCTCTCAACGCCAGAGCGGACGAACTCAGCCGCCGATGCACTGTCGATCACGAATGGCACCTCCATCCAGAGGTGGCGAAAGGTCTCTTTCTCAAGTGGGGAGAGCCTTGGTTAGATCTGTTCACCTCCGCATAAAATGCGCAATGTCAGCTATTTTGCGCGTTGGCGTTTCCAAGGCGGCACTCGCTCAGAGACGCTTTTCGTCTCGACTGGAACTCCGGCCTCCTTTAGGCCTTCCCGCCTATCCTTCTTCTGCACAGAGTTCTCAAGAAGATCAAGAGCGACCGGGCCCAAGTTATCTTGGTGGCTGCAGACTGGGCTTGAAGAGTGTGGTATCCCGAGCTACTGAGCTTGTCAATCGATCCTCCACTCATACTGCCTCTTCGGGCGGATCTTCTGTCGCAGCAGCAGGGGACAGTCCTCCACCCGAACCTGTCCAACCTCTGCCTTCATGTGTGGAGATTGAGGGGCAAAAGTTGACGGCATTTGCCCTGCCACCTGAAGTCTTTAATGTTATCTTGGCAGCCAGGCATCCCTCGACTAAAACTGTATAAGCCTGTTGTTGGAATAAATTTGTGGCATGGTGCACTACCAAATCTGTTGACCCCCTCTCTGCCCCTCTTTCAGAGGTTGTTCTATTCATTCTTTCCTTGGCCCAGCAGGGCTCTGCATTGGGCACCCTTAAGGGGTATCTGTCTGCCATTTCCACCTCTCTTAGGCTTCCTGATCAGCCCTCACTCTTTAAATCTCCTCTTGTGAGTAGATTCTTGAAGGGGCTCACCCACTTATTTCCTCCCACTCCCTTCATCATGCCTCAGTGGAATCTTAATCTTGTAGTTACTTTCTTAATGTGTACTCCCTTTGAGCCTATGCATAATTGTCCCTTACGGCTCCTCACCAAACTGTCTTTCTCATCGCCATCACCTCTGCTCGCAGGGTAAGTGTGCTTCAGGCCCTTTCTTCAAAACCTCCGTACGTGTCCGTACACCTCGACAAAGTGGTGTTACGCACTAGAGCTTCCTTTCTTCCTAAGGTGGTTACACCGTTTCATGTAGGCCAGTCCATCACCTTGCCTACCTTCTACGCACCCCCACATCCTTCTCATGAGGAGGAGAGACTCCACTGTCTGGACCCAAAAAGAGCGTTGGCGTTCTATCTCATTCGTACTAAAGACTTCCGGGTGGACGATCAACTCTTTGTTGGTTATGTGGGTGCGAAGAAAGGGAAGGCGGTGCAGAAACGTACCATCTCTCGATGGGTGCTTCTTTGCATCAAAATGTGCTACGCCTTGGCGAACGAGCACCTCCAGACGGCTTGCGGGCTCATTCTACCAGGGCCACTGCTCCATCCACTGCGTTAGCACGTGGAGTTCCTGTCCTGGACATCTGTCAGGCAGCTTCGTGGGCATCCCTGCACACGTTTGCTAAACATTACTGCCTGGACAGTCAGGTCCGTCGGAATGGCTACTTTGGTCGTTCGGTCCTGCAGGACTTTCTAGTATGATCTTAGTTTGCAGCCCACCACCGAGGATGGCATTGCTTGGGTATCTATTCCAAGGTAAGGAATCTGCAACTAGAAGTCTCTATCAGATGTACAAGTTAGTTACCTTTGGTAACAAAATATCTGATAGAGACATTCTAGTTGCAGATTCCTTACTGCCCACCCATCCTCCCCGCTTGCGAACTTATTTCTAGGGACAGTAATTCCCCCTCTCAGGTCCTTAGCTCTGGCGCACCAATATCAGTGTTCTTAGCTGCTCTGCACTGTGGCGTGGAAAGTCGTTAAAAGAAACTGACGTCACTGCGCGAGGGCGGCGTCTATGTACTGCTCCTGACGTCATCACGGCGACCACGACGCCTACAAAGCCTGCGGAGTTGACCGACGCCACCTGCCGAAAGGGTATTGCTCGAAGAAAAAATCTCCGGATCCAGTCTGACGCCTGGGGGAAAATTCTAAGGTAAGGAATCTGCAACTAGAATATGTCTCTACCAGATATTTTGTTACCGAAGGTAAGTAACTTGTACTTCAGCCTCAGTCTTGGATCTCAGGGAGACTTGACTCTGAGGTTACTGGGTCTGATAGCCTCCGGCATCCTGCTGGTGAAACACGCCAGGTAGTTCATGTCACAGTCGCCCTACACTTTTTACAGCCCTTGAGGGCTGAGTCCGCCTTCTCGCCAGAGGCGAGAGCCATCGAAGGACATATCCATTAAGGAAGACTGACATCCCTGGCAAAGCTAATAAATCTCCTCTAGGCATTTTGTTCTGAGAGTCACACTGTTGACTTATACACTCTGTTGTATGTAACCCATTACGAAATGTGAATTTTGCAGTGCTGCAACCATCCTGAATGGCTTGTTTAATAATAGGGCACAAGTTCTCTGCAACACCAGGTACTACCTGAGTGACACGGAATGGTGCCTGAAGTCCCAGAGGGCACACCATTAGGGGAAACTCTCCGACCTGGTCCAGACTTCAAGGAAGACTGCAAAAGACCAGCAGTGGTGATTGGCAAGCTGTGATTAAGTCAGTGGCAGACACCTCTAGCTTCCCCACCCATAGCAGGTTGTGAAGAATGCATCACTTCTGGGATGGGCTGGACATCTGAGATCAGAGGACTCTGGTCCATATCAGTCTTCTTGAGCTGAGGGCCAATTGCTTGGTGTTGAAACCCATCATCCAATCCATCAAGAGAAGGCTGGTCCAGGTTTCACAGCCATGTGGTATTGCAACAAACAAGGCAGAGTGGGGTTGTGGATCCTGTGCCAAGTGACCATGCTCACCTGGACATGGCTGTAGGAGGTTAGTTCAGTTTATGGTGTACACCTGTGGTGTGGCACTCTATACTGAGTCCAGGCAAACCATATTGATAATGAATAGGTGTCCAAATAGAAAAAGCTCTCTAGGGTAGCTGAGGCGAGCAGAGGAAGCTTATCCAGGAGGAATGTAAAGCACTTGCAATACCACAGTAGTCAGGCAGTAACTCACTCACAAGAAAGGACTACAGAGGTTTTGCAAAAATAAAGGATTCTTTATTACAGCACTACTACTAAATTATCATTGGTTTATCTCCCTTTGGAGATTTCGCTACACAGTATATACACAAAATAACCACAGAAATAGCATAACATGTACAGGGCCCTATTTGGGGTAGGAGGGGGAGCCAAACCATATACTAAGTGGAATGCGAAATAGTGACCCCAACTAAGGTCTGAGTGGTAGTTAACTAGGGGCTGGGGGTAGATGAAAACACCAGAAGTAAATTTAGTAAGTGTCCTCAGCGACCAGGTAGTTACCTACCCAGACAACACAGTGAGTAGTGGTTGTACTTTGTGTGATTCAGGACCCTTCCCACTGGACCCTGAGGAAACCAACAGACAAGAAGAAGGTTAGAGCATGCCCCCATCTGAGGTTACCCAGAAGACAGGAGTAAGTACACGAGTAAGTACACCAGGGGACCCAGATTCAGAGGGAAGAAGGAACTCTCTCTGAAGTCAATGGAAGCCTCGCATTGTCCAGCTTCTGTCACGACCCGTGGATCAGGCCAGTGGAACCCAGAGACAGATTCCAGACTGGGAGGACCTGAAAAGGAAGGGGACAGAGTCCAGGACTCTTGTAGGTACCCAGGTGCAGGGTCCAGGAGCTGCAGAAGATACCAGGAGTTACCTGTGAGCCTTGACAGTCGCGGAATTGCAGTAGGTCACCGACAAACACTGACAAATGCAAACAGGAGCTGAAGAGGTATTTGCAGAGTTTTTGGGACCGGTAAGATCCAGGAGACTGTCCCCTAGAGTTGTTGGAGCTCCCACGAGTGACCCACAGGCTATGGAAATGGAGTCATAAGGAGGTATAACAGCACAACAAAACAGAAGTTCCACGTCACAGGAGTTGCAGGACAAGGTCTAATCTTCGACTTGGAGAGTGCTGGAAGCCGGGGCTTCTTTGGGCCTGGAGATCTCCTGGAGGAAGAGTCTACAAGCCTTGGCAAGAGCAGCAGTCTCTGTGCACAGGGGTTCCAGTCCGTGGCAGGAGCAGGGGGCCCACAGTCTCCCAAGTTCGTCAGAAGACGAGCAGGACCAGAGGAAGCCACAGACCCCACCACCTGTGAAGCAGAGCCTTTCGATGGCCGTAGAACAGCAGACCCCACCACCCGGTTGACTTAGTCTTGAGCAGGGGAGTGGCTCCTTCACTCCAAGGGAGATTCCTTCATGCTTCCAGGTGCAAACAGAGTCCCTGAAGGATGCACAGACTTGGATGTTGCAGAATTCCTACATGATCCAGAGAAACAATGTTGCCATGGAAGCCTTCCCACCAGAAGCAGACGTGTTTCGGTTCCAAAGCCGACCAGCAGCAGTTTCAGAGGCCAGAAGCAGAAGATGTATTGCAGAGAGTTCCTGGGAGAGTCTTGCTTGACAAATCTGAGAACCCACCCATGGAGGAGCCCTTAAGTAAACCTAAAAGGGGGTTGGTCACTCTCTGAAGTGACCCACCTATCAGATGATGTCAGGGACGTCATCTACCTGGCCTAACGAGTCAGATGCTCCCATGGGCCTCTGCCCATTTTGTTTCCACAATTTCAGAGTCAAGTGGCCAACTGGCAGAGCTCTGTGCATCTCCTTAGGGGATGAGCTGGGTAGGTGGGTGTTCAATCCTCTGTCCTTTGTGCAGTTTCATGCCAGAGCAGGAACCAGGGGTTCCTGAACTGGTGCAAACCAGATTATGCAAGGAGGGTGCCCTTCAAAGCAGTCGGGTGGCGCTCAGAGGCCACCTCACCCCAGCCCTTAGACACCTAATACACAGGGGAAGGCAGTCACACATCTCCCTTGCAGGAAATTGTTTGTTCTGCCTGTCTGGCCTGAGCCAGACTCACCAGCAGGAGGGCAGAACAGTGTCTGGAGTCAGCAACAGCATGGCCTGGCAGCTAGACCCCAGTAAATCTGCAGAGGCAGAATTGGGAGATCCTCTAAGGAACCCCCAGAGTACATGGTGTCATGCAACTAGTATTGGAATCGTTGTCGATGCATGATTCCAACATGTTTGATACCAAACATGCGCTTAGGTTCAGAGAAGCCATTATGTAGTTGGACCACTCCTGTCGACCAGTATCGACTACATACCTTAAGATGGCTTCCCGCACTTAGAGGACTGGAAATTGGGCCTGGGGTATGTAGGGGCTCCCTGCTTGTGCAGGGGTACCCTCACAGTTGTGAGACATGCACCCTGCCTTTGGGCTGAAGGGCCTACCAGAATGGCGACTTACAGTGTCTAAGTGCAGTGACCAGGATATAAGACAAGACCTATTTCTGTGGTGATAGGATGCATGCAGCACTTCATGCAGGGTGCAATGGCAGACCTGCAGACACAGTTTGCATAGGCCCCCGTGGGTGGCACAATACATGCTGCAGCCCATAGGGGCCCCTGTTGTACCAATGCCCTGGATTCCTAAGTACCATATACTAGGGATGTACATAGGTGCACCAGAATGCTAATTGTGGGTATAAAAAGTTTACTAGCAACCACATTTAGAGGATCCTGATTAGCAGTAGCCCAGTGAACTACAGTCTAAACACTCTGACATCAGGCAAAAATTGGGGATAATTATGCAAGAAAGATGGCACTTTCCTACAATGGCGTTTAATCTTCCTGGCCGTGCAACACCTGGCGGGTCTCTGAACTCAAGGCAGACAAACTCAGCAGTCAGTGCCTTTTGGATCATAAATGGCATCCACATCTGGAGGTGGCTTGAGTATTTTTACGGGAATAGGGAATCCTTGGCTCGATCTTTTCGCTACTGCTGATAACGCATATCATCAGCATTTTTGGGCACTCGAGTTTCCAAAGTGGCTCTTGCTCAGAAGTGTTCCATTTAGAATGAAACTCAGGACTTCTGTATGCATTGACTAAAAAGCAGCCTACAGAAGGCTTTCCAGCTCTTTACACTGGAGCCAAGGCCACTACTACTGTGTTAGCAAAAAGAGCAGATGATGGACGGAATGCTGAACAATGCAAACATTCACCCCCAGTTGCAAAGATCTGGGTTTAATCCATTGTTTTTTTGCCCTCCACGCCACCCCTGTTTGGACCCAGCCATCTGCAAATCAGTCTTGACCCTGTTCCTCATGGGAGCAGCCCAGCCCGAACAGCCAAACTAGGTCCTCCTTAGACCGGAAACAAGCATCCTGGGACCTATCCTGGCTTCCGGTAATAGCCTGCATCAACCAGGCTAGCTTGAATCTAGAGGCATAGCACGCACAGGACCCACATCTGGGTCTACCCTTCCCACTTGTGGCGACAAATGCAAAAACAACAGATGATGGACGGAATGCAGAGCAAATCAAACACTCACCCCCAGTCACAGATCTGGGTTTAATCCATCAGTTTTTTTGCTTGCCTTGCCATGCCATTCCAGTTTGGATCCAGCCATATGCAAATCAGTCTTGACCCTGTTCCCCATGGGAACAGTCCAGCCCAAGCTGCCAGGCCAGGCTCTTGCTGAACTGGTGTAAGCCAATTTGCAGGACCAGCACTCGAGGAGGTGCAATTGAGGTATCTAGTCACAAGGTGAACAACCTGTGGTTGGAAGTATCCACCAGAAGAACAGGTTTCTTACCTTTAGTCATGCTCTATCGGATAGAGAGACTCTAACTGCAGATTCCTCATCAGTACTCTCTTGTCTGTGAATGAGTCCCCTTTTCTTATAAAAGTGCCCCAATCTAGAGATCTGCATCCTGATCATATTCATTTATCTGAGGACAGGGACATCCTAGAAAGCAACTGATATCAACGTGCATTGTTTGCCCTTATATGCAACTGTGCTCACCACTTCTGGAGTGAAACGATGTTGGCAGAGAGCTGCGAGATGCTACTCAGCAGCATGCAGTAGAGCTTCTCTGAAAGTTTGCTGATACATTGTGATGCCTGGGGATTGTTCACAAGATGAGTAACCTGCTGTTTGATATATCATCCACCAGAAAAATGGTTACTGAAGGTAAGTAACTTTTTCATTACTCTGGGATATTGGGAACCTTGATTCATGATGGGGAAGTGAGTAAAAATACAGAAACTGTTGTTTCTGCACCCATAGCTTGTTTATCTTCCTTCGTTTACTCACACAGGATGTATATAGTCTGGGACCCTTTGGAGTGGGGTTAAGCAGTAACAAATCAGGAACTCTTGTCCTTTTAGTCCCTTTATCCCCAGCCTATTTTGCAACTCGTAAGTTTTTTTCCCCAGGAAACCCAGTTGCCAACATCCCAGACCTCCGTCAGGTAAGAAAAAACAAGTTCACGATTCCAGGGATACAGCATGGCAAAATGTTTTTGTATTATCCAGGGGCTAAAACACATTGTTGTTCTATCCATGTTAGCATAGTAAAGTTGTTTTAAACCCTCCTTTAAAATACCCTGTGACTCTCACACTGTGGTTTTCCACCCATTATTAGACCAGGATGGTACGAAGATGGTTTGGAGTGCTTCACAGCTGAAGACAATATGTGCAGCTTCTTTTAGTTTTTTCTTTGATCTAGTAAGTGTTGTAAGTTTACAAATACATTTGTGAAACTCAGTGCTCTATCTTTGTTTTTGGAAGGATGCCCCAAAAACAGCACTTTCAATGAAAAAACAGAATTCACATTGTAGAAGAAACACTAAATTACTGTGTTTGTGAAATGTTGGTGTTGGGCCAATTTTTTGAGATGCACTGAAACTTTTAGTGTTCAACACATTCATATTTCTGACCTTGACCTCTGTTGAAACCTTATATTGTAGGCAATCTTGTTATAATTTTCTTAGAAAATGAAGACCTATGTTTTTTGTCTCCATTTTTATAGGAAATTTTGGGAGCGATTTATCACGATATGCCATGACAATGAAAGCATTCATGGTATCACATTTGAACAGATCAAGTCTCAGTTGGAGGCTCTTGAATTGAAGAAAACCTATGTTCTTAACCCACTGGCTCCAGAATTCATTCCACGAGCATTAAGGCAGCAGCATTCTGCAAATGTGAACAAGCAGCACCAGCATTCACCAGAGGTAACATCTAGCTGATAATGAAAGTTTGCAGAAAGGTGAACTGAAAAAGAAATCTGTGTTCAGTGTGTTTCCTAGCTAGCCAGTGCCCTTCCGTAATGGTTTTAGTGTACCAAAGAATGTGAATTTTACAAGAGGTCACACTGAAAATCAGGAGGTTGCATTAGAAAGGATCATTTGGTGATATGTGAGCATGCCCTCTCACATTATATTGAAATGTATCTGTTTCTCTGGCATAGTCTCCTGTTGCTTCTAAACAAGCCTTCAGGTTCTTCAGCATGAAACTATTTGTAATTACCCTTTTAATGGTATAAAAAAAAGTTTCCTGACTAATTGCAAACATCTTTTGAGTCTTGTATGCAGAGGATGAGAAATTCACGTCCATTGCATTAAGTGCTTAGGCTTTCTACCCTCTTCCACCCCCCCCCCAAATTGATGAGCTGTGGTAAAAAGAATTCAAATTTCCTCTTGCTTGCCATGGGAATGGTCTATGCCTCACTGTTTTGCCTTAATGGATAGGTTGCACCCAATAACATGAGGAGCCGTTCCCACCTCCCCTTTTTTTAAGCTATTCCTGATGTCTTGTGGTATTTCTGCACCTCCTTCCCTTTTCTCCCAGTGAGGGCACTCGGAAAGTAAATCCCCTGTCTGCCACGTGGCGGGTAGAAAGGCTTTTGGAGCTTTAGTGTTCGGCAGCATGGTTCAAGGCCAGGACAACCCCTAACCCATTATATAAAATATGCATATATCTATCTCTGACATCCAAATTACATTTCTGACATCTCCAACTCCCTTCGCCCATGCTTGTATACCGCAGTCTGTTTTTCCGAGATGCACTAAACAAGATCAGTTGGGGTTTTCTGCAATGTGCAGGCATTGTTAATGATTACGCCCTTTGATGGGTCTTGCCTGTTAAGTGTGAAGGGGGAGACTGCTCTAGATTGTTGACTCTGGCAAAGGAATTTCCTCACCAGTTCTGGAAATTTAGGGGCTGTTCCATTGAGCTGGCATGTAGGCAGTGACAACATGTCCAGCCAGTGATGCAGCAGATAGCCTTACACTAAAGGGCTGTCTTTGCTTGTTTGGACATACTGTTCTAACCTTGTTCTGAGTTCCTGTGTTTATTCCATGTACCAGGACTGTGTTGCTTGTTCTAGTGTCTGTTGGGTATATTCTTGAATGCCTTATTCTTAATCCTATATACAGGTTTTTATGTACTAGCAAGGCATTGCTTGTTCCACTGCCAGTTGGGTACATTATTGAATTCCTTGTTCTTAATACTAGTTCGAGTTTCCCTGTACTATCAGGCTATTCCTTGTTCCCGTGCCTGTTTGGTACAGCCAACAGGAATAACCAGTATTCCTGTTCTTGATTTCTGAAGTCCAGTTCATAATTCCTTGTCTTGGTTTTCTCACTGTCTCTTATTTTTTTTTGTCTGTCTTGTTTGATTGTTCTTTCCGCTGTTTTTCTGTACCATCCAAATTTGGTCCAGTGTGTTTTGCAGTCCAGATCCACTTTGTTTAACAGTCCAGATCCACTTAGTGTAACACCTCTGGTTTAGTCTCCGTTCCTAACAGGTAAGGTGTAAATACTTCTGTTACGTCCAGGTCCTTTGGGGTCCTACCTGTCTCAGTGTTCTTTTCAATCCTGGTCCACCTTGCAGCGAGTACAGAAGGCTCTGCAGCAGCATGCCCAACATTTACTTCTCCATATGACTGTTATCTGATGGAGATTTCTAGCCTCCTACTTCTTACTTTAGACTGTTCCTCAGGCATCAGACTGGATCTGGAAACTTTTGGTGGGCTGTACACCTGTGTGGCATCATTCGGCTTTGTGTGGGGGTCGTCAACTGTGCCGGAAGTCACCTGCTTGGTGCCTATATACGCCACCCCAGGGCAATGTTGTCTGTTATTTTCTTTTCATGCTAATCAAAGCAGATCTGGTGAGAGCTACCCCAGTCACATTTTGACGAACCCTTCTTCAAACGTTTGTCGAACATTTTTTTAGACTGTCTCTCCTAGTGTGTAGGAGGTCCACCTGAAAGGCAGGTTTTAAACCATGTGACCAGATGTCGCTGGTGGAACTGGACTTGGTTTGTCTTTAGTGTCTGATGCGTGATCACAACTCCAAGAAATGCGAAGGTTGACATTCCATGCATCCTAAGGTGCTGAGGAAGCGGTCCCTCAAGCTCCTCACCCCCAATGTTGACTGACTCTGCATCACTCCAGATCTTGTTCACGAGGAAGGTCTCAGGACCGTTCGCAAAGTCCCACTTCAGCTTTCCGAGGAAGTCAGGTATGTCCTACACAAAGAGGAAGAAGTCGAAGAGGTCTCCGACTTTGCTGCACAAACAAGTCTTCAGATGAGTTGTGTAGCCGTCAGCACTCGATGTGAAGCCTCGGCTGTCTCCACACATCACTGGGTTTTCAGGAGGCAGAACAACCTCTGCCTAACTCAGATAATTTTATGAAGCTATGTACCTCATGTTTGGGTCACCCAAGCCTTCTGGAGTGCCGTTAGGCCCCTCAGTGCCAGTTGGGCCCCAGGAATCCAGTGATAGATACAGTGCAGCACTGGTTGAGCTACCTCGACCTTCTCCAACACCCACTCCATTGTTGATGTGACATAGATGCCCAGTGGTGGCTCTGCCCCTATCAGCATTCCAGACTCCAACACGGAGCCGGACAGGCTCCCGACTCCAGCACCAACTAGGGGTTGACTCCCAAAGTTAGGACCAGTTCCTTATTCCTAAGACGGGCCTGGATTGTGTAATGAGTGGGAGGGGTCTGCACCTGGTATGAGGATCTGGTGGATGCTAGTGGACTGGCCACCTCCCCAGACAGTGGCGGGTGCAACATTTGTAGTGGTTGTGTGGAGGGCAACTGAGGTCTTGGACCTTAGGCTGCCCTCAGTGGCAGTCAAGACAGATGTCTTTACAGAGGTGCTTTAGCTGGGAGTTGCCCCAACTGAGCCATTACTCCAATTTAATGAAGACCTTACTTACATCCTAATTGGGGCCTATTCCAATCCCTGTACAGGGGCTCCTGTGCATAAGGCCATTACCCACTGCCATCACCCTACCCCGAGACCCCGGTTTCCTCACCCAGTACCCCACACTGGAGAGCTTGGTGGTTCACGCCTCCAACTCCAAAATCAATTTTGGTGCATTACTTACCAACCCACCAGATAGGGAATCAAGGAAGGTCTCAGGACCGTTCGCAAAGTCCCACTTCAGCTTTCCGAGGAAGTCAGGTATGTCCTACACAAGGAGGAAGAAGTCGAAGAGGTCTCCGACTTTGCTGCACAAACAAGTCTTCAGAAGAGTTGTGTAGCCGTCAGCACTCGATGTGAAGCCTCGGCTGTCTCCACACATCACTGGGTTTTCAGGAGGCAGAACAACCTCTGCCTAACTCAGATAATTTTATGAAGCTATGTACCTCATGTTTGGGTCACCCAAGCCTTCTGGAGTGCCGTTAGGCCCCTCAGTGCCAGTTGGGCCCCAGGAATCCAGTGATAGATACAGTGCAGCACTGGTTGAGCTACCTCGACCTTCTCCAACACCCACTCCATTGTTGATGTGACATAGATGCCCAGTGGTGGCTCTGCCCCTATCTGCATTCCAGACTCCAACACGGAGCCGGACAGGCTCCCGACTCCAGCACCAACTAGGGGTTGACTCCCAAAGTTAGGACCAGTTCCTTATTCCTAAGACGGGCCTGGATTGTGTAATGAGTGGGAGGGGTCTGCACCTGGTATGAGGATCTGGTGGATGCTAGTGGACTGGCCACCTCCCCAGACAGTGGCGGGTGCAACATTTGTAGTGGTTGTGTGGAGGGCAACTGAGGTCTTGGACCTTAGGCTGCCCTCAGTGGCAGTCAAGACAGATGTCTTTACAGAGGTGCTTTAGCTGGGAGTTGCCCCAACTGAGCCATTACTCCAATTTAATGAAGACCTTACTTACATCCTAATTGGGGCCTATTCCAAGCCCTGTACAGGGGCTCCTGTGCATAAGGCCATTACCCACTGCCATCACCCTACCCCGAGACCCCGGTTTCCTCACCCAGTACCCCACACTGGAGAGCTTGGTGGTTCACGCCTCCAACTCCAAAATCAATTTTGGTGCATTACTTACCAACCCACCAGATAGGGAATCTAAAAGGCTCTATATCTTCGAGAAGAGGATGTTGTCTTCTGCCATTCTGGAATTGTAGTCAGTGAAACAATGTGCCTCTTGGGCCGATACTTCGATACACTCTGGGACTTGGTTGCTCAAATGCTGCCCATGGTCTCGGAGAAGGCCCTAGCCATGCTCTCCCAAGCAGTTGCTGATGGGAGAGTTGCAGTCACTATCACATTAAGATATGGGCTGGACATGACAGGCTCGCTGAGCAGAACAGTTTCATCATTGGTGTGCCATGCTTGGTAGAGAACCACTGGGTTCTCAGTGGATGTCCAACGCTTGCTCATGGACATGCCTTTTAATGGCTCCCGTTTGTTCGGAGAGAAGGTGGACTCCGTGCTGGAGTGCTATAAGAACAGCAGGGCTATGGCCAGGTCCTTGGGCCTTTTCATGGCCCCTCACCAAATCTATTCCAACTTTCACCCCTTTTGCGGCCATGGAAGGGGCTTTTAACAATGTCTCTGCTCTCCCAGATACAACAGCCAGCAGATTTCACAATCTTTTTGTGGCTGGGGACATAGTTCCCTCAGACCATATAGGACAGGTAGCCAAAAGGACGCGTCAACCAACATCCCATGCCCCCCTCACATTCATACACCCCTGAGCCGCAGCTTCCGAACCCCTTTAGTTTGCCTCCCAACCATCATGCATCATGCATCATGATTATCTAGTGTGCGGCACCCCTGGAGGTCAGTGAAGTCCAACCGTTTTTGCAGCTCGTTCAAAGGGGCTCCTCCCTCCCCTTTGTGACCACCTCTCCACCCATGCCCCAACCTATGACAAGCTGATGGAAGAGCACCTCTTCTTGCTTCGTCAGGACATGGTGGCAGTCTTGGCCAAGGGAGTCATAAAGAGGGTGCTAGCATCAGAAGTAGGTTGTGGTTTCTGTTCCTGCTACTTTGTGGGGCCAAAGAAGGACAGAGGCCTTCCACCTATTCTAGACCTCTGCCTTCTCAACCTCTTCTTGAAAAACAAGAAATTCAGAATGCCTGCTCAAGTCATTTGCTCCCATGTGTTCCCAGCAGGTGGTGGGGTATTTATCAGTTTTCCTCAGAGTTTTGAACTTCTGCGGTATTTCACAGTCTGCGATGTGAGAGCCTGGGTATCTTTAATACTTTACAGAGGTGTTCACCTGTTGTTGATCCTGAAAGATCTTGTGCTAACCATGACCAGGTACACATAGCTATACTGGATGTTTAGCTGTTGTACTTTTTTCTTCACTAACAGCAATTCCATTGAGCCTCCTATACTGACATATCCAAGTCTTGGTAGAGTGAGACTTGCCATCCTTTATACTGAAGGTCCCTTTTTTCTCAAGGTAATTGCAGCATATGGTCCCTGCTCCTGAAATTTAACAGCTGCATTATGGGTCTGGCAGGCGCCCCCTAGTCTAGATGGAGGCGCTAGTGAATGGTGGGGTCTCGCTCTACAATTAGCAACTTAGAGAAGGTTTCTGCCACAGATAGTGTCACAAGCATTTCTTCTACCAAAGTTCAATTTTTGTGGTGGATTCTGCTTCTCCTATTATGTGCAGATTATTTCTTCTTGATCACGCTTTATAGTCCTCATTCTTTGCTTTTATGATTGTCAGAACTTTATCTAAAGAAGTTTTTCATTACTTGTTTGTTGGTCATCTTCAGTGTTGGATATTCTTTGTTCAGCTTCATTGTTGCGGCTATCATGAATCTGTGTTTTTGGGGATATTGTGTCCTTGCTGATAGTCAGACAGTCTATCTTATGATCAGTGAATGTGAGGCTGAGTTGTATCTTGTTAAAGAGTACTTTCGTGTTAACTTCCTTTGCATCAGACGAGTGGTTGCCATGCACTGACATCTCCCTAGTGATCTCAGAGGCCATCCCACTGCGCATCTGCCTCATTCGAAACAGGATTTTGGATTGCTTTGGATCTACAATTTTGCCCATTGCAAAATTTGACAGGGCAAACCGGTCTTCGTCTGGCATCCACAGACACAAGGCAGTGCATCTCGTAAGCTCCTCCAGCACATCAACTTAACAACCCATTAGGCTCTCAAGTATATGCCAGCAGCTTGTAGACCAGAGAGCCATGGCAGTCCAATGCCCCCCGGGCACTCCCCGTCCTCCAATCCCATGTCCTCAGTAGTTTGGATTGGCTGAGCTAATGGTAAACCCACATTAACTTGCCATCAGAGCTTTTAGGCTGGCAGTGATCAGGACCTAGCTGGCCATCTTGGATCTGGGGCAGGCCAGGTCAAGCCATGGATCACAGTTATACTTTGAGTAACCTGGCATTTAAATTGCCCTGTGACTTTGCTAAGTGTTACCTCTGGAATAGTCCATCCCTGCCTTTGCACCCTGAGAACTTGATCCTAGTGAAGGTGGCACTGAGGCTTCTTGACCTTTTGACTTTATGCATCTTCCTGTCCCCTACCACAGGTGGCACATGCGAGTGCTGCAGTGGAACCAGAAATCCTAATGGGCGCAGCATAAATAATGCCTTTCTGGCACCATCCAGGTCCCGGAGCAGATGCCCCAGGAACTACCCTGTCGTTAATCAATCACAATTTGTCCAGCAACAGGCCACTCTAACTTTACTTCTTCCCCCTCCCCCATAGCTCACAGTAATGACAGATATATCAGTACTGGGTTGCTGGGGTTATCGGAAGGAGGTGGACATCATAGGCTTCTGGTCTTCTGTGGGAAGCCATCTCCACATCAACCTACTTGGGCTTTGGCTGTCCATCTGGCCCTAAATACTTTCCTGTCTATCATTATGAGGATGCTGGTGCAGGTTTTCAAAGGCAACACTACTACCTTATGGTAATGCAGCAAACAGATGGAGTGGGGTCTTGCGTCTCTGGTGGTGCCTGACTTACAACCCCTTCCTCCGCCTGTATGGTTCCCTTGAATGTGAATGAAAGACGCAGTGGGACATTTATGGGCCCTTAAACGTAAAATGAGAGATCCCTTTTTACCTCACAAGAGATATAATGTTCAGGCCATATGTAAAGAGGCGTAAGGTGCACATTTGATTTTGCAAGAGATGCACATCACTTGTATTAGTGCTACAAAAACAGTGGAGAGGGACTATATTCTGAACAACAGACTTCACATTCGCGCACAAGGTATTGATTTGCATACACCCTGCAATGCTGTTTTGCTCAAAATTGGAGATTGACAGCTGGAGGGGCGGTATATTGCATTTCTTAAAATATATGTCCCCAGTGGGGATCAGCAGAGTTTCATGGACGTTTTATTGCCTCACTTGTTGAGTATCCTTCACTACCCCTTAGTTATTGGGGGTGACTTCAACAGCATAGCAGACGTAGAGGTAGAGCAATTTCATCATCCCTTGCTCAACGCTGCGACACATAACATTGCCAGGTGTCTCCATATTTGAGTGTTGCAGTGTGGTGTTTTAGATTCCTGGCATGTTTTCCATAGCCTTTGGCATGAGTGCTCATTTTACTTTGGAATGCGTGAGCTCAGTGTGTGCCTAGGTACATTTCTGTGCAACGCAGACATGCACTAGAGGGTGGTGCACACGCAGCACCTGGCCACAACACACCGACCATGATTTGTGAGAGGCGTTGGTCACACAGGTGATATATTGCTATGTAATAAATGCGGTGTCCCATAGGGTCTCCGTTGCTGAAGTGGAGTCACATAGCAAGGACATAACCATGGAAGAAATCAGAGGGGCCTTTAAAGAACTGGCGAGAGGCACTGGGCCCTGCATGGATGGGCTTCCCATAGACTTCTATGTTGTGCATGGAGCTCCACACCTTCCAGCAGTGTATAATGAGGTCAGGAAACAGGGGCACCTCCCACCCACCTCGCACGAAGCATTGATCGGTGCACCTTCTATATCTGGCAGGGATGGCAGTGATATGACGTCTTAAAGGCTCTTATCGCGGATGAATGTTGATTATAAAATCCTAAGCTGCACATTAGCCAATGGATTGTTACCCCACCTGTGAGATTTAATTCATCTGCATCAATCAGGGTTTGTTGTCTGATGTAGTACAGCTACCAGCATTAGCAGACTACTGTAGTTGTTACTTCATCCTGTGCTGGATTGTCCTAGATCCTTAGTTTTGGCAATAGATTTTGAAAATGGTGTCAACTCTTTGCAGTGGGAATTTTTATATGTAGTGTTGTCTGGAAAGGTGCTTGGCAGAGGGTTGGTTAGGTAGACACCCCACACCCCATTTCAAGACTGGCAGCATCATTTCTGATGGCTGACATGTGGTCGGGACACAGGACAAGGCTCCTTGTTTTTGTCTCTGTTTCTGCTGGCACTGAAGCTGCCGGCTTGCAGTATTCCTCAGGTTGACCACTACCCTGGGTTATTGATCAATGGGACACCCTTGTACCTGTCACTCTGTGTTAATGACATTTTTTTCTTAATGCGAGGTGAAGAAGGCGATGTGAAGTGGGATTTTGGGGCTCTAGAACAGTTTGGCATGTTATCAGGACTGTGTTTTTATTGGGGAAAATCATGCGCTTACTCAGTAGCCACTTCTACAGTGGCCGGCAGACCTGAGGCCTTTGGGTATAACATTTGCTGGGAGCCAGAAACTGTAAAGTATTTGGGGGTTCACATCTACCGCCCAGTGGATTAACTGATTGAATGTAACAGTATGGAAGCCTTGTCCTTGCTGAGGTAATCTATTAGGTTTAGGCATACACTGCCCTTGGTGTTGATAGCCAGGGTTGCCCTATTTAAAATGGTCTTCCTCCCAAGCAATAACACTAAAATACATACTTTCAGAAGGAAAATTGAGAATTATTCAGCACTTTACTCTCGGCCCAAAATGCCCAGACAGTTGTACTTTTTTACCACCCTCCTGATAGTGATCCTTAAAAAAATCTTTAGGGACATTGACGCACGAATGCTTCAGCTAGTATGGATGTCCCAGTAGAGAATAATAACCCTGGGTAAATTGCGATTGCCTTCTGATGAGAGGGGTGAAAAGCTGAACAATGTGAACAGGAATAAAAATTGTAATGTTTGGCAGCACAGCTGTAATGGGGCACCTAGAACAGGGAGGAACCTGAGGCCCCCTCTGGGGATGACCTGGCAGGGTTATTGTTGGATCCCTCCAATTAATCCCAGCTAAAGGGAGGCAGAACACTTGCAATAACACACCCTCCTGACAATAGGACAGTGCTTCTTTGACTAAGGAGACAAAGTGGGCACCAACTTTGCCCACAGATAAAGACCCATATCTCCCTAGTCAAGCTGGGGGCAGTAACCTGGGCAGTGAAGGAGAAGTAAAGGACACAGAAAAGGCTTTTTGTAAATTCTGCCAGACTCTCTCTAAAAAAGATTTTTATGAGCCCTATGGTATAATTTTAGTGGCAGGCCATCAGGACATAGGCCCTCATTATGACACTGGTGGTAAGTCCCGCTTACTGCCACACTGACGCCAGCCAACTTACCGCCGCGGTGGCGGATATCCATTCACCATATTATGACACACACACCAATCCGACAGAATACAGCCACATTCTCAAATCCGCCAGACCAAAGGTCAGTGCTAAAGTTGTGGTCCCAAAACCCACACCGTTACGGCAACAGAACAACACCCATCACATTATGACCCATGAGTCACCACGGTGGACATTCAACAGCGGAAAACCATTGGCGGTACATACCTCCGCGCTCACAATGGACGCCCACAGACAAAACACCATCATTTTGGACGATTCAAACACACACCTGACACCCATACACACACCACACCCACACCACTATAAAGCACACACCCACATTACACACAGCCCCTTACGAATACAAATCATTGGCACAAGACTGACACCAAGACCACTGCGACAACAAGAGCCACTCACACCCATACATCCCTCACGCACTCCACATCACACACCCCAACACACCCTCACCAACACATCGCATAACACACATGGCACCACAAAGGGACCCCCGTTTCACTGAGGACGAGTTAAGGGTCATGGTGCAGGAAATCGTCAGGGTAGAGCCACAGCCATTTGGAGCACAGGTGCAGCAAATATCAATAGCAAGGAAGATGGAGCTATGGCGAAGAATCGTGGACAGGGTCAACGCCATGGGACAGTACCCCAGAACAAGGGACGACATCAGGAAGAGGTGGAACTACCTACTGCGAAGGTACGTTCCATAGCAGCAAGACACCAGCTTGCTATACAGAGGACTGGCGGTGGACCCCTGTAAGGAAATGCCTCCTTGGCATGGTTATCTCCTAACATTTTGCCTTTGCTGATGCTAAGTTTTGATTGAAAGTGTGCTGGGACCCTGCTAACCAGGCCCCAGAACCAGTGTTCTTTCCCTAAACTGTACCTTTGCTTCCACAATTGGCACAGCCCTGGCAGATAAGTCCCTTGTAACTGGTACCCCTGTTACCAAGGGCCCTGATGCCAGGGAAGGTCTCTAAGGGCTGCAGCATGTCTTATGCCACCCTGGGGACCCCTCGCTCAGCACATGCACACTGCCTCACAGCTTGTGTGTGCTGGTGGGGAGAAAAAGACTAAGTTGACATGGCACTCCCCTCAGAGTGCCATGCCAACCTCACACTGCCTGTGGCATAGGTAAGTCACCCCTCTAGCAGGCCTTACAGCCCTAAGGCAGGGTGCACTATACCACAGGTGAGGGCATATGTGCATGAGCACTATGCCTCTACAGTGTCTAAGCAAAACCTTAGACATTGTAAGTGCAGGGTAGCCATAAGAGATTATGGTCTGGGAATATGTCAAACACAAACTCCACAGTTCCATACTGGCTACACTGAAATCTGGGAAGTTTGGTATCAAACATCTCAGCACAATAAATGCACACTGATGCCAGTGTGCAATTTATTGTAACACACACCCAGAGGGCATCTTAGAGATGCCCCCGAATACCAATCCGACTTCTAGTGTTAGGCTGACCAGTTTCTGCCAGCCTGCCACAACCAGACGAGTTTCTGACCACATGGGGTGAGTGCCTTTGTCACTCTGTGGCGAGGAACAAAGCCTGCCCTGGATGGAGGTGCTTCACACCTTCCCCTGCAGGAACTGTAACACCTGGCGGTGAGCCTCAAAGGCTCACCCCCTTTGTTACAGCGCCCCAGGGCACTCCAGCTAGTGGAGAAGCCCGCCCCCTCCGGCCACGGCCCCACTTTTGGCGGCAAGGCCGGAGGAGATAATGAGAAAAACAAGGAGGAGTCACTGGCCAGTCAGGACAGCCCCTAAGGTGTCCTGAGCTGAGGTGACTCTGACTTTTAGAAATCCTCCATCTTGCAGATGGAGGATTCCCCCAATAGGATTAGGGATGTGCCCCCCTCCCCTCAGGGAGGAGGCACAAAGAGGGTGTAGCCACCCTCAGGGCTAGTAGCCATTGGCTACTAACCCCCCAGACCTAAACACACCCCTAAATTGAGTATTTAGGGGCTCCCAGAACCTAGCAAGATAGATTCCTGCAACCTGAAGACGAAGAAGGACTGCTGACCTGAAGCCCTGCAGAGAAGACAGAGACACCAACTGCTTTGGCCCCAGCCCTACCGGCCTGTCTCCCCACTTCAAGAAAAACTGCAACAGCGACGCGTTCCACAGGGTCCAGCGACCTCTGAAGCCTCAGAGGACTACCCTGCATCTAAAAGGACCAAGTACTCCCGAGGACAGTGGCTCTGCTCCAAAGAAGAAACATCTTTGCAACAAAGAAGCAACTTTTAAAGACAACACGTTTCCTGCCGGAAGTGTGAGACTTTGCACTCTGCACCCGGCGCCTCCGGCTCGACCTGCGGAGAAACAACACTACAGGGAAGACTCCCCGGCGACTGCGACCCTGTGAGTAGCCAGAGTTGACCCCCTGAGTACTCCCAGCGACGCCTGCAGAGGGAATCCAGAGGCTCCCCCTGACCGCGACTGCCTGCTTCTAAGAACCCGACGCCTGGTAAAGACACTGCCCCCGCAGCCCCCACGACCTGAAGGATCCGACCTCCAGTGCAGAAGCGACCCCCAGGTGGCCCTCTCCCTTGCCCAATTGGTGGCTTCCCTGAGGAGCCCCCCCCTTGCTTACCTGCATCGCTGAAGAGACCCCTGGGTCTCCCATTGAAACCTATTGCAAACCCGATGCCTGTTTGCACTCTGCACCCGGCCGCCCCTGTGCCGCTGAGGGTGTACTTTTAGTGCTGACTTGTGTCCCCCCCCGGTGCCCTACAAAACCCCCCTGGTCTGCCCTCCAAAGACGCGGGTACCTACCTGCTGGCAGACTGGAACTGGGGCACCCCCCTTCTCCATTGAAGCCTATGCGTTTTGGGCACCACTTTGACCTCTGCACCCGACCGGCCCTGAGCTGCTGGTGTGGTAACTTTGGGTTTGCCCTGAACCCCCAACGGTGGGCTACCTTGGACCCAACTTTGAACCCGGTAGGTGGTTTACTTACCTGCAAAACTAACAAACACTTACCTCCCCCAGGAACTGTTGAAAATTGCACTGTCTAGTTTTAAAATAGCTTATTGCAATTTTTGTGACAACTGTACATGCTATTTTGCTGATTCAAAGTTCCTAAGTTACCTAAGTGAAATACCTTTCATTTGAAGTATTACTTGTAAATCTTGAACCTGTGGTTCTTAAAATAAACTAAGAAAATATATTTTTCTATACAAAAACCTATTGGCCTGGAATTGTCTGAGTGTGTGTTCCTCATTTATTGCCTGTGTGTGTACAACAGATGCTTAACACTACCCTCTGTAAGCCTACTGCTCGACCATCTACCACAAAATAGAGCATTAGAATTATCTCTCTTTGCCACTATCTTACCTCTAAGGGGAACCCTTGGACTCTGTGCATGCTATTTCTTACTTTGAAATAGTGCATACAGAGCCAACTTCCTACAATGGTGAACTGCCAAGACGTATCTAGGGGAAGTGTAAAGCACTTGCAATACCACAGCAGTCATACAGTAACTTATCACACATGAAAGGAACCACACAGTGGTACAAAATTATAGGCACTTTATTATAGCAGCACTGAACTAGATTACTTATAGTCAGTTCCCCAATTAGAGGTAAATACACACTATATATATATATGTTCAATGGCATGTGTAGCTGCAGATACACATGCTGTGCATTATCCTGCTATCTAGTGTTGGGCTCGGAGTGTTATAAGTTGTTTTTCTTCGAAGAAGTCTTTTCGAGTCATGAGACCGAGGGACTCCTCCCTTTCAGCTCCATTGCGCATGGGCGTCGACTCCATCTTAGATTGTTTTCTTTCCGCCATCGGGTTCGGACATGTTCCTCTTCGCTCCGTATTTGGATTCGGGAAAGTTAGTTAGTTATCGGAAAATTCGATGGTATTGTTCACGCTCGGTACCGGTTTAGTGTTAGCACATCGACACCGAAAAAAGAAGGGCTCCGGTGGCCCTTTGGGGCTTCCACTCTCCAGCGGGGCCTGGTCGGCCCGACCGCGTCCATCTTCAAACCTCATGGACCGGACCCCCTTCCGCTTCTGCCCCAATTGCCACGCAAAGTATCCTTATACAGACCAACACTTGGTCTGTAATCTGTGTTAATCTCTGGAAAACAGGGAGGATACTTGCGAGGCCTGTCGGGCATTTCGATCCAAGAAAACACTACGAGATCAAAGAGCTTGAAGACTCCAGATGGCGTCAACACCGGCCGAGCGGATCAACGTCGAGGAAGAGGAGAGATTCTCCATTCGAGATTCGGACTCGGACGAGTCCGAAAGTGAGCAGACGAAGACACAACAACAAACTATGAGTAAACCAGCCCCGGCAAAGACTCACTCAAAAATAATAAAGGCCAAGGGGATGCCACCGCCAACAGGCCATGGCTTAACCCGATAACACAGTGACCAAACATCGGCACCGAAAAAGGCCTCCCAGCAGCCGAACACATCTGACTCCGGTCGAGATACCGGCTCTGAACCATCTCGGCACCGAGAGTTCGGCACCCCTAAAGTCAAGAAGTTTTCTTCGGAGCCGAAAAAGACTGTACAAAAAGCTTTGGTGCCGAAACATGCAGCCTCGGAGCCGAAACCAGGCTCCTATACAGAAGAGCAAGGCCTTTCAAGTCAGTTGCAAGGGCACAGATTTGAACAAGAACTGGGCATTGGAGAGCCAGACCTTACCCAGAGGAGGCTGCACATACAAAAGGACACGGGGAAAATCCAAACTCTTCCTCCAATAAAGATCAAGCGAAAGCTAGCATTCCAGGAGACGGAAATGCAGCCAAAAGGGAAAGTGGCTAATGACAAAACACCACCAAGGTTCTCGCCACAGCAATCTCCATTGCATTCGCCACACCTGTCCCCGGTAGCAACACCCCCAATGATGCAGTCGCCGACACATATGGGGATGACACAAGATGACCCGGATGCATGGGACTTGTATGATGCACCGGTCTCAGACAATAGTCCCGATTGCTACCCGGCAAGGCCGTCACCACCTGAGGACAGCACTGCATATATGCACATGGTTTCAAGGGCAGCTACATTCCATAATGTAGCAATGCATGCAGAGCCCATAGAGGAAGATTTTTTGTTTAACACCTTGGCATCCACTCACAGCTCATTCCAAAGTTTGCCAATGCTGCCAGGCATGTTACACACCAAACAAGTGTTCCAGGACCCAGTAAAAGGCAGAGCCATCACGCCTAGGGTGGAGAAGAAATATAAACCTCCCCCAATAGACCCTGTGTTTATCACACAACAATTGACTCCTGATTCGGTGGTAGTGGGAGCAGCCCAAAAGAGGGCAAACTCCCAATCCTCAGGAGACGCACCGCCGCCCGACAAGGAAAGTCAGAAATTCGATGCAGCAGGCAAGAGGGTGGCAGCACAGGCAGCCAATCAATGGCGGATTGCCAATTCTCAGGCCGATACGACAGGGCACATTGGGATGAAATGCAACATCTCATTCAGCACCTTCCCAAGGAGTACCAAAAACGTGCCCAACAGGTTGTTGAGGAAGGGCAAACTATTTCTAACAACCAAATAAGGTCGGCTATGGACTCAGCAGACACAGCGGCAAGGACAGTGAACACTGCAGTAACCATTTGTAGGCACGCATGGTTACGGAGCTCCGGTTGTAAGCCAGAAATTCAGCAGGCTGTGCTGAATATGCTGTTCAACCTACAGAGCAGAAGCACTTTTAGAAAGCCACACTTTAGAGGGGGGTTTCGTTCCCAAACCACAGAGCCTTCCACCTCACAAGTCAGACCCACATATCATGGCCAGTATCAGAGAGGAGGTTTTCGAGGACAATATAGGGGTGGACAATTCCCTAAGGCAAGAGGGAAATTCCAAAGCCCAAAAACCCCACAAACCAAACAGTGACTTCAATGTCACAAACCCCCACCCCTCAACACCAGTAGGGGGGAGACTTACCGCTTACTACCACAACTGGAAAAACATAACTACGGACGCATGAGTCCTAGCCATTATCCAACATGGTTATTGCATAGAATTCCTACAATTGCCACCAGATGTGCCTCCAAGAGCACACAATATGTCCAAACAACACTTAGACCTGTTACAGCTAGACGTCCAAGCATTGTTACACAAACAAGCAATAGAACTAGTACCCAACCATCAAAAAGGAACATGTCTACTCCCTGTATTTCCTAATTCCAAAGAAAGACATAACGCTGAGACCCATATTAGACCTCAGAACACTGAATCTTTACATCAAATCAGATCACTTTCACGTGGTAACACTTCAAGACGTGATTCCATTGCTCAAAAAACAAGACTACATGTCAACATTAGATCTCAAGGATGCTTATTTCCACATACCCATACATCCTTCCCACGGGAAATACTTAAGGTTTGTAATCCAAGGCGTGCATTACCAATTCAAAGTGTTACCATTCGGGATAACAGCCTCAAGGGTATTCACAAAATGCCTTGCAGTAGTAGCCGCTCACATCAGGAGACAGCACATGCACGTATTCCCTTACTTAGACGATTGGTTAATAAAAACCAGCACTCAGCAACAGTGTCTTCTACACACACAATACGTTATAGAAACCCTACACAAACTAGGGTTCTCTCTAAACTACCAAAAATCACATCTACAACCATGCCAAATACAACAATATTTAGGAGCAACAATCGACACACAAAAGGCGATTGCCACTCCAAGTCCACAAAGAGTACAAGCCTTCCAAAATATAATGTCAACCATGTACCCAAACCAGCACTATCAAGTGAGGTTTGTAATGAAACTTCTAGGCATGATGTCTTCATGCATAGCCATTGTCCCAAACGCAAGACTACACATGCGGCCCTTACAACAGTGCCTAGCAAAGCAATGGACACAAGCACAGGGTCAACTCCAAGATCTAGTGTTGATAGAGCGCCAGACACACTTCTCGCTTCAATGGTGGAACCCTATAAATTTAAACCAAGGGCGGCCATTCCAAGACCCAGTGCCTCAATACGTGATCACAACAGATGCTTCCATGATGGGGTGGGGAGCACACCTCAACCAGCACAATATACAGGGACAATGGGACGTTCACCAAAAACAACTGCATATAAATCATTTAGAACTGTTAGCAGTGTTTCTAGCATTGAAAGCATTTCAACCACTAATAGCCCACAAACACATTCTTGTCAAAACAGACAACATGACAACAATGTATTACCTAAACAAACAAGGAGGGTCACACTCATCACAACTGTGTCTCTTAGCACAAAAAATTTGGCATTGGGCGATTCACAATCACATTCGCCTAATAGCACAGTACATCCCAGGGATTCAAAACCAGTTGGCCGACAATCTCAGTCGAGATCACCAACTAACACACAAATGGGAAATTCATCCCCAGATACTACAAACTTACTTTTTACGCTGGGGAACACCAGAAATAGACCTATTCGCAACAAAAGAAAACGCAAAGTGCCAAGACTTCGCGTCCAGGTATCCACACCCTCAGTCCAAGGGCAATGCGTTATGGATGAGTTGGTCAGGGATATTTGCGTACGCTTTTCCCCCTCTCCCACTCCTTCCTTATCTGGTAAACAAATTGAGTCAAAACAAACTCAAACTTATCCTAATAGCACCAACTTGGGCTCACCAACCGTGGTACACAGCACTACTGAACCTGTCAGTAGTACCTCATATCAAATTATCAAACAGACCAGATCTGTTAACTCAACCCAAACAACAGATCAGACGGCCGAATCCAGCATCGCTCAATCTAGCAATCTGGCTCCTGAAGTCTTAGAATTTGGACATTTAGACCTTACACAAGAATGTATGGAGGTCATTAAACAAGCTAGAAAACCTACTACAAGACATTGTTACGCAAACAAATGGAAAAGATTTGTTTATTACTGCCATAATAATGAAATTCAACCACTACATGCTTCCGCAAAAAACATTGTAAGCTACTTATTACACTTACAAAAATCTAAACTAGCATTTTCTTCAATTAAAATACATCTCACAGCAATATCTGCCTATCTTCAAATTACACATTCAACATCACTTTTTAGAATCCCAGTCATCAAAGCATTTATGGAGGGATTAAAAAGAATCATACCCCGAGAACACCACCAGTCCCCTTGTGGAACCTCAATATTGTGTTAACACGACTCATGGGACCACCATTTGAACTCTTGTAAGATGCAATACGTAACTTGGAAAGTAGCCTTCCTGATAGCTATTCACCGTTCCACCTAAACCAAACAGTGGAACTCCTAGTCTTTTTTCCACAACCAGACTCAGTAGCCGAAAGAGCCTTACATACGTTAGACATTAAAAGAGCAGTAATGTATTACATTGATAGAACAAAACAGTTTCGCAAAACAAAACAATTGTTTGTAGCCTTCCAAAAACCTCATGCAGGAAATCCAATATCCAAACAAGGCATTGCCAGGTGGATAGTGAAATGTATTCAGACCTGCTATATCAAAGCAAAAAGAGATCTACCTATTACGCCAAAGGCGCACTCCACTAGGAAGAAAGGCGCCACAATGGCTTTTCTAGGAAATATACCTATGACAGAAAGCTGTAAGGCAGCCACATGGTCTACGCCTCATACATTCACAAAACATTACTGTGTAGATGTGTTAACAACACAACAAGCCACAGTAGGACAGGTTGTATTACGAACATTATTTCAAACAACTTCAACTCCTACAGGCTAAGCCACCGCTTTTGGGGAGATTACTGCTTACTAGTCTATGCACAGCATGTGTATCTGCAGCTACACATGCCATCAAACGGAAAATGTCACTTACCCAGTGTACATCTGTTCGTGGCATGAGATGCTGCAGATTCACATGCGCCCTCCCGGCTCCCCGGGAGCTTGTAGCCGTTATAAGTTGAATAAAACTTGTAAATACTTACTAGTTTTATACACATTATGTACATACATACTTACTCCATTGCATGGACACCTTTACTATATACACAACTCCTACCTCACCCTCTGCGGTCTCGTGACTCGAAAAGACTTCTTCGAAGAAAAACAACTTGTAACACTCTGAGCCCAACACTAGATGGCAGGATAATGCACTTGCCTCACATACTGGAGGAGGCCCGTGCTATTGTCTCCCAAGCTGTCACCGATGGGAGAGATGTCGCAAAGTTCACTATCTGATGTGGGCTGGACACGACCGACTCTCTGGGTAAAGCGGTTGTGACGACTGTGGTCTTGAGGTGCCACGCCTGCTTACGAGCATCTGGTTTCTCAGGGGATGTCCAACAGACCCTTATGGACTTGCCCTGTGATGGCTCCTGTCTCTTTGGAGACAAGGCATACTCCGCGCTGGAGAGGTTCAAGGACTCCCAGGCTACGGTTCAGTCCCTCTGCTTTTCCACTGCCCCTTGTCCCCAACAGGCCATGTGTGGCCATGGAAGGGGCTCCCTGTCATGTCACTTTCCCAGCCACCGTGCCACCCATGCTGTTCAGCTGCTGCATAGGTGGGGACCCAGAATCCCACGTGGTCGTGGGACAAG
Organism: Pleurodeles waltl; assembly: GCF_031143425.1. Taxonomy (NCBI): domain Eukaryota; kingdom Metazoa; phylum Chordata; class Amphibia; order Caudata; family Salamandridae; genus Pleurodeles; species Pleurodeles waltl. The sequence goes on along the minus strand of NC_090446.1, from coordinate 1,044,950,554 downwards.
GAACCAGAGGTCTGCCCAGTCTACCCCTACCCCTGCTGCAGCCTCCAAACCCTCCTAGTCCTTCCCCTCACTCTGGCCCAGTTGGCGGCAGGATTCGCCCTCACCTGCCCCACTGGGAATCCATCACTACGGACAGGTGGGTTTTGCAGATCGTTCGGAGGAGCTACTCCCTCCCATTTGAGTCTGCCCCACCAGCCATGCCTCCATTATTCAGCCGTATACCGGAGGATCATTTGGCACTTTTCCGCCAGGAAATCACGGCTCTCTTGGCCAAGGGAGCCATAGAGAGGGTCCCTGTGCCAGAAGTAGGTTGTGGTTGTTATTCCTGCTGCCCAATAAAGTCAAGGCCCTGCACCCTATCCTAGACCTTTGGGCCCTCAGTCTCGCCCTCCAGAAGGAGACATTCTAAATGCTCATCCTGGCTCAGGTCCTGTCTGCCTTGGACTCAGGAGACTGGATAGTAGCATTGGACTTTAAGGACGCTTATTTCCATATTCGCATCCTGCCTGCCCACAGACGTTAGCTACGATTCGTGGTAGGTCACAAGCACTTTCAATTTACCGTGCTTCCCTTCAGCCTTACTAGCACCCCGCAGGTGTTTACGAAAGTGATGGCAGTGGTTTCAGATCATCTGTGCAGGTTGGGGGTTTCAGCCTTCCCCTACCTCGACGACTAGCTGTTGAAGGCAGACTCACCCCAGAAAGTCATCTTCCAGCTTCAGCCTACAGCAAACCTCTTGCACCCATTGGTGTTCACTATAAACATGATGAAGTCACACCTAACTCCCTCTCAGACGCTCCCTTTCATCAGAGCTGTTCTGGACACAGGGCAGTTTCGGGCTTATCCTCCCGAAAAGCGAGTCCCAAGATACTCAGGCTATGATTCCGATCTTTCAGACTCTCTCTTGGGTTTCGGTGAGACTGACTCTGAGACTACTGGACCACATGGCCTGCTGCATCCTGCTAGTGACACATGCCAGATGGCATTTTCACGCTCTGCAGTGGGACTTGAAGTTCCAGTGGGTTCATCAGAGAAATCTCTCCGACATGGTCCAGATCTCGGAGGGGACTGTGAAACACCTGCAGTGGTGGCTTTCGAATCGGCATTGAGTAAACGTCAGATCCCTCTTCCCAACCAGATTTATCCATACTGACAGAAGTGTCACTTCTGGGATGGGACGGCCAGGTGAGAGAGGCTGAGATCAGAGCCTTCTGGTCTCCGGCAGAGTCTGGACTCCATATCAATCTTCTGGAGCTCCAGGCTTGCATTGAAAGCAACAGTGGCATTTTCCTACAAGAGGGTTGTGCAAAGCATTTGTTTCACACACACAGGCAATACGTGAAGCACTCACTCAAGGACTAACTCCAGTCCAATTGTTTCCATATAGCAAAAATATATTTTGTTACTTCATTTCTAGAACCACAAGATTCTGAGTGCAGGTAAGTACATTTGCGAGTAAGCATTAAGCATATGTATCAACACCACTTTGTTTCAATTTGGTAAGTTAACAGTTTTTCAAGTAAATAGCAATTATCTGTTTTAAGAGTTGACACACTGCAAGTTTCAAACACAGTTCAAGGGGGGAAGAAAAGTTAGTACAGTTTCGAGGTATGTACAACACTTACAGTTCCAGTCTCTGGGGGTTAGGGTGTCCACAGATAACCTCGAACACCCACCACCAGCAACACTGGGCCGGCCGGATGTAGAGGTCAAAGTTGCTACAAGATTAAAAATGGGCTCCTATGGAGACTGGGGACACTTGGAATTGGATCTGCCAGCAGGTAAGTATCTGCGTCTTCAGAGTACAGACCTGGGGGGTTTAGGAGAGCACTGGGGGCCACAGGTCAGCACCAAACACACACCCTCAGGGGCACAGGCGCAGGGTACAAACTCAGTGTCCAGCTCCCAGTGCTTTTGATTAGGGTGACCTCAGGGGTAACAACTTGGCTGCAGGCTGAGTCCAGGAGGTCTGTTACTGGAGGTTGGTTCAGGGAAACCACAGGCTGTACAGAGGGAGAGCCAGCTGCTGCACGTTGCTGTACCGGAGGTCAGGTTCTCCAAGGCCAGGGGGCTGTGGGTGCAAGGTACCTTTTGGCATCAGGTATCTTCATTTGGATCCTTCAGCGGGCGGGGGGTCCTCTGCATTTAGTCTGCAGGTGTCGTTGTGTTGGTCAGGATGGGTCAGACCAGGGTGGACACTAGGTCGAAATTGCCTGCTTCAGACTGGTATGCCACCTGGACATGGGTGTGGGCGTCTGTTGCAGAGTGGGCAGGGCTCGGGGATCCAAGGGGTTCTGGAGTCCTTTGCCGGAGTTTCTTTGTGGACATGCTGCTGCCCTCAGGACATCTAGGTTGTCTGGTGGGCAGGCAGTCCTCTTTGGGTTTTGAAGAGGTTGCTGGTCCTGCAGGATGTTTTGCCTTTTTGTAGCAGGGGTTTCAGAAGCTGTATGCAGGCCGGTAGAGATGGGGCCAAATTACTTGGTGTCTGCAGTCTTCTCTGCTGGGGGTCAGCTTAGCAGTCCTTCTTTCTTCTTGCATTCCTCTTGAGGTCGCCAGGAATCTGGTGAGCTAGGTTGAGGGGTGCCCCTTGATGCTAGATTTAGGGGTTGTTACAGGGGTCAGAGGGCAGTAGCCAATGGCTACTGTCCCTGAGGGTGGCTACATCCTGCCTGTGCCCACTCCTGCATCTCCACCAGCTGGAATGTCCGGGGCCCTGTAGTAGGAGGCCTGAGCATTCGAGGCTCACCACCAAGTGTTGGAGGTCCTGCAGGGGCGAGGTGTGAAGCACCTCCACCCACAACAGGGTTTGTTTTTGACCTCAGAGCACAAAGTGTCTGCTAGTGGCAGGCTGGCACAGACCAGTCAGCCCTACACTAGAGGGTTGGGTAAAATACAGGGGGCATCTCTAAGCTGTGTGCTTTTTGCAATAAATCCAACACTGGCATCAGTGTTGGTTTATTGTGCTGCGAGGTTTGCTCCCAAACTTCCAAGTCTTCAGTGAAGCCATCAAAAAGGCGTGGAGTTTGTAATGACAAACTCCCAGTCTATGTACTTAATATGGCCTCACTGCACTTAAAACGTCTAAGAATGGACATAGACACTGTAGAGGCCTATTGCTCATGCAGCCAAGCCCTCACCTGTGGAATAGTGCACCCTGTCTTAGAGCTGTAATACCTGCTAGAGGGGTGATTTACCTATGCCACAGGCAGTGGTTTGTGGGCATGGCACCCTGGAAGGTATGCCATGTCGCCTTTGCCTTTTTCTCTCCACCCACACACACAACCTGTGGTGTGTATATGTTTGGTGAGGGGTCCCTCAGGGTAGCACAATACATGCTGCACCCTTTGGGGAAACTCCATGGTCACAGAACCCTTAGTACCTTTAACAAGGGACTTAGCTGTGTGCCAGGGGTGTGCCAATTGTGGAAGCAATGGTACAGTTATAGGAAAGATCTGGTGCTGAGCACATTGCCTCATTCAGGGTGTGAAAGGCATCCAGTCCAGTTTACTTTCTTGGGCATCTTCTTAGACGTCAGTTCAGTGAGGGGGGTCACAATGGATCCATAACTCTTCACAAACCTCCTGTAATAAACAGTAAAGCCAAGGAATGCCCTGACTTGAGTCTGGGTTTTGGGAGTTTTCCAGTCTAGAATTGTCTGGCTCTTGGGCTGTAAAGGTTGCAATTGGCCTCGGTAGAGGCCTGCAGAGTGCAGAGCCTGCAAAACCTTTCCAAGGTGGACCAGGCGATCCTGCTAGGAGGGTCTAAATACAGCAATGTCATCTAGATATGCTGCACTGAAGGACTCCAAGCCAGCAAGGACTGGATTTACCAACTCTTGGAAGGTGGCAGGAGCATTCTGTAAACCTAAGGGCATAAGAGTGAACTGATAATGCCCATAAGGTGTAGAGAATGCACTTTTTTCTTTTGCTCCTGGTGCCATGTGAACTTGCTAGTACCCTTCAGTTAAATCAAAGGTATTGAGACACTTTCTTTCACCCAATTCGTCTATCAGCTCATCAGCCCTTGGAATAAGGTAAGCATCTGTTTTGGTGACAGAGTTGAGACCTCTGTAGTCCGCACAGTACCTCATTGTTTTCTTACTTGCCTGTTGACGAGGCTTGTTGACTAAGACCACTAGGTTAGCCCAGGGACTGGCAGGGGGTTCAATAAACCGTAAATCCAGCATCTTGTTGAGTTCAACTTTTATGCTCTTCTTAACTTGATCAGACTTCCAATAGATCTTGGATTTGACAGGCAAGCTGTCTCCTGTGTCTACATTATGGGTACACAGGTGTGTTGATCCAGGTGTTAGAGAAGAGCTCTGCATACTGCTGCAAGATGTACCTGCAGTCAGTCTGCTATTGGGCAGTGAGGGTGTCTGAGCAGACAGCGCCATCAACTGACCTATCTTTAGTGTTGTGTGAGAGGAGGTCGGGGAGAGGTTCACTCTGTGCTTCCTGATCCTCGTCAGTAACCATCAGCATGGTTACATCAGCCCTCTCACAATAATGTTTGGGACGACTTACATGGATCACTCTTTTGGGGGTCCTGCTAGTGCCCAGGTCTACCAATTAGGTGACCTCACTTTTCTTCTCTAGGATAGGGTAAGGGCCACTCCACTTGTCCTGAAGTGCCCTGGGAGCCACAGTCTCCAGAATCCATACCTCCTGCCCTGGTGTAAACTCCACCAGTTCAGCATATAGGTCATACCGCTGCTTCTCGAGCTGTTGGCTGGCCTCAAGGTTTTTGAATGCTTTTTCCATGTACTCTGCCACCCTTGAGCGAAGGCCAAGCACACATTCCAGCACATCTTGCTTATGCCCGTGGAGAGGTATTTCCCAACCCTCTTTCGCAAGTGCAAGTGGTCCTATTACAGGGTGGCCAAACAGAAGTTCAAATAGGGAAAACCCTACTCCCTTCTGAGGCACCTCTCTGTAGGTATAAAGCAAGCATGGTAAGAGGGCATCCCCTCTCCTTTTGAGCTTTTCAGGAAGCCCCATGATCATGCCCTTCAGTGTCATGTTGAATCTCTAAAAGTCCATTGTTTTGTGGACGGTATGGTGTGGTGAATGTATAAGTCACCCCACACTCATTCCACATGTGTTTCAGGTAAACTGACATGAAGTTGGCACCTCTGTCTAAAACCACCTCCTTAAGGAACTCTACCTTGATAAAGATACCAATAAGGGCTTTGTCTACTGCAGAAGCTGTAGTAGACCTAAGGGGGGTTGCTTTAGGATACCTGGTAGCATGATCCTCTACTACCAGTATTTACTGGTTTCCTGAGACTGGGGTGGCTCAAGTTGACCCACTATGTCCACACAAACCCTTTCAAAGGGAACCCTAACCACTGGTAGTGGAATTAGGGGGGGCTTTGGGTGGTACCTGCCTGCAAAACACCTTCAACTTTTGAAACATGACGGGCCAGTAGTAATGGCTGGCAAGCCTATTCAATTCTTTTAGTTTGGCCCAGATGCCCAGCAAGGGCTATGTCATGTGCTAAAGTGAGGATGAATACCCTAAATTGCTGAGGCATTACCACTCTCCTGGTTGCATCAGGTTTGGGGCCTCAGTGCAAAGGAGACCTTCCATCCAGTAGCCCCTGTGGGAGCCACTTACCTCTTCTTCCTGTGCAGCTGCTTGCTGCCTCAGGCCTTCAAGAGTATAACAGGTTCTCTGTCCCTAGCACAGTTGGTCCCTAGAGGGTCCTCCTGGGCCCAAGAGCTCTACCTGGTAAGGATCAAGTTCCACGGCTCATTTCCCTCGTAGGAGTTTAAGCACCAGGGGGCCTGTGTCCTCGAACTGCGGCCATTTACCTGCAATCTGCTTTCTACCAAGCACCCCCAGTCCTCATAAGATTCCACTGTAAACCCAAAGCCAACTTTGACCTCTGCACCCAGCCGGCCCCGTGTTGCTGGTGGTGCACTTTTGGGGTCAGCCCCTAACTTTGATCTGTGAACATCCTAACCCCCGAAGACTAGAATCGCAAGTCGTGTACTTACCTGTTAACCGTGATAACACTTTTCCTCCCCAAGGACTCTATTGACTCCTATGAAAAATTGCACTGTCAACTTTTGAAATAGAAAATTGTTACTTACTTGTAAACTGCTTTCTACGCAAAAAACAAAGTTCATTTGATACATATGCTTGATACCTTTTGACAACTGTACTTACCTGCAACAAAGATCTTCTGGTTCTAGAAATAAAGTAACAGAATATATTTTTGCTATATTAAACATTGGCCTGAAGTTAGTCATGGAGTGTGTGTCTTATTTCTTGTCTGTGTGTGTACAAGAAATTATTTGCACTACCCTTTGATAAGCCTAACTGCTCGACCACACTGCCACCAAGGAGAGCATTAGTTTTATCTACTTTACCCTCTGTTAAACCTCTGGGGAACTCCTGGACTCTGTGCACATTATATCTCATTTTGATATAGGATATACAGAGCCAGCTTCCTACAGTTAGTAAGTATTTTTCCATGTGCACAGCTGCTGTAATGTGCCCTTGTTTTCCATACTTGGGTTGCGTATAGGTTAGTCATAACTAAGAATGCCTGGTAATTGGTGTTCACGTCATATTTCCTCAGTCTGTTATGCACACATCTGGTCCACGAAGACATTGCTACGCAAATGGGGGATAATATTTCTTATTGTACTAGAACTACATTTTGATTTCCAAATTTATAGGCCTTTTTTTTGCTAATATTTAAACCGATTCAGAACGTACTCTTTTTTAAAACTTTTTTCTTAAGGAATTTGTCTCGGTAGTGCTGCTACAGATGTTCATAGCATATCTAGGGTCTGCCATTTGGAAATACCGTGTGGTCTTTCCTTGTCCTTTTGAAATCAGACACTTGTGGAAAAAACGAGTGCCATGGACATGTGGTGGCAGTTATTTCCCAGATGTATATCTGCGACCAACACAGTTTCAGAACACATATCTTGATATCTCTGGCACCATGAGGTGTACAAGTTAGAGTATTGAATGCTATAATTTTATTCTTATCTGATGCTTAGGCATATTTTGGATACAATATGTAGGAAAAAATCGGATTGCCTTTAAAATCAGTGTAAACCTATGGTATAGTATAAAAATGACACACATTATATTTTATTATATTTGATATTCTGAAACCAATCTCAACAAAGCTGTAATTGTTTAGTTCCTAGCAAGGCTGACTTGGCTTTTCATTCTTTTGAGATAGACTAAAGAGTGCTACCAATGAACAGAATGCATCAAAACTCTGTTCTTGAATGTAATATATGCGTACGTGTACATGTTTTCAGAGAAATCTCTGTATATTTCAAGAGCATAAATCTTTTTTAATGCATTTGTAACATGTTGGTAGGACATTTTTAAACAGTTCTCTGAGCTGGAGTTGATTTTTGAAAAATGCTGTTTTATTAATCCATCGGGAAAATAGTTTTTCATCTATATCCTAGGATATATTTGTGTTGTGAACATTTCTGATGTTTAACCAAGACTGAATTAAAATACTTGATATTCTTTCTTGATTTAGAAATCAATTATCACTTTTTCTGTTGGTTTACCAAGCATGTTAATGTTATGCTGATCTTGTTTTGCAGGGTAAAAACCATAATCATAACCAGAATGAGCATTTTCAGTCTGATGGCCATGGTAAGTGTTGAACAGTCATTTTCTTTAAAGTGATGCTGTCTGTTGGTTAAATAACCATGTTTCCTACTGGATATCTTTTATTGAGTTTGATATGGAGAATGCAGGTTAGTCTGCATTGGATTTTTTCCACTGATATAAAATGTGTACATTTACCATTCTACAATGTTCTGGTCTTCCAATAGCAATTATTGTAATTAATGGATAGGCGGCTTTGAGCTCTGTCCCCAGTAACACGTTTTGATTCTTTCATTACATGCAAATTGAGGAAGCCATTAAATCATTCTGTTCTGAAGGTCTTTTTAATAATTTAGGAGGTTTGAATACTTTTTGATTAAAAAAAAAAAAAAAAAAAAAAAAACATTGCAAGGTTTAAATACTGCTTTGACAAACCAGATATCTTGATTTTATTTCTGGTGGTATTTGTTCTTCCAGTAGGCTTACTGAGGCCTGCAGAGCGTCTCCGAAGTAAGTCTTTGCTGTTTATCCACATATACTATATATCTTCTTTTCGCAAATGAAAATAAATTACTCTTTTCAACAATTTTAAAGAATATACAAGTAAAACGTTCTTTCTGCAGGACTCGCATGATGGCTGGATCTGCAGTTTGTGCCCTTATTAGGTTGCTAATGAATACATATTTTGTCTACCCTTCATGTGATAGTATTATGAACAGAGCAAGTGGATACGTTTTGCTTTTTGTAGAGTGAACAGAGCAGCATATGCTCTGAGAGAAATATATATCTTGCACAGTTTTCTTGGTAACAGTTGGAAGAATCTGGTTTGTGCAAGGTTTTCATACATTTCCAAAACAAAATATAAGGCATACACTTAAGAGATAACCCCATAAATGACAAATTATACAAGATAAAGACCTAACCAGAGAAAAGTTTTCTGCAATTTCCATACTCCTGTGCGGTTTGTTTTCTGCACTGTGCCTGTGTCTTTTAAAACCTAAAACAACGTATGCCTTGACTGCACGTTTTCAATCGCTTAAGGCATCATAGCCAGAATTTAATTTTCTAGTAGCCCACAACAGCTGGACTGAGATAATCAATGTCTTTTGCTCTAATAGACAATAATGAGGTTTCTTAGTGATTCAACCTTTATCTCCTGGCATTTGCAGCTTCAACAAACTCATGATTGAGGATTCTGTCAACAAGAACAGAGATCATATGTGGCACTGTACTAAATTCGTAAACTGTCCATTATCTTTCCATCTAATGGTTGGCTCCATAGATAGCCTTAGTACAAATAAAGTTTTACTTTTGGGCATTGACTGTAAGTGTGCCAGTGTGATTTGGACCATAAGCCCACAACCCCGTACGTGACCAGCATGTTCAGATTGTATTTGCTGAGATTAGATTTGGAAACGAGAACATGTTGAGATACATGTTTTTCATGGGAATTAGAAGTTTGTTAAACAATTCGGGATCATTAAAATGATCTGGGGTTTCTACAATTTTAATGAATAGGCTGTCCTGATGATAAAAAATGAGTTATTTTGAAGTTATTGTGTTTTTTCTGAAATTGTCCAGTGTGTTTAGCCATGGGTTGAAATTTGTTTAGATACTGGCCTGTCTCTCATCTTAGGTGTCTGTATGTAGGCAACATGAGGTTTGCTAAATATCTTCCACAATAGTACCAAGTGTTGAGAACATATTTTTCTGCTAAAACTGAGGAAAAAAATTGGGCCTAATAAATGACATACAGGCATCCCAATAAAATCTTATCCTGATTTTCAGCAGGCTTCTCAGCTGAATTTATGGCACTTGGTTTCTGCTCGAAGAAAGTGGACGCCCCAATGTAGAGATTACAAAGATTACACAAGGTGACAGTTCTGCAGATCAAGAAATGAAGAACATGAGTAAATGGTCATTGTTTGCCCCATTTGGTCCTGGAAAGTTGTCTGTCTGATGGAGCCAGCTAGCTGCAGATTCCTTATCTTAGAATGCTCCCCCAGGAGTCAGACTGGATCTGGAAACTTTTCTTCAGCAGCACCTTTGCACATCAGTAGAGGGCGTTGTGCAACTCGTAACAACGTAGTCCCCAGATATGACGTCGATGGAGTCCATATAGTCCCTCCCTGAACTGCTGATTTTGGTTTCTTCTGTGACTAGAACCCATACCACAACTGTGAGCCACATATAAACTGGCAATGGAACAGTGTATTCACCAAAAAGGGTGGACATAATCATGATGTAACAACCACCAAACTGAAACAACATAATAACAGAATGCCCAGAAGCTAGACTGAAGCCAGAGAACCCAGTTCGCAAAGTGAGGAGGATGGATGGATGGATGGATAAGGAATCTGTGGCTAGTCTGTGTCTCTACCAGATAAGGTGTTACCAAAAGTAAGTAACTTGTTCATCTGATAGAGACAGCTAGCCGCAGATTCCTTATCTTAGAATTTGATACCAAAGCAATAGCAACCCAGGAGGAGGGCTGCAAACACATCTCACTCAGTCTCGCAAGAAACTAAGGAGTAGTAGACCAGGTATGAGAAAGACAAAGGTGAGAAGAAGTATGTAGCACACTCACAAAATGTAGGAGAGCCACAAACCACAAGAATATAGGAAAAGTTACGGCAGTTTAAGAAATGTCCATGAAAATGAACAGGTGGTTGAGCCACAACAGGTAACGATATGAAGTGCTCCCGAGAAATAGCTGGATGAATGAGGAGCAAAAACATCCAATATTGACTGAGATAGGCATTGAACACCCTTCAAGGGAAAAACTTCAGCTAAAAATATTTGTGATGACAAATAAAAATAATCGATTTAGGTGCCCAAAAAACATCAATTACCTTTGAAAACTAGTGCTAAACACCAATGAGAGTGCACCTACGCTGTTAGTAGGGTAGGTCGCTCCCCCTGCCGCTGCAGCTCCTCCAGGTTCCTGAGTTCCTGAGACCCACCTCACAGTAAGTACCCCCCACCTCCCAGCCCCTCGCCCTGCCCCGCGCTACTCACCCTCTCTCCTGCTCCTGCTTCTTTTCCTCCTCTCTGTCTCTTCCTCCTCGCTCCTCCTCTGCAATCTTCTTCTGTACTCTTCTTCTCTCCGTCTTTTCTCTTCTGTGCGCTCCTCAGCCTCTCCTGTCGCCTCTCTTCTTCCTCATCTTGCTCTGTGGTCTTCTGCCTTCTGCTCTTCGTCTTCTGTATCTTCTTTGTTGATCTTCTGTTCATCTGCTCTTCTGCTTCTTAGTCCCCTGCATCTTCCTCTGTGTTCTTCTGTTCTTCTGTGTTCTTCTCTTCTGTTCTTCTGTGTTCTTCTGTTCTTCTGTGTTCTTCTGTTCTTCTGTGTTCTTCTCTTCGGTTCTTCTGTGTTCTTCCGGTCTTCTGTGTTCTTCTCTTCTGTTCTTCCGGTCTTCTTCTGTTCTTCTGTGTTCTTCTCTTCGGTTCTTCTGTGTTCTTCTCTTCTGTTCTTCTGTGTTCTTCTGTGTTCTTCCAGTCTTCTGTGTTCTTCTCTTCTGTTCTTCCGGTCTTCTTCTGTTCTTCTGTGTTCTTCTCTTCGGATCTTCTGTGTTCTTCCGGTCTTCTGTGTTCTTCTCTTCTGTTCTTCTGTGTTCTTCCGGTCTTCTGTGTTCTTCTCTTCTGTTCTTCCGGTCTTCTTCTGTTCTTCTGTGTTCTTCTCTTCAGTTCTTTTGTGTTCTTTCGGTCTTCTTCTGTTCTTCGGTCCTCTCCGTCTCCTGTCTCTTCCCGCCACTGTCTCTGCCCTCCTGCTCCTGCCTCACCCCCCTCTATCTCTCCACCTATCTCTCACTATCACCCACATCTACCCTTTCGCTACCTGCCTCCCTCACTCCTCTGCCTATCTCTCCACCTAACTCCCTCACTCACCCCCTCCTCCTATCTACCTATTTTTCTATCTCTCCACCTATCTTTCCATCTATCTATTTCCCTATCTCTCCCCCCTGTCCCGACACCCCCTCTGTTACCTTTCTCCCTTTCCTCTCACTCTACCTCTCACCCTCACCCACCTCTACCACACCCCCTCCCCTATCTTTTCAACCCTACTCCTATCTCCTTATTCTCCTAAAACTCTAACACTCACCCCCCTCCACCCTTAAATCCCCCTCCCCCAGCTCTTCTCACTCTACCTGTCCCCCCCCCCTCGCGCTTTCCCACCGCGACCTCCTGCACGCCCCCGCCCCCCAGCTCCCATTCGCCCCCAGCTGACCCCTCCCCCCCTCCTCCCTCTTATGGCGGCCGCTGTGCAACCGCGCCAGAGGCAAGCCCGTCTGCGCCCGTCTGCGCCCGTCTGCGCCCGTCTGCGCCTGGCCCGCGCCCAGCGCCACGACCCCTGGTCCCCAGCCCTCCCCTACCCCGCTGACCCGCTACGATCCCACCACCCTCCACGCCCTCAACCCCAGGCACTCCAACACCTGCTTCCAAGCCCACCCCAAGCGCACCCATGGACCCTTCGCCTGTAACTCCTGCAAACGCATCTTCCACCACGCAACTACCACGACCACCAGCCCACGCGCTATCAACCACCTCAAGTGCATCCTGGTCAATGCTCGCTCTGTCCACAAGCACACCGTTGAACTCTGGGACCTCCTGGACTCCACAGCTCCGGACGTTGCCTTCATCACGGAAACCTGGATGAACGCCTCATCAGCTCCAGACATCGCCACTGCCATCCCCGAAGGCTACAAGATCTCCAGAAAAGACCGCACCAACCAAGTAGGAGGAGGTATCGCCATCGTCTTCAAAGACTCCATCAGCGTCACCACCTCCACCGAAGACACCCCTCTCGGGTCGCTGAACATATGCATTTTCAAATTCTCAACGACCCCAGGACCACCCTCAGAGGATCCCTCGTCTACCGTCCCCCCGGACCGCGCGCCCCTTTCAGCGACCCCATCGCCGACTTCATCTCCCCGCACGCCCTCGCCGGACTACATCCTCCTAGGCGACCTCAACTTCCATCTGGAACAGAACAACGACCCCAACACCACCGCCCTGCTCGACAACCTCGCCAACCTCGGCCTCAAGCAACTGGTGAACACCGCCACCCACCTCGCCGGACACACGCTCGACCCTATCTTCTCCGCAGCAAACACATCTTCTTCAGCCACACCTCCGCTCTACACTGGACCGACCACAGCTGTATCCACTTCACATTCCGACGCGAGACCCGCCACCTCCGCACTCAACTCATCCCTCGTCGACAGTGGAACAAGATCCCCGAAGAGCAACTCTTCTCCGCACTCGCCGCCAACCAACCCACCCTCACCACCGACCCCAACGACGCAGCCCTCAGCCTCACAAACTGGATCTCCAACTGCGCAGACAACCTTGCTCCCCTCAAACGCATGCATCGACAGACCAACGCCAAAAAACCTCTCTGGTTCTCTGACACCCTCAAAGAATCAAAGAAAACTTGTCGCACCCTCGAGAAGGCCTGGCGCAAGGACCACACCACTGACAACATGACCGGCCTCAAGAACGCTACCCGCGAACACCACCACCTGATCCGCGCTGCCAAAAGGAACTTTTTCACCGACAGACTGGACAAAAACAGCCACAACAGCAGAGAACTTTTCAGCATCGTCAAGGAGTTCGCCAACGCCGTCACGCCCTCACAGGATTTGTGCGAATCCCTCGCCACATTCTTCCATCGCAAGATCAGCGACCTCCACGACAGCTTCGGACATCAGACCCAACCAAACATCACCGAACCCGCACCCCCGGCCTTCACCCTCAACAACTGGACCCACATCAACACTGAAGAAACCAAATCCATCATGAACTCTATCCACTCCGGCGCCCCTTCGGACCCCTGCCCTCACTTCATCTTTAATAAAGCCGACGACATCATCGCCCGCACCTCCAGGCCGTCATCAACTCTTCTTTTTCGTCTGCTACCTTCCCCGAATGCTGGAAACACGCCGAAGTCAACGCCCTCCTAAAGAAACCCACGGCTGACCCGAGAGACCTGAATAACTTCCGCCCCATCTCTCTCCTGCCTTTCCCAGCCAAGGTAATAGAGAAGACCGTCAACAAACAGCTGACCACCTTCCTGGAAAACAACAACCTGCTCGACCCTTCACAAACCGGATTCCGAACCAACCACTGCACGGAAACCGCCCTCATCTCAGTCACAGACGACATCAGAACCCTGATGGACAATGGTGAAACATTGGCCCTCATCCTCCTCGACCTCTCGGCTGCCTTCGACACCGTCTGTCACCGCACCCTAATCACCCGCCTCCGCTCCACCGGGATCCAAGGCCAGGCCCTGGACTGGATCGCCTCCTTCCTCTCAAACCGTTCCCAAAGAGTTTACCTCCCACCGTTTCACTCAGACCCCACCGAGATCATCTGCGGCGTACCTCAAGGCTCATCACTCAGCCCGACACTGTTCAATGTCTACATGAGCCCCCTCGCCAACATCGTACGCAAGCACGACATCATCATCATCACCTCCTACGCCGACGACACCCAACTTATACTCTCCCTCACCAAGGACCCCGCCAGCGCCAAGACCAACCTACAAGAGGGTATGAAGGACGTCGCAGATTGAATGAGGCTCAGCCGCCTAAAGCTGAACTCTGACAAAACGGAAGTCCTCATCCTCGGCAACACCCCGTCCGCCTGGGACGACTCCTGGTGGCCCACGGCCCTCGGCACCGCACCGACCCCCACAGACCTTCTCACCATGACCAAGCAAGTCAACGCCGTGTCCTCCGCCTGCTTCCTCACCCTCCGCATGTTCCACAAGATCTTCCGCTGGATCCCCGCCGACACTAGAAAAACCGTGACCCACGCCCTCGTCATGAGCCGCCTGGACTACGGCAACACCCTCTACGCTGGGACCACCGCCAAACTCCAAAATCGCCTGCAACGCATTCAAAACGCCTCGGCCCGCCTCATCCTCGACGTACCCCGCAACAGGCACATCTCCGCACACCTGAGACACATGCATTGGCTCCCAGTCAGCAAAAGGATCACCTTTCGACTTCTCACCCACGCACACAAAGCCCTCCACAACAAGGGACCGGAATACCTCAACCGTCGCCTCAGCTTCTACGTCCCCACCCGCCTCCTCCGTTCCTCTGGCCTCGCGCTCGCTGCCGTCCCTCGCATCCGCCGCTCCACGGCGGGTGGGAGGTCTTTCTCCTTCCTGGCAGCCAATACCTGGAACTCCATCTCCACCAACCTCAGGACCACCCAGGACCACTCCGCATTCCGGAGACTCCTAAAAACCTGGCTTTTCGAGCAGCAGTAACCACCCCCCCCCTTTCCCCTAGCGCCTTGAGACCCGCACGGGTGAGTAGCGCGCTTTATAAATGTTAATGATTTGATTTGATTTAGTATGGAATACAGTGCAAACCTCTCTGGAATACCCTCATCATTCTGTGCCATTAAGCTATCTCATACATGAGTGTTTAGAAAAATAAGTTAATATAATGTTCAACAGAAATAGAAGTTACTCTGAGTACAGAGGAGTAGTGTAAGAACAAAGAATATAAGAACATAAGTATGCAAATTCACTTGCGCATGATCTAGAAGCGTATTGCACTGCTTCTTCTCCGCCTGCTGCTTTTTCAAGCAGTCACGCAGTTTTTATGGGGGCAGCAGACTCCTACTGTGTGCATATATAGGAGCAGCAGGATTTGTTACTGGCAACATTTAAGCCGCTACCAAAGAAGAGTATGTTTTTGCCAGTGGTACTGCAGAACCACATGATGACAGTCTGGGCATGGCCAGTGCACGTCTGCGTGGCCTCAGTTTGCTGATGTCAAGCTGAGCTCTGCTCAAATGCCCCTTCTCAGCCCTTGGCCCCTGTGTTGGATCCGTGAAACCCAAAAGTGCTGCCATGATCTGGGGGTAGCCGTGAGTGCTGTACTCTTGTGTTTTTTTTATGGGCTCTCTTTCTGCTTTCTCCCTGCTGCAGAGGCTCCCAGGTGGCTGGAGGTTTGTCCGGCCCTCCCACTGGTATTCTGTTTCGCCGTTGGCTGCCGAGGAGGAGGGCAGCGGTGGGAGTAGATGGAATCTGTTGGCCAGAGGGAGGGGAAGATAGACCTAACTGAAGAGAGAGAATACACTTAACTGGAAAAAAAGAAACACAAATTCAAAATTAGGCTGATATCATACATCTGAGCTCGAAAATGAAAAGACAGAAAACTAAAGTCAGCTGTCATAATTGCCTGTTTGACCACAACAGAGGTGAGCTGGGGACAAGAGCAGTAGCGATCACAGCCAGCACAGTAGTAGGGTGCAGGGGAGAACAGTGGCGGTAGAGCTGCTGAACTAGGTTGAACTCCTTGGTCGTGGAAGCACTCTGACTAGGTTTGGTTGCGGTTTGTGGCCTGAGCTTCCTACCCCCTAGCTCCTCCTGTCATCTTCTTAGAACTCACGCCTGTAGGAAAGTAGCATCGTTCTGACATAGTTACCCTCACTTTTTGCCTGGTGTCAGTGTGTATAGAATGTCGTACACTGGGATCCTGCTTATCAGGACCTCAGTCTCTGTGGTCTCTCCTCTAAATGGGTTTGTTGGTAAACTTTTGCACCCCACAATTGGCATAGTGGTGCACCCATATAAGTCGATGGTTTATGGTACCTAGGTACCCAGGGAATTGGTACACCAGCGGTCTCCCATGGGCTGCACTATGACTTATGCCACTCATAGGAGCCCATGCAAACTGTGTCTGAAGGCCTGCCATTACAGCCTCTGTGGAATGGTGCATGCACCTTTCACTTAAGATATAAGGCTTACCTTATATCGCGGTCACTGCACTTGGACACTGTAAGTCACCCCTCTGGTAGACCCTTCAGCCCAAGTTCAGGGTTCATGTTCCTAAGTTCGAGGGTACCCCTGCATGAGCAGAGGTACCCCTACAAACACCAGGCTCCATTTCCTGGGCTTTTCAAGTGCGGGGAAGGTATCTTAAGGTTTGTAGTGACACTGGTCAACACAAGTGTTCCAACTATATAATGGCTTCTTCAAACCTAGGCATGTTTGGTATCAAACATGTTGCAAACCTACAACTACACCGATTCCAGTGCTAGTTGCATGATACCATGTACTCTGGGAGTTCCTAAGAGGATTCTCCAGTCCTGCCTGTACAGCCTTGCTGGGTCTCCCTGCCATCCCAAGCTGCTGCAGCCCCCAGCCACAGTTCTGCCCTCCTGCTGCTGAGCCTAACTTGAGCAGGGGAAAGGAGAACAAAGGGTTTCTTGTAGGAGGGGGTTGTGAACTCCTCTCATTTAGAACTAGGTGTCTGTGGGCTGGGGTAGCCTCCCAGTGCAACCAGACTGCTTTGAAGGGCATATTTGGTGCCGCCCATGCATAAACCGATTTGCATCAGTCCTGGAACCTCTGTTTCTCACTCTGGTGTGAAACCACACAAAGGACAGGGAAGTGACCATCCCCCTGTCCAGCTCCTCCCCTGGGGAGGTACACAGAACTCTGCCAGGCGGCCTGTTAATTCTGCCGTCCTGCAAACAATGTAAGCAGAGGCCTCTGGGAGCATCTGACTGGTCAGGCCAGGTAGATGACTTCCCTGACCCCTCTGATAGGTGGGTCACTGCACAGAGTGACCAGCCCCCGTTTAGGGTTACTCAAGGGCTCCCCCGAGGGCGAGTCCTTATATTCATCGAGCAAGACTCTACAAGGAACTCCCTGCAAGACATCATCTGCTCCTGGCCTCCACAACCACTGCTGGTCTGCTTTTGGAACTGAAACAAGACTGTATCCAGTTGCAAGGACTCCTATTACAACATTGTTTCTCCAGCTCCTGCAAGATTTCTGCAACATCCATGCATCCTCCTAGGTCACAAGGACTTTGTATGCGTCCAAGAAGCAAGAAAGAATCTCCCTCCATCTGCAGACACCTCAAGACGACATCCACCGACTGGTGGATCCTCCTGTCCCCCCGACAAAAAAAGGCTCTGCTCACAGGTGATGGTTCCTTGGCCCCCTTTGGGTCCCTCTGACCAACTTGGGAGACGGTGGTCCCTTGCTGTAGCCACTGGAACGGGCCGTAACTTTTGCCAAGGCTTGTTGACTCTTCCTCCAGGAGATCTTCAGGCTCCAATAAGCCCCAGCCTCAAGCACTCAGCAGCTCGAAGATCAGCTTCCACTCTGCAGCTCCTGTGATGTGGGACTCCTGTTTTGTTGTGATTAGGGCAAGGAAAACCCAAATGCTATTCTGGAACGTAAAAACCTGTTGATTTAATGAAACGGACAGAATAATAAAAAACAGTCACTATGAGGAACCTTAAGGCCTCGGCATCTTTTTGGGCAATGCAGCCTATTATCTAAAAGATGCATTCTGGGTATGCAAACCCCTACATTACCAATAACTAATGTTTGTGGGATGCATTCCAATGTTGTAGGACTGGACAGTTACCTTTTTACCTAAGGGGTGCTAGATGAACTTGCTGGGGGCACCATGACAGTAAAGATTTTCAGAAACTGAATTAACTTGGTGTTTAACTTTTCATTACTTGGGTCAAGAGCTGTTATGACAGCCGACCTGCAGAACCGGACTCCCAGGATGTTAAATTCTTTTCTCAGCAGTTCCCTTCTCTGGCGTCCCAGAGCTGGACAAACGCAAACCACATGGATAAGAGTCTCCCTAATCTGATGACATAGTCTACAAGCCTGTGATTGCCATCCTGTCTCACTTTTCCATTTCGGGAGGAAATCCAGGGTTGGTAGATCTCTCAACTTCATCCGTAAGAGGGTTTGCTTCGTTTTTCATGCTAATGTGGCGGATTGGATACGGGGTTCTTTATCCCGCACATATGAATTTAGAACTAACCATCCATGAGATAGATTAGCTAGAGTCTCCATGTCTTCTAACCAGCTTAAGATCTTAGCCAATTTGTTGGCTCCTTTTCTGAAGGCTGGTCCCGGTAGTAAGTTGCCCCACAAATCACCCAGTTTAAGCCGGGCTATGCTTTTTTCCCCAGTAATCCTTACAAATGTTGTTACCCCTCTCAAGATTGATTGCATGCCAGACTAGGTTTGCTAAAGTCCCCGTGGGAGCTAAATGGAGTTTGTAGCAGCCGTTGACAAAAGCTGCCGGCCTTGCCAATGATTGCTTTGTTAGTGAAAACCCTAGTCTGATTTTACCAAGGCTTGTTGATGGCACTGCTGGCCACTGACCCTCCTGCAGTCCAGCGACCAACATGGAACAGCTTGAGGGCAACTCGAAGGATCTCCTGCATCCCTTAGACTCCGCAGCTGGACTTCACCGTCCTGCAGGAAACCCGCCTTCAAGAGGGTGAGCGTTGCCTACCTGCACCGCCTGGAAATCCCTGAGTGGCTTGGACACTGTCCCCTTCTTTTTAAGATTCTTCATGTACGGAGCTCACCTTTGGGTTCCACTGGCCTGGTCCACGGGTCGTGACAGAAACTGGACAACCAAGCGTTCCATTATCTTCGACTAGGATTTTCAATGCCACTTCACCCCTATTCACCTGGGTTCCCTGGTGTAGGTAGTCTGGCCTTCTGGGTATCTATGAGTGGGGGGACTGTTCAACCTTCTTTGTGCCAGCTGTTTTCCTCTGGTCCACTGGGAAGGGTCCTGAATCCATAAAAATCCAACCGCTACAGTCCTATGTTAGCCTATCGGGCACCCAGCTCGACAAGAACTGTGCACCCGAGCGCCTGTGGGATTTCTGGTACTTATCTCAATTTCTTACTCCCCCAGCACCTGGGATTCTGACATATTTAACTTGGTTAGACACCTTCATTCTTATACCACTTTCTTAGTATATGGTTTGGCCACCCCGTAGAGTCCCATGTATTTCTGTGCTTTTCCTCCTAGTTTCTAGTTGTATATTGTGTATGTCGAGATCTCCAAGTGGAGATACACCAGTGTTAATACAGTAGTGTTGTAATAACGAATAGTTTATTTTTCAAACACTTTGGTGTGGTTCTTTCTTGACTGAGAGTTACTAGCGTACGACTTTTGTATTGTAACTGCTTTACACTTCTGTTAGGTAAGCTTTAGCTGCTCACCACAGCTACCCCTAGAGGGCTTTTGCTGTCTGGACACATAAACACTATCACTAAGGGTTGCCTGGACTCAGTATAAGGTGCCACACCATAGGTGTACACCATAAACTGAGCCAGCATCCTACAACATCTGATACTGCTTATGCAACCAAGGATAATAAATCTTTTTTCTTTCTGAAAACTGGGATAATTATTGGACAGCTGTTGGAATTGGCTGACTTTAGCAGTCTAGCATCACCATAACAATTGCCAGTACAGCTATGGGTGTAAAGAAACTAGTTGGGAACAAGTGAAAAACAAAAGCTTGTGTCCTTTGGACCCCAGGCAGCAACCTCCTGCTCAGAAACTCGCAGAAGTCAAATACCTCCCTAAATCCGGCCTGTACCCTGGGTACCAGCCAACTAGTCTGCTCAAAACTACTTAAACTATTTAAACAATTGAATTTTGGTTGTCAAGGTTCAGAGTAATAGTGGCAGGAACAATATGTGGTCAGGGAGAGAAAGAGTAACGCAACCTCCGATTAGAAGAAAGAGGAAGCTGCAATCTTTGCGGTCTGCAAAGAGCTCGAAGGCCAAATTGTCTTGGGGTCATTAGTCCTAAATTTCCCCTGTATCACAAATGTATGAGAAGTCTACAAAAGTAATGCATGCATTTTATTTCATATAGGACCCTTTTGGGGCTATCCTTACCATCTCTGAGGACAAATCTACTCTTCCAACCCCAGTTTCCCTAGCAAAAAGGGAAAATAGTCTTGCATAAGATTTAAGCGGCAAAGTCTGGCCCGACAAAGGGAATGGGGGACATAACCCTAAATAAAGAACTAGAAGAGAATCGATAACTGATCTCGAGGTATTCACTCTACGATCGCTATTGGCTTTCCTCAGCCCATCATCGTCTTCGTTAAGAGTCTCAGAAGAGTTTTAAAAAAATAAATAAAAAAATAAATGGTGTCCCATTTCCACTAGAGGTCACAGTAAATGTTCAAAAAGAACAAGACGTTTTGGAAAGACACCTGGCACAGGAGGAAGGAGAACAAATGAATTGTACAGGAACTGATCAAAATGAGCAGTATCATCTGAACCTTAAGGGATTTTCTCAGTTTAACCTAAATTCGTTAGACTTATGTCTTCACTCAAATCAAATGGCAGATGATCAGAGTTATTGGAATACAAATCTAACAGAAACAAAAGGGAGGACAAACAAATTGCACTTTCAGGAGGTGACTGAGTTCCACTGCTGGAGCAAACTGTGCAGTGCTAACAATCCACCTAATAAGCCAATAATAGACCCGGCCATTGTTGACACTGATTGTCAGATAGACCAAAAAAACTGGGAGCTTTGGTCTGGGAATAAACAGGAAGGGGGAACACCCATTGCAAATTCCCTCAGGGAAGATTGACTATGGGGCAATGTGGGACACATCCTATTCAAATCCTCACAGTTAACCCTTTATGCTTTGACATATCTGTCCACAAAAATTGATGTCCTAGTGGACATGTTAAATGCCATGGCAAAATCAGTCTCGGGGATTGACTGAAAGTTGACTGACTTAAAGAAACTGATAATTTTAAATTTGCTGAAACAACACATATCGAATGCACATATGCCCCATAAGTTAATAAGTTGTCGACAATACCAAAGGCTCTTACTACTTTAATGGAAGATTTAAAACCAAACTGGATATTTCCGGCTATAATGAGAATCAAATTCTACCAGCACAACCAATACAGGCCGGCAGCAGGTCATATGAATCTACTAGCGTAAGTATCGATAGGAGAGTGGCAGAAGGTGTTGACCAGTGTACAAAAACGGCTGAGGAGAGACAAGTCCACGAATAGCGAGTACAGCATAAATGTAGGTGTCCCATTTACAATCAACATTCTCGGCTTAATAAAACAACTTGATGAACCACTGACAAAAGAACAGAGTTAAAAACAACATAAGGCCAGAAATAAAACTAAGGGTTTCGCAATAGTCGCTATTGGTACATTTGAAAGCACATTAGCTAATAATGCAATAGTTAACGCAAAAAAGTTAGTGACTGGGCCTAGCCACAATATCAAAGACAAGCAAATTAGTAAAACGACCCACCCTCTATTTGATAAACAGCGGTGAATATTTGAGCAAGGCGGCACTAACCTAAATGATGACTTGGCCCTCTCTACAGAAAAAACTACACCAAAGGGTAGTTTCAGCTCCCTTGGGAGCTTGGCTAGGCAGGAAGACAGTCAGGGGAAGGAACTCCCACAGTGCCAACACCCTATGGCTATGAAGGGGAGCATTGTATAACAGTGTCAATACCCTATGGATAACCTAGGAGTGTAGCCCAGGAGAAATTGTAATTGATAAAGAACCACACAAGGAATTGCTGCTCAATATATGACTACAAAAGAATTGGATACTCTGAAAAGCCAAACAAGTGTATCAATGAAAACAGACTCTGTGACCAGTACACATCTTCTGTCCAGGCTATCTGACCCTTCAACGGCTAGAAGACAACCAGGCCCTGAATCAACAAGCCTGGGCACTAAACACTGGAATAAGCTCCCTTGCCCGCTATATGGTGGTAGTCAAATTGTATTTATGCCAGAATACCTGTTAGGGTGCGCACAACATACTTAACTGTACCTTTCATAAAGGCAGATGCCCCTGACGGGCAGATATGCAGCCACTCCTGATCTAAGCAGGTACACCACAATGTGAAATCCTTGAAACTGTGCTTGTGGAACGTCACTGGAGTAAACACCAAACACCAAAACAAGGACCTGACAACTATTTGGGTGAATACCAAATTAGTTTACTGCAAGAAGCCTGAGCAATGTAGCCATTCACAACAGTTGGGTATATTTGCTACTTTTCTACAGTGCATAAAATAGAGGCCTGGGTGTTGATGGGGGGGTGGAGGACTGGAGGTTGGTGATCCTCATAGCTGTAGCTTTAAACATATGTAGCAAACAGTTGGAAGTAGATGATTTAAACATTTGGGCAGTCAAACTACATAACTAGCATAAATAAATCAAGAGCCTGCTGCTGGTAATTCACCTTTATATCCACCTTTATGTTTGTTCTAGGAAGTTGATGCCTCTTAAATTGGTAGACATTTTATTAATCTGTCTATGAGATTCAGCGGCCCGGAAATTCTAATTACAGGGGACTTTAATATGAATTTACTTTAGCCCCTTTCTCTTGAAGATCAAATCTAGCTACAGGACAGTCTTTGGGCTGTCCCGAGTCAGCCTGATGGGATCAAAGGCACTGGGCCTACGGACGAAGAAGCGGTCTTGATGGTAAAAGATCTGGAGTCTGGGGCTTAGATTATTGAACAGAACATTCCAGTAAGACATCCCTTTCTCAAGGTCTTACTATTCAGCAGGGGTACACTCAACAATAGACTATACAGCGGCAATCCTACCATTGCTCAATTTAATTTTCACCTATCAGATTATAAAGACAAATTAAAGTGATCACAGAGAGCAAATTATGGGGATCAACTTTCCATGTCCTTCCATAGGCATGCAGATCGTCTCTCAGGGGAAATAACTACAACTATTTGCAGGAACCTTTGTTGGTCAGATGGCACAATATTGGGGCCATTGCATGTGCTCTGGTAATGCAATGTTTTAATAAGGAAACCCTTGATCGAATAACTATGTGGACCTCCTTTACAGAGAAACCTTTGGCCATTTACTCTTTAAATAAACATCAAAGCACTCCCAACCTATATAGCGCACACAGGATATAAATTAATTCAGATATCTGCCTCTAATAGCCAGATAAGGAGGAATCGAAATACTATCTTGAGATTAGCAAAGAATCAACCAGGGAACTATAAAGTCTAATCTGATCTGAAACACATAAACAAAATATATATCGAAAGTCAGTTTGCGAAGAGAAAATATTGAAGAAGCATGATTTCTGGGCCTCAAGCATTACATCAAAGTAAAATAAACAACTTGCGAGGTTTCTGGGAAATGGTAAATAATTTGAACTGGGCCCCAATGACTATAACAAGTTCCAACATAGCGGAATCAGGTTTGATTGATTTTCTTACTGAGCATTTTAATCATTTCCTAGAGGACACAGAGGTTCCAACTCACTTGGGGAAAAAATTGGCTTCTTCAGAATCCTTCTTGGGGAGGAAAGTGGCATCTACTGAAACCCTCCCGGGCCCCGAAGATACTATCATCATTTTTTTCTGCAAATGAAATAAGGAGATTAATTGGAAAGAGCAGAAAAGAATGGTCTCTGTGTCCAAATGGAATACCAAATGCTGCTGTGTACCAAACCAACCCAATATTTTGGGCTGAAAGACTTGCAGTAGTTTTAAATAATTCCCTCAAGCTGTAAGTTAGTCTGGCCTCATGAGAAGGGCTTGATTATTACCCCCATTTTTTAAGGGGGAAACTGCTCCTGTCCAAGAAACTACTTTCTAATCACTCTGACAAATACTGAGGCATAGTACTTTGCAGGCCTCCTTTTAACAGAACGTTTGTACTGGGCAACAGAAAATCACAATAGTCCATCAAACACCAGGGTTTGTACAAGGAGGAGGGACAGCAGCTCATATTCTATCCTTGTCAGTAATCTTGGACAAACACAGTTTGGAAAAACAAGCTCTCTACCTATGTTTTTTGTATTTTAAGTCGGCATTCAACTATGTGCAGCATAACCTTCTTTGGAAAACGTTAGCCTCCTAGGGTATTCCTGCTCATTTTTTAAAAGCAATACAGATGTTGTACACCAGTACCTGGACGAGGGTGAGGTTTGAGGATGGCTCTTTCCTGTCTAGGTAACAAAACATCAAGGACTGAAACAAAGCTGGGCACTTGCACTATAATTGTTTAATCTTTTTTTTTAACAGACCTGTCACCAGCCCTGGGCAGTGTAAACACATATTCACCTAAACTGGGAGGTATGCATATCTCTAACCATTTGCATGCAGATGATGTGATACTTTTAAGCCAAACAAAAATTAGTCTGCAACAGCTTATTGACAGGTTATCCCAGTGCACAAAGGCAAATGGAATGCTGATAAATGAGAAGAAAACAAACATTATGGAAATGAGTAAAAGAAAGTGCTGAAATTGCATAAATAGTACCTACAAGGGCAAGAATTAGGATCAGTCAAAATTTATGGGTACTTCAGAGTCATATTTGTTGGCAGGGGCTACTTCCGGCACCATAGACAAGACTTGAAGAGAAAGGATAACGTGCTCCTGCTTGCTTTCCGTACTCTACAGCGATCGTTAGATGGACCAAGCTATCTACCTTTGTTAAAAGTAATTAAAGCTAAATTATCAACGAGCCCAAGTTACAGGAGTGAGGCATTACGAGGGAAAGACGTGAAAATCTCAAACTAGGTAGTCCCAAAAAAATTTATGTCACTTTTTCAGCTACCTCATTATACCACCCAAGCCCAGATAAGGACAATTGAATCAAATCATTGGAAGAAAAGGGAGCTCTATTAAAGTATGGAAATGTTTACGGTCAACCACTGGAAACCAACTTTTCCAGTCACTCTGGAAAGAAATTTGTTCAATGACCAATGCACCTCCTAGGCAATACTTAGACCAAGCTCTGGTCGATCTGGGTGCTCGACCGCTTTAGGAAAGCAGCATTTCCTATGTCGCTTTTAAAAAAGTGATTAGCCATATAACAAAATAAATCTCCTTGGCAGCAAATTAAGAGACCTTCTCGGTCACGTCCCACTCATGGATGGTTATAAATGAGTATAAAAAACTCAAGCCTCAAACCTACCTGGAGACTGGGTGGTCGAGGAAGAAAAAGGTCCCTTTCATTCGGTATCATCTTGGACTCCTCCCTGGTCAGGCCCAGGATGCCCCTTGGCTATGGGACCGAAAAAAAGGTTTTGTGTTGGTAGTGTGGTTCCGGAGATGAGACTATTGCTCATATATTCTGCCTTTGTAAAGGCATGTTAAGAGAGAGGAAGGTCCTGCTAAATGTAGCTTTTTATCAGAGAGGAATTTGTACTTGTAGACAAGCATGTTTTAAAGCAACAGACACTGCTTCAAACTGTAAATTTACTAAATTCTTGAAAATTGCGTCAAGAAACTGTGACTGAGAAACTTTAACAGAGTTATAGTTTGTTAAGGTATTACTGTGATTATATGCGAGTCTCTAACAGATGAATGTAGTAAGAAATTATACCAGGAGCACGTTTTACTGTGACAAAAAAAATTATGAAAAAGGGTTTTAGTATTGTAATTTTCAGAAGTATCAGGCACTTTAGCATTTCAACACTTTTTTAAAGATAGGGATACAAATGGTGAGTGAGGGAAGATAAGGTTTTAAAGAAAAGTTTTCATAGGAAATGTGATAATCCATTATTGTCTGCTATTATAAAAACCTTCCAACGTAATTTATCTACTGATGTATGGACTGTGGAATTAAAGATGCTAAGAAGCTTGCTGGGGAAAAAAAGATAATGAAAACATTATTTAATAATGTGAATTTTATCTGTTAGGCGCTCTAGCACATTAGCACCTTCCTCAATCTATTATTTTAGGTTTGAAAATGATTTCAGTTAAGAATGTTTAAGAAAAATGGGGTCAAAAAAAGTCATGCACTGTAGACCGTAAGGTGGTACAGAATTGCATGCATGTAAAAAGTTATTTTTTGATGAATACTTTGCGCTTTTATCATAGGTATTGTAGCACTTTAGTACCGAGGCCCATTAGCACTTAAGTTATTGCAGTGTTTGGATACGTTGTATACAATTGAGGATTATGTGTTTTAAATATGAATTGTATTATTAGTGTAATGGTTTTAATTAAATATGCAATTCTTAATAAACTTGAACTTCTAAATAACCAGTGGTACTAGGTGTAATACAGTAATGCAAGGAAAGATTTAAAAACTTGTCTGCTGCCAACATTGTTACTCTAAGGACCTTAAGAAAATGGCTGGTCTCACCACAAAGCCCTCTATATATATATATATATGGGCACTTATAGAGCCAGATGTTTTCATTCTGGTAAAATTAAGTATGAGATTTGTAAAACCCAATAACCACAAGTGACTCACGTCTAGACCAATAAAGTAAGGGATTGTATGCTAAGGGCTAAATTGTTGGGAGAGCAGCAGTTACTCATGGTCATATTTATGATTTTGCTGATTCACTAAGTCAATAAACCCACCTCCTACCATCTTCTTGAAGGACACAAGAAGGCAATCCAATTTCATGCCTCAAGGCAATTGGTAGGCGCATGAGTATGAGCTTCATAAATACATTTCATGTGGATGCTTCTAACTGCAGGTTCCACACGTTAAGAATATCCCCCAAGTACCAGATTGGATCCATTGAGTTCTGAGCATTGTATGTAGGTGGCAGCATCCTAGCTCTGTACCACCTCAGACGTGATAGAGTGGAGCCACATGTAAACACTACTCTTGCCAGCTGACATCACTTCCTTTCTTTTGCACTGTCCCAGGCAGATGCAGAACGCTGCTCCCATCATTAACAATCTTTGGCATTTCTAAATTGTTCCACGTGTTGGGGGAATGTGCCCTACAAAAACTCTCTTTAAGCAGTGTGGAGACTACTGCAAGCAGATTTCGGTCACAGACCCCCACAAAGTGTCTTTGGTGCCTGTGTGCCTGCCATGACTCCAAGTCTTGTCACCAGTGTGCACTAATGCGTCACCAGTATGCACTAATGCAGCTGAAGGCAATCCTAGCTGTACATTGGTGAGCATAACAAGTTGAGGCACGCATCATTCATGTCATGTCCCATTGCAGTCTGCAGATCAGGTCCTGGTCACCAGGCCATTCCAGCAAATAATCCACTTCCTGCTCAAAATCGTGCAAGTCAAAGTCCGTATGCAAGCTGTAGGAAGCTGGCTCTGTATATATT
The DNA here is from genome assembly GCF_031143425.1 of Pleurodeles waltl. Taxonomy (NCBI): domain Eukaryota; kingdom Metazoa; phylum Chordata; class Amphibia; order Caudata; family Salamandridae; genus Pleurodeles; species Pleurodeles waltl. The sequence continues at coordinate 1,044,923,063 of NC_090446.1, read as the reverse complement.
ATATCAAAATTAGATATAGTGTGCACAGAGTATAGTGGTTCCCCAGAGGCTTACCGGAGGCTAAAGTTGATAATACTAATGCTCTCATTTGTGATAGTGTGGTTGAGCAGTTAGAGTTATCAAAGGGTAGTGCAAAGCATTTGTTGTATACAAACGCAGGCAATAAATGAAGCACACACTCAATGACTAACTCCAGGCCAATGTATTTATATTGGAAAAATAAATTTTGTTATTTTATTTCTGGAACCAAAAGGATCTTATTGCTGGTAAGTACATTTTCAAGTAAGTATCTAATAAATGTATCAAAAGCACTTTATTTATATTTGGTAAAGAAAATGGTTTACAGGCAAGTAACACTTTAGACTTTTCAAAGTTGACAGTGCAATTTTCAGAACATTATTGGGGGGGAGGGAAGTGTTAGTGCAGTTTTGAAGTAAGTAAGTACTTGACTTACAGTTCCAGTCTCCGGGGATTAGGATGTCCACTGGTCGGGGTTCAGCATGATCCCAAACTTACACCACCAGCAACACGGATGCAGAGGTCAAAGTTGAAGTTAGGTTTAGAATGGGATCCTATTGAGACTGGAGCGCCCGGAAACAGATAAGCAGGTAAGTACCCGCAACTTCAGTGGGCAGGATTTATGTGAGCACCGGAGGGGCCACAGGTCTGCACCAAACACACACCCTCAACTGCACAGGGGAGGCCAGGTGCAGGGTTCAAACGTAGCGTCAGGTTCTCAATGCTTTTCAATAGGGGGTCCCCGGGGTCTCAAAATTACTGCAGGCTGGGTCCCGGGTGTCGGTTCGGGGAAACCACATGCTGGACAAGGAGGAGGGGTCACCTGTTGAACATTGCTGGACCGGTGGTCGGATTCCCCAAGGTCTTGGGGCTGCGGGTACAGGGGTACCATTAAAGGTCAGGAATCTATGTCCAGTTCTCTTGGGTTTGCAACTCCACTAGCGGGAATGTGGTGAGGCACTGTAACAGGAGGCCTGAGCCTTTGAGACTCACCCCCAAGTGTTAAAGTTCCTGCAAGGGGAGGTGAAGCACACCACCCAGAGCAGGCTTTGTTTCTGTCTCCAGAGGGCACAAAGACCCTCACACTATGGGGTCTAAAACCCGTCTTTTAGTGGCAGCCTGGCACAGAATGGTCAGCCTTAGACTAAAGGGTTAGTTACATCACAGGAGTCATCTCTAAGAGGCCCTCCAGCTGCATTGTACAATAAATCCAACACTAGTATCAGTGTGGGTTTATTGTGCTAAGAGTTTTTCTTTTTTTACCAAACATCCCAGTCTTCATTGGAGCCATCATGGAGCTGTGGAGTTTGTAATAAACTCCCAGCCCATGTCTTTAATATGGCCACACTGCACTTACAATGTCTAAGAATGGACTTAGACACCTGTGGTATAGTGCACCCTGCCTTAGGGCTGAAAGGCCTGCTAAAGCGGTGACTTGCCTATGCCACAGGCAGTGTTTTGTGGACATGGCACCCTGAGAGTGATGCCATGTTGACTTTACCTTTTTCTCCCCACCTGCAAACACAGTCTGCAATGGTAGTGTGCATGTGCTTGGTGAGGGGTCCCTTAGGGTGGCATAATACATGCTGCAGCCCTTAGGGACCCTCCCTGGTCATAGAGCCCTTGGTAACTTTTACAAGGGGCTTAGCTGTGTGCCAGCGGTCTGCCAATTGTGGGAACAAGTTTTAGTACAGTTTTAGGGAAAGGACACTGGTGCTGGGGCCTGGTTAGCAGGATCCCAGCACACTCTCAGTCAAATCAGCATCAATATCAGGCAAAATGTAGATGGGTAACTATGCCATAAGGGGCACTTTGCTACACAAGCATGAGAAACTGAATCCAGTCCTACTCTATTCAGCTGCTCTTGTTCTAAAGGAAGGTTCTAGGTCTTCAAGAACTAAGCTGGACTTCATCAAGTTCGTCAACCAAGGACCCAGTTCTCAGGTGCTTCTAACGCAACCAGATCCCCACAGGCTGCCCTTAACCCCCTTGCAGCACATTAAGGCCTTCAAGAAGGCTATACTGCAAATCTTTAGTGTTCCTCAACTACTTTGATGTGCCTTTGGCCCAACAGATATGCAGAGTCCTCTGGTTTACTTAGAGTGGGTCATCTCTCGATGCATTCTTTCCCCCTTGAGACTCACTACTGAGCCTGGACTGACTCAGTTCTAACCTTCCACTCCGACCCCACAGCTCAGGCAGGTTTCCACTTCACTGATGCCGTTGCCATCTCTACCGGTACCGAACGATGACCCGGTGCTGATGCCTATGTCGGAACCCCAAACTGACTTCTGACCGAGCTTGGCTACAGAATAACTGAAGTGCAACCAGCTGTCGTGGCTGACCCGCCTTTCTCCTGCACTACAGTGGCATTCAGAGGAGCATCTGTCCATCTTTCTGCAGGAGGTGCATCTCTTTCTCTCAAGGGTGCCAGTGATCAAGTACCGGACTTGGAGAAAGGCAAGGGTTGCTGCTTATGCTACTCCTTCATTCCAGAAGAAAGCAGGGGCCTATACCAGACCTTTGGTCTCTGAATGCCTTCTTGTGAGAAGACAAAACCAAAATGCTGAGATTGGCTCAGATTTTATCTGCCATAGATCTGTAAAATTGAATGATGCCCGTGTCTCTGGACTTGAAGCAGAGGTATTTTTATATACCTCTACTACAGTCCCAGAGGCGTTACTAGCAGTTCAAGGTAGGCGAGGAACTCTTTCAGTTTGCAGTTTCTGTTCCTCAACAACTGCCTGCTGAAGGTGGGCTTGCCACAGTCAGTTGTAGACTACCTCCAGACAGCTGAACTATTAACATCCATGGGTTTCCCCATAAACCAAAGTCACACACTGTTCCCTAACAGAGGTTTGCCATTCATTGCTGAGCGTCTCTGCTTTTAAATCAGCAGGGCAGGATGCTGTCATAAATACATCTTTAGACCGGAAGAATTTATTTGCTTGGCTAGTGGTTGAAACATTGGAGTAAATGCAAACAGCCATTCATACAGATAAAGTTAGTGGATGTCTGGTAAAGTAAATGGAAATAAGTTGGCTATCATATTTTACAACATCCTGTTCTGGGGAAATGCAGAGAAATGGGTCCTATGCACTCAGCATGCATAGCACCCTTACAACATTACATGTATGTGTTATTTGGACTGTCCGAGGAAGCAGTAAACACTATAACTGATTAGAGGTAAATGATAGGACCTTGGTTCTAGTTGTCCGAACAGTCACCAACGAATACATCCACCAGCTCCCCAAATTATTTGTTTGTGTTTAGTGGAGAACTGGACAGTCATTTAATGTATGACTCAATCTAGGTCCATTTGTCACTTATCTGTGTGTAAACAGGAGGACCAGAACAATACATTGTTTACCAGATAATCCTTTTGTGGAAAGATTGAACAAGCTTATCCACTACCTTGAACAGCACCCCCTGCTTGGACTTGAAAATTTGTGCTGTGTTGGATAATGTTAGCACTTTTGAACCAATGAATCAAACTACCTTAAAACATCCCCCCTCAAGGCCCTTTCTTTGGTAGCAATCACCTCTTTGCAGTGGGATTCAGGCAGTTACAACTGAACAGCCCAATATACAAATGCATGAAGATCTGGTTGGAATAATAACACACCCCAAAATTATTTCCCTGGGTGATTTGAGCTATTCATCATGAACAATTCAGTTGCAAATCTTTCTTTCAGGATTTAACTTTTATAGTAGAAAAAAAGTAGATTTTGGATGGGCAGAAACATATTCCGTAGATAAGATATGATTAAGGCTCCCAGTTTTTTTTACTGATTTCTAAAGGTGAATACAGACAGACAACTGCGATTCTTGTGAGCAACTCTCCGTGCTGTTCTTCATGAATTTGAGGCCAACATCTGAGCAGATACAATCACGAGAAGTTAATGCAACAGGATGAAATGTCCTTAAATACAGGCATATATATTAGCATATATTTGTATATAATGCTAATATTTATCTGTGGGTGTAGTATTTTGTTATATTTGAGTGCTTAATGTGGTAAAACAAGACAGGCATCAAATTAGCAGTTAAAAAATGTGGAAATATAAAATTTTACGACTCCATTTAATGTCAAAACACAAAATAAATATGGATAAATACCACTAAGATGCCCGAAAAATAAATATGGATAAATACATACGGAAATGCTTAAAAAATAAATACTATAAAACTGGGAGCTCTAGATATGGTAAGTCAGAGAAATGCACAGTTTTGCTTGTGTCTCCCATTCATGTCATTTATTGGGAACTTGTCTGACTAAGCCTTCTGTGTGGCTCCAATTTAGCCACCGTGAAAGGATTATGGTATTTGGATGTCTCTTGCTACCCTTTAGAAAACTTCAACTCAGAAGGCATGACATCAGTCATACATAGCAAGTGGAATAAAACTGCATTGCTCTATTCTCCTATACATCTCAGTTGTCCATTCTCTTCTGGCAGTCCTGGACAACTGAATACACTTCTTGAGCATTATTTTGCATCTTTCCATGGTGACGGTATAGTGCACTCCTCTTTTACTCTCTTGGCTAGGAAAGACTCAATTTCCGTAAAGGTCAACTGCATCCCATTGTCCTTCAGTGTGGCCTAGTGTTGCTTTCGCTACTGAGCCCCTTTTCTACAAATTATTAACCACATGCGTGGTCAGCTATTTTGCTATAGTCATCTCAGACAATCAAGAATGAACATCCATCAAAACAAAGAGATACACTGGCAGAGTGCAGTTAGTCACCAGCCCAACAGTATCAAAACATTTTTCTCCCAGGGCTTCCTGGATATTTCCCTCCATGCCATAGGTAGTGTTCTCATGTTTTTTACTTAGTCGCTCACACTGTAATCATTACAATCCCAACCTGTAGGGCCAGGCCACCAGTAAAAACTCCTAAATCTCTCCTTAGTCTTGGTCCAGTTAGCTGACATGCCATATTAACCAATCTTGTTCTCTTGAGTAATAGGCCATTCTGTACCAACAATTCAGTCTAAGTGCCCCAAACCGCTTTACTACTTGATCACTAAAACCAGCCAGACAACTCCCCAACTAACCTACACCCATTATTAAGAATCAAATCCTGCCCGTTCTGGCTATCCAGTTGTCCCTTAGCATGAAGCACCGGAGCCGAGTCAGTCTATTATCCCTTAGATAGTGACTTAGAATGAGCTGTAGGTGCACACTGAGTTGAAGTGGGTGCTTGGACACTGCTGCACCTGGAGGCATCTATGGGTGGTGAGATTGATCACTATCCAGCCTATGTGCTTTGGTGCACATACAGGTCGCTGCGGTCCTCAGTGGCCTGAAAGAAATATACATCCTTTGAGTAGAGTTCTAATGGTAGATATTTTACTTGTAGGTCTGGAACAAAGTGGAGTTTGAAGTCTAACCGGCCCAAAAATGTCTCATTTCATCTTTTCTAGTGGGACTTCTCAAAGCAGAAATAATTTTGATCATCTCATCTTTGGGACAAATTCCACTGGCTAAAAATATGACTTAGGGCCTGATTTAGATCTCTGCAGATGGAAAACTCCATCACAAACATGACAGATATCCCATTCCCATAGGATATAATGGGATTGTAATACGGCTGACGGGATATCAGTCACATTTGTGATGGAGTATTCCCCTCCGCCAACATCTAAATCAGGCCCTTAGATCATTAAATTCTGACTGACTAATGCAAATATTTTGAGCTTTCAAAGTTAAACTCTTGTTCCTTAACTCACATACCTTTTTGAAATTGCCAGAATGTTGTTCCAGGTCATTGTCAAACACCAAAATGCCATCTTGGAAAAGCATTACACTTGGCTGATTCCCCAACGAAGTAGCAATCGGATGCTAAGACTAATGCTGCGGAGCACAAACCTGAAATTGTTTTTTTGAAATAGTAAATATTAAAAGGTGTAGAAAAAAGATGTGAGAAGCTTGGAGTCCTCAAGTGTAACCTGATAAAAGGCTGTGGTCAAAACACAAGCATCAAGAAAACCCTGGCACCCTCTAGCATACATTATGTCTCCAAAATGTTGGACAAAAGTAGTTTGTCCAGTACCTCATTTGTATTTAACTCCCTCAGGTCAGTACAAAGTTAGATTTTTCCTTCAGTCTTGCAAGCCACCTTAACAGGTGCCAACCACTCTGTAGCCTCAACAGGTTCAATAATCATCTCAGCACACAATCTGTTCAACTCTCTTTTAACAGCTTCTATTATGCTGAGAGGAATTCCTCTATCTTTCCCTACAAGAGGCACAGCAGACCCCTTAAGATTTATAGATTGAACATATCCACACAGATATCCAGTCTCATAAAAAAAAAGGAATTGCCTTGATCTGATTTAGACTTCTAGCCACAGATTCCTTGCCTTAGAGTATTTCCAGGCATCAGACAGGATCCAGACATTTTTTTGAGTAATACCCTTTGCGCATCGGTAGGTGGTGTTGTTCATATCTGTGTTTCATGGATGGCATCGTCCGTGCCTGAAGTGATGAGCACAGTGCTATATAGGTGCCACTAGAGCATGCTGACCTCAGTTCCTCCTTTTCCGTGCCATCATCAAGGATCCGGAACAAGGTCCCCTCAGTTATTTTTTGACCGACTTCGAGCGTTTATTGATTTTTTTTTTTTAACTATGTCCTTGAACAATCCCACTAAGTTCAAACCTGGTGAAGCTGGTCATTGACCGATCCACACTTGATTTGTGGTTCCTTGAGAAAGACCACGATTAAGCATTGTGTGCGGAGTGCAGGATGATGAACCCAAAGGTCATCCGAGGGTGGGCCATGAAGTTTTCACAAGGGAGGACTTGGGACCTCTCACAGAGTCGCTCACGTCAATCCTCCTCTTATTCCAGGACTACTTAAGTCCCACAAGAAGAAGTTCAAGAAGTCGAAGCTTTCTTCAATTTCTCTGTGTTGCTCCCATTCTTTGGATGAAGAAGGAATGACTCCACAAATCTTGACCTATCTTGCAAGTGGTCCTTCCTCCTCCCTTTACGATCTATTGGTGGATCTGGATCAGCAACGGCTGTGAGTTCACGACCTTCTGTGGGAACCATTCCAGTGGCCCTAAACCCATCGTGTGATTTCTGACTAGGATACGGAGTAAAACTTTCTTCGCATGATGTCAGTTCCGGCTCTAACCAGGCCCACATGGCCTGAATTGGAGACAGAGTACAATTTCATGAAAGGGCTTTCTGAGGAACATGCTGGAGGGGAATCTGAGGGTCTCTATTCCTACATGGACCCGCTAGCAGACTTCACGGCCAATGATGGTATGAGCCCAATGGCCTGGACACCTGATCATACATTGGCCTCCTCTCTCCTGACACAGTGGCTACAGACCAATGGGCTTCCTTTGTGATGGTGGTCCAGAGGGGGCTGAGGCCCTTGACCTACGGTTGCCCATGGTTCAAGTCAAAGTAAACATTTTGATGGAGGTGCTTCAACAGGGGTTATCCCCATCAGAGCCAATACTACCCTTCTACAAAGCCCTCACTAATGTCCTGCCTGGGCCAAGCGCTGCACAGGCAGTCCTGTGAGCAGGACCATTTCTCCTTGCCATTCCTTCACTCCTGGGAGCGCAGCCTTCCTCTCCCATTACCCCAAGCCTGAGAGTCTGGTAATCCAGACCTCGACAGAATTAATCCTCGTGTGATCCCCTACCACACTACCAGATAGGGAATTTTAGAGGCTGGGTACCTTCAGAAAGAGGATTTTTTTATTTTTTCCAGCCTGGCACTGTGGTCCGTGAACACTGCATGTTTAGGAGACCGTTATTCCCATACTTTGTAGGATAGGGTTGCACTAGTGCTGCCTATGGTCCAGAATGAGGCTCGGGCCATACTCTCCCAAGCTCTGCTGATGAACCAGATGTAACAAAGTTCGCTATGCGATGCGAGCTGGTGACAACTGACCCACTGAGCAGAGCCGTTGCTTCTTTGGTGGCGTGGAGACATTGTGTTTTGTTGAGGAATACTGACTTTTCAGGGGATGTCAAAGCTTCGCTCAAGGACATGCCCTTTGATGGAACCTGTCCCTTTGGAGACACTGCAGATTCAGCTTTGGAGAGATTCAAGGATAGTAGGGCCACTGCTTGGTCATTGGGGCTCTCCATAGCCCCGTGACAGCCACATTCTGTGATACACCCTTTCTATGGGTACTGTAGGGGCTATCAGCAGGCTCCTTTCCCACCTAGCCACCATGGCCAGCAGGCTCAGTACTTATGTGGTTGAGCACATGGCTCCCTTATGTCTAGTAGGGCACAAAGCCAGAGATCTGCCCAATCCCCCTAGTACTCCCCTCCCCTCCCTCTCAAGGAACCTCACAGTCAACACCTCTTTTGTTTGCCCTCAATCCAGCATAGGCATCCATTTGGCAGCAGAATCCGATACCATCTGCAGCAATAGAGGGATATAACATCAGACAAATGGGTGCTCCAGATTGTCCAGCATGGTTATGCCCTCCTGTTCAATCAATCAAACAGTCATTCAGTCATTGTTAGAGCGTGCTACTCACTCATAGAGTCTTAAGGCACTGTTCAGTTGAAGAGCCAGGTTTTGAGGTCTTTCCTGAATTGAGGTAGCGATGGCGACTGTAAGGTGTTCCAACATTTTACGGCTAGGTAGGTGAGTGATCTTCCTCCAGCCAAGGACTTCTTAATGTGGGGTACAGTGGCGAGGGACAGCTGGGAGGAGCGGAGGGGTCTGGCAGGGGAGTAGCAGGTGATGCGGTGTTTGAGGTAGCTGGGTCCAAGCTTGTGAAGGGCCTTGTAGTCGTGTATGAGGAGTTTGAAATTGATCCTCTTCTTGACAGGGAGCCAGTGGGGGTCTCTGAGGTGTTCTGTGATGTGTTCTTGGCGGGGATATGTTCAGGACGAGTCTGGCGGTGGCGTTCTGGATTTGTTGCAGCTTGCTCAGGTTCTTTTCATGGTTCTGATATAGAGGACGTTGCAGTAGTCAAGTCTGCTTGTGTTCAGGGCATTTGTCAAGGTTTGGCAGCAGTCGCTAAGGATCCATCTGAAGATCTTCCGTAGTAGTCTGAGGGTGTGGACGCAACGGAATTGACCTGTTTTGCCATAGTGAGCGCTGAGTTGATGAAGTCACCTAGGTTTCATGCGTGGTCTGTGGGGGGCCTGCCAGGTGTTGAGGGCCACCAGGCGTCGTCCCAGGCTGAGGAGGGTGGTGCCAGGATGAGGATCTCGGTCTTGTTAGAGCTCAGCTTAAGGCAGCTCTCCTTCATCCAGGTGATGACTCCTTCCATACCGTCTTTAAAGTTCTTCTTGGCTGGTGAGAGGTTTTTAGTCAGGAAGATGATCAGCTGGGTCTTCAGCATAGAAGACAGTGTTCAGACCGTAGTTCCAGACATTTGGGGCGAGCAGGGTCAATTAGATGTTGAACAGCGTGGGGCTCAACGATGATCCTTGGGGTTTTCCACAGCTGATTTCTGTAGGTTCTGACATTTGTGGCTGGAGCGTGACTCTGTGTTCTGCCTGTCAGGAAGGAGTGTATCCATCGAAGGGCCTTGCTGCGTTTTCCTACTGTCTGGAGTCTGGAGCATAGGGTGCGGTGGGACACTGTATCGAAGGTGGCTGATAGGTCTAGTAGGACAAGGGCTGCTGTTTTGCCATGGTCGAGGAGAGAGCGGATGACATCTGTGGCGGCGAGCAGGGCGGTCTCAGTGCTGTGATTCGTTCTGAAATCTGATAGGGAGATTTCCAGTATATTGTTGTCCTCGATGTGTTGACGATGTATTTGATTGTTTTTCGCGACCTTGGCTGGGAAAGGCAGCAGCGAGATGGGGCAGTAGTTCTTAATATCAGTTGGGTTGGCTGTGGGTTTCTTCAATAGCTAGCGGATCTTGGTGTGCTTCCAATCCTCTGGGAAGGTGGCTGACTCTATGGAATAGTTGATGGTCCAACAAACCCCACTGCCACTTGCTCTGTCCCCAGATCGCCTAACAGAGGACCACATTGAGCTATTGCAGCAGGACGTACTGTCTCTTCTGAGAAGAGGCCTCCATCAGAAGTAGTTTGTGATTGCTGTTTCTGCTACTTTCTGGTGCCAAAGATGGATGGGGCCTCCATACTATCCTAGATCTGCAGCCACTCAACTACTTCTTGAAGAAAAAATAATTCAATATGCTCAACCTGGCTCAGGGCTCACTGCACTTCAAGGATGATTATTTCCACATTCCCTTCCTGCCTGCCGACAGATGCTACCTACGGTTTACTGTGTGCCAGGAGCATTATCAGTTCTCTGTGCTCCCTTTTGGCCTTACGGGTGCCCCACGGGTGTTCACCAAGGTGATGCTGAGGGTTGTAGGGCATCTGCAGAGGTCAGGGTTTCCAGTCTTCCCCTACCTTGACAATTGGCTGTTAAAGGTAGGCTTGGGCCAAGCAGTCATCTCCACCTCCAAACTAGGGCTGACCTCCTACATTCACTGGGATTCATGATCAGCATGCCAAAATCCTACCCAACTCCTTCCCAGATGCTCTCTTTAATGGGAGCTGTTCTGGATATAGTGCACTTTTAGGCTTCATAGAATCACTCCTCCAGTGTACTGACGTCAGTTTCTTCTTTCAACGCAGATCCAGAGAAGCAATTCCTCTGTCCGTTTTGGCCTCCCTTTTTCTACAGTTTATCGTCCATTGGAGCCTTCTGGCTTCAAGCCTTGTGGGTCATGTCTTCGACAGATGTCGGTCACAGAGCCCCATTCTGTCTGTGTGTGGTGTTTAGGCATCGACTGGACTCTGTCCCCTTCACTTGCAGGTCCTCTTCTTCTGATATCCACCATTAGGTTCCACTGGACTAGTCCTGGTCTAGCAATCTTTCTTTTCCAAGTCCCCTTGTTAGTCTTTGGGAAGACGAAGTAATTTACCTCTGCTCTCCTGGTCACTGGAGGTCATCTAGGTACTCACCTTTCGGGGTCCGAGTTCTCCCAGCTCCCTTCTAACTATTCCACATCGTTGGATGGGGGACGTAACTTCGCATTCCACTATTTTAGTATATGGTTTGGCCGCCCTATAGGGCCCTCGCTATTTTCTGCTATTTCTTGCCAATGCTGGTTGTTTCTTTATGCTAATTCCTAATACTTACTGTGTATTTGACTCTAGTTGGGGGAGTGCCTATAAGTAATCTAGTTTAGTGTTACTATAATAAATTGCCTTTATTTTTGCAACACTGGGTGGTTCCTTTCATGTGTGATAAGTTACTGTGTGACTGCTGTGGTATTGCAAGTGCTTCACACTCCTCCTAGATAAGTCTTGGCTGCTCACCACAGCTACCTCTAGAGAATCCTGGCTTCCTAGATACTGTCTCACTAACTAATAGGAGTTGCCTGGACCTGTTACAAGAGGCAAACATCAAAGGTGTCCACCACACACCAGGCCATCTTCCGACACACAGTATTTGTCATCTTCATGGACATAGTAGTTCTCATTCCTCCTTCGTACGTGGATATATAGTTGTCTATATATTTATTTATATATAAACCTATCTCTATATGTATTCTAATTGTATTTCCTTACATTGCTGCTCCAGTTGTGCAACAAAGTCAGCTTGCCTACTCCTTTCTTCACCTTACCCTGTTCTGCAAAGGGTAGGGGCTTCATTTCTCTGAGTATGGGTTCATGTCTTTATTAAGGACTGCTGGCCCTGCCCTCATGGTGTTTCTGTCCTTTCCCTTTCTTTTTGTGTGAGCTTGGGAGTCTTTTCTCCACTATGTTCCAGCATTTTGTGAGTAGGATTCCTGTTCTAGTACTTACTTTGTCCTTCCCTGTCGGCTACATGACGGTAATTGTCTCTTCTTTTTGATGGCCAATTTTCCTCTTTAGCCACATTTCTTTTTGTTGCACTGAGCAGTACTCTCTATATATACTTTTGCTTTGACCTTGCAAATCCCTGCAGGTCCACTGTTCAGTCCCATTCTGGGAGTCAACGTTACCTTTACTTTTTCCTTTGTGTCTACTTTCAGTGATTCTGTTCTGTCTGCTGGGCTACTATTGGCCTTCCATAATTGGCGTTGCCTCCTGTGCGAATTCACTGCCTAGTGTCGACCTTGTTTCATATTGTACACAGTTCCGGTGTTCCTATTAGCAGGTTGTTCTGCCAGCTGCTTTTGGCTTCTAGTCCGTTAGCATTACTTGTCCTGCTTCATGGCTTTTTTTCCTTCCTTGAGGGGTTTGATTTTTCTCTCTCTCCCTCCTCTTTTATTTTAGGACGATGTTGCTGTTTGTTTAGCCCCTTTCTTTCTCTAGAAACAGGAGCTATAGCTCAGAGGTAGGTCATGTGCATATGGTGTCATGAGCCCCTCTAATGCCAGGGTTCAAGTTCCCCCCCACTGGTAGCCAAATGTTGCAATGCCATCTCTTTTCCATATACTATCCATCTCTATATATGTATAGCTACATATATATTGGGCTCTGAATCTATCTTTATATTGATATATAAGTCTGTGCCTACCTGGACTCTATCTCTATAATATCTTTAAACGGACACCTTCTCATTACATCTGTGTGTGCAGGTCAGTGTTTTGGCATGTCTCTATTTCGACCTCTTTGTTTCTCTATCATCTGTCGTGCACATGGTAAGCCTTGTGTCTCCTTGTTCTTTTTTATATACATTACGTTTTTTAAACTTCTCGACAGCTCCTCCGTTGTTGTTCCTGGAGAAGTGCCATCTATTTTCATCTTATTTTTCCTACTAGCATTGACTTCTCTATTTGTTGCTGGTTGTGCCTATGCTTCTGGGGAGGCAGCCTGCATGCATAGCTCCTCTTCTTTCCTTATTCTCTGTGGCCCTCACTTGTTGGGTGTTCCCTCTCAATTGTCTCAGTGATTTTTGCGTTGGTTTTGCACTTTGGTCCTTAGCTCTCTTACCGGTACAGCTCCTACCTTAGGGCTATACATGTTTATTTTCCTCTTGATTGTTGTCTACAATAGCTTACTTTTTTGGTTGCCATGTGCAGCGCTCTGCCTTGCATTTCATGTCCTCTTACACTGTTTTGTAGTTTTCCACTATTCTTCTGGTGGAATGAATGTTATTTCTCACCTTTGTCTCTATTGTGCCGGTTTGCTTTGCCTTTAGTTGGACTGGTTACCTATTTGTCAGGCTTGGGTGGAATGTGTTTACAGACCCACCTCCTGGTTTTCTATTGCTTTGTCCCTATTGTAAGTTAAAGAATCAGTGGCTATTTGTCTCTGTCAGATGAACAAGTTACTTACACCTCATCTGTTAGAGATATAGAATAGCTGCAAATTCCTTATTGGCCCACCATTCCTCCCCTTTCTGTGAACTACTGTATTTTACTTCACTATCCCTTGCTTGGTCTCATTCTACCAAGAGTTTTGATTCAGTAGTGGTAATTCAAAATTACACCTTTCTCTCCTTTTTTCACACTGTTCCATTGCCAGTTTCTATGGATATGGAGTCGCACAACACCCTCTACCGCTGTGCAGAGGTTCTGTTGGGAAGTTTTTCTGGATTTGATGTGATGCCTGGGAAGAATTCTAAGGTAAGGTATCTGCGGCTTGTCTGTTTCCACCAGATAAGGTGTTACCGAAGGTAAGTAACTCGTTCTTTTGGGGTTATTACTTTTACCCCTGTAAACAAATAAGGGTCGTCTGTACTATCTGCCTAGTGTACCCCTGTATTTGGTACAATGCATAGATAGCCAGCTTCCTACATTGGTGGTTCAGTGGTGGGATAGAACACTTTACATTTGCTGATACCACTCTGTCAGTAGGTGTTTCCACAAAGAAATTCACAATTTAGTTTAATAATATTGTTTCCATTCTTTTGGAAATGTTTCAACATTTCTAATCTGAACTGTTAGGGCCTTGTGCCAAGTCCTCCAGTTCAACTGTGTTAGAAATGTAAAACAATTATTAGACAATTAGACCTGTAAAAGCTGCTTAGACTTTCTTTAAGGTAGCTAAAGAGATCCCAACTACTTTAAACATGTTTGGCATAGATGAGAGAATCCAGGAACTCATCCTGACCCCTTGCCTGCATCTCACTATGCAGCAGCTAGGGAACCTCCGTAAGGCCACTAAAATTAAAACTGGCTTAAACCCAACACAAACAGAACTCCAGGATCTGCCTGCAGAGTTTGAAGCCACCCACGTCACAGTGGATCCTGACACCAACCCAGAGGGTGAGGTGGATCGTGATCATGAAAGTAAAGATAGTCCCCCACAACTTGATAAGAAAGGTGATGAGTTACCCCCTCACATCTACCTTACGACTGTACCTATAGTATCTCCTCCAAGTGATGGTAGGGGCAGGCTCTTCCAGGCACGGAGAAGAGCTAGAAGATGAAGAACTAACTCTTGAGAGACTAGCCAGAAACTCAGCCCTTGATGCCAAAATCTTGGCAATAAAGAAGGAAAGGGCTGAGATTGGGTTAGAACCCACTGGTGGTGGCAGCAGAATAAATAGGGAGAGAGGAAACTTTTGTTCCCAAAATCCCCAAAGGGATTGTCCAAAAATTTGTGAAGGGTGATATCCCAAAATGGTTCACAGCCTTTGAGAGAGCTTGTAAGGTGAGGAAGGTTCGCCAAAGGCCCTGAGGTTCTGTACTTAGGGAGGTTGTAGGGAGCTGGATATGTATATACAGGGAGTGCAGAATTATTAGGCAAATGAGTATTTTGACCACATCATCCTCTTCATGCATGTTGTCTTACTCCAAGCTGTATAGGCTCGAAAGCCTACTACCAATTAAGCATATTAGGTGATGTGCATCTCTGTAATGAGAAGGGGTGTGGTCTAATGACATCAACACCCTATATCAGGTGTGCATAATTATTAGGCAACTTCCTTTCCTTTGGCAAAATGGGTCAAAAGAAGGACTTGACAGGCTCCGAAAAGTCAAAAATAGTGAGATATCTTGCAGAGGGATGCAGCACTCTTAAAATTGCAAAGCTTCTGAAGCGTGATCATTGAACAATCAAGCGTTTCATTCAAAATAGTCAACAGGGTCGCAAGAAGCGTGTGGAAAAACCAAGGCGCAAAATAACTGCCCATGAACTGAGAAAAGTCAAGCGTGCAGCTGCCACGATGCCACTTGCCACCAGTTTGGCCATATTTCAGAGCTGCAACATCACTGGAGTGCCCAAAAGCACAAGGTGTGCAATACTCAGAGACATGGCCAAGGTAAGAAAGGCTGAAAGACGACCACCACTGAACAAGACACACAAGCTGAAACGTCAAGACTGGGCCAATAAATATCTCAAGACTGATTTTTCTAAGGTTTTATGGACTGATGAAATGAGAGTGAGTCTTGATGGGCCAGATGGATGGGCCCGTGGCTGGATTGGTAAAGGGCAGAGAGCTCCAGTCCGACTCAGACGCCAGCAAGGTGGAGGTGGAGTACTGGTTTGGGCTGGTATCATCAAAGATGAGCTTGTGGGGCCTTTTCGGGTTGAGGATGGAGTCAATCTCAACTCCCAGTCCTACTGCCAGTTCCTGGAAGACACCTTCTTCAAGCAGTGGTACAGGAAGAAGTCTGCATCCTTCAAGAAAAACATGATTTTCATGCAGGACAATGCTCCATCACACGCGTCCAAGTACTCCACAGCGTGGCTGGCAAGAAAGGGTATAAAAGAAGGAAATCTAATGACATGGCCTCCTTGTTCACCTGATCTGAACCCCATTGAGAACCTGTGGTCCATCATCAAATGTGAGATTTACAAGGAAGGAAAACAGTACACCTCTCTGAACAGTGTCTGGGAGGCTGTGGTTGCTGCTGCACGCAATGTTGATGGTGAACAGATCAAAACACTGACAGAATCCATGGATGGCAGGCTTTTGAGTGTCCTTGCAAAGAAAGGTGGCTATATTGGTCACTGATTTGTTTTTGTTTTGTTTTTGAATGTCAGAAATGTATATTTGTGAATGTTGAGATGTTATATTGGTTTCACTGGTAATAATAAATAATTGAAATGGGTATATATTTTTTTTTTGTTAAGTTGCCTAATAATTATGCACAGTAATAGTCACCTGCACACACAGATATCCCCCTAACATAGCTAAAAATAAAAACAAACTAAAAACTACTTCCAAAAATATTCAGCTTTGATATTAATGAGTTTTTTGGGTTCATTGAGAACATGGTTGTTGTTCAATAATAAAATTAATCCTCAAAAATACAACTTGCCTAATAATTCTGCACTCCCTGTAGTGCACCTAAATGAAGTACACAGTGCATAGTGTCCAGTGGGTCCCCAATTGGTATTACAGAGGCTGAAGTAGATAGGACTGATGCTCTACTTTGTGGTAGTGTGGAGAAGCTGTTAGGCTTATCAGAGGGTAGTGCTAAGCATTTATTGTACCCACAGAGACAATAAATGAGACACACACACTCAAAGACTAAATCAGAGACCAATTTAGTAAAATAACATTTCTTTTTATTTATGTTTCAAACCTTAGAATATCATAATCGGGTAAGTAGATTTTCAAGCATAAATACTTAGCAGTTTCAAAAATTAACAATTGCAATTTTTCAGTTCAGCAATGTTAACCTATGGGAGGAACACAGAATGCAGTTTTTGAGGTAACTACATGACTTAAAATCCAGTCTTTGGGGTTTTAGGTCAACACCAGGCAAGGTTCAAATCAGTAGCAAGAGTGCACCGGTCAAATTCAGAGTCGGGTGCTCAATGTTAACCAGCGGAGACTGGGGGTGAACGAACATGTGCTGCTCACGGGTGAGTAAAGCGGTGTCAGGAGTCAATCTCCTGGGATTGAGGTAAGTACAAGGGAGGGTCCACAAGGCAGCACCAAACTTAAACCCACAGCGGCACAGGGGTGGACGGGTACCAAGTGCCAACACAGCCTTGGATGCCCAAAGTTTACCAATGCGGGAGATCACTTTTAGAAAAAGGCTGCAGGCTCGGGCCAGGAGGCTCAAGGAAGAAAACCCACAGCTGCCCAGGCAAGTTTTGATGCTAGGGAATGTAGGGACATGGACGGTCCAGATCCCCAAACACTAGGGGCTCCAGGTGCAGGGGTGTCTTTTGGTGTTGGGAACAGCTTACCAGGCAGGTTGCAGTTAGGGGGAGTCTTTGGGATGAGTCTGCAGGCTTTTGAGGCAGAGTCCGGCAGGGGTCAGCCCATGGTGGACTTCACAGGACCAGTGGGCCACTTGGACTCTGGCCGTAGGCGTCGGGTGCAGAGGTGGGTACAGAGGCGGTTTCGTGGTTCCTCAGGTCAGAAGTTTTTTTCCTTTTAAAGTTGGTTTCTTCTTCAACAGGTCCACTGTTCTTTGAGATCTTGATCTTTGTTGAAGGCAGGCAGTCCTCCTAAAGCTTTGGAGGTCACTGAGCTGCAGGACAAGGTTGCCTTTTGGCGCAGGATCATCGTGGGCTGCAGACGGTAATGCTCGGGCCAAGTCAGTTGGTGTCTGTAATCTTCTCGGCTGGTGTGACTCTGTAGTGTCTGGCTCTTCTTAGGTTGTCAGGAATCTTGAGTTGTAGGTTTCAGGGGGAGCCACCTAAATACAGAATTTAGGAACGTTACAGGGGGTGCCAGGTGGTAGCTAATTGTCTGCTCACTTTTAGGGTGACTACCCCCTTTTTATGACCCCTTCCGTTGGGAAGTGGGCATAACCCTAACCCTAGTGACCTAATTCCTTCCAAACAAGATGGGTGAATTTAAAAAGTAGTGTCCACTTCAGATCATCCATCTTATGGGTAAGACTGGCATAGTGGGCACTCCTCCTAATTTAGCTAATTTTCCTACCTGTGCTGCCACCAAAAGTGGGGTCAGGGCAGGGTAGTTGGTCATCTCCACCATTTGAAGAGACCTGGGTTGCAGTACAAAGGCGGCAAGGCCTTTGAAACTCCGTGCCCTGGAATGTCCATCCTGCCTGTGAAGGATGTCACACCTCTGCCCAGAGCAGGCTTTTGTTCTGAGCCCTCGAGAGCGTTGGCTCTCACCTCAGGGGTCCAGAATTGTCTCTATGGTGGCTGCACTGGTTTTGACCCGTCAGTGTCCACGCTAAGAATTTATGTTTTCAGGGGGCACTTCTAAGGTGCCTCTTAGTGCATATATTAATAAATTCATCACTGGAACCAGTAAGTGTTTATTAATACAAGATGTTTGATACTAAACATCCCTATCTTTAGTGAAGCCATCATGTAGTTTGGGAACTCATAATGACCAGTGTCCAGCACATGTACTTAAAATGACTCCCCTGTTCACTTACTATGTCTGAGAATCGATAAAGACATAGCAGGGGCATATCTGCTCATGCAGGTATGCCCTCACATGTAATATAATGCACCCTGCCTTTAGGGCTGGCAGGCTAGAGGGGTGACTTACATATAGTGCATGCAGTGTAAAGGGGACAAGGCACACATGCTGTGTGCCATGTCGTGTTTTCATTTTAGTTTTGCACCTAGACACACAGCCTGATTGATTGATTGATTGATTGATTGAGCCTACGAAAGGAGCACTGTGTGCACTTAGTGAGAGGGTCCGTGAAGGTCGTACAATTTTTGCTGTACCCCTCAGGGGCCTTCCTTTAGTACCCCATACCCTAGATACTAGGGGTACCATTTACTATGTACTTTCTGCACTAGCTAAAGGTTTACCAATTGGGAAAAACAGCTGTGCAGTTTTGGGGGAAGATATCTGGCACTGGGGACCTGGTTAGCAGGTACCCAGTGCACTTTTTAGTCACAATTGCATCCGAAACCAGGCAGAAGTGTGTGTTGGGGGGTGGGGGGGGCCATGTCAAAAGAGGCACTTTCCTACTGAGGTTTTCTCAGGCAAGTTCAGGGTTAGACTGCTGACAATGAGCAAGGAAGAGGCTGAGTCCTGTGACCATACTAAGGATGCCCTGATTGACAGCTTTGGACTCACTTATGAGGAGTACAGAATTGAGTTCAGGGAGACTGGCAAACCCCCAAGTCAGTCCTGGGTAGATTTTGTAGACTTTAAAGTCAAAACAGTAGGGGGCTGGGTGAAAGGAAGGAAGGTGCATGATTATGAAGGGCTTTGTAATTTGATTATGAACGTGCATCTGTTTAGTAACTGTACCTCAGAAAAACTGCATCAGTACCTATTGGACTTAGGGCTGCTATTTCCTCAAGAGTTGGGGAAGATGGCAGACCACTGGGTCGAGACAAGGGTGTCCAGGAAGACCCATGGTGCCGGTGACCAAAAGAAAGGAGTTGCTAAAACCTCCGCCAAGAGAAAGACAGTAGACAGAAAGGGAAAAAACCTAAAGAGTCTTCTAAAGCCACCAAAAGACTACTTAGGAGGGTGGACCCGTGAGACTGTTCCCAATCAAAAGATGGGTACCAGGGAAATATTTGGAGTCCCAAAAAGGTTTGTTATTGCAATTGTAAAGCCAGTGGACACCGAACTGGGAACTCTTCCTGTACCACAAATGCTCCCTCTAGTGCACCCTCAACTACTGCTGGGATGGTGAGTCTCCAGATGGAATCCTTGATGGACTCTGACCAGGTCAGAGTACACACCGAAGCCACTTTAATCCCAGAGGGTAGGGTTGATGTAGCTACTCTGGAGAAGTGCAGATAAACCACATATCAGTGAGGTTGAAGTGGAAGCACTGAGGGATACAGATGACAAGTTGATATCCCCAGTCCAATACATAACTGGACAAACATACAGTTATCAACACAGATAACATTGTCAAGGTTCATTTCATGGCTATAGTGACCTTGGAATGGGGAGGGATTACTGACCAAAAGAAGGTGGTCATATCCTTTACAATTCAAGTAGATTGTCTGTTATGGAATGATCTGGAGTCTTGAGCATGGGCTAAGGTAGAGATGAGAACCCATGCAGCAATGTGTGCGTAAAAACTATAACTGAGAGCAAAGCCCATGGTGAAAAAGAGGTGCTGGAGCCTGAAATAATGGCCCAACGCTCCAAGGGAAATGGCAAGTCTGGGAAACCAATATCTGAGGAGACACATGCTCAGGACCTGTCAGCCCTTAAAGGAACTGAGACCCAGGAACTTAGGCCTTAAACAGCAGAGCTCCTAGGCACAAGGGGACCCTCTAGGGAAGATCTTTGCCACGGACTGCGGACCTGTCCCACTCTTGAAAGCCTGAGACAGCAAGCTGCTGCCCAGGAAAAGGGAGATGTCAGTGGCTCCCACAGGACCTACTGGGAGGATGGGCTCCTATATACTGAGGCCAGGGACCCCCAAACCTGGTACCATCAGGAGGGTGGCAGTGCCTCATCAATACAGGGAGTTCTTACTCACAATGGCCCATGACAACCCCTTAGCTGGCCATCTTGGCCAGACAAAAAGTTGAAATAGGTTGGTGAACCACTGCAACTGGCCAGGTATGTCCCAGAAGGTAAAAGAATTTTGCAACTCATGTGCCATCTGCCAAGCCAATGGCAAGACAGGTGGCAAATCAAAGCCCGCTTAATTCCACTACCAATAGTTGGGATACCCTTTAAAAGGGAAGGGGCTGGCAATGTTGACCCCCTGGACCCTCAAACAGCAGCAGGGAAAAGATTTGTACTGGTGGTAGTTGATCATGCTACCAGGTAACCTGAGGATTTCCCCTTAATACTGCCACTGCCCCAGCAGTTGCCAGAGCCCTCATCAATATCTTTAGTAGGGTGGGCTTCCACAAGGAGGTGGTTTCAGACACAGGTTCAAACTTCATGTCGGATTACCTTAAAGCATTGCAGAAGAAATGTGGTGTCTGTTGTAAGTTCACAACCTCTTTCCATCCCCAAACAACAAAACCATGAAAGGCATGATCATGTGCCTCCCTCAAAAACTCAAAAGGAGATGGGATGCCCTTTTGCCATGCCTGCTTTTTGCCTAAGAGAGGTGCCTCAAAAGGGGGTGGGTTTAGTCCCTTTGAACTTTGTTTGCCCATCCTATTAGGGGACCACTGAGTCTGGTGAGGTAAGGCTGGGAGATGCCGCTTAGTGGACTATGTACTTGGCCTACGTTCTAGAATGGCTAGGTATATGGAAAAAGCCAACTAAAACCTTGAGGCAAGCCAGGAGCTCCAGAAGCAGTGGGTTAACCAAAAGACTGTGCTGGTGGAGTGTACCAACCAGGGCAGAAGGTGTGAGAGTTGAAGCCTGTGGCTCACATGGCCCTCCAGGACACGTAGAGTGAATCCTACCTATCCGTGAGGGTGCATTGGGTGATGCAAGATGCAGTGGCCTCCTGAGAAGGGTTCTGGCACTTCAAGGAAGAGAGACTCATGTCTCAGTCATTCTCAGGGAGTGCAACAAGACTTTGGATCTCACTTTCTCCTGCCTTGTGCACCATCTCTGTACTACAGGTACTGAAAGCTGTTCTGTTATGAAGACATTTCCAAGCTGGGGCCTACATTTCTACAACTTTCACCCCGATCATTTTGATTCCCTTATTTGTCTCTCTTGTTTGTTTGTTCTTGCACTTCTGTTCTCTACAAGGTCATATTACCCACTGAGTTGCTCTTCCTTTGGATGTCCCTCATTATGTTTACATATATTTATGTTCCCCTTGCGTTAGTACTGCCTTATTTTCTCTCTTTCCCCATTATGTTCTCTCTTCACCCATAATTTCTGTATTATTTCTATATTTCCCTTAGTGTTTCAGTCTTCCCCTATCTCAACGACTGGTTGTTCAAGGTGAACTCGCCCCAGGCTGTTGTCTCCCACTTCCAGGCTACAGGTAACCTCCTGCATTCACTGGGGTTCACTATAAATGTGCCAAAGTCACACCTGAGTCCCTCTCAGATGCTCCCTTTCGTTAGAGCTCTTCTGGATATGGCACAGTTTCGGGCATACCCTCCCGAGTGGCGAGTCCAGGATATGATACCAGTGTTTTAGCCTCTATCCTGGATTCTTGTGCGACTGACTCTCAGTCTGCTGGGCCTCATGGCCTCCTGCATCCTGCTTGTGACACATACCTGATGGCATATGTAGGCTCTCCATTGGGACCTGAAGTTCATGTGGGCTCAGCACCAGGGGAAACTCTCAGACATGGTCTAGATCTTAGCAGAAACTATGGAAGACTTCCAGTAGTGGTTAATGAACCACGATTGGGCCAGAGGTATATCCCTCTCCCTTCTCCACTCAGATCTGACAGTAGTGACAGATGCATCACTCCTGGGATGGGACGTCCATGATGTCCAGTGAAGCGTGACTCCCCATCAACTTACTGGAGCTCCGTGCAATCTGACTGGCATTAAAAGCCTTTCTTCCCTCTATCAAGGGAAAGATGATGCAGGTATTCATGTTCAGCACCACCACAACCATGTGGTACTGCAACAAGCAGGGTGGATTGGGGTCGTGGACTCTTTGTCAAGAGGCTCTTCACCTCTGGGCGTGGCTGGAACAGCAGAGTTTATCTCTGGTGGTTCAACATCTGGCGGGCTTTTTGAACGCCAGACCAGACAAAGTAAGGTAAAATTGCCTAGATGAATGACATCTCTATCCCGAGGTGACCCAAGGTTTCTTTCAGCAATCAGAGCCTTGGTTAGATTTGATTGCTTCTGGCGAGAATGCGCAATGTCAGCAGTTTTGTGTGCTGGAGTTTCAAAGGCGGCAGTCACTCTGACTCATCCTGTATACCTTTCTGCCCTTTCCACTTCTGCCCAGACTTCTCTAGAAGATCAGGAATTACCGGGCCCAAGTAATCCTTGTGGGTCCGGATTGGGCACAAAGAGCCTGGTATCCCATACTGCTGAACCTGTCCATGGATCATCTGATCCGACTGCCCCTTCAAGAAGATCTTCTGTCGCAGGGGAGAGTTCTTCACAGACCCTGTCAGCTCTTCGCCTTCATGCCTGGACATTAAATGGTGACAGTTGACAGCTTTTGACCTTGCTCCTGAAGTCTGTAACGTCATCTTGGCAGCCAGGTGTCCTTCCACCAAGACAGTATACCCTATTTGTTGGAAGAAAGTTGTGGCATGGTGCAAAAACAAGTTTGTTGACCCCCTTTCTTCTCTTTCAGAGGCTCTACTGTTCATTCTTTTCCTGGCCCAGCAGGGCTCTTCTTTGGGCACTCTTAAGGGCTATCTGGCTGCCATTTCTGCCTTATTGTGGTTGCCTGATTAACCTTCTTTGTTCAAGTCCTCGGTTGTACATAGGTTCCTGAAAAGGGCTTACCCATCTCTTCCCTCCATCCTCATTCATTATGTCCCAGTGGGATCGTAATTTGGTTCTAACCTTTTTGATGTGTGCTCCTTTCAAGCCTCTTCACAACTGTCCACTATGACTTCTCAGATTGAAAATAGCCTTCCTGGTGGCAATTACATCTGCCCGCAGAGTGAGCGAGCTGCAGGCCTTACCATCTAAGCTGCCTTAACTCTCGATCTATCCTGACAAAGAGGTGCTTCGCACTAGGGTCTCTATTCTGCCGAAATTGGTCACGCCTTTTAATGTAGGCCAGTCTATCACCATGCCTACTTTTTACGCACCCTCTCATCCTTCTAAGGAAAATGAGACTCCACCGCCTGCACCCAAATAGAGCTTTGATGTTCTACCTTGATCGTTGAAAAGTGTTCTAGGTGGATAACCAACTCCTTGTATAGTATGTGGTTGGTCGGTCAGAAACTTACCATCTCCAAATGGATTGTACTGTGCATTAAGATCTGCTAGGCGCCAGCCAAAAAAAAATCTCCCGAGGGTTAGTGCACTCATTCTATCAGAGCTGCCAACTTCTGTGTCAGCACGTGGAGTTCCAGTCCTGGATATCTCAGTGTGGGCATCTTTGCACATGTTTACAAAAAACTTGCCTGGACAGTCAAGTCCGTAGGGATGGGCGCTTTGCCAGTTCGGTCCTACAGGACTTTCTTGTTAGAAATTGGTTTACAGACCCACCTCCGGGGATGGTATTGCTTGGGTATTTATTCAAAGGTAAGGAATCTGCAGCTAGAAGGCTCCATCAGATGGACAAGTTACTTGCCTTCAGTAACGCCTTATCTAGCAGAGACCATATTTAGCTCCAGATTCCTTACTAACCCACCCATCCTCTCTTTTGTGTGAACGGATTTCAAGGGATAGGGATGACCCTTTTCATGGCCCTAGTTTTGACACACCAGTGGTCAGTGTTCTTAATGGCTCTGCGCTTCTGGTGTGGAAAGTCCTGAATAGAAACGGACGTTGGCACGCCTGGGTGGCACCTATATAGGAACCACAACATCATTTCTGGCACGGATGCCGACGGACGCAGAGCTGATAAATACCACCTACCGGCATGAAGGAGTACTGCTCAGGAAAATCTTCTGTGTCCAGCCTGAGGAGAATTCAAAGGTAAGGAATCTGCAGCTAGATGTAGTCTCTACCAGATAAGGTGGCACCAAAGGTAAGTCAATCAATCTTCTTTATTTCGGCTGTAAGCCATAAAAGTAGACAAAACAAAACATAACATGATTAAGAAACATAGCACTTTAAGATTTTAAAAAATGTGTAGATAATATTGTTTTTAAACATTTTTGTTTTTACAAAATCTCAAGACATATAAAAATATTAGATCGTTAGAATTTGGGTTCAATCAATTAAAATTTATCAGACTAATTAATTATAATCTAAAACCAAATTATTAAAAGCACATAATTATCAAAGTTTTAGTTCATGTCTCCTATATTTTTTACAAAACCCTCGCCGCTGGAGGACCAATTTTTCATTTATCTCATTTTTTTTTTTTTAAACCCCTAAATAAAGTTATGGTCACAAATTTGTAAAACATGCAAATCATTATTATTCTTTAACTAAAAGTCCAGACCATTAAGGCTATAGCTTCATCCAATTGAGAACTGATATATTAATCACATTTATAATAGTTCTTTTGTTCTTATTGACCATGCACTTCGTAGGTATCCCACCACAGAGAAAACTATTTTATCACTTGTATCAGTTGTTAGGAGTCGTAATGCCGTATTCCATTCCCTTATTCCAATTTCCCGACATAAGGGAGCAATCCACTTTTTCCTGGGTACCAGATATCTAGGGCAGAAAAACATAAAGTGCGCAAGTGACTCTTTTGTCTTTTGACAGTGATGGCAGTATATTGAATTGCAGTCCTCCGATCTCCATTGCGCTGTAAATGACTTAAGCGGAAGAGTCCCTAGTCTAAACTTAATAAATAGTGTTTTGGTATATGGAGGATTTACATTATCCATGTAAGCCTCAAACTTGGGACTGCATTTGTGGTCTAAGAAGTGCAGAGTCAGACTGCCATGGTTTTTTAACCAAGTTTGGGTCAAAATGTTCTCCCAGTAGCACTTTTTTTACACGTTCCTTTATTTCCTTTACCAAATTGTGGGGAGCACTCCACACCTCCTCCATTTTGAGAAATGTACACGTGTCTCTGATGTATCTAAACCAAGGGATCTTTAGTACACTGTTATTTGCGAGAAATTCATCTAGTGCTGCATGGAGAGTATGCCGGTCCTCTGAGGTCCAAAGATTAATCCAATACATTAGGGGTCTTAGTGCAATTTCATTGTGTATTTCATTTAGGGCTAAATCAAATCTGAGTGGAGTGAGAGGGGTGCTCATCGGCAACTTTAGGAAGTTTCGAATAAACCGGTTTTCTACAGTGGTCAGACATCTAGAGTTAGTATGGCCCCAAAGCTCGGCACCATAAGTTGAGGCCGCTACTGCCACTGCTTTATAAACGGTGATGGCAGGTGTTATCTCCCCCTCATAGGTATTAGCTATTTTTTTGGCTATCACTATAGCCCTTTGCCTAAGTATTGTCAGACTCTTCTTGATCTGTGCCGACCAACGTTGGTCGTCGCTTAGCCTGATCCCCAAGTATTCAAATTGTCTGACTCTCTCCACTAATTGGCCTGCTATCGTCATTTTTCCCCTAAATAATTTGTGTGGGTTAAAGGCCATAAACTTAGATTTTGTTAGATTAATTTCAAGTCCTCTGTTGGAGCAAAAATTATAAAAGGTATCCAGTTCGTTTTGCAAACCCATAGGTGTTCTTGAAATTAATAAGGTGTCATCGGCAAACATTAAAATAGGGACCGGAGTTCCAGCTAGTCTAGGGGCATCATGATTACAGTGTAGCAATTGGTCCACAGCACCATTTATATAAAGATTAAATAGTGTTGGTGCCAAGATGCAACCCTGCCTAACCCCTCTATTGACGGGTATGGCTTCCGTTAGGTCACCACTATCTGACCAACGAACATGGGCATAAGTCCCTTCATGGAGGTATCTAATCAGTCTTAGTAGTTCGCTATTGGGGTGATAACTCTCCATAACTTCCCATAGTGTATCCCGAGGGACCGTGTCAAAAGCAGCTTTTAAATCGATAAAAGCTACATACAATTGGCTTTTATTGAGTGACAGGTATTTCCAGCAAAGGAGGTTGAACCTAAATGCCTGGTCTATTGTACTCACTCCTCTTCTGAAGCCTCCCTGGAATTCGGAGAGAATTTGGGAATCCTCTATCCATGTCTGTAGTCTGTTAAGCACTTGCTTAGCGAAGATTTTTTGACTAACATCAATAAGGCTGATAGGCCTATAATTGTCAGGTTGATCCCTTGGCCCTTTCTTATAGATAGGGACTATGACTGCTCCTTGCCATGTGATAGGGAGTCCTCCCCCCCTCAATATCTCGTTACTAAGTGCATTTAGATACAATGACCACGTTGTCAGACGAGAAAGATATAGATCTCCTGGGATGCCATCAAGACCAGGGGCCTTTCCCTTGCGTGTAGATTTGAGAGCCTCTGTTGTTTCTTTTAAGGAAAATAGGTCCAGATCAAATTTGGGTGGTGTTATACTCCCCCACGTTAAGATATTGCCAACAGAATCATTAGGTTTTAGTAGGGGTGTAATAGTACTGTTGATATGTGGTTTCCTATATATATTTGAAAAGTGCGTCATCCAAATTTCTGGCTGGATAACAGGGTAGCTTCCCATTTCTTGGGGGCTACTCTTATCTGACACTAGCTTCCAGAATAGGTTAAGATCCTTCTCCTGGAGCGCCACAACCATCTTATTCCAATTCCTATTCGTCCATTCTTTTTTTGCATTTTTAAGTGTGTCTTTGTATACAGACCTATTCTTCCTTATCTCTCTTGGGTTCCCTTCCTTAAGTGCTACCAATAACTGCGTCTTAGCTTGGCGGCAGGGATTGGAGAACCACCTAGAGGTTTTAATCACAGTCTCTGTCCGGCTCCTTACCGTCTGGAAGTGTGGTTTTAGTCGGGTGACCAAGGTGTTATGAAGATAGACCAAGTCTACCAATTTGATGTTTGTATGTTTCAAGGGAGAGAGTGTTGTTGCGAGCGATCTATAGATCGCTAGCTGAAAATTCGCATCACTTTCAACCCGATCCCATTTCACATTTTTACGATCGTTGGTCCTAGTGAGGACACTATTTGAAGTCCACGTTGACAGTGTCTTGGAACTAAATAAAATAGTGGAAAAGGAGGTGCTTAAGGCTAGATGGTCACTGTCCATACGTGGGAGAACTATCATGTCAGTTAGGGATTTCCAGAGGGCGTCATTTACTAAAACATAGTCCAGATGACTAGTGTATACGCCTCTCCTATATGTAGGTGACGCCGGGTTATCTGATCTGGTATTCCCATTGACTATTCTTAATCCCTTTATTTTTATTAGGTCTTCCAATAGTTCTGATACTCCTCCTTCTTTCTTAGATGTAATTTGCACCGGCCCTGATCTATCCCATGAATCTGTGAGCTGGGTTCCCTCTTGCTGATTACCATCGCTGCAATTCAATTGCATATTGAAGTCACCCGCGGCCATTATACCCCGCCCATTAGGTAGGCAGTTAAAAAAAATCTACTATTGAACTCATCTGAATGGTCTGGGTCCTTTGAGTGCCAGGTCTGATATATAAATTTACAATTATTATATTAACTGGACCTTTAACGGTACTGATTTCAATCGCAACAGCTAGTAGATCCCTCGTAGGGGATACTATCTCTTTGACTTTTGGGAACAGGTCGTGTTTTAACCAAATTATCAGGCCGCCTGAAGCCCTACCTGATGGCGATGGTAATGCCGCCTTCTGAAAGGTTCAGTAGCCTTCTCTATTTACTACAGATGACGCCCATGTCTCCAAAGGTAAGTCACTTGTCCTTCGGTTCACTCAGCAGTCTACTTTGGCGCAATTCTGGACACTAAGGCCTCAAATGAGTATTCTTCAGCAGAGCGATTGATTTTTGCATCTTTCTTGTTACCCATGCCTGCCTCCATGTGAGACCTCTTCAGCAAAGCCTAGAGGACCAGTGATGCCAACTACCTGGAAGCTGAGAAGACAAACTTATTTCATCCCAGTCTGGGATTCAGTCATTCCCTTTGTGCTGCTGATCTCAAAATCTGTTGAAGGGCATTCTTTTTTGTCAGGAAATTACGTTGCAGTCAGATGCATCTCTCCTGGAATTGTTGCATGGACCTACTTTAAGTCTGTAGAACATGGTTAGAAAAGGAGAGTTCTTTCTATATCAACATCCGGGAATTGAGAGAAGTCCACCTGTCTCTAAAGTCTTTGTTTCCATCCTTAAGGATGACGTCCATCCTGGTATAGGCAGACAGCACAACACATGTATTATCTGAATAAGAGAGATCCATTCCAAATCTCTCCCTGGTAGCACAAACGATCATGAAACTGCTGATAGAAAGGGACTTGCATATCATGATTGTTCATCTTCTATGTGTTCAGAACATGTAGGCATATATACTTATCAAGTTGTTTCAAGAAAACTTTGAGTGGGTTCTCAATGGCAAAGTTTTGCAAGATGCATTTAATGTTAAGGGCTTTCCCCTGTTAAACCTATTCACGGACACAGAAAGAAAAAATGCTCAGAATGCACCTCAAGGTACTATCAACCAGGGTCGAGGGAGAATGCCCTTTTGACAGTCTAGTTTGGGTTTTTATTTACTGTCTGATTCCATTGATCATAACAGTGCTGATCAGACTGCCCCACTTCCAAGCAGGAAAGATCCTCATATCTGAGTGGAAACACCATTGTTGGCTTATAGACCTTCAACACCTATCAGATTTACCACACAGGAGGATGCCATGCACAACAGACCTATTTGTTGGGAGGCCAGATCATGTATCCCATCCTTGCATTGTTTAACTTAGCAGCCTGATTCCTAAACTCATACAACATGATCATTTGAATGTGCCATACAGTTATATAGGCATTTTGAAGAAGCAACATATCCTTCCACCAGAACATTGTACACTTTCAAATGGGAAGAGTTATGCATCTAGTGTCCCATCAACATGTCTAGAAGAAGTGCATTCCTCTATCATATATATTTAGTGACATCTGGGTTGCACTTTTCCTCATTCAGGCTGGAATTCAACATCCTGAATCAATCTCTTGTCCTTCTTGTGAAATGGCTAGCATATTGCTTAAAATTACAAACAGCCATACCAACCACCTTAAAGCAGCTTCAATGGAAGAAAATCCAGGAGCTGAATTCTGAATGGGGTGCATGTTTAAAGAAGGCCATCTAGGTCCTAGAATTAGGGAGCATTATTAATTCTGGCCTCCCGATAAAAACCATTGCTAAACTTGCAAGCAGGCCTTATTGCTGGTAGAAGACCAAAGGAAAAAAAAAAGAATGGCAGCTGGGCGATAAAACTACATTCACCAGGTTGTCTCCCTATATATCTGTGTTCGTCGCTGCCCATCAGGGCAAATACCAGCCTCATAAGTTGGCGATGTGGCTTGCTTCTTACAAGATGTTATTGGGTCGGACAACAAAATGGAGAAACAAACAAGCAATGCAGATAGTGTAGCAAGTCAGAAGAGACAGTGGCACTTGTGATCTGTATTTGCAAGAGTTTGATTCCACTGAGGAGATTCTGACTTCGACTAATGTTTCGTATTTTAAATATCCGATCCTGTAGGAGTGCCATCATATGCTGTCTAAAAGGAGAATCATGCCAGCTCTCAAGCCCCTTGATACAGTATTCGAGGAGAATCAGCCGAGTAAAACCTCATGAACCACATCAACATAGACGCCTGAAAGAAGAAATATTGCCAAAGAGATCACTCGTAACATGACCAGGTTTGAACCCCACCTGGAAAGTGACGACAGACAAGCAAAAAGGGCCACTTAGACCGTGACACCTTTAAGAAGGAACATGGTTGGAGTAATAGCAGCTAGAGCTTGGTGAACCATGTTGCGGTGAATCAGTTGATATGTAGGTGGCTATGGTTGATGTGAGGTGGGGTGTTGTGCCCTAGGGTCCCTTCAAAGTGATTTACGCAATAATAGGTTTAGCATACTGTTTATAGAGGAATCCCATCTGGGACTATTCTGTGTGGAGTTGGCAGTGGCGTATCAGTTGGCTGATGACAAGGGGCTGGGGAGACGAATGAAAAGTTCCTAATGGTGCCATGGAATGCTTAGTGCACTAATGGGATTAGTTCAATATCTATTGAAAATCCCTTGATTGGTATAGAATCTCTTCTGAGAATATCTGCTACATCTAAGAGTAGTAATGAGACCCCGTCCAGCCTCCTGTTTTGATCTCTGCAAGGCCCACCACTAGCTGGGTAATCCCAAAGGCCGCCCCCTTTAACCATGCACGCCTTAATACCTCTACTCTGAGGTTCACAATTACATCATTTAGGGTGATTCCAAAAGGCGGCCCTTTCTGCAAAAAGGGCAACCCCACACAGAGGGCAGGCTGTCTTGTCTTAAGTAGATCAAAGAGAGTGTAAAATATGAATTCGTTAATGTTGATTATTAATTTGCTGATCTGTTTGCAGTATATAGATTTTAAACAGCAAGTGTTGGGAGTGGGGGTGAATGAATATTACTTATTTTTTCTTTTACTGTAATGATTCTAACTAATTGGACAGTCAACATTTAATTCAATTAAAAGTCCTTATTCAAGGTACAAGTTGCAGCTATTACTGCCTACAGGAAATCTACTTCACACATCTCTTCAGGTTAACAGAAGTAAAAGATTTCTTAGAGGTTGTAAGAAAGTGTACCAAGTTTCTGTCTCCACCTGGAAAGCTTCACACCATACTTTCTAAACTCAGAGGGCCACAATTTGGGCCTCTAATTAAGGCATTTCTAGCACATTTGTCTTGAAAAGCATCTTTTCCAGTACCTGTAGCCTTAGCTCATAGGGTCAGCTAGGTTCAGGTCTTATGCATTTAGGAACCATGCCCCGTGCTTCACAAGAACAGAGTAGTGTTGAGCAGTCATGCCAGTTTTCTACCTAAGGTGGTTTCAGATTTCCATGGCTATAAGAGCATTTCTTTGTCAATTGCCTTTACAAATCTATAATCCCCAACAGAAAGAGGACTCCACTCTCTCAATCAGAGGAGAATGTTGAAGTTCTGTTTGAAATGTATTGAAATTACATTGAAAACTAAATATGTTAGACAGCCTTGATATTAAATTGTAAATAATGATCAGTTTACAACATGTCTAGCCACTGTACAATTGTCTGTCTTTAGGTGGATAATTTCTTGTACCTTAAAGTGCTTAATGTTTGGCAAAAAAACAAAACCTATGCCAAGCGGACAAAAACAAATCCTACTCCACTAGAGGTAAAGCTTCAGTGAAAGCACTCTTTAGAGAAATCTACCTGTATCAGACATCTGCAAGGCCACCACTTGACGGTCTGTCCATACATTTACAAGACACTATTCTCTTACGTTGGACTGTAGGGTGGATACCCAGGCAAGGCAAGGTTCTTTGAGGATCTTTTTATTGATGATGTGGTGCTTTTTCATTCATTCCTCAACCTTTTTTTATTTGGGATGAACTTGTTATTCATTTAGTGCATTTAACTGTTGGTTAGGATCCTGTGGAGAAGGAAAAGTTACTTACTTGTAATCTGAGTTGACATTGTGGGAATCCTTATCAAAGTCATAAGCAACCCTCCCACCTCCTCAGGCTCGTGAATGGAAAATATCTTATGCTCAGGTTCCTCTTGTTCCTTATTAAACTGAACTGACTTAACTGTCACCTGTTGGGTATGATGGGACACTGGAGGATGGTCTCTCCTTACGGGCACAGTATTTCAGCTTGCATGGATGGCTGCCTATCTTTTTTTTTTTTATGAAATTGTTTTTATTGGTATTTTGCAGAACAAGCACATCATAAAGTGAGACATCATCAAGACAGATAGGTCGTCAGTCATAACAGTTTGCAATTAACTAGTACAGTTTATAGCCAAACTAAAACGTAGACACAAATCTGTATGTTCTACACATATCTCAGAGGGTATGGATGAATAACATCAACAAGTCATCTTATTGAAGATAGGTCCCTGAGCAGCAACAATCTCATTGCATTATGAAGTAGGTGTGCCTTAAAAGAAGAAAAAAAACAAGAACAACACACACAACTTTTAAAACCTGAATGGATGGTCACTGAACTAGGAAGGAGCGGGAGAAGCTGAGACCGGGAACTGCAGTGAGATATCAGGTATTCAGTGTGAGCAGGGGAGAGAGTCTTCATGTGTGGAAGAGATGCAGCACTTGCAGATGAGTAGGACAGGAGAAAAGCGGTAGGCCTCTCGAAACAGTGTGCAAGTGGGCCCCAGATAAAGTCTAAACCCCTTCTCGTATCCGCTAGGATGTCCGCCATGCATTCTATCAGGAGGGCCTGCCACAGCTGAGCATGCCGCAGGGACATAGGAGGAACATCTGGTTTCTTCCTGGCCAAGGCCAGACCAATTTGGCTAGTCCTAAGCAGAGCCAAAGAATGGAAAGGCTGGTTGGTGTTCAAGGGACTGCGATATAAGATCTAAAATAACTAAATCAGGGGTACATGGTATTGGGTAGCCTAAAATATCCTTAAGTTGGGCTAAGACTTCTGTCCAGTAAGGTTGTATGGTTGGGCAATCCCACCAGATATGGTGAAAGTCCCATAGTAAACCACAACCCCTCCAGCATCTGCCTGAGGTGTTCAGGAATATTTTCTGAAATGTTTCCGGGTGTAAATACCAATTGTAAAGTACTTTCTAGTGCGCCTCCCGGAGGCCTAAGGAGTGATTGAACTTTGATATGTCTTTCCATAGCATCTGCCACTGTGTATCAGTAATGGTAGTTCCCAGTGTGTGTTCCCAAACACAAAAGTAGTGAGGTGTGGGTGTTCGTGTAGTGGATTGTAAGAGGGAGTAGAGGAAAGATATGGACCGCCGAGTAGTCCCTGCTCGTTTCACAAATTGCTTTAATGGGAAGAGCTCTATGGTGGCTTTCCCGTGCATTGATGGGGACGTGACCCAGTGCTTCAGTTGGTTATAGTGGTAGATCTTGGAGGGGGGGCAATTTTCAAATGTCAGACTATCCATTCTGTGGAACGCGTCTGATATAGTAAGGCATCCTCCATCACGCCATCTGTCAAAGGCTCCTGGTTGCAACGCTGCTGGAAAGGCCTCGTTAAAGTGGACAGGGGTGTGGGGAGATGGAAACGTCGTCAGGCCATTCAAATGGGTTACCTTATCCCAGACCATCAGAGTAGTAGCAGTCAGAGTGCTTAAGTATATGTTTTTCAGCTGGTTACACTTTGGTTTCCACAGGATATCCCAGATTCTCCTTCCTACCTCTGCCCTATACATGTAGAGGCAGTTTATCTGAGGCTCTAAGGGACCACTTTGATATAACTCTTAATTAAGCTGCCCTGTAATAGGCAGTCGGACAGTGCTAGTCCACCGGCATCCCAAGGGAGTGTCAGTAGCATAGTATCATAGCGAAGTGTAGAGATAAAGTCTCTCTCATGTTCAATGGGGAGTCCTTGAAAGAAATGTAGAATAAGTGGTAACACATTCAATTTGATTGCATGAATGCATCCAATCCACATCAAATATAGAGAGGCCCAATGCATAAAGTCTGCATGTACTTGCTGCATTAAGGGAGGATAGTTTGCTCTGTATAAATCAGATATTTTTGGAGTGAACTTCATACAGAAATCAATGATATCTTTGTTTGCCTGTGGGAAGGGAGAGAAAGCCGTTATAATGTCCACCTTGCTTGCGGAACCAATAGGTTAAACATAAAGGATTTATTAGGATTAATTCAGAACCCTGCCACTGATTTGAAACGGTGAAGTTCTGTCTGTAATGCTGGGAGTGATGTTCTTGGGGAGGTGAGAGGTGGTAGGATGTCATCAGTGAACAAATAAATCTTGTGTTCAGTGGATCCAAAGGAGAGGCCTCGCATGTTGGACTGGGGACAGAGGGCATCCTGGTCTGGTGCCCTGGAAAAGCTGGAAGTAGTTGGAGGATACTCTGCTCACCATCACTCTAGAGCAGGGGGCGTCATAGTTAGCCTATACCATTCTTAGGAAAGGATCCCCACAGCCAAACTTGCGTAATGTGTGGAAAAGAAAAGCCCAATCCACCCAGTCAAAGGATTTTTCTGGATCCAGTGCCAAAAGTATTGTTGGAATATACATCTTTTTTTTAGCGTTCTCGATTAGAGGTATAACTCGTCACAGATTACAATGAGTCTGTCTTCCTTTAATGAATTCAGATTGATCTGAGTGTATAATTTCCTGTAAGATATCTTCCAACCTAGTGGCCAATATTTATGTGTATAATTTGGCATTGATTTTAAGTAATGCAACTGGCCAGTAGGATGCAGAGAGTTGTGGATCTTTCCCCGGTTTGGGTAGAATTGAAATCAAAGCTTCCCCCATTGTAGGGGTAACCACTTGAAGATTTACAGTATAGTTATCCTTGATGGACATGCCCTTTGATGGTACCCATCTCTTTGGAGACAAGGCGGACTCAGCGCTCGAGCCCTTTAGGGACTCCTGGGCTAAGGGCCCTTGGCCTCGCAGCTGCTCCTCGCCCCCAACAGAGCACCTTTCGCCCCTTTTATCGCTACGGAGGGGTCACCCAACCATGTTCCTTTACATCTGGCTCGACCGGCGCATACTGTAGAGCCCCTGCGCAGCTGCGGATGGGGGAATCCCACAAGGTCATGGATCAGGGAGCCAGCGGGCTCGACGACTGGCTGTTGAAGGCGGACAGGCCACAGAAAGTCATCTCCCACCTCCAGACTACGACAAACCTCCTGCATTCGCTGGGGTTCACTATAAACGTGCCAAAGTCACACCTGACTCCCTATCAGACGCTCCCTTTCATCAGGGCTGTTCTGGACACACTGTAGTTTTGGGCTTATCCTCCCGAAAAGTGAGTCCAGGGCATTCGTACTAATTTACCTATTTGTCAGCCTCTGTCCTGGATTTGGGTGAGAATGACTCTGAGGCTACTGGCCTCATAGCCTCCTGCATCCTGCTGGTCCAACATGCCAGGTGGTATATGCGGACTCTGCAGTGGGACCTGAAGTTCCAGTGGGTGCAGCATCAGGGGAATTTCTCCGACATGGTTCAGATCTCTGAGGGAACTGCGAAAGACCTGCAGTGGTGGTTGTTGAATCCAAATTGGGTCATTTGCAGATCCCTCTCCCACCCCCAACCAGATCTCACATTAGTGACAGATGCGTCTCTCCTGGGATGGGGCGGCTACATGGGAGAGGCAGAGATCAGAGGCCTCTGGTCTCCACATCAACCGTTTGGAGTTCCGGGCGATCCCACTTACATTGAAAGCATTCCTTCCTTCCTTCCTTCCTTCTCTCAGTGACAAAGTGGTGCAGGTGTTCACCGACAGCACCACCACCATGTAGTACTGCAACAAGCAGGGCGGAGTGGGGTCGTGGACCCTTTGTCAAGAGGTTTTTCGCCTCTAGATAGGGCTGGAACTCCAGGGCATTTCCCTGGTTGTTCAACATCTGGCAGGCTCTCTGAACATCAGAGCAGACAAGCTCAGCGATCGATGCATAGTCAATCACGAACGGCGTCTCAATCCAGAGGTGGCTCGAGGCCTCTTTCAACAGTGGGGAGAGCCTTGGTTAGATCTGTTTGGCTCCGCAGAGAACACGCAATGTCAGCTGTTTTGCGCATTGGAGTTTCCAAGGCAGCACTCACTTGGCTATGCTTTTCGACACGAGTGGAACTCAGGCCTCCTGTATGCCTTCCTGCCAATACCACTTATGCCCAGAGTTCTGAAGAAGATCAGGCAAGACCGGGCCCAAGTTATCCTGGTGGGTCCAAACTGGGCACTAAGAGTCTGGTATCCCGAGCTTTTGAGTATGGCCATCTATCCTCCAATCAAACTGCCCCTGCGGGAAGATCTTCTGTTGCAACAGCAGGGGATAGTTATCCACCGGAACCTGTCCAGTCTCTGCCTCCTTGCGTGGAGATTGAGCGGTGGTTCTTGATGGGTTTTGACCTTCCACCCGAAGTCTGTATTGTCATCTGGGCAGCCAGGCATCCCTCCACCAAAACTGTATACACCTGTTGTTGGAAAAGATTTGTGGCATGGTGTATCAACAAGTCTGTTGATCCCCTCTCTGCACCTCTCTCAGGGGTTCTCCTCTTTATGCTTGCTCTTGCCCAGCAGGCCACTGCACTGGGCCCCTCAAGGAATATTTGTCTGCCATCTCTGCCTTCTTAGGGCTACCAGACCAACTTTCTCTATCCAAATCTCCCATTGTTGGGAGGTTTCTTAAAGGCCTCACACATATTTGTCCTCCTGTTCCATTCACAATGCCCGAGTGGGATTTGAACTTGGTTCTCACATACCTCATGTGTGCTCCTTTCAAGGCGCTCCACAAACGTTCTCTATGGCTCTTGACCCTGCCTTCTTCATTGCCATCGCCTCTGCTCGCAGAGCGAGTGAGCTTCAGGCTCTTTCTTCAAAGCCAAAATTCCCAGTAGTGCATCCTGACAAAGTGGCGCTTCGTACCAGGGCTTCCTTTCTTCCCATGGTAGTGACACCTTTTCCTGCCAGTCTATCACCTTGCCTACTTTTTACGTACCCCACATCCCTCTCATGAGGAGGAGAGACTCCACTGTCTGGATCCAAAAAGAGCATTGGCGTTCTACCTAAATCGTACCAAAGATTTCCGGATGGACAATCAACTCTTTGTGGGTTATGTGGGTGCGAAGAAAGGAAAGACGGTGCAGAAGAGGTCCATCTCCCAATGGATAGTCCTCTGCATCAAAATGTGCTACGCTTTGGTGAAAAAGCAACCCCCTGAGGATTTGCGTGCTCACTCAACCAGAGCAACTGCTGTTTCCATAGCGTTAGCACATGGAATTTCAGTCCTGGATATCTGCGAGGCGGCAACGTGGGCGTTTTTACATACTTTCACCAAGCATTACTGCGTGGACAATCAGATTCTCAGAGATGGCTATTGTTGCCGTGCGGTCCTGCAGGACTTTTTTGGTGTGATCTTGGTTCGCAGCCTACCAACGGGGATGATATTGCTCGGGTATCTATTCTAAGGTAAGGAATCTGCAACTAGAAGTCTCTATCAGATATATAAGTTACTTCCCTTGGGTAACGATATATCTGGTAGAGACATATTCTAGTTGCAGATTCCTTACCGGCCCGCCTATCCTCCCCCCACTGCGCACTAATTTCTAGGGACAGGAACTTCCTTGTAAGGCACTAGTTTGGTGCACCATTCTCAGTGTTCTTCATGGCTCCACGCTACTGGCGTGGAAAGTTTTGAAGAGAAACTGACGTCAGCGTGCCGGGGTGACGCCTATATATGATCTCAAAGTCATTGCGGCGACCACGAGGCCCGCGGAGTCGACCGAAGCCCCCTAACGGTACTGCTTGAAGAAAAATCTCCAGATCCAGTCTGGAGCCTGGGTGAATTCTAAGGTAGGGAATCTGCAACTAGAATATGTCTCTACCACATATATCATTACCAAAGGTAAGTAACTTGTACTTATTTGTACGTCCTCCTCAGGATCTCCCCACCGCTCCCTTCCAACACTGAGCAGGCCAGGTAAGCAGTCTGGGTGCCTCTCGTAGATTGATGACTCTGCAGGGTGCGTGAAATTGGCAACAAATCATCACAGTTTAAAGATGCCCCTAAAGTGAAGTAGCAGTAATATTATGTTCCCCCTGATATGCAATCTAAGCCCCTGAGCCAGTTCTTACATTCTTAACGGGACGGGCTGAGTTGCACTAGCTGCCATATTAAGGTCAGGCACACAGGCATGGCTGTCTGGTATGCCTTCTCGGTCCCTTAGAGAGCTGCCGCTGTCCCCCAAGCCCTCATCGCGTACCTGTGGTTAAGAACATTTTCAGGCTGGGGGCCAGTACTGACTCCTACCGACCAAGATTCAGTTGATCTCTGTCGCTTCACTGTTTGCGGAGTGATCAGGTGGCCGGGAGGAAACCCCTCACCCCAGGGGCCATTCACCACAGCCGATCCTCCCTCTCTGGGCTCTGAATACCGCTTTTGTCTCTCGCTGGTGTTGGGCCCCCATTAGTGCTGTCTCGGGGCCTCCGCGCGGTCGTTGTGCTTCTCCACCGTACCGCTGCCATATTGTATCAGGCCACGCGTCAGCTGATCCCAGGTCTCATATGCTTTCTGTTACCATTAGGGAAGATTCGGAAGCTTCAGGGAGTTGCTTTGTCTTCCCTGAATTTCAGCGATTGAGTCTATGGAGATAATGGGTCGATGACATTGGCTTGGTCTGCAGCTGCAGGGTGTTTGGCGGAGCTAGCGTGGGTCACTTCCACACGGCCATATTGGTTGAAATAGGAACTATGCTGCTTGTCTTTTTAATATTGCCCTGCTTTCCCTTTGTTTTGTTTTAAACAAAAATGGTGTGTGAAATGTTCCTGGTCACTTTTTATTAAATTAGTGACTATTTGGATGCAGTTTACTCCTTTTTAAAACTTAAAATATTTTTTAGATAAATATTAGCTTTTATTAGCCTGCAAGGATATGTTTTATCATTTAAAGTGTGCTATTCTTCTAATATGTGTTGTATATAATACATATGTGTGTGTGTGTATGCAGATAAATATATGTATATATTTTAACTAGTGGTGGTTGCCACTAGGTTGTTATAATTAAGACCTAGTTTCCATAATCAGAGCTTTTTTTGTTTTGCCATTAACTTTAGTACCGCTTGACAAATCTTCCTCAAAATTTTCAAAACTTATACTTTGTTCAGTTTGTCTGCTGTCTTGAAAGTTTTGGGAATATCTGTCAAGCGGGGACCAAGGGGAGTGGGGGGGGGGGAGGGGTGTGAGTGGGGGGGTGTTTCCCCATTCATTTTTCCATGGAACATTTAGACAAACCTACAGTCCGAACCACAGAGCAGAATTACACCAAATTTGGGACAAAGCTAGATTCTGTTCTGCAGATTCCTTGAGGCATCCCCCATGGTCCCAGCTAGCCCGTAAAGGGCATGTAGTAAAAAAATAATATTAATAGTGAGGGACCGCAGGGGTGACCTTGAGGCTTCCCCGCGGTCCTAGATAGCCTGTAAAGGGCAGTTTATAACATTTAAAAAAAACAAGATATGTAGGGACTGCGGAGAAGTCCTTGAGGCCTCCCCCGCTATCCCAGATAGCCCCAGATGGCAAGGGTGCGAGTTATAGTTACCTTGGGGCATGAGTTATAGTTACTTGAGATAACTATAACTGGTGAATTTCTATGGTTTTGTATGTTTGAAATGTATGCCTAACTATAACTTGCCTGTAACCTTTAGGTTTTTTCAGTGAATTTCTGTGATCTTTTCAATTCTATTTCCAACTATAACGTCCCTGAAACCTTTGATATCTATCTATCTATCTATCTATCTATCTATCTATCTATCTATCTATCTATCTATCTATCTATCAATCAGAAGCTGGTCTGGTGTGTGGTGGGTACCTAAAGTACTTACACCTTATACCAGGTCGAGGTATGCCCTATTAGTGTAGTGTAGGCAGTGTCTAGAAGCCAGGCTCTCCATAGGTAGCAGCCAAGGATTAACTAGGAGACATGCTCAGCTCATGCAGTACCGCTGTAGTCACACAGCACTTACACACATGAAAGAAACACTCAGTTGTACAAAAATAAACATACTTTATTTTTGGAACAGAATACTAGAAGGGCAACCCTCCAATAGGAGGTAAGTAATACACTAAATATATACACTAGTAATCAGAAATTGGCATAGAAATGGTTAGAAAACAGCGCAAATTGTAATATCCAATAGTGACCTTAGGGGGAACACAAACTATATACTAAAAATATGGAATGCAAACCCAGGACCCCACCTAGGTAAGTGGAATGTGTAGAGGGGAGCTGGGAGTACTAGAAAACCACAGAGGTAAGTAACACAGTATGCCCCAGTGACCAAGAAAGCAGGAGTAAATCACTGGATTTTCCCAAACCACCCAAAAGGTGGAAAAAGAAGACACTCAGAGAAGGCTGCAAGAAGACCAGCAGTGGCTTCCTGAAGACCTGTGGAGAGTGGGGACCAAGTCCAAGAGTCACAGTGGTGTCCAGGAGGAGTAGGAGCTACCACCCCCCCAGCTATACTTGCAGAAGTTGGTCAGCGGTGATGAAGAAAAGGTTAGCACTGCAGCCCTGGAGAAGAGTTCCTGATGGATGTAGATGATGTTCCACGCTGGAGTGAAGATTGCAGATGGGTGCTGGTGCAGGAATTCTACCAATAAGCCTTGGTAAACGCAAACTCGCAGTTAGTAGAAAAGCGGTGCTGCCGGGTGCCAACCCAGGAGGGGGGAGTCACAGGAGACCCTCAGAGTCATAGAGAGTCCACAGGAGAAGAGGCAGCTCCCACAGGAGTCCCAGAGGACAGGGACACAGGAGTCGCAGAAGGAGCCCACGCAGCACTACAAAAGGAGGATCCCACGCCACCAGAGAACCACACAGAAGTGTGTGCTTTGCAGGAAGGAGTGCTGGCTGGAGCTGAACGTTGCCTGAAGATCCCTTGGAGGAGATGCTAACAAGCCTTGGCAGCTGCAAATGATGAGATGCATGGGGGGTGCTGTCCTGCGTGGGAAGGCAAAGCCTTACTTCCACTAAAGTTGGGCAGCTGGCAGAATGACCAAGAGGACTTCTCCGGACCACCACCCGTGATGCAGGATCCACGCACCTCAATATGAGGGGAGATCCACGCAGCTGTTCATCGCTTGCGGTAGATGCCTGCGGTTGCAGAGGAGTGACTCCTTCACTCCAAGGGAGATTCCTTTCTCATGTGCACGCTGAAGCATTGAGGCCTTCTGAGGATGCACGGCTGGGAAAATGTTGCAAAGCTGGTAGGAGACATGGAAACAAAGTTGCAGAAGAGCCTTCTTCGTTGTTTGCAGCATTGTCGGTTCCTGGAGGGTCCAGTCGCAGTTCCAGTGGCCAGAAGTCGAAGTAGAGGTTGCAGATGAATCCTGCTGGTGTCTTGCAAGCCACATCTGAGGACCTACCCAAGAGAGAGACCCCAAACAGCCCTGAAAGGGGGATTGGTCACCTAATCAGGTAAGCACCTATCAGAAGGGGGCTCTGCTGTCTACTGCCTGGACTGGCCACTCAGATGTTCCCAGAGTTCCCTGCGAACTTTGGAAACAAGATGGCAG
This sequence comes from Pleurodeles waltl, assembly GCF_031143425.1. Classification (NCBI taxonomy): domain Eukaryota; kingdom Metazoa; phylum Chordata; class Amphibia; order Caudata; family Salamandridae; genus Pleurodeles; species Pleurodeles waltl. Next base: position 1,044,881,677 of record NC_090446.1, on the reverse strand, counting down.
AACCCAGGGACCCTCTGAAGGAGCTCTGGGCACCACCCCTGGGGTGGTGATGTACAGGGGAGTGTTCACTCCCCTCTACATTGTACAGTTTAATGTCAGAGCAGGGACTGGGGATCCTTGAACTGGTGTGGACCGGTTCATGCACGGAGGGCACCAAATGTGCCTTTCAAAGCAAACCAGTGGCTTGGGGAGGCAACCCGTCCAATGCCAGTCACACCTATTTCCAAAGAGAGATGGTGTTACCTCCCTCTCCCAAAGGAAATCCTTTGTTCTTCCTTCCTGGGCTTGATCAGATTAAACAGCAGGAGGGCAAAAACCTGTCTGAGGGGTGGCAGCAGCTGGACTGCCCTGAAAACCGTGTAAGGCTGGTGGTAGCAATGCTGGTGGTCCTCCAAGGATCCCCCAGAGTGCATGGAATCATACTTCCAATACTTGCAACGGTATTGGGGTATGATTCCAACATGTTTGATACCAAACATGCCCAAGTTCGGAGTTACCATTATGCAGCTGGACATAGGTAGTGACCTATGTCCAGTACACACATAAAATGATGTCCCCACAGTCCAGGAAAGTGGGCCTGGAGTTTGTGGGGCACCTCTGCTAGTGCAGGGGTGCCCTCACACACACAGGTACTTGCACCCTGTCCTTTGGGCTGAGAGGGTCTACCATAGGGCGGACCTGGTGCAGTGACCTGTAGTGAAATATGGGTGCATGCACCTGTTTCACGCAGACTTCAATGGCAGGCCTGCAGAACCCTTTGCATGGGCTCCCTATGGGTGGCAGAATAACTGCTGCAGCCCATAAGTATCCCCTGGAGCCCTAATGCCCTGGGTAGCTAGGAACCATATACTAGGGACGTACTTGTATGCCAATTTAGGGAAGAAAAAGGTACCATTTACAGGAGAGAGCAAAACTACTGGGGTCCTGGTTAGCAGGATCCCACTAGACACAGTCAAACACACTGACAACAGGCAGAAAATGGAGGTAACCATTCCACAAAAGAGGGTACTTTCCTTCAGGGTGCATGCACCCTTTCATGCAGGCTGCAATAGCAGACCTGCAGATACACTTTGCATGGGCTCCCCATGAGTGGCATAATACATGATGCAGCCCATGGGGTACTCCTGGTGCCCCAGTGTGCTGGGTACCATATACTAGGGACATACAAGGGGGCACCAGTATGTCAAATGTGGGGTGTGTGTGGTCAAAGCAACCAAATTTAAAGGGGGGGAGCATAGTCACAGGGGTCCTAGTTAGCAGGATCCCAGTGAACACAGTCAAAACACACTTACATCAGGCAAAAAGTGGGGGTAACCTGCTAAAAAGAGGCTACTTTCCTACACTATGTATCTCCGGGATCTTGTTCGCAGCAGAGACAATTCCGTGCTTATGACATTGATAATTCCTCTGGAGGAGAAGTAGGATTGCAAGTAAGAAATTGTTCCTTTACTCCTTTTTGAAAGATTGACTGCTGCTGAGGCCCTAGAATTTAGATGTTTGTCCTTGAGTAGTTGTAGAAAATGAGTACCCTTAAATTATCTAATAAAGGGACATGTGCAAAGAAATTAAATCCTTTATTGAATTGGTTTCACATGATAGCCATGTATCATATCCTCTTAAAGCTTTGCGAGGCATAGGGCAGTGCCATGTTTCTGGAGATGTGCAAGTCCCACTAAGTCACAATTTCTTCCGGTGGGCAAGGACTAATGTTGTGTGGGTTACCCCAATCTTTTGCATTGAATATAGCTTCTTGTTTTGCTACTGGTTGTATGAAAGCTAAATTAGGGACTTATAACCTATTGGTGGCTTGCTGAAGTATTCATGCAACACAATAAGTTTCTGTAGTTCCAGTATATCATTACTTAGTGATAATATTTTTTCCACGTTTGTAGATGAAATTACCCATTGAACATCTTTAGCAGGAAACAATCAATTTTTTGTGAACATAATTGTTTTGCTTAATATAGGAAATAAAAAAGGAATCTCCTTAATGCTTCATTAGTTACAGCCAATTTCAGAAAGAGGTGTGCATACCTTTTCTAAATCATAAAGATGTTTTCAGTAATTGCTAATTTATTTTATTGTTCCTCTAACTTTAGTTCAACCAAATCCTTCAGTGCTGATTGGCAATCCTATCCGGGCATTTACTCCTCCCCTTGGACCTCACCCAAACTTGGGCAAATCTCCGAGCCCTGTACAAAGGATAGATCCACACACTGGGACCAGTTATCTTTATGTACCTACAGTTTATGGAGGAAACATGGTCATGCCAGTGCCGTTTTCTGTATGTATTCCATTGCATTTTGTTTTTAATGTGTTTTGTGTCACATTGAAGTATATGGAGTGCTGGGACTACTCAAATATTGTTCAGATGGTTATCAGCAATAATATTTTTTTTTCAGACCGAAGGAATCAGTAGAGTATTTTTATGAAAATGAAATGTTGCTTGCCTAGCATTGGCAATGTAAAATAAGAGAAATTTCAATTCTTAAGCTATTAGGAAAGGACATCATCTGTTCACTGCCCCCAAAGCAGCACACTTTATATAATCATTATTGATGTATTGTACTTGCATCTGAAAGGTAAAAAAAAAAAAATGTAAAGCACTGATACGCCTTAAGAATTTGAATATAATCATCACATTTATAGTGCATTTATTGTGCCCGTTTTTCTAAGTATCCAGTCTTCAGAAGTACTTTATATTTTATTTATCATTAAATTGTTCACTTGTACATTTTTGTGAAGATTGTTGTATTCCTTTTACTCCCTTTAGTCACTATCCAACAAAAAGAGACAGAAAAAGCAATGAAAATCAAATATACCCAATGCTGTTAAGGTTCTACTAAAAAGTTAATGTTACACTCTGAATCTCTTAAATTAACAGTAACAACCAACAGAGAAAACATTTTATGAGAAGTAACAAATCCATGTGGTGGAAGATACTCCAAGAGCCAGATGTAGGATACGTGGTTCTTGGATTACAGCTGTGAGGTATCCTTGGATTGTTCTCTAAATAGCGGTTCTTTGAGTTAGACTACTTCTCTCAGGCTGGAAGTGGCTTATATCCAGATGCTTTAAGAGTTGCCCATTTTCAGGCTATGAATCCTATCTGAAATATTGTACTGAGTAGTATTTAAAACACACATCTGATAGACAACTAGCCGCAGATTCCTTACCTTAGAATTCTCCCCAGGCACCAGACTGGATCGGGACATTTTTTTCAGCAGCACTGGTGAAGCAGTTACCTCTGGCCAATTGTTTGCCTCCCATTTAACGGTTTTTGTTGTTGTGACAGTGTTTATGCCTTATGGCTTTAAGCCTTGTGGTTCCTGTACTCGGCAAATGTCTGTCACGGACCCCTACTCTGTTTATTTGTGGTGCTTGGTCACCCACCATGATACTGATGACTGTGACACCTGTCAGTGTTTGAGGCCTAAGGCGTTGTGGGAAAGGCAGATGAAGCTCCTTGCAACACAGGTGCCGCATGTCTTCACAAGACTCTTGTTGGTGTTGTAGTCCTTCATCTACGACTTGTCCTAGCGACCGTTCCGGGAGTCGCTCGCGTATGGCTCCATTGAAATCTACAGATCCTATGGCGTCTCCAGGCAAGGGTCGTCATCGGTCGAAATTGCATCCTCCTCTGGCTTCACGCGCGGCTCCTCACGTTCCTCTCAGGACGAACCTGCGCAGGAGTTGACCCCATGCCTCCCACTTTATCCTGGCACCAGTGCGACTCTGGCTCAGATGCGGGACTATTACTCTTTCTTGCATGCTATTTTTGGGCCTACCCCTCCCTCTGGAGCGCCTTCGGGCTCTCAGTAGGTGATGGGTGGCCTGACTGGGTTCTCACCAGCAGCTTTGTTCTCGATGTCCATTGCCCTGATTATTGTATCCCCGGAGTCGGACAACACCCTTTCCAATGTCGAGGTCTCTCCATCCCGACGTAGGCACCGTTGGAGTTGGCTATTCTCCAATCTGCATTTCTGTCTTCGGAGGCCCCCTCTCCAGTTCTTACATTGGAGGGGCCCGGCTTTCATTCTCAGCCTCCCAATTCCTGCGCCATTCTGCTTCCTTAATCGTATTGGTTAGTTGACTTAGCCAATGCTAGTGGTCTAGACACTTTGCCGGCTTCCAGCCTCCTATCATCCCCTGGGTGTGCTTCAGAGGCTGGTTCTGCTTTTGTCAAAACATGTGTCAAGAGTGTTAAATTTACAAATTCCTACTGTGCAATTGTCCACGGACCCTTTACTAGATGTCTGACATCCTGACCACTCTTCTGTGGAGCCGGTCCTTTCTTATTGTGAGGCTCTGTGATATCCTTTTGGGAGTTGGGACCCACAATATCTGGTTCTCCTGTGGAGCGCTCGGTTTCGCATAGAGAATGGCCAGCAACGTAGGATCCATCATGCCTCCAGTGGCATCCCACTACTCAAAGTTTTGTGGTGCAAACTGCTTTTTCTGCACAAGGTTTTACTCAGGTTTCTCCTGTCCCCCCAGAGCGAGAAGCCATACAGCTGGATGCTTCTGATATGTGTATTTTCGCTTCATCCAGTTGTGCCTTGTGTTCAACCAACACATCGGGTGTCCTTGCCCGCTTCTCCCCGCTTTGTACGACTCAGTGGACCACATTTTGCCTTCTCAGTCTGATGAAGCTATACAAGCTCTAACGCATCTGTAGGGGATGGTCAGCAGGCTGCCAAGCTTAGTGTCAGATGTGGTATGGATACCACAGATTCTGTTGGAAGAGTTATGGCTTGTTAGTTAGCGCTGCAAAGAAGGGCATGGTTGCATTCTTCAAATTTCTCAAAGCTGTGCATGCATCTTTACTTGATATGCCTTTTGATGGCACCTCCCTTTTTGGCACGCTTGCCGACTCGGCCTTGTGCCGCTTTAGAGATGCTCATGGTGGGAGTTTTAAGTCCTCTTCATTTTACAGAGTCGTCTTACGATTGTTCCCTTGTTCAAGAGCAGTTGCATTTTTTCTTTGTTGCACTTTTCCTATTGCCAGTGTGGTGCTGTGCTTCTAATTATAATGTGACACCTGGTACGGTGTTGTTGCTCTTCGTAGGCACTTTTCTTCTTATCATATTCTAGCACTCAGGCTGGTGCTCCTGCATTGCAGGTGTTCTGTTTATTAACCCCACTATGGGGGACGGGTTTCATTATTCTTTTCTGACCTGGTCTGGGTCTTAGACCTCTTAAAGTTGAGTTTTCTGTTTTGCTGATAGGTGATTCGTCTAAGAGATTCTGCTCTTTACAGGGCTCTGCCTTGTGTTGGAGTAATTTCCAGTCACTGCTCTTCGGAGCAATTGGGGAATGCTTTTGGCCATTCTTTTATGATGATTTATTCCCTACTGCGAACTTGCTCAGTGCTCTTTCTGGGAATCGTATAATAACCCTTGTATCATTCAGGATTCTACTGCTGTTTTTTTTTTTTTTAACCAGTGTCCTTTTCCATTGATGTAGTGGGACTTGTTTTTTTGCCTCTTTTCCATGGTCTGCTTCCGTTGGGGATGTTGGCACCTCTTCATTTCCACCTACCCCTCTTCTAGTTATTGCGTGCTACAACTGGGGAGTATAATCTGTCACCCTTATGGGCCACTACTTTTTTACCCTTGAATTGGTTTTATGTATTTTCTTATCTGGCTGGCCTTGTGCCACATTTATCTTCTAAATCTTCTTCCTGGACATTTTCGTCCTCCTTCTGACCTTTGGGTCCAGTGTTCGAGGTGGTCCCCTTTTTGCTGTTGTACATGTGTATGTGTATGTGTGTGTATATATATATATATATATATATATATATCAGTATGACAGACCCTCATACTGAGATTGGGAGGGATTTATATCGGGTGTGTCTGAAGACATTTTCCTCCTTTAATTGCTTTTATATTACCATATGTGTATTTTGGGTACAGGGCTATTCCTCAGGGGGAATACCTAGTGCCTCCTGACTACACACTGACAAAACAAAGGTTGTCTCCTGACAAAGGAACAACACTTGGCTATTCTTTCCACACTATTTCTTGTTTCCCCTGCCCTGCTCTTGTGATTCTGGGACATCATTAAATTTTGTATGGGTTCCTGTTTTTGTGTTCCTATCCCAATATGGGGTTTCTATCCCTTCCTGGGATAATTCCCCCTTCTGTGTGCCTCAGTCATCTTTTTGAGTGCTATATTCAGGAATTGTTTATGTAGGATTCCAATCCTAGCAGTTGCGTCGTCCTTTCTATGTCAGCTGCAAGATGATAATCATCTTTCTTCCTTCCGTCTGATATATCTACGTCTTCTTGTTTTTATAATTAGGACTCTTGCCCACAGATATGGCCATTTCCATTTGACCTTGCAAACTTCTGCAGGGCCAGTATTCGGGCCCCTTTCTGAAGGCCGAGGTCTAATATACCTTATCTTTCAGAATTTTCATTATTGGGTCCACATATGGATTGCTTTCTTATACGCTGGCTGTCCTTCAGGGATTCTGCCACTTTTCCTTCAGTACTTTCTTCAGCTATTATTTTTTTCTGTCTGCTGGATTGTCATTGCTATTGCCTTACCCTTCTGTGGTTGGCTTCTACTTACACTAGATTTACATCCCTCATGTTGGACTCTTTCATGTACTTTGAGGTTTCTGTTCACCAGGTGGATTTACCAACCTCTTTTCACTGTTAGTCCGCTAGCAGTGATTTTTCTGTTTGGCTGGCTTTTCTTTCTTGAGGGGTGTATTTTCCCCATCCCCTCTTTTATTTTACTCCTGTGCTGTTTTGCAACTCTTTTATTTCTGTTATATATATATATATATTCATGTATACTTATGTACCATTTCTGCTTCATAGGTCTATGTGTAGGAAGTTGGCTCTGTATACACTATCTCAAAGTAAGAGATAGTGTGCAGAGAGTCCAAGGGTTCTCCTTAGAGGTAATATAATGGCAAAATTAGATCATTCCAATGCTGTATTTTGTGGTAGTGTGGTCGAGCAGTAGGCTTATCTGAGGGTCTTGTTAAGCATTTGTTGTACACACACAGGCAGTAAATGAGGAACACACACTCCAAGACTTCACTCCAGGCCAATAGTTTTTATATAGAAAAATATATTTTCTTAATTTATTTTTAGAACCACAAGTCCAAGATTTGAAGTAAATACATAAAATGCAAGGTACTCCCCACAGGTAAGTTAGGAGCTTTGAATTAGAGCAGTAACATACACAGCTTTAGTTAAAATGGCAATAAGCTATTTTAAAAGTGGACACTGCAAAAATCACCAGTTCCTGGGGTAGGTAAGTAATGGTTAGATTTACAGGTAAGTAAGGCACTTACAAGTTCAAGTTCCTGGGCATAGGCAGCCCACCGTTGGGGGTTCAAGGCAACCCCAAAGTTAACACACCAGAAGCACAGGGCCGGTCAGGTGCAGAGGTCAAAGAGGAGCCCAAGACACATAGGCGCCTATGACGAACAGGGGTGCTCCGGTTCCAGTCTACCAGCAGGTAAGTACCTGTGTTTTCGGAGGGCAGACCAGAGGGTTTTGTAGAGCACTGGGGGGGGGGACACAAGTAGGCATACAAAACACACCCTCAGCTGCACAGGGGCGGCCGGGTGCAGTGTGCAAAGCAGGCGCTGGGTTCGTAATGGAAATCAATGGAGGGACTCTAGCGGTGCAGACAGGGCACAGGGTGGCTTCTCGTGCCAGCCACCAACTGGGCTAGGCCTAATGTTCACTCCCGCATTGAAGTTAGGTTCCTTCAGGTCCTGGGGGCTGCGGATGCAGTGCTTGGTCCAGGTGTCGGGTTCCTTGTTACAGGCAGTCGCGGTCATGGGGAGCCTCTGGATTCTCTCTGCATGCGTCGCTATGGGAGTCCAGGGGGGTCGTCTCGGGTTACTCACAAGGTCGCAGTCGCCTGGGAGTCCTCCCTGTAGTGTTGGTTCTCTGGAGCTTGAGCCGGGGGAGGGGTTGGGTGCAGAGTGTGAAGTCTCACGCTTCCGGCGGGAAGAGTGAGTTCTTTGATAGTTGTTAGAAAGTTGCAAAATTGATGCTGTAGGTGAACAGTGCCACTGTTCTCTGGAGTTTCTTGGTCCTTCCAGATTTCAGGGCAGTCCTCTGAGGCTTCAGAGGTCACTAGTCCTTTTTGGATGCGTCGCAGTTGAAGTTTTCTTCGAGTCGGGAGACAGCCCGGTAGGGCTGGGGCCAAAGCAGTTGTTGTCTCCGTCGTCTCTGCAGGGCTTTCAGGTCAGCAGTCCTTCTTCTTGTTTCAGGTTGCAGGAATCGTTTTCCTGGGTTCTGGGTTGCCCCTAAATACTGAATTTAGGGGTGTGTTTAGGTCAGGATGGCAGTAGCCAATGGCTACTGTCCTGGAGGGTGGCCACACCCTCTTTGTGCCTCCTCCCTGGGGGAGGGGGGCACATCCCTAATCCTATTGGGGGAATCCTCCAAACTTAAGATTGAGGATTTCTAAAGGCAAGGGTCACCTCAGCTCAGGACACCTTAGGGGCTGTCCTGACTGGTGTGTGACTCCTTGTTTTTCTCGTTATCTCCTCCAGCCTTGCCACTAAGTGGGGGCAGTGGCGGGAGGGGCCGGCATCTCCTGTTACAGCACCTGATGGCATCCCAGTAAGTGAAGGCATGAGCCTTTGAGGCTCACCGCCAGGCATTACAGTTCCTGCACGGGAGGTGAGAAACACCTCCACCCAGTACAGGCTTTGTTCCTGGCCACAGAGTGACAAAGGCACTCTCCCCATGTGGCCAGCAACTCGTCTGGTTGTGGCAGTCTGGCAGACTCTGGTCATCCTAGCACTAGGAGACAGACTGGTATTCAGGGGGCATCTCTAAGATGCCCTCTGGGTGCATTCTACGATAAATCCCACACTGGCATCAGTGTGCATTTATTGTGCTGAGAAGTTTGATACCAAATTTCCCATATTTCAGTGTAGCCTTTATGGAACTGTGGAGTTTGTGTTTTACAAACTCCCAGACTATATACTCTTTATGGCTACCCTGCACTTACAATGTCTAATGTTTTGCCTAGACACTGTAGGGGCATAGTGTTCATGCACATATGCCCTCACCTGTGGTATAGTGCACCCTGCCTTAGGGTTGTAAGATCTGCTAGAGGGGTGACTTACCTATGCCACACAGGCAGTGTGAGGTTGGCATGGCACCCTGAGGGGAGTGCCATGTTGACTTAGTCATTTTCTTCCCACCAGCACACACAAGTTGTGAGGCTGTGTGCATGTGCTGAGTGAGGTGTCCCTAGGGTGGCATAATACATGCTGCAGCCCTTAGAGACCTTCCCTGGCATCAGGGCCCTTGGTACCAGGGGTACCATTTACAAGGGTCTTATCTGGGTGCCAGGGCTGTGCCAATTGTGGGAACAAATGTACAGTTTATGGAAAGAACACTGGTGCTGGGGCCTGGTTAGCAGGGTCCCAGCACACTTTCAGTCATAACTGGCATCAGAAAAAGGCAAAAAGGCAGGGGGTAATCATGCCAAGGAGGCATTTCCTTACAGTGGGTCCCCAGATTCGGCGTGCAAGACTCCACCAGGACTCTTGTACATCCACGTCTTCTGCTCCTGGCCACCGGAACCGCAACTGGACACTTCAGAGACAACCTTGCTTAGCAACATTGATTCCCAGGCTCCTTGCAGCAACTGCAACATTACCACAGCTGTGCATCCTCTGGGGTTGGCAGAACTTCAGCTGGACCAAGAAGGAATCTCCGTTGAAGTGAGGGAGTGACTCCCATGCATCTGCAGGTACCTAAGGCACGAACATCCCACTGTGTGGATCTGCTCTTCTCTGGTACTGCGTGGATCCTGCAACACAGGTGGTGGTTCTGAGTGGTCCTCTCGGTCCTCTCTGCCTTCTGTCCAACTAGGGAGACAGTGACCCCTTGCCTCTTCTTGTAGGATGAAATGCCTGTGCACCGTGACTCTTGCAGCAACCAAGGCTTGTTGACTCCTGCTCTGGAAGGATTGTCAGGCTCCAAGTATCCCCAGCCTCCAGGACTTCATCCTTGCAAGGACATTCTCTTCTTTGCTGCTCCACCGACGTGGGACTCCTCTCTTTCACGCCAGAGCAGAAACTGGGGGTCCCTGGACTGGTGGCTACTGGCTTATGCAAGGAGGACACCAGATGTGCCCTTCAAAGCAAACCGGTGGCTTGGGAACGCTACCCCTCCCCAACCTTGTGACACCTGTTTCCAAGGGAGAGGGCGTTGCGTCCCCTCTTCCACAGGAAATTCTTTGTTCTGCCTTACCCTGCTTTAGCTGGTCATGCAGCAGGAGGGCAGAACCCTGTCTGAGGGGTGGCAGCAGAGTGCATGGAATTATGCCACCCATATTGGCATTGGTATAGAGTTATGATTCCGACATGTTTGATACCAAACATGCCCATGTTCAGAGTTACCATTATGTAGCTGGACGACAGGTAGTAGTGACCTGTGGCCAGTACACAGGTAAAATGGCTCCCCCTCACTTGCGAAGTCCAGTGCATTGGAACTGGAGTTTGAAGGGGCACCTCTGCTCATGCAGGGGTGCCCTCACGCACAGGGACCTGCACCCTGCCCTTTGGGCTGAAAAGGCCTGCCATAGGGGTGACTTTCAGTGACCTGGTGCAGTGAAAGGTTACATGCACCTTTTCATGCAGGTTGCAATGGTAGGCCTGCAGACACAGTTTGAATGAGCTCCCATGAGTGGCATAATACATGCTGCAGCCCATGGGGGTTCCCTGGTGTTCTTCTGCCCTGGGTACCTGAGTACCATATACTAGGGACTTACAGGGGTACACAAGTAGGACAATTGTGGGGTGTAAAAAGGTACAGCGGGGAAAAACCATCTTTGGAGGAGAGAGAACAATCACTGTGGTCCTACTTAGCAGGTTCCCAGTGAACACGATCTAAACACACTGACAGGCAAAAAGTGGGGATAATCATGCCCAAAAAAGTGACTTTCCTATATTTTCCAGTTCTTTTTCATCGTTCCTCAGGTTTCCCCTTGGGTGTTCTTGGGGATTTTCATGCTATATTTTGGGTTACTCTTCCTTTCTGAGTTAAGCTTTTTGCAGGTTTTTTTTATGCATCCAAGTGGGAGCAGCATATTGCATCACTTCCCTTTTTTCATATCTTCTACGGTTACCCCTTGAACGGTGTACCATTTCTATTGTCCCAGTGACCGTTAGAGACACTTTTTACACCTTACTCCTTCACCTTCTTTTTGGAGCGTTTCATGTTATTTCCTTTTTTTCTCCTACCAATAGATTGATTTTCATTGCCATGCGCTCTTCCCTCAGTGGCATTTCATACGTTCCTACACTCTTCTATGAGTCATCCACTCTCTTCGGGTGAGATGAATTTTTCTTTTCACCTTGTCTGGCTCATCAGGTCTAATACTCCTTTAGTTTGACCGGTTGTTTATAGCAAGGCTTGAGAAGAATGTTTGCAGACCCTCCTCCTAGGTTGAAACTTCTTTGGTATCTAATTCTAAGGTAAGGACTCTGCGGCTAGTTGTCTCTGTAAGATGGATACTGTAAGGAAATGATTCCTTGGCTTGGTTACCCCCTGACTTTTTGCCTTTTGCTGATGCCAGTTAGCATTGAAAGTGTGCTGGAACCCTGCTATCCAGGCCCACGCACCAGGTACAGGTTGCACTATACCACAGGTGAGGGCATATGTGCAAGAGCACTTTGCCCCTACAGTGTCTAAGCAAAACCTTAGACATTGTAAATGCAGGGTAGCCATATAGCGTATATGGTCTGAGAGTTTGTCAAACACAAACTCCACAGTTCCATAATGCCTACACTGAAATCTGCGAAGTTTGGTATCAAACTTCTCAGCACAATAAATGCACACTGATGCCATTGTGGAATTTATTGTAAAATGCACCCAGGGGGCATCTTAAAGAGGCTCCCTGAATACCAATCCGACTCCTAGTGCTAGGCTGACCAGTTTCTGCCACCCTGCCATAACCAGACAAGTTTCTGACCACATGGGGAGAGTGCCTTTGTCACTCTGTGGCCAGGAATAAAGCCTGTACTGGGTGGAGGTGCTTCTCACCTCCCCCTGCAGGAACTGTAACACCTGGTGGTGAGCCTCAAAGGCTCACCCCTTTTGTTACAACACCACAGGGCATCCCAGCTAGTGGAGATGCCTGCCACTCCGGCCACACACCCTACTTTTGGCAGCAAGGTTGGTGGAGATAATTATAAAAACAACGAGGAGTCACCCACCAGTCAGGACTGCCCCTAAGGTACCCTGAGCTGAGGTGACCCCTGCCTTTAGAAGTCCACCATCTTGAGATTGGAGGATTCTACATATAGGATTAGGGATGTGCCCCCCTCCCTCCTCAGGGAGGAGGCACAAAGAGGGTGAAGCCACCCTCCAGGACAGTAGCCATTGGCTACTGCCCCCCAGGCCTAAACACACCCCTAAATGTAGTATTTAGGGACACTCCAGAACCCAGGAAATCAGATTCCTGCAACCTGAAACAAGAAGAAGGACTGCTGACCTGAAAGCCCTGCAGAGACAACAGAGACAACAACTGCTTTGGCCCCAGCCCTACCGGCCTGTCTCCTGACTCAAAACTGAAACAGCGACGCATCCAACAGGGGCCAGCGACCTCTGAAGCCTCAGAGGACTGCCCTGAACCAAAGGACCAAGAAACTCATGTGAGCAGCGGCTCTGCTCAACAACAGCAACAATATTACAACTTTCTTACAACTTTCAAAGACCTCACTCTTCCCGCCAGAAGCGTGAGACTTCACCCTCTTCACCCGATGCCCCCGGCTCAAGCTCCAGAGAACAAACACCACATGGAGGACTCGCCGGCGACTGCGACCTCGTGAGTATCCCGAGACAACCTCCCTGGATCACCACAGCGACGCATGCAGAGAGAATCCAGAAGCTCCCCCTGACTGCAACTGCCTGTAACAAGGAAGCAGTCGCCTGGACCAAGCACTGCACCCGCAGCCCCCAGGACCAGAAGGAACCGAACCTCAGTGCAGGAGTGACCACCCAGGCGACCCTCTGCCTAGCCCAGTCGGTGGCTGGCCCGTGAAGCCCCCCTGTGCCCTTCCTGCACCGTTATTGTGACCCCCGGGTCCCTCCAAAACAAAACCCGACGCCTGCTTTGCACACTGCACCCGGCTGCCCATGTGCCACTTTTGTGTGCCTACTTGTGCCCCCCCCAGTGCTCTACAAACCCCCTTTGGTCTGCCCTCTGAGGACGCGGGTACTTACCTTCTGGCAGACAGGAACCGTAGCACCCCTGTTCTTCATAGGCGCCTATGTGTTTTGGGCACCTCTTTGACCTCTGCTCCTGACCAGCCCTGAGCTGCTGGTGTGGTAACTTTGGGGTTGCCTTTAACCTCCAACGGTGGGCTGCCTATGCCCAGGAACTTGTAAGTGTCTTACTTACCTGACAAACTAACCATTACTTACCTCCCCCCGGAACTGTTGATTTTTGCAATGTGTCCACTTTTAAAATAGCTTATTGCCATTTTTACTAAAACTGTGTATGCTATTGCTCTAATTCAAAGTTCCTAACTTACCTGTGTGGAGTACCTTGCATTTTATGTATTTACTTCAGATCTTGAACTTGTGGTTCTAAAAATAAATTAAGAGAATATATTTTTCTATATAAAAACTATTGGCTTGGAGTTAAGTCTTTGAGTGTGTGTTGCTCATTTATTGCCTGTGTGTGTACAACAGATTCTTAACACTACCCTCTGATAAGCCTTTCTGCTCAACCACACTAACACAAAATAGAGCATTAGAATTATCTAATATTGTCACTATCTTACCTCTAAGGGGAACCCTTGGACTCTGTGCACACTATCTCTTACGTTGAGATAGTATACAGGGAGTGCAGAATTATTAGGCAAATGAGTATTTTGACCACATCATCCTCTTTATGCATGTTGTCTTACTCCAAGCTGTATAGGCTCGAAAGCCTACTACCAATTAAGCATATTAGGTGATGTGCATCTCTGTAATGAGAAGGGGTGTGGTCTAATGACATCAACACCCTATATCAGGTGTGCATAATTATTAGGCAACTTCCTTTCCTTTGGCAAAATGGGTCAAAAGAAGGACTTGACAGGCTCAGAAAAGTCAAAAATAGTGAGATATCTTGCAGAGGGATGCAGCACTCTTAAAATTGCAAAGCTTCTGAAGCGTGATCATCGAACAATCAAGCGTTTCATTCAAAATAGTCAACAGGGTCGCAAGAAGCGTGTGGAAAAACCAAGGCGCAAAATAACTGCCCATGAACTGAGAAAAGTCAAGCGTGCAGCTGCCACGATGCCACTTGCCACCAGTTTGGCCATATTTCAGAGCTGCAACATCACTGGAGTGCCCAAAAGCACAAGGTGTGCAATACTCCGAGACATGGCCAAGGTAAGAAAGGCTGAAAGACGACCACCACTGAACAAGACACACAAGCTGAAACGTCAAGACTGGGCCAAGAAATATCTCAAGACTGATTTTTCTAAGGTTTTATGGACTGATGAAATGAGAGTGAGTCTTGATGGGCCAGATGGATGGGCCCGTGGCTGGATTGGTAAAGGGCAGAGAGCTCCAGTCCGACTCAGACGCCAGCAAGGTGGAGGTGGAGTACTGGTTTGGGCTGGTATCATCAAAGATGAGCTTGTGGGGCCTTTTCGGGTTGAGGATGGAGTCAAGCTCAACTCCCAGTCCTACTGCCAGTTCCTGGAAGACACCTTCTTCAAGCAGTGGTACAGGAAGAAGTCTGCATCCTTCAAGAAAAACATGATTTTCATGCAGGACAATGCTCCATCACACGCGTCCAAGTACTCCACAGCGTGGCTGGCAAGAAAGGGTATAAAAGAAGGAAATCTAATGACATGGCCTCCTTGTTCACCTGATCTGAACCCCATTGAGAACCTGTGGTCCATCATCAAATGTGAGATTTACAAGGAGGGAAAACAGTACACCTCTCTGAACAGTGTCTGGGAGGCTGTGGTTGCTGCTGCACGCAATGTTGATGGTGAACAGATCAAAAAACTGACAGCATCCATGGATGGCAGGCTTTTGAGTGTCCTTGCAAAGAAAGGTGGCTATATTGGTCACTGATTTGTTTTTGTTTTGTTTTTGAATGTCAGAAATGTATATTTGTGAATGTTGAGATGTTATATTGGTTTCACTGGTAATAATAAATAATTGAAATGGGTATATATATTTTTTTTGTTAAGTTGCCTAATAATTATGCACAGTAATAGTCACCTGCACACACAGATATCCCCCTAACATAGCTAAAACTAAAAACAAACTAAAAACTACTTCCAAAAATATTCAGCTTTGATATTAATGAGTTTTTTGGGTTCATTGAGAACATGGTTGTTGTTCAATAATAAAATTAATCCTCAAAAATACAACTTGCCTAATACTTCTGCACTCCCTGTATACAGAGCCAACTTCCTACAGATACATTACTTAACTTCAATAACGCCTTATCTGTTAGAGACCTAGACTAGCTGCAGGTTCCTTACAGATCCACCCATTTGCCCCACTCTGCGAACTGTTTTGTCTTACTTCATCTTCTCTTTCTTGGCATTATTTTGCAATGCTTTTCAATTAGCAGTTGTAAATTCATATTTACATCTACATCTTTCGTCATAGACTGTTCCATTATCAGTTTCGAAAGTGGCTCTGCATTGTTGTGTGGATTCTACTCACATAAGAAACTGGCGTCAGCGCATCAAGGAGGGACTATGTGCACTCCGTTGATGTCATATGCAGAGGATGACATTTATACTAAGTCACACGTCGCCCTATACCGATACGCAGAGGTACTCTTGAAACTTTTTACAGATTCAGTCTGGCACCTGGGGAGAATTCTAAGTTAAGAAGTCGGCGGCGCGTCTATGTCTCTACCAGCGAATGGATTTCCAAAGGTAAGTAACTTGTCCCTCGGTGCAGTAGTTTTATAACTTATGTACCCCGTTGTTATGACTGACATGCAGCCAACAAGGTTCAAAGACTTGAAATTCAACACCCTCCACAAGCAGTGTCCCTCAGATTTTCTATGACACACCTTTTTAAGAAGTCTTCAACCAAAGTTCTGTTGGTTTTAGACTTGCTTCATTTTGCAAAAAATAATTGGAAAATATGCAATCCCAGAAGTAACTATCTTAAAGAAAAGACGTTTTTCTTATGTCTGGGATCACTTTACTCTCACTTATGGCCCATGGAGAGACTGGGGAGATTTTGTTTTGGTCCTCAAGGCCAGTCTCTTTGTTGGTTAGCCAGCACAAAATACATTTTAGTGCTATTTAAAAAACATTTTACACACTTTTTTCCCCCAGAATGATTCTTCTCAGTTGACTACTTTTTTTTCTCTTGAATTAGATTAGGTAGTTTTCCCATGTCTCTGTATACAAACTAAGCTCATGAACTCCCTGATTGGTTAGTCAGAGGGCCTCTTGTGTGATAAGCACTTTGGGTAAAGACTCCTCAGATTTGCAAGTTTGAAAACACAGAGGTTAACAGGCTCCCTCACTGGTAAGGAAAGAGAGTAGGCCAAGTATGGTATTTTTTATATGTGGAAAGTACCTATTTGCCTCCTGATTGGTCACCCTGCAGAAGTTCCATCTTACTGATACAGGAGATGTGACTGTCCAGGCTGAAACGTAAAAAAGATGTTTTTTATGTCGCTAGAAAAATGACAAATAGAACAGATGATGAGTTTTTTTTTATTGACTTTGCCGGTACAGAAAGGGGTAAAGCTCTGACGAAGTTCAACATTTAATGCAGGATCATTCTTTGTGTTTATGCTGGTTTTGCTGCAAGGTATCATGCCTCATTCCACTAAGGCTTACCACAGATTTGTCTGTGATTAGCCATACCATGACCTCTTTTTCACACTATTCATTTGGGGTTCATTCTTAAAGAGAGAAATGTGTGGGAAGAATGTTCATCAACTACCAATGTTCTTTGCTTTTTTTGGTGGGCACTCTATATTTCAGTAGATTCCTCACTGTTCTCCCATCCCCCCTTCTGAGGTCGAGTCAGCAATACAACAAGATCCTATGATATTTAATGGAAATTCTGACTCTGTGTTTGCTACTGTTTTCTGTCCTTGACTAGTCCCACCATTGTGAGTCTCACTTGTGCATAGGAAAGTTAAAGAAATGATGCAATGCGCTAAGCAGCACTGTAGATAGGTAAGTGTTGACATGTCCAAGGATGGTTGAAACTGTGAATGGAGTAGTATGGCACCACCCAGCAGTGCTTGTGAGCTACTGCTTTCAAGAATTTTTCAGAGCAGATCTGGCCTCAGGAATATATTTAACCTGGAGTCTGCGGAAAGATGGGGTAGCCACCAGAAAAAGCATCGCAAAGGTACGTATCTTGTTCAGGATATCACAGAGGTCACTACCTCCGTGATATCCTGTCCTACTATCCTGCTATTCAGAAAGGCATCTGTGTACCAGTGTTTCAAATTCCTGGGGTCAGTCCATTTGGATAAGCCACTCACTCCAGCAATACTAACTATTACATAATGTGTCACCTATGTACATTTGCCTATGGATCCAGCTTAATAAAGACAAGTGCTTACATGTTTGCCTGTCCTTGTCATGGGCAGAGGTATAGCAGCACCTTCTTTCCACTCATATTGATGACTATGGTTTTGCATTCATTTTCTGCCATCTAGTGGTCAAATGCCATTATTTATTTTTCTCTTCTATATCGACCAGAAGGTGGGTAGTATCCCACCCCCCCCCCCCAACGTACACGCAAACACTTGGAAGGAGTAATCATCCAGGGCTTTATGTATATCTTCTCTGTTAATTCACAGACTATTTGTAGTTCCAGATACTGAAATCCTCAGAAGATAACACATTTAAAAAATAAATCTATTCCACATCAGACAATCTATCATCTTAGCATTGTTTTGTCTGCCTTTGCATCCTACCAAGAAGAAATTGAGACGTCATCTTTCAGTTTCTACATCAGCAGTACTTGAGAATGTCACGTTTATGATCAGCTGTTCCTTGTCTACATTAGTTCCCCAATAGCAAGTCAATTCAGAATAGGACAGTTTCCCACAGACTGAGGCGCTTTCAAACATTCTCTTGAATGACAGGCCTGTTAGCCATTTGTTTCTGAGCCTCACAAATTTCTCAGCCTCACACAACTGCTGTACTACTTGATGGTTTTAAAGCTCAGTAACACATTATGTTGGGTAGGCTTGCATGAGCATGATGAAGTTCCAACAGGTTCTGAATTTTAGGCAACAGGCCATACAAAACGACATGGTCTAGAACATGATGTGCCATTGACTATGAAAGCCACTGAGGCTGAAGATTTCGTACAAGATGAGGAAAGGTTTGTTTGTGGCAGCTACACATACCATCAACTCATCAGTGTCCTGACTCGTCATGACATAATGCTGCTACAAAAATAATTGTCGATAGATTGAGTATTGGGGCTAGGTTAAATCCTGGTTTGCATTCGTACTTCAGTTTTTCCTTCCCGGAGGACTTCAGCTGCAAAGCTTTACCTCTCGTGGGAGCGGACTCAGCAGTGAATCGCACCCTTAACTTGGAGCAGAGGAAGGAGTTGTGAGAGTCCCTCTACTACTTGAACAAGCAGCAACGTGCTGCTTCCCTTCTCTGTCCCAGATAGCCTTTGGGTGCATGATGGCACATCTGTATCTTTAAGTTGTGGTCAGAGTTCTGTTGTAGACTCTCGCTTTGGTAACAAGACTGCTGGATTTTTGGGCAGCAGCACCACCGATCGTGGGGGACTGAGTCTAATCCCACAACGTGTGACAGCTGTCAGCCAAACCCCTTCCGGCAGGCTAGCTGCACCCCACAAGTTCCAGAGGGTAGAAGTGATTTGTGGCAACCTTTTGCATGACACTCAGACCCCTCATTTATTTATTGAAGCAGCTACATTCTATGTAGAAGGGCATGAATGGCGATTATAAGGATAATGAAAAACCATGTCAGGACAGAGATAATCACCAGAGTGAAACACAAGAATTGTCCCACCGTGCTGTCTTATTAATGTGGCTGGTATTCCTAAATACACTACTGAGTTCCTACATGAGAGCACGTAGCATTGTTAGCCCTTATCTACCCTTCTGGTCCAGGGAAGGAAACCAGTCTCCATACCTGCGCTGAGGTTCGAAGAGGTCTGTTAGTCTGCTGGGAGTCCTCCCATTTAGATGAAGAGGAACCAAAAGGTTTCGGCAGAAACTGCGATGACGTGCATCACAGGGTGGCAAACTGGTTGGAACATCCCCTCTGAGATGTTGTGGACAGTATGATGTTTGATATTAACATATCTGTTATTCTAAGAACTTGTCCTGACATGAAAATACGTATTTTCCATGTAAGGTTGGCAGTGTTCCCTTTGGATTCCCAAGACCCAGGTAATCACCGTGAGTAGGCTTGGGTTCAGCACAACATGAGAAATGTTGTGCTAAGAAATGAAAAACAGTTTTTTAAGGAAGGACAACTGATAAAAGGAATAAAAAACGTATACACTAAAATGAAGCGTCACTAAAATAATAAAAGCAATAAACACGAAATGTAACCGGGTAAATGGGCCTCAGGACCAGAGCTAAATATTGTGCCTGTGTAAAAACGCTAAACTAATCTCCCAACAGTGCAAGCACCAAAGACCCACCCAATGCAGGTCTTCAGTTGTGGCATGGTTTGAAACCTGCAGTGTTCGGAGGGCATATTGTTCCCTAGCAATGTGGATTTTCTTTGATTTTCAGGACTCATTGGAAGCCAACTAAGTTAGAAGCAGAGCTCCAGATCCACATCAGAAGGCACAGAAAGAAAAGAACAGATGTCAGCATGCAGGGGTTGCTCTTTCCTCAATCACTTTCAGGGCAGTAAGCAGTATGGAGTCCACAGTCAATAGATTCAGCTCCTTACATTGAATGAAGTGGGTCTTGACTGGTGCTACAGTCTAAATGTATAACTAACTTCACGGCAGAAGTGCACTACATTGATGTTTGTAGGTCCACATGTTAAGCAAATTGAGATATATGCATATTTAAATATTATTTTTACAATAAGTAATGACAGTCTCTGAGAATCCTCATTAGCATTGCAGTATGTTTATCCTCAGACACCCTTTAGGATTTCCTGTGTGACTGACACCTTCTCGCGCTCTTATCTTTATAGCTATTAGCTCTTATAATTCTAGGACTTTTTCAGTGTAATGCCAGTTTATCCAGCTCTATTTATTGGTTTAGGTCCAGTTGACTGGTGGCTTGTAACAGCTCCATGCACATGTGATCACATTCATTGTTACCATTCCATATCTCGTGTTGCAGAGCGGAGTCTAACATTGATCCCTGTGCATCCCGGAATTTCATTGGTGATGCTGCAGTAAACTTATGCCTTTCAGGAGGCTATGCTGCAATCTTCTGGCAACTCTGGCATGCTTTCAGGCTCTAAGGATCCACAGGGGCCCTCAGTTAGGTTACGTTACTGCCAGCGGATCCATCCTCTGTCCCTTCTGACCACCGCCACCCCCCTCCCCCCTTTTTTTTTTTTTTACCCATTTCAGTCCCCATTCTAACTCCGGTAAACACTTCCACCCTTGCTGCATGGCCTATACTAGTCTGTCCTTTGTTGATGCTGATATCGATTGTAGGAAAGGGCTCCTTTTGGCATGGTTACTCCTCTTCCCCCCCCACACACACACACACACTTTGCCTAGTATTTGATGCTAACTTCACTGAGTGTGTGCTGGGATCCTGCTAACCAGGCACCAGCACCTGCGTTCTTTCCTTAAACTGTACCATTGCATCCACAGTTCCCACGCATGCACACATAAATACCCACACACCGCAACACACCAACATACATTGTCACACACATGCATTCACAACACACGACATACACGTACACTCACATTCAGTCATTCACGCACTCATTCAACGCGACTCACATCTGCATGCACACATACAAAAACAGACACAAACCCCCCCCCCCACACACACACACACACACACACAAAACACCCCCACACACGCACACACCACCCCCTAATTCCCCCCTCTCCTGTCAGCGAACCCGACTTACCTGCTTGCATGGGGTCCTCCGGCAGGAGACGGGATGCGGCCCGCTCCATATCATCTTGAGTGGTTTTCTGGGCCCCATGCCAGGAGACACTGTGCCCATGGAACTGGTTGGAGTGTTAGAGCATCTTCCTGAGCGCAAACCATCTGGCAGAATCTTTGAATGCATGAGCTCAGCAGACGGCACATGGCAGATCACGAATGAGGCTACATTCCATTTATGGGCAGAACTTTGGCTAGGTCTTTCTGCCAACATCAAGAACATAGAGTGTCAAAAGTTTTTTGTGTTGGAGTTTATGCAAGAACACTCACTAAGAGAAGCTTTCCAGCTGGAACGGAACTCAGATCTCATGTACAACTCCCTGTCTCTGCCTCCAATTCTGAAAAAGATTAAGAACGACTGGGCCCAAGCCATTCTAGTAGTTCTGGTTGGGCCAGGAGAGTATGGTACCTGGAGCTTCTGGACATGAACATTCCTTTGATGGTCTTCCTCCTGAATCTATGCAATCTGCACCTCCATGCATGGCAATTGAGTGGCGGTTGTTGACTATGATGGCCTGCCACCAGAAGTAGTAGATGTCATTCTCACTACTAAGTGACCTTCCACAAAGGCAATGTCCATTTTTGTCAGGCGATGGACCTTGTAGCTTGGAGAGGTAACCACAAGATTGACTCTTTACAATGCAAGCTATTAGATATTCATTTCTTCAGTCTTTGGCCCACCATGGGAATGCAGTGGGCACAATTAAAGGTTATTTGTTGGCCCTTTTGTCCTTTTTATGTTTGTTCAACTGCCCTTGTTTAAATCGCCTGTTGTGAGGTTTATAAAAAGCTTGATGCACATGTTCCCTCCTAAACCACATTCTGCAATACCACAGTGGAACCTTAATCTGTTCTTAACTTTTCTTTAAGACAATGTATTGCTGCTTGCTGCGTCTTTTAACTTTGAACACTATCTTCCTCATTGTGATTACTTACGTTTGTTGTATGAGTGAGATTCAGGCCCTACACCAACTTTTTTCCACTTGTTCTGAGAACACATGTGGGCTTCTTACTTAGTCATGACTCCTTCCCATGTTGTAAAATCTCACCCTGCCTTTGTTCTTTGCCCATTCTCACTCCTCAAACAGGAGATGCTTTATTGGCTGGACTTAAAAAGGGCTTTTAACTTTAAAATTGATCCTCCTGAGGACCTCCATGTGAAAGATAAACTTTGTGCTGGTTTTTCCGGAGCCAAGAAAAGGGAAGGACCCCTATGAGGTAGCTAGCTCTCTGCATTAACATCTGTTAAGCACTGGCAAAAAGCAGTCCCTGGAGTGTCTGAGAGCCTGTTCCACCTGTATGAAGGCTGTTTCTACTGTGTTGGTATGCAGAGCTCCTATCGTTGACGTCTGCTGACATGGATATCCGTGCACACATTTCCACAAATAACTGGTGCATTGACATCCAGGTTTGGCAGAGAGCACATTTTGTCCACTCAGTCCTGTAAAATAGTTTTGTCCGAGTGCACTCTACATGCCTTCCAACTTGGAGAGGTATTTCTTTGATGACTTTCTAAGGTGAGAAAACTGTGATTCAAGTATCCATCAGAATAACACATTAGTTACATTTGATAAGACTCTTTCTATGGATACTGTGCAAACATAGATTCTTCACTGTACACCCATCTACTATTCTGTGGAGTGGCCTCTTTTAACATCTAAAAATGACCCATATTAGTAATCTGTGCACTGGTACTACCGAATTGTTTGTGCTGTGTGCCCGAAGGTGCTGAAAAACACCAGAAAGAAACTGATGTCAGCGTGTAGAGATGGCGCACATACATAGCACTGATTCTGCACTGGCCTGGAATTGTCAGTGTGGAACAGCATGACACCAACTAGTTGTGCTGATATGTTTTCTGGACCTTCAGGAACATAAGCCAGTAAAGAGTTCTCTAGACCCTCCGGCACCAAGGACGTAGCGTGTTTATGGGAGACAGTGAACACACTAGACAGCAATCCACTGAGCATTATCTGAGTAAGATGTATAGTTGGTAATGGTCAGCTCTAAGAACCTTCACCGTAATAGTTTGTGGGATAATTAACTAAGCTAAATGTAGAACCAAAATGGGGCATCTCGAGTCTCATAGATGGTGTACACCCGCATACCTTTTCTGAACAATAGAAGCAATGGAAAGAACCAGCAGGTGCTGTTCATCTCTCACTGGCCAAATTGCATTGAGGCTTCATACAATCCTGCCATAGGACTTAATGTGCCTTCTCTGTGTCCATCAGCAGGGAATGGTGTTTTGCAGTTACTGCATGACTCTGTCTGAAGTTCCTGGTTCAAACTTCATATGTATCTTATTATAATACTTTATTCCAAAGTATATACTCGATTTGACCATTGTAGAACATTTTCAGAATCGAGAATCAATAACAAAGCGCCTTGAGCGTTTCGCTTACTTATAGTTTGTAATACATTCATTGTTTAAAACCAATAACAGAAATTAAGATAACAGTCTCACTGACATTGTGTTGATTTATTTAGAAGCCTTGACTAAAAAATTCAAATAGTAAGCAATGCTAAAACAAGGTTTTATATTTTCAAGGGAACTAAAATAACTTGTTGCAATGAAACAAGTATTTTAACAACACCAATAATTCTGCATTTATATTTACAACATTCATCTAAACTTACAAAGCCAAGGTATTGGAGTGTGGGGTCTTTAGGGGCACCCTGCTAATGGAGGGGTACCCTCACACTTAGAGACATGCACCCAGTCCTTGGGCTGATGGGCCTACTAGATGGGTGACTTACAGTGTCTAAGTGCAGCAACCAGTGACCTTATATCTGTGGTAAAAGGGTGCATGCACTATTTCACGCAGGCTGCAATGGCAGACCTGCAGACACAGTCTGCATGGGCCCCCATGGGTGGCACAATACATGCTGCAGCCCATGGGGGACCCCTAGTGTACTAGTGCCCTGGGTACCAAAGTGCCATATAATAGGGACTTACATAGGTTTACCAGTATGCCAATTGTGGGTGTAAAATGTTTATCAGCAGCCACATTTAGAGGAGAGAGCACAGACTCTGGTGTCCTGAGTAGCAGGATCCCAGTGAACTACAGTTTAAACACACCAACATCAGGCAAAAGTGGGGGTAACTATGCTAAAACGATAACACTTCCTACCTAACCCCCTCCCAAATGAAAGCTAATGAGACTACCCTTGCTCAGTTGAGTCTTCATTATCTAAGTGGAAATATCTGGAGAGTCCATCTGATCTGCATTGGCATGGTTACTCCCAGGTCTATGTTCCACTGAAAATTTGAAAAAAAATGGACCACCTCAAAAGTTTTAGGTTCTCACCTTTCATCTACTTAAGTCAGAGGAGAGGGTTGTGGTTGTTTTGAACAATGAAGTGAGTGCCAAACAGGTATGGCTTCAACTTCTTCAAGGCCCCAGACCACAGCAAAGGCCTCTCTCTCAATGGCTGACCAACGCTTTTCTCTGGGGTCAACCTTCTGCTGATAAAAGCCACAGGTTTATCCTGGCCCTCTTCATTTAGTTGTGATAGCACTGCTCCTATTCCTATCTCTGAAGCATCAGTCTGGATAATTAATTGTTTGGAATAGTCTGGGCTTTTGAGAATTGGAACTGATTACATGGCCTTTTTCAGGGCATTAAAGGCATCTTGACAGCTAACTGTCCACTGTACCTTTTTAGGCATCTTTTTGAGTGAGATCATTCAGGGGGGATACAATGGAACCCTACCCTTGTACAGACCTCCTGTAGTACCAAATCAGGCCCAGAAAAGCTCTGACCTGGGTCTGGGTAATTGGCGCATCTGAATCCATGATGGTTTTGAATTTGTTCTGCTGGGGTTGATCTTTCCCTCCACCCGCCGGGTGACCCAAGTAAATAACTTTACTCTGCCGTATCTAGCATTTTATAGCCTTGATAGTGAGGCCTGCCTTTTTCAATTCCTCAACTACACTCTTGAGCTGGACCTGCATGATGGCGCTAAAGACAGCACTGTTATCTAGATATGCTGCACTAAAGTCTTCCAGGTCTGTCAGAACTTGGTTCACCTTCCATTGGATTGTGGCAGGTGCATTTTCCAGACCAAAGGGCTTCCCTGTGAAGTGCTAATGCCCATCAGGAGTGGAAAATGCTGTTGTAGGCTTGACAGCATCAGTTAGTTTGATCTGCCAATAGCCTGCTGTCAGTTCAAAAGTGCTGAGGTACTTGACTCAAGTCAGAGTATCAGTCAGCTCATCTACCCTAGGAACTGGATGGGCATCAGTCATAGTGACTGCATTAAGGCCTCTATAGTATCCACAAAACCTAATTTCCCTCCTTCCACCCTGGGCGTGAGGTATTGGCACAAGGACTACTGGGCTAGCCCAAGGGCTGGTTGATGCTCAATCACCTCCAAAACCAGCATCTTTGGGACTTCTGCCCTGATGCAGTCTCTTGACATAGTCAGGCTGCCTGTGGATTTTACTCTTCACAGGCAGACTATCGCCTGTGTGCACATCATGGGCCCACCAGGTGGTCTAACTAAGGGCCAGGGAAAATAGTTCTGAAAACTGACTGAGAACGTGTCTGCAGTCAGCTTGTTGTTGTTTAGAGAGGCAATCTGCAAAGACTACCCCATCCACTGAACCATCAACAGGGCTGTGGGAGAGATGGTCAGGTAGAGGGTCACTCTCTGGCTCCTGTGCTTTATCTGTGGCCATGAGCAAGCTCATGTCAGCCCTGTCATAGTAAGGCTTAAAACGGTTCACAGAAGCCCCCTGTGGAGGCTTCTTGGAGTGCCCTGGTCAAACATAGGTGACCTCACCTTTCTGCTCTACTATTGCGTGGGGGCCACTCCACTTGTCTTGGAGTGTCCTTGGGGTTACAGACTCTAAGACCCACACTTTCTGTCCTGGCTAGTAAATAGTCAGTACAGCTTTTTGGCCATGCCACAGCCTTTAAAGTTCTTGGCTGGCCTCAAGATTTTTGGAAGTCTTCTTAATGTACTCTGCCATGTGAAAGTGCAGGCCTAGTACATAGTCAACTATGTCCTGTTTAGGAGGTTTGAGAGGTTGCTCCCAACCCTCCTTCACAAGAGCAAGAGAACCCCTAACTGGATGTCCAAACAGAAGTTCAAATGGACTGTAACCCACCCCCTTCTGTGGAACCTCTCTGTAGGCAAAAAGAAGGCAAGGTAATAGGACATCCAATCTTCTCCTCAGTTTGTCTGAGAGTCCCATAATGTAGGAAAATGCCACTGTTGGCATGGTCCGTCCCCACTTTGTGCCTAGTGTTGATGCCAGCTTTGATTGGAAGTGTGCTGGGACCCTGCTAACCAGGCCCCAGCACCAGCATTCTTTCTCTAAAACTGTACCTTTGTTTCCACAATTGTCACAGCTCTGGCACACAGTTAAGTCCCTTGTAAAAGGTACCCCTGGTACCAAGGGGCCTGTCACCAGGGAAGGTCTCTAAGGGCTGCAGCATGTATTATGTCACCCTAGGGACCCTTCACTCAGCACATGCACACTGCCTCACAGCTTGTGTGTGTGCGCTGGTGGGGAGAAAAAGACTAAGTCGACATGGCACTCCCCTCAGGGTGCCATGCCCACAACCCACTGCCTGTGCCATAGGTCAGTCACCACTCTAGCAGGCCTTACAGCCCTAAGGCAGGGTGCAATATACCACAGGTGAGGGCATAGCTGCATGAGCACTATGTCCCTACAGTGCAGGGTAGCCATACTGAGAATATGGTCTGGGAGTTTGTCAAAAACGAACTCCACAGTTCCATAATGGCTACACTGAGAAGTTTGGTATCAAACTTCTCAGCACAATAAACCCACCCTGATGCCAGTGTGGGATTTATTGAAAAATGCACACAGAGGGCATCTTAGAGATGCCCCTGCATGCCAGCACAACTGCTAGTGCTAGGCTGACCAGTCTCTGCCAGCCTGCCACTTCCAGACAAGTTTCTGGCCACATGGGGTTAGTGCCTTAGTGCACTCTGTTACCAGGAACAAATCCTGTCCTGGGTGGAGGTGCTTCACTCCTCCCCCTACAGGAACTGTAACACCTGGTGGTGAGCCTCAAATGCTCAAGCCTGGTGTTACAGCGCCCCAGGGCACTTCAGCTAGTGGAGATGCCCGCCCCCCTGACACAGCCCCCACTTTTGGCAGCAAGTCTGGGGAGATAATGAGAAAAACAAGGAAGAGTCTCCACCCTCAGCCAGTTCCACCAGTGACCCCCCTCCCTGGAAAATCCTCCATCTTGTTTTGGAGGATTTAGCCCAATAGGGATAAGGATGTGATCCCCTACCCAAAGGGAGGGATCACAAAGAGGGTGTAGCCCCCCCTCAAGGACAGTAGCCGTTGGCTACTGCCCTGGGATCCTAACACACCCCTGAAGTCAATATTTAGGGGTGACCCTGAACCCAGGATTTTAGATTCCTAGCGACCTACAAAGAAGAAGGACTGCTGACTTGGAAAAACCCCGCTGAGAAGAGGGAAGACGACAACTGCTTTGGCCCCAGTCCTACCGGCCTGTCTCCAACTTCAGAGAACCTGCACCACAGCGACATCCTGCGGGCCCAGCAACCCCTGCTGACTCGGAGGACTGCCCTGCACCCAAGAAGGATCAAGAACTCCCGTGGACAGCGGACCTGTCCAACCAAGAAAGAAAAAAACATCTTTAAAGGGACTCCCACCTCACTCCAAAAGGGAGAGTCCCCAACACACTGCACCAGACTCCCCCGGGCCCGTGCCCAGAGAAACCAACTATACAGAGAGCACCCCCAGGGGACTCAGATAAAATGTCCACTGTGGGCCGACCTCCCTGCACCCCCACGACGACTCCTGGAGAGGGAATCCCAAGGACCCTCCTGACCGCAACTGCCCGGGACGAAGATATTGGACGCCTGGAAGAAGCACTGCACCTGCAGTCCCCAGGCCCATGAGAACCCAACCACCGGTGCAGCAAAGACCAGCAGGCAGCCCTCACCCTTGCCCAGTCGGTGGCTTGCCCGAGAGGCCCACCTGTGCCCTGCCTGCAGCACCTAAGTGACCCCCAGGTACCGCCATAGAGTTCTGATAAGAACCCAATGCCCTGTTGGCACACTGCACCCGACCGCCCCCATGCTGCTGAGGGTGTAGTTTTTGTGCCTACTTGAGGCCCCTCTAGTACTCCTCCAAAGCCCCCTGGTCTGCCCTTCGAGAACGCGGGTACTTACCTGCCAGCAGACTGGAACCAGGGTACCTCCTATCTCCATAGTCGCCCACGTTATTTTGGCTGCTGTTTGATCTGTGCACCTGACCAGCCCTGTCTTGCTGGGTGTTTGGGGTTGCCTTGAACCCCCAATGATTGACTACCTATATTCAGGAGATTGAAGCCATAAGTGTGGTACTTACCTCTGAAACTGTTGTGTACTTACCTCCCCCAGGAACTGTTGAAAATTGCAGTGTGTCCACTTTTAAAATACAGTTTTGCCATTTTAATGAAAACTCTGTACAATATTGAATCTATTCAAAGTCTCAACTATTACTATGCAAAGAACCATTCATTTAATGTATTTACCTCCTAAATGAATGTTGTGGTTCTAAAAATAAATTAACAAAATAATATTTTTCTATATAAAAACCTATTGGCCTGGAGATAAGCCATTGAGTGTGTGTTTTCACGTATTGCTTGTGTATGTACAACAAATGCTTAACACTACCCTCCGATAAGCCTAACTGCTGGACCACACTACCACAAATAGAGCATTAGTATTATCTAGTATTGCCTCTGTCAAGCCTCTTGGGGAACCCCTGGACTCTGTATATACTATATCAACATGAGATATAGTGTGCACAGAGTCAGCTTCGTACACATAATCATACCTTTTAGGGATTTGTTGAATCTCACAACTAACCCATTTCCCTGTGGATGATGTGAAGTGGTGAATGTATAGGTTACACCACATTCCGCAAGTTCAGTGCCACCCTCTGATACTAAGACAGCCTCAGTGGTTTCTCTGAGTAGGCCACAGTCCACTGCACTCCCCAAGTTGATCCCAGCTACACCCTTCGTTGAAGTACTACCACCAGTGCTATTGCTAGGGGCACTAGGAGGAGAGGTAGTAGTACTCTTAGTGCTTTTTTTGGGCAAGTGCTTTCACCTTTCCTATGACCTTTTCCCTACACAGGAAGCACCAAGGTTTCTTTTTGGAAGAGGACCTGGGGGATTTGGACACAACCCTAGAAGAATTTTGTGGGCAAGATGAAGACTTTATTCTTTTCAGTTGACTTTTCCTAATCTTTCTCCTGGTTCTTAGAATTCTTCTTCTTGTGGTCACCCCCACTGTGAGATTTCTTTCTCACCCTGGTGCGAACTCATTTGTGTCTGCCTTTTTCCCAATTCTTGGGACTAGGTCAGATCTGAGGCCACCTGGTACTGCTGCAACTTTTCAGACACATACTTATTAAGGATGTGCTCTCTCATGTTAAGATTGTACAGCCCTTCGTAGCCATGCACATTACTACCATGTAACCAGCCTTTCAGAGCCTTAATTGAACAGTCCATAAAATCTACCCAGTCTTGGTATGACTCCTGGGACTCCTTCTGAGTTTCTCGGAACTTATCCTTATACTCCTCAGCTGTGAGCCCAAACTCATCAATCAGAGCCTCTTTAAAGCCCATCTCCCTCCCTCGCAGTCAAAATTTTGTCTCTGCCTTTATCTGAAAAGGAGAGCCACAGGATAGCTATCCAATGCCCCTGAGGGACCTTCTGTTCTTTACAGGCCCTCTCTAAAGCAGTGATCAACTTACGGATGTCTTCCCCAGACTTGTAAGGAGGGACTGTCCTGCTGATATTTCTGGAATCAAAGGTGTCTTCCCTGGACTCTCTTATGCTGCCACCATGGGGTTCTGTCCTCAAATTCTTTCTTTCCCTTTCGATCTCTAGGACCCCTCTCTCTAGAGCCAGCTGCTGCTGTTTCAACTTAAGTTTGGCCTGCTCAAGTCTCAGCAAACTGAACCACCTATCTTTGGATCCCTCATCTGAGCTAGAGTGGATAATGCCAACAGCAGAGGCGGAGGCAAGGGACAGTGAGGATGGGCGAATACGCTCCTAGGTACTCTTTTTACCAACCCTAGGGAAAAAAATGGGCCTCCTACTATGACCCTCTCTTGTGCTACCAACACAGCTTCCTGCAAGTTCAAGGTTCTCACCAGAATCCTCATTGCCTTGCCCAGTGAGGTCAGAGGAACTACCTGGTACCTCCTTTTCCATCACTGGAGGTTCACCCTCCTCATTGTGTTCTCTTTCACTATCAAGATTCTGAAGGTCATCCTGAATAAGTAAATCTAAGAGAATAGCTTTGATAGGGTTACTACCTGCCTTTAAATTTCTAATTGATCACAAGGACCTAAGTTCCTAGTACCTGAGCCCCCCATACTGAGATTCCTGAGTCTGATCAGTGTTCTCTACTAAAGACATGGTATTAGAGTAGTGTATGTGATGCCCCTACCTATTCTGAAGTTACTAGTGTAGGGTGTAACCAAATGTTAGTAGTGATCTTTCTCATGGAAAATCACTGCTGACCAAGTGGTAAAGCAATGTAAGTGTCTTATCCCTCGCTGAACCACCAATGTGGTTCAGTTTATGGTGTACCATCCTATACTGAGTCCAGGTAACCCTTAGTAGTAGTTAATAGGTGTCCAGCTAGCAAAAGCTCTCTGTGGGTAGCTGAGACAAGAAGCTGAAACGTATCCAGGAGACATGTAAAGCCCTTGCACTACCACAGTAGTCAGAGAGTAACTCATCCACAAGAAAGAACCACACAGAAATAAAGGGTTCTTTATTGCAGCACTACTACTAGACGAGCATTGGTATATCTCCTTTTGGAGATAACAACACACAATATATACACAAAATAACGAACAGAAATAGCATAAAATATACAGGGCCCTATAGGGGGCCAAACCATATTCTAAGAAAGTGTGATGCGAAATAGTGACCCAAACCAAGGTAAGTGTGGTAGTTAGCTAGGGGTAAATGATTACACCAGAGGTAAGTGTCCCCAGCGACCAGGTGCAAGGTAGTTACCCACCCAGTCGTCGCATAGATTAGCAGAGAGAGTAGTGGTTGGAGTTTGTGTGATTCAGGTCCCTTCCCAGTGGACCCCCGAGGAAACCAACAGACAAGAGGAAGATTGGCGAGTGCCCCCACCTGTAAATTCCCATAAGACAGGAGTTCCTGCACCGGGGGACCCAGATGCAGAGGGGAGAAAGGACTCTCTCTGTAGTCAGTGGCTGCCTTGGATTGACCAGCTGCTGTCACGGCCCGTGGACCAGGCCGATGGAACTCAGGGACAAATTTCGGAAGTGGAGGACCTGAAAAGGAAGGGGACAGAGTCCAACACCCTTGGAGGTGCCCAGGTGGTGCAGGTGGCAAAGACCACCCGCCTAGAGGTGAAGTTCCTGCAATTTGGTGGAGGTAGAAGTCCAGCTGCGGGGTCCAGGAGCTGCAGAAGATCCTGGGAGTCACCTTCGAGATGTCATTTGATGGTTGCAAGATTGCAGGATGGTCAGTGACCACCCAGGTCACCAACAAGCACTGGCAAATGCAAGCAGAAGCTCAAGAGGTATTTGCAGAGTTTAGAGGACCACCAAGGTCCAGGAGACTCTACCCTTGAAAGGGAGTTAGAGCTGGCCTTCAGCACGCAGGAAGGCCAACTGAAGTCTTTGGCTCCCATGAGTGACCCACAGGTGATGGACACAGGGAGCCACAAGGAGGCCTCAGCAGCACAACAAAACAGAAGCCCCACGTCGCAGGAGTTGCAGGACAGGGGCAGATCTTGGAGTTTCAGAGTGCTGGAGGCCGAAGCTTCTTGGTGCCTGACGATCTCCTAGAGAAAGAGCCAAGAAGCATTTGCAAGTGCAACAGTCGCGGTGTACAGGGTACCAGCCCAGTGGCTGGAGCTGGGGCCCAGTTACCCAAGCTGGTTGGAAGACAAGCAGGACCCAGAGGAAGCCACAGACTTCACCACCCATGAAGCAGAGCCTTTCGATGTTCGTGGAATAGCAGACCACCACTGGTCGATGTTGTCTTGGGGTTCCTACTGATGCAGGGGAATGACTCCTTCACTCAAAGGAAGATTCTTTCATGCTTCCAGGTCCACAGTCCTTTTGACCCTAGAGGATGCAGAGCTTTGGATGTTGCAGAATCTGGAGAAACATTGTTGCAATGAGAGCCTTCCCATCAGAAGCAGAACTGTTTCGGTTTCAAAACAGACCAGCAGCGGTTCCAGAGGCCAGGAACAGAAGATGTCTTGCAGAGAGTTCTTTGGAGAGTCTTGCTTGACGAATCTGTGGACCCACCCACGAGGTAGCCCTTAAGTAACCCTAAAAGGGGGTTGGTCACTCTCTGAAGTGGC
Source organism: Pleurodeles waltl (assembly GCF_031143425.1). Lineage (NCBI taxonomy): Eukaryota > Metazoa > Chordata > Amphibia > Caudata > Salamandridae > Pleurodeles > Pleurodeles waltl. Next base: position 1,044,849,213 of record NC_090446.1, on the reverse strand, counting down.
CCACCTATCAGAGGGAGTCAGGGACGCCATCTACCTGGCCTAACCAGTCAAATTCCCCCAGGGGCCTCTGCCCATCTTGTTTCCAAGATGGGAGAATCAAATGGTCATCTGGCAGAGTTCTGTGCACCTCCCTAGGGAAGGAGCTGGATAGGGAGGTGGTCACTCCCCTCTTCTTTGTGCAGTTTCATGCTAGAGCGGAAACCAGCGGTTCCTGAACTGGTGCAAACCGCATTACGCACCAAATGGGCCCTTCAAAGCAGTCTGGTGGTGCTCAGAGAACACCCCACCCCAGCCCTTAGACACCTAATACACAGGGGGAAGTGGTCACACCTCTCCTTTGCAGGAAATCCTTTGTTCTGCCTCGCCGGCCTGAACCAGGTGTGCCAGCAGGAGGGCAGAACAGTGTCTGGGGTCAGCAGCAGCGTGTGCCGGCAGCTAGACCCCGTAATGCTGCACAGATAGAACCGGGGAATCCTCTAGGCAACCCCCAAAGTACATGGTATCATGCAACTAACATTGGAATCAGTGTAGTTGCATGATTCCAATATGTTTGATACTAAACATGCCTAGGTTCGGAGAAGCCATTATGTAGTTGGACCACTCGTGTTGACCGGTGTCCACCACATACCTTAAGCTGGCATCCCTGTACTTAGATTCTAGGAAATTGAGTCTGGGGTCTGTAGGGATAACCTTCTCATGCAGAAGTACCCTCACACCTAGGGACGTGCACCCTGCATTTGGGCAGAAGGGCCTACCAAAGGGATGACTTTCAGTGTCTAAGTGCAGTGACTGGGATTTAAGGCAAGCCTTATATCTATGATGAAAGGGTGCATGCACCCAATGGCAGACCTGCATACACAGTTTGCATGGGCCCCCATGGGTGGCACAATACATGCTGCAGCCCCTGTGGGATCCCTGGTGTACCAATGCACTGGATACCCAAGTACCATATACTAGGGACTTACTTAGGTGTACCAGTATGCCAATTGCAGGTGTAAAAGGTTTATCAGCAACTAAATTTAGAGGGTCCTGGTTAGCACGATCCCAGTGAACTACAATCTGAACATAAACGTAAAACGTAAAAACTTTGCACTTGATTAGCGCACTACTCACCTGTTAGGGTCTCAAGGCGCTGTACGCATACCACTGTGGAACCCCTCCTGGCTTTTCCCTGTGAGGCACCCACTCCTGGGCAACCCCCAAGGTGAAGCCAGGCATCCAAGCGCTGTGAGGGCCGTTGTGGAGATTAAGCAAGCTATTGCTCAGAGTTACAGAATGGGACCCAGTAATTAGATTAGGCACTGAGGCAACAATTATCTGGTCCAAGGGAATTGAGCCCAAGACCCACCAAGGTGGGGATTGAACCCTGGTCCTGGGCCAAATCTCTGCATCAGGGTCTGCCTCTCTAACCATTGTGCCACACTTCTCCACATACTGACATCAGGCAAAAACTAGGGGTAACTATGATAGAAAGATGTCGCTTATTGACAGTTCCCTTCAAACCTCATAGCAGGTATTCCTTTCCAACCTTTCAGAAACAGAATAATCTTGACAAAACATGTATCAATAGAAGTTTGAGGCGCTCACATGTAACAACAAGACAGGCCTTTAAAATTTTACATGCCCACTCACTATCGTAAGTTAGGTTTTATCATGGTGAACTGTTTCACCACTAGCCTACTAGCCCATTCTAATAAGAGCTTGAGCTTGGAAAGAACAGGTGTTCTGTTTGTTCAGAAAGTGACTAAGCAATTACGATGCCTTTTAATCTTATTTTGTCACTTTTGCTGTGCGTTCAAAGAAAGAGGTCAAATGTCTTCTTACAAATTACTGCTTATTTTATCCTGGGGATTGGTGTTGACTTTTACTTTTATGACTGCAAAATTAGAGGATTTTTTTTAATGGCTTTCTGGCTGCGGTACAGGTAGTATGAAATGAAAGGCTGTATGATTTCAGTTGTTTTCCTAACACACAACATTTAAATGGCTAGTAAATTCACTTTAAAAATATTTGAAAATGCAGCAGCAGTTAGGAAAGCACTTTTTTCTAATTCTGAAGTGTGTTGAAAACAAAGATTTTAACAGGATCAAAACAGATGAGAACACTTTACTTGGTAATGTGCAAGAGATACATTTTTCCTGAAACCCAATTTCCACACTGTTTCTGTTTTATATAGTTTTATAAGTAAAACTGCATATCTAATAGAGGTTTGTAGCTAATTACAGATTCCTTACCTTAAAATGTCCCCCCAAGTGTCAGACTGAATCCAGAGATTTTTCTTTGAGCAGTATCCTTGTGTGCCATCAGGTGGCATTTATCAACTCCATGTCCATTGTTGGCATTGTGGTTACTGTGATGACGTTGCGGTCATATATAGGCAATACCACATCGTGCAGATGAAGGTTAGTTTCTTTCCGTCCACCCTATGTGCAGATCTGGAGATGAGCTACCCTTAGTCGCCTTTTGACTGACTTTTCAACCTTTTGTCAAATTTGTTTGACCTACTTGGTGCGTAGAGATGTCTTCCTGCAAGACCGGATTCAAGCCATGTGACTCGTGTCACTGCATGATGTCGGTGACGGATCCGCACCTTGTGTGCTTGTGGTTTCTAGAGTGGGACCACGAAGTCGTGCTCCAAGTGCTGGGCCATGAACCCGAAGGCTTTGAGGGAGCTGTCCCTAAAGCTCATCATGACACAGTGCTCGGCTCCACGTCGCTCCCAGTTTTGTTCAAGACGAAGGTCACAGGACCGTTTGCGGAGCCGTCACCGCTCATCCTTGTCCCACTCAAAATCTTGTGGACATTGGGGTCACAAAAAGAGGAAGTCGAAGAAGGACAAACGTTCTTCAACTTTGCCCTGTTGCTTGGACGATGCAATGCAGGAGGAGCGTTAACACACTAGGCCTCTGTCCTTGTTGCCTGCTTCTGGGTCGGCTTCGTGCCTCCCAGAATTTCCCAGAGCCACCCCTGCCCATCTCAAGAGAGTTTTGCGAGGAAATACGCCTCATTTTTGGGCAGTCCGACCCTCCTGTGATGCCTTCGGTCTCAGTGAGGTTGGAGGGTCCTCTTCAGGTTCCACACAAGTGGCTTCAGCTCCAGGGGGTACCCCAGAATCTGTTACCTGATCGATGCCGGCACCGGTCGTGCCATTGTGACCTTCCCCGGCGCCAGTAAGGACGTTGACGCTTCCGACTCCTATTAGGCCCATGATCGACATCGATCTCATACTAATTCCTGACTCCGATCTGGAGCCGGTACAACGTTGCTTGTTCCCATCTTAGATGGAGACTTTGTTCCCTAGATTGGATCCTGACCCTTATGCTTATGGGTATGAGTACAGTGAGAGTATGGAGGTGTTGTTGGACCCTTTAGAATTCCAGCTAGAAGATCCTGAAATGGACTGGGCTCAGGAATGTTACAAAGCTAGTGGTCTTGATACCTCCCATGACGCTGGCAGGCTTTCTCCCCCTGCCGTGACTACAGAAGAGAGAGCCTCATATTAAGTGATGATGAGAAGAGGAGCTGAGGTGCTGGGCCTCAAGCTGCCTTCCATAGCTGTTGGTACTAACCTCCTGACTGAGGTGCTTCTACGTCTGAACCCCATACAATTATTGATATCCTGCTGGGGATGTGGTGTAAACCCAGCACAGTGGCTCCTGTCAACAGGACAATCACCCGCTGCCATCGCCTGCGCCTAACAACCCTAAATTCCTGTGACAACATCCTACATCTGAGAGTTTGGTCATCCGGGCTTCTTCCTCTTTTGGTGCATTCCCTTCCGCACCCCCAGACAGGGAATCAAAAAAGACTGGACCAACTTTGGAAGAAATGTTCTCTTCCTCTAGTCTGACATTGCAGTCCATGAACACAACATGCCTTTTGGTCCGCTATTCCCGTACTTAATGGGATATGGTAGTGCAGTTGCTGCCACAGGTCCTGGAGAAGGTCTGGGCCATTCTCTCCCATGCAGTTGCTGAAAGGAGAGATGCAGCTAAGTTCACAATTCGATGTGGGCTGGACACAACTGACTCACTACATAGATCGGTTGCGTCGACGGTGGCCTTGAGGTGCCACGCTTGGATGAGGACGTCTGGCTTTTCGGGGGATGTCCAGCAATTGCTTATGAACATGCCCTCCGTCTCTTCAGAGACAAAGTGCTCTCATCACTCAAGCGCTTTAAGGAATTCTGGGATATGGCTCAGTCCCTTGGCATCGCAGCTGCTCCTCGCCCCCCTCAGTCTGCTTTTCACCCCTTTCTTGGCTACGGAAGGGGTGTCCAACTGCTTCCATTTCCCTCCAGCCACCGTGCCACACTTGCTGCCCAGCCTCTACGTGGCTGTGGATGCAGGTTCCAACTTCCCAGTGGATTAGGGAGCCATCGTAGGGCCTAGTCCCCCGCTGCAGCCTCCAAACCTTCCTAGACCGTTGCTGCATTGGGGACCAGTTGGTGGCAGGATTCACCATCAGCTGGCCCAATGGGAATCCATCACAATGGACAGGTGGGTTTTGCAAGTAGTCCCTCCCCTTTGAGACTATCCTTCCGGCCATTCCACCATCCTACAATCGAATGACAGAGGATCAGTTGGCGCTTTGCCACGAGGAAGTTACTGCTCTTTAGGCCAAAAGACTCATAGAGACGGTCCCTGTAACAGAAGTAGGTTGTGGTTGTTATTCCCACTACTTTCTGGTGCCCAAAAAAGGATTAGGGTCTCCGCCCTATCTTTGACCTGTGGTCCCTCAATTTCTTCCTCAGAAAGGAGGAGTTCAAAAAGTTCACTCTGGCTCAGGTCCTATCTGCCCCAGACCCTAGAGACTGGATTGTTAGCGTTGGGACTTGCAGGATACCTACTTTCACATTCCCATCCTGCCTGCCCACAAACGCTATATGTAGCTTGTGATAGGTAATGAGCACATCTGATAGAGACTTTTAGTTGCAGATTCCTTACCTTAGAATTTTCCCCCGGATGTCAGACTGGATCCGGAGATTTTCTCTTTAGAGCAATACCCTTGTGCGTCTATAGGTGGCCACGGTCGACTCCACGGGTGTCGTTGGCGTTGTAGTCGCCATGATGACGCCGCCTCAGCGCAGTGACGTCAGTTCTTTTCTTTATGCGCCTCGCGCTGCTCAGGAGAGAGCTACCCTTGGTCTCTTTTTGACCAACTTCAACTCTTTTGTCAACTTTTTGTGAGGTTTTTGGTGCATTGAGGGATGTCCTGGAAGACTGGCTTCAAACCGTGCGTGGACTGTCACTGCATGATGTAGGTGACGGATCCGCATCTGGTCTGTTTGTGGTGCCTGGAGCGTTACCATGATGCAAAGTCGTGCTCCGAGTGCCAGGCCATGCACCTGAAGGCCTTGAGGGAGTGGTCCCTCAAGCTTATTGGGACCCAGTGCTCGACTCCGTATAGATCCCGGTCTCACTCAAGGGTAAGTTCTCGAGACCAGTCGTGGAGCCACCACCACACGTCTTCTTCAAAGTCTTCGGGTCAAGGTAAGAAGAAGAAGAAGAAGTTGAAGAAATCCGGTCATCCTTCGACTTCACCCCGTTGCTCAGCTAATGCGACGCGGGAGGAGCGTCGATGCTCAGAGCCTCCATCTCTGGAGCCTGCTTTTGGGTCCGCTCCACGCCTCCCGAGTTTCCGGGAGCCAAGGCAACCCTTGCCCAATTAAAGGCATTTTATGAGACCAGGCGCCTCATTTTTGGGAAGTCCGACCACGCTCCGGCGCCTTCGTGCCCAAGGGGTTTGGTTGGGGGGCCTTTGGGTTCTGCTCCGACCACCAAAGTCCTCTCTGGATGAGCTCTCGGATCGTACCATCAAGACCTTCCCTGGCGCCGGTTAGATTGTCAACGCTGCCGACGTCGGTGGCACTCCCACCATCAACGTCAACCCAATCCTGATCCCCGACGTCTGAGTCGGACCTGCATGAGCTGCTGCTGCCACCTCCTTCGATGGAGCCTATTGACCCCAGGTTGGGTTCTGACCCTTATTCTTATGGGTTCTAATTCAGGGAAGGAATGGAGGGGTCTCTGGACCATTATGAATACCAGGATGACCCTAACTTGGACTGAGCACAGGAGTTTGGCGAGGCCAGTGGTCTAGATACCTCTCGAGACGCTGGCATACTGTCCCCTCCCACTGTGGCTACGGCAGAGGGAGCAACTTATTCCATCGTGGTCAGTAGGGTGGCTCAGGTCCTCGGCCTTGAGCTGCCTACTGTTCATGTCAGGTCTAATCTCCTGATGGAGGTGGTTCAACCAAGGGCCTTCACATCTGTGCCCCTTCTATTTAGTGAAGCTCTCACAGATGTCCTTTTGGGTACATGAGCCAAACCCAAGACAGGGGCTCCCGTAAACAGGACAACCGCACGCCGCCATCGGCCCGCCCCTAACGACCCTAAGTTCCTGTCCAAACACCCCACACTTGAGAGCCTTGTCATCCAGGCATCCTCATCTTCGGGCGCATTCCCTTCCACACCCCCCGGATCGGGAATCAGAAAGGCTGGAACAATTTGGGGAGAAGATGTTTTTTTCTTCCAGTGTTGTGCTGCGGTCAGTAAACACCGCATGCCTTTTGGGCCATTATACTCACTCTCTGTGGGATACGGCCGCGCACGTTCTGCCACAGATACCGGAAGAGGCCTGTGCTATTGTCTCCCAAGCTGTCATTGATGGGAGTTATGCGGCAAAGTTGCTATCCAATGTGAGCTGAACACGACCAACTCTCTAGGTAGATCAGTTGCGATGACGGTGGCCTTGAGGCGCCACACCTGGTTATGTACATCTGGTTTCCCATGGGATGTCCGACAGACTCTAATGGACATGGCCTTTGAGGGATTCCCGTCTCTTTAGAGACAAGGCAGACTCAGCACTGGAGATGTTTAAGGACTCCCAAGTTACGGTTCGATCCCTCAACCTTTCCACTGCCCCTTGTCCCCAACAGTCCGCCTTTCACCCCTTTCGTGGCCACGGGAGGGGATCCCTCTTGCGTCCCTTTCCCAGCCACCGTGCCACCCATGATGTTCAGCCGCTGCATGGCCGGGGATGCGGAATCCCATGTGGTCATTTGACAGGAAACCAGAGGTCAGCCCAGTCCACCCCTGCCCCTGCTGCAGCCTCCAAACCATCCTAGTCCTTCCTCTCACTCTGGTCCATTCGCCTTCATCTGCCCTACTAGGAATCCATCAGTATGGACAGGTGGGTTTTGCAGATTGTTCGAAGGGGCTACTCCCTCCCCTTTGACTCTGCCCCACCAGCCATGCCTCCATCATTCAGCTGTTTCCCAGAGGATCATTTGGCACTTCTCCGTCAGGAAGTCGGGGCTCTCTTGCCCAAGACAGCCATAGAGAGGATCGCTGCGCCACAAGTAGGTTGTGGTTGTTATTCCCGGTACTTTCTGTTGCCCAGAAAGGACAAGGGCATACGTCCTATCCTATACCTTCAGGCCCTCAATCTCTTCCTGAAGAAGGAGAAATTCAAAATGCTTACCCTGGCTCAGGTTCTATCTACCTTGGACCCAGGAGACCCGATGGTAGCGTTGGACTTGTAGGATGCTTATTTCCATATTCCGATCCTGCCTGCCCACAGAAGTTACCTACGATGCGTGGTAGGTCAGAGTACTTTCAATTTACCGTGCTCCCTTTAGGCCTTAACAGTGCCCCTCGGGTGTTCATGAAAGTGATGGCGGTGGTTGCAACTCATCTGTGCAGGTTGGGAGTTTCAGTCTTCCTCAACCTCAACAACTGGTTGTTGAAGGTGGACTCTATCCAGAAAGTTTTCTTCCACCTTCAGACTACGGCAAACCTCCTGCACACGCTGGGGTTCACGATAAACGTGCTGAAGTCACACCTGACTCCCTCTCAGACCGTCCCTTTCATTGGAGCTGTTCTGGACACAGTGCAGTTTCTGGCCTATCCTCCCGAAAAGTGAGTCCAGGATATTCAGGGTATGATTCCAATCTTTCAGCCTCTATCTTGGATTTTGGCGAGACTGACTCTGAGGCTGCTGGGCCTCATGGCCTCCTGCGTCCTGCTAGTGACACGTGCCAGAAGGCATATGCGGGCTCTGCCGTGGGACCTGAAGTTCTAGTGGGTACAGCATCAGGGGAATCTCTCAACCATGGTCCAGATCTCAGAGAGGTCTGTGAAAGACCTACAGTGGTGGCTTTCGAATCAACATTGGGTCAACGGCAGATCCCTCTCCCTAAACAGATTTATCCATAGTGACAGACGTATCACTTCTGGGATGGGGCATCCACATGTGAGAGGTGGAGATCAGAGGCCTCTTGTCTCTGGTGGAGTTTGGGCTTCATATCAGTCTCCTCTAGCCCTGGGTGATCAGGCTTGCGTTGAAAGCATTTCTTCCCTCTCTCAAAGGGAAAGTAATGCAAGTGTTCATGGGCAACACTACAGCCCTGTGGTACTGCAACAATCAGGGCGGAGTAGGGTACTGCCTGACTGGGGCAATACCCACATTGCCTTGGGTGAGAACACATCTCCTTACCACTCCATAGACAACAAAGCTTTTGAGACCTAGAACCTGGACTCCTCAAACCAAGACAATCTAATATACGTCATACATGGAGTAGGGTAATGCACAAAGTAATCACCCTAGTGATACATTTACTTTGTGCATTGTATTTTGTTTCTGCTGCATTACAATTCAATTTTACAACTCTTGGAACAGCTGGCTGACTGATTGGCTATGTTCCAAGAACAGGTGTGTCAGTGGCTCATCAGGGTAAAGAGAACACAACATTTCTGCAGTTGACCTAGTGATTTAGCCATGTCACTAACGTTTATCAGGCTAATGAGATTAAGAATCCGGGTTTCTTCCTGGAGTTTTGTTTGCCTGAAATAAAACAGCATAAAAAGTGTGCAGTTGTTCTTCCGTTGTTGATGGGGTTGTAACAAGGCTGCCAGTGCGTAATTTGTTCACGTGGTTGCAGATACTGGACACTAGCACTCATTTTTTAGTATCAAGACTTATTTTATAGGTCTCAGAAACAGATAGCTTTAGCTCTCTGTACATAGAGACGGCTATGGTCGGCTTAAGCTGTTCTTGCACTTGATTGGATGTCTTTCTTCTCTAACACCCCACAAAATGTTGCTGCTTTACATTGCCTCTGTTTATATGAGTTGTATCCACCCACTGTTTCTATTGCTGTCTTCCTTATCCGCTTGTTCTCCTTACCATGCCTTCCTGCTATCTTTCTGCTTTCACTGTTGTCTGCTGTTCCCCCATTCTTTTTTTGAATTTGGCTACATTTGTTTCCTCCAAGTGTACTTACTCTCTAGTTTCCTTACCCCTCTGTGCTCACTCCCTTGACTTGCTCCATACCACTCTCCATCTTTTAGTATTTCATTTTATTTAGTTGCTGGTGTCTGCAAAATGCTACCGAGCCACTGGAGTGTTTTTTTTGGTGCTCCTGTTGAATTCATTTTTAGTTTACAAATCTCAAATGATGATTAGCTCATGATTACACAGAAGCCTTATTTGAATATTCGATTTCTAGAAAGCTGCCATTAAAAAGACAGGAGTCCATTAAACGCAGATGAGCTTTTTAATTTGGTACAGGCTTTGGTAGGGTTTGCTGATACTTTTCACCTTATTTTACCTTGCAATAGGTCTGTTTTAGAACTTGTGTCATGACTTAAGTTGTCTAAATAAAGTTAGATCATTAGTAACTTTGTTAGGTTGTGCCAAAAGCTTCTTGCCATTTCGTCTTTGGAAATGTATGTGCTGCTGTTTTTGTAGAGTGCACGTATTTGACAGTCATAGATTGTCCTAGTTGTAATCACTTTTAGAATACCAGCATTTTTATTGACAGTGCTTGAGAAAGACAGTTTGTTTATGGGTTTGTTTATTAAATGTTTTGTTCTTGGTTTTGTGTAGGTACCATGGGCTGGCTATCAGAATAGGTTTACTGTAGATCCTCGACTTGTGACTCATCCAGCTGCGATGGCATACAACATGAACTTATTACAAGCGCATGGACGGGGATCTCCTATTCCTTATGGTGTTGGGCATCATTCACCTGTTAATGTTGGGAATCAGGGCACCCAGCAGCAGCCTCCAGTTCAGGACAAAGAGCAGCAGGAACACATTCGAAATGGTAAGCCCTGGCCGGTTTAAATTAGCATTGAAGCAAATGTGATTCGAAAATCCACTCAAATTTTTTTTTTTTTAAAGAGAAGCTAAATTTGACCTTTTCTTACTCCATGGTATATTAATTTATCTTTTCTAAGATTATTTAACAGATGCTAGATGAGTAGGTGACAAAAATCATTGTAGTGAGCTGGTTACAGTACTCATTGCCCTGATGGAGTTTGGATCAGGCATTGTCATTTTCAGGGTTTATTACTTTTCAAGATCTAATCGCCATCTTCTTTTGCCTACTTAACTTACTAAAATTTATATTTTTCATAGCCGCTCCAACCTGTGGCATATATGGCTAAAACTACATAAGTTGTATAGGACAAAAATCGGGAAGTGCTTAGCTGCACTATCTCTGCCAAGGGATCCTTTGTGGTTCATTTTGACCACACCCCCATAAGTCAAAAAATAAGTGTTATCAGTGGTTGATCTGGAAGGCTCTGTTGTTATACTGTCATGTTGTTCTTGTTTTCTGCACAGGTGTTGAAGTTATTGGTGAAAATGCTCCCCCCCCCCCCACCAGCCACTTTGCTGTACCCGAATTAGCCCCTAACATGGTCTGAATGATTAGGTTTTGCCCCTTCTCATGCCTATGCAGTCTATCCATTATGAAACTCAGCAACTTCTGATTGAGTTTTTTGACTGGCTTGTTCAGTGTGATGTGAAAAGCCTCTGAGCAGAATGAACGTGCTAGATTATGGATGGATACTTTGGCACAAGTCATTCCTCCTAGTAAACCCCAGCACCTCCCCCCTCATGTACAATGAGTATATCTGGGTCTGGGAAATGCACTTGACCCCAGAGCTTTTTAGGTTGCAGCCTACCAGACGGTGCAGCTGTTTGGTTTGCTAAAGACATTTTGGGGACATTCAGAAAGTTGTTCTAGGTATGCATTCCGCCTGTTGCTTACCATTGACTTTGTGGTTTGTAACTCATATATTTTGGTTTTATTATTGCCATGGTGTATGAAAATGCCCCCCTGTTGCAGTTCTAACCCCCCCCCCCCCATCCTCCCCCCCCAACGTTTGCCTGATATTGATGCTGACTTGACTGAGAAGTGTGCTGGGAACCTGCTAACCAGGCCCCAACACCAGTGATCTTTCACCAAAAATGTACTATTGTTTCCACAATTGGCACAACCCTGGCACACAGATAAGTCCATTGTAAAAGGTACCAGTGGTACCAAGGGCCCTGTGACCAGGGAAGTCCCTAACGGCTACAGCATGGGTTGTGCCACCCTAAGGGACCCCTCACCTAACACATGCACACTGCCATTGCAGATTGTGTGTTGGTGGGGAGAAAAAGGCAAGGTCGACATGTCATCCCCCTCAGGAGACCATGCTCACAAAATACTGCCTGTGGCATAGGTAAGTCACCCCTCTAGCAGGCCTTACAGCCCCAAGGCAGGGTGCACTATACCACAGGTTAGGGCATAGCTGCATGAGCAATATGCCCCTACAGTGTCTAAGTCTATTCTTAGTCATTGTAAGTACAGTGTGACCATATTAAGTATATGGTCTGGGAAATTGTCAAGAACAAACTCCACAGTTCCATAATGGCTACACTGGCTACACTGAATACTGGGAAGTTTGGTATCAAACTTCTCAGAATAATAAACCCACACTGATGCCAGTATTGGTTTTATTACAAAATGCACACAGAGGGCATCTTAGAAGATGCCCCCTGAAATTTACCCAGTCCTTCAGTGCAGGACTGACTCGTCAGTGCCAGCCTGCCACTGAGATGAGTTTCTGCCCCCTTGGGACTGCTGATCTGAAAACCCCGCAGAGACGACGGAAGACAACAGCTGCTTTGGCCCCAGCCCTACCAGCCTTTCTCCTGACTCGAAAACCTGCAACCAGCAACGCATCCAACAGGGACCAGCGACCTCTGAAGCCTCAGAGGACTGCCCTGAACCAAAGGACCAAGAAACTCCCCTGAGCAGCGGCTCTGCTCAACTCCAGCAACAACTTTGCAACATTCTTGTAACTTTTAAAGGACTTCACTCTTCCCGCCGGAAGCGTGAGACTTCACCCTCTGCACCTGACGCCCCCGACTCGAGGTCCAGAGAACAAAAACCACAGGGAGTACTCCCAGGTGACTGCGACTTAGTGAGTAGCCTGAGACGACCCCGTGGACCCCCACAGCGACGCGTGCAGAGAGAATCCCTAGGCTCCCCCGACCGCGACTGCCTGTAACGAGGGACCCGACGCCTGGACCAAGCACTGCACCCGCAGCCCCCAGGACCAGAAGGAAACAAACCTCAGTGCAGGAGTGACCACCAGGCGACCCTCTGCCTAGCCCAGTTGGTGGCTGGCCCGATAAGCCATCCTGTGCCCTGCCTGCACCGCCAGAGTGACCCCCAGGTCCCTCCATTGATTTCTATCACAAATCTGATGCCTGCTGTTCACACTGCACCCGGCCACCCCTGTGCCGCTGAGGGTGTGTGTGATCCCCTTCCCCCCCCCCCCCCCCCCAGTGCTCTACAAAACCTCTCTGGTCTGCCCCCCAGAGGACGGCTGCTGGCAGACCGGAACCAGAGCACCTCTGTTCTTATAGGCATCTACGTGTTTTGGGCACCTCTTTGACCTCTGCACCTGACCGGCCCTGAGCTGCTGGTGTGGTAACTTTGGGGTTGCCTTGAACCCCCAATGGTGGGCTGCCTATGCCCAGGAACTGAGACTTGTAAGTGTCTTACTTACCTCACAATCTAACCAATACTTACCTCCCCTAGGAACTGTCTACTTTTAAAATAGCTTATTGCCATTTTAACAAAAACTGTATATGATATTGCTCTAATTCAAAGTTCCTAACTTACCTGGGTGACATACCTTTCATTTTATGTATTTACTTCAAATCTTGAACTTGTGGTTCTAAAAATAAATTAAGAAAATATATTTTTCTATATAAAAACTATTGGCCTGGGGTAAGTCTTTGAGTGTGTGTTCCTCATTTATTGCCTGTTTGTGTGTACAACAAATGCTTAACACTACCCTCTGATAAGCCTACTGCTCGACCACACTACCACAAAATAGAGCATTAGAATTATCTAATTTTGCCACTATCTTACCTCTAAGGGGAACCCTTGGACTCTGTGCACACTATGTCTCACTTTGAGATAGTACACACAGAGCCAACTTCCTACACATGGTTACCCCCACTTTTTGCCTGATATTGATGCCAACTTTGACAGAGTGTGCTGGGATTCTGCTAACCAGGCCCCAGCACCAGTGTTATTTCCCAAGACGTGTTCCATTGTTTCCACAGTTGGCACACTTTGGCACACAGTTAAGTTCCTTGTAAAGGGTACCCATGGTACCAAGGGCCCTGTGGCCAGGAAATGTCCCGAAGGGCTGCAGCATGTATTATGCCACCCTGGAAGACCCCTCACTAAGCACATGCACACTGCCACAGCAGCTTGTGTATGCTGGTGGGAAGAAAAAGAAAGTCGACGTGGCACCCCTCTCAGGGTGCCATGCCCACAAACCACTGCTAAGCTGAAACCCCAGCAGAGAAGACAAAAGACGAAAACTGACATGGCCCCAGCCCTACTGCCCTGTCTCCAGCTTCAAAAGTCCTGCAAAAGAAAGCGACGCATCCTGCTGATCCAGCGACCTCTGAGAAGCCTCCAGAGGACTGCCTGCATCACAGAGGACCAAGAACCCCCGTGGACAGCGTCCCTGTCCAAGAAAAAACTCCATCTAAGGACTCCAGAACCCCCCCTGGATCTGCGAGACCTGCCCATTCTGCACCCGACGCCCACGGCCCAAGTCCACATGGTCCAACCGAGTAGAGCTGGTCCCCAGGTGATTCTAAGCGAGTGCCTACTGCCTGCAGTGTGAATCTTGAGGACCCTCCTGACCGCAACAGAACCGGACAAAGATTCCGGACGCCAAAAGGTACCCCTGCACCCGCAGCCCCCTGGCCTTTGGGAATCTGACCTTCGGTGTAGCACTGTCCAGCAGGTAGTCCCACTCCTTGTCCAGCCCTTGGTTTCGCGGAACCCACCCCTGGACTTCACCTGCAGCATCTTTGTTGCCCCTGGGATCCCTCTATAGGAAAGCATTGGGAGCCTGACGCTGTTTGCACCCTGCACCGCTGAGAGAGTGTGTTTGGTGCTGACTTGTGGTCCCCCGGTGCTCCTCTAAACCCCTCAGGTCTGCCCTCGGACGACATTGGTACTTACCTGCAAGCACGCCTGATTCTGAGTGCCCCCAGTCTCTAAAGGAGCCCATGTTAAGTTTGCCTCAACTTTAACCTCTACACCCGGTCGGGCCCGTTAAGCTGGTGGTGGGTGTTTGGGGTTAACTTGAACTCCAACCTATGGACTTCCTAACTCCCGGAGACTGGAACTGTAAGTCTTGTACTTACCTTCAAATCTTACTAAATTTTCTTCCCCTCAGGAGCTGTTTCTGAAAATTGCACTGTCGATTTATAAAACAGATTATTGCTAATCGAAAACTGCATAACTTGTTAATTCTAACCAAAGTGGTATTGATACATATGTGGAATACTTATTTATTCATGTACTTACCTGCAACTTGAATCTTTTGGTTCCAGAAATAAATTAACAAAATATGTTTTTTCAATATATAAAAAACATTGGCCTGGAGTTTGTCATTGAGTATGTGCTTCCTTTATTGTCTGTGTGTGTACAACAAATGCCTTGCACTATCTTCTGATAAGCCTAACTGCTTGACCACACTACCACAAAAGAGAGCCATTAGTATTATCTACTTTAGCTGCTGTAAAGCCTCTGGGGAACCTCTGGATTCCTTGCACACAATATCTCATTTTGATATAGTATATAGCCAGCTTCCTACAACATGCCTATAAATCTTGTTCTTGTTTTGTCACATGTGCTGTGCATTCAAAGACAGAGGTCAAATGTCAAGCTCTTTCCTCCGAGGGAGCTTGGTGTTTACTTTGCTTTCGCTGACTTCAAAGTGAGAGCATTTATAGGAAAGAGGAATGTAAATTACTCTCCATGGATCCTGCTCGTGCCCCTCCTGTGCTCTATTTGCAAGGCTGCAAAATAACCCTTAAATAGCACATCATGTAAAAAGCTGATAACAGATTTTTATTTTAGGTAGATAGGTAAGTGGGTTACTGCTTTTAGACAGAGATCCTTTTGTTACTTGCAGTTAATAAATTGTAATCCTAATATAGCACAGTGAGAGTGAGCTATGAAGGACATGTGACTTAAACACCTTGTAATTCTCACATTTTGTTATGCAACAAACATCTTATACATTGATTTACATACACAATTTACTATCAGTGTGTAATATGTATGTTATGTAAAGTGCTCTGACACCCTGCACTGGGTTGAGTAGTGATGTGAAAGAAATAAAATAGACATATTTACTTTGTTGTTTATGCAAATACTGGGACAGACCAGCACATCTGACATTCTCACAGTACATGCATTTCTCTTACAAACCGGGACTGAACAAAGTCAAACACGTGCCTCTCTCAATCACCTGTGAAGTAATAGCAATCCTTGAGCCTTTCTTTCCATTTCCCTTTGCATCTGAATGTGAGCCTCCTGACCACACCCAGCCAGGATCAGACTGGAGCAAAAGGATACCTGATGGCCCTTAACTTCTGCCTTGATCTTTAGTCCCGTTGGAGGTGAAAATAAATTTAAAATAGGCCCCTCTCTGCCTGCATGTTGCTGCGTATAATGAAGGCCGACAACAGTGCAGGCGTTGCTAAATGTGTCCCGGTGTCTGAAAATTACATTGTGACAAGGTCAGTGTGGGCAGAAAGGCAAAGTTGTTCTTCACAACCAACAGCACCCCATCACTGCTCTTCTAGGCACCTCAAACCACCTCTTCTCTCCCTATCCTTTGAACACACACTTTCAGAAGCTTACTTTATTTACAAACAGCAAGTGCAGCGACACCAGGACAGTAAGAATTCATGGAAACGTTAAAGCTACGCTAATGGTTCAATTTACATTTTAAACAGACTTAAAGAGCACATTTAATTTACTTGCTCTAGGAGATACCACACACTACCTATACCAGAATATACATTTTGATCCTTGCTCCGTGTTAATAAACATAGCATAGATATTGTCTACTAACATCACAACTTATCACCCTGCTTAGGGGCACACACGCCAGCACATAACATTTTCAGTTATTTTGAACTACACTTACAGTCCCGACATTACATTTGTGCAGTAGGTACTGCAGCACCATGCCCAACACAATGAACATAAATTTCACCTTTATTTCAACCATCTACATATTCCTCTTCAGTCTCTAGACTCAACTCACCCCTCTCCCATGCTTTTACAAAGTCCTAACTTCCATTCAGGCTGCAAGTCTACTGTCTTCAGGACGATAATTTCACTGCTATGTGTGTTTATGCACAGATATGCATGATGTAACATTAACCTTCCTAGGGGCTTGGCTCGAGGCATCACGATGGTGGTTGCACTCTGAGTGATCTGGAACCCTCCGTCATCCACCACCATCCACATTGATGCCCTGCCACCAGTGACGGTCTATGCTCCCCACGGGTGCTCCCTCACACCCCTAGACCTTGAGTTTGCCAAACATTGAATTATTATGATGGCAGAGGCATGTGAAAAGGAGTCTTTT
Source organism: Pleurodeles waltl (assembly GCF_031143425.1). Taxonomy (NCBI): domain Eukaryota; kingdom Metazoa; phylum Chordata; class Amphibia; order Caudata; family Salamandridae; genus Pleurodeles; species Pleurodeles waltl. The sequence continues at coordinate 1,044,832,445 of NC_090446.1, read as the reverse complement.
GTTGGGCCAAAATGGCAGGCATGCATCACAACTGATGCTCTATCTGCTGGTGCAAGGACAAGCTGCCCCGGAACCCTCCCGCCACCCACCTCGTTGCACTGGAGAAGTAAGCTGCGGTGTCGCAGCAAATTGTGACCGGACGGGGTCCTGCGTTCCTTGTGTGCCTGTCCCAAAGGAGGCTTCCAGAGATCCAGCTGCAGCAAGCTTAGCTGGTGTGGTATTCCTGGTGGGCACCAGGGAACGAGAGTGGGAAGCCCTGGAGTGGTGAAGGAGCCAGATGGGTATCCCTCTCCCTCGCCTACTGCGCACTTGCCTGGGAGCCTCCGATGCCGCCTGACTATGGTAATATTACTGTGCTGCACAACCTATCTGATGGAGGGCCTTTGTCTCGCCTGGAGAGGCTGTGGGACTGCTGAATCTGCCCTTTGACCTCCGTCTTCGACTGGCGGCTCCAGGGTCTGCTGTATGCCTTCTGGGGGAAATACTTGAGCCTGTGCTGATGCTGGCCCGCGGCGATCTGGTGGGCACCTCTCTCCTGTGTGCAGGCCTGCACAGAATAGCAAAGCAGGCCTGTAGCTGGGGACCATGGCCCTTGCTGGGAATTTGGGTGCTGCTCTGGTCCGCGCGCCTTCCCCCGAAATGACAGTGAGGAACGAGGTGGGGGGGAGAGACAGAGTGGAATGGGGGGCCCTATCTGTGATTCAGCTGCCTCAGGTCCTCTGTGACTGCCTGGCCTTGTTTAAAAGCATTGGGGCCAGATCTTCTCTCCCTCCAGCCCTGTTTGGGCTCACCAGCCATGATCCCCGGCTCACTCTTCCGAAAGAGGCTGCCACATAACGCCACACCATAGACTTGTGATCACCACGCATCTAACTTTTTCACAACATGCGGCCCAACAACATTGTGGCTCACATACTTTATTGTAGGGGGGGGGCAATGATGGGGCATGCACCAGCACACCTGTAAGATGTGGGCACTCTGCCATGCAGATTCATTAGTTGGGATCCCCTGGCTGGATCTTATTGGGATGCACAAAAGAGGCTCAACGCTGTGAGACACACATGTCCAGCCCACATGACCCTTAGCTCCCGACTCATCCGGTTGGAAGACACCTGGCACAGTCTTTGTGTCCCCTCTATTGCATAGCTGCAACTTAAGACTGCTACTCTTCACTCCTTTTGGCACCCTCGTTCTGCACGGGAAAGTTGTGACTGTACTGGCACCTAATTGCTTGTGCTGCTACAGGTTGTGGCAAGTGGGCTGGGCTTATACACTAATCACTGAGGTAAACGACCTCGAAAATGAAGAAAGATAAAACTGCAAAACCTCACCCCTCCCAGCTGAGTATCGATCAATTCACTACTCCTACTGGAGCGCTGGGAGGCGGTGTCCTGGAGGGACCTCCATCTCAGGGGTGGGGGTGGGGTTGGGGCACTGTTAAAATCTACAAGCCATTTATAACTCTCAGACAGTGGTTGAGGCAAAAATTGGAGAGGTACGAGTAGATGTGGCACTCTTCTGTCAAGACCCCAAAAATTTCACTAGCCTCATAACAGAAGCAGAGAGACGACTCTCCACGGTTGAAGACGAGGTCGGTGATCTCAAGACCAAGGTTGCCTCCCTACTTACCAACACAAATGAGCTTCATCAACCAGTGCAGGATGCCGAAAACCGCTTGAGACACAACTATTTACATTTTATCAGCTTCCCAGAGGAGGCAGAACGCAACCAGTCCGTGGACTTCCTAGAAGAGTGGCTTAAATCTTGGATGCCAGTAGACAAAATATCCCCCTGGTTCGCTGTAGAACAACCCCACAGGGCATTTAACCCTAAACCCACTTCAGGTGCATTGCACCAGCCTATGATTGCGTGGTTCTTCAGCTTTAGAGACTGAGATTGCATATCTTGAGAGTCTCGCAGACATCCTGATCTCCGATATCAGAACTCCATTATCCTCATCTTTCCTGGCTATACTCTGGAGGTCCAGGCCCACTGCCGCTGCTATGAATCTGTCAGAAGCTCCAGGCTTTGCCACTGTCCTTCATGCTCCTGTTTCCAGCACCTCTCAAGGTGATCCACGCTGGCACAACTCACTTTTTCAACACTCGTGAATCAGCATGGGAATAGTTGACTGAGGAGAGGCCTTTTCACGGACCGGCTCACTGTTTTCCTCCTCCCACCCTGACATCTGGTCGACTGCCCAGAGTTGACGCCATGGTGAATGTATGCCTCAAATTGACCCGTACTAGCTCCCATCGAAGGAGGGGTAAGACACGGCCTGCCTCACGATTCTGGCTCCTCGGCCCGCCTTCCTCACAGCACAAGAGTGTTCTCCAGAAACTGGCGATGACAAACAAATTGGCAGGCACCAGTGCTATTGTATTAATCCTACAACCTGGAGGGGTTGTAGGATGAATTAGTTGAAGCTATCGTTATAAGGTGACAGATGCTTTTTTTGGGGGGGTAATATGGGGAGGAAGCGGGTTGGGGAGGAATGAGTTACATGCTACGTCATTAAAAGGGAACCGTTTTATTGTTTTTGTTGAGTCAGTTTCTTTTCAGGTTGTCACTCGGGGGGGATAGGGGAGTCCCGTAGTAGGACCCCCATTACCTGGCTGGGAGTCAGTGATGCCCTGCAAAAGGAAGACCTGTCCCGGTGACCGCCCATGCAGAGGTTGATGACAGACACGAGCCGGGACTCTACGCTTCCCCTTCTTGTATCATAACCACCTCTAAGAGAAATCATAAGGGCTTAGGAGGTGGGGGAGTCTAGGTGTGGACATTGTGGGCCTCTGGGGGCAGAGGTGGTAGACTGTTGGCCCTTTCTGCTCTCGACAACACTCCATCTATACAGAGGAAAAGAGCAACCACAGCTAAGGATAGAGCAACACGATCCCACACCACTTACACTGTTACCCAGTACACCACATCTCGCCAGTCAACACATTGATTAACACGTCAAGGAGATGATGAGTCGGTGGGGGATCTGCCGGGAGATCAATTGGAGCCCTCATGAGCTGGCCTACTGGCCGCTATACAGGGCACCAGAACATCATTGGAAAACAAGATCCCAACGTTCTCTGTTGATGCCAACTTGGTGAATACAGATTTGAGGAAAGTGACGAACTAGGTTGAGACAGCAGAGGAGAATATACTAGAACTGCAAGGAGAAGTTGTCACCTTGAAGCAGCAAATGGCACAAATGACCACAGTCGGCCATGAATTGGAGCGGCAGGTGGAAGATGCAGAAGGCTGCTTCAGCCGGAATAATATCTGTGTTTTGCGAATCTGAAAAAATGGAGGGTACGAAGACGGATTATTTCTTGAGAAACTGGATCCACACAGAACTGAAATCGCAGGGCCTTTCAAACCATTTCTCTGTGGAGAGGGCGGAAAGGGCTTTGAACACTCTCTCCCCCCTCCTCCCGGGGCTCCCCTTAGAGCCTTAATTGCAAGACTCCTAAATTACAGAGACTGTGTATTACGGGCTTCCCTGGAACAGCAAATACCACAGATTGGCAATAACCTTATTGCCATATACCCTGACTATACCAACCAGGTACAAAAGCAGCACAAATTCTTCCAAGCAGCGAAGCAAATGTTGAGAGCCCTCCCTCTGCAGTATATGCTGGTGTACCCAGCAAGGCTCAGGGTAATATTTCAAGGGAAAGCATTAGTCTTTGACCGCTCGGAGGAGGTCTGGGACTGGTTGGACATGCAAAAGGTGCCCTCTGGCTCCCAGCCGGATGTGAGATGAAGCCAGAGGTGGGGGCCCCACGTGCAAAGTCGGGGTGGAGATGCGGTCCCCACGCGGCAGCTGATGAGGCCATCATGGACCCCTCGGGTCAGCCACGGGTGACCATACAGGGGGATGGCACTATGCAAGTACAGGTACACCAAGAGCCTAGCCAGAGTTCCAGCACATTGTTATCAGCAACTGACCAAGGGAGACAAGATGACTCCGTGGAAATGGAGGGTACACCGGTCGAAATCATACTAGACACCGTAGTACCTGCTGATGAAGAAATGGGGGAAAGTATAAACCCACAATACAAGATTGATTGATATACTGGGTTTGGGGCCGAGTGATCCCTTAGAGTGAGATCACAGGGGGGGCTCATAGTTGGGGAGGTGGGCTTGACTCAAGCTATGTATCCTAACAGGGACACAGGTCTTTGGTGCGACTAGAACTAGTAAGGAGCTTCCCTGGCTAGGTATGCCAGAGTCTGAAAATCCCAGGAGGCTGTATACTAAAAGGCCAGGCAAAGTGCAGAGGGGGTGGGTGTAAAGTTCCCACGCCACACCATCATTTCTACTTCAGTGCTTCTTAGAATGCTGAGAGTTAGCAACTTTTGTCCCAGTTGGGTGATTAAAGTTACTGTGCATGTCCTGGTGCAGGATGTGGGTGGGCATTGTTAGGCTGCAGGTTGATCAGACTTTGTTGGGAGGGATGTTTAATCTTTGTTGTCCTGTTTGTTGGTTCAGATCTTACTCTTTAGGCAGCCCGCTATACAGTCCACACACATGAGATGGGGATGCCTACCAAAAAAATACATAAACAACAATGGGGGGGTAGTTACAGACTTAACACTTGAAATGTTAGGGGGATGAGCTTCTTCCAGAAAAGTCATAGGATTCTCTCCTACTTAAAAAGACACAGGATCGGTATTGCATGTTTGCGGGAGACACCCCTAAATGGCTTGGGGGCCTGCTCGATTGACCAAGAAATGGAGAGAGCAGTTATACCATTCCTCATACTCTAGGGGCACCCTAATATGGATGGCACCCGGCCTTCCTTTCTCCTTGACTTACATGGAAACTGATGTAACAGGGCGATTCGTCATAGTGCAAGGGTCCCTCACATCGTACAATTATGATACTTAATTCATGTGCCCCTAACATAGGCGACCGCGCATTCTTCCAGTCAATGCAGGATCTGATAGTGCAGGAGGTAGGTTCCCCTTTGCTTTGGCTGGGTGGGGATGTGGAAAGACCCCCTCCCCCCACTTCCCCTGGGGCAAACATGAATCCCCTGATGTCAGCATCACTCACGGATGTCATGCGCAACATGGGCATGATCGATATCTGAAGAGAGCAAAGCCCAATATTAAAGGCTTACACCTTTCACTCGCCCACCCATGATACATAAAGCAAGCTAGATAGGATTCTAGGGGCAGATATTGAGAGGCTAGAAGACCTGGAAATAACGCATCTGGGCCGCTTCCTCTCAGACCACTATCCAATGTGTTATGAAATGGTATTGAGTGGCCCCTCCTTTGGGCCCCAGGTATTGGAGAATGCCCGCAGAGGTCCTGACAGACCCAGAGGGTAGGGAAACCCTGTTCCATGCAGTGTGTGACTACATGATGGCAGACTGGGGTTCCACAGTTCATAGGGCCACTGAGTGGGAAGAAATGAAGACTGTTATAAGGGGGCATGCATGGGATTAATGTGTGGAGTCCGCATGCAATTGCAGGCGGAACTGTGCAGGGAGGAAATACACTTGGCTGCACGTCAGGCACGAGACCCGCATCATAAGAATGGACAGGCAGAAGAGGCCACTGTTCACGGGCGGATAGGATACATCTGGGACAGATTAGACAAGTTTACACATAATCAGTAGAGACAGCTACTACATAGGGAGGGAGACAGGGCAGGAAAGCTTCTGGTGTGGATTATACGCAGAGAGAACCCACCTCCAATGATCACACATTTATTGTCTCTGGATGGCACCCAGGTAACTACCAGGGAGAACATAGTGCAAACATTTAAGGCTTATTTACAACTTGTGTACACAGCGGACCCTAATGTCTCCCCGTCCTGTAATGCTCCATTCTTGGAGGACTTGGACATCCAAGATTGCCCGAGGCAGCGGTTCAGGAGCTGGAGGTACCTTTGGACCTCCAGGAACTACAGACGGTTATAAAACTGCTTCCCCACACAAGGGCCCCAGGAGGGAATGGGTTCCCCGCTGAATTTTACCAGGTGCATGCAGCGGGGATCATGCAGCACTTACTGGAGGTAATCCTAGAGGCGCACAAAATGAGTATGCTCCCTCTAACCATGAGAGAAGGAGAAAGATGTATTCCTGGGAACGAATAAGACAATCCCAGCAGTTAATCAGCCCATTACTATAATCAGTTCTGATGTGAAAATACTGAGTAAATTATTAGCGCTCCAGCTGGCCCCTCACATGCCAACTTTAATACATGAAGACCAGTGTGCTTTTATTCCAGGCCGTAATATGGCTATGAATCTAAGGCGACTGATACATGTCTTCTTTGAAACACAGGGGCTTGACACTGAGATGGCGCTAATCTCCATTAATTTAGAGAAAGTGTTTGACACAGTAGGTTGAGCTTAACTGTTGGAGGTCCTTGGAGTGGCGGGATGTGATCCAAAATATAGGGAGTGGGTTAAGCTGCTAAATACAGCCCCATCGCCTAGAGTGCGAGTGAGACAGACCCAATCTGAGGCTTGGGAGCTGAGGCACAGGATGCGACAGGGGTGTCCCCTGTTCCCGCTACTCTTTGCCCCAGCAATAGAGCCATTGGCAATAAAGTCCAAGGGGATTTAAGGGCCTGGGGCATACAGTTAGGAGAGACATGCCATGTCATCTCATCTCCTTATACACAGATGGCGCACTATTCTACTTCTCATCCCCCTCGGGTGACTGTACCAACGCTAGTGATGAAACTAGAAGAATTCAGAGACATTTCAGGGCTCAGGATTAATATGACCAAGTGCCTGATGTTTTCCATGGCTCTACTGCGTGGCGTCCCTGGGGAGCTCCTCCCAGACCTGGGCCTGCACTAGGAATTTAACTTCTTCCAGTATCTGGGCATCCATGTGGCGCATACTAAAACTCAACAATTCCATCTTAAAATGGTTAGAGTAATGTCCTCGCTTGGTGTCTCGATTACATTCTAGAATACACTTCCCCTATCCTTAATGGGCAGCCTTGCTATTTCTAAAACAGTGCTGCTCCCAGATGCCTGTATGTACTTCAGAACTCTGTGAATCCCATTCCGGCACGTACATTTAAGCAATTAAACTCCTTACTGATTTCCCTTCTTCGGGCGAATAAACACCCCCTAACAGATCATCAGCATTAAGGGGTTTGGAAGTCCTGCGCCTACAATTATAATATTATGCAGCACATTTGCAACACACTGCCAGATGGCTGGACTCTGCCCCTACCTGGGAAAAGCAGCTGCTGACGGGATTGGTCATGTTAAACAGTCTCCCTGAACTGTTAATGGAGGGAGCTGGCATTGCAAATGATGCACCACATATAGTACGGCAGACAGCTGGGGTATGGCAGTGGTTTATAGCCACAGTGTTAAAACGAGCACCATTTATTAAAGAACTTCCTATATGGACCCTAAAACCTGTTAGGCAGAGGATGGCCGAAACGTCCTTCCATGGGTGAAGGGAACGAGGGTGTCAATTAGTAGGGAGCCTGTAACCCTGATGACTAATTTATCACATTTCAAAATGCATGCACATACTTTAATTTGGGCCTAGGACAGATCTTGCAACATAACAGGCTGGTGAAAATGGCACAACAGATACGACCAAGCTTCCCAGCAGCCACCCTGCCATCACATACACTGGGGGTATTGCTGATGGCAGGATCTAGCAGACACATGATCACGATCCTTAACAGAGCCATGCGGGCGAACACAAACGGGGGACCCACGCAAGCCTGTGACGTGTGGGAATTCGACTTGGAGACTCCTGTTGAAGAAGCTGACTAGGTAGGCATCTGTGAATTGACACAGTTTCGATCAGTTAATACATTACAATTTCCTGCATAGGATGTACATATCCCACAAAAATGTACACTGCATAACACAGACAAGACCTGACACCTGCCCCCGCTGTAGTGCAAAGGGTGCAGATTTCTTACACATGGCATGGAAATGCAGAGAAGTTTACAGTTAATGGGACCTGCTGGTGGATGAAATGATACACACTACACACCTACCTATAACTCTTACACCTCAGTGCTGCCTTCTGTTTTTTTAAATTCCATAGGTGGCGTAAAACGGCCTATAAATTTGGGCAGTTAGCCATGGTACTAGCACGACGCAGAGTTGCCATTACATGGATGTCGCAGCTCGTCCCAACGATAGAAAGTTGGCGCAAGAATGTAGCAAAGTGGTCCCTAGCCGAAGAAACATATACAAGACTTAGTAGGCAGGACGACAAACTTCAGGAGGCCCTTACCACTTGGAGAGCTCTTTGTGATAACTTGTTAGACCCAGATCACACAACGTCAACAGATTCTGATTGTAGTGATGTCTGGGACGCATTGGGAGCTGTGGTCATGGAGAGGTCGGGAGTGGTTGTCCCTCCTACCTCCTACTAGGGGCGGGTCTGAATAAATCCTCAAAGGGATAAGCTGTTATTCTAGGGACGACTTACTGCTTCTCCTTAGCCAGTTATGAACCGCTAAATTATGTGTGTGGTTTATTACTAATGATCACTTGTGTATGTGTTGACTGCCTTGTATACCTGTCAATAAACATTTTTTATTTTATTTTTTTAACATTAAAATGTGTTTATCTAAAAACATGAACCTTCCTGTTTCTTGTCAACTTATCAACAAAGAGACACCTCCTCCACCCAGCCACAGATCTAAGCACCCCACCTCCAAAGCTCCTCTCCCTTTCCAACTGCAAAGCTTCACAATCTGCCTTTAGGTTCTTTTAACACTTTGCCTGACTCTGTGTCCACTTACCACTCACAACATGCTATAATACAGTTACACTGCTTCCTTCATGCCCTTTCACCACGGGCACCCATTAAAAATATATGCTCTTTCTGTCTCTGCCTTTCACATATTAAATCACATAAGCAACACAAACAGGCCTCTCGCATTTTATTACTTTTCCAGTCCTAACCTTTACAACATTACTTTGTGCGCCTTAATTATATTACATGTACTACGTGCAGTAACACCTTATGCCAAAAATAGGACCAATATACAATAATAATTTGTTGTTCCTCAATAAAATACAGCTGCATATTTAATACCACTACAACTCAGGACACACTACCCCTGCCACGAAGCACTTTTTCATTAAAATAGATTTGACTTGCGTTATCACCTCTAACCCATGCACTCTTATTTCGAAACAACAGCAAAGCCTGATCAGTAATATTTAGTAACATGCCTGCATCTATTTCTCCCGTCCCTACCTTTTGCAGCCACATTTATATGCCACTTTCTATTTGTGCAACGTGTAGTTGTACAAGGACAATCTGGTATCAAGGACATATTGAAAACAAATTACTAATTCCGCTTGAATCTTTTTTTTTTTTTTTTTAATGGGACACGAGGATACCATTTTTTCTAACTCTGTGCCACCATTCTGTCACTGCTGTCACAGTTCTCTGTTGTAATAGGGCTCTTACCAGGGGGGTAAGTCTGCTGCGTTTAGGGTGCAGCACCCACGATGTTTAGGTGACTGAGTCAGTCCCACACCGACTGGAAGTTGTTGGAGTGACCTCATCGGCTAGCTAGCAGCATCTCACCCAAAACTAGAAAGTAAAGGTAATTTGTGACAGCCTAAAAACATGACCCTCTGACTCCTTGGGGAAGTGTAGTGGGACACATCTTACCCCTTTCTCTCAGTTGCACAAGTCTCACACATGCAGAGCCAAACAAAGAAAGGCATTATGAGTTTCAGTGTATTTATTGAAAAAAACCAGCATCTATAATAAAAGGCATGAGCGGTGATTATTAGGAGGATGAAACATAATAAATACAGTGATGACAGTGACCTTTAGAGTGAAACACATGAACAGTCCCAACATCCTAACATACTCATGAGTATAAGAACTCCTACCCTATCTCCAACATGAGAACATAGCAGTCGTAACCCTTTGGCCCATACTAGTCTTATAGAAGGAACCCTGACCCATACATGAAAGAAGGCAAGGGTGTGCCTGTTGTTCTGCTGGCAGCCCTCCCGGTTGGCTGGAAAGACCAGGCCAACATCAGTGAAGCTGTTGATGAAGTAGCGCACAGCATAAGATTGCTGGCTGGAATGTTCCCTCTACACCACTGTACTCTATGCCAGTGCACTCTACTTTACAACGCACCACTGCACCCTTCGCAACTGCATTCTACACCAGTATAGGCCACTCCACTCTACTCTGCACCATTACAACTCTACACCAGTGCACTCAATGCTACTACTATGTGTCACTCCATTCTACCCTGCAGCACTTCAACCTACTCCACTTCATTGTACTCTGAAACCATCTACTCCAGAGTGTTGCACTCTCTGCCATTCTACTCTATGCTGCACCACTCTACACCACTGCGCTTTATGCCAATGCGCTCTACACCACTTTATCCAAAATGAATGCACTTTAAGCCAATCTTCTCTGTATCACTGTACTTTATGCCACCTTACTCTAGGACTCTCTAATCCACAAAACTCTACTCCACTTATATTCTCCACTTTGTTCTGTGACATACTACTGCAACTTACATCACTCCAGTACTTCACTCTGTGCCACTCCACGCAACTCTAAGCCTCTCCACTCTGACACTCTGCCATTCCACTCTACTACACTACTCTATGCCACTCTACTCTACAACAATCTACTCTGCTCTACACCACTCTAGCCTACAGCCTCTATGCCACTCCACTCTGCTCTATACCAATCAACAGCACTCTATTCCACTCCACTGTATGACACTCTACTCCACTCTACACTACTAAACTCCACAACACTCCACTTCTATGACCTTCCACTCTACAACATTTTAATCCCTCGACACTCCACAACACTGTGCCACTCCACTCTGCTCAGTTCTACTCTACACCATTATACGCCACTCCATAACACCCAATTCTATTCATTGATACCCTGCTTTACGACACTCAATGCCACTCTCCTTTACAATACTTCTAGCCATGCTGAACAGCTACCAAGCTGGTGTACAACATGGCTAAATCATATTGGCAAAGCCAATAGCTCTTGCATAGGGGAGACCTATTGGCTTGAAGCTGTTTTAATTTAAGCCCTGAAATACACACACGCTCACACACAACCAGGATAATGATGCTTATAGCCAGCTGCTGTTTTTGCCACTTTTGTGCTAAAACCTCTCACCTGCTCTGTGGATAAACAAGTGCCCACTCACGCAGATTTGTGCTGGCTGCTGAAGAAGCACTCTGAGAGGAACGGCATTGACAGTGTACAGTGGCCATATAGACAATGCGTAGTGTTGTGCTTTATGGGGGAAGGTGAGGTAGCAGGTGAGGAGGCATCAGTAGCAGTGCTGAGAAGGGCCCCTGCTTGGTGGCAGGCCAGATGTGGCCTTGCATACTGTTTAAAGTTGTTCATAGGTATTTGGCATTTCTATAGCGTAATCCTTGCCAAAAGGTAGCAGAGCACTGTATATGGCCAAAGACGAGCATAAAATCAGTGAGTTAAATAAGTGGTAGCTGGGTTATGAACACCTAATGCATTGTGATGTAGTGTTATTTAAAGAGGTGAGTCTTCAACTGTTTACTGAATTGGCGCAGCATTGGGACAGTCCTGATGGATAAAGGAATGTTGTTCCATGCATAGATGGAAAAGGACTGCTACTGCTGCTGTGTGTTTTTTCTGTTTTACACTTAGTCAGCAATCTAAAGGTTTCCTAGCTGAGGGTGTGTCAGGAACCACCAGATATGTTGAGCCTGTCACTAGTTAACTGGGGCTCGTGGTTATGACTTTGTAAATGATGCATCCGACTTTGAAGATGGTGCAGGCCAGCAAGCTGAGCCAGTGGGGTTCCATCAGGATGTGGGCGATGTGATCATATTTCTTCATGCCCTCGATGAGACATGTTGCAGCATGTAGAATGCCCTTTAGTGGTGCCTTCGTGGAATCTGGGAGGCAATAGAGCAGGGAATTTCCAGCTTCAAGATGCTAGAGGGTGAGGACTTATCCAGCAGTTGTGAAGTTGCCTTATGGAAGAAACGGTTTCTCTTTCTTCAGAAGAGAGAACTGGTACAAGGCCATCTTTGGATATTTTGGCAATATATTTGTTAAGGGGGAGGCCAGGTAAAACCAAGTGGCTTGGCATTTTGTAAAAGATGGGGTTTGAAGCAGTTAATTTAATTGAAATAGAATTGTACTGTTGATTGTGGTTCTTGGCAAACAGCAGGAATTCTGGCTTGAGCCTCAGGTAGGCACTGGACATCCGGGTCTGCATGAGGTGTTGGAGATCTAAACTACATCAGACTTTCAAGTGGATTTGTGTGCCACCAGCATATTGGTTCATCTTTGTGCTGTTATTTTTGACTAGAGCACCATGGCAGCTCCATTTTAGAGATAGAAGACTGCACATCTTGTTTTATAATTGGGCTAGACCACTGCACCTTTTTCATCTTTGGGTGACTTACCACCAGCCCCGGGCACTCAAAGGAGCTAGTTACAGCTTGATTTATACTTTTCGACCTTTTGCTATCATCCTCTATATGTGTGTGTACAACTATTTGGTGTTTGTATATTTTTACAGCCTTGAAAAAGTCAGTATTGTGACAAAACACGTGTTGGCTATGGCTGTGCAACCATCTTCATCTTTTACTTGTTAAATCAATGCTTCTAACACCAATAAAAGGACCTCACGCCAATCGGATTAATCTGGATTAATGAATAAATATAGACTGTTCAGGAGTGCAGTGGTATCTCTAGAGTCCATTGGACCACTGCCTGCTCTTAAAATATATTTTTTCAACCATTCTGAAACGCTCTCGGCGCCACACATAGACGGCACCATCCCCATTCTAATCCCTGACACTGACACGAAGCTGAATGGGTGTCGTACAACACCGATTCTAATGCCGGCAGGAGCTTGCCTCATATGTCTGATCCTGAACCCTGAGCGATCCATCTGAGATTGAAAGCCTTCCTACCCTCCAACAAAGAAAGGCTAGTGTAGGTCTTCACAGACAACACTACTGCCATGTGGTAGTGCAAAACATAGGGTGAGTTGGGGTCATGGACCCTTCGTCAAGAGGCCGCCCGTTTCTGGACATGGCTGGAGCAGCAGGGCATATTCCTGGTGACTTAACACCTGACAGGTTCTCTGAACGCAAGAGCAGAAGAACTCAGCAGCTAATGCCTAGCGGATCACGAGTGTCATCTCCATCAGTAAGTGGTGCAAGGTCTTTTTCAGCAATGGGTGAGAGCCTTGGTTAGATATGTTTGCCTCTGTGGAGAACATGCAATGTCAGCAGTTTTGCATGCTGGAGTTTCCAAGTCGCGGCTATCACTTGAAGACGTGTTTCGTCTCAACTGGAACTCAGGCCTCCTGTATGCATTTCTACCCTTACCATGGCTGCCCAGTGTTTTAAAAAAGATCAGGAATGACTGGGCCCAAGTCATCCTTGTGGCTTCGGTCTAGGCACAGAGTCTGGCATCCCGAGATTCTGAACAGGAGTATTGATCCTCAGATCAGGTTGCTTCTTCTGGAGGATTTTCTGTTGCAGGAGCAGGGGAAGGTTCTCTACCCAAACCTGTTAACTAACCACCTTCTTGCATGGAGATAGAGCAGGGACAGCTTTTGTCCTTTCTCCCGAAGTGTGCAATTTTATTCTGACAGCCAGGTTCCCTCCAATGTAACGGTATACACCTGCCTGTGGAAATAATTTGTATTATATTGTACAGTAAAGTCTGTGGACCTGCTTTGTGCCTCTCTCTCTTCTGTCCTTCTTTTTATTCTTACCCCTGCCCAGCAAAGCTCTTCTTTCAGTACTCTGAAGTTTTTCCTTTCTGCTCTGTCTGCCTTCTTGTGGCTCCCTGACCCACCCCCTTTATTTAAGTTCCCTGTTGTAAATAGGTTCCTCAAAAGCCTTGTACATATGCTCCCCCTCTTCTCCTTCTATTATGCCTTTAGTAGGAACTTAATTTTGTCCTTACATGTTTAATGTGTGCTCCTTTCGAGCTTCTATACAATTGTCCACTCCGGATGCTCACGATTAAAACAGCATTTCTCTTGGCAGTAACGTCTTCTCAGAGAGTGACTGAGCTGCAGGCTCTATCATTTAACCCCACATTCGTGTCTGTTTTTCTAGACAAACGAGTGCTTTGCACTAGGGCCTCTTTCCAGCCAAAAGTGGTAAAACCATTCCATATGGGGCAATCTGTCACCTTGCCCACTTTCTACGCTGCTCCACATCCCTCCAAAGAAGAGTAGTGACTCCACCGTCTGGACCCAAAAAGATCATTGCCGTTTTACCTTGACTGTACAAGACATTTCCGGGTGGATAAACTCTTCATGGGGTTTGTTGGCATTAAGAAGGGTCAGGCGGGGCAGAAACAAACCATCTTGCAATTGGTCGCCCTCTGCATCAAAATCTCAAACACACTGGTGAAGAAGCAGCCTCCTGAAGGCCTCCAGGCTACTTCCACCAGAGCTAAAGCTACACCCACTATGTTAACAGTCCTTGAAATCAGTCAGGCAGCAATCTGGGCATCCCTGCACACATTTACCAAACATTACTGCCTAGACAGTCAGATCTGCAGTGCTAGGCATTTCACCCGTTCGGTCCTGCAGGACTTCCTAGTTTCAATTTGGCCACAGTCCAACCACCGAGGATGGTATTGCTTGGGTATCTATTCAAAGGTAAAGAATCTGCGGCTGGAAGTCTCTATCAGATGAAAATGTTGCGTCCTTGGGTAACCCTTTATCTGGTAGAGACAATATCTAGCCGCAGATTTCTTAAAAAGACACCCATCCTTCCCACTCAGCGAACAGATTTATAGAGTTAGGGCTGACCTCTTTCCGGGCCCTATTTTGGGTATACCAGTGTCAGTGCACTTCATGGCTCTGTGCTTCTGGCCTGGAAAGTCGTCAAAAGTAACTGACGTCAGCTCTCTCAGGTGGCACATATATAGGTGATGTAGACGACGACACAGAGCTGATCGACGACACCTACTGGCATGCAGGCGTACTGCTGACAAAAAATATTCGATTCAGTCAGGTGCCTGGGGAAGTTCAAAAGTAAGGAATCTGCGGCTAGATATTGTCTCTACCAGATGAAACATTACCTAAGGTAAGTAACTTGTTCATTACTCCCAAACAGTGAGGCTTACTCTGACAGCCAGGTTAGGCAAATGGGGAATAGTGTTGTCAGGATGGGCCATCTCTGTCAGGATGAGAGAGAGTAGCTGCACCTGCCACACTTGCACATTGCAAAGACTCTGCCTCAGCACACTCACAAAGGGTTTCACACAAGTCCTTTGTTTCACTAGAAAAGCTGGGGCCAGGGCAGGGAGGAAAGATTCTCAATGCATCTCTCAGGGGGGAAGACTCTAGAAGCTTCTCCCACTTCAAAGTGGGCCCCAGCTATAAATAGTAGGCCCTCAGACCCAACTCTTTAGATCACTTTTAGACCTGTGGACTATATCAGGAAGGACTACCCAGCTGTGAAGCCTACCCTGCTGCCCAAGCCCTGCTTTGCTGAATAATGCCTGTTGTTGCACCAGGACTCTTCTGCTGCTGCGAGTTGCCCAGCTTGAGTCCAGCTGTAGGAAGTTGGCTCTATATATACTATCTCAAAGTAAGAGATAGTGTGCACAGAGTCCAAGGGTTCCCCTTAGAGGTAAGATTGTGGCAAAATTAGATAATTCGAATGCTCTATTTTGTGGTAGTGTGGTCGAGCAGTAGACTTATCATAGGGTAGTGTTAAGCATTTGTTGTACACACACAGGCAATAAATAAGGAACACACACTCAGACTTAACTCCAGACCAATAGTTTATATATAAAAAAATATATTTTCGTAATTTATTTTAGAACTACAAGTTTCAAGATTTGAAGCAAATACATAAAATGCGAGGTACCCCACACAGGTAAGTTGGGAAATTTGAATTAGAGCAGTAACATACACAGTTTTAGTTAAAATGGCAATAAGCTATTTTAAAAGTGGAAACAGTGCAAAAATCAACAGTTCCTGGGGGAGGTAAGTATTAGTTAGTTTTTCAGTTAAGTAAAGCACAAGTTCAGTTTCCTGGGCATAGGCAGCCCACTATTGGGGGTTCAAGGCAACCCCAAAGTCACTGCACCAGCAACACATGGTCGGTCAGGTGCAGAGGTCAAAGAAGGGCCCAAAACACATAGGCGCTTATGGAGAACAGGGGTGCTCCGGTTCCAGTCTGCCAACAGGTAGGTCCCTTTGTCTTCGGAGGGCAGACCAGGGGGGGTTTTGTAGAGCACTGGGGGGGGGGACACAAGTAGGCACACAAAACACACCCTCAGCGGCACAAGGACGGCAGGGTGCAGTGTGCTTAGCAGGTGTCTGGTTTTCAATAGGAATCAATCGAGGGACACTGGGGTCGCTCTAGCGGTGCAGGCAGGGCACAGGGGGGCTTCTCGGGCCAGCCACCGACTGGGCTAGGCAGAGGGTCGCCTGATGGTCACTCCTGCACTGGAGTTCGGTTCCTTCTGGTTCTGGGGACTGCGGGTGCAGTGCTAGGTCCAGGCGTCGGGTTCTTTGTACCAGGCAGTGGCGGTCAGCGGGATCATCTGGATCCTTTCTGCATGCGTCGCTGTCGGGGCCCAGGGGGCAGTCTCGGGTTACTCACGAGGTCACAGTCACCTTGGAGTTCCTCTCTGCAGTGTTGGTGCTCTGGAGCTCGAGCCGGGGGCGTCAGGTGCAGAGTGTGAAGTCTCAACCTTCCGGCGGGAAGAGTGAGGTCTTTCAAAGTTGTTAGAAGGTTGCAACAATTTTGCTGTTTTTTAACAGTGCCGCTGCTCTCAGGAGTTTCTTGGTCCTTCGGGTTCAGGGCAGTCCTCTGAGGCTTCAGAGGTCGCTGGTCCCTTTTGGATGTGTCGCTGTGCAGGTTCTTTGAGTCTGGAGACAGGCCGGTAGGGCTGGGGCCAAAGCAGTTGTCTCCATCGTCTCTGCAGGGCTTTCAGGTCAGCAGTCCTTCTTCTTTGTGTAGGTTGCAGGAATCGGATTTCCTGTGTGCTGGGATGCCCCTAAATACTAGATTTAGGGGTGTTTTTAGGTCAGGAGGGCAGTAGCCAGTGGCTACTGTTCTGGAGGGTGGTTACACCTTCTTTCTGTCTCCTCCCTGAGGTTAAGGGGGCACATCCCTAATCCTATTGGGAGAATCCTCCAATCTCAAGATGGAGGATTTCTAAAGGCAGGGGTCACCTCAGCTCAGTACACCATAGGGGCTGTCCTGACTGGTGGGTGACTCCTCCTTGTTTTTCTAATTATCTCCTTCAGTCTTGCCGCCAAAAGTGGGGGCAGTGGCCGGAGGGGCTGGCATCTCCACTAGCTGGGGTGCTGTAACAAAAGGCATGAGCTTTTGAGGCTCACTGCCAGGTGTTACAGTTCCTGCAGGGGGAGGTGAGAAGCACCTCCACCCAGTACAGGCTTTATTCCTGACCACAGAGTGACAAAGGCACTCTCCCCATGTGGCAGAAACTCATCTGGTTGTGGCAGGCTGGCAGAAACTGGTCAGCCTAGCACTAGGAGTCGGACTGGTATTCAGGGGGCATCGTTAAGATGCCCGTTGGGTGCATTTTACAATAAATCCCACACTGGTATCAGTGTGCATTTATTGTGCTGAGAAGTTTGATACTAAACTTCCCAGATTTCACTGTAGCCATTATGGAACTGTGGAGTTCGTGTTTGACAAACTCCCAGACGATGTACTGTTTATGGCTACCCTGCACTTACAATGTCTAAGGTTTTGCTTAGACACTGTAGGGGCATAGTGCTCTTGCAAATATGCCCTCACCTGTGGTACAGTGCACCCTGTCTTAGGGCTGTAAGACCTGCTAGAGGGGTGACTTACCTCTGCCACTGGCAGTGAGAGGTGGGCATGGCACTCTGAGGGGAGTGCCATGTCGACTTAGTCATTTTCTCCCAACCAGCACACACAAGCTGTGAGGCAGTGTGCATGTGCCAAGTGAGGGGTCCCCAGGGTGGCATAATACATGCTGCAGCCCTTAGAGACCTTCCCTGGCATCAGGGCCCTTGGTACCATTGGTACCATTTACAAGGGACTTATCTGTGGGCCAGGGCTTTGCCAATTGTGGGGACAAAGGTACAGTTTAGGGAAAGAACACTGGTGCTGGGGCATGGTTAGCAGGTTCCCAACACACTTTCAGTCATAACTGGCATCAACAAAAGGCAAAACGTCAGGGGGTAACCATGCCAAGGAGGCATTTCCTTACACCAGCAACCTGCCTGTGTGGACCTAGGACTCCAGAGAATCTTCAAGGGTCAGTCAGCTGGACCCCTGTTCCAAGCCACAGGGACATATCAGGCTTCTTCGGCGTTGATGCAGCTCATTGCATCTTGATGCAGCTCTACACAACTCACCACTGGCCCAGCACAATGCATCTCAGGGCTGACTCATCGCAATGCACGGACCTGCAAGCCTAAGTGGCTTCTTCAGTGATGACGCCAACCCAGACCCCCAGCATCTCGGGCCAGCGTGATGCATCTTGTCCTCTGCGCCAGCACTTTGCAGCACAGTTCTTGCAAGCTCCTGTCGACGGGTTTGTCGATGATGGCACAAGGCATCACAAGCTCCCATCGACAGCTTCATCGACTCATCGGCTGAGCAATGCATCTCTAAGCTGGACCTTGCAGCGCTGCTCTTTGTCGATATCTCCTTGACGCCAGCACACACAGCTCCATGCAAGGACTCTGTATCTCAACTCCCAGGCCATAGGGTACTTTGTCAGCGCACTGCACTCAATATTCTTTTCGTTCTGCGCTCCATCACGGTTGGTCTCAACTTAGGACTTGAACCTGGTCCACTGCGACCAGATAAGTAGAGTTGCCTCTTTTTCCTCCTTAGCATTTGATTTCATCAAAATTGCATATTTCCGCTACTGTTGATTAGATTTTTGTTGTTTTGATGTCAAATAATTTATTCAGGTTTACTTTATCTTTATCTTTCTAAATTGGTGTCGGATTTTTCTGGTGTCATGTTTTCCCTTTATTACTTTTTAAAGTGCTGCATAAATTACTTTTTTACATTTGCCTCTAAGTTAAGCCTGGCTGCTTGTGTGCCAGACTACCAAAGGGTTAAGCCCTGGTTAATTTGAGGTTTGCTTGTGTTTCAGTCTGCCAAGAATTGTGGCTGTTACTTGGGTAGAGTATTAACTCTCTCAATCAGTAACCCAATTTCTCACAGCCACCCTTCCATGTCTGCCCCATCACATACTAAAGGTACTTTTTCTTTTCTCACTACACCACCAACACACATACCACCTCTTCTGCCTATCATTATTACGTGCTGACTGAAAGTAAACTCTAGTAAGAATGGCCCAACCCTAAGGGGAACACTGAATTCCAAAGGAACCAGGCTGGATCAAATGTGTTTGCTGAATTAAGATGACAAGTGCGTAATGTACCTTTCAGTGATTTTGTTTCTAAAGACATTGTGGTGTACAGAGTTCTTTTTTTGGTCTCAATTGCTGGACCATATTCTTAATTGGCAGTTTGTTAATTATCTTGCATTTGTTAAAATATTTGACGTTGCTCGTCTTTTAATCATTAGAAAAAGTGCCCAAATATCATATTCATCGCAAGACATGGAGTTATGTTATAAGTACTTTTATAGTGCAATATCGCCTGTTAGCCTATCTTTGCGCTAAGCAAGCGAGGCTAGCCTTGATGGATCTTAGTTACAGAGCCTGGGCTTCAGCTTCTTGCAGAGAGAGGAGGTCCTTATGGTGGGAGGTTGTTCCACTCTTTCGAAGTGATGTATGAGAGGACATGCTTCCTGATCTGCTTTTGCGTGTGCTTAGGACATGTGCTAGTGAGAGTCCGGCTGAGTGGATATGCCTGGCGAGTGCATGCACCCTTTAACCACAGATATTAGGCTTGCCTTAAATCGTGGTCACTGCGCTTAGACACTGTCAGTCACCCCTCTAGTAGCCCCTTCAGCCCAAGGGTGGGGTGCATGTCCCTAAGTGTGAGGGTACCCTTGCATGAGCAGGGTGCCCCTACAAACCCCAGACTCCATTCTCTGGGCTTTGTAAGTGTGGTGAAGCCATCTTAAGGTATGTAGTGGCCACTAGTCAACACGAGTGGTCCAACTACATAATGGCTTCTCCGAACCTAGGTGTCTTTTGTACCAAACATGTTGGACTGAAGCAACTACACCAATTTCAGTGCTAGTTGCATGATCCCCCTGTACTCTGGGGGTTCCTTTACAGCGTCTGACTGCCAGCCCATGCTGCTGTCAACCACCAACAATGGTCTTCCCTCCTACTGGTGAGCCTGTCTCAGGCAGAAGAAGGCATAACAAACTTTTTCCTGCAAGAGAGAGGTGTGACCACCTCCTCTGTGTATTAGATGTCTAAGGACTGGGGTGCGGTGTCCTCTGAGCACCACCAGACAGCTTTGAAGGGCACATTTGGTGCCCTCCTTGCATAACCCAGTATGCACCAGTTCAGGAACCCCTGGTTCCTGCTCTGGTGTAAAACTGCACAAAGGGCACGGAGTGACCACTCCCCTGTCCAGCTCCTCCCCTAGGGAGGTGCACAGAGATTTGCCTGGTGGCAACTTGATTCTGCCATCTTGGAAACAAGATGAGCAGAGGTCTCTGGGAGCATCTGACTGGTTAGGCCAGGTAGATGATGTCCCTTCAGAGAATGACCAACCCCCTTTTTGGGATACTTAAGGACTCCCCCAAGGGAGGGTGCTCAGATTCGTTGAGCAAGTCTTTACAAACAACCCTCTACAAGCCATCTTCTGCTCCTGGCCTCTGGAACTGCTGCGGGTCTGCTTTGGAACTGAAACAGGTCTGCTTCTGGTGGGAAGACTCTCATTGCAATATTGTTTCTCCGGATCCCACAAGAATTCTGTAACATCCAAGGCAGCGCACCCTCCTGGGTCAAAAGGACTCTGTTTGCTCCTGGAAGCACGAAAGAATTTCCTTTGGAGTGAAGGAGTCACTCCCCTGCATCCTCCGGCACCTCAAGACAATGCCAACCCACTGGTGGGGTCTGCTGTTCCACAGACATCGAAAGGCTCTGCTTCATATGTGGTGGGTGTTTGGCTTCCTCTGGGTCCTGCTTGTCTTCTGACCAACTTGGGAGACTGTGGGTCCCTGCTCCTGCCACTAAACTGAAATACCTGTGCACTGCAATTGTTGTACTTGCCAAGGCTTGTTGACTCTTCCTCCAGGAGATCATCAGGCACCAAGAAACCCTGGCCTCCAGCACTCTGGAACTCGAAGATCAGCCCCTGTCCTGCAACTCCTGCGATGTGGGACTTCTGCTGCTGAGGCCTCCTTGAGACTCCCTTTATCCATTGCCTGTGGGTCACTCGTGGGGGCTCCCATGACTTCTGCTGGCCTTCCTGCGTGATGAGGGCCAGCCCCCAACCCCCAAATAGGGCTCTGTGCATTCTACGCTATTTCTGTTGGTTATTTTGTGTATATGTTGTGTTTAGACAGTCCTTAATTTTTGCAACACTTGTGTGGTTCTTTCTTCTGAGTAAGTTACTGGCTACTGTGGTATTGCAAGTGCTTTACAATCCTCCTGGATAAGCTTCAGCTGCTCGCCTCAGCTACCTCTAGAGAGCTTTTACTATTGGGACACGTATTGATGATCACTAAGGGTTGCCTGGACTCCTTATACTGTGCCACATCATAGGTGTACACTGTAAACTGGGACAGCCTTCTACAATTCCTTTGGAGAGGAGGTTAATGTATTCCAGTCTACTTGTGATGAGTGTAGGAAGTACCCTCTTTTTGGCATGGTTACCCCCACTTTTTACCTGCTGTGAGTGTGTTTACTGGGATTCTGCTAACGAGGACACCAGTGACTGTACTGGCTCCCTCTAAATTTGGTTGATTGGGACTTCACACACCTCACATTTAGCATACTGGTTCCCCCATATCAGTCCCTAGTATATTGTACCCAGGGCATTGGGGTACCAGGGGCTCCCCATGGGATGCAGCATGTATTATTCCACTCATGGGAGCCGATGTAAAATATGTCTGTAGGCAGGCCATTACAGCCTGCATTAAAAGGTGCATGCTTCCTTTCACTTCAGGTCACTGTAAGTCACCCCTATGGCAGGCCCTCCTAGCAAAGAGGGCAGGATGCAGGTACCTGTGTGTGAGGGCACCCCTGCATGAGCAGAGGTGGCCCTACGAACTCGAGCTCCATTTTTCTGCACTTCGTACAGGCAGGGAAGCCATGTTACCCGTCTACTGGATACAGGGTGTGTCCATCTACATAATGGTAACTCCAAACCTGGGCATGTTTGGTATCAAACATGTCGGAATCATACCTCAATAGTGTTGCCAGTATTAGTTGTATGATTCCATGGACTCTGGGAGCTCCTTGAAGGACCCCCAGCGTTGCTCGTACTAGTTTGCAGGGTTTTCCCGGGTAACTGCGCTGCTGCCATCCTTTAGACAGATTTCTGCCCTACTGCTGCTTGACCAGCTCAAGCAGAGGTAGGCAGAACAAAGGATTTGCTTTGGGAGAGGGAGGTAACGCTCTTTGGAAATAGGTGTTACATGGCTTGGGAAAGGTAGCCTCTCCAAGCCACTGGGTTGCTTTGAAGGGCACATTTGGTGCCCTCCTTGTATAAACCGGTTTGCACCAGTCGAAGGACCCCCGGTCCCTGTTCTGGCGCGAAACTGGACAATGGAAATGGGAGTGACAACTCCCCTATCCAACACCACCCTAGGAGTTGTGCCCAGAGTTCCTCCACGTGGCCACTTGGTTCTGCCACCTTGAATCCAAGATGGGCAGAGGCCTCTGGGAGCATCTGAGTGGCCACGACAGGCAGGTGACACCACAGCCCCCTCCAGATAGGTGGTTACCCTGCTAGGTGGCCAGTCTTCCAATTCGACGTGCAAGATTCCAGCAGGATTCCTCTGCAACGTTTACTTCACCTTCTGGCTACTGGAACTGCAGCTGAACCCTCCAGGAACTGACAATCTGCATCCACAGCGATGACTCTGCTTGCAGCATTATTTCCATGGCTCCTTACAGCAACTGCACCATTTCTATGGCTGTGCATCATCTAAGGGTGACA
The DNA here is from genome assembly GCF_031143425.1 of Pleurodeles waltl. Lineage (NCBI taxonomy): Eukaryota > Metazoa > Chordata > Amphibia > Caudata > Salamandridae > Pleurodeles > Pleurodeles waltl. The sequence continues at coordinate 1,044,809,398 of NC_090446.1, read as the reverse complement.
AGTCTTCAGTCTGCACGGGAAGCAAGAAGGAATCTTGCTTGGATTGATGGAGTCAATCCCCTTCATCTGCAGACACAAACTGCAATGCTAACTGGCTGCGTGTATCTCCTCTCCTCCGAAGATGTATGGATCCTGCATCACAGATGGTGGTCTGAAGTAGTCCCCTTGGTCCTCTCTTCCCGCTGTTCAACTTGGGAGACAGTAAGTCCTTGCCTCTCCACACAGGACAGTACCCCTTTGCATCGCTTATCTGGCAGCTACCAAGGCATGTTGGCATCTCCTCCAAGGGAACTTCAGGTTCCGTGTAGCCCTAGCCCCCCATCTCTCTTCCTTGTGAAGCACAGCCCTCTGAGTGCTACTCCTGCAACTCCTTTCTAGGCGTGCTGGGTGGGCCTCACCGCAACTCCTGTGCTTGCTGCCTGTGGGGGCTGCCTCCTCTTCCTGTGACTCTTCTCAATGCTGCGGGTCACCCAGGACACCCCTCCGTGGGTTGAGTCCCTCTGGGCCTTGCTGGTCCCCGGCACCTCTGCATTTCTTCTTCCACAGCATTTACCTATGCAAAGGCTTGTTGGTGGTTCTTCCACACCCCTGACCGATTGCAATCCTTCTTCCGGCATGGGACGTTGACTGCATCACTTCAGGAGCTCTTCAGCTGCTCCAGTGCTGCACTACTGACTCTCTTCGTCGACCTGGTCCTGCATCCACAGAAGGTTGGGTAGTGACCCCTGCCACCACCGCACACGCCAACGTGAACAGGACTTGGTCCCCTTCTTTTACAGGTCTTCCTCTACCAGGATCCACCTTTCGGTTGTTGCAGTCTTGTCTGGGCCTTGCAAAATCCTCTTCTGAAGTCCTTTTGATTGGTCTGTGGAGAACCAGATACTTACCTCTCTTACCTTTTGAGGGACCTAGTTCCTCCAGCTCCTATCTACTGATTCCACTTCCTTGGGAGGGGGCCCAACTTTCAATTTCCATTATCTTAGTATATGCTTTGGTCCCCGCCAGGGCCTTCAGTACTTACTATTGCGTTCACCTTTTTCTATTGCCTTTTATGCTAATTCCTGACTCCTAATGTCTATATAATAGTGTGTTTATGTGAGAGAGGGCCTCTTCTTGACCCTCCACATTTTGCAGGATGTTGGTGTTCTAGAAATTGTAGATCCCTGGGTCCGTGGGCCAGAGCTCTTTCCCTAAATCTGTTGTGATGCATTAGCCCAATTGGATACACCCTTAGCTACCACTATAAGTCCCTAGGTCTCCAGTGGCATTGGGTACTATGGGTAGGCTCCTAACGGGAGCAGTACTGATTGTGCCACCCTCTAGCGCCAGGCATCCAGATGCACCCATTGCAGGCTGAGTGTTCTGGTGCAAACCTAAAATACAAACTCGACAATCACTGTTCTGGCAGACCTTACAGCCCTAAGGCAGGCTGCGCTGTATTATTTGTGAGGGCATAGCTGCATGAGCAATATGCCCCCATTGTGTCCTTGCCAAACCTAGGACATAGTGAGTGAACAGAGCAGCCATATTAATGCATGTGCTGGACACTGGTCAACATGGGTTTCCAACCTACATAATGGCCACTCTGAACCCTGGGTTGTTTGGAATCAAACAACTCATAATGATAAATCCAAATTGGTGCCATTATTGGATGTATCCCTAAATGTACCCAGGGGCCACCTTAGAGGTGCGCCCTGCAAAAGCGAACTATCCTGGCATGGTTGCTGGCTGGTCTTATCCAGCTGCCACCTCCAGATAGCCAATATACAAACCTTGGGGGAGAGGCCTGCCTCTCTGGTTTGTAAGATAGTGCCCTTCCTGGGTGGAGTAGCTAACACCCTTTCCCTCAGGAATATGCACTGGTCCTGGCAGTGAGCTTCAAAGGGCTTACTGCCCTTGAAACTCGACCCCCAGGCCTGCTGCTAGCAGTAGGTGGCATTCCCCTTTGCAAACCCCCACTTTGGCGGGGGCAAATCCAGGAAACCTAACAAAGGGTAGGAGGAGTGGCCTCACCTAGTATGCACCACCCCTAAGGTGTTGCCTGTGTGGTGGACCTTCATATTCAGTTTCCTCCATCTTGGAATGGAAGAAAATAGCCAATGAGGTTTAGGGAAGTGACCCTTCCCACAGGAAGTGGTCACTTTTGTGGGTATAGCTACCCAAAGGTAAGTGTCCCATTGGACACTACGAGGTTCCCCCTAAAATGCCCACTAAATTCAGTATTTAGTGGGCACCCCTAGACCAAGAAATCAGATTCAAAAGGACAAAGAAGACCAACACCAAAGAAGATCCAAAGCAAGAGAACTGTGGACCTGCTGCACAGAAAAAGGCTCCACCCAGAACCCGACCATCGCTGCTGCGGAGGAGCTGGACACTGGTCTGACCCTATGAAATCCAGGGGACCACCAGGCTTCACAAATCACCCCAGATCTCCCTTCTAAGTTGAGGCACCACTCAACCCCAAAGCAAGTACCAACAAGCCAGTGAGGTTCACTTCACTGACCGGCCGATATCTCCGCAACAAGAACTCGCAGCTGGACCCCACGACACACTGACGACAGCCCGGATGAGACCTACAAGTGTGCCAACTTTGGTAGCACTGCGCCCTACAGGTGCTGAGTCATGCCAATACCCCAGGTACTGGCCAGTGCACGGCGGGCTCCAAGAAAACTAGCTCCCCCAGAGCTGAAACTGGACCTGGAAAAAGACCCAGTCAAGCAACTTCAGCAACACCCCGGACCTCAAGCCAGAGTGCCTCCGTTGTCCTTTGAACCGCCCTGAAAGACACTTACCTCCAGCTCCAAAGGGCTCCATTGTGCACAGCTCCGGAATCACCAACTCACCCTGTGTCCAGCCGCCCTGTGCCCTGCAGCGAGGAACCAGCTGTGCTCCACGGGTCCCTAACCCCTTGCGACCTCGACAGCCCAAGGGGACCCCAAGGCACCACCTTTAAATTTGAAAACCATCTTCTTTTCCAGGTGGCCCCTCCAAGAGGCCCTGTGCCAAGAGACTTTCCTGCTCCGCTCCCGCCGGTACCGGGAGCCGCCTGAGGCTCTCCAGCTGGCACAAGGTCCCCACCGACTTCTTCGACCATCCTGCAGAAGAAGAGAGTGGTAACCCAACTGTATGATTTTTAATGCATTTTTAAAGGGGACTGCCTATTGATTCCTATGGTGCCTAATTACGCACAGAAAGACTAACTTTATTTAAACTTTGATAAATCATAACTCAAAAAGTACTTAACGTATCTTGACCATCTTGGTCTTAAAAATTATATACAAATTTTAAGTATTTTTTTAAATACATTGGTTTTGAGTTATTCCTTGTGTGTGTGTGTGTGGTGCATGATTGACACTGAGTACAAGAAATGCTTAGCAGTCCTCCAAGATTAGCCTAACTGCTTGGCCAAGCTACCTCAAAAATTAGAGCATTAGGTGATATAGTTTTTGCCTCTGGAAACCATTGTGTGGTTACCTGGACCCCCTACACAGTGTGCCTTGTTTGTACAGTACATAGGGAGCCAGCCTCCTACAGTTTACTTACCTCCTGTTGGGGTATTGCCTATATAGTAATTTGGCATTTGTGATACCAAAATAAAGTACCTTTATTATTATTTTTTAACACTGTGTGGTTCTTTCATATGTGTAAGTGCTGTGTGACTACAGTGGTATTGCATACGCTTTGTGTGTCTCCTAGATAAGTCTTGGCTGCTCAGCCACAGCTACCTCTAGAGATCCTGGCCTCCTACATACTGACTACACCCCACTAATAGAAGATATCTGGACCAGGTATATGTGCTCACCACACACCAGGCCAGCTTCCTACAATGAGAGCTTGGGTGACAGTTCTTCTGGTGCTGTTAGGTAGCAGCTTGAATATTTTTTCTCAGCATCCTTGGGGTGTAGAAGTAGGACATGGTGACTGAGCTGACTTGGGCAAACATGATTCTGAGGTTCACTGCTTGTGGGTGAGTATGGGTTCTGGAGGCCACCACGAGACATATCTTCCTAAAATCAAAATTTTGGTTTTGTCTTTGTCCATATTGAGGCAGTTGGACTTTATCCAGGAGGACACTTTGGTCGTGTACGAGTAGAAGTTATTGTTGCTGGGTGCTTTGTCACAGAGGGACAGTGTAAGTTGTGCTTTATCAGTGTAGGTGAGTATGTCAGTGTTGTGTGCACAGATTGTGTCTGCCAGTCGGGTCTGTAAGGAAATGCCTCCTTGGCATGGTTACCCCCTGACTTTTTACCTTTTGTTGATGCCAGTTATGATTCAAAGTGGGCTGGGACCCTGCTAACCAGGCCCCAGCACCAGTGTTCTTTCCCTAAACTGTACCTTTGTTCCCACAGTTGGCACAGCCCGGGCACACAAAGTCCCTTGTAAATGGTACCCCTGGTACCAAGGGCCCTGTTACCAGGGAAGGTCTCTGATGGCTGCAGCATGTCTTATGCCACCCTGGGGACCCCTCACTCAGCACATGCTCACTGCCTCACAGCTTGTGTGTGCTGGTGGGAAGAATATGACTAAGTCGACATGGCACACCCCTCGAAGTGCCATGCCCACCTCTCACTGCCAGTGGCATAGGTAAGTCACCCCTCTAGTAGGCTTTACAGCCCTAAGGCACGGTGCACTGTACCACAGGTTAAGGCATATGTGCATGAGCACTATGCCCCTGCAGTGTCTAAGCAAAACCTTAGACATTGTAAGTGCAGGGTAGCCATAAAGAGTATATGGTCTGGGACAGTGCTTAATTTGTGCTTGTTGTTTCCGGTGCGGAGCACCGGTACTTATTTTTGAGGCCCGGAGCTTATTTTTCTGCATCAGGCATTTCCTACGAGCAAAAGACACATATGGCAAAGGCGGAGGAAGTGAAAAAACGAAAAAGCATTCAAAAAGAAAGAGTAGAAGGCTGCAAGAGTGAGCTTAAGAGACAGGGAGTGGCTGTGAATGGTTTAAAGAGGCCCAAAAAGGTTTTAGGATTACGCTGCCTTGATGTTCTGTGTTTGCATATTTAATTGCAGCAACCATGTGTTTTACAGGAGAGCTTTGGGCACCAGCACGTTTTTATTTACAAATTAAGCACTGGTCTGGGAGTTTGTCAAACACGAACTCCACAGTTCCATAATGGCTACACTGAACTCTGGGAAGTTTGGTATCAAACTTCTCAGCACAATAAATGCACACTGATACCAGTGTGGGATTTATTGTAAAATACACCCAGAGGACATTTTAGAGATGCCCCCTGAATGCCAGTCCGACTCCTAGTGCGAGGCTGACCAGTTTCTGCCAGCCTGCCACAACCAGACGAGTGTCTGGCCACATGGGGTGAGTGCCTTTGTCACTCTGCGGCCAGGAACAAAGCCTGTACTGGGTGGAGGTGCTTCACACCTCCCCCTGCAGGAACTGTAACACCTGGCAGTGAGCCTCAAAGGCTCATGCCTTTTTGTTACAGCACCCAGGGCATCCCAGCTAGTGGAGATGCCCGCCCCTCTGGCCGGAGAGGATAATGAGCAAAACAAGGAGTTGTCACCCACCAGTCAGAGCAGCCCCTAAGGTGTCCTGAGCTGAGGTGACCCCTGCCTTTAGAAATCCTCGATCTTGAGTTTGGAGGATTCCCCCAGTAGGATTAGGGATGTGTCCCACTCCCCTCAGGGAGGAGGCACAAAGAGGGTGTTTTTGGCTCCCTCCAGGACAGTAGCCATTGGCTACTGCTCTCCTGACCTAAACACGCCCCTAAATTCAGTATTTAGGGGTAACCCAGAACCGAGGAAATCAGATTCCTGCAGCCTACACCAAGAAGAAAGACTGCTGACCTGAAAGTCCTGCAGAGACAACGGAGACGACAACTGACTTGGCTGCAGCCGTGCCGGCCTGTCTCCAGACTCAAAGAACCTGCACAGCGACACATCCAACAGGGACAAGCGACCTCTGAGGACTCCGAGGACTGCCCTGAACCTAAAGGTCCAAGAAACTCCTGTGAACAGCGGCACTGTTCACCAACAGCAACATCTTTGCAACAAAGAAGCAACTTTTAAGAACTCCCTCTTCCCGCCGGAAGCGTGAGACTTCACACTCTGCACCCGACGCCCCCGGCTCGAGCTCCAAAAAACTAACACCGCAGAGAGGACTCTCAGGACTGCGCCTTTGTGAGTAACCTGAGACGACCCCCCTGTACCCCCACAGTGACACAGGTAGGGAGGATCCAGAGGCTCCCCCTGACCGCGACTGCCTGGTAACAGATAACCCGACGCCTGGACCAAGCACTGCGCCCCCAGGACCGAAAGGAACCAACCTCCAGTGCAGGAGTGACCAGCAGGCGGCCCTCTTCCTAGCCCAGTCGGTGGCTGGCCCAAGAAGCCCCCCTGTGCCCTGCCTGCATCGCCTGAGTGACCCCCAGGTCCCTCCATTACTTTCTATAGCAAACCAGACGCCAACTTTGCACACTTCACTCAGCCGCCCTTGTGCCGCTGAGGGTGTGTTTTGTTTTCCTGTTTGTCCGTCCCCCGTGCCTCCCCCCCCCCAGTGCTCTACAAACAAAAAACTGGTTTGCTCCCTGAGGACGCAGGTACTTACCTGCCAGCAGACCGGAACCGGAGCACCCCTGTTCTCCGTAGGCACCTGTGTGTTTTGGGCCCTCCTTTGACTTCTGCACCTGACCGTTGCCCTGTGTTGCTGGTGCAGTGACTTTGGGGTTGCCTTGAGCCCCCAACGGTGGGCTGTCTATGCCCAGGAGACTGAACTTGTTAGTGCTTTACGTACCTCAGAAACTTAACCATACTTACCTCCCCCCAGGAACTGTGGATTTTTGCAGTGTGTCCACTTTTAAAATAGCTTATTGCCATTTTATCCTATACTGTGTGTACTACTGCTTTAATTCAAAGTCCCTTACTTATCTGTGTGGAGTACCTTGCATTTTATGTATTTACTTCAAATCTTGAATCTTGTGGTTCTATAATAAATTAAGAAAATATATTTTTCTATATAAAAACTATTGGCCTGGAGTTAAGTCTTTTGAGTGTGTGTTCCTCATTTATTGCCTGTGTTTGTACAACAAATGCTTAACACTACCCTCTGATAAGTCTATTTCTCGACCACACTACCAGAAAATAGAGCATTAGAATTATCTAATTTTGCCACTATCAACCTCTAAGGGAAACCCTTGGACTCTGTGCACGCTATCTCTCACTTTGAGATAGTTTATACAGAGCCAACTTCCTACAAGGCCATATATATGTTGAATAGGGTCAGGGTGAACAAAGATCTCTGCTGGACCCCACAAGCATGTTTCTGGGCTTTTGACGAGTATGGTTGTATGTTGACCATTTGGGTTCTCCTATTGAGAGAGGTGCAGATCCATTGGAGGGTGGGTTATTGGATCCCCCACCTTGTGCAGTCATTTGATCAGAATCGGGTGGGTACTGTTTTGAAGGCGGCAGTGAGGTCAAGTAAATTGAAGGCTGCTGTTTCTCCTCAGGATTATTTTGATGTTGTCCTTCGCTGCTAACAGTGCTGTCTTTGTACTGTTTTGGTCTGAATCATGGTTTCATGATGTTGAGGATATGGTGGTTGGCGAGGTGCCTATGATGGCTTTTTCTAGTTTCTTGGCTAGATATGGTAGGAGGAAGATAGGACAGTAGTTTGTGAGCTTGGTAGGGTCCAAAGGTTTTTTTGGGAACCTTGACTGCTGCATGCTTGCAGGCTTCCCAGAAGGTGGCTGTGTTAATAGAGCGTTTGAGGATGGAGCCTAGTGCTTTGCCAATTGGGGCTGAACCTTTGTTGTAAGTGTGGTGGGGGCAAGAGTCTGACAGTGGCCTGGAGTGGATGGTCTGCATGATTTCTGTGGTTTCCTCTGTGGTGATGGTATACCATTAGTTCAGAATGTGGCCCTTGTCTATTATCCAGAGAGTTGTTTGAAGGTTGATGTGGTCCAAAGTAAGCAGTATATGTTTGTGATCTTGCAGCAGGAAACATCTGAGTGGTTGTTCTTAACTTGGGGATATGTTGGTGATGGTTCTTGCTGGTACAGTGAAGTCCTTGATGGTTGCTCAAATTTCATTGCTGCTCTTCGTATTGTTGTTGATGTGTTTGACTAGGTTCTTCCTCTTGGTTTCCCTGATTTGAATGTAGCCTTTTTAGGTGAATTTGAACACTTCTTTGTCCTCTTCTTCCTCGCTCGTCCTGCACCTCCGTTCTAGTCGTTTGCAATGTGAATTTTTCATTCTGTGTTATTCTATCTACCAGCTGACGTGCAGTTGTGCTCTTACGAATTGGCTTTTTTGCCGTGGGGCCAGATGCAGGCTCCGAGGATGGAGGCCTTCTGCGTGGACACTCTTCTCACATCGCGTCAGCCGAGCGACGGGGCGAAGTCAGAGAACGATGGGACTTCTTCGACTTCTTCTTCTTACCTTGACCCGAGGATTTAGAAGAAGACTAGTGGTGATGACTCCATGACCGATCTCAAGACCTTCCTCTCAAGCAAGACCGGGACCTACGCACAGTCGAGTGCCGGGCGCCATTAGCTTTAGGGACCGCTCCCTCAAAGCCTTCAGAAGCATGGCCCGGTACTCGGAGTACGACTTCGGGCCGTGGTCGCGCTCGAGACACCACAGACAAACCTGATGAGGATCCGTCACAGACATCGTCCGATGATCGTCCTCGCATGGCTTGAACCCTATCTTCGGAGACATCCTCGACGCACCAAAGTTTCACAGAAAAAAAGTCAACAAAATTGTCGAATTCAGCCAAAAAATAGCCAGGGTAGCTCATCGGATGAGCGCGTGGTGCGGAAAGAAAAGAACTGATGTCACTGCGGGAGGGCGGCGTCTATATACTACTCCCGACGTCATCACAGCGACCATGATACCAACAATGCCCGCAGAGTCGACCAACACCACCTGCTGATGCGCAAGGGGATCCAGTCTGACACCTGGTGGAAATTCAAAGATAAGGAATCTACCAGACGTTTTGTTACCGAAGGTAAGTAACTTGTACTTCTAGTGTTGGTGGTTAGGGCTTGTCGCAGTGCTTTTTCTGTGGTGGGGAATGTTTGTTGAAAAGCTGGTCTTTCAGGTGACAGGAGTGATGCCGTTGAATTAGCTAAAGAAGGGCCCTGGGATATTTGGCCTTTGGGTGGGGACTGAGATATGTTGGGTGAGTCCGAGGTTTCCGAGGCTTTTGAGGACTGCGGCTGAGTTTGGGTCGATGAGCCATTAAGTAGGTCTTGGGTAAAGTGCGGTTTGGTGCAGAGGAAGAAAGAGCGGAATAGGGCATACAACGAAAACTGGTAAGGAGCTAAGGAGTGGTAGAGAAAGAGGGCGGGGGATGCAGAAAGGGCACAGAGAAGATGAAAACACAATAACGAGGCACAAAACGAAGCCAAGGCACCGGAACGTGACAAAAGCAATGAAAGCACTGACAAATATGGACACAGAATGGGACAAAACAGGCACAGAAGTTGAACAAATACAATGAAAACCCAGGCATAAAGTGTGAGAAAAGGGAGGCAAAAACAGGCACAAAAAAGGTGAAAGTAATGAAAAGATGAGTGAGAGCAGCGAGACTGATCGCACGAAAGAAAGAGTAGTAGTCTGAAATGAGAAAGATGCAGGAGTAAATGCCGTTCATTAGGCAGTGGCATAATAGCCAAAAGAGGAATCGGGGATCACTGCCGCAAAATCCCTGCTGGGGCAGTTTGAGTGTTTATTTCACGTAATTACATTTTTGGCATATCGTGTAAGTGTATAGGTATGTGTGTGTTTATATCTTCCGCATGTTAAATAAAAATATGGCAATCATGTTATGTGTTTTATTTTACAACATTTTTAGGCAAAGTTGAAAGCAGTCCAGGGCCTGAAATGAATAAACTTCGAACCCCAGAGAAAAAAACACCAGATTTGAAACAGGTTTGTTAGTAATGATTTTCGTGTAATATTTTTTGTGTGCGCACACTTTCAGTTGAGCTCAGTTTGAACTAAAATCTATTTTAGAATGTATTTTTAAATGTTCACTACTGTTGTACAACGCTGAAATTGATACTTGCATTCTTTTTGTCTGAATTCACAATTGTTCCAAATTACTTTGTATTTTAAACTTCACAACTGACATTCAAACCTGTTAACTGAATCGCAACCTACTGATTAGCTTTAGAAGTAAGCAATCTGTTGTAGGAATATGTTTATTGTCTAAGGTGATTCCTGCGGGTTCCTTGTAATGGTCCATGGTTGCCACTGTTTTTAGATTTGGTCTACCTAAAGAAGATAATGATTTGCACTGCTCAGATTTTTAGGTTTAGCTTGAAAGTGCAACTAGTTGAGGATCTATTTTTAAATATACATATTGTATTTAAAATATGTTATTAGGGGCTTCTTCCAGATATTGGCTTCTTTGGCTCCAAAAGCATCAGCCATTGGCCATTGGCTTAAGTTATTGCCAATCACATTGCATCATTTAAAAAAAAAAAAAAAACTGAAAGCAAATGGCTCCTGTGTCTTTCTGCTGGCTTGCGCATACGTTCTGACGTATGCATGTGTGAGTAGGTTGATGTGCTCACATCATTCCTCTTTTTAAAAGGTATTTTAAATTTTATGTTGGTGCACCACGGACTGCCTCTGTAAAGCACCCCCAAAAGCAGTTAGCAAAGCCAGTAGGTCCCAAATGTGAGAGTTGTTGGCTATGACAATATTTGTTTTACATTAACTCATGGAGTGTTTCCTTCTGCCTAAACTGGAGTGCTTGATGGGCAATTTTACATCTCAAAAATACACTCAGCTACTACATACTCAACATGCGTACATCACAGTATTTTTAAGCGACAATTGAGTTTCACTATGTTGATGGGTAAAATCCATGTGAAAGTATTCCGTGTTTCGCATGGTAGAGTGTGGTGTGGTGAGTAGCACTTTCAGTAGCACTTAAAACTATTAGCTGACAGGAGAATGAATTGTATGCATTGCTGTGATTTACAGCTTCTCACAAAAAGCTCGATCTTTATTCATGCGTATAAATTGGACAGTCTGGGGTCACGCTGATCATTGAGGTAGTGCTGATTAAAAACATTATTTCAGAAGTAATGTTGATCTTGCTGACACCGTTATTTATTTTATGGTTATATGCATGAGAATGTCATAATCTGCCCAACACATTGTTTTCATATAGGCGTTTAGATTACACAAAACAGATCTAGAAAGGCAGCGTATCAGCTTGGGATGTTAAGGGCAAACAAGCAGTGGTGACCCTCTTGGACTGGCTTTATTTTAGTGCTTTTGCACAGAAGCACACACTTACAGAAATGTATACATTCATGCACACTTACAGACAGAGCAACACACCTTCCAGTATCTATGTGAGCAAAGCCCAACACTTAAATGATCTGTGCCCTTTGGACATAAATGTTAAAAACTGGCAATACCAATTGGTTTGGCATATGTTCCTTTTGTGTCACTTATGGGTTTCGGTACTCAGTAAATCATTATATATGCACACAGTCACTCATCTTTGTACTCATGCATCCGTTCATCCATCTACTGACTCACATTTGCATTCACTCAACCACAATGAAACATTGATGCAACCCAATAAAACACACACAAACCCAACATATGCAATAAAAATAAAAGAACACATGTAGAAAAAAGATGACATGCTGCCATCTAAACATGGCGGGCATACACTTGTAATAACAAAACTAAACATATCTGATAGAGACTTCTAGTTGCAGATTCCTTACCTTAAAATTCTCCCTAGGCATCAGACTGGATCCGGAGATTTTTTCTTCGAGCAATGCCATGCGCGTTGTTAAGTGGCGTCGGTCAACTCCGCAGTCGTTGGCGTCGTAATCGCCGTGATGACGTCGAGAGTAGTACATAGATGCATCCTCAGCGCAGTGACGTCAGTTCTTTTCTTGTTGCGCCACAAGCTGATCCAGAGAGAGCTACCCTAGGTCAATTTTTGACCGACTTCAACTCTGCCAAGTTTTTGTGAAGTTTGTGGTGCTTCGAGGATGTCCCCGAAGACCGACTTCAAACCTTGCGAGGACTGACACTGCATGATGTCAGTGACGGATCTGCATCGGGTCTGTTTGTGGTGCCTGGAGCGCGACCACAACCTGAAGTCGCGCTCCAAGTGCTGGGCCATTCTCCCGAAGGCCTTGATGGAGCGGTCCGCAAGCTTGTGGCGGCCTGGCGCTCGTCTCTGCAAAGGTCCTGGTCTTGCTCGAGAGGAAGGTCTTGAGACTGGTCGTGGAGCCACCACCACTCGTCCTCCTCGAAGTCTTCGGTCAAGGTTAACAGAAGAAGTCGTAGAAATCCTGTCATCCTTCGACTTCACCCTGTCGCTCGGCTGATGCGACACAGGAGGAGTGTTGACGCTCAAGGCCTCCATCTTCGGAGCCTGCTTTTGGGACCGCTCCGCGCCTCCCTAAGTTTCCGGGAGCTGGTGCAACCCCTGCTCAAAGGAATTTTTTGAAGCCATGCACTTCATTTTTAGGCAGTCCGACCCTGCTACGAAGTCTTTGAGCCCAAAGGGTTTGGTTGGAGGGCCTTCGGGTTCTGCACTGGCAGCTCCGGCCACCGAAGTCTCCAACGGATCCTCTCTCTTATCCACACTGTCGACGGTCATACCATCAAGACCTTACCCGGCACCGGTTTCATTGTCGTCGCTCCCGACGGTGGTGCCCACCATTGACGTCGACCTGGTCCTGATCACGGACTACTCTGAGTCGGACTGGCAGGAATTGGGCAAGGCCAGTTGTCCGGATACCTCTCCAGGCGCTGGCATGCTGTGTCCTCCTACCGTAGCTACGGTAGAGTGAGCTACTTATTCCATGGTGGTCAGTAAGGCAGCTGAGGTCCTCGGCCTTGAGCTGCCTACTGTTCAGGTCAGGTCTAATCTCCTGAATGAGGTGTTTCAACCAGGGACTTCCACCTCTAAACTTCTTCTTCCATTCAATGAAGCCCTGACTGATGTCCTTTTGGGTACTTGGTCCAGACACAACCGGACGGCTCCTGTGAACATGACAATGGCATGCTGCCATCGGCCCGCCCCATATGACCCTAAATTGCTGTCCCAACACCCCACGCCTGAGAGCCTTGTTATCCAGGCATCCTCATCCTCGGGCGCATTTCCTTCCGCACCTCCGGATCGGAAATCAAAATGGCTGAAACAATTTGGAAAGAAGACGTTTTCTTCCTCCAGTCTTGCGCTGCGGTCAGAGGTCGCTGGTTCCTGTCTGATGCACGCTGTGCAGGTTCTTTGAGCCTGGAGACAGGCCAGTAGGGCTGGGGCCAAGTCAGTTGGTGTCTCAGTCGTCTCTGCAGGGCTTTCAGGTCAGTAGTCGTCCTCCTTTTTTCAGGTTGCAGGAATCTGATTTCCTGGGTTCAGAGTCACCCCTAAATACTGAATTTAGGGGGGTGTTTAGGTCTGGGGGGCAGTAGCCAATGGCTACTGTCCTGGAGAGTGGCTACACCCTCTTTGTGCCTCTCTGAGGGGAGGGGGGGCACATCCCTATTCCTATTGGGGGAATCCTACAAAAGCAAGATGGAGGATTTCTTAAGGCAGGGGTTACCTCAGCTCAGGACACCATAGGGGCTGTCCTGACTGGTGGGTGACTCCTCCTTGTTTTTCTCATTATCTCCTCCGGACTTGCCACCAAAAGTGGGGACTGTGTCCGGAGGGGCAGACATCTCCAGTAGCTGGGATGCCCTGGGGCGCTGTAACAGGCATTAGCCATTGAGGGCTCACCACCAGGTGCTTATAGTCCCTGCAGGGGGAGGTGAGAAGCACCTCCACCCAGTACAGGCTTTGTTCCTGGCCACAGAGTGACAAAGGCACTCACTCCATGTGGCCAGAAACCCATCTGGTTGTGGCAGGCTGGCAGGAACTTGTCAGCCTAACACTGGTGTTTGGACTTGTATACAGGGGGCATCTCTAAGATGCCCTCTGTGTGCATGTTTCAATGAATCCCACACTGGCATCAGTCTGATTTATTGTGCTGAGAAGTTTGATACCAAACTTCCCAGATTTCAGTGTAGCCATTATGGAACTGTGGAGTTCGTGTTTGACAAACTCCCATACCGTATACTCTTTATGGCTACCCTGCATTTACAATTTCTAAGATTTGGCTTAGACACTGTAGGGGCATAGTGTTCTTAGTGACTTAGTCATAGTGTTCTTATTGACTTAGTCATTTTCTCCTCACCAGCACACACAAGCCTAGAGGTAGTGTGGATGTGCTGAGTGAGGGGTCCCCAGATTGGCATAATACATGCTGCAGCCCTTAGAGACCTTCCCTGGCCGCTGGGCCCTTGGTACCAGAGGTACCAGTTACAAGGTACTTATCTGTGTGCCAGGGCTGTGCTAATTGTGGGAACAAAGATACAGTTTAGGGAAAGAACACTGGTGCTGGGGCCTGGTTAGCAGGATTCCTGTACACTTTAAATTACAACTAGCATCAACAAAAGGCAAAAAGTTAGGGGGTAATCATTGCCATGAGAAGCACTTTCCTACAATGATCCATTGCGAGATGGTTTGTTTCTGCACCGCCGACCGTTCTTAACCACAACATACTCGACAAAGAGTTTGTCGACACAGAACTGTCTTGTGCAGTCAATGTAAAATGACAACTTTGGGGGCATGGTCAGACATTGATGGCAGAAGTCTCTGTGTGAGGCTCCTGCCAGAGATCACCCACCCCATAGTATCCTGACACCCAACAAGCCCTGCTGCCTCCCAGATTACAGCCGACAGTACCTGGTGGGTTCCAGAAGAAGCAGAGTTGCAGGATGACCATGCTGCAATAAGCTTCACGACGAGAGCTGCCGGCGCAGAGGACGCCACCACACAGAGCTCAAAATGGTGACTGGGACCGCCTGAGCTGAGAAGCCCGACCCCGGTAGGAGTGTTGGATACCGGCGTTACCGGCCTGACTTTCCGACCGGCCATGGCGGGCTATTCACCAGTGACGGCCGCATAACTCCAACGGTGAAAGAGAGCTGGGGAGAGAGGCTTGACGCACAGGGACCCTGGTAGCGCTGCAGCAGGCAGACATCACAGCGTGCAGGGAGACGAGGTAGTCCCCACTCCTCGCCATCGGGAGAGGACATCACAGTGACTCAGCGGTGAAGGAGAGGCAGGCTACTGCACCTGGTGAGCCCAACAGCGGAATCCTAAACCAGGTGAGAGAGAAAGTGAAGGCTGGACATGAGAAAACTCCTGGAGGGAGTACTGCTGTGAATTGGACCACTGGCAGTCTAGTCTAAGGGCCTGAATAGCGAGCACTCCAGCAGCAGTGAACCCGCGTCTGCCATTTAGCAAGGGACTCTGAAGCCTCAGGATGTAAAGTAAAAAAAGACCTGGAGGCAGTGGGACACTGCGGAACTCTGGAAATTCGGGGGTCTGGCAAGGGAGAAGGGATCCCTCTACCCCTAATAGCTGACAGGCACTGAAGTGTGAACTACTTTCCTGTGGTTGTGGGCTGGGCGGTACCAGTAATTGCCACTGAGGTGAGTGGCATAGGCCACGGACAGTGACACTTGGTCCAGCCTAGAGCAGTTAACGGTGTCCAGAGGAGACCCAGGCATAGGAAATACAGGGCGCAAAAGGGACCCAGAGGCGAAGGAGGACACTACTGCGAGTATCTCGATTGCACATCAGGGAACTAAAAGAGCCCACCAAATGGAGGACTCTGGAGACCTGACCCCACCCTCCAAAACATCTTACAAGCCATAACAGCCTCCAGCGAAGGGAAAATAAACGTCTTAGCAACAGACTTAACTATACTCCGAGATGATCACTGCCGATCGGCGGAAAATCTTTCCACGGCAGAGAAGCAAACTAAAGAGGTCCTACCAATAATCAATGACACGACCAAAACTATTCATAAGATGGAGAAGCTAATTCACGCCTTGGTACTAAGAGCAGAAGACGCAGAAAATCGATCAAGAAGAAACAATATCAGTCTGATTGGCTTACCTGAGCGCATAGAAAAGAACAATATGGTGGAGTTTCTGGAATGCTGGCTTAAGGAGGCAGAGGCGGAGGACGGACTCTCACCTTTTTTCGCCCTAGAGAGAACGCACAGGGTCCCAGCGCACCTTCCTTCTCCGGGAGCTCCACCAAGGCCGGTTGTAGCACATTTACTGCACTATAGAGACAGAGACTACTTGCTGAGTCAGATGATGAAGATCGGTAACTGCCCAGTGGAAAATAGCACAGTCTGCATTTTCCCAGACTTTTCGTGAGAAGTTCAGAAACAAAGGGCCACCTTCGGAGAGGTTAAACAAAAACTTTGGCAAATTGGAATACAATATGGGATGATGTTCCTGGCCCGATTAAGGGTGAAGACCAAAGAAGGAAAGCAATTCTTCACCTCACCCAAGGACATATGGCAGTGGATAGACTCTCACTCACCGACTAGCAAGGACAACAACCCAGGTAACCCGCAGCAATGGCAACATAGACGACCCCAGCATAAACTAACTCACAGACCATCAACCCCTTCTAACAGAGAGGTGCATGAGAAACGCCAAAAAGTAATGGAAGCAGTGGCTTCCCTACGCGGTACGGGCCTCTGCCGCTCTCCAAGGTGACGCCAGGGACGTCGGGCTGCATCATCGGATTCCCTCCCTCCTAGATCCCTAGGAGAAATGTGTCCACGCCAAAAAGATGCTAATACCTGTCCAGGAGATATCCATTTGGCACAGAGAGACTGATGGAGTGGTATTGGAAGAGGGGGCCGGGCAAGGCTGCGCACTCACGAAAGAAAGATGGGAGGGGGATACAGGCGATAGGGCAACATCCTCTAAACGATCTAGAGGACCGCTCCCAGATTCGTAAGACTAGTTTACATCATTTTTGGGTTTGGATGAGAGGTGATAGCCCTTTTGTCCAGGGGAAGGGGAGTTGGAAAGTTAATTGTTGGGTTGGTTATATAGGGAAACATGAGTCACACGATTTGTTAAAAACATAACCCATGCATGAAGTGCAAAGAGCTTCACCTGAAGGAATTGGGGTGGAAAGGGTGGATGCAGTGACGCTTGTGAACGAGGCAGAAATATGGCTACATTAGAACAATATAAATTCATTACATGTAATGTCCGGGGTATGCACACAATGGCTAAAAGGTATAAGATCTTCTCATACTTACAGAGGAGGGGAGCTCAGGTGGCAAAGCTACAAGAAACACACTTAACACAAGCAGATGGGAAGGCTATACAGAAAAGTTGGAGGGTCAGGCATACTTCACCACTTAGTCCCCTTATGCCAGGGGGGCCCCCGATTTGGATACGAGCCTGGTTCCGTTTCAAACACTGGACAGTTTCATGGACCCAGACGGGTAATACGTGTCTGTGCGAGGGAGATTAGAGGGCTGGAAGCTAGTCTTGGATAATGTCTACGCGCTTAACTCAGACCAGGGGAAATTTTTTGCAAAACTCTCTGCCATCTGGCCCCACACCTACTACAGTCAATAGTGCTGGGAGGGGTTTTTAACTGTGTGGCAGACCCCACTATGGACTGATCCCACCCCCCACTGAATGACTCCCCAATAACAAGGGTAGCAGGGCAATTTACAACCTGTCAATCCCATTGGGGTCTGGTAGGTGCTTGTCCAAGACTATACCCAAATGCCAGAGACTACTCCTATTTTTCCTACTTAAATGAACTACATGCACGTCTGGACTTATTTCTTTGCACCCCAGATATACATAATGCTGAATATTTGGCCCACACCATTTCAGCCCTGTATTGCTATCGTTGAACCGGGGCCTATCCTCTCTCACATTCCCACATGGAAATTAAATAGGAATCACTGGAGGAGACACAATACCGGGGGAGGTGAGACAGCAAATTGCCCAATTCTCATGGACAACGATGCCACAGCCAGCAGCCCACTAACAGAATGGGATGCTTTTAAGGTGGTACTGAGGGGGAGGTGCATAGCGGGCTCGGTCGGAGTGAGGCAAACATTAATTAGGGGCACAATAGAGGCAGATGTCAAACTGAGAGAGGAAGAAACAAATATAACAGAGCAACCAGATCGTCAGCATAGAATATTAGAATGAAAAGACACAGTGGCGGAACATGTTGAGCATCTCCGTTGCTTCGATTATAAGAATTATATAAAAAGGGCTCATGCAGAGAGACTTAAGTGGGGGCCGTATGCTGGCATGGGTGGCATCACCAACCAAGAGAGGAACAATTATCATGGAGGTGAAAACGGGCACAGGGAACAGTCTTCACAAACTGGAAGAGATTAATGCTCACTTCTTGTCCTGTTATAAGAGACTATATAAAAACGCCCTTCAGTACAATAAGGAGGCCATAGAAGTAAACTTGAAACAAATGCCATTCACTGCACTTGCACCAGAAGTGGCAGAGCAGCCTGGGGAAGCCATTACACTACAGGAGATCGTGGGACATTAAGGACTTAGCTAGGGTTAAGACACCAGGGACTGACTGCTTCCCAGTGGAGTTTTATGCCATGTACGCTGACCTGTTGGCCCCAAAGTTAGAAGCCCTCTAAAAGGCTGCAAAGGAGAGGGGGCTATTGCTGGGAACCACAAGGGAGACAGTGGTAATACCCCTACTAAAACCTGGCAAAGACCTGACAGAATGAGGGCCATATAGACCATTGTCAATGCTGAATCTGGACTATAAGATTCTTAGTAAGATCTTAGCAACAAGACTTCTCCCTCATATGACGCATTTGATGCACCCAGACCAAGCAGGTTTGTCCCAGGACGGAATACTGCTGGTAACATATGCAGACTACTAACGGTGATGAGAGACCTCTCCTATGACTAAACACTAGCAGGTGTGCTGACAGTGGACATAGAAAAGGCATTTGATAGTCTTGAATGGTGCTTTCGTTATGCGGTGATGGCAAAGTTGGGATTAGGACAAGACTATATTGCATTGGTACGGCTATCCTACACTGACCCAACAGCTAGTGTCTGCTCTTGTCGGACAATATCAGATAGATAAGCAGATGAACGGGGCACCAGGCAGGGCTACCCTCTATCTCTGCTGTTCTCGATAGCCATGGAGACACTGGCAGCCATGGCTCACCAGGAGAAGGGGGCCAGGGGATAGAAGCAGGTGGGGAGTGGCTGTATGCAGATGACCTGCTCATTTTCTTGAGGAATACACATAGGGACCTACCGAGGGCCCAACTCATGCTGTCCAAATTTGGGGCCATGTCGGGACTCGCTCGGAGTAAACTGGCAGAAGGTATTCGACATCACTTGCATGCGGGATTAGTGGATCCCCAAACACATACCTCTTGTACCTATCTAGCGATTTTGAACAGGCACGGTAAAGGCCATCACAAACCAATATAATAGGATATGAACGGATACGGCCCTCCCGTTGGACTCCTTGAGGCTTAAATGAGAGGAGGATTTAGGAACCTGCATCCCAGATAAGTCTTGGGAACTATACTAGAAGGAACCCCTAGAGTGTTGAGAAATGCTAGATTTAAGTTAATAAACATTTACATGTTACACAGGGCATACATGACTACACGTCAGATTAACAGGCATTTCAACACGGAAGGGGCGGAATGTCAAAGATGCGGAGTCCTAAGAGCATAATTTAAGCACATGTTTTGGGACTGCCCACAGATTAGGACATTCTGGGGAGGACTGACACAAAAGGTGGCAGATACGATAGATAGGGAAATCCCTTGCACAATGGGTCATTGTTTACTTGGATGGTTCCCACATGCATCTAAGATGAAGGTCAGAAGCAGATTCCAAGACATAACTTAAATCCTAGCCAAGAGGGAAATTGCCATGATCGGGAAGAACCCGATCTGTCCGAAGGTAACCAGCTGGTACAGGGCACTAGAAAGATGGGCTGTCTGTGAAGGAGATGCCCTTCTCAGGGAGTCCAAAAGGGGAATGAGACCCTGGTGGAAAACATGAGGGAGGTGACCTGAACCCTCAAATAGTAGCTGCTCAGACCGGACCACCTCACAATTGAAAATAAGGGCACATCTGACTAAAATAACCTATCCACATGAAACCGAGACACAGCAGACCTCATCACACACTACACCTCACGCAACTTTAAACATGAATCAGGGATGGGGGGGGAGGAAAGTTGGGGAAGATGAGTGGGGGGGGATAACAGACACTCTTTAAATAACCAGCAAGGCGAAAAGCCACTGAGGAAAAATAAACAAACAAAATCTGTATGCTGGAAAATATATGTCGACCTATTAATGTATAATTACTTACATGTTGTAATTGCTAATAAAAATTTGTTTTTGAAAGAAGATGGTAGAGTCAATACTCTTCTTTGGAGGGGTGCTGAGAAGCATAGAAAGTGGGCAAGGTGACAGATTGGTTCAGATGGAATGGTGTTACTACTTTTGGCAGGAAAGAGGCCCTAGATGGACGCCTGGCTGTCAGAATAACATTGCACACTTTGGGAGGAAGGTCAGTGTGGGAAAGTACCAGATTTCTAGCATAGTTACCTGCACTTTTTGCCTGATGTCAGTGTGTTTAGACTGTAGTCACTGGAAGCCTCCTAACCAGGACCCCAGTGTACGTCCTCTCTCCTCCAAATTTGGTTGCTGTTAATCTTTTAACATCCACAATTGGCATAATGGGGCACCTATATAAGTCCCTAGTATATGGTACTTAGGTACCTAGGGGATTTGTACACTAGGGGTCCCCCAGGGGCTGCAGCATTTATTGTGCCACCCATGAGTGTCCATGCAAACTGTCTCTGCAGACCGGCCATTCGAGCCTGCCTGAAATGATGCATGCACTGTTTCACAACAGATATAAGGCTTGACTTGTATTGTGGTCACTGCACTTAGACACTGAAAGTTATCCCTCTGGAAGGCCCTTCAGCCGAAAGGCATGGTGCATGTCCTTACGTTTAAGGGTACCCTTGCATGAGAAGGGTACCCCTACAAACCCCAGACTCCATTCCCTGGGCTTTGTTAATGTGGGGAAGCCATCTTAAGGTATTTACTTGACACTGGTCAACACAAGTGGTCAAACTACATAGTGGCTTCTCCGAACCTAAGTATGTTAGGTATCAATCATGTTAGAATCATGCAACTACACCGATTCCAGTGCTAGTTGCATGATCCCCTGTACTCTGGGGGTTCCTTAGAGGATCCCCCAGTTCTGCCAGAGCAGCATTACAGGGTATGGCTACCAGCCTGTGCTGCAGTCGACACCAGACACTCTTCTGCCCTCCTGCTGGTGAGCCTGGCTCATGCAGAAGAAGCCAGAACAAAGGATTTCCTGCAAGGGAGAGGTGTGAACACCCCCCTGTATATTAGGTGTAGAAGGGCTGTGGTGAGGTGGCCTCTCCACGCCATCAGACTACTTTGAAGGGCACATTTGGTACCCTCCTTCCATAATCTGGTTTGCACTAGTTCAGGAACCCCCGGTTCCCGCTCTGGGGCAAAACTGCACAAAGGACAGGGGAGTGACCACCCCCATGTCTAGCTCCTCCCCTGGGGAGGTGCACATAGCTCTGCCACGTGCCCATTTGATTCTGCCATCTTGAAAGCAAGAGGGCACAGGCCCCTGGGAGCATCGGACAAGTTAGGCCAGGTAGATGACATCCCTGCCCCCCTGTGATAGGTGGGTCACTTCAGAGAATGACTAACCCCCTTTTAGGATTACGTAAGGGCTCCCCTGAGGGTGGGTCCTCAGATTCTTGGAGCAAGACTCTACAAGGAACTCTCTGCAAGACATCGTCTGCTCCTGGCCTCTGAAACTGCTGCTGGTCTGCTTTGGAACCGAAACTCATCTGTTTCTGGTGGGAAGGCTCCCATTGCAACATTGTTTCTTCGGCTCCTGCAAGAATTCTGCAACATCCAAGACTGTGCATGTTCCAGGGTCACAAGGACTCTGTTTGCACCTGGAAGCACGAAGGAATCTCCCTTGGAGTGAAGGAGTCACTCCCCTGCATCAGAAGGCACCTCAAGACAACATCGACCCACTGGTGGGGTCTGCTGTCCCACATACATCGAAAAGCTCTGCATCACAGCTGGTGGGTCTGTGGCCTCCCCTGGGTCATGTTTGCCTTCTGACCAACGTGGTAGTCTCTGGGCCCCTGCTCCTGCCACAGGACCGAAACCCCAGTGCACTGCAACTGGTGCTCTTGCCAAGGCTTGTTGACTCTTACTCCAGGAGCTCTTCAGGCGTCGAGAAGCCCCAGCCTCCAGCACTCTGCAACTCAAAGACCAACCCCTGTCCTGCATCTCCTGAGACATGGGACTTCTGTTTTGTTGTGCTGCCGAGACCTCCTTGTGACTCCCTGTGTCCTTTGCCTGTGGGTCACTTGTGGGGGCTTCAACGACATCTGTTGCCCTTCCTGCGTTCTGAGCACCAGCCCTCACTCCCACCTCCATGGTAGTCTCCTGGACCTTGCAGGTCCCCAGAATTTTGCAAATACATTTTCAGCTCCTGCGTGCATTTGCCACTGCTTGTTGGTGGCCTCACTGGTCACTGACCCTCCTGCAATCCGGCAAGAGAGCTCCTAGGCAGATCATGGGATCTTAGGCAGCTCCTGGGCCCCACAGCAGGACTTCTTCATCCGCTGACTTGCAGGAACCTCACACCTCTGTGAGGGTGGGCATTACCACCTGCACCACTGGTGCCTCTCCAAGGTTGCCGGACTATGTCCCCTTCCTTTTCAGGTCCTCAACATCTGGAATCCATCCCTGGGTTCCACAGGCCTAGTCCACGGGTCACAACAGCAGCTGGACAATCCGAGGCTTCCACTGACTTCATAGAGATTCCCTTCTCCCCTCTGCATCCAGGCCCCTGGTGTAGGTTCTCCAGTCTTCTGGGTATCCTGGGGTGGGGACACTCTCCAACCTTCCACTTGTCTGTTGATTTCCTCGGGGTCCTTTGGGAAGGGTTCAGAAACACACAAAGTCCAACCACTACTTCCTTGTGTTAGCCTATGGGACGACTGGTTAGGTAACCCTTCTGCACCTAGTCACTAGAAACACCTGTTCTACTTACCCTCTGGTGTTATCACCTTTCCCTAGCTCCTAGCTAACTACTATACTCACCCTCCTTGGGTTCACTCGTTCACATTCCACTCACTTAGTATATGGTTTACCCCCATTACACCTCTACAGTCCCTGTACATTTTATGCTATTTCTGCTGGTTATTTTGTGTATATATTGTGTGTAGATATCTTCGAAGTAAGATATACAAACACTAGTCTAGTATGAGTGCTGTAATAAAGAATCCTTTATTTCTGCAACACTTGTGTGGTTCTTTCTTATGACTGAATTACTGTCTGACTACTGTGGTATTGTAAGTGCTTTATATTCTTCCTGGATAAGCTTCAGCTGCTCACCACAGCTATGCTTAGAGAGCTTTTGCTATCTGGACACTTATTCACTATCATGAAAGGTTGCCTGAACTCAGTATAGGGTACAATACCATAGGTGTTCACCATAAACTGAGCCAGCCTCCTACAGTCAAAAGCTGTCAACAGTTGCCGTTCAATCTCCACGCAATAAGGAGGAGAGTTGTCAGGGTTGGGTGGAGGACCCTCCCCTACTGCTGCAACAGAAGATCCTGAGGGGAAACCTGATCAGAGGATCGATTGTCATGTTCAGAAGCTCGGGATACCAGACTCTTTGGGCACATCCTGAATCCATAGTGGGCAGAGGCACCTGGAAGCATCTGAATGACCAGGTCAGGCAGGTGATGTCACAGCCACCTCCTGATAGGTGCTTCCCCTCTTAGGTGACCAATCCCCCCTTTAGGGCTACTTAGGGTCTCCCTCTTGGGTGGGTCCTCAGACTCGGCTTGCAAGATTCTAGCAGGACTCCTCTGCAACCTCTCCTTCAACTTCTGGCCACTGGAACTGCAACTGAACCCTCCAGGAACTGACAATCTGCATTCACGGCGAAGACTTTGTTTGCAACATTGTATCCAAGGCTCCTTTCAGCTTCTGCAACATGTCCCCGGCTGTGCATCCTCTGACGGTGACAAGTCTTTAGTCTGCACGAGAAGAAAGAAGGAATCTCCCTTGAAGTGAAGGAGTCACTCCCTTGCATCCGCAGGCATCATCAGCAACGACCACCGGCTGCGTGGATCTCCTCTCATCCTGAGATGCGTGGATCCCGCATCACGGGTGGTGGTCTGGAGTAGTCCTCTTGGTCCTCTCTGCCAGCTTTGCAACTTTGATGGAGGTAAGCCCTTGCCTTCCCACGCAGGACAGTACCTCAGTGCACCGGGTCTCTTGCAGTTAACCAAGGCTTGTTGGGATCTCCTCCAAGGGATCTTCTCAGGTTCCGTGTAGCCCTAGCCCTCTTCCCTGTGACGCACAGCCCTCTGCATGCTTCTCCTGCGGCGTGGGACCCTTCTCCAGTTGTCCTGCGTGAACTCCTTTGTGACTCCTGGTTCCTCATCGAGTGGGTTCCTGTGGGGGCTGCCTTTTCTTCTGTGGACTCCCTGCCTTGCTAAGGGTCCCCCCAAGGCTCCACGTGTGAGGAGTCCTGGACCTTGCTGGTCCCCGGCAGCTTCACATTACTTCATTGTGACTTCTGCCTTTGCCAAGGCTTGGTGGTGGCTTTTCCACTCCACTGACCGACCGCAATCTTCCATCCAGTGTGGGACGTCAACTGCAATCTCCAGGAAACCGTCACCGACTCCAGGGCTGCACTGCTGACCATCGTCATCCTACCGTCAACCAACTCCTGCAACCACGGACGCATGGGTAGTGGCTCCTGCCACCACCGAACATTCCTACGACTTCTGCACTTGGTCGCCTTCTTCCACAGGTCTTCCTCTTCAGGAATCCACCGCTGGTTTCTTGAAGTCTTGTCTGGGTGTTGCATTTTCTTCTTTTTAGTTCTTTGTGGTGATTTGGAGAAAACCCAGTAACTTACTCCTTTCTTCCTGGTCGCTAGGGGGCACTGTAGTACTTACCTTTGGGGTTTCCTAGTTCCTCCAGGTCCCCTCTACAAATGACAGTTACCTAGGTGGGGGGTCCTGCATTAGCATTCAATTTTTTTTGTAAATGGTTTGGACTCCCATTAGGATCACTATTGTCTATTGCACTTTTTCTACTGCTTTTTATGCCTATTTCTAATTACTAGTGTACAATATCTAGTGTGTTACTTACCTCCCATTGGAGGATTGCCTCTCAAGTGCTTTTTGGTAATTGTGTCACTAAAATAAAGTACCTTTGTTTTTGTTAAACTGAGTGTTTTCTTTCATGTGTGCAAGCGATGTGTGACTAGAGTGGTACTGCGTGAGCTTTGCATGTCTCCTAGTTAAGCCTTGGCTGCTCATTCACAGCTACCTCTAGAGAGACTGGCTTCTAGACACTGCTCAGGTGTCCAGAGCTGAGGTGACTGCCTCCGATGCCAGTTCTGAATTTATTGCAAAATGCCCCCAGAGAGCATCTTAGAGATGCCCCCTGTATGTTAACCAAACTGCTAGTGCAGGACTGACTGACTGACTGGTCTGTGCCAGCCTGCCACTTTCAGACAAGTTTCTGACCACGGGGTGAGAGCCTTTATGGTCTCGATGGTCAGAAACAAAGCCTGTCCTGGGTGGAGGTGCTTCACGCCTCCCCACTGCAGGAACTGTAACACCTGGTGGAGAGCCTCAAAGGCTCAAGCCTTGTGTTACAGTGCCCCAGGGCACCTCAGCTAGTAGAGTTCCCCACCCCCCCGGACAAAGCCCCACTTTTGGTGGCAAGTCCGGGGGGAAAATTAGGGAAAACAAGGAAGAGTGACCACCCCAGCTAGGACCACTCCTAAGGTGTCCAGAGTTGAGGTGACCCCCTCCCTGTAGAATCCTCCATCTTGAGTTGGAGGGCATGGACCAATAGGGTTAGGATTGTGTCCCCCTCCCCAAGGGAGTGGACACAAGAAGGGTGTAGCCACCCTCTAAGGACAGTAGCCATTGGCTACTGCCCTCTGACCCTTGTAACACCCTAAATCCAGGATTTAAGGGCTCCCCAGACCCAAGTCGTCAGATTCCTGGCTACCTGACAAGAAAGTAGAAGGACTGCTAAGCTGAAATCCCAGCAGAGAAGAAGAAAGATGACAACTGCTTTGGCTCCAGCCCCACCAGCCTGTCTCCTGCTTCAAATAACCTGCAAAAGAACACTGACACAACCAGCGGGACCAGCGACCTCTGCCAAGCTCCAGAGGACTATCCTGCACCCAAAAGGACCAAGAACTCCCGTGGACCGCGGCCATGTCCAAGAAGAAACAACAACTAAGTACTCCAACATCACTCCGAATGCGTGAGTCCTAACCACTTTGCACCCGACGCACAGGGCCCGTTTCCAGATGGCCCAACCAGCTAGACAGGATCCCCAGGCAATTTCGAGCAAGTGCCCACCCTGGATTGACCTCTCCACCCTTCCACAAAGAAGCCTGCAGAGGGAATCACAAGGACCCCTCTGACCGCAAAAGCTCCGGATGAAGATATCCGCTGCCTAAAGACCCACTGCACCCGTAGCCCCCAGGCCTTGGAGAACCTGACCTCCAGTGCAGCAACGTTCAACAGGCAGACCTCCTCCCTGTACAGCCTGAGGTTTGCCCGAGACAACCTCCTGGACCTCGCCTGCAGCCTCTCAGTGACCCCAGGGGGTCCCCTCAGAGAGAATCATTGGAGATCCGACATCTTGTTTGCATCCGGCCTCCCCAGTGCCGCAGAGGGTGCGTGTTCGGTGCCTACTTGTGGTCCCCCAGTGCTCCTCTAAACCCCCAAGGTCTGACCTCCGAAGACGTGGGTACTTACCTGCCTGCAGATATGAGACCGAGTGCCCCCAGTCTCCTTAGGAGCCCATGTTAATTTTGCCTACACTTTGACCTCTGGACCCATGTTGCTGGTGGAGGAGGTTCGGGGTTAACTTGAACCCCACCTTGTGGACTTCCTAGCCCCCAGAACTGGAACTGGAAGACAAGTGCTTACCTGTAAATGATACTTACTTTTCTTCCCCCCCCAGGAACTGTTTCTGAAAATTGCAGTGTCCATTTTTAAAACAGATTATAGGCAATATTTCAAAAACGGTATAACTTATCGATTTCAAACAAAGTACTATTGATACATATGTGAAATACAAATCTATTGAATTACTTACCTGCAACTTGAATATTGTCGTTCTAAAAACAAATTAGAAAATATATTTTTGCTATATAAAAAACATTGGTCTGGAGCTCAAGTCATTGAGTGTGTGCTTCTATTGTCTGTGTGTGTACAACAAATGCTTTGCACTACCCTTTGATCAGCCTAACTGCTCAACCACACTACCACAAAATAGAGTATTAGCATTATCTACTTTAGCCTCTGTTAAGCCTCTGGGGAACCCCTGGACTCTGTGCACACTATGGGGGTCATTATGACCCCGGCGGTCGGAGTTATAGTGGCGGTAGTACCGCCAACAGGGTGGCGGTATATACCGCTATATTATGACATTGGCGTAACACACCGACCACCAGGCTTAAAACTACAGTCTCCAGCCCAGCGGCTGTCCCTAGGCCGCCCACGGGAATATGACCCCGCCCACCACCAGGGTTTCCGTGGCTTTCTTACCCTGAAAACCATGGCGATAGGCACTATTAGTGCCAGGGAATTCCCTCCCTGGCACTGATAGGGGTCTCCTCCGCCCCCCTAACAGCTCCCCAGGATCCTCCACACTCCCTTCCAAAACCCCCAACATACACACACTTACATGCACAGACATACACTCGCATACACACACATACCCACATTCACCCACACGTGCATACATCCATGCACACACATCCACACACACACTTAAATACATACAAGCACACACGCATTCACACAACACACCATACATGCACACTCACATCCATTCATGCACACATGCGGACCTGCCCCACATCTGCATGCACACACACATCCACCCCCACACACACACACACACACACACAACACCTCCCACCCACCCCTGTCGGAGCACCTGACATACCTGCTTGCATGTGTCATCATACGGTCTGCGGCGGTCTACTGGTGTGGCGCTGCTGCTGGCAGCAGCTCCACTTTACTGCCGCCATGACCATAGCCGGAATTCTGCCAGCCTTCTGGCAGAATTCCAGCTACGGTCATAATATAGCGGTCGGGTGGTAGCCACGGCAACAATCTTTTGGCGGGTGTCGCCGTGGCGGTAGGCGTCATTTACCCCGAATGTCATAATGAGGGCCTATATCTCATTTTGATATAGTATATACTTAGCCGGTTTCCGACATTGGTGGTTCAGCAGTGGTGTCTATGACTTTGTATTTGCTGGACTACTCAGCCAATACCTGATCACATGACTAAATACCAAAATTGCCTTTAGATAACTGATTTTTTAGTTTAGCATATTTTTCTACATTTGTAAAGTCCTCCTAGGGCTTTGGTTAACTCCTCCTATCATTTCATTTTAGATCTAAATGTTATTTTAAAGTTAGGATTTAGTTACTAGAAGTAGTTTTACTTTTTTTAAAGAAATCCCAACTTTTAGTAACATAACGAGCAGCTCAGAGGAAATGGTGCTGGAACTCAACCTCACTCCTTACCTACATCTAGGGATGGCAGAGTTAAGGTCCCTCTGTAAGCTGAAAAATATTATAACAGGTTCCAACCCTACCAAGGTCAAGCTTCAGGAGCTCTTGGCACAGTACACCAAGGACCACCCTGCTGAGGAGTAAGACCTCCACTAAGAAAGGAAAGATGTTAGAGATGAGGAGGATGACCTCTCCCCTCCTCACCTAACTAGAGAGACCAGGGTCCTAAGACCCCTGTCTCCAAAGATAGTGCTCACCGGATCTTGATCTTCCACAGGGGAGTCCAGCTCCTCTGGGAATACTGAGGGCAGCCTCAACAAAGAGGACATCCTTTTTGCAAGGATGGCAAAAAGATTAGTTTTGGAGCAGCAACTCCTAGCTATAGAAAAGGAGGGGGCAGAAATAGGCTTAGCACCCATTAATGGTGGAAGTAATACAAATAGGGTCAGAGAGAACATTGATATTCTAAAAATCCCCAAAGGGATTGTCTCAAAATATGAAGAAGGTGATGATATCACCAAGTGCTTCACAGCTTTTGAGAGGGCTTGTGCAAACAGAAAGCTAAACAGATCTCACTGGGGAGCTCTTCTTTGGGAACTGTTCACTGGTAAGTGTAGTGATAGACTCCTCACACTTACTGGTAAAGATGCTGAACCACATGAAGGCTACCCTGATTAAGAGTTTTGGATTCACCACTCAGGATTATAGGATTAGGTTCAGAGGGGCTCACATAACTTCGAGCCAGTCCTGAGGTGATTTTGTTGATTACTCAGTGAAAACACTAAATGGTTGGATAACTGGCAGTGGAGTGCATGACTAGGATGGACTTTATAATTTGTTTATGAACAAACACCTGTTAAGTAACTGCTTCAATGACAAGTTGCATCAATATCTGGAAGACCTATGTCCAATTTCTCCCTAAGAAGTGGGAAAGAGGGCAGTCCATTGGGTCAAGACTAGGGTGACCAAAGCTTCCAAAGGTGATGACCAAATGAAAAGGGTCACAAATCCTCCCCAAGGGATGGGTGGTGAGACACCTAAGGACAAAAACAGAGTCTTCACTAGGGCCCCAAAAACCTGCTTAGGAGGGTGGGCCGCGAGCCTCTTCACACTTCCCAAATGGGTACAAGGGTAAACACTTTGAACCCAAGAAGGCCTGGTGTCACAGCTGTACACAGCAGGGACACCAAACTGGAGACATGGCATTTCCCAAGAAAAATCCCACTAGCACTACTCCAGTAAGTACTGGAATAGCCAGTCTCTAGATGTGATCAACAGTGTGCCTAGAGCAAATCAGGGTTCACATAAATACTACTCTAGTCTCTGCGGGTGGGGTGGATATAGCCACTCTGGCTGCATGGCCACATAACATGCAAAAATACAGGCAGCAGCTCTTAATCAATGCGACAAAGGTAGAAGCCCTGAAGGATACAAGAAAGTTGTTTCCCCGGGACAGTATTTGGCTGGACAAACATATCCAGTTACCAGTGCTGACAATGTGACTAAAGTCCATCCCATGGCGACTTCAGAATGGGGAACAGGTAGAGGTCTCTTCTGCAATCCCAGAGGAATGCTTGCCAGGAAATGATCTGGAGTCCTCAGCTTGGGCTGAGGAAGAGCTCAAGACCAATGCAGCCATAGTAGGAATCCCTGAACTGGTGTGTGTGAAAACAAGGGCACAAGGCAGAGCACAGGGTGAAAAAGAAGTGTTGGAGCATGGAATAATGGCACAACCTTCCAAGAGAAAAGGTAAGAGAACTGGGGGACCAGCCTCTGTGAAGTAAAATAAAACAAGACCTCTCTTCCTAGGAACATGTCTCATCCCCTGAGGGAGCTGAGTCCATGGAGCTAGAGGCTTATCAGATAGAGCTCTTGGGCACAGGGGAAACCTCAAGGTAACAGCTGTGCCAGGGACAAAGACTTGTCCCACTCTTGAAGGCCTGAGGCAGCAACCTCCTGCACAGGAGAAGGGAGATGTCAGTGGCTTCCACAGGGTATATTGGGAAGATGGACTCCTTTACACTGAGGCCAGAGACCCCAAACCTGGTGCCACTAGGAGAGTTGTAGTGCCTCTGGAGTTTGGAGAGTTTATTCTCACTTTAGCCCATAACATCCGCTTAGCTGAGTATTTGGGACAGACCAAAATGTGGAGCAGACTTGTAAACCACCTTTCTTGGCCCAATATGTTCCAGAAAGTGTAAGAGTTGTGTAGCTCCTGTGTCACCTGTTAAGCCAGTGGCAAGAAAGGTAGCCACCCAAAGCCCCCAATCATTCCACTTCCTGTGGTGGGGGTACCCTTTGAAAGGGTTGGTGTGGACATTGTGGGTCCACTTGAGCCATCCACAGCCTCAGGGAACCACTACATACTGGTAGCAGTGGATCATGCTACCAGATACCCTGAAACAATTCCCCATAGGTCTACTACAGCTCCTACAGTGGCCAAGGCCCTGTTAAATATTTTTACCAGTGTGGGTTTCCCTAAGGAGGTGGTTTTTGACAGAGGTACAAACTTCATTTCAGCTTACCTGAAATACATGTGGAATGAGTGTGGGGTGGCTTATAAGTTCACCACACCATACCATCCACAAACCAATGGACTTGTTGAGAGATTGAACAAGACATTGAAGGGCATGATCATGGGGTTCCCTGAAAAACTCAAAAGGAGATGGTATGTGCTTCTGCCATGCCTGCTTTTCACCTACAGAGAGGTGCCACAGAAGGGAGTAGGGTTCCCCCCCCTTGAGCTCCTGTTTGGCCATTGTTAAAGAAGGCTAGGAGAGGACTCTCCATGACCCTCAACAAGATGTGGTCGACTATGTGCTTGGCCTCCACTCTACGATTGTTGAGTACATAGAAATGTCATTCAAAAACCTTGAGGCCAGTCAACAACTCCAGAAGTTGTGGTATGACCAAAAGGCAGCACTGGTACAATTCCAGCCAGGGCTGAAAGCCTGGGGTTCTGAAGCTTGTGACTCCCAGGGCACTTCAGGACAGATGGAGTGGCACTTACCCAATCCTAGAAAAGAAGAGTCAGGTCATCTACTTGGTGGCCCTGGGCACTAGCAGGACACCTAGAGGGTAATCCATGTTAACCGCCTGAAACTATAATGATAGGGCAGACATACCTATGCTGATGGTTACTGATGCGGATAAGGAATCAGAGAGAGAACCTCTCCTCAACCTCCTCTCAACTAACTTTAAGAAGGGGTTAGTAGATGGAGTTGTCTATTCAAACACCCTCTCTGCCCAACAACAAGCTGACTGCAGGCAGGTCCTATAGCAGTATGCTGCACTCCTCTCTTTGACCCCTGTCAGACACACCTTTGTATCAATGATGTAGACACAGGAGACAGTTTGCCTGTCAAAAACAACATTTTATAGACATTCCGACTAAGTCAAAGAAAACATCAAAGTGGAAGTCCGCAAAATGCTGGAGCTAGGGGTAACAGAGCATTTTGACATTCCCTGGGTTAGCCCAGTGGCCTTAGTCCCCAACCCTCACACCAAAGATGGCAAGAGAGAAATTAGGTTCACCCTGGACTACATGGGGCTCAACTCTGTCACTAAGACAGATGCACACCCTATGCCCAGAGCAAATGAATTGATTGACAGCCAAATTTAAAGTATCTTTCACTTAACTGCAGGATACTGGCAAATTAGGATGGCACCTGGAGCCAAAGAAAGTACAGCATTTGCTACACCCGATGGGCATTATCAGTTTACTGTTAAGCCCATTGGCTTAAAAAATGCCCCTGCCACCTCCAAAGTTTGGTGAATCAAGTCCTTGCTGGATTGGAGCCCTTTAGTGCAGCATATCTAGATGCTATTGCTGCCTTTTGCTCCAGCTGGCAGGATCACCTAGTCCACCTAGGGAAGGGTTTTGAAGGCCTTGCAATCTGCAGGTGTAGAAACGTTTGCCTGGTGTTGATGCCAACTTTGATTGAAAGCGTGCTGGGACCCTGCTAACCAGGCCCCAGCACCAGTGTTCTTTCTCTAAACTGTACCTTTGTCTCCACAATTGGCACAGCCCTGGCACACAGGTAGGTCCCTTGTAAATGGTACCCCTGGCACCAAGGGCCCTGTGGCCAGGGAAGGTCTGTAAGGGCTGCAGCATGTATTATGGCACCCTGGGGACCCCTCACTCAGCACATGCACACTTCCTCACAGCTTGTGTGTGCTGTTGGGGAGACAAAGACTGAGTCGACATGCACTCCCCTCAGACTGCCATGCCCACAACCCACTGCCTGTGGCATAGGTAAGTCACCCCTCTAGCAGGCCTTACAGCCCTAAGGCAGGGTGCAGTATACCTCAGGTGAAGGCACAGCTGCATTAACACTATGCCCCTACAGAGCCTAAGTCCATTCTTAGACATTGCAAGTGTAGTGTAGCTGTATTGAGTATATGGTCTGGGAGTTTGTCACACACAAACTCCACAGTTCCATAATGGCTGCACTGAATACTGGGAAGTTTGTGGATTTCTCTTCAGATAACGAATGCAAGAGCTCACCAGAGTTCCTCTGCACTTCTCTCTTCAACTTCTGCCAAGGATCGACCGCTGACTGCTCCAGGACGCCTGCAGAACCCCAACAAAGTAGCAAGAAGACTACCAGCAACATTGTAGCACCTAATCCTGCCGGCTTTCTCAACTGTTTCCTGGTGGTGCATGCTCTGAGGGCTGTCTGCCTTCATCCTGCACTGGAAGCCAAGAAGAAATCTCTTGTGGGTCAATGGAATCTTCCCCCTGCTAACGCAGGTACCAAACATCTGCATCACCGGTCCTCTGGGTCCCCTCTCATCTTGACGAGCGTGGTCCCTGGCACACAGGAGCTGGATCCAAGTGACCCTGACAGTCCAGTGGTCCTTCTGTCCAAATTTGGTGGAGGTAAGTCCTTGCCTCCCCACGCCAGTCAGTAAGCTGCTGCAGCTGCTAGGGCTTCTGTGCACTTTTGCAAGACTTCCTTCATGCACAGCCCAGGTCCCTAGCACTCCATCCTGCATTACCCAACTCGCTGAGTTGACCTCCCGCTTCGTGGGACCCTGTTTTGTTGTGTTGAGACGACCGCCGTGCTCAGAATTCCAGAATGCCTGTTCAGGTGCTTCTGCGGCTGCTGCCTGCTTCTGCGTGGGCTCTCTGTGTTGCAGAGTGCCCCCTCTGTCTCCTCCTCCCAGGGGCGACCTCCTGGTCCTTCCTGGGCGCAGGCAGCACCCATAATCTTCAACTGCGTCTCTTGCAGCTAGCAAGGCTTGTTTGCGGTCATTTTGTGTGGAAACAACTCTGCATCCTCCAGCACGCTGTAGGACATCTTCTGACCAAAGGAGAAGTTCCTGGCACCTTCTGTTGTTGCAGAATCTTCGGCTTCTTCCACCCGGAGGCAGCTGTTTTGCACCACCTTCATCCGGGGTTTAGTGGGCTCCTTTCCCCCCCAACCCCCCCCCCCCCCCCCCCCCCCCCGGGAAACATGCGTGACTCTTGGACTTGGTTCCCTTCCTTTGCAGGTCCTCAGGTCCAGGAATCCATCTTCAGTGCTTTGCAGTCAGTTGTTGCCTTTGCAGAATCCCCTATCTCAACTTTACTGTCTTTCTGGGGTAGTAGGGTAACTTTACTCCTACTTTTCAGGGTCTTGGGATGGGGTATCTTGGACACCCTTATTATTTTCTTACACTCCCAGCGACCCTCTACACACTACACTAGGCCTGGGGTCCATTTGTGGTTTGCATTCCACTTTTGGAGTATATGGTTTGTGTTGCCCCTAGGCCTATTGTCTCCTATTGCATTCTGTTGTGTTCTACAGTGTTTGCACTGCTTTTCTAAGTGTTTTACTTACCTGATTTTGGTTTGTGTGTATATTTTGTGTATTTTACTTACCTTCTAAGGGAGTATATCCTCTGAGATACTTTTGGCATATTGTCACTAAAATAAAGTACCTAGTATTGTGTTTTTTTATGATATAGTGCTATATTATATACTTGGTATAGTAGGGGCTTTGCATGTCTCCTAGTTCAGCCTAAGCTGCTCTAGCTACCTCTATCAGCCTAAGCTGCTAGAACACTATAATCTACTAATAATAAGGGATAACTGGACCTGGCACAAGGTGTAAGTACCATCAGGCACCCACTATAAGCCAGGCCAGCCTCCTACAATACCTCATTGGGATCTCAATGTGGTCTTAACATTCTTAATGTGTGCTCCCTTTGAGCCTTTCCAAAATTGTCCCTTCTGCGTTTGAAATTACATCGGCCCTCAGAGTAAGTGAAGGTAGACCTTATCATCTGAGCTGCCTTATCTCTCTGTATATACTGACAAATTGATGCTTTGCACAAGGGCCTTTTTTCTGCAGAAAGTTGTCACCCTATTTCATGTAGGCCAGTCAATCACACTGCATACTTTTTAACTCCTCCACACCCCTCTAAAGAAGAGGAGCGACTCCACCATCTGGACCCCAAAAGAGCGCCGTATTTCTACCTTGATTGTAAAAAAGAGTTTCAGGTGGATGACCAACTCTTCGTGGGGTATCTTGGTGCAAAGATAGGTCAAGCAGTGCAGAAGTGGACCATCTCTAGATGGGTTGTGCTCTGCATTAATATCTGATACGCATTAGCCAAGAAGTAGTCTCTTGAAGGCATGCGTGCTCACCCCCCCCAGAGCTAAAGCTGCAACCACTGCATTAGCACATAGGGTTCCAGTCCTAGACATCTGCCATAGCGCAATGTGGGCATTTCTGTACATGTTTACCAAACACTACTGCCTGGACAGTCAGGTCTGTAGAAATGGGCACTTTGCCCCTTCGTTCCTGCAGGATTTCCTTGTTTGACATTGGTCCTCAGCACCCTCAGCTGGGAAGCTATTGCTTGGGGATCTATTCAAAGGTAAGGCATCTGCAGCTAGAAGTCTCCATCAAATTAAAAAGTTATTTACCTATGGTAACGCCTTATAAGGTAGAGATTATATCTAGCTGCAGATGTATTACTGTAGGAAAGTACCCTCTTTCTTTGAATGGTTACCTCCATTTTTCTTCCTGTTGTCAGTGTGTTTGACTGTGTTCACTCGGATCATCCTGCTAGCCAAGACCCTAGTGATTATGCTCACTCCCTTCTAACTTGTTTTTCACACCCCACATTTGGCACACTGGTGCCCCCATGTAAGTCCTTAGTATATGATACCTAGGTACCCAGGGCATTGGGGTACCAGGTGACCCAGATGGGCTGCAGCATGTATTATGCCACTGTTGGGGAGCCCATGCAAAGTGTTCTGCAGGCCTGCCATTGCCGCCTGTGTGAAAGGGTGCATGCACACTTTTCAATACAGGTCACTGCAAGTCACTCTTTATGGCAGGCTCTCCTAGCCTACAGGTCAGGGTGCAAGTGCCTGTGTGTGAGGACACCCCTGCACTAGAAGAGGTGCCCCCACAAACTCTAGTGCCATTTTCATGGACTTCTTGAGTGCGGGGATGCCATTTATGCATGTACTGGATATAGGTCACTACCTATGTCCAGCTACATGATGGTAACTCTAAACCTAAGCATGTTTGGAGTTAAACATGTTGGAATCATACCCCAATACTGCTGCCAGTATTGGAAGTAAGATTCTATTCACTCTGTGGGCTCCTTAGAGGAACACCAGCATTGTTCCTACCAGTCTTTCAGAGTTTTCCAGGCAGCCCAAGCTGCTGCCAACCCTCAGAGAAGTTTCTGCCCTCCTGCTGCTTGAACAGCTCAAGCTCAGGAAGGCAGAACAAAGGATTTCCTGTGAGAGAGTGGGGTAACGCCCTCTCCTTTTGGAAATAGGTGTTGCATGGCTTGGGAGGGGTAGCCTCCCCAAGCCACTGGTCAAGCTTTGAAGGGCACATTTAGTGCCTCCGGGCATAAACCAGTCTACACCAGTTCAGGGACCTCCAATCCCTGCTCTGGCGCGAAACTGGACCATGGAAAGAGAAATGTCCACTCTCCTGTCCATCACCACCCCAGGGTTGTTGCTCAGAACTCCTCCAGATGGTCCCTGGGTTCTGCCATCTTGAATCCAAGGTTGGCAGGGACCTCTGGGTGCATCTAAGTGGCCAGGCAGGTGACGTCAGAGTCCCCTCCTGATAGGTGCTCACCTGGCTCGGTGACCAGTCCCCCTTTCAGGGCTATTTAGGGTCTCTCTCTTGAGCTGGTCCTGAGATTCGGCTTGCAAGATTCCAGTAGGAGTTCTCTGCAACCTTACTTAGTCTTCTAGCCTCTGGAACTGCGACTGGACCCTCCAGGAACTGACAATCTGCATCCACGAAGAAGGCTCTTCTTGCAACATTGTTTTCACGGCTCCTTCCAGCTTCTGCAACATTTCCCCGACTGTGCATCCTCTGAGGGTGGCAAGTCTTCAGTCTTCACGAGAAGGAATCTCCCTTGGAATGAAGGAGTCACTCCCCTCCATCTGTAGGCACCTACTGCAACGGCGATGGGCTGCATGGATCTCCTCTCATCCTGAGCTGCGTGGATCCAGCATCACGGGTGGTAGTATGGAGTAGTCCTCTTGGTCCTCTCTGCCAGCTGTCCAACTTTGATAGAGGTAAGCCCTTGCCTTCCCACGCAGGACAGTACCTCTGTGCCGTGCGTCTCTTGCAGCTGCAAAGGCTTGTTTGCATCTCCTCCAAGGGATTTTAAGAGTAGGTGTAGCTCCAGCCACCAGCACTCCTTCCTGCGACCCACATCCCTTGCATGGTTCTCCTGCTGCGTGGGATCCTTCTTAAGTTGTTCTGCTTGGTATCTTCTGCAACTCCTGTGTCCCCCATCTTGTGGGACTCCTATGGGTGATTCCTCTGTTCATGTGGGCTCTCTGTGTCGCTGAGGGTCCCGTCTGACTCTCCTTCCTGGGTTGAGTCCTCCTGGGCCTTGCTGGTCGCTGGCAGTTCCACTTTCCGCCACAGCGACATTTGCCTTTGCCAAGGCTTGTTGTCGGAAATCCTGTCCCAGAACCCAACTTCAGTTCTTCTTCCAGCATGGGATGTCATCTGCATCCCTCAGGAACTCTTCACCAACTCCACAGCTGTAGTGCTGACCTTCTTCACATCACCATCGAACAACTCCTGCATCCACAGCTGGGTGGGTAGTAGCTTCTACTCCTCCTGGACTCTTCTGTGACTTCTGCACTTGGTCCCCTTCTCCCACAGATCTCCTGCTTCAGGAATCACCTGCTGGTTTCTTGCAGTCTTGTCTGGGTGTTGAAATTTCTTCTTTTCCTTCCTTTTGGGTGTTTTGGGGAAAATCCACTAACTTCTTCTCCTGGCCACTAGGGGGCACTGTGGTACTTAACTTTAGGGTTGCCTAGTACATCCAGCTCCGCTCTACACATTCCACTTACCTAGGTGGGAGCCCTGTGTTCGCATTCCATTTTTTTTAGTATATTGTTTCGGTTCTCCCTATGGTCACTATTGTCTTACTGCATTAGCACTGTTTTCTATCACTTTCTATGCCTGTTTCTGGTAACTAGTATATATATTTAGTATATTGCTTACCTCCTATTGGAGGATTGCCCTTCTAGTATTTTGTGATATTGTGTTCCAAAAATAAAGTGCATTTATTTTCGTAACACTGAGTGTTTTCTGTGTGTAAGTGCTGTGTGACTACAGTGGTATTGCATGAGCTTTGCATGTCTCCTACATAAGCCTTGACTGCTCATCCAAGGCTACCTCTAGAGAGCCTGGATTCTAGACACTGCCTACACTACACTAATAGGAAATACCTGGACTGTGATAAGGTTTAAGTACCTTAGGTACCAACTACTCATCAGACCAGCTTCCTACAGTTACCGACCCCCCCCCCCCCATCATCCCTGCCCTGCAAATGGATTTCTAGGGGCAGGGCTGACCCCTTTCGGAGCCCGAGTTGTTCATTCCAGTGGTCAGTGTCCTTCATGGTCTGCGCTTATGGTGTGGAAACCTGTGAAAATTAACTGACGTCATTGTGCCTTGGTGGTATAAGTGCCTCAACATCATTCCAGCGCAGTCGCTGATGCACATGGCGCTGTTCCACGCCACCTGACTGCGCACAGGGTTACTGCACACAAAACTCTTCTGGGTCCAGACTGACGCCTAGGAAACTCAAAGGCGAGGAATCTGCAGCTAAGTATAGTCTCTTTCAGATAAGGTGTTAACAAAGGTAAGTAACATGCTCATTAAGTGTAACAAAATACCTTCCTATGGCCTATAACATACTGTGATAATCTACTTTTAGAGGGGTATTGACTTTGCAATATGCGTTTCACAATATAAGCCAGGTCTACTGCATTTGTATTTTCATAAAAAAAGAGGCCATTCCTACAGCATCATGCATAACATTTCCCTATTCTCACAGTGCAAATCTTCTGTGGCCAATGTAGGATGCTGACTTTTTATGTAGTTTACCAATGTAGGGGTACACCATGCAAAAAGTGCAAACATCCCTTATTGGTTTACAGGAGCTTTAATAATCCCAAGTGCTCTATTTGTAGTAGTGTGGGAGTGCTGAGCATTTGTTGTAGACACAGTCAGTAAATGAAACACATAGCAACACCACAAAATAAAATGATGGATGGAGTATTGAAACTTTTCAAACACTGACCCCCAGTCGTAGATCTGGATTTAATCCATTGTTATTTCGCTTGCCACTTGACCCCAGCTATGTGCAAAACAGTCATAACCCTGCTCCCGATGGGAACAGTCCAACCTGAACTGCCAAGCCAGGTGGTCCCTGGACCACAAAAAAGCATCCTGGGACTGTTTTCAGGGTATCACCCCTCATCAGCCAGGCTAGCTTGAATCCAGAGGCACAGCAAGCAAGAGATCCACATCTGGGCATACCCTAGCCACTTACGGTGCACATAGCATAACCACAAAATAAAATGATGGGCAGAGCGTTGAAACTTTTCAAACACTCACCCCCAGTCGCAGATCTGGGTGTAATCCATTGTTAATTTGCTCACCACATCACCCCAGTTTGGACCCAGCCATATGCAGATCAGTATTGACACTGCTCCCCATGGGAATGGTCCAGCTCGAAATGCCAAGCCATGTCCTTCCTGGGCAGGACAACAACATCCTGGGACCGGTTTCAGGTTATCACAAATCCTTGTTTGGGGTAACTGCCCAGGTATCCAGGGTATTGGTGCAGGCTCCATGAGGGTCTAGTGTATCAGAATTTGCTGGAGAGACAGGGATGACCTCTTGGAACCACAGTGACCTCCTTGTGAGGAGATGCTCTCTTGGTGGCTGGGCCCAATGCCTAGCAAAACAAAGTACCAGGCAGATGTGTTCAGTGCCTACAGAGGGAGGGGAACTACTCCTCCACCCCAAGATAGATGTTATCTGATTGTTGAAGTGCTGGGCAGTGTAGGAAAGTCACATTTTGGCATGGTTACTCCCACTTTTTGCCTGTTATCAGTGTGCTTAGACTGTTTTGATTAAATGTGATTGCTTTGGTACCCTTTACACCCCACAGTTGGCATACTGGTGTACCTCGAAGTCCCTAGTATATGGTACCTAGGTGCACAGGCCATTGGTACACCCTGGGCCCCCCATTGGCTGCACATGTATTATGCCACCCACGGGAGCACATGCAAACTGTCTGCAAGCCTGCCATGTGCAGCCTGGTGGCATGATTCCATGCACTCTGGGGGCTCCTTAGAGGACGCCCACAGCATTGCCCCTACCAGTTTTCTAGGGTTTGCGAGTAGCCCATGCTGCTGCTATTCCTCAGACAGGTTTTTGCCTTCCTGCTGCTTGACCAGCTCAAGCAAGGGAAGGCAAAACAAAGAACGTCCTGTGGGAGAGGGGTTGTAACACCCTCCCCCCTTGGAAATAGGTGTTACTGGGCTGGGTAGAGATAGACACCCCACGCCACCAGCTTGCTTTGAAGGGCACATTTGGTGCCCTCCTTGTATAATCAAGTTTGCACTGCTCTGATGCAAAACTGCACAAAGGAAAGGGGAGTGGACACTCTCCTGTCCATCACCTCCCCAGTGGTGGTGCCCAGAGCTCCTCCAGGTGGCCACTTGATTCTGCCACCCTGAAATCAAGATGCGCCGAGGCCTCTGGGAGCATATGGTTGGTCAGAACAGGTGACTGATGTGACTGACCCCCTGGAAAAGGTGGTCACACTGCAGAGTGACCATGCCCCCTGTTAAGGCTTTTTAGGGACTCTTGCGGGTGGGTCCTCAGATTCGACATGCAAGGCTCCACAAGCACTCATCGGCATCAACCTCTTCTGCTCCTGGCCACCGGACCTGCTGCTGGACTTGACAAGAACCAAACA
Organism: Pleurodeles waltl; assembly: GCF_031143425.1. Taxonomy (NCBI): domain Eukaryota; kingdom Metazoa; phylum Chordata; class Amphibia; order Caudata; family Salamandridae; genus Pleurodeles; species Pleurodeles waltl. The sequence continues at coordinate 1,044,768,608 of NC_090446.1, read as the reverse complement.
AGCCTGCAACTCCAAAGATGACCTCACCTTGCAGCATTGTTTTTCAGGCTCCTTCCAGCAATTGCATAATTTCCATGTCGTGCATCCTCTGTGGTCGGAAAGACTTCAGCTGCATCAAGGAAGCAAGAAGGAATCTCCCTTGGAGTGACAGTCACTCTCCTGCATCCACATGTACCGGACTGCCGGGATCTGCTCTCCCCTGGAACTGCGCAGATCCTGCAACACAGGTGGTGGTTCTGAGTGGTCCTCTTGGTCCTCTCTGCCTATTATCCAACTTGGGAGATGGTGAGCCCTTGCCTGTCCTTTCAGGACAGAATCCCTGTGCACCGCCACTCTTGCAGCAACCAAGGCTTGTTGACTCCTGCTCCGAGGGATCTTCAGGCTCCAAGTAGCCCCAGCCTCTCATCCTTGCAAGGAAATGTCTCCTCTCTGCTTCTCCAGCGATGTGGAACTCCTCACCAGGTGTTCTGACTGGGCCTCACTGCAACTTATTTTGCCTGCTGTCAGTGGGTTGCCTATGGGGGTTACGACTGCTTCTGCTGGCTCTCCTGACGTCTGAGGGTCAGCGCGGACTCCCCTCCCAGGGCCGAGTCCCCTGGACCTTGCTGGTCCTCTTTAGCTCTGCAAGTTCTCCTCTGTTCAGATTTGCAAATGCTAAGTCTTGTTGATGGTCCTCCTGACCACTGAACCATCTGTGACCCGGTGACCAGCGTGGGATAGCTTCTGCACAACTTTAGGGACTCTTCTGTGGCTCCTGGGCTCCACAGCTGACCTTCATCTTCCACTGTCGACCCGGATCTTCACCCACTGAAGGGTGGGCAGTGGTTCCTGCCCCACCTGGACCCTGGACACTGCTGCATGGACTGGACTCTGTCCCCTTCTTTTGCAGGTCCTCTTCCTCTGGAATCCACTGTTGGGTTTCACTGAGCTGGTCTTGCAAACATCCTTTTCCAAGTCCCCTTGTTAGTCTGTGAGAAGACCAGGTAATTTACCTCTGCTGTTTTGGTTGCTGGAGGTCATCTAGGTGCTCACCTCTTGGGTTTCCAAGTTCTCCCAGCTCCCTACTAACTACCCCCACACCCTTGGGTGGGGGACTTAACCTCGCATTCCACTATTTTAGTATATTTTTCCCCCCCCCTCCCCTCTTATAGGGCCCAAGCTATTTTCTGCTATTTCTTGCCAGTGCATGTTGCTTTTCTATGCTAATTCCTAATACTTAACATTAGTGTAAACTTACCTCCAGTTGGGGGACTGCCTATACGTAATTAAGTTCCAAGTTACTGTATTAAAGTACCTTTATTTTTGCAACACTGTGTGCTTCCTTTCATGTGACATAAGTTACTGTGTGACTACTGTGATATTGCAAGTGCTTTTCACTCCTAGATACATCTTGTCTGCTCGCCACAGCTACCGTTAGATAGCCTTGGCTTCCTAGACACTGTTCACTAACTAATAGGGGTTGCCTGGACCTGGTACTAGGTGCAAAAATCATAGGTGTCCTCCACACACCAGGCCAGCATCCTACAGGCAGGCCTCCAAGTGTTGGGGAGGATGCACAGCTTTTGGACGAGTTGGGTCGATGGTATTGTCGAGGTCCTAGCAGGAGGGTATGATATTGCATTAAGTCCAGTTCAAGTTATCAGTTCTTGCGGTGACAGCTCTTCTTTGTCCTTTTTTGGTTCTCATGTAGACAAATCTGAATTCCTGGTGTCAGGGGAACCACTGAATATTGAATTTAGGTTTTTTTAGGGGAGTGTAGGGTAGTAGTCAATGGACTAATTAACCTTGGGTGATTACACCCCATAAATCACCACTTTCTGTGGAGAGTGGGCACATTCCTGACCCATAGTTCTTAGTTTCACCAAAAACAAGATGGTGAAACCCTTCCTTGGCTGTGTGCTTCAGGTAGCCCATCTTCAGGGTATGACTAACCTAGAAGTGCAACACACCTCCTGGATATCTAATTTCCCACCTGCTCTGGTGCTAAATGGGCCTCAGGGCAGGGGGTGGTGTTCCCCTGGTCTGCGGGGGGGGACGGTAGCCAGGGTCGCACATCAGAGGCGGCAGGGGCTTTGAAGCCCCTGACTCTGATATACTAAATCACTAGCCATCCTTCTAGGGGAGGTGTGATCACCTTCCTCAGGAGCAGGCATTGTTTCTGTCCTCTGAGAGCACAGGCTCTTGCCTCCAGGGAGGTCAGAAACACGTCTGTGGTGACAGGCAGGTCGATACTAATCAGCCACCTCACTAAGGGACTAGTAGGTTTTCAGGGGGCACCTCTAAGGTGCCCTCTGGATGCATGTCATAATAAATCTGATACTGGCATCAGTATGGATTTATTAAGATGAGGTGTTTGATACCAAACATCAGTATTTTTAGTGTAGTCATCATGTAGCTGGGTAACTCGTAATAACTAGTGCCCGCTACATGTCCTCAACATGGCATTCTGAATACTTGCAATGTCTGGCAATGGAACTAGCATCACAGGGAAACATCTGCTCATGCAGATGTGCCCTCACATGTAGTATAGTACACCCTGCCTTAGGGCTTTAAGGCCTGCTGATGGGATGACTTGCATATAGTACATGCAGTGGGTATGGGCATTGCACACAGGGTGTGTGCAATATCATGTTTTCACAATGGTTTGCACCATTTCACGCATTATGCAGTGGCAGTCTACATGTGCTTGAGTGTGGGTCCCTTAGGGTGGCATATAATACATGCTGTAGCACTTAGTGACCCTCTTTAGTACCGATCCCTGTGTACCAGGGGTACTGTTTACCAGGGATTTCAAAGGGCTCTAAAGTCCTTGCAAATTTGGTTACGATTAGACATCTACCTTGTTTTAAGGGAAAGAGCACTGGCACTGGAGCCTGATAGGAGGGGCCCAGTGCACCTTCAGTCAAAAAGCATCTGTACTAGGGCAAAACGTAGGGGTGACCGTGTCAAATGGGTCACTTTTCTATAGCTATGGATTGTTGAAGTGGGTAACCAAAACCTTTACCTAATAAGGTAATCTGTGAGATTCCATGTAATAGAGACCTGTCTGTATGCGTTAATGCTGAGTAATTACAATTAGCGGTTAATTTCCTATTCACTTTTACATATGCGTTTCACAACTGGTATGCAAGGCCTACTGCTTTTATTGAAACGTTTCATAACAAACAATCAGGTCTGCAGCCTTTGTCACCATACCCAACTCAAGCCTACTGTACAAAGTGTACGCTTTCCACAAGGCAACCATCTGGCATTCTGTCATGTATACAAAGTCACAATTGGCAAAGCAAAAGGTTAGGCTGTTAGCTTTTCCAAAGAGAGCCTACCAAGGATTATTGTAGTTCATCTCTTTTGTGCCCATAGTTTTTTCAGGTGAATCACTGCCATCACAACCCCTACCTACCACAGTAATCAGTGAAATTCTACATAACAGAATACCTGCATATAGGTTTAGGACACTGTAGTAAGAATCCGTCCTTAAAACCTACTATCTTAAACATATGCACAATGCATAGGTCATAACGTTTCATAATAAACAGATCAAACCTATTAAATACTGGCAATAATCCTGCATACAGTTATAAAATTACAAATATGAAGAAAAATAAAACTTTTAAAACAGCCCACTGAACAGGGCCTAACAATAATCATCACACAGAAAACCCCAGTATTTTCTCAGTGTTGTTGCAAACCCCTTTCCTGTTATGATATTCTGTGAGATTAGATCTAACAAAATACCTGTCGATTGCCTGTAATGCGTGATAACAGCCAAGAGTTAAATGCTTACTGGCTTTAAGAAATGCTTTTACCAATTAATAAGCTAGATTAACTGCCTATGTCATATTATTTCATAGTAAGCAGACCAGGCCTGTAGCATCAGACATAACGTTTGCCAGTGCACCAATCAGTTCTATAGCTTGTCACGATTACCAACTCAAGCCTACATTTTTGAGCGCTTGTTTTCCACATGTCATCCTTCAGACACAATCATAAAATTAGAAAGGTGTACACAATTACAATTGAAGAGGCAAAATACTGTCTTTCCTATACAGCCTTCCCAGGATTCTCATTAAGCAAACATTCTATATGCACGGTTTGTCACACGGGGTAACTAACGTCAAACCCATTGCCTACTGTGGTAATCTATGAGATTCCAAGTAGCAAATACCTATTTGTAGGCTTTAATGCAGAATAACACTAATCCACACTTAAATACCCATTGACTCTAACATATGATTTTCACAGTAAATATAAAAAAAAAATGCCCTTGTCGTAACATTTAATGATAATCAAATCAGACCCAAAGCCACGATCATTAGCTTTCCACTGCGACTATCCCAGTCCTGCTGTGCAATGAGTATGAGCTTCGCCACAAGCCAAAAAGTGCAAAACACTGGAATCACGCAGATTTGACTCAATCACATTGTATACTCAGGATAACGAACATGTGGGTATAGCCCAAGCCCTTATCTCAGCAGCGCTCTCAAAGCTCTTTTTGATGTCATGAAGTTTAACATCTGTTGAAAAGGTAAGCAAAAACTAAAACTCTATGTAGATTGCCATAGTCCTTTAAACACAAGTTGCACTCTGAAGTCTAAAAGTAATGGTGGAAGGGGAGGAGATCTGTGCTGCTGCCAGAGAAAAGCTAACACTGTAAATTAACTAGTTACCGAAGATCCTTTAACTGCATTATAATGTCATGGGTGTGTCTCTGTAAGTTGGACATTTGAATAAATGAGCAAAATAACTACAGCTTTGTGAATTTGAAGCCCTTTCTCTGTGATAAGAACACAAATAAGCCCCACTAAAACATGCACTCCTGGCTGCCAAAATGGGGGCAGAGTTAAACACCCTTTCTGTAGTACTACTGAAAACTCTTTTTTTAGGTTGATCACATTATACCTGGCGACAGTTGTGCTGTCAGGCCAGAGCTAAAAACTGGCACACATGCATTTGCAAACTAGATACCGAGACATAGCCATGTCCACAGACCACAGGATACACAGACAACAAACATGCAGGTCTACACGATGACTGACTACAGCCTTACATGCACGCAGAGGTGAACTCATTTCTTTTCCTCTTCTGCCTCCCCTTCTCTTCCTTTATTTTCATCTTTTCCTTCATTCCTCTCTTTTACTCCTATCTTTACTTTCTGTATACTTCTTGTCTGTCTCATTTCTTTCTCCCCTCTTCATTTACTTCCTATTCTTTCTCCTTTCCCTCACTTCACTATATACATTTCAATACCATTGGCTTTGTCACTGCTTGTTTTAAGTTCAGTTTGTATGGCATTTGAGCAATTCTTGGTTAAGGGCTTTGGGTCAGCATCTCTTAATCACTGGCTTCTTTTATTCTGTAACTTCAGCCACTGTCGTGCGACATTGTCAATCACATCTTGGCCCTTTGTAACAGGAGTATTTCAGTCTCGCAGTTTTTTTGGTGGATGTTCCTGCTGCATTCTTTGTAACGCATGAGGCACTATTTTGCAGGCTGTATGTTAGCACTGAGAAGTAAAGTCTTCCTAAAACGTATGAAAAAGAGATCCTAAAGTAAAAAACAAAAATATGCTTTAGTGTTTGTAGCACCCATTTTTCAGATTCTTATTAGTGCTTTCTCCCCCGGGGCTGCTGACTAATTATTAACGTGAAAGCCATGTTGAAATGGTATTCGACCATTGGGGGGAGGGGGGTCAGTCTAGGTTTCTTTAAAAGGGAAGTGATATTATTATGGACTAATGCCATGTTTTTGTGGTCCCCGGGCCACGTTTTCCATCCCCCGATGTAATAATATGGTCACGCGAAACTTGCTCAAATTCTTAGGTACATTTGGTACAATTGCTTCTCATCCCATTAAGTCAGCACATTAAGGTCTCTCGGCCATTCACTGCATGCCAGGGCTATTTTAGCAAGTTTGCCAGTGTGTGCTATAGCTACCTCATGACACATGCCGTAATTTGCTTTCCAGTTCTACTTCTGGAGTTATGTCCTGCAGTAATGTGTGCAGCCAGCTGCGATGCAGTCCATCTAGTTTGCATTGTGATCCCAAGTATGAACATATTTAGTTTCTCTTAAATGTTTTCATCAGTAGCTGACCACCCTGCCAAAGTTCCTCTTCAGTTGTCACATGTGGCTCTCTCCATCTGAGCACAGAAGAGGTGGAAGTTGTGTATTGCCTTCTCTAGGATCACACTCCACTCTGGTGCTGTCATTCCTTTAGGTTCAAAGATCTTCATGTTTGCTTACTTACTACGATTGTTTCCTGTCTTTAGGCACCTAAGATCAGATTCCTAAACTATTTTTCTCTTTGTAATGTTGATAACTAGGAGAGTCACACATACGCTGTCTTCTTGCTAGGCTTCTTGGTGAAGCCCCCTGTGCCGCATGTTTTTTTACTTGTTTGTGATGTGAGGCATTAAGGCAAAGCGACAGATAGCACCTTTATATGCCTTTAGTGTCACATAGCTAACATCCACGCAGTTCTGCTCCTACTGTCACTCTGTCACCAAACTTCTGAAATTGTCCAGTTCCGTTTTCGTTTCTGTGGATATTTCTAGATGATTAATCTGCAGGAAGGCAGAGTTTCTTTATGAAAATGCGCTTTGAAGTCCAGAAGCTACCCTTACATTAAGTACCTATTATAATCATTGCCATCAGTTGGAAAACGAACTTGGCACGCTTACCTTTTCCTTGTGTTGCTTTGCACATTTAGATAACGTAACATAAATCTGTCTTGGGGAATTTAAATATAGGTTGTTCTCCATAGCATGATTTATTTGATTTCTTTTTTTTCATATTATCAATGTTTTTATTTAATTCTAAATTAAAACATACTTTCATTTTTAGGTTGATGTGGAAGCAAATGTACAGAACAGGAGCCCTGAATCTCGTTCTGGTGCTGGTTTTCCCAATGCAAAATTTCACCGCAAAAATAATGTTAATTCAAGACATTTGAATGTTCATCTTAACCCACCCCATCCACAATATACAGTACCAAATCGGCATTTCCAAAACATTGGCCAGCTACCAAGGCAGTCCTATCCAGTGCAACCTCATCAACAACATTTATCTGAGCAGCAAAACCAAATGCCACCTCCTCAAAGCCAGATGGTCCAGCAGCATAATCACTTAAACCAGCAACCCCAACAACAACCTTCACAGCTTTCTCCGGCTTTCCAGTCTGCTCCAAACAACTCACTTTTTAACACCCCCATAACACATCGGACACATTCACCTGGATTGGAATCCAAGGGTTCTGAGCACCGTCAACCTCCTGTGCTACAGGATGCCAGTACTCCACTGCGACCCATTCAACAGCCCCATCCTCACTTAAATAGCTTCTTGGAAGACAACTGTTCTGTACTGCCTGCAGGGGAGGCTCTGGGTAAGTTTTACTTTTACTTTTGTTTTAAGAAGCATATTAAGTTGCTAATTTAACTTCGTTTTGTACGTTTTTATAGATCTAATAGTTTTGTCATTGGGTGTAGTGGTTTATTTATAGTTTAAACCCTTAAGTGGCCATATGTTTGTTAAATAACATTTGGTTTTTCGCAATCCTACTGCTGATTGGCCACAGAGACATCACTTCGAAGTATTTTACAAATAATTTAATGAGATTTTGGAAAACAACAGTTGTTGCACATGTAACCTAGGTATCTGTAGTGATTTACCACCGGACAGAATATTGAATTTAGGCGTGTAAGTAACTTGTGAACTCTTTATTCTCTAGCATTAGAACTTTATTAACAGTCACATGCAGGATCCCACAATACTTTTAAAATGCAGAAGGGGGGTGCAAGAGGGCAGAAGATGGTTGTCCAAATGAATCTAAAAAGATAAATGCCCTTACAAACAAAACATCTGCTTAAAAAAAAACACCTTTTGACCGAAAAAATAAAAGAAAGTAGCTTCCAGTGGCATGCAGTGTCACATATGGGAAAGACGATTTTGTCCCTTTGAGCCTTAGTGAACATCACCACAATTCCACTAACAGATGAGCAAACTCTCCTCTTTGCGTTTTACCAGATGAGTGTTAAGGAATCACAGAAATATTCCCTCGTATCTGTTTTTCTCACATACATGTTTACAGTGTGACAATTTTAATACACTCGACTTGTTTTAACCCTTAGTAGTGTGCTTAAATAAGTTCCTGACCGACAGTTACTGGAATTTGTCCTTACATTTCTCCATCATTAGACACCCTGCTTTCCTGTCACAAGTAGGCACAGATTCAGTCTTGGTGGTGAATGTATGAGTTTGTTTTAGAAAAACAAAAAAACACAGTGGTGCATATAAGCAAATAATTTCCTCTCTTTTGTTTTCTTTGTGTGGGGCCATTGTTTTGACCTGCTGGGCCCACCATGCAAGGGAGGGACAGTCAGTGGTGGTAACAGCACCCTAAATAGGATGTGACAGAGGTAACACCACTGTGACCTGGTCACCCTGTAGGTCTATGACAAGGGTTTCTGACAACGAAGCCAGATGTGGCTCTGCCATTGGTAACCCAGCAGTTCCCCCTTGTAAAAGGGGCAGGTGAATTTATGGCTGAGCATCTGCCTGTTCTGTACATACCTAGAGAACTATCAACCTTAACGCCAAATCTTTCTGTGAGCTATTAATTATGGGATGAGACTGACTCTGAGGCGGCTGGCCCTCATGGACTCCTGCATCCTCCTAGTGAAGCATGCCCATTGGCATATGCAAGCTTGGCAGCGGGATCTGAAGTTCTAGTGGGTGCCTCATCAGGGGGTTCTCTCTGACATGGTCCAGATCACGGAGGGAAGTGTGAAAGATCTGCAGTAATGCCTGACGAACCGCTAGTGGGTCAGCAGAAGATCCCTCACCCTTCCCCAACCAGATCTGACAGAAGTGACAGATGCACAAATGCTAGGATGGGACGGCCATCTTGGAGAGGTGGGGATCAGAGAACTCGGGTTTCTGGAGGAGTCAAGGCCTCACATCAACCTTTCGGAGCTCCAAGTGATCTGATTGGCATTGAAAGCCTTTCTGCCCTCCATAAAGGGAAAGCTAGTTCAGGTGTTCATGAACAACACCAGCACCATGTGGTACTGCAACAGACTTGTCGTGGGTGGGGTCATGGACCCTTTGTCAAGAAGCCCTGTATCTCTGCAAATGGCTGGAACGTCAGGGCATATTCCTTGTGATTCAACATCTGGAAGACTCTGTGTAAGCCAGAGCGGACAAACTCTGCCACAGATGCATAGCAAATGACAAATAGCGGCTCCATCCGGAGTTGGTGCAGCAGTGGGGAGTGCTTTGGTGTAGGAAACTGCATTTCTGTTGCAGTAGCCCCCCCACTTTTCACCTGGTATTTGATGCAACTTTGAGTGAAGTGCACTGGGTTCCTGCATTCCAGGTCCCCATTGCCAGTGTTCTTTCCCTATAACAAGGTAACTGGTCTTTTGATCCCCAATTGGCAAGGCCCTACTATGTGGTAGTCGTGGTACCTACGGCATAGGTACTAAAGAGGGCCCCATATCTGGTGCCACTCTAAGAGACCCAGCACCAAACTCATGCACACTTCCACTGTGGGCTATGTGACAAGGTGCTCTAAAAAGTGAAAACACGACATGACACACACCCTGTGGGCCATGTCCCCTAACACTGCATGGAATGTTTATTAGTTACCCCTACAGCAGTCCTTTCAGCCCTGCAGCAGGGTGCATTATGTTACATGTGAGTACATATCTGCGTGGCCTGTGCTGGCCAGTTCTATTACTGACAGTACAAGTAAACAGGGAAGCCATTTCAAGGTATGTACTGAGCACTGCTCAAAAAAAAGTTTCCCAGCCACATAATGTCTACACTGAAATGTGTGTTGTTTGGTATCAAAAAGTGATAGATTTATCTGGTAGAAACTTTATCTAGCTGCAGATTTGTTACCTTGAATTTCCCAGGCATCAGACTGGATCCATAAACTTTTGCTTGAGCAATACCCCTGCGCTCGCTGTCAGGTGGCTTCATTTGGTTCCGTGTGGCATCGTTGTGCCAGATGTGACATTGCGGTCACCTATATACAGGCACAACCCAGGCGCATATACATCAGTTCTTTTCTTTTTGCGCCACTTAGCGCTGATCCAGAGAGAGCTACCCCACTGTTGTTTTTTTTGACAGGCTTTGTGCTGCTTGAGGCCTGGCAGTCGACCCCAGCAAGCACAACTCCTCGTCGGTCATGGTCCCAGTCGAGGAGAAGGTCTCAGGACCTCTTCAGGAGCCCCAAGTCCTCTTCCCCTCCCACTCAAGGTCATCTGGACACTCGTGGGCGAGGCACAAAAATAAGTTGTTTTCCAAGCGGACCCCAACTTCCACTTGTCCGTCGGACAATGTAACTAGTGGGAACATCGGTGTTCCTGGCACGGTTCTGCAGTGTCGCTGTCAGGTCCGACTCTGAACCTCCCTCCATTTCCGGGATACTGAGCGTCCGCCGCTCAAGTCAAGGACTTTTACGAGGCCATCTGCCACATATTTGAGCTGGCCAACCCCTTTGGAGTGCCCTTTGTGACCCACGTGATTGGAGGAGGCCCCATCAGGTTCCGCACTTTGGCTCTGGCCTTGGCTCTGATAGGGTCTCATGGATCCAATTCCGGATTGGCACCGGCCGTACCAACATGGTCTTCTCCGACGCTGATGCTCCTGGCACCCACCGGCAGCACCAGCCCCATTCTGATCTCAGATGATTCGGAGCTGGAACAGCATTACATGACACCGATTCTGGCACCGATGGGTGCCAGATCGTTGCCTGAGCATTACTTTCAACAGCCAGGCATGGGGAAGATTGCAAGGGGTCACTGGACCCTAAGGCAAGCCTGGCTGCACCCATCCGCTCCTGGACTGCGCCCACTGTCAGGAACTTTGGATCTACAGCCCACCACTGGCACTCCTCCAACAAGATCCAAAACCTCATGCCCAAGACGTGAAACACCAACTGCAGCATTGGCTCACCTCGATCCACATTAGGTCACTTCACCTTGCCATAACTACCTCTTCACGTGCGACGTAAGAACCACCCAGCAGACTCCCAGAGACAGACCACAGCTCTGCTGCGCTCTACTCAACATCCCATCCCTCTGCAGAAATGCCATGGAAATGTGGGACATCATAACCACCCTCACAGCCGACGTAATGTTCATCACTGCATCCTGGCTCACCCCTGTATCAGCACCTGACATCAGCACCGCCCCAGATACAAGATGATCCTCTGCGACTGCCCCGACAGACACCGCAAAAGTATCACCATCATCCACAAGGACTCCCTCAACTGCACCACCTCAGATGATGACACAACACTGATCATGGAACACCTCAACTTCCAAATCAAACCGGATGCCAGAACCACCATTAGAGGAACTCTCACCTACAGACCGCCTAGCCCCGTCACAGCTTCTGCTACTTCATCCCCCCCCCCTGGCAACCGACTCCAACCACTACATCTTCCTGGGAGACCTGAACTTCCACCTAGAAGACCCTAATGAACCCAACTCCACATCGCTTCTTGAAAATATGAGCACCATCACCCTCTCACAACTGGTCACCGGCCCCATGCACAGCGCAGGACACACACTGGACCCCATTTTCTCCACTGATGACAGAGACAAATTTTCCTACACCACCGAAGTAACCTGGACAGACCACAACATCGTCCACTTCACCATCGACGGCCAGCTAGAAGTATTGTGGAGAACCCACCACAACTGGGGCAAAGTCACCAAAATCCTTTGGATTGCCATACTCAAAGAAGCAAGACCTATCCCTGCAGACACCCTCGAACTCTGCATCAAAATAATCGCAAATTGGATCTCCTTAGCCACAGACACCATCACCCCTTTGAAGAACACCACCAGCTGCAAACCCACCAAGCAAGCCAGGTGGTTCACCCCAGAGCCTCTGACCCTCAAATGCCACTGCAAGAAACTAGTGAGACACTGGTGCTCCAACAAGAGCCCCGCCAAACTTGACTCCTTCAGATCCACCCTCAACAGCTACCACCACCGTCTCAGGGATACCAAGAAAGAAGCTCTCACCACCCGAATCTAGGCAAGCACCAACCACATCAAGGAACTCTTCAGCATTGTCAGAGAATCCTCCTGCCCCTCTGCCACAGAGAACATGATCCACCCCATCGAAGCCGCTGCAGCGCTCTTTCAGACTTAAACCACAAGTCTCCGGCATCCGCAGCAACTTCGACCCTCAACCCACGGACCTCATTCACCTCGTTCACCTCTGCACCCAAGCTTACACCTCCCTCCCCCACCGGATCATTGACTGGGAGCAGATCTCCACTGAAGACACCATCTTCATCATGAACCCCAATCACTTCGGATCCCCCACAGACCACTGCCTGCACCACATCTACAACCTAAGAAGAGAAGTAATTGATGCTTCCTTGCAGAAATCAAGACCTCCATCACCACAGCCACCATCCCTGATGCCTGGAAGCTCCCCAAGGTCAAGCCCCTCCTGAAGAAACCATCAGCCAACCTCAACAAACTCAAAACTACCGCCCCATCTCACTTCTCCCCTTCCTTGCCAAAGTCTTGGAAAAGGCTATCAACTGCCAGCTCACGGACCATCTTGAAGAAAACATCCTGCTCGACCCATCCCAATCCGGCTTCTGGCCTGATCATAGCACCAAGACCGCCCTGATTACAGCAACAGATGACATCAGACGACTCCTTGACCAGGGTGGAACAGCTGCCCTCATCCTCCTCGACTTATCAGCAGCCTTCGACACCGTCTCCCACCACACATTAATCTCTCGACTCCACTGCATTGGCATCCAAGGCAATGCACTCTATGGATCCCCTCCTTCCTCTCCAGCCAAACACAGAGGATCCACCTACCACCATTCGCTTCTGCATCTAAAGACATCATCTGTGGCATTCCCCATGGCTCTTCCCTCAGCCCCATCCTCTCAACACCTACATGACACCACTGGCAGACATCGATCACACCCATGGCCTCAACATCGTTTCCCATGCCAACAACACCTAGCTCGTCCTATGCCTCACAGACAGCGCCGTCACCACAAGAACCAACTTCCAAAACACCATGACCGACATCGCCACGTGGATGCAGACCAGTTGCCTCAAACTCAACTCGAACAAAACAGAGGTCCTCATCTTTGGGAACAAGCCCTCCCCCTGGGACGACACATGATGGCGCTCTGCACTCGGACCCATCAGCCACGCACACCACCTCAGAATTATCCTGGATACCCAACTGACCATTAAGCAACGGGTCAGAGTTGTCTCCTCTGCCTGCTTTCACACCCTCTGCATGCTCTGCAAGACCTTCTTATGGATCCCCATCTCATCGAGGAAGACAGTCATCCAGGCCTTCATCTCCAGCCGACGAGATTACTGCAACGCGCTCTGTCAGAACCACCAAACAGCTCCTAACCGCTGTAGGAAAGTCACTTTTTGGTATGATTACCTCTACTTTTTGCCTGTCTAGCTGTGTGTTTAGACTGTTTTCACTGGGAACCTGCTTACTAGGACCCCAGTTATTGTGCTCTCTCCTCTATATTTGGTTGCTGTGGTACCCTTTACACCTCCACAATTGGCATACTGGTATAACCCTGTAAGTTCCTAGTGTAGGAAGCTGGCTCTGTATGTACTGTATCAAAGTTAGATATAGTGTGCACAGAGTCCAGGGGTTCCCCAGAGGCTTGACAGAGGCAATAATAGATAATTAATTAATTAATGCTCTATTTGTGGTAGTGTTGCCGAGCAGTTAGGCTTATCAGAGGGTAGTGTTAAGCATTTGTTGTACATACACAAGCCATAGAAGAAACACCCACTCAATGACTTAACTTCAGACCAGTTGGATTTTATATAGAAAATATGTTTTCTTAATTTATTTCTACAACGAAAAGATTCAATTTATATGTAAGTAACTAAATTGAAAGGTACTTTGCATAGGTATAATCTGGGCTTTTAATAGAGTCAACACTGTCCGCGCTTTTCTTTAAAATGGCAAAAACCTAATGTGGATGCTGCAATTTTCAACAGTTCCTGGGAGAAGAAAATAAAGTACAGTTTTTGAGGTATGTAATGAACTTACATATTAAGTCCCCGGGGTATAGGTAGCCCACCATTGGGGGTTCAAGATAACCCCAAACACCCAGCACCAGCAACACAGGGAAGGTGCAGAGGTCAAACAGGAGCCAAAGTAGCGTGGGCCCCTATGGAGACAGGGTACTTCTGTTCCGGTCTGTTTGCAGGTAAGTACCCGCGTTGTCAGAGGGCAGACGAAGGGGGTTTAGAGGAGCACTGGGGGTCCCCAAGTAGGCACCAAACACGCACCCTCAGCGGCACAGGGTGGCCGGGTGCAGGGTGCAAACAGGGCATTGGGTTCCCAATGGGACTCTATGGGTGACCCCTGGGGTCACTGAGGCGCTGCAGGTAAGGCACAAGGGGGCTCCTCGGCAAGTCACAGACTGGATAGGGAGTAGGGCTGCCTGCTGATCACTGCTGCACCAGTGGTCGGTTTCTCTCACGTCTGAGGGCTGAGGGTGCAGTGCTACTCCAGGTGTCAGATATCTTCCTCCTGGGCTGTTGCGGTCAGGGGGGTCCTCGGGATTTCCTCTGCAGGCGTCGTCGTGGAGGGGTGGAGAGGTCAACCCAGGCATGGCACTTGCTGGCAATTGCCTGGGGACCTTCTCTTGCTGGGTGGACTACCTGGACACGGCCCATTGGCATCAGAAGCACAGGGGTCAGGACTCACTCTTCTGGAGTGAGGTAAGAGTCCTTTGCTGTAGGTTTCTTCTTTTCTTTTGTAGACAGTGCTGCTGTCTTCAGGAGTTCTTGATCCTTGGTGGGTGCAGGGCAGTCCTCTGGAGTTGGCAGAGGTCACTGAGCCCGCTGGAAGCGTTGCTGTTCTTTTTGTAGGGTCTTTGTAGCAGGAGACAGGCTGTTAGGGCTGGGGCCAAAGCAGTTGTCGTCTTCCTTCTTCTCTGCTGGGGTTTTCAGCATAGCAGTCCTTCTTCTTCTTGTAGGTTGCCAGGAATCTGATGACTTGAGTTCAGGGAAGCCCTTAAATACCAAATTTAGGGGCGTTTTAGGGGTCCCTGACGGTGGCTACACCCTCTGTGTGTCCATGCCCTTTGGGGAGGGAGGCACATTCTTAGTCCTATCGACCCTGATCATCCAAACCAAGATGGAGGTATTCTGCAGGGGGGGTCACGTCAGCTCTGGACACCTTAGGGGTGGTCCTGGCTGAGGAGGTCACTCCTCCCAGTTTTCCCTAACTTTCCTGCCAGACTTGCCACCAAAAGTGGGGCTTTGTCCGGGGGGCGGGCATCTCCAATAACTGGAGTGCCCTGGGACACTGTAACTCGAGGCTTGAGCCTTTGAGGCTCACTGCCAGGTGTTACAGTTCCTGCAGAGGGAGGTGTGAGGCACCTCCACACAGGACAGGCTTTGTTTCTGACCACAGAGTGCACAAATGCACGCACCCCATGGGGTAAGAAACTTGTCTGGATGTGTCTGGCTGGCACAGACTGGTCAGTTCCACAGTACCAGGTTGTCTAACATACAGGGGGCATCTCTAAGATGCCCTCTGTGCATTTTTCAATAAATCGCACATTGGCATCAGTGTGGATTTTATTGTGATGAGAAGTTTGATACCAAACTTCCCAGTATTCAGTGTAGCCATTATGTTGCTGTGGAGTTCGTAATGACAAACTCCCAGACCATATACTCAATATGGTTACTCAGCACTTACAATGTCTAGGAATTCACTTAAAGACTGTAGGGGTATATTGCTCATGCAGCTATGCCCTCAGCTGTGGTATAGTGCACCCTGCCTTAGGTCTTTAAGGCCTGCTAGAGGGGTGACTTAGCTATGCCACAGGCAGTGATTTTGGGCGCATGCACCCTGAGAGGGCTGCAATGTCGACTTCACCTTTTTCTCCCCACTAGCACACACAAGCTGCAATGCAGTGTGCATGGGCTGTGTGAGAGGTCCCCTAGGGTGTCATAATACATGCTGCAGCCCTTGGGGACCTTCCCTGGCCACAGAGCACTTGGTACCATAGGTACCTTTTACAAGGGACTTAACTGTGTGCCAGGGCTGTGCCAATTGTGGGAACAAAGGTACAGTTTTAGGGAATGAACACTGGTGCTGGGGCCTGGTTAGCAGGATCCCAGCACACTTTCAATCAAAGTTTGCATCAACACTAGGCAAAAAGTGGAGGGGGGGGCAACCATGCCTACAGTAGCATTTTCATACACCTAGTATATAGTACTTAGGTACCCAGGGCATTGGTACAGCAGGGGTCCCACATGGGCTGCAGCATGTATTATGCCACCCATGTGAATACATGTAAACTGTGTTTGCAGGCCTGCCATTGCAGCCTGCGTGAAAAGGTGCACGCACCCTTTCACTGCTGATCACTGCACCAGGTCACTGTAAGTCACCTCTATGGTAGGCCCTCCTATCCCAGAAGACGGGTGCAGGTCCCTGTGTATGAGGACACCCCTGCATAAGCAGAGGTGCCCCTACAAACTCCAGTTCCAATGCACTGGACTTCGTAAGTGCTGGAAGCCATTTTAGCTGTGTACTGGCCACAGGTCACCCCCTGCCTGTTGTCCAACTACATAATGGTAACTTCAAACCTAGGCATGTTTGTTATCAAACATGTCTGAATCATACACCAATGCTAATGCCAGTATTGGTGGCATGATTCCATGCACTCAGGGGGGACCCCCAGTATTGCTTCTTCTAGTCTTTCAGGGTTTGCAGGACGCCCACGCTGCTGTAGCCCCTCAGCTACTGCTGCTTGAGCAGCTCCAGCAGGGGAAGGCAGAACAAATAATTTCCTGTAGGAGAGGGGGTGCAGCACCCTCTCCCTCGGAAATAGGTGTTACAAGGCTGGGGTACAGGTAGCCTTCCCATCCTACTGGCTTGCTTTGAAGGGCACATTTGGTTTCCCTTCTTGCATAATCTGGTTTGCACCAGTCCAGGGACCCCCGGTCTCGGCTCTGGCATGAAACCACACAAAGGTGGCGCCCAGAGCTCCTCCAGGTGGCCACTTGATTCTGTCATCTTGGAAATAAGATGTGCAGAGGCCCCAGCTAGCATCAAGTGACTGATGTCAGTAACCACCTTTAATAGGTGGTCACCCAGCAGAGTCACCAAGCCCCCTGTTAGGGCTATTTAGGGATTCCCTTGCGGTGGGTTCCCAGATTCAGCATGGAAGACTCCAACAGGACTTTTCAGCATCGACCTCTTCTGCTCCTGGCCACCGGAACTGCTTCTGGACTTCACAGGAACCTAACAAGCCGCCAACTCCTGAGACAACCTCGCCTTGCAACATTGTTTACCGGTTACTTCCAACAGTTGCAACATTTCCTCTGCTCTGCATCCTCTGCGGTCAGCAAGACTTCAGCTGCACCAAACAAGCATAAAGGAATCTCCCTTGGAGTGAAGGAGTCACCCCCATGCATCCGCAGGCACCTAAGGCAATGAAGCCTGGCTGCTGGGATCTTCTGCCATCCTGCTCCAGGAAGAATCTCCAACACAGATGGTGGTGTTAGGAGCTCCTCTGGGTCCTCTCTACCTGCTATCCACGTTGAGAGACTGTGAGCCCTTGCCCCTTCCTTCAGGGCAGTTCTCCTGTGCACTGCGACTCTTGCACCAACAAAGGCTTGTTGAATCCTGCTCTGCGGGATCTTCAGGCTCCAAATAGCCCCGGCCTCCAGCAAGTCATCCTTGCAAGGACAGTCACTCCTTTGCTGCTCCAGCAACGTGGGGCTCCTCTCCAGGTGTGCTGAGTGGGCCTCACTGCAACTTACTGTGCCTGCTGCCTCTTGGTTGCCTGTGTGGGCTGCAGCTGCTGGCTCTCCTGACTGCTGAGGGTCAGCAGGACTCCCCTTAAAGGGTCGTGTCCCCTGGACCTTGCTGATCCTCCCCTTCTTTTAAACCCTCTTCTGCCCAGATTTGAGTCTGCCAAGGCTTTTTGGTGGTCCTCTTGCCCACTGACCATCTGCGACCCGGCGACTAGCATGGGTCATCTTGTGCATAACTCCAATGACCTCTCTGCATCTCCTGGGCTCCATAGCTGATCTTCATCTTCCCTCGTCTACCCGGATCTTCATCCAGAGAAGGGTGGGTAGTGGCTCCTGCCCTTCCTGGACACTTCTGCATGGACTGGACTCTGTCCCATTCTCTTGCAGTTCGTGTTCATCTGGAATCCACCGTTGAGTTCCCCTGGACTGGTCCTGGTCTTGCAGTCTTCCTTTTCCAAATCACTTTGTTAGCCGTTGGGAAGACCAGGTAACTTACCTCTGCTCTCCTGGTCTCTGGGGATCATCTAGGTACTCAACTTTGGGGTCTTGATTTCTCCCAGCTCCCTTCTAATTATTCCACATCCTTGGGTGGGGGAGGGGGGTTCACCTTGAATTCCACTATTTTAGTATATGGTTTGGCCCCCCTATAGCACACCAGCTCTTTTCTGTTATTTCTTGCCAATGCTTGTTATTTCTACATGCTAACTCCTAATACTTACTGTGTTTATTGTTTATATAGTGTGTACTTACCTCCAGTTGGGGGACTGACTATAGGTAATCTAGTTCACAGCTAGTGTAATGAAGTACCTTTATTTTTGTAACACTGTGTGGTTCCTTTCAGGTGTGATAAGTTCCTGTGTGACTGCTGTGCTATTGCAAGTGCTTTACATTCCTCCTAGATAAGTCTTGGCTGCTCACCATTGCTACCACTAGAGAGCCCTGGCTTCCTAGACACTGTCTCACTAACTAATAGTGGTTGCCTGGACCTGCAGGACCATGCTTGTCCAGTTAGAGAGAGAATTCAACATCATCTCCTTCACTGGTAGTCCATTACATTGAATGCATGGGTCTTGCAGATCATTCAGAAGGACACCCTCCCTTTCCAATCCTTTCCTCCGTCCAATGCCGCCAACACCTGAAAGGTTGGCAGAGGATTTCATGACTTTACTCTGATAGGAAGTTATGGCTCCCTTGGCTAAGGGGGAGCTATTGAAAGGATTCCATTGTCAGAAGTAGGCAGCGGTTGTTATTCCCGCTACTTTCTGATACCCAAAAAGAACATGTGCATTTGTCTTATTCTAGACATACGGACCATCAATCTCTTCCTCAAGATGGATAAATTCAAGTTCAAGATGCTCACTTTGGCTCAGGTCTTGTCTCCCCTATACCAAGAAAACTGGCTGGTAGCGTTGGACTTACAGGATGCATATTTCCACATCCCCATCTTGCCTGCTCATAGGCGTTACCTGCGGTTCAAGGTAGGTCACAAGCACTTTCAGTTCACCACGTTCCCCTTTGGCCTTACCAGTGCCCCTCGGATGTGCACCAAGGTGATTGCGGTGGTCAGAGCTCATTTGTGCAGGTTAGGGGTTTTAGTCATCCCCTACCTCGTCGATTCACCCCAGGCAGTCGTCTCCCACCTCCAGGCTAAGGCTAACCTCCTGCATTAGTTGGTGCTCATAATAAATGTGCCAAAGTCACACCTTACTCCTTCTCAGATGCTGCCTTTCATCGGAGCAGTTCCAAACACAGTGCAGCTTCGAGTTTATCCTTCTGAGCAGCGAGTCCAGGATATTCAGGTAATGAAACCAATGTTTAGACCTCTATCCTGGGTTTCGGTGAGATTGACTCTGAGGCTGCTGGGCCTTGTGGCCTACTGCATCCTGCTGGTGAATCATGCCAGAAGGCAAATGCGGGTTCTGGAGTGGGACTTGAAGTTCCAGTGGCCCGGCATCAGGGGAATCTCTCCGACATCGTCCAGATCACAGAGGGAACTGCAGAAGGCGTGCAGTGGTGGCTTGTAAATCGCAGTTGTCAAAGGCAGTCTCCTCTCCCTTCCCCCAACCAGATTTCACAGTAGTGACAGATGTGTCACTTCTGGGATACAACGTTGTAGGAAAGTCCCTCTTTTTGTCATGTTTACCCCCACCTTTTGCCTGTTAGTGTGCTTATACTGTGTGCTCTCTCCTTTAAATTTGGTTGCCTTGCTACCCTTTACACCCAACTTTTGGCATAATGGTGCACCCCTGTAAGTCCCTTGTATATGGTACTTAGGTCGCCGGAGCATTGGTACACCAGGGGTCCCCCATGGGCTGCAGCATGTATTATGCCACCCATAGGAGCCCATCCAAACGGTATCTGCCTGCCTGCCATTTGCAGCCTGCGTGAAAAAGTGCATGCACCCCTTCACTGCTGGTTACTCCACCAGGTCACTGTAAGTCATGCCTATGGTAGGTTCTTCCAGCCCTAAGGGCAGGGTGCAGGTCCCTGTGTTTGTGTGGGCACCCCTGCAAGAGCAGAGGTGCCCTTTTGAATTCCAGTTCCAATTCCCTGGTCTTCATAAGTGCGGGGAAGCCATTTTAGCTATGTACTGGCCATAGGTCACTACCTATGGTCCAGCTACATAATGATAACTCAGAACCTAGGCATGTTGGTATCAAACATGTCGGAATCATACCCCAATACTGATGCCAGTATTGGTGGCATGATTCCATGCACTCTGGGGTCTCCATAGAGGACCTCACAGTTATTTCTCCTACTAATCTTCCACGGTCTGCAATCACACACCAGGTCAGCCTCCTACAGGTGGCAAGTCCTGGAGTTGTGGGGATCAGAGGACTGTGGTCTCCGGAAGAGTCGGGGCTCCACATCAACTTGCTGGTGCTCTGTGTGACCCAGCTACCATTGATAGCATTTCTTCCCTCTGTCAAGGGGAAAGTAGTGCAGGTGTTCATGAACAACACCATCCCAATGTGGTACTGCAACAAGCAGGGTGATTTGGGGCTGTGGACACCTTGTGAAGAGGCCTTGCGTCTCTGGATATGCATGGAAAGGCAGAGCATAACCCTGGTGATTCAACACCTGGCAGGTTCTCTAAATGCTAGGGCGGACAAACTCAGCCATTGATGTCTAGTAGACCACGAGTGGCGTCTCCATTTGGAGTTGGTGCAAGGATTCTTTCAGTAGTGGGGAAACCTTGTTGTGAGCCTCAAGAGGAGAATTTGCAATGTCAAGGTTGGAGTTGCCCAGGCGGATATCAATCGTTTTCTTGTCAACTGGATTTCAGGCCTCCTGCTTGCTTTTCTGCCCATACCACTTCTGCCCAGATTTCTCAAGAAGATCAAGAACAACCAGGCCCAAGTAATCCTTGTGGCTCCGGGCTGGACACAGAGAGTCTGGTATCCCAAGGTTTTTAAAATAAACATTGATCCTCCCATAAGGGTGGCACTTCAGGAGGATTTTCTGTTGCAGCAGCAGGGGAAGGTCCTCAACCGGAACCTGTCAACTCTATGCCTGCATCTGTGGAGATTGAGCGACGACTGTTGACAGCCTTGACCTTCCTTCTGAGGTCTGTAATGTTATTCTGGCAGCTAGGTGTTACTCCACCAAAACGGTATACGCTTGCCGTTGGCAAAAAGTTTGAAAATATTATACAGAGAAGTCTATAGATCCTCTTTCAACTTCTCTGTCTGATGTTCTTCTTTTCATTCTGTATCTTAACCAACAGCGCTCTGCTCTGGGCACTCTTAAGGGCTATCTGTCTGTTTGTTCTGCTTTTCTGCGGCTGCCTGACCAACCCTCTTTATTTAAGACCCCTTTTGTAAATAGGTTTCTTAAAGGGCTTGTACGTATGTTTCCATCTTTGCCTCTCATTATGCCTCAGTGGAACTTAAACCTGGTTGTTACATTCCTGGTCTGTGATCCTTTTAATCCACTTCATAATTGTCCCCTCAAGCTGCCCACTAGCAAAACAGCCCGTCTCGTGGCCATAACATCGGCCCTGAGGGTGAGTGAGCTGCAGTCCTTGTCATCCAAACCTCCGTATATTCCACAGTGTTTCCTGATAACCTAGTGCTTCGCACCAGTCCCTCTAAAGGTGGTGAACCCATTTCATTTTGGGCAGACTGTCACCCTGCCCACCTGCTTTACTCCCCCGCATCCTTCTAAGGCAGAAGAACGACTCAACCCAAAAAGAGTATTGTTGTTCTACCACACAAAAGAGTTCTGGGTGGAGAGGCAACTTTTTGTGGGATAAGTGGGAACAAAGAAAGGTCGGCCAGTACAGAAAAAACGTATTTTGTGTTGGGTCATTCGCTATATAAAAATCTGCTACACACTGACCAAAAAGCAGCCTTTTGACGGTCCCTTCCACCCGGGGTAAAGCTGCAACCATGGCGTTGGCACTTGTCAGGCAGCAACATGGGCATCACTGCACATGTTTGCAAAACATTATGCTTAGACAGTCAGGTCTGCCGAGATGGACATTTCGCCCGATCAGTCTAGCAGGACTTCCTAGTGTAGAAAATGCGTCCGCTGCCAAGGGTGGTATGGCTTGGGTATCTATTCAGAGTTAAGTAATCTGTAGCTAGAAGTCCCTATCAGATGAACAAGTTACTTACCTTCGGTAATGCATTATCTGGGAGAGACTATGGGCCTCATTTGGACCTCTGCGGTCTTTTTCAAAGACCGCCGAGGTACCGCCGTGCTGAAGACCGCCAGTTCAGGCAGTTTTCCGCCCAGCGTATCATGACTGCTGGCAGCCTTCTGCCCTTTTCCGGACGGAGAGCCGCCAGCAGCCATACTGGCGGTCGGCGGTGAAGTGGAGGCTGCTCCACTGCCACGTCATCAGAACACCGCCCACTGAATCACGTCCCAGGATTCAGCGTGGCGGGGAGCTGGCGGAGGAGCAGCCCCCATGGATCCCGTTCCTTCCCAGAGGATCACCGGACCAGGTAAGGTGATCGTTAGGGGAGGGGGGTGACAATGTGTTGTGTGCATGCATGGGGGTGTGAATGTGAGTGTGTAGAAGGGTTGTGTGAGTCTGTGTATGCATGCAGGGGGTGTGTTGTGTGTATGGTAAATGTGTGCGTATATGTCTGTGTGCATGTATGCGTGTATGTGTGCATGTATGTCTGTGTGTATGTGTAGTAGTTGTGTGTGTGTGTGTGTGTGTGTGTGTGTGTGTGTGTGTGTGTGTGTAGGGGGATGGGGGAGTGTTTGTCAATGTTTTGGGTGGGGAGGGGGGTCCTGCCACCTTTGGGGAGTGGTAGCGGGGTCATGGGTTTCGGGGGAGGACTCTAGGGAGGGGGGTAGGGGAGACCCCTATCAGTGTCAGGGAACGAATTTCCTGACACTGATAGTACCTACCGCCATGGATTTCATGGGGGTACAGAACCCCATGAAATCCATGGCCGTATGCAGGGTCGTGATACCGCCTGCGGTCTAGTGACAGTCACCGGGCTGGAGACCGAAGTCTCCAGCCCAGCGGTCGTTGCCACCCTGGCAGTCGGAGTGTAGAAGTGGCGGTTTGGCATGGCGGTAATTTTTTTTTTACTGCTGGCCTGTTTGCGGTATTACCGCCACTTCTACACTGACTGCCAGGGTTGTAATGAGGGCCTATATCTAGCTGCAGATTCCTTACACCCACCCGTGCCTCCCTGCTTTGCAGAATCATTTGCTAGGGTTAGGGCAATCCCTTTCAGGGCCCTAGGTTGGGCACACAATTGTCAGTTCATTTCATGGCTCTGTGCTCCTGGCGTGGAAAGTCATGAAAAAAGTAACTGACGTCCGCATGCCTGGGTGGTGCCTATATAGGTGACCGTGACATCCCATCCGACAACGCCACGAGGAACCAAATAAAGCCATCCAATGGTATACGCAGGGGTACTGCTCAAACAAAAGTCTCTGGATCCAGTCTGACTCCTGGGAAATTCAAATCTGCAGCTTTATATAGCCTCTACCAGATAATGTGTTACTGAAGGTAAGTAACTTGTTCATCAATACATGCACCCAGAGGGTACCTTAGAGGCACTCCCTTAAAACCTGACTGGTCCTGACCAACCTGCCACCACAGACACGTTTGTGACCCCCTGGGGATGAGAGCCTATGCTCTCTGATGTCGAAAAAATGCTTGCTCTGGCAGGATGTGTTGTCACCTCGTGCAAACAGGATGACTGCTAAACAGCATGTCAAGGCAGGAGGCTTCAAAGGGCTCCACGCCTTTCAATCAGTCAAACATTTATAGAGCCCTTAGGGTTTGGAGGCGCTTGTAACTACTGCATGGTTGTAACTCATTTGAACATCTAGGTCTTGAGTTCTCTTCTGAATTGATGGAGAGATGTCGCTGTCCTTAGATGCAGGGGAAGGGAGTTCTATGTCTTTTCTACCAGGTGCGGAAAGTAGCTTCCTCCACTTTTGGATCGACTGATCCATGGGTGTGTCTGCAAGGAAGCAGGAGGCAGTCTGGTTGGTTGGTGGAAGGTCAGTCGTTTGTTGGGGGTATGCTGGTCCTTTGTTGTGTTTGGCTTTTTAGGCGTGGGTCAGCATCCTCCCTGGTATCTCTTCTACATCGTGAGCCAGCATAGTTTCCTGAGGTGGGGTGTGTAGGAAAGTAGCATCTTTCTGGCATAGTTGCCCCACTTTTTGCCTTATGTCAGTATGTTTAGACTGCAGTACACTGGGATCCTGTCAACCAGGACCCCAGTGTCGGCGTGCTCTCTCCTACATTTTGTTGTATGGTAACTTTTACATCTCAACATTGGCTTATACTGGTGCACCTATGTAAGCCCCTAGTATATGGTACTTAGGTACCCACGGCATTGGTACACCAGGGGCCCCCCATGGGCTGCAGAATGTATTGTGCCACCCTTGGGGGGGGGGGGGCATACAAACTGTGACTACAGGCCTGCCATTGCAGCCTGTGTGAAATGGTGGATGCACCTTTTCACTCTTGAAAAGGTTTGCCTTATATCATGGTGACTGCACTCTGACCCTGTAAGTCACCACTAAGGTGGGGCCTCCAGCCCAAGGGTAGGGTGCATGGGTCTAAGTGTGAGGGCACCCCTGCATAAGCAGAGGTTCCCCTACAAGCCCCAGACTAAATTTCCTGGCCTTTGTAACTGCGAGGAAGCCATCTTAAGGTATTTAGTAGACACTGGTCTACACCAGTTGTCCAACTACATAATGGCTTCACTGATCATAGGCATGTTTGGTATCAAACATGTTGGAATCATGCACCTAGCCTAATTCCAGTGTTAGTTGCATGATACCATGTACGCTGCAGTTTCCCTAGGGGATCCTCCAAAGTCTGCTTATACAGCCTTGTTGGGTCTGCATTCCAGCCCATACTGCTGCCAAACCCAGACACTGCTCTTCCCTTCTGCTGCTGATTCCATCTTAGGCAGGGGAAGACAGAACAAAGGATTTCCTGCAAGATAGAGGTGTGACCACTCTTCTTTAGAAATAGGTGTCTATTGGCTGGAGTGTGGGGGGTGCCCCGAGCGCCACCCGACTGCTTTGAAGAGCACATTTGTTGCCCTCATTGCATAAACCAGTTTGCACTAGAGCCGGATCCCCCCAGTTACCGCTCTGTCGTGAAACCACACAAAGGACAGGGGAGTGACCATCTCTGTCCAGCTCCTCCCCTAGGGAGATGCACAGACCTCTGCCAGGTGGCCACTTGATTCTACCATCTTGGAAATACGATGAGCAGAAGCCCCTGGGAGCACCTGACTGGTTAGTCCAGCTGAGTGACATCCCTGACCCCCTCTGATAGGTGGGTCACTGCTGTAAGTGCCCAACTCCCTTAAGGAACCATCTGAAAGACACTTCTGCAACCTGGACACCGGAACCACTCCTATTCTTTGCTGGAACCAATAGCAAGACTGTAACCTGTAGGCGGGCTCCTACTGCAGCTTTTGTTTCCAATTTCTGCAAAGACTTCTTCGACCCAATGGCCCTGCATCCTCCAGAGTCACAGGAACTCTGCTTTCACTTAGGAAAGCAAGAAGGAATCTCCCTTGGAGAGAAGTAGTCACTCCTCTGCATCTGCAGGCACCTCAATGACGACGACCGACTTGTGGATCCTTCTGTCCCACGGACTCTTCGGGGCTCTACAATATGGGTGGTGGTTCTGTTGCTCTCCAGAGGTCTGACCCATCTTCCTTGCAGTTGGGAAGCCTGTGGTCCCTCTCTGGCTCTGCTTGGCAAGAGTCCCTGTGCACCGCATCTGCTTGTTGTTTCAAAGACTTGTTGGCTCTTCAGTCCGAAGACCTCCTGGCTCCAAGAAGTTCCGGCCTCCAGCACTCTCCAACTCCAAGAATGACACCCTCTCTGTAACGTATGGGATGTGGGCATCCCTCTTTGCTGTGCTGTTGAGGCCTCCCTGTGACTCCTACGTGCTGCGGACTGACCCTGACCTACCTACCAAGGTTGGGTCACCTGGACCTTGCTGGTCCTCACAAATCTGCTTCCCTGCATTCGGTTAGGCCTGTTGGTGAACTCGCTGACCAGTGACCCATCTGCAATTCGATGACTGGCCTGGGACACCTCATGGACAACTCCTTGGATCTTCCTACATTGCCTGGAGTCCACAGCTGCACTTCTTCGTCCAACAGGAAAGCATCTCTGAGAAGGGTGGACATTGCCCTCCTGCACCACCTGGGTGGTCTGGACTCGGTCCCCTCTTTTCTTAGGTTCTCTTCTTCAGGAATCCCCATGCCTGGGTTTCACCGACCTGGTCCACGGGTCACGACAGCAGCTGGACAACTGAGGTCCCACATTGACTTCAATGGGAGGCTCCAACACAACTTCACCCCTATGCACCTGCGCTCCCTGGTGCAGGTACTCCACTGTTCTGGGTATCCACGGGTGGGGCACTATCCAACCTCCCTTGTCCCAATGGGTTTCCTCTGGGGCGGGTCCTAAAGCGCAGAAACTCCAGTATATTTTTGTATCTCTGGTTAGGCGATAAACAAAAGTTAGTGTGCGTTACAATAAATATAACCTATTTTTCTACCACTGGTGTGGTTATTTCCTGTGTGTACATCACTGACTGACCTGTGTGGTATTTCCAGCCGCTTTACACCCTCCTGGATAAGCCTTAGCTGCTCTCCACAGCTACCCTCATGAGAGCACTGGTTATTTAGAGCTGCCTACACTACCACTGAAGGTTGCCTGGACTCAGTATAGGGTGCCTCACCTATAGGTGTGCACCATATACAGACCCGGCCTCCTAAAGTGTGTGATGTGGGTCCTTCTGTGCGGGTCGAGGATGAGTCTCACTTCTGCGTTCTGAATTGTGTGTATCCTCTTCTGGAGGTGGGCTGTCATTCCTATATAAAGTTAGTTTCCATAGTCCAGCCTGCTGGTGACAGTGGTCTGTGTTTCTGGTGTTGACTGGGAGCCACCTAAAAATCTTATGACCCATGCAAAGAATGTGAAAGCAGGCCCATGAGTCTGCGTTGACTTGTTTTTCCATTGAGAGCTTGTTGTCCAGGATCATGCTGAGGTTGCAAGCATGGTCTCTTGGGGCTGGTGGTGGGCCAAGACTTTCTGGCCACCATGTGTCGTTCCACATTGAGGTGGTATTCCAAAAGATGAGGACTTTTATCTTGTCTGTGATGAGTTTCAGACAGTTGTGTCTCATTCATTTGGGGCATCCATCATGCAGATGTGGAAGTTGGCTCTGGCAGTGGAATTGATATTCGGTCAGGGAGTGATGAGCTGGATGTCATCAACGTATGAGATGATTTTGAGTCTGTGTGATCTGACAGTGTACGTCAGAGGAGTCATGTAGATGTTGAAGAGGGTGGGCCTGAGTGTTGAACCTTGGGCAACTCCACAGATGAATTTCTTAGGCTCTGATGTGAACGGTGGGAGATGGATCCTCTGGATTCTTCCAGAGAAGAATGATGCTATCCATTTGAGGGTGTGTCCCTGCATCCCGATGTGGTGGAGTCTGTTGATCAATATGTGAAGAGATACAATGTTGAAAGTGGTTGGGGTCTGAGGCTGAAGGCTTCGTCAGGGAGTCCAGAACTGGTGAAACCACAGTGGACATGTGCTCTGGAGAGCTGGGGGACGTTGTTGACACCAAAGGGTCCACTTCAGCTCGGGTCGGCGGCTAAGGGTGCAGTGGTTGCTTTAGATGACTGGTTTCTCAGTGGCTGGGGGAGAGTGAGGCCTGCATGCGACTTCAGGGAGTCCAAGAGGGGTGAAACCACAATGGACTCGGACTCTGGACAGCTGGGAAACCTTGCTGGCACTGGAGGTCCACACCCACACAGGTCAGTGACTGCGAGTATAGTTATGTCTTCAGTTGTCAGGTCTCTGTGGTTCCAGAGGCTGAAGATTCCTTGATGTAGAATTGGCTGGGGAGCAGGTCTGCTGCTTACAGAAGACCTGAGTCTTTTCGAAGGCAGACAGTGCTCCCAGGTTTCTGGAGGTTCAGCTGCAGGACAAGGCGTCTTTTGGTGCAGAGTCCGTCGAGGAGTGCTGACAGGTCGGTGGGGTTGGTACCAGGTCAGCTGCTGCTGCTTCTTCTCCTCTTCTGCGGGTGCGTCTCTTTTTTGTTCTTTTTTTCTTAGGTCGTCAGGATCTGAGTTCTAGGGTTCAGGGCTGCAACCTAAATACTCAATTTAGGGATGTTACTGGGAGTGCCAGTTAGCAGCCAATGGGTTGCCCCCCTTTAGGGTGATTACATCCTTTCTATGACCACTTCCGTAGGGAAGTGGGCATAACCCTGACCCTAGTGGCCTAAATCCTTCCAAACCAAGATGGAGGAATTTAAAAAGTGGTGTCCACTTCAACTCGTCCACCTTAGGGGTGGGACTTGCATGAAGTGGGCACATCTCCTAATTTTTTTCCCGCCTGTTCCGCCACCAAAAGTGGGTTCAGGACAGGGGAGTTGGTAATCTCTGCCATTTGGAGAGACTTGCGTCGCCTTACGAAGGTAGCTAGGCCTTTGATGCTCCCCACCCTGGAAAGTCCATGCTGCCTGATGGAGGTGCTGACACCCTGGCCCAGTGTAGGCCTTTGTCTCTAGCCACTGAGAGCGCTGGCTCTCACTTTGTGTGTGTCAGAAGCGTAGCTAGGGTGGCTGAACTGGTCTGGACCAGTCAGTTAACACATTAGGAGTTGGTAGGTTTTCAGGGAGCACCTCTAAGGTGCCCTCTGGGTGCATGTATTGGTGAATCCAAAACTAGCATCAGTGTGGGCTCACCAATACGAGATGTTTGGTACCAAACTTCCCTGTCTTCAGTGAAGCCATCATAAAGCTCGGGAACTTGTATTTACCAGTGTCCAGCACATGTATTAAAAAAGGCTTCCCTGGTCACTCACTATGTCTGAGAATCGAGAAAGACATAGCAGCGGCATATCTGCATGTGCAGATATGCCCTCATGTAATATAATGCACCCTGCCTTAGGGCTGTAAGGCCTGCTAGAGGGATGACTTACATAAACGACCTGCAGTGTTAGGCAACATGTGCCATGTCATGCTCTCACTGTTGTTTGCACCAAGACATGCAGCCTGACATGGCAGCCTGTCATGTGCTTGGTGAGGGGTCCCCTATGTTGAACAATTTGTGCTGCAGCACTTTGGGATCCTCTCTAGTACCCTAGGCTCTAGGTACCCCAGCTACCATTTACTAGGGACTTATATAGGGTGCTAAATGTTTTGCCAATAGGGGAAAACAACTGTGCAGTTCTGAAGAAAGAGATCTGGCACTGGGGACCTGGTTAGAAAGAACCCTGTACACTTTCAGTTGAAATTACACCAGAAACCAGGCAAAACATGGGGGGTGACCATGTTAAAAGAGGCACTTTCCTACAAGGACTTTTCTGAGTTCATCTCTGATTGTCTTGTTTCCAGGGTGGAAGACGTGGTGGGGGCAAGTGTATATGGATGTCCTCAAGTGCGTGGAGTTCATGATGGAGATGGTGTCTTGCATGGTAAGGAGGCTCTATTTGTTGTGGAAGTGTTCCAGGTTTGTATTCATGGGATTTGCCTGGTTGATATTGTCAGCAGCGGAGGGTTGGAGTACAAAGTTCTCATAGATGGTCAAGGTTTGGAAGAAGTGTGCTAGTGTGTTGCACAGCTCTTGTGAAGGTGTGATGTCAATCTCCGTGGCAGTGGGATTGGATAATTCTTTCACAATGACAGAGTTCCTTGCTTTGGTTGGAGTTGTCTCAATGTGGTTTGCAAGGGTGTTTTTTTGTTTCTTTCAGGAATAGATGGTACTGTTTGAGGGCTGTCTTGAAGGTGATGCAGTGTTCTGCTTTCTTGCTAGAGCTCCACTTCCTTTCTAATTGCCGGCTGATGCACATGGCATTTTCAGTTCTTCGGTGAAGCAGCTGACTGTTTTGGTGAGGGTGATTGTGTCTATGCATTCCGCAGTACATTGGGAGAAGTTCTGTGCTACTTAATCTGGGTCGTGTATTCGGTTTGGGAGGTGGAAGCCAGGAGCGCTGTTCCACTGGTGGTCTGATATCTTTTTCCAGTCTCTACGTGTGGATCTGCGGCTCACGGTTTCTGTTTTGTGGTTCTTGATATGGTGAAGTGGATGCTGTAATAGTGTGTTCAGGTGACCTGTGTGGCATGGTTGTGTTAGGCTGTGTTGCTGGAAGTGAAAATGTGGTCAAGAGTATGTCCTGCGATGTGGGTGAGGTCACTGACCAGTTGCTTGAGACCGATGTTGTTCATGCTCTCCAGGAGGTCAGTTGTGTTGATGTTGCTGGGGTCGTCGAGGTTGAAGTTGAGAATCCCCTAGGAGTGTGTAGTGCTCTCAGTCGATGGTGTTTGGGACGATGAGGTCCAGGATAGCGTTGCAGAAGCTGAGGCGTGGTCCAGGTGGTCTGTAGGCAAGGGTGCCTCTGCTGGTGCTCTTTCTGTCTATGTGCACTTGAAAGTTGAGATGTTCCGTAATCGGGATTGCGTCATCAGGGGTGGTCATGCATTGGATGGCAATTCCACCTCCGTGTTTGTTTGTTTGTCCTGTCTCAGTGTGTTATTTTGTATCCTTCAGTGGTGGTGACAGCGATGTCCGCTGCTGAGGCGGGGTTCACCCAGGTCTCCTGGAGGAAGATGACGTCTGGGGTGAGGGATGGGATTGTGTCCCAAATCTTCATGGCGTGTTTTCTGAGAAATTGTGCATTGAGTAGGATGCACTGGAGGTTGTCTGTGGTGGTTTCGGTCGATGTGGTGGGTGTGGTCATGTTTGTGGTTCCTCTGTTGTTGCTGACTTCTTCTGCACCGCAGGTGAAGCGGCAGTGTCAGCAAGAGAATGGTCCTTTGGTGGTTCGTGGGGATGTGCAGCAGAAGTAGTTGTTGAGGAGTACAGGGCTCCGAGTTCAGCGGCGGTGTAGCTGCTTAGGTTGGAAGAGCTAGGGTTCCTGGCACTACACAGAGGGGGACAGACGGGCTTGTCTTTGGCATGCCAGGGGCAGCCTTTATAAGTATTCCTAGGAGGTAGAGGGTGGCTGGGCAGGAGGGGAGGTTATTGAAGCGGCACAGGGAAAAAACGGCAAATAAAGCAGGCCCAAATTAAAATGGGGAGAAGAATTGAAATAAAAGTTTAATAAATGAGGGCACATGAACAGCAGTTGCAGTGCAGAAAAAATACACTGAACAGATGGGGCACAAATATGATAGAGATTCACAATGAGGGCACGAAGACTAAACAATGCAGTCAAAATATGGGGGTGCGACATCAAAACAACTCACAAATGTGGGCACAACAATTCAAACTGAGGGGAGACCTGGGGCAGAACCGCAGTGAGCTTGAGTCTGTGGTGGTCCATCTGAGCTACGAGGAACAACAGGAGGAGAACAGCTATCTGGACTGCAGAGAAGGTCGAGGGCTGCCTTTGATATAGGACCCTGGCTTCCCCGAGACAGAGGAAATACCGCCTCCTGCACAGGGCCCATTTGGCACAAGGACAGGCGGGAAAATTAGCTAGTCGGGACTTGTTTTCACCCTCAGTACCAGTACCTGGGATTCCAGACCCTTCTGGCAAACAAGGCTTGTTGTGCCCCGCCCAAACACCAGGGCCTAGGAAGAAGATCGACCTGTACATCGAGGGACTTCAGGGACAGTAAGACCCACATTGCAAGTGGCCCAGCTGTCCTGTTTGCCCCTTTTCTGCAGAACCAAGACAAAGAGTGAGGCTCCGACTGCCTCATCCTGACACCTCAAAGTATCATGCACCTGCGCCCCACAGCCTGAGTCCGAGGGAGGTGATGGGGCCAATGTGGTCCTGAGACCCTCAAAGGCTGAACCCACTGCACCTGAGCCCCACTGCCCGAGGACAAGTGGACCAATGGTTTCCCTAAGTGCTCAGGCATCTCAAGGACCAGCCCCCTAATCCCTGCTTGCAGCCTCTTTTTGACTGGACCTTTTTCCATTAAAGTGAGAGGGTCACCCGATGCCGTAGTGCACCTCTGAACCTGGGCACCTCAGTGCCTTCCAAAGTGACCTGTTGATGCTGTCTTGAACCTTGCCCCATACTTACTTTAGCTCCAGAAGAACAGTCCTGTAAGTCGTTGATACATGCCCAAATTCTTTTTTTTTTTCCCTGTAGGCAACCATTAGGGCACCTGTAGCTGAAAAGCACCTCTGCACCTGGATGCCCCAGAGCTGACCAAGGTGACCTGTGGGGCTGCCTTGGACCTTGACCCATACTCAGTGTAACTACTGAAGACTGGTTCTGTAAGTCGTTGCTCATTGCCTGATGCAGTATATGTTCCTTTTCCCATAGGATAACATTAGGGCACCTGACACTGAAAAGCCCCTATGCGCTCGGATGCCCCAGTGCCTTTAGAAGTGACCTGTTGGTGCTGTCTTGGACCTTGGCCCCATACTCACCTTAAGTCCAGGAGAAGTGTCCCATAAGTTGCTGACAGGTGCCTGAATGCAGTATATGTTTGTGTTATTTTATAAATTAGTGTTAGATTTCTTTAATCAGTTTGGCACGTATTGCCTATGTGTGTGCAGTAAATGCTTAGCACTACCCTCTGATAAGCCTACCTGCTCACCCACACTACCACAAAAGAGAGAATTTAGGTGATCATTTTTTGCCTTTGTCTGCCAATTGGGGTTGCTTGGATTTTTAATGATTTGGTCCACTAAATAAAGAGCCAGCTTTCTACACTTGGTTAGATTTTTTTCGCTACTGCCAAGAATGTGCAATGTCAGCAGGTCTGTCTGCTGGAGTTTCCAATGCAGCTCTCACTCAGCAACTCTTTTCGTATCAAGTGAAGCTCAGGCCACCTATACTACTTTCTGATCATACTACTCGTACCCAGAGTTCTCAAGAACATCAGAAATGACCAGGCCCAAGTCATCCTTGCAACTGGACATGGAGAGTTTGATACCCTTAGCTGTTAAGGGTCAGGCTGCTCCTTCAGGAGTATATTCTGTTGCAGGTGAGGTTGAGCGACGAGAGTTGTCAAATTCCAACCTTCCTCCCGAACTCTGCAACATTATCTTAGGGAGCCAGGCCTCCCTCCACTAAGACGGTATACGTCTGCTGTTGTGAAAAATATGTGGCACAGTGTACAGACAGGCAACTGGACCCCCTTTTGCCATCTTTCTCAGGTACTTCTTTTGATCTTTTCTCTTGCCTAGCAGTGCTCTGCTTTGGGGACTCTGAAGGGCTATCTTTCTGCCATTTCTGTTTTTCTGCTGTTGCCTGAGCAGCCATCCCTCTTCAAATCACCTGTTGTACTTTTATTATGACTCAGTGGGACCTCAGTCTTGTGCTAATATTACTGATGTGCGTTACCTTTGAGCCATTTCACAACTTCCCTCTAATACTACTTACCATCAATACTGCCTTTATATGGCGGTAATGGTCCCTAGCGAGTCAGCAAGCTTCAGGCCTTGTCATCCAAGCCTCCTCATCTCACAATCTACCAAGACAAACTGGGGCTTCGTATGAGAGCTTCCTTTCTTCTTAAAGTGTTTACTCCTTTTCATGCAGGCCAATCCATCGCTCTGCCTACTTTTTATGTTCCGCCACATCCTTACAGGAGGAGGAGTGACCCCATCGTCTGGACCTGAAAAGGGTGCCCTTGTTCTACCTTGACTGCACATGAGAGTTCCGGGTGGACAACCGACACTTTGTGGAGTATGTCAGAGTGAAGAAAGGACGGGCCAGGCAAAAGCAGACCATCTCCAGATGGATCGCGCTCTGTATCTAAATTTGCTACACATTGACCATAAACCACCCACTGAGGGTTTGCATACTCATTCCACCAGAGTTAAAGCTGCGACCATTGTATTAGCATGTAGAGTTCTAGTCCTGGAGAGCAGCAAGTTATTTTGTGGGTCTCCTTGTGCACGTTCACAAAACACTACTGCTTGTACAGTCAGGTTTGTCAAGATGGCGTTTTGCCTGCTTGGACCTGCAGCACTACCTTGTATGAAATTGGACCGCAGACCCACCTCAGGGAATGGTATTGCTTGGGTACCTCTTCTAAGGTAAGGAATCTGCGTCTGGGAGCCTCTATCAGATGAACAAGTTATTTTCAGTAACACCTTATGTGGTAGAGATTCTGTCTAGCTGCATATTCCTTATGGACCCACCCATCCTCCCCTCTATGAATGGATTTCAAGGGACAGTGTTACTCTCTTTCAGGGCCCTAGTTTTCCACACCATTAGTCAGTGTTCTCCATGGCTCCATGCTTCTGCTGTTGAAAGTTGCAAACAGAAACTGACACCTGTGCACTGGGGTGGAGCCTATAATGGCACTGTGCACGTCACTTTCAGTGTACGCTACGCTAAGTGGAACCAAATGATGCCTATAGGAAGCTGGCTCTGTGTATACTATATCAAAATGAGATATAGTGTGCACAGAGTCCAGCAGTTCCCCAGTGGTTTAACAGAGGCTAAAGTACATAATGCTCTCTCTTGTGGTAGTGTGGTCGAGCAGTTAGGCTTATGAGAGGGTAGTGCATAGCATTTGTTGTACACACACAGACAATAGAAGAAGCACGCACTCAATGACTTAACTTCAGACCAGTGGTTTTTATATAGCAAAAATATATTTTCTTAATTTATTTTTTAGACCACAAGATTCAAGTTGCAGGTAAGTACTTCAATAGTTTCGTATTTCACACATGTATCAACAGTACTTTGTTTGAAATCGGTAAGTTATGCAGTTTTTGAATTATTGTCAATAATCTGTTTTAAAAATGGACACTGCAATTTTCAGAAGCAGTTCCTTGGGGGAAGAAATGTTAGTTCGATTTTCAGGTAAGTACAACACTTAAAGTATTGGTCCCTGGGTTTTAGGAAGTCCACTGGTTGGGGCTCATGTTAACCCGAAACACCCACCACCAGCAACACTGGTCCGGTCGGGTGCAGTGGTCAAAGATGGGCATCTTTAATTTGGGCTCCTATGGAGACGGGGTACTCGGAATCAGGTCTGCCTGCAGGTAAGTACCCGCGACTCGGCGGGCAGACCAGGGGGATTAGAGAAGCACTGGAAGGGCCACAAGTAGGCACCAAACACACACCCTCAGTGAAATAGGACATCAGGCTTCCTATGCTGGTCTATGATGGGATCCCGGGGGTCACTCAGAGGCAGCAGGTGAGGTCCGGCGGGGTGTCTCGGGCACACCACCGGGTGGATAGGGAGGAGGGTCGCCTGCTGAACATTGCTGCACCGGAGGTCGGGTTCTCCAAGGCCTGGGAGCTGTGGGTGCAGTGTGTTTTTAGGTGTTGGAAATCTTAATCTGGAGCTTCGTGGTCAGGGGGGTCCTCAGGATTCCCTCTTCAGGCGTTGTCGTGGAGGGATGGAGATGTCCACACGCGGTGGGCGCTTGCTCGCAATCGCCTGGGAACCCTCTCTAGCTGGGTGGACCACCTGGACACGGTCCGTGGGTGTCCGGTGCAGTCCTTCTTCTTCTTGTCAGGTCGCCAGGAATCTGGTGAGCGGGGTTCAGGGAAACCCTTGAATACAAGATTTAGGGGCGTGATTGGGGGTCAGAGGGCAGTAGCCAATGGGTACTGTCCCCGAAAGTGGCTACACCCTCCTTGTGTCCACTCCCTGTGTGAAGAGGGGCACATTCCTATCCCTATTGGTCCCTGATCTCCAAACCAAGATGAAGGATTCCGCATCACTTCAGCTCTGGACACCTTAGGGGAGGTCCCAGCTGAAGTGGTCACTCCTCCTTGTTTTTCCTAAGTTTCCCACCTAAAGTGCCGCCAAAAGTGGGGCTTTGTCCGGGGGCGGGCAGCTCTGCTGGCTGGAGTGCCCTGGGGCACTGTAATCCGAGGCTTGAGCCTTTGAGGCTCACCACCAGGTGTTACAGTTCCTGCAGGAGGATGTGTGAATCACCTCCACCCAGGGAAGGCTTTGTTTCTGGACTAAGAGAGCAGAGAAGCCCTCACCCCATGGGGTCAGAACCTTGTCTGCTAGTGGCAGGCTGGCACAGACCTGTCAGTCCTACACTAGAGGATTGAGTAAAATACAGGGAACATCTCTAAGATGCCTTGTGTGTGTGTGTGTGTGTGTGTGTGTGTGTGTGTGTGTGTGTGTGTGAGAGTAAATCCAACACTGGCATCAGTGTGGGTTTATTGTGCTGAGAAGTTTGTTACCAAACTTCCCAGTGTTCAGTGAAGCCATTATGGATCTGTGGAGTTCGTAATAACAGACTCCCAGACCATATACTTAATATGGCCACATTGCACTTACAATGTCTAAGAATGGACTTAAACACTGTAGTGGCATATTGCTAATGCAGCTATGCCCTCAACTGTGTTATAGTGCACCCTGACTTAGGGCTGTAAGGCTGGCTAGAGGGGTTACTTACCTGTGCCACAGACAGTGTTTTGTGGGCATGGCACCCTGAGGGGGATGCCATGTCGACTTTGATTTTTTCTTCCCACCAACACACACAACCTACAATGGCAGTGTGCCTGTGTTTGGTGAGGGGTCCCTTAGGGTGGCATAACACATGCTACAGCCCTTAGAGACCCTCTCTAGTCATAGGACCCTTGGTACCACTGGTACCTTTTTACAAGGGACTTATCTGTGTGTCAGAGGTTTGCCAATTGTGGAAACAATGGTACATTTTTAGGAAAAGAACACTGGTGCTTGGGCCTAGTTAGCAGGATCCCAGCACACACTCAGTCAAGTAAGCATAAATATCTGGCAAAAAGTGGGGTGAGGGGATGTAACTGCAACAAGTGCCAGTTTCCTACAATGTCACATACCGGTTTGAAAGGAACTGCTCACTTAAATATCCCCAGCATTCACTCCAAGGGAGATTCCTTCTTCTTTCTTGTGCAGACTGGAGACTTGCCACATTCAGAGGATGCACAGCTAGGGAAATGTTGCAGAAGCTGGAAGGAGCGTGGAAACAATGTTGCAAGAAGAGTCTTTGTCGTGGATGCAGATTGTCGGTTCCTGGAGGATCCAGTCGCAGTTCCAGTGGCCAGAATTCAAAGTAGAGGTTGCAGAAGAGTCCTGCTGGAATCTTGCTAGCTGAATCTGAGGACCTGCCCAAGAGGGAGACCCTAAATAGCCCTCGAAGTGGGTTTGGTCACCTAGCCAGGGGACCACCTATCAGGAGGGGGCTCTGACATCGCCTGCCTGACCTGGCCACTCAGATGCTCTCAGAGGCCTCTGCCCACCTTGGATTCAAAATTACAGAATCAAGAGACCCTCTGGGGGAGCTATAGGCACCACCCCTTGGGGTGGTGATGGACAGGGGAGTGGTCACTCCCCTTTACATTGTCCTGTTTCTCGCCGGAGCAGGGACTGGAGGTCGCTGAACTTGTGCACACTGGTTTATGCAATGAGGACGCCAAATATACTCTTCAAAGCATACCAGTGGCTTGGGGGGGGGGGGGGGGGGTTACCTCTCCCAAACCATGCAACACCCATTTCCAAAGGGAGAGGGTGTTACCCTTCTCTCCCAAAGGAAATCCGTTGTGCCTGCCTTCCTGGGCTTGAGCTGATCAAGCAGCAAGAGGGCAGAAACCTGCCTGAGGGGTGGCAGCAGCTTGGGCTGCCTGGAAAACCCCAGAAGGCTGGTAGGAGCAATGTTGGGGGTCCTCTAAGGAGCCCCCAGAGTGCATGGAATCCTACTTCCAATACTTGCAACAGTATTGGGGTATGATTCCAACATGTTTGATACCAAACATGCCTAGGTTCCGAGTTAACATTATGTAGCTGGACATAGGTAGTGACCTATATCCAGTACACGCGTAAAATGGTGTCCCCGTACTACATAGCGAAAGGCCCTGCGACATACTTGCGAAGCTTCAGTATACTCAAAAAGAAAAGGTGCAACAGGCAGCAAGAAAAAAGAATGAAGCATCCTTCCAGACTTTTCATGCCTCATATTTTAATCTGTCTTACATGCCTTTGTGTAGAGACGCTCAAATTTCAGTCTAATTGAGAAGATAGAAGCTCAAAAAGTAAGATTTAGATGGGCACCCATCACTTTGGAATACCCTCAGATTATGGAGACGACACCTGCTATTTCATGGATGCAGCAAAGTTTTAGAACTCCCACACGGTAGTGCTGAAAGCTCAAAATACACAGACAAAGGGCTAAAGGGCAGATTAGGCACAAACCAGAGCCGTAGAGAGGGAGAGGTTGTTGCAGCAAAAGTGAAAATAGCAACCAGGTCCACTTGGAACAGTTGAAGACTTAGTAGAGACCAAGAACATAGAGGAGTCAAGAAAACTGCAGCCACAATGAGAAGTGCAACAAATGCTGTTGAAAGGTGGGATGCCCTCTGTGATCTCGAAATGGAACAGTGTAGATGGGAAAGGGGACAATTGGTGAAGCTCGAATGAAAATAACTGATACTACTATAGACTCAGCTATTGTTTAAGCCCGAAAAGGAGAAGCTTCATTATTGATTGGTAAGCTGGGGAAGTGACGAGGAGCATCGTGCTTACCCCGTAAGTCTGACTATGACTGTTGCCTTGGTTGTTTCACACAGCCAGGCTATATTGTAGGGTTGAGTCGGATTGCTCCTTGGCTTTCCCACAAACCTTTGACCTACTGTCTCCATTGTGTTATCTTTATCAGCCGTGTAGGATGGTTAGAAGTGAGCCATAGGAATCTTCGATTGTTGCCTAACCTGATACATACAATTGACTCTGGCTGGTTTTCTGATGTTTGCTTTTGTTGGGTTGTTCTAATGGAAAGGAAACTCCAAAGCTTACTCTGAAAACTGCATTACAGATGAGGGATACAGGTACATGAACACATCACTCTCTAATGTTTGAAGTTGGTCAGTTTGGTACAGGGCTTTAACTGAAAAATGTATTTATTATTTCCCTGAATGCAAAACATCTAAATGCCCCTGTGAGAGAAAAATGGTCTGTGCTTAAGAAGTGGTGGTGCTATCGACTGAACTATGACAGAATAATGTTTATTGTATGCATTGATGATAAAATGGTTGACTCGCTGGATGACTGTGGACAGACTTATGACCACCTTTGAAGGTTCTTCTAATGTATTAACTCAGGTAACGAGGTGATTGGCATAGGTAATAGAAAGGCACAGTCAGTAGCTTCAAACTTAACCTGGCGGATTACAAAATGTTGCAGAACACTTCTCCACCAAGCTTGCCCTTGTTGCTCTTCATTCAAAGTCTGATGTTTTATGAGGACTGATATATTATATGTTAACTTTTTATTTTATGTTTTAATTGCTTTACATATTTTTAAAACTTATAAAAAGGAGTTTCATTACACCAGTTTCAAATGTCCAACTGTTTTCTTTGTAATAAGCCTATATTGTAACCAATACTTTGTTGCCAAGCTAAGAATATATGATTCTGATCGCAACCTTGCTTTCAATATTGTGATTTGTGGCTTCAAAATGTCTCGGTGGAGTCATTAAATCACTTCCCTTTTTCGGGCTCACCGTTGACAGTATCATGACTTGATAGACAGGTAATTTCACTTTCATTCTACAGCAGATGCTCATAAAGGGTAACTCATATGTGTCAAAACATAAATAAAATAAATTGCTGCCAATCAAGAATGTCAAAATTACATTAATCTACATTTCTCTCTGGTGTTCGCAATTTGAGTTTCTCTTTCTAGAAAGGTTTGATTCTTGACCTGAAAAAAGACTAGATGAAAATTCAAAGCATTGCTTATTTGACACTTTAACAATGTTTTTGCAGATCGCATACATGAAAATGTGGCTTTGGAAACATTAAGGCAGCAGCAGCAAGCAAGGTTACAACAGTGGAATGAGCATAATGCCTTCCTGAGTCAGGGTAACATAGCGTTTTCACACCACCACCCTCCTCATTTGCAGCACCTTTCCCAGCAAACAATGGGCATGCCTAGGCCGAATTGGAAACTTGGCAATAATCCCGAAGATGAGACAGAAGGAGGATGTTCAAGGTATTTGTAAACTGTCGGATTATTTATACATGTTCAAAGCGGAAGTTTACAGATTAATTTCTTATAAACATGCCTAAATGTTAATCACGTGGAGCCTTATCCTCAAAAATGCTTTTCATATTAATTTGATTTTATATGGCATTTTTTTTCAAAACTGCTGTGGCTTTCATGAAAATGGAACATATTATAATAAACGCAATATCTAAATAACATTTAAATGGATATGGTTAGTAATAAGCGTGCGTAGTTAAAATGAAGGGTATCAATTGCAGTCTTTATTGATTTAGTTTAGTTCATATGCTTTCCTAAGGAGGAAAACATTTATTTTAGAGTTAAGGAATTAGTAAAAAAAAAAAAAAGTTCATCATTAGGAGCTTTGTGAAAGAGCAACACTGAACGAACAGTGACAGAAGGGGAATGTTTGCTTGTGAGTACAATTATGGAGGACATGTGTATGGATTTAAATGCTTTGGCCATGAATTATTGAAGGCCACTGAGTGGCTGCAAGAAGGTTAAGGTTTGCAAGCTAGGAAGAAAATACAAACATCTGTTGTAGCTGGTGCCAATGAAGCAGCAGGAAGTAATAAGAAACCTAAATGCTAGAATATAGCTAGATTATATAATGAGTTGGTTCGCCAGTTTCAGTTTTACCTATTAACTCCTAGGTACCTGACAAGCACCAAACTGTGCAGAAACTCGTATACAATCATTTTTGCTAAAGCAGATTAATTTGCCATCACAATGGAATTACACTTTTCTGATGGATACTTTAATCGCAGAGTCCTAACCTTTTGAAAAACCCCCAAACCTCTTAATATAACTAGAGAACTTCAACAACAGTGCTGCATGTCATTGGGTGGTGTTGTGCAGCTTTGCATTAGCTCTACACAGTCCCAAAGTGACAGAGAGGCATAAAAGTGCTACTCCTGCACTGCGGCGTCAGTTATTTTCTTTCCATGCCTTCCGATGCAGATCCAGAGCGTCTAACGTTTGTCAGCCTTTAATGATTTCCTAAACTAATAGTGTGTTAAGGATTTCCAAAACTATGGGCTTCAAACTGTGCTGAGACGGAAGGAAGTA
This sequence comes from Pleurodeles waltl, assembly GCF_031143425.1. NCBI lineage: Eukaryota > Metazoa > Chordata > Amphibia > Caudata > Salamandridae > Pleurodeles > Pleurodeles waltl. The sequence continues at coordinate 1,044,727,335 of NC_090446.1, read as the reverse complement.
GATTTTGTCAAGGACCTGCATGAGGTATGTCTTTGATGCCTGGGATCCGATTACTAAACTTTGTCATGTGACAGGTGTCCCTTCATGCACCTGATGGCGATCGGGGACCGGGAGGCAAAGCTCTAGATCACTGAATGCAAGAGGTGGTTGTGGTTGAAGCACAGGTCTTGCGCTAATTCAGCCTGGTCTTGGTCACAAGGAAGTTCCTGTAAACAATTCACTTCGTCCTCAAAGTCTTTGAGTAAATTAAAGTCCAAATGCAAATACAAAAAGATAACGCCAGACTCAGCCCTACCCTGCCATTGTAGGTCAAAAGAAGATGTGCAGGGACATCATAATGAGCATTGCACCCCTTCAAAATCCCGAGTTCAGAACTGATTCTTCAGCAGCACTCCCTGAGGTCTCTGGGCTGTCATTGACCCCACAGCAGTTAGAAGCCTTAGTGGAGTCCATGCTGCAAATCTTTGATGCAATTCGACTCCATCTAATGTGCCTTTGGGTCCTTCATTTGAATTACCATCCACCGGTCATCCCCCAACAATGCCTGGCCTCTTGGGACCCATTACTGGGCCCATACCAGCTTCAGTACAGACTTTTACACCAACCTAACGTCTAAACTGGTTCCTGTGAAACCAACAGCGATACTGACCCCTTTTGCATGGATAGCTGACTGGTTCCAATTATGTCAATCCCTGAAACAACATCAGACGGATGTTGTGCTATGAAATCGCAAAAGGGCAGCCAGTTGTTACCGCACCAAGTCTAACTATGAACCTTTACCACAACACAGCTATCATCAGAGGCTCATTCTCTTTTGGGCTCAAATTCTGACCCTGTGCAGCAAACATATACTGTCCCTCACCATGTCGCGTAGGCTCTCATCATCCTAATGAGACTACTGGATTTTGAGCGGCAAGATCGTTCACAGTGTGGGGGACTGAGTCTGACCCACGGTGGATGACACTTTTCACTTTAAATCCGGGTTTTGCTCTGGCTAACTAGCAGTGCCTCATCTCTCCCAAATGGTAGAGACAATTGGGCAGCCGAGCGCATGACATATTCATACTTCTCAGGGAAGTCGTGGTCACTCAGGTCACAACCGGTTCTCTCATACACAGTGCGGTCTCATATATAAATGACAATAGAAGCAGTATACGTTTTAAAGATTGTTTTAATAAAACTACTGCATTTTAGATAGCAAAGCGTGAGCTGCAATAACCAGAACTACACAGCACAGTAATATTAAAATAGTAACGATGAGAGTGAAGCACAAGTATAAAGCTATCATAGTGCTGCTAGGTTATTCTCTAAGTTATATTTTTGAGCACAGCATCTTAAGCGCTAAGCCTGCCTTTCAGGTTCCCCCAGGAGTACATTGACCCTCATACCTGAGCAAAGGCCTGTAATCTGCATCAGCATCTTCAACGGGGCAATCAGCATACAGTTGTGGGTCCCTGGCTGGAATCTTCCTCTTGACGTGTACTAGGACTAGAAAGTGTTTTTATAACTAACACGCAGATGTTCTAAGAAAATATCCCTACGTAAGGATGTGTATTTTCTACGAATGCTGGAGACTAAACCTCTACCACGTTTACCGGCAATGTCCCAGACTGTAGCCTTGACTGAAGCACAGGGCAATCAAGAATGCATTATTTGAGAAAACAGTGCTGAACTAAGCTAAAGAGTGTGATAAAAGAAATTAAAACAAGACCGTAAAAACTGGTTATTGTAAAATAACAGTGCAACGCTGAATAAAATATATCTAGGGCAAAGTGCACAGCGGCCTACTATGTAAAACTAACGTGCATGAAGCTATATTAAAAATGGCTACACTACAACCACTCTGATGATAACAATGAGGAGGGGAATGGGCTCCTCTTCCCCACTATACTATTGATGTATTAAACATGGATTTACAAAATGTTGGTGGGCTAAAACCTTCCCTGGAACAGAGCTTGACTACCCACATGGGCCACAAATGAGGAAAGTGCCTCATTTCCAGTGGTGACCCGAAGAGTAGCTGAAAAGTTATATTTGCAGTTGCACTCTTTTGAAAGAGAAACAAACGTTCTAACACATTCTCCAACCAGAGCAACCGTCACTTGAGCCCTTACTACGATTTAATGATGCCTTCACCAATGCAGTGAGTGCTATGTGATCCAAGCCTTGCTCTTGTTCGCCAGTTAAAAGGCCTGTAATGTAGCTCTGTGACATAGCCCTGCGCTCGGTGATTCGGACTTAGAAACCAAGCACCCTACACCTGAGAGCCTCATTGTGCAAGCTTTCTCTAGCAAGGTCAGCCCTAATTCCTTCCCAACCAATCCTCCAGATAGAGACTCTAAGAGGATTGACACATTTGTTAAAGAATGTTTTCTTCTGCAACTTTGGCCCTTAGGTCATAAATGCATTTTGTTAGCTGGGAAAGTACACACATGGTCTTGGGACATGGCCCAGAAGATCTTGTCAGCCCTCCTAAAGTACCTCAGAGCTTGTCTGGCTCAGAAGATGTAGAATGTCATTCATGCCAGCCTGCCAGTTGCATTGCTGGTGCCATTGACACCAGTATCTTGCTTAGAAGGCACGCTTGGATGAGATTGACCAGATTTTCTGATGATGTGCAAGCCTTCCTAATGGATGTTCTCTTTGATGGGACCAGGCTGTTGAAGGAAAAATGCCCCTTAGTTCTGGTAAAATGTAGAGACAGTCGCGCAACTACACATTGTAGGAAAGTCGCTCTTTTTGGCATGGTTACCGCCACTGTCTGTCAGTGTGTTTAGACGGTTTTCAGTGGTATCCTGCTAACCAGGACCCCAGTGACTGTGCTCTCTCCTTCAAAGTTGGTTACCCTGGTACCTTTTTACATTCCACAACTGGCATGCTAGTGTACCCCTGTAGGTCCTTAGTGTATGGTACTCAGGTACCCAGGGCATTGGTACTCCAAGGGACCCCCTCCAGCTTGCCGCATGTATTATGCCACCAAACTGTGTCTGCAGGCCTGCCATTGCAGTCTGCGTAAAAAGGTGCACTCACCCTTTCACTGCTGGTCACTGCAAGAGGTCACTGAAGTCACCCCTATTGGCAGGCACATTCTGCCCAAACGGCAGGGTGCAGGTCCCTATGTGTGAGGGCACCCATGCAGAGGTGCCCCTACGAACTCCAGTTCCAATGCACTGGACTTTGTAAGTGTTGGGAAGCCATTTTACCCATGTACTGGCCACAGATAACTACCTGTGGGCCAGCTACATAATGGTAACACCAAACCTAGGCATGTTTGGTATCAAACATGTCGTAATCGTACCGCAGTGTCGATGCCAGTATTGGTGACATGATTCCATGCACCCTGGCTGCTCCTTAGAGGGCTGCTCCTTAGAGGACTGCCCTGGCGTGAAACTGAACAAAGAAAAGGGTAGTGACCATTCCCCTGTATATCACCACCACAGGGGTGGTGCCCAGAGATCCACCAGATGGCCAATTGATTCTATCATCTTGGAAACAAGATATGCAAAGGCCCCTGGGAGCATCTGAGTGGTCAGATCAGGCAGGTGATGTAACTGATCCCCTCTGATAGGTGGTTACCATGCACAGTGACCAAACCCCCTTTTTGGGCTATTTAGTGACTCCCTTGCGGGAGGGTCCCCAGATTCGGCATGCAAGACTCCACAAGGACTCCTCTGCATTGACCTCTACTGCTCCTTGCCACTGGACCCACAACTAGACACTTCAGGAACCGAACAAAACTGCAACTCCCAAGACGCTCCCCTGCATCCGCAGGCATCTAAGGCAACGACACCCGGCTGCATGGATCTGCTCTCCTCTAGAACTGCGTGGATCCTGCAACACACGTGGTGGGTCGGAGTGGTCCTCTTGGTCCTGTCTCCCTTCTGTCCAACTTGGGAGACGGTGACCCTTTGCCTCTCCTCCTAGGACGGAATCCCTGTGCACCGTGACTCTTGCAGCAGCCAAGGCTTGTTGACTCCTGCTCTGAGGCATCTTCATGCTCCCAAGTAGCCCCGGCCTTCAGCACTCCATCCTTGCAAGGACAGTCTCTCCTTTGCTGCTCTAGCGACATGGGACTCCTTTCCAGGTGTGCTGACTGGGCCTCACTGCAACTTGCTGTGCCTGCTGCCACTCGGTTGCCTGTGGGGGCTTTGACTGCTTCTGTTGGCTCTCCTGGCTGCTGATGGTTAGCCCAGACACCCCTCCAAGGGTCCAGTCCCCAGGAACTTGCTGGTCCTCTTCAGCTCTGCAACTCCTTTTCTGCCCTAATTTTGCATTTGCCAAGGCTTGTTGGTGGTCTAACTGACTGCTGACCTATCTGCAGTCTGACTGCCAGCGTGGGATATCTTCTGCATGACTCCGGGGACTTCTCTGCAGCTCCTGGAATCCGCAGCTGGTCTTCATCCTCCTTCGTTCACACCATATCTTCTCCCACGGAAGAGTGGGCAGTGGATTCTGCCCTGTCTGGACACTCCATCGTGGACTGGACTCTGTCCCCTTCTTTTGCAGTTCCTCTTCTTCAAGAGTCCACCTTTGGGTTCCTCTGGTATGGTCCTCTTTTTTCAAAGTTCCTTTTGTAAGTCCCCTTGTTCGTCTATGGGAAAACCAGGTAATGTGCCTCTGCTGTCCTGGTAGCTGGGGGTCATCTAAGTACTCATCTTTTGGGGTCCCGAGTTCTCCTAACTCCCTAATAACTATTTCCCATCCTTAGGGTGGGAACCTAACTTCGCATTCCACTACTTTGGTATATGCTTTGATCCTCCCCTAAGGCCTTTAGCTATCTTCCACTTTTTCTTGCCAATGCTTGTTGTTCTTGTATGCTAATTCCTAATACTGATTTTGTGTATATGTAGTGTGCACTTACCTTCAGTTGGGGGACTGTGTGTAAGTAATCTAGTTTAGTGTCTCTATAGTAAAGTACCTTTATTTTTATAACACTGTGTGGTTACTTTCATGTGTGATAAGTTACTGTGTGACTAGTGTGGTATTGCCAGGGCTTTACACTCCTAGGTAAGTCTTGGTTGCTCATCCGGAGCTACCCCAAGAGAGGCCTAGCTTCCTAGACCCTGTTATTAACTAAAACGGGTTTGCCTGGACCTGGTATAAGGAATAAACACCACAAGTATCCACCACACACCAGGCCAGCATCCTACACACATTCTTTGTGGTTATAGACGGTATCAAAACAGTTCTCCCATCGATTCGTAAGATTACGAGGCTGCTCCAGGGGGGTTCCAAACCAGGGGTACAGCAGTCAGTCCAGGCCTTTCTCGAGTATTGTATCTTTCATAGATTTTTATGCTTGAACCATCCTGTTGCCGAAGTGGGAGTCCCACAGTACATTAATATAGCAGTATATATCATTACCATCGGCTCTAATGGCAATGAGCAGTCTCTTTAATAACATATCCATGTACTTTAAAAAAAAAAAAAAAAGGACCAAACTTGAATTATGACCAATCAGGCAACAGGACCCTCTAGAACACTCCCAAGAGAGGATGATTCCCTCAGATTTTCTACCAAACGTGTTGTCGCGTAGGTTGTCATTATCCTAATGAGACTACTGGATTTGGGTGGCAAAATCACTTGGACTGTGGGGGACTGAGTCTGAACCCGCACCATGTGACACCTGTCAGCCTAATCTGGGTTTGTTCCGGCTAACTAGCAGTGCCTCATCTCCACTCGAGAGCAGGGTTGATTGGGCAACTGGGCGCATGACATAAATGACTCATCAGGGGAATCGTGGTCACTCAGATCTCAACTGTTTCTCTCAGTTACATTGGTCTCACGTATCCAAGGACAATCGGAGGCAGAGTAAAGTTCAATAAGGTTTTATTGACATAATTGCATCGTAGATAATAAAGCATGTATTGCAATAACTAGGACGAAGAAGCACAATAAGATTAAAATTGTGACCAGGAGAGTAAAACACAAGAACAACGCTACCATACTGTCACTAGAGTTTGTAAAGATATCTCCTACCTAGGCTATGTTAGAGCACAACATGTTAGGCTGTAATTCCGCCCTTCAGGTTTTCCCTGGGAAGACATCATCCTTCATACCTGAGCAAGAGGCCCATAGTCTACATCAGTAGCTGCAGCGCAGCAATCAGCATACAGTCGTGGTCATATGGCTGGAATCTCCCTCTAACGTACATGGGTCAAAGTAGTGTTTTTATAATAAAACAGCTGATGTTCCAAGAAACCCACGTAAGAGTGTGTATGTTTCTGTGAACATTGGAGACAAAGCATACCACTTTTGCCAGCAACCTATCTTACTGCAGCCTTGAGAAAAGCACAGAGTGAAAGAAATGTCTTGTTTAAGAACACAGTGCTGACCTAGGCGAAGAATAGCTAGATAGAGAAAATAAAACAAGGCCGCAGATGTGGCTACTGTTTATATATTATAACAAAGCTGAATAAAAATATCTAGGTTAAAGTGCACAGCAGCAGGCCTAGTTTGCCAAAAGTACATGTATAAAACTATAGCTAAAATGGCTACACAACAGTTTGGGAGAGAGTCTCCCTGGGCTCTGCCCAGTTTTTTCTTCAGATTTCAGATATTTCACCTACTGATTCAGATTGGATATGGCTGACACACCTAAAAAAAGGATTATTTTGATCATGTTCTACATACGGAAAAAAATAGATTACATATTGATGAACCTCTTAAAGAATGTATATACTGCCTTCATCCTCACCACAAGGTGAAAGAATGCAAGATTTGCCACAAATTTTCATCAAAAACTCTTAACGAGCGAGAAGGCAGACTCTTATTATGGCTACAAAAATCTCAGATCTTAATGTCACTCAGTTTGGACTCTGACTCCTCTACTGTTCCTCACAAAAAATCATCAAAGAGGAAAATATTCCCTGAGGATCAACCTAAGTCTTCAAAGAAAGCCTTAAAGTCTATTCATGAGAATGCCAAAGGCACAACAGGACAAAAGAAGAAAGGCATGCGGCTAGTCAGAGTAGTTCGCATCCTTTCACTCAATTCAGAAAGTCTGTCACCTCTTCTAAACCGCCTTCAGAACCTCAGATGGCAAAATCAGCTTTGAAGTTCTCGTCAAAGGCAACATAGCTGGCGAGGACAAGTACAATAATATCTACTATGGCATCATTGACGACAATGACACTGTCAACGTTCTCCCTGACCCCTATCCCATCGATGATGATCTCATCGACGACAATCCGTACTGTGTCACAAGCATTACCTCAGATGACGGTTTCATCCACTATACTCCCCACAACGGTTTCACCGTCCACAACCTTACCGTCGACAATCCCACCGTAGAAGGTACCAACGAAGTCCTCATCAACGACGGATTCAGTTACAAAACTGCCAGCACTTACAGTTCTAAAACCCTCTTCAACTGCATTATTGACTGCTCCAACGGTTATCAAGATATAAAAAAAGATATCTGTTAGAGACTTCTAGGTGCAGATTCCTTATCTTAGAATTTCCCCCCGGGTGTCAGACTGGATTCAGAGATTTGTTTCTTCGAGCAATACCCTTGCACGTTGGTAGGTGGCGTCGGTCGACTCCACAGAAGTCGTTGGCATCGTAGCCGCCGTAATGACGTCGGGAGTAGTACATAGACACCGCCTCAGCACTGTGATGTCAGTTCTTTTCTTTCCGCACAATGCACTGATCCGAGAGAGCTACCCTGGTCTCTTTTTGACTGACTTTGTCTGTTTTGTCGAGTTTTTTGGACCAATTTTGGTGCATTGAGATGTGCCTGAAGACCGGTTTCAAGCTGTGTGAGGACTGTCTCTGTATGATGTCAGTGACGGACTCGCATTGTGTCTGTGGTGCTTCGAGGGCGACCATGACCTGAAGTCGTGCTCCGAGTTCCGGACCGTGCAACTGAAGGCCTTGAAGGAGCAGTCCCTCAAGCTCATGGCAGCCAGCACTCAACTCCGCGTAAGTCACTGTCTTGCTCGAGAGGAAGGTCTTGAGATCGTTCATGGAGCCACCACTGCTCTTCTTCCTCGAAATCTTCGGGTACAGGTCAGAAGAAGTTGTTGAAGTGGTCCCGTCACCCTTTGACTTCACCCCGTTGGTCGGCTGCCGTGACACAGGAGGAGTGTCGACGCTCAGGGCCTCAGTCTGCAGAGCCTCTTTCTGGGTCCGCTCTGCGTTTCCACAGTTTTCCTGGAGCCGGAGCGACCCCAGCCCAATTAAGGGAATTCTACTAAGCCATGTGCCTCATTTTTGGCGTCTTCAGCTCCGGCCACCGAGGCCCCTTCCGGATCTGCTCGCGGATCCACACCGATGCTGGTCGCACCACAGAGACCTTCCCCTGTGCTGGTTCGATTGTCGACACTCCCAGCATCGGCCCGATCCTTATCCCTGATGACTTGGAGTTGGACTGTCGTCGGCCGCCGCCGCCTCTGACTTCGATGGGGCCTACTCACCCCAGGTTGGATTTGGACCATTTTTCTTACGGGTACAAATTCAGGAAAGGACTGGAGGGGTCCCTGGACCCTTATGAATACCAGGATGACCCTTCGTGAGCTGGACTCAGGAATTGGGCGAGGCCAGCAGACTGGACACTTCCCCAGACGCTGGCATGCTGTCTCCTCTTACTGTGGCTACGGCGGAGGGAGCGACATATGCTATGATGGTCAGTAGGGAAGCTGAGGTCCTTGGCCTTGAGCTACCTACTGTAGAGGTCATCTCCCAAGCTGTTAACAATTGGAGAGACGGGCGAAGTTCACAATACGATGTGGGCTAGACACGACCGACTCTCTAGGCAGATCTGTTGCTACGACGGTGGCCTTGCGGCACCACACCTGGTTACGTACTTCTGTTTTTTCGGGGGATGTCCAACAGACTCTCATGGACATGCCCTTTGATGACCCCCGTCTCTTTGGAGACCAGGCAGACTCGACTTTGGAGAGATTTAAGGAGTCCCGAGCTACGGCTTGGTCCTTTGGCCTTTCCTCTGCCCTTCGCCCCCACCAGTACTCCTTTTGTGGCCACAGAAGGGGCTCCCTGTCGCATCCCCCACCCAGCCACCATGCCACTCATGCTGTTCTGCCGCTGCGTGGCGGGGACGCGGAATCCCACGTGGGCATGGGACAGGGAACCAGAGGTCTTCCCAGTCCACCCCTGCCCCCGCTGCAGCCTCCAAACCCTCCTAGTCAGTCCCCTCAAGCCAATCCAGTTGGCATCAGGTTTCGCTGTCACCTGCCCCACTGGGAATCCATTACTACGGACGGGTGGGTTTTGCAGATTGTTCGAAAGGGCTATTCCCTCCTTTTCAAATCTGCCCCACCAGCCATGCCTCAGTCAATCAGCCAACTTCATTTAGTACTTCTCCGCCAGGAAGTCGCGGCTCACTTGGCCAAGGGAGCCATAGAGAATGTTCCTGTGCCAGAAGTAGGTTGTGGTTGTTATTCCCGCTACTTTCTGGTGCCGAAAAAGGACAAAGGCTTACGTCCTATCCTAGACCTTCGGGACCTCAACTACTTCCTAAGGAAGAAGAAATTCAAAATGCTCACCCGGGCTCAGGTCCTTTCTGCCTTAGACCCAGGAGACTGGATGGTAGCGTTGGACTTGCAGGATGCTTATTTCCACATTCCCATCCTGCCTGCCCACATTACCTGCGATTCGTGGTAGGTCACGAGCACTATGTTTACCGTGCTCCCCTTCGGCCTTACCAGCACCCCTCGGTTGTTCACGAAAGTGATGGTGGTGATTGCAGCTCCTCTGTGCAGGTTGGGGATTTCAGTCTTCCCTTACCTCGACGACTGGCTGTTGAAGGCGGACTCCTCCCAGAAAGTCGTCTCCCACCTTCAGTCTACGTTGAACCTCCTGTACACTCTGGTGTTCAGTATCAACATGCTGAAGTCACACCTGACTCCCTCTCAGACACTCCCTTTCATCGGAGCTGTTCTGGACACAGTGCAGTTTCGGGCCTAGCCTCCCAAAAAGCAAGTCCAAGATATTCAGGCTATGATTCTGATCTTTTAGCTCTGTCTTGGATTTCGGTGAGAGTGACTCTGAGGCTTGTGGGCCTTATGGCCTCTTGCATCCTGCTAGTGACCCATGCCAGATGGCATATGCGGGCTCTGCAATGGGACTTGAAGTTCAAATGGGCGCAGCATCAGGGGAATCTGTCTGACATGGTCCAGATCTCGGAGGGGACTGCGAAAGACATACAGTGGTGGCTTTTAATTTCGCATTGGGTCAATGGCAGCTCCCTCGCCCTTCCCCAGCCAGACCTATCCATAGTGACAGATGTGTCACTTCTGGGTTGGGGCGGCCTCATGGGAGAGGCGGAGATCAGAGGCCTCTGGCCTTTGGCAGAGTCTGGGCTCCATATCAATCTCCTGGAACCCTGGGCGATCAGGCTTGCATTGAAGGCATTTCTTCCCTCTCTAAAAGGGAAGGTAGTGCAGGTGTTCACAGGCAACACTACTACCATATGGTACTGCAACAAACAGGGCGGAATGGGCTCCTGGACCCTTTGTCAGGAGGCTCTACGCCTCTGGACATGGCTGGAACATCAGGGCATTTCCTTGGTGGTTCAACATTTGGTGGTTTCCCTCAATGCTAGAGCGCACGAACTCAGCCGGTGATGCACAGCCAATCACGAATGACGTCTCCATCCAGAGGTGGCGCAAGGTCTCTTTCAGCAGTGTGGAGATCCTTGGTTAGATTTGTTCGCCTCCGCAGAGAACGCTCAATGTCCGCTATTCTGCGCATTGGAGTTTCCAAGGCGGCACTCGTTCTGAGACGCTTTTCGTCTCAAGTGGAACTCAGTCCTCCTTTCTGCCTATACCACTTCTGCCCAGAGTTCTCAAGAAGATCAAGAACGACCGGAACCAAGTAATCTTGGTTGCTCTGAACTGGGCACGGAGAGTATGGTATCCAGAGTTATTGAGCATGGCCAACGATCCTCCGCTCAGACTGCCTCTTCAGGCGGATCGTCTGTCGCAGCAGCCAGGGGACGGTTCTCCACCTGAACCTGTCCAGTCTCCGCCTTCATGCGTGCAGATTGAGCGGCGACAGTTGACGACTTTTGAATTTCCACCTGAAGTATGTGATGTTATCTTGGCAGCCAGACGTCCCTCCACCAAAGCGGTATACGTCTGTCGTTGGCATAAATTTGTGGCATGGTGCACCAACAAATTTGTTCTACTTTCTGCTCCCCTCTCTGAGGTTCTTTTGTTCATTCTTTCTTTGGCCCTGCAGGGCTCTGCTCTGGGCACCCTTAAAGAGTATTTATCTGCCATTTCGGCCTTTCTTAGGCTACCTGATCAGCCTTCACTCTTTAAATCTCCTATTGTGAGTAGATTCCTTTAAGGTCTCACGCATTTGTTTCCTCCCACTCCATTTATCATGTCTCAGTGAGACCTCAGTCTTGTTCTTACTTACTTAATGTGTACTCCCTTTTGGGCGATGCACAAGTGCCATTTACGGCTCCTCACTTTCAAGACTGTCTTTCTTGTTGCCATTACTTCTGCTCGCAGAGTAAGTGATCTTCAAGCTCTTTCTTCCAAGCCTCCGTTTTTGTCTGCACACCCTGGCAAAGCGATGTTACGCACCAAGGCTTCCTTCCTTCCCCAGGTTGTTACGCCTTTTCATTTAGGCCAGTCCATCACTCTGCCTACGTTTTACTCACCCCCACATCCTTCCCATGAGGAGGAGAGACTCCACCATCTGGACCCAAAAAGAGCGTTGGGGTTCTACCTTAATCGTACTAAAGATTTCTGGGGGGACAATCAACTCTTTGTCGGGTATGTGGGTGCGAAGAAAGGGAAGACAATGCAAAAACGTATGATCTCTCGATGGGTACTTATTTGCATCAAGATGTGCTACGCTTTGGCCAAAAAGCAATCCCTGAAGAGAAAAAACCTCTGGATCCAGTCTGACGTCTGTAGGAAAATTCTAAGGTAACGAATCTGCGACTACAAAATGTCTCTACCAGATATTTTGTTACCGAAGGTAAGTAACTTATACAATTAGATAAGAGCATACTTCTCCCAGCAAGGTTTCTTCTTATCCTCCCAGCCACCTTTTAGATGTAGATGATTCTGACGATGAAGGTTGTAAGGAAATGCCTCCTTGGCATGGTTACCCCCTGGCTTTTTGCCTTTTGCTGATGCTAGTTATGATTGAAAGTGTGCTGGGACCCTGCTTACCAGACCCCAGCACCAGTGTTCTTTCCCTAAACTGTACCTTTGTTCCCACAATTGGCACAGCCCTGGCACCCAGATAAGTCCCTTGTAAATGGTATCGCTGGTACCAAGGGCCCTGATGCCAGGGAAGGTCTCTAAAGGCTGCAGCATGTATTATGCCACCCTGGGGACCCCTCACTCAGCAAAAAAAAAAAAAAATTCCTGTGTACCCATGGTGTGGACACAGGAGACTGTATGCCTGTCAAGAAAAAAAGTCTGATCAAGTTAAAAGAAAGCATCTAAGTGGAAGTCCACAAGATGCTGGAGTTGGGAATGATTGAGCCCATCCCAAGGGCAGATGAGCTAATAGACAAATTAGGTGCTGCAAATACTTAAGTACCTTTGACAGCAGGGTACTGGCAAATACAAATGGCACCTGGAGCAAAAGAGAAAACAGCATTCTCTACATCTGATGGGCACTACCGGTTTACTGTGATGTCCTTTGGCTTAAAGAATGCCCCTGCCACCTTTCAAAGGTTGGTGAATCAAGTCCTTGCTGGCTTGGAATCCTTTAGTGCAGCTTAGCTTGATGATATTGCTGTCCTTAGCTCCAACTAGCAGGATTACCTGGTCCATCTGAAGAAGGTTTTGCAGGCCCTGCAAGCAGCAGGCCTCTCTATCAAGGCAACTAAATGTCAGATAGGGCAGGGTACTGTGGTTTACTTACCATAGGTGAGGGCATATGTGCATGAGCACTATGCCCCTACAGTGTCTAAGCAAAACCTTAGACATTGTAAGTGCAGGGTAGCCATAAAGAGTATATGGTCTAGGAGTTTGTCAAACACAAACGCCACAGTTCCATAATAGCTACACTGAAATCTGGTATCAAACTTCTCAGCACAATAAATGCACACTGATGCCAGTGGGGGATTTATTGTAAAATACAACCAGAGGGCATTTTAGAGATGCCCCCTGAATGCTAGTCCGACTCCTAGTGCTAGGCTGACCAGTTTCTGCCAGCCTGCCACAACCAGACGAGTTGCTGGCCACATGTGGAGAGTGTCTTTGTCACTCTGTGGCCAGGAACAAAGCCTGTACTGGGTGGAGGTGCTTCTCTAGCAACACAAAAGGATGATGGACGGAGTGTTTAAACTTTTCAAACGCTCACCCCCCCTCACAGATCTGGGTTTAATCCGTCGTTCTTTTGTTCACCATGCCACCTCAGTTTAGACCCAGCCACATGCAAATCAGTCTTGACCCTGTTCCCTATGGGAACAGTCCAACCCGAACTGCCAAGCCATGTCCTTCCTGGACCGGAAACAAGCATCATATGACCGGTTTCAGGGTATCACCCTTCATCAGCTAGGCTAGCTTGAATCCAGTGGCACAGTGAGCAAAGGACCCCCGTCTGGGCATACCCTTCCCATTTAGGGCAACTTTACCAACACAAAAGGATGATGGACGGATTGTTGAAACTTTTCATACACTCACCCCCAGTCACAGATCTGGGTTTAATCCATCGTTCTTTTGCTCACCATGCCACCCCAGTTTGGGCCCAGCCATATGCAAATCAGTCTTGACCCTGTTCCCAGTGCTTCTCACCTCCTCCTGCAGGAACTGTAACACCTGGCGGTGAGCCTCAAAGGCTCATGCCTTTTGTTACAGCACCCCAGGGCATCCCAGCTAGTGGAGATGCCCGCCCCTCCGGCCACTGCCCCCACTTTTGGCGCCAAAGCTGGAGGAGATAATGAGAAATACAAGGAGGAGTTACCCACCAGTCAGGACAGCCCCTAAGGTGTCCTGAGCTGAGGTGACCCCTACCTTTAGAAATCCTCCATCTTGAGATTGGAGGATTCCCCCAATAGGATTAGGGATGTGCCCTCCTCCCCTCAGGGAGGAGACACAAAGAGGATGTAGACACCCTCCAAGACAGTAGCCATTGGCTGCTGCCCTCCTGACGTAAACACCCCCCTAAATTCAGTATTTAGGGGCACCCCAGAACCCAGGAAACCAGATTCCTGCAACCTGAAACAAGAAGGACTGCTGACCTGAAAGCCCCGCAGAGACAACGGAGACGACAATGGCTGTGGCCCCAGCCCTACCGGCCTGTCTCCAGACTCAAAGAAAACTGCACAGCGATGCATCCAACAGGTACCAGCGACCTCTGAAGCCTCTGAGGCTGCCCTTAAATCCGAAGGACCAAGAAACTCCAGAGAACAGAGGCACTGTTCACCCACAGCAACATTTTTTACTTTTAACAACTTTCACACTCTGCACCCGACGCCCCCGGCTCAAGCTCCAGAGAACCAACACTACAGGGAGGACTCCCAGGCGTCTGCGACCTCGTGAGTAACCCGACACGACCCCCGTGGACCTCCACAGCGACGCATGCAGAGAGAATCCAGAGGCTCCCCCAGACCGCGACTGCCTGTTACAAGGAACCAGACACCTGGACCAAGCACTGCATCCGCAGCCCCCAGGACCAGAAGGAACCGAAGTCCAGTGCAGTAGTGACCCTCAGGCGACCCTCTTCCTAGCCCAGTCAGTGGCTGGCCCGAGAAGCCCCCCCCCGTGCCCTGCCTGCACCGCTAGAGTGACCCCCGGGTCCCTCCATTGATTCCTATACAAAACCTAACGCCTGCTTTGCACACTGAACCCGGCCGCCTCTGTGCCACTGAGGATATGTTTTGTGTGCCTACTTGTGACACTCCCAGTGCTCTCCAAAACCCCGCTGGTCGACCCTCCAAAGACACAGGTACTTACCTGTTGGTAGACTGGAACCGGAGCACCCCTGTTCTTCTTAGGAACCTATGTGTTTTGGGCCCTCCTTTGACATCTGCACCTGACTGGCCCTGTGTTGCTGGTGCAGTGACTTTGGGGTTGCCTTGAACCCCCCACGGTGGGCTTCCTATGCCCAGGAACTTGAACTTGCAATTGCCTTACTGACCTGTTAAACTAACCATTACGTACCTCCCCCTGGAACTGTTGATTTTTGCACTGTGTCCACTTTTAAAATAGCTTATTGCCATTTTAACCAAAAACTGTATATGCTCTACCTCTAATTCAAACTTCCTAACTTAACTCTGTGGAGTACCTTGCATTTTATGTATTTACTTCAAATCTTGAACTTGTGGTTCTAAAAAGAAATTAAGAAAATATATTTTCTATATAAAAACTATTGGCCTGGAGTTAAGTCTTTGAGTGTGTGTTCCTCATTTATTGCCTGTGTGTGTACAACAAATGCTTAACACTACCCTCTGATAAGCCTACTGCTCAACCACACTACCACAAAATAGAGCATTAGAATTATCTAATTTTGCCACCATTGTACCTCTAAGGGGAACCCCTGAATTCTATGCACACTATCTCTTACTTTGAGATAGTATATACAGAGCCAACTTCCTACAAGGGTCCATTCCAGACAGCTTATAATCCTTCAAAACTACGGGTAAAATGCAAGATTTGGGTGAGGATGATGATTACCAACATTATGATGGCTACTATCAAGAATCAAGATACGGTAGTAGACCCACACCTTCTCAGCTTTATAGATTACATAAGCAACCTCAGGTGCCTCAAGGCTTGGTACCTGTAACATTACTGCAAAATTTGCAAAAGATTTTGAAGGATTACCAAACTAGATACCCAGATGCACCTCTCTAACCAGCTCTGGAACTTGCTCCACCTCCTCAACAACCAACAACTTCAGAGCACATTCTTCCTCCTAATGTCCCCACTATCTAACATTGCTGCTCCTCCTAGGGATGATCCTTCTTCATCTAGTGATGAGCATGAGGAAGGCAAAATTCAGGACACTTGTTCTCACCATGAGTGGAATGCTACCTTTTGCCAACACTGTCCCCATCGCCTTGCCATCCAGTAGATTCTTCGCTAGAGGATGTTGGCGGGTTGCATGCAATCATGTAAAGGGCTGCTGACAGATTACATCTCCCCATGTAAGTAAAGCAGACAGACTGCTTGTTCTACAATTTTAAAGAAACTCAAAGAAGATTGGTAAGGGCTATACCGATAATTGATTATATTTGGCAGGAAGGAGTACAAATTATGCAAAATCCTGCTTCACTGCCTGCATTATTACCAAGTATAGAAAAGAACTGCAAGGCCCCTAATAATGCGCCAGCCTGCATAGTAGGTCACCCAGGGGCAGATTCCATAATTGCTTAAGTGGCACACCACTGCTCCAAAAATCCAGGAACGCCTATTTCAGCACCTCCTGATAAAGAAGGCAGGCGCCTGGTTAACATAGGAAAGATGTTCTCACCACAGTGTCTGCTGTTAAAAGTAAGAGCAACCAACGCTCTGGCTATCCTGGCACGTAATGACAGACAAATATGGTTTGAGATTGGGGATTTTATCGAACTCATTCCCGATTAAAAGTGAGTAGAAGCAAGAAAATTGCTGCAAGAAGGATAAAGAACATCCTCCAAAATAATTGATTGTGCTATGGATATAGCATTGACCGGATTGTGGCACCTTGCAGGAGCTGCAGTCTTACAGAGACAAGGATGGTTAAAGTGAACTTCTTTTAGTCCAGAAGTCCAGACAAAGATTTTAGACATGGCATTTAATGGACAAGCACTTTTTGAGAAGCACGTTGATGAGGTACTACAGACTGTAAAGGCGGATGCGGAGCCAGTACGGGCTCTGGGTACACTCCAGTTCAGTAAAGCTCCCATCAGAGGAGCTAGAGTGAAATGCCTCTCTTAATATAGTGGCACTTATCAAAAATTTCAGGAACCCTACCACCAATGTAGACCTTATTTCCAACAGCAAGCATATAGACAGCCACCTTCAGCTGTTTACCATAAACAAGGGCCTCATGGGAAACCAGTCTCCCACAGGGAGGACTCCAACAGAATAAAGTGACCTGTTTTGAGTGTTGGCTACCACCACTTCCAAAAACTGGGTGTAGATATCACCAACTACCATCCCCATTGGCGAAGCATAACATTGGAAAAGTGGGTACTAGACCTTATTGTCCATGGACACACTCTGGAGTTCATCCAGCGACCATAAATAACTCTCCCAACACGTGTGCATCTACCTCATCTTCACTTACTAAATCAGGAAGCCAGCATCATGCTGGAGAAAGGAGCAGCAGAGAGAGTTCCTCCATTCCACAGCTGAATGGGTTTCTGTTCCAGTTTTTTCCTAATCAAAAAGAAATCAGGGGAATGGAGACCCATTTTAGACATAGACGAACTGAACAAATTCCTGAAACGCAGTCTTTCCGTATGATCACTCTTTGAGACATTCTCAAGCTTTTGAACCACGAAGATTATATGACCACCTTGGATCTGCAAGATGAGTACTTTCACATACCCATTCACCCCAAACACTGCAAGTTCCTCAGATACACGGTAGCCAACACTCGCTACCAATTCACTACCCGATGGCCTCCCCCATAACCCCTGGGACCACCACCTCCCTTGGGCTACACTGAATTATGAGCGGGGGCCGTTAGGCTCCCCGTGTCTCGGGGATCACTACCCCCGGGGCAAATAAGCAATACTCTAAATGGCTCTGTTTCAGACCCGCATTAGCCCCGGGGACTACCACCTCCCCGGGTGTATGTAAAAATGGAACCAATAATGGCCCTGGGGACCGCCACCCCCCCTAGGGCTGGCTCCCCCCAACCCGGACATAGCTGTTTGCTGTGGCTTTGCTGCAGGTCTGCAGCTGCAGCCAAGCCTCATCAAACAATTCAGGTTTTGACAGTGGGACCTGTCAAACAGGTCCCGCTGTCAAAAACCAAAGCCTTCATCTCTGTCCCCAGCACGCAGGCACACGTGCAGGAGACAGAGATGAAATGCTTCAGCAAGCAGGGAGCTGCTCTTAAAGCAGCTCCTTGCTTGCTGAAGCAATGTCACTGCAAGGAAAGCTTTAAGACTTCCCCCGCGGTGCCAGATAGCTCGTAAGGGCATTTTTGTAAAAAAATACAATAATTGAATATGGAGGGACCATGGGGGAGCCCTTGTGGTCTCTCTCGTGATCCGAGATTGCCCATAAAGGCCTAAACGCACAAAAACTAACTCAGTATGAAGGTCACTAGACCATCACACTGAGCAGTCAGGGTTAGAGTCCAGTCGGACTTGCTTCCCTCCTTTTTTTTTTTTTAGTGCAAATTAAGCTTTATGTTTAAAAATGAAAGATAATTTTTTTATTTTAAAGGATAGCTCATTCTAAGTATATCATGCATCAAAGCCTAAAAAACTCTCTATCTCTCTCCCTCTCTTTCTTTCTCTCACTCTGGCTCTTTCAATCAATTTCTCACACTCACACATCCACTCAGACGCTTACGCATCCAATCACAGACCCACTCAGACACTCATGCAGCCGCTAACAGACCCACTCAGACCCTCTTGCACCCACTCATAGCCTCAGTCAGATCTTTATGCACCCACTCACAGACCCACTCAGACTTTCACACACCCACTCACAGCCTCATGAACCCATCCATAGACCCACGCACACATTGACACACCCACTAAAACACTGATGTACTAACCCTCACACCCAGACACACTGTCACAGCCATTCACACCCCCAGATACACCCTCTCACACTTATTCTGACACCCAGAGAGGCACGGCCAACTTCTGCTGCTCGTTGCCAAAGGGCTGTGCACAGCATGGGGTTTGATGATTGTGGGGGTTGCCACAGGTTCTGGGTGCATGCCAGGTCTTACAGGCAACCTCCGCTGCGCAAAGACCGTGGATGGTGCAAGGTTGGGTGCTTATAGGGGGTTGGCCTCAGGGCCGTGCGAGGTGGTGGTTTGATTAACGTAAAGTCATGAAAATTACTATGTTAAAAAAAAAAAAAAAAAATCACAAAAAAAACTAATGTTAAAGGGACGTTATAGTTAGGAAATAGTTTTTCTTTTTTAAACATAGAAACTCACTTAAAAAAACAAAGGTTACAGGGACATTATAGTGAAGCTTACATTTTAAACATACGAAACCATAGAAATTCGCCAGTTATAGTTAGTTACCTCAAGTAACTATAACTTGTGCCCTAAAGTAACTATAACTCTCACCATCGCCATGCACTGCTAATTAACCCACAAATTACAGCACTTATGACATCCTTAATAGCATTATTGATAAAGTCACTGTAACATCTGCAGTAAAATTATCGATCCCATACCTGTGCATTGAGGGTGTGCGAGTTATAGTTACCTTAGGATACGAGTTATAGTTATTTGTGGTAATTCTAACTATATATAACTGGTGAATTTCTACAGGGAGTGCAGAATTATTAGGCAAATGAGTATTTTGACCACATCATCCTCTTTATGCATGTTGTCTTACTCCAAGCTGTATAGGCTCGAAAGCCTACTACCAATTAAGCATATTAGGTAATGTGCATCTCTGTAATGAGAAGGGGTGTGGTCTAATGACATCAACACCCTATATCAGGTGTGCATAATTATTAGGCAACTTCCTTTCCTTTGGCAAAATGGGTCAAAAGAAGGACTTGACAGGCTCCGAAAAGTCAAAAATAGTGAGATATCTTGCAGAGGGATGCAGCACTCTTAAAATTGCAAAGCTTCTGAAGCGTGATCATCGAACAATCAAGCGTTTCATTCAAAATAGTCAACAGCGTCGCAAGAAGCGTGTGGAAAAACCAAGGCGCAAAATAACTGCCCATGAACTGAGAAAAGTCAAGCGTGCAGCTGCCACGATGCCACTTGCCACCAGTTTGGCCATATTTCAGAGCTGCAACATCACTGGAGTGCCCAAAAGCACAAGGTGTGCAATACTCAGAGACATGGCCAAGGTAAGAAAGGCTGAAAGACGACCACCACTGAACAAGACACACAAGCTGAAACGTCAAGACTGGGCCAATAAATATCTCAAGACTGATTTTTCTAAGGTTTTATGGACTGATGAAATGAGAGTGAGTCTTGATGGGCCAGATGGATGGGCGCGTGGCTGGATTGGTAAAGGGCAGAGAGCTCCAGTCCGACTCAGACGCCAGCAAGGTGGAGGTGGAGTACTGGTTTGGGCTGGTATCATCAAAGATGAGCTTGTGGGGCCTTTTCGGGTTGAGGATGGAGTCAAGCTCAACTCCCAGTCCTACTGCCAGTTCCTGGAAGACACCTTCTTCAAGCAGTGGTACAGGAAGAAGTCTGCATCCTTCAAGAAAAACATGATTTTCATGCAGGACAATGCTCCATCACACGCGTCCAAGTACTCCACAGCGTGGTTGGCAAGAAAGGGTATAAAAGAAGGAAATCTAATGACATGGCCTCCTTGTTCACCTGATCTGAACCCCATTGAGAACCTGTGGTCCATATCATCAAATGTGAGATTTACAAGGAGGGAAAACAGTACACCTCTCTGAACAGTGTCTGGGAGGCTGTGGTTGCTGCTGCACGAAATGTTGATGGTGAACAGATCAAAACACTGACAGAATCCATGGATGGCAGGCTTTTGAGTGTCCTTGCAAAGAAAGGTGGCTATATTGGTCACTGATTTGTTTTTGTTTTGTTTTTGAATGTCAGAAATGTATATTTGTGAATGTTGAGATGTTATATTGGTTTCACTGGTAATAATAAATAATTGAAATGGGTATATATTTTTTTTTTGTTAAGTTGCCTAATAATTATGCACAGTAATAGTCACCTGCACACACAGATATCCCCCTAACATAGCTAAAACTAAAAACAAACTAAAAACTACTTCCAAAAATATTCAGCTTTGATATTAATGAGTTTTTTGGGTTCATTGAGAACATGGTTGTTGTTCAATAATAAAATTAATCCTCAAAAATACAACTTGCCTAATAATTCTGCACTCCCTGTATAGTTTTGTACGTTTAAAATTTAAGCCTAACTATAATGTCCCTGTAAACCTTGTTTTTTGAGTGAATATAAATATATATATATATATACAGTTTATGTACAGTTTATTATATATGGGTATATGTATACATGTTTATATTACTATATGCATGTCGCCTCAAAAATATAATTCAAAATTAAGACCCACCATCCGCTAATACATCCTAGACAAATTTTTACTTACTGCTTGCTAATCTGATTCAAGCATGTGAATCTATGAAAGATCCAATACATGAGAAGTAAATGAGTTACTTACCTGTAACTTCAGTTCTCCAGTATTAGTATCTTTCATAGATTCACATGCGACCCACCCTCCTCCCCTTAGAGGCTCCTCTTATATCTAAGGATAAAAATTCCCACTTGTGCTCGAACATCTGAAGGAATCAGCCTCTCTTTCGAGTGTTCTAGAGGGTGCTGTCACCTGATTGGTCATAACTCAAGTTTGGTCCTTTTTTTAAAATAAGGACATGGATATATTAATAAAGAGACTGTTCATTGACTTTAGGGCCTATGGTAATGATATATTCTGCTATGTTATTGTATCGTGGGACTTCCACTTCGACAACGGGGAAGATTCAAGAATGTGAATTTAGGAAAGATACCAATACTGGAGAACTGAAGTTACAGGTAAGTAACTAATTTTCTTCAGTGCTGCAGAAGTGGCACCAGGAGACACCCCTCAAGTCAGCAAGAAAAACGATCCTCCAGTTCCTCCTCCCCTGCCTCAGCAGCTACCAAGCTGAAGTAGTTTAACCTCAGTGACTCACGCTGTGCTGGTCGGAGCAGAATTTAACATTTCCTCCCTGGGTGTAGCCTCATTCCATCAGGCAAACAGGTCTTGTGATGAATTTTGGAGGAGTAGTTGACAATCCTAATGAAGAAAGTAAATCTTTTATTCTTCAAGGATGCCTTCGAAGTGGGTGCCGGACTATGAGAAAAGTGAAGGATGCTATGCCCACTTGTTCCTCATGTCCTAAAAAGGACAGGGGGTCTCAGGTCTATCCTGGACCTTTATCCTTTAAAAGCCTTCCTGCAGAACGATAAATTCAAGATTCTTACAGTCGCTCACGTTGTAGCTGTTCTGGAACCAGGACACAGGATGGTGTCCTTGGATTTGCAGGACATTCATTTTCAGATACCCATTCTGGAGTTTCACTGGTGTTTCAGTTTGCCGCTATGAAAGTAATGGCAATGGTAGCCTCCCATCTTTAGAGGTTTGGGAGCACATGTATTTTCATACCTTGTTGAATGGCTGCGGAAGGTGGACTTGTCACAGTCTGTCGTGGACCACTTCTAGACAACTACCAACCTCTTTACTTCGTTGGTGTTCTCCATCAACCAGCCAAAGCCACACCTGAACCCCTTACAGAGAATTCCATGTATCTGGGCAGTATTCAACATGGTGATGTTCAATGCTTTCCCCCCACTACAGCGAGACCAGGGTATTCAGGATATGATCTTTATGTTTCAGAATTTGTCCTGGATCTTATGAGGATGGCTCTGAGGCTTCTTGGTCTCTTCCTATTCTCATGCATCCTCTTATGCTCTACACCAGATGACACATGAGGGTCCTGCAGTGGAACCTGAGGTCCTAGCAGGCTCAACTAAAAGGCTGACTCTCTCACAATACTGATCGCGCAGGAGACAATTCAGGATCTGTAGGGCTGGCTATTGGATGTGAAACTTGCCCTCATCATACCACTATTCCTCCCCCATCCAGAACTCATGGTGGTGACAGATGCATTGGTGCTGCATTGGGCCGCCACCTGGGGAAAATGGAGATCAGTGTTATCTGGTCTTCAGCGGAATATAGACTCCCTGTCAGCCTGCTAGAGCTGCTGCAAACTGCTTGGCCTTAAAAGCTTTATTGCCATCTATCAAGGGGAAGCTGATACAGGTTCTTACAGTCAATTCTAATGCTACATGGTTTTATAACAAGTGGGACGGAGTGTGGTCCTGGGCCCTGTTCCAGGAGGCTCTATGCCTCTGGAAGTGGCCAAAACAACAGAACATTTTCTGGTCCAATGACCCTAGCAAAGTCTCTGAATGCCAGAGCAGACAAACTGAGCAAAAGTCATGTGTTGTGCATCTCCACCCGAAGGTTGTGCAGGGTGTCTTCAGTCAGCGGGAAGAACCCTGGCAGGATCTGTTCACCACTGCCAAGAATATGTCAGCAGTTTTGCATGCTATAGTTTAATCCACTCATTTACTAGTTCAAGCACTTGGGCTATAATGGGAGAGACTGCTCTACACATTGCCTCCGCTGTCTCTCCTGCCTTGAGTAGTGAAGGAGATCAGGAAGGACTGGGGCCACATCCTCTCCATTGCCCCAGACTGCACCAGAAGGGAATCGTACCCCGAATTCCTGAGTCTGAGCATATGCTTTCCAATACAGCTAAAATTTGAGGCAGACCTCCCTTTCCAGCAGCAAGGCATGGACCTGCACTCAAATCTCCACAACCTACACCTCTGTATAGAGTTGAGTGGCAGCACTTAAATGCATTTGGTTTACCGACTGAGGCGGTGGATATCATCCGTGCTGCAAGATGCCCTTTTACAGTTTCCATCTATGCTGGTCGCTGGGATGAATTTGTTTTGTGGTGCCCAAACCATCGATCCCTTACAGGCCAAACTTTCTTATGTCCTTTTGTTTTTCTTTTAATTCTCCCAGCAACAACTTGCTGTTGGTACAGTGAAGGGTCACTTGTCGGCATTGCCAGTCTTTTTGTGTTAACGGACCATCCTTTCTTGTTTAAATCACCAGTTTTGAGTTGTTTCACCAAAGGTTTGACACGCCTGTTTCTTCTCAAATCACTTGTGATGTTGTAATGGGGCTGCAACATGGTTTTGACAGTCTTGATAATGAAAAACATTGCTCTTTCTCCCCATCATGGCAACACACCACATGAGTGAATTACAAGTGCTGTCTGTTTTAACACACACAACCTTCTTTTGAGACAAGTTTGTGCTAAGAACTAGGCCAGCCTTTCTCCCTTAAGTTGTGACACTCATACATGTTGGTCGATGAATCACTTTGAATGAAAAAAACCTTTCAAGATTGCCTATACACCACTTTCGGAGCCACCCACACCAAATACGAGAATATCTGGGTAATCACTTCAGAATAAAAAATGTTGATATGATTGTTGCCTGAGACCACCGTCGACTAAGAAAGCTGAGGTCTGTTTATAGACTGCAACTACAAGTAATATCTCCTCAACAACACAGATGAGTCACCCCAATGACTGCTTTAACTACTACGCCGTGTACATTAACTAAAGCACCAGACAGAGACTTCTAGTTGCAGATTCCTTACCTTAGATTTATCGCAAGTGTCAGACTGGATCCGGAAGATTTGTTGTGAGCAGTACCCCTGCATGCTGTAGGGGGAGTCGATTGGCTCCGCATGCATAGTCAGCGTCCTCCACACTGGAAGTGACATCCATGGCACCTATAGGTGCCACCCAGGCGTGCTGACGTCAGTTGTTTTCTTTCTGCCCAGCCAGCACAGATCTGGAAAGAGCTACCCCTTCAGTCTTTTTTGACTGAGTTTTTTTTGACATTTTGTCTTCTTGAGGTTTACCTACTGGTGTGGCAAGATGTCATCCAAGAAACCAGGCTTCAAGCCCTGGGCACCTGTCACTGGCTGATGTCTATGACAGACCTGCACATTGTTTGACTGTGGTGCCTTGAGCACGACCACAAGCTAAAGTCGTGCTCAGACTGCCACACGATCAACCAGAAGGCCTTGAGCGAGCGCACCCTCAAGCCTATGGTGGCCTGTCATGTGACACTGCGCTGGTCGAGAGGAAGGTCCTGGGAGCAGTCGGTAAGTCTGAGGTCCTTGTCCCACTCCAAATCTTTGGGACACTCGGGTAAGTATAAGAAGAAGTTGTTGAAGCGTGCTTTGACACTGAGATGGTGACATGATTCATCATCACCTGCCCCACTGGCAGTCCATAACATTGGATAGGTGGGTTTTGCAGTTGGCCCGAAAGGGTTACTCCCTCCCCTTCGTGACTTGTCTTCCCCTGTACCACCATCTCAGGACAGGATGACGAAGGGTCAACTTTCTTTTCTCTTCAAGGAAGTTGTGACTCTCTTCCTCAAGAAGGAGAAATTCAAAATGCTCTCCTTGGCTCAGGTTCAGTCTGCCATGGACCCCAGAGATTAAAGGTTAGCGTTGAATTTAGAGGATGCACATTTTCATATCCCTGTCCTGCCTGCCTACAGACACTACCTGTGATTCACGGTCTACCACAAGCGTTTTTAGTTTGCTGTGCTCCCTGTTGACCTGTCCAGTGCCCCTCGGGTGTTCACTAAGGTGATAGCATGGGTTGCGGCTCATCTGCAGAGATTAGCGGTGTCAGTCTTTCCCTATCTTGGCGGCTGATTGTTAAAGTCGGGCTCACTTTAGGCTGCCATCTTCCACCTGCAGATTACGGCGAACCTCCTGCACTCACTTGGGTTCACTATGACCATGCCAAAGTCACACCTGACTTCCTCTCAGATGTTCGCTTTAACCTGAGCTGTTCTGGACACAGCGCAGTTTTGAGCTGATTCTCCTGAGTGGCGAGTCCAGGATATTCTGTGGAGGAAAGTGCCCCTTTTGTACATGGTCACCACCCACCCCTTTTGCTCACTGGTACTGAGGTTTTTCGACTGAGGTGCACTAGGTCCCTAAACATGTCCCCAGTGCCAGTGATGTTCCCCTAAGAACAGATAACAATGTGTACAATTGGCACATCCTCCCCCTACCCTTGTAAGTCCCTAGTACAAGGTACCCATGGTACCACGGGCCTGGGTAGTGGAGAGAGTCCCTAAGGACTGCAGCACATATTGTGCCACCCTCAGGGTCCTTCCAAAACAAGAAGCACATAGCTGCCAATGCAATCTGCATGTCCTAGTGCAAGCCAGGTGAAAACACGACATGGTACACCCATTGTGTGCCATGCCCTAGACACTGCATCTATATATGCAAGTCCCCCATACAACAGGCCTTAGAGTCCTAAGGCAGATTGCCTTATATTTCATGTGTGATCATATCTGTACGAGCAGATATGACCCTGTGGTGCACAGCTCCATTGCAAGTGAACAGAGACGCCATATTGAAGCTTGTGCTGGACACTTGTGATCACAAGTTCCCAAGCTACATAATGGCCTCACTGAAACCTTTGGTGTTTGGTATCAAACACCTCGTCTTAATAAATCCAGGCAAAAGCCAGCCTCGGATTTATTATGACATACATCCAGAGGGCACCTTAGAGGTGCCACCTGAACCTCCCTAGTCTCCGAGTGAGTTGGCTGACTGGTCTTGACCAGCCTGCCACCACAGAGAGGTTTCTGACTCTCTGGACATAAGAGCCTGCGCTCTCAGAGGCCAGAAACAAAGCCTGCTGCAGAGAGAGGTGTTGTCACCTGTCGAAGCAGGATGGCTGGCAAATCTGCTTGCCAAGGATTTCAAAGGCCCGGCCAGCTTTGGTATGCAACTCTCGCTTCCCCAGACCTGGTTGTTGCCACCTGATGCCCACTTTGCACCAGGTCAGGTGGGAAAAATAAATTGTATATGTGTGTATCATCTTAGGGCAAGCCACGCTCCTCTTGTGGGCTACTGTAAGTGAACACTTGAAGAAAGGTTCCACCATCTTGTTTTTGGTGGAAACCAAGCCTTCTGGAATATGGCTATGCCCATTCTTCATGTGAAAGGGTGCATGCACCCTTTTTTCACTATAGGTCACTGCACCAGGTCAGACCTGTGGTAGGCCCTCCTAGCCTATAGAGCAGGGTGCGAGTACCTGTGTGTGAGGGCACCCCTGCATGAGCAGAGGTGCCTCCATGAACTCCAGCACCTTTTTCGTGGACTTGGTGAGTGTGGGGGACGCCATTTTATGCATTTAGTCAACATAGGTCACTGCCTGTGGTCCAGCTACTTTATGGTAACTCTGAACCTAGGCTTGTTTGGTATCAAACATGTCGGAATCATAGCCCAGTACTGTTGCCTGTATTGGAACTATGATTCCATGCACTCGGGAGGACCCCCAGCATTGCTCCTACCAGCCTTCTGGAGTTTTCCGGGCAGCCCAAGCTGCTGCCACCCCTCAAACAGGTTTCTGCCCTCCTGTTGCTTGATCAGCTCAAGCCCAGGAAGGCTGAACAAAGGATTTCCTTTGGGAGAGGGGGTAACACCCTCATCCTTTGGAAATAGGTGCTGCATAGCTTGGGAGGGGTATCCTCCCCAAACCACTGGTATGCTTTGAAGGATACATTTGCTGCCCTCCTTGCATCAACCAGTCTGCATCCGTTCAGGGACCTCTGGTCCCTGCTCTGGCGCAAAACTGGATAATGGAAAAGGGAGTGACCACTCCCCTGTCCATCACCACCCAAGGGGTGGTGCCCAGAGCTCCTCCAGAGGGTCCCTTGATTCTGCCATTTTGAATCCGAGGTGTGCAGTGGCCTCTGGGAGCATCTAAGTGGCCAGATCAGACAGGTGACCAGTCCCCCTTTCAGGGATATTTAGGGTCTCCCTCTTGGGTGGGTCCTCCGATTTGGCTTGCAAGATTACAGCAGGACTTATGTGCAACCTCTACTTTGACTTCTGGCCACTGGAACTTCGACTGGACACTCCAGGAACTGACAGTCTGCATCCATGGTGAAGACATTGTTTCCACGGCTACTTCCAGCTTCTGCAACATTTCCCCGGCTGTGCATCCTCTGAGGGCGGCGAGTCTTCAGCCTGCACGAGAAGGAAGAAGGAATCTCCCTTGGAGTGAAGGAGTCACTTCTCTACATCCGCAGGCACCAACTGCAACGACAACCAGCTGCATGAATCCTGCATCATGGGTGGTGGTCTGGAGTGGTCCCCTTGGTCCTCTCTACCAGCTATCCAACTTTGGTGGAGGTAAGCCCTTGCCTTCCCATCCAAGACAGAACCCCCATGCACCGCGTCTCTTGCAGCTTGTTGGCATCTCCTCCAAGGGATATTCAGGCTCCGTGTAGCTCTAGTCCCCAGCACTCTTCACTGTGACACACAGCCCTCTGCGTGCTTCTCCTGCGGCGTGGGACCCTTCTCCAGTTGTGCTTTGTGGGCTCTTCTGTGACTCCTGATTCCTCATCCAGTGGGTCTCCTATGGGGTCTGCCTTTTCTTCTGTGGACTCTCTGCCTTGCTGAAGGCCCCCAGGGCCCCACGGGTTGAGTTCCCCTGGACCTTGCTGGTCCCTGGCAGGTCCAGTTTTGCTTCACCGCAACTTCTGCCTTTGCCAAGGCTTGTTGGTGGCCTTTCCATGCCACTGACCACTGCAATCTTCCCTTTGGCGTGGGAAGTCCACAGCATCCTCCAGGAACTCTTCTCCGGCTCCAGGGCTACATTGCTGACCGTCTTCGCCCTGCCGTCGACCACCTCTTACAACCACAAACGGATGGGTAGTGGCTCCTGCCACAACCAGACACTCCTGTGACCTTTGGACTTGGTCCCCTTCTTCCACAGGTCTTCCACTCCAGGAATCCACCACCGGTTTCTTGCAGTCTTGTCTGGGTGTTACATTATCTTCTTTTTAGTCCTTTTGGGTGGTTGTGGGAAAATAACTTAGTCCTTTCTTCCTGGCCGCTTGGGGTGGATGGGGGCGGACTGTGGTACTTACCTTTGGGGTTTCATAGTTCCCTCACTTCCCCTCTACACATTCCACTTAGGTGGGGGTCCTGTATTCGCATTCACGTCTTTTTTTAGTATATGGTTTGGGCCCCTCTAGGGTCACTATTGTCTTTTGCTATTGCAGTGATTTTCATTTGCTACTTATTCCTATTTTTGATTTCTAGTGTACATATGTTACCTCATATTGGAGGGTTGCCTCTCTAGTACTTTTTGGTAATTGTGTCACTAAATTAAAGTACCTTTATTTTTGTAACACTGAGTGTTTTCTTTCATGTTTATAAGTGCTGTGTGACTACAGTGGTATTGCGTGAGCTTTTTCCTGTCTCCTAGATAAGCCTTGGCTGCTCATCCACAGGTGCCTCTAGAGAGCCTGGCTTCTAGACACTGCCTACACTACTCTAATAGGGGATACCTGGACCCTGGTATAAGGTGTAAGTCCTAAGGTACCCACCACACACCAAGCCAGCTTCCTACAGTGAGGACTCCAAAAGCCTCAGATGTTCTACAGCAATTCGCCATCCTGTCAGCATCTCCCTTGGAGTGGAAGAGCCACTTCCCTACTTCCTGCAGGTACCAGCCGCAACGTCCGAATAACCAGCCCACGGAGGCAGCAGCCATCCTGGTGGAGGTCACAGTGCTCCAACAGACCAGACCCATCTCCCCTAGAAGTGAGAAGACACCAGGACCAAACGGAGCCGAGCTGCACCAATACTTGGTGTACTGGCCCCCTCGCAGGACCCAAGGCTTGTTGAAGCCCATCCCGGACTTCCAACTGCGCATCAAAAGACCTGGCGGGGCGGGACGTCAGCCTCACAGAGAGGACATCGTTCTCAGTCGTCCAGCTGTCTTGTTTTGCTCTCTCTTCACGGCACCCAAAGACCAGTGTGTGCCTTGACGCAGGAGCACCACTGCTAAAGATCCTCTGGACCCGAGCGCTTCGGCATGGGTCCACCACTTCCAGTGGTGTTCTCCCTGCTCCCAAGAAGCCCACTGACCAAGCCCCCCTGTTGGGAGCTTCCGGACTTGTCCCCAAGTACCCCCCTTCCCTTACACCTTTGCAGGAAAGTGCCACTGTTGGCATGGTTAACCCCCCACTTTTTGCCTGGTGTTGATGCCAACTTTGATTGAAAGTGTGCTGGGACCCTAATAACGGGGCCCCAAGCACCAGTGTTCTTTCCCAAAATCTGTACCTTTGTTTCCACAATTGCCCCACCCCTGGCACACAGTTAAGTCCCTCGTAAACGGTACCCATGGTACTAAGGGCCCTGTGGCCAAGGAAGGTCCCCAGGGGCTGCAGCATATCTTATGCCACCCTAGGGACCCGCTCACACAGCACATGCGCACACTGCCTCACAGCTTGTGTGTGCTGGTGGGGAGAAAAAGGCAAAGTCGACGTGACACCTCTCTCAGGGTGCCATGCCCACAAACCACTGCCTGTGGCATAGGTAAGTCACCCCTCTAGCAGGCTTTACAGCTCTAAAGCAGGGTGCACTATACCACAGGTGAGGGCACAGCAGCATGAGCAATATGCCCCTACTGTGTCTAAGTCCATTTTTAG
Organism: Pleurodeles waltl; assembly: GCF_031143425.1. Taxonomy (NCBI): domain Eukaryota; kingdom Metazoa; phylum Chordata; class Amphibia; order Caudata; family Salamandridae; genus Pleurodeles; species Pleurodeles waltl. Next base: position 1,044,697,134 of record NC_090446.1, on the reverse strand, counting down.
ACATTGTAAGTGCAATGTAGCCATATTGAGTATATGGTCTAGTGGGTTTGTAATTATGATGGCTTCACTGAGTACTGGGATAGGTACTCATGATGGGCACTTCTTTGCATCAAAATGTGCTACACTTTGGCCAAGGAACAACCCTCGGAGGGCTTGTGCACTCATGCCACCAGAGCAACTGCTGCTTCCACAACGTTGTCCTGGATATCGGCCAGGCAGCAACATGGGCATCCCTGCACACGTTTACTAAACATTACTGCCTGGACAATCTGTTAGAGATTTCTAGTTGCAGATTCCTTACCTTTGAATTTCCCCAGGCGTCAGACTGGATCCGGAGATTTTTTCTTTGAGCGGTACCCTTGTGCGCCGTTAGGTGGTGTCGGTCGACTCCACAGGCATCGTTGGCGTCGTGATCGCCATGATGATGTAGTGGTCGTATATAGGTGCCACCCCGGTGCGACGTCCGTTCTTTTCTTTCTGCGCTAGCCTACGCGCAGATCAGGAGAAGAGCTACCCCAGTCTTTTTTATTTTTTACTAACTGCGACATTTTGTCGAATTTGTTTTTGGACAAGTTTTGATGCATCGAGGGGTGTCCCGTAAAACCGGAGTCAAGTCCTGCAACTCCTGTACCTCGTGTGCATCTGGTGTTTGGAGCGCGCCCCCGACCCGAAGTCCTGCTGCGAGTGTCGGGCCATGAAACCGAAAGCTTTGAGGGAGTGGTCCCTACAGCTCATGGCGGCCGACACTCGATTCCGTGTTGTTTCCCGTCCCATTCAAGAGGAAGGTCAGGAGTCCGGTTACGGAGTCACCACCATTCTTCTTCGTCCAAGTCATATGGACATTCGGGTAAGAAGAAGAAGTCGAAGAAGGTGAAGGGTTCTTCGACTCTGCCCTGTTGCTCGCACGACGCAACACAGGAAGAGCGTCAACGCTGTAGGCCTCCGTCCTTGGAGCTTCAGTCTGAGTCTGCTCAGAATTTCCGCCCCCCAGAATTTCCGGGAGCCAGGGCTACCCGTGCCCAACTAAAGGAGTTCTGTGAGGTCATGCGCCTCATATATGGGCAGCCTGACCCATCCTCTGCACCTTTGGGCCCAGGAGAGTCGGTGAGGGCCCCCTCGGGTTCAAAGTCAGCGACTTCGGTCCAGACTCCAGAGGGCACCTCAGGATCCGCTTCCGGATCTGTCCCGATGCCGGTCGTGCCAACGCGACCTTCCCTGGCGTCGAATCAGGTGTCAACGCTCCTGGCGCCGATTGGGCCCACAATTGACGTTGATCCTATACTCATCCCCTACGATGCAGAACGATGTCGCTAGACATCAACACCGTTTTCCATGAGCTCTGCTGTGCCCAGGGTTGATCAAGAACCCTATTACCATGGGTCTGGATATGGGGATAGTGTAGAGGGATCGCTGGACCCTTTAGAAGACCAGCTTGAACCCGAACTGGACTGGGTGCAGGATTTGGGTGATGCCAGTGGGTTGGACACCTCCCCTGACACTGGCATCTTTTCTCCCCGTACCGTGGCTACAGAGGAGGGAGCTTCATACTCAATGGTGGTGAGAAGGGCAGCTGAGGTTTTGACCCTCAAGCTTCCTTCTGTGGAGGTCAGGCCTAACCTCCTGACTGAAGTGCTTCAGCCTGGGGCCTCCAGCTCGGACCCCCTTCTTCCCTTCAACAAAGCACTTACAGATGTCCTGCTGGGGACCTGGTCCAAACCTAGCACAGGGGCTCCTGTGAATAAGACGGCTGCCCGCCGCCCTGCGCCGAATTATCCAAATTTCCTCACCCAACACCCTACGCCTGAGAGCCTTGTCATCCAGGCTTTTTAATCCTCTGGCGCATTCCCTACCGCTTCCCCGGACTGTGGACTGGACAACTAAGGGAACAAGATATTTTCTTCTGCCAGTCTAGCGCTGTGGTCCGTGAACACTGCATACTTTTTGGGACACTATATCCATACTCTCTGGGATACGGTCGCGCAAGTGATGTCCCAAGTTCTGGAATGTCCTCTCCCAAGCCAAGACAAATGGGAGAGACACAGCCAAGTTCATGATCCGTTGTGGACTGGATACGACCGACTCACTGGGCACATCAGTTGCATCGATGGTGGCACTGAGACGCCTCGACTGCTTGAGGACGTCTGGCTTTTCGGGGGATGTCCAGTAATCCTTGATGGACATGCCCTTTGATGGCACTCATCTTTTCGGAGAGAAGGCGGACTCAGCGGTCAAGAGCTTTAAGGATTCCCAGGCTACAGCTTGGTCCCTTGGCCTCATAGCCCCTCCTCACCCCCCTCAGTCTGCCTCTCACTCCTTTCGTGGCTACGGAAGGGGCACCCAGTCGCATCCATTTCCACCGAGCCACTGACCTGCGCATGCTGCACAGCCCTTGTGTGGACGCATATGCGAGATCCTCCGAACTCGTGGATCAGGGAGTCAGCGGGCCTCCCAGTCCACCCCGCCCCCTCCTCTGCCTCAAAACCTTCATAGTCCGTTGGGACATCCAGGACCAGTTGGTGGCAGAATTCGCCATCATCTGCCCGACTGGTAATCCATTACCACGGATAGGAGGGTTCTAAATCATCCGAAGGGGCTGCTACCTTCCCTTAGAGACTTCTCCTCCAGCCATGCCACCATCATTCGATCACCTGTCGGAGGCTCATTTGGCACTCCTCCGCGAGGAAGCCAAGGCTCTCCTGGCCAAAGGAGCCATAGAGTCCCTGCACCAGAAGTAGGTTGTGGTTGCTATTCCCGCTACTTTCTGGTGCCCAACAAGGACAAGGGTCTTAGCCCTATCCTAGACCTTCAGTCCCTCTATGTCTTCCTCAAGAAGGAGAAGTTCAAAATGTTAACCCTGGCTCAGGTCCTTTCTGCCCTGGAGACTGGATGGTTGCGTGGGACTTGCAGGATGTCTACTTCATATTCCCGTCCTGCTGGCCCACAGATGTTACCTAAGAATCTTGGTAGGTCACGAGCACTTTCAGTTCACCATGCTCTCCTTTGGCCTTACCAGTGCTACTCGGGTGTTCACGAAAGTGATGGTAGTGGTTGCAGCTCATCTGCGCAGGTTAGGGGTCCAGTTTTCCCCTACCTCGACGACTGGCCGTTGAAGGCGGACACGCCCCAGAAAGTCATCTCCCACCTCCAGACCACGGTGAATCTCCTGCGTTGGCTGGGGTCCACTATCAGTGTGTCAAACTTACACCTGACTCCCTTTCAGATGCTCCCTTTCATCTGAGCTGTTCTGGACACAGTGCAGTTTCGGGCTTATTCTCCCAAAAAGTGAGTCCAGGATATTCAGGCAATGATACAGATGTTTCAACCTCTATCCTGGATTTCGGTGAGAATGACTCTCATGCTGCTGGGGCTCATGGTCTTCTGCATCCTGCTGGTCCAACATGCCAGATGGCATATGCGGGTTCTGCAGTGGGACCTGAAGTTCCATTGGGTGCAGCATCAGGGAATCTCTCCGACATGGTTCAGATCTCGGAGGGAACTGGGAAAGGCCTTCAGTGGTTGTTGTCAAATCCAGATTGGGTCAAGGGCAGATCCCTCTCCCTTCCCCAACTAGATCTCACAGTAGTGAGAGATGCATCACTCCTTGGATTGGGCAGCCACATGGGAGAGGAGGAGATCAGAGACCTCTGGTCTCCGGCGGAGTCCGGGCTCAACATCAACCTTTTGGAGCTCCAGGCGATCCGACTTGCATTTAAAGCATTCCTTCCCTCTCTCAAAGAGAAAGTGGTGCAGTTGTTCACTGACAACACCACTGCCATGTGGTATTGCAACAAACAAAGCAGAGTGGGGCCGTGGACCCTTTGTCAAGAGGGTCTTTGTTCTAGACATGGCTGTAACACCAGAACATTTCCCTGGTGGTTCAACATCTGACGGTCTCTCTGAACGCCAGAGTGGACAAACTCAGCCGTCGATGCACAGCCGATCACTAATGGCATCTCCATTCGGAGGTGGCACAAGGTCCCTTTCAGCAATGTGGAGAGCCTTGGTAAAATCTGTTTGCCTCTGCAGAGAACACGCAATGTCAGCTGTTTTGCACTTTGGAGTTTCCAAGGCGGCACTAGCTCGGCGACGCTCTGTCACGAGTGGAACACGGGCCTCCTGAAAGCCTTCCTGCCAAAACCTTTCTATCTAGAGTTCTGAAGAAGATCAGACAAGACCGGGCCCAAGTCATCTTGGAAGCTCTGGAATGGGCATGAAGAGTCTGGTATCCCGAGCTCTTGAGCATGTCCATCGATCCTCCAATCAGGCTGCCCCTTCTGTCGCAGCAGCAGGGGACAGTAATCCACCCAAACCTGTCCAGTCTCCGCCTCCTTGCGTGTAGATTGAGCGGCGACAGTTGACGTTTTTTGACCTTCCACCCAAAGTCTGCAATGTCATCTTGGCAGCAAGGCGGCCCTCCACCAAAACGATATACGCCTGTCGTTGTAAGAAATTTGTGGCATGGTGTATCAACAATCTGTTGATCCCCTCTCTTCAGCTCTCTCAGAGGTTCTCCTCTTTATTCTCTGTCTTGCCCCGCAGAGCTCTGCTCTGGGCACCCTGGAGGGATATTTGTCTCCCATCTATGCCTTCGTAAAGCTACCAGACCAACCTTCTCTTTTCAAATCTCCCTTTGTTGGGAGGTTTCTTAAAGGCCTCAGTCGTATGTTCCCTCCTGTTCCATTCATCATGCCCCAGTGGGATTTAAACTTGGTCCTCACCTACCTCATGTGTGACCCTTTCAAGCCGCTCCACAATTGTCCATTATGGCTCTTAACACTTAAAACAGCTTTCTTGGTTGCCATCACCTCTGCTCGAAGAGTAAATGAGCTTCAGGCTCTTTCTTCGAAGCCACCATTCCTAGCAGTACATCCTGACAAAGTGGTGCTTCGTACCAGGGCTTCCTTTCTTCCCAAAGTGGTAATGCCTTTTCACGTAGGCCAATCTATCACCTTGCCTACTTTTTACGCACCCATACTTCCCTCACATGAGGAGGAGAGACTCCGTCTGGATCCAAAAAGAACATTGGCGTTCCTTCTAGATACTACCGAAGAATTGCGGGTGGACGATCAGCTCTTTGTGGGATATGTTGGTGTGAAGAAAGGGAAGGCGGTGCAGAAGAGGACCATCTCATAATGGGTAGTTCTCTGCATCAAGATGTGCTATGCTTTGGCGAAAAAGCAACCCCCATACAGGTTTGCAAGCTCATTCGACCAGAGCAACTGCTGCTACCACAGCACTAGCACGCGGACTTCCAGTCCTGGATATTTGTCAGGCCGCAACCAGGGTGTCCTTACACAATTTCACCAAGCACTACTGCCTGGAGAGTCAGGTCGGCAGGGATGGCTATTTTGCCCATTCGGTCCTGCTGGACATTTTGGTGTGATCTCAGTTTGAAGCTCACCACCAGGCATGGTATTGCTCTGGTATCTATTCAAAGGTACGGAATCTGCACCTGGAAGTCTCCATCAGGTGTACATTTTACTTACCTTCTGTAACGATATATCTGGTAGAGACATATTCTAGTTGCAGATTACTTACCGACCCGCCCATCCTCCCTGCTCTGCGAACTGATTTCTAGGGACAGGTACTTCCCTCTAAGGGCCCTAGTTCTGGCGCACCATTCTCAGTGTTCTTCATGGCTCCACGCTACTGCCGTGGAAAATTGTGAAAAGAAACTGACGTTAGCACACCGGGGTGGCGCCTATATACGACTGCGATGTCATCATGGCGACCACAACTCCGACGACGCCTGCGGAGTCGACCTATGCCACCAAACGGTGCGCAGGGGTACAACTCCAAGAAAAAATCTCCAGATCCAGTCCATTGCCAAAGTTAAGCAACTTGTACGTCCGGTCCGTAGGGACAGCTACTTTGGTCATTCATTCCTGCAGGACTTTCTAATATGATCTTGGTTCGCAGCCCACCTCCGAGGATGGCATTACATGGGTATCTATTCTAAGGTAAGGAATCTGCAACTAGAAATGATTTCAGGTTCAGTGTTCTTAGCGGCTCTGCGCTTTGGCGTGGCCAGTCGTGAAAAGAAACTGACTCCACTGCGCTGAGGCTCCGTCTATGTACTACTCCCGACGTCATCATGGGGACTACGATGCCTGCAGTGTCGACCGATGCCACCTGCCGATGTGCAAGGGTATTGCTTGTACGTTTTGGCCTGTATCCTGGATTTCATTGTGAATGACTTTGAGGCTGCTGAGCCTGATGGCCTCCTGCATCCTGTTGGTGACACATGCCAAATGGCATATGTGGACTGTGGGACCTGAAGTTCCAGTGAGCGCAGCATCAGGGGAATCTCTCTGACATTGTCCAGAGCTCGGAGGGAACTGCAAAAAAATCTGCAGTGTTGGTTAACAAACCGCAACTGTCTCAGAAGCAGATCCCTCTCCCTTCCCCTCTGGCAGAGTCCAGTCTCCACATCAACCTGTTGGATCTCTGTACAGTCAGACTTGAGACTAGCATTGAAAACATTCCTTCCCTCTCTCAAGTTAAAGGTAGTGCAGCTGTTTACGGACAACACCACCGCCATGCGGTACTGCAATAAGCAGAGCAAGGTAGGGTCTTGGGCCCTTTGTCAAGAGGGTCTGTGCTGCTCGACATGGCTGGAACAGCAAGGCATATCCCTGGTGGTTCAACATCTGACAGGCTCTCTGAATGCCAGAGTGGGCAAACTCAACTGAAAATGCCTAGCGGATCACAAATGGCGTCTCTGTCTGGAGGTTGTGAAAGGTCTCTTGCAGCAGTAGGGGGAGCCTTGGTTATATCCGTTTGCCTCCACAGAGAATGCACAATGTCCGCTGTTTTGCACGTTGGAGTTGCCAAGGCCGCAGTTGCTCGGAGACAATTTTCATAGTTCTCAAGAAGATGAAGAACAACCAGATCTAAGTAATCCCTTTGGCTCCAGACTGAGTATGGAGAGTCTGATATCCCAAACTGCTAAGCATGGCCATCGATCCCCTGATCAGACAGCCCCTTCGAGGGGATCTTCTGTTGCAGCAGCAGCAGGTGAGGGTTCTGCACCCGAACCTGTCCTATCTCCACCTTCTTTCATGGAGATTGAGTAGCGGCAATTGACAGCCTTTGACCTCCCTCCCGAAGGCTGTAACATAACGTTGGCAGCCAGGCGTCCCTTCACAAAAATGGTATATGCCTGTCAATGGAACAAATTTGTGGCATGGTGCATAGGTACCACAAAGAGCATTTTGTATGGTGTGGAGACATTTAGTACGCCACTGGGCAAGTTATTGAGTGCTTGGTGAGCCCTGTTGGTGATATGGTACCACAACAATTCTGAATCCAGAACCCTAGCAGTCAAGGATTGTGTATGCGTACCGTTGGCTCGCTTGACAATTGCATTCTATTCTGTGCTGAAATGAAGAGTGTAGTAGCCGTACTCCCAGAGCACATATCGCATCCAAATGCCTTAGTAATGATCGCAATACCATTGTCTAAATGAAAAATATGACTTGCTCCCAGTGCTACTAGGCACTGCAAGTCTTCTCTAGACACGCTAGAAGTGGCAGTCTTTTATGGCCATGCTCACAAAAATCTAGAGTAGGAATCGACTGCAACCAATATATACTTGTATTTACTTACTGTTGGCAATGACACAGAAGGCTTTATCATGTGGTGTAAGGGGAGTAGATGATGATCTTACAGTAGTAGAATGCTTCATTTGTTGACAAATGTTGCCTTGTTTTTCATGTTTCTTAGTATTCGTCTGTAAAGATAGCCATGAATATCTCCGCTGTAGGATTGGTATAGTAGCATTGATGACAGAAGGAGCAGATGCCAACAAGTCCTAAGCTGCTTTAATCAATTCCGACATAACCTTCTGACCTTATTATTGGATTTCTGCTGATCCTTATTCTAGGTCTGAAAAAACGTTGAAATATTATCTCTAGTGAGGCTATAAGAATGCTTAAAAGGGAATCCATCAAGTTGATTTTCCCCTTTCAAAGTTGCCTGTACCACTAGCATTGCATCAATCGTCATTTGAGATCAAGTCACAACTTTACTGGTCTTCAACTCTCTTTTTGCAGTTAGATGAGTCCACTTTTAGGGGCCATCAATTGATATACACGGACTAAAGGTATCCTCTAGGAGAACAGCCACCATTCCTCAAACTTTAGCATTTGTCCATTTAGCTTTTGAATCTCGAAATCTGTTCAGGTATTCATGTGGTAGGTCCACATTTTAACTTTAAACTAAAAATGTGGAATTCTGCGTTATTAGTGTGGAAATTGACAGGCCAGCTTTCTGAGAGGCATGAGAAGAGCATGAGTCTCAGCCATTTGTACAGTTGAATCACCTAAAGTTTTAGTGTAAGCGTGTAGCCCCTGGAAACCACAATTTTTGCAAATTCCCCAAACTAGTGCACAAGTCGTGGAGTTTTTCTGCTTTGTACCAACTACTGGCTGTGCAGAGCCATCTGTATGCATGACATATATGGAATTTGTGGTATAATTTGTTGATATTGTAGCAATTCCTCTGTTAGAAGTGTAATTGTATATCATTAACATTTAGCATTGAGGCCTGTTGCACTCTGGTCAGGTTTAGCACATTAGCGATGCTTAATTGATAGACAACTCAAGTCTTGGTATAGGAAAACTACAGTAATCTGTGTTCCCAGTGCCAAAGGAAAGCCTGACGTCTGTGCAGCCTGAAAAGCTGGGGACAACCCAAGTTTCTTAATTTTGCTTCCTGTCCCATGTCAGTTATTTCATCTATAGCAGGTCTCCTTGTAGTACACAAGTAGCTGTATACATGTCTTATTCTTGTCAAAAAAAGGTGGGAGTCATTACATTTTATAAGTGCTTCATGTAATCTCTGCCAAAGTTTTAAAACTCCATAGGGGCCTGCAGCTTTTTCAGTGTATTTGGATTCTGCAAAGTAGTGCCTTTCTGAAAGAAATGTTGCTCTAGTCCCTTGCAAGATAATTAATATCCCAAAAATATTACATTAAGCTAAGCAGTGTTTTATTTTCGAAAAATGTACTTTTTATCCTTGGCGAACTAGGATAGTCTCTATTCTGTGCACCCTCTGTAAGTGTTCACTTATGTCGTCATCTGTGATGTATATGTAATCAAGGTATGATAACCTGTCTTCATCTTCTAGTAAGATCACCATTAGTCTTGCAGCAAAGAGATCAGGGTTATTGTTTCACTTTCAGGGTCTCAAATAAGTATACTGAGTAACAGGACTACTGAGAGTGCGTCAGTGGCTAAAAAAATCCATTTGAAATGTCCATATTTTGTAGCACAACATATGAGCATATATATTTCAATTCAAATTTCTGTAATCCAGTAGATTTGATGGGAATTGTAGGAGGCTGGCCCGGTGTGTGGTGGACACCTATGGTGTTTGTACCCTATAGCAGGTCCAGGCAGCTATTAGTGTTAGTGTCTAGGAATCGAGGGAGGGCTCTCTAGTGGTAGCTGTGGTGAACAGCCAAGACTTATCCATGAGGAGTGTAACACACTTGCAATACACAGCATAGTCACACAGCAAGTTATCACACATGAAAGGAACCACGCAGTGTTGCAAAAATAAAGGTACTTTAGTATGGTAACACTGAACTAGAATACTATAGGCAACCCCCCCTTTCTGGAGGTAAGTACACACAAAATATGTGCAGGTAAGTATGAGGGATTAACATAAAACATTTAAAAACAACAAGAAATTGCAAGGGCCCTGTTGGAGGGCCAAACCATATACTAAAATAGTGAAAGGCGAGAATGGGTCTCCCACCAGAGGATTTTGAGTAGTTAGCCAAGGGCTGGGAGAATATGGAACCCTAAGAGGTGAGTATCTACAAGACCCCCAGCGAACAGGAGAGCAGAGGTAAGTTACCTGGTCGCCCCATAGGCTAACATGGGGACCTAGAATTTGAACAGTGCAAGAACAGGACCAGACCGGTGGAACCCAACGGTGGATTCTGGAAGAAGAGGACCTGTGGAAGAAGGGGACTGAGTCCCCGCAGGAGTGTCCAGGCAGGGCAGGAGGCAATGCCCACCTTCCTGTGGGTGAAGATCCCGGACAATAATGATGGATGAAGGCCAGCTGCGGAGTCCAGGATCTGCAGAGGTGTCCCTGAAGTCTTCTAGGAGCTGTCCCTCGCTGGTCACCGGATTGCAGATGGGTCAGTGGTCAGGAGGACCATCAACAAGCAAATGCAATTCAGTGCTGAAGAAATGTTCAGGGCTGGAGAGGACCAGCAAGGTCCTTGGGACTCGACCCTTGGAGGGGAGTCTGGGTGACCCTCAGAAGACCGGAGAGCCAGCAGAAGCAGTTTGAGCCCCCACGAGCAACCCACTGGCAGTAGGCACAGTAACTCGCAGTGAAGCCCAGGCAGCACACCTGAAGAGGAGTATCACGTTGCTGGAGCAGCAGAGAGGAGATTGTCCTTGCAGATATAGAGTATTGGGGGCCAAGGCTACTTGGAGCTTGAAGATCCTTCGGAGCAGGAGTCAACAAGACTTGGTCGCTGCAACAGTCCCGGTGCACAGGGATTCTTTCCTGGAGGAAAAGGCAGGGGTTCACCGTCTCCCAAGTTGGAAAGAAGGCAAAGAGGACCCAGAGAACCTCTCAGAACCACCATCTGTGTTAGAGAATCTTCACAGATCCAGAGGACAGAAGATCTCAGTAGTCGGACGTCGTTGCCTTAGGTGTCTGTGGATGCAGGGGAGTGAGTTTCACTCCAAGGGAGATTCCTTCATGCTTCTTAGGTGCAGCTGAACTCTTGCCAACCCCTGAGGATGAACAGCTGTGGAAATGTTGCAGTTGCTGGAAGGAGCAGCGGAAACAAAGTTGCAGGGCGAAGTTGTCTCAGTGTTGCAGTCTTGTTCAGTTCCAGTGAACTCCAGCAGTGGTTCGGGTGGACAGGAGCAGAAGAGGTCATTGCAGAGGAGTCCTTGTGGAGTCTTGCTGGCCAGATCTGGGGACCCACCCACAAGGGAGTCCCTAAATAGCCCAGAAAAGGGCTTGGTCACTTTACATGGTGACAACCTATCAGAGGGCGTCACTGACGTCACCTGCCTGACCTGGCCAATCAGATCCTCCGAGGGACCTGTGCACATCTTGTTTTCAAGATGGCAGAATTAAGTGGCCATGTGGAGGAGCTCTGGGCACCACCCTTGGGGTGGTAATGGACACGAGAGTGGTCACTCCCCTTTCCTTTGTCCAGCTTCACGCCAGAGCAGGGACCAGGGATCCCTGGACTGGTGAAAACTGGTTTATGCAAGGAGGGCATCAAATGTGCTCTTCAAAGCAAACCCGTGGCTTGAGGAGGCTACCCCTCCCCAGCCTTGTAACACCTATTTCAAAGGGAGAGGGTGTTGCCTCCCTTTCCCACAGGAAATAATTTCTTCCGTCTTCCCCTGCCTGAGCTGGTCAAGCAGCAGGAGGGCAGATACCTGTGTGAGGGGTGGCAGCAGCGTGGGCTGCCCTTAAAGCCCTGGGAGACAGGTAGGAGCCATACTGGGGGGGTCCTCTAATACTGGCATTAGTATTAGGGTATGATTCTAACATGTTTGACACCAAACATGCCCAGGTTACCATTATGTAGTAGCCAGTACACAGGTAAAATGGCTTCCCCACACATACGAAGTCCATTGAATAACAACTGGGGTTTGTAGGGGCACCTCTGCTTATGCAGGGGTGCCCTCTCACACAGGAACCAGCACCCTCCCTTTAGACTGGTAGGGCCTACCATGGGGGTGACTTACAGTGACCTGGTATAGTGACCTGTGGTGAAAGGGTGCATGCACCTTTTCAGCAGGCTGCAGTGGCAGGCCTACAGACACATGGAGCCCATGGGGCACCCCTGTTGTCCCAAAGTACCATATACTAGGGACTTATGAGGGGACATGAGTATGCCAGTTGTGGAGTGCTCAGAGGTCCAAGGTAACTAAATGTGGAGGGAGAGAGCACAATCACTGCGGTCCTGGTTAGCAGGATCCCAGTGAAAACAGTCTAATACCACTGATAGCAGGCAAAAAATGGGGGTAGCCATGCCAATAAGAAGGTACTTTCCTACAAGAGTTGCTCTCAGTCGTTTTTTGACTGACTTGGACTGTTTTGTCGAGTTCTTGACACTTTTTGGTGCATCAAGGATGTCATAGAAGACTGGGGTTAAGCCACGTGACTCCTGTCATCGAAAGATGTCTGTGATGGATCCGCACCTAGTGTGTTTGTGGTGCCTGGAGTGCGATAACGACCCGAAGTCATGCTCCAAGTGCTGGGTCATGAACCCAAAGTCTTTGAGGGAGTGGTCCTTAAAGTTCATGGCGGCCCAGCACTTGACTCAGCATCACTCCCGGTCTTGGTCGAGAGAGAGTCCCCGGGACATTTGGGTCACAAGAAGAAGTCATCTAAGAAGAGCAAACGTACTTCGTCTGCCACTCTGATGATGCGAAACGGGAAGAGTGTCGACACTCTAGGCCTCCATCTTCAGTTCCTGTTTCTGGGCTGACTCTGCATCTCTCTGAGTTTCTGGGAGCTGGAGCGACCCCTGCCCAAGGTTGGATCCTGACCCTTATACATATGGGTACAGATATGGGGAAAGAGTGGGGTTGGGGGGGGTCACTGGACTCTTCAGAATTCCAACTGGAAGATCCTAAAATGGACTGGGCACAGGAACTGGGCGATGCTAACGGTCTGGATACCTCTCCTGATGCTGGCATGCTTTCTCCCCCTACTGTGGCTACAGAGGATGGGGTGTTGTATTCTGTAGTGGTGAGAAAGGCGACTGACATCCTTGGTCTTGAGCTATCATCTGTGGCAGTCAGGATTAACCTCCTGGCTGAGATGTTTCAGCCTAAGACTTACACCTCAGAACCCCACTTACCTTTTAATGAAGCTGTAGGAAAATGCCACTGTTGGCATGGTCACCTCCCACTTTTTGCCTAAGAGTTGATGCCAGATTTGATTCAAAGTGTGCCGGAGCCCTGCTAATCAAGCCACCGCACCAGTGTTCTTTCCCTAAAACTGTACCTTTGTTTCCACATTTGGCACAGCCCTGGCACACAGTTAAGTCCCTTCTAAAAGGTACCCCTGGTACCAGGGGCCGTGTGGCCAGGGAATGTCCCTAAGGGCTGCAGCATGTATTAGGCCACCCTCGGGGACCCCTCACTCGGTCCATGCACACTGCTTTGCAGCTTGTGTGTGCTGGTTGGGAGAAAAGACAAAGTCGACATGGCACTCCCCTCACAATGCCATGCCCACAAACCACTGCCTGTAGCATAGGTAAGTCACCCCTCTATCAGGCCTTACAACCCTAAAGCAGGGTGCACCATATCACAGGTGAGGGCATAGCTGCATGAACACTACGCCCCTACGGTGTCTAAGTCAATTCTTAGACATTGTAAGTGCAGAGTAGCCATACTGAGTATATGGTCTGGGCGTTTGTCATTACAAACTCCACACCACCATCATGGCTACACTGAATACTGGGAAGTTTTGTATCAAACTTCTCAGCACAATAAACCACACTGATGCCAGTGTGGGATCTATTGAGAAATGCACACAGAGGGCATCATAGAGATGACCCCTGTGTGTTAGCCCAACTGCTAGTGCAAGGCTTACCCGTCTGTGCCAGCCTGCCACTTCCAGACGAGTTTCTGACCACATGGGGTGGTGAGGGCCTTTGTCCTGGGCAGAGGTGATTCACACTTCCCCCTGCAGGAACTGTAAAACCTGGCGGTGAGCCTCAAAGGCTCAAGCCTGGTGATACAATGCCCCAGGGCACTCCAGCTAGTGGAGATGCCTGCCCCCACTCGAAGGGATAATGAGAAGAACAAGGAGGAGTCACCCCCTCAGCCAGGTCCACCCCTAAGGTGACCAGAGCTGAAGTGATCCCCTCCTTGAGAAAACCTCCATCTTGCTTTGAAGAATTAGGACCAATATGGATAGGGATGTGCTCCCCTCCCCAGAGGGAGTGGGCACAAGGAGGGTGTAGCCACCCTCAGGGACAGTAGCCATTGGCTACTGCCCTCCAACCCTAACACACCCCTAAATGTAGTAATTAGGGGTGACCCTTAACCCAGATCATCCGGTTCCTGATGACCTCACAAGAAGAAGGACCGCTGAGCTGAAAACCCCGCAGAGAAGAGAAGGAGATGACAACTGACTTGGCCCCCGCCCTACCGGCCTGTCTCCTGCTTCAAAGACCCTGGAATTTAAAAACTACACGTTCTTCAGGACCCGCGATCCCAGAGGATCCTCCAGGGGACTGCCTGCATCACCGAGGACCAAGAACTCCCGTGGGCAGCGGCTCTGCCCAACCAGAAGAAAGACATCCATCTTTAAAGGGACTCCCACCTCACTCCAGAAGCGTGAGTCCCCACTACTCTGTACCCGACGCCCCGACCCGTGTCCAGAGAAACCAACTATCCAGAGAGGACCCCCAGGGGACCCCAACAACATGTCCACCCTGGGCTGACCTCCCTGCACCCCCACGACAATGCTTGCAGAAGGAATCCCGATAATACCCTGACCGCGACAGCCCGGGATGAAGATATCCGACGCCTGGAGAAGCACTGCACCCGCAGCCCCCAGGCCTGTGAGAAACTGACCACTGGTGCAGCAATGACCAGCAGGCGCCCTCACCCTTGCCCAGTCGTTGGCTTGCCCGAGAGGCCCCCCCCTATGCCCTGCCTGCAACACCTAAGTGACCTCTTTAGAGTTCTATTGAGATCCCGACGCCCTGTTTGCACACTGTACCCTGCTGCCCCCGTGACGCTGAGGGTGTGGTTTTTGTGCCTTCTTGGGGCCCCTCCAGTACTCCTCCAAACCCCCCTGGTCTGCCCTCCAACAATGACGGTACTTAGCTGCAAGCAGAGTGGAACCGGAGTACCCCCTGTCTCCATAGGCGCCCACGTTATTTTGGCTCCTGTTTGACCTCTGCACCTGACCAGCCCTGTGTTGCTGGGTGTTTGGGGTTGCCTCGAACCCCCAACGTCTGGCTACCTATACCCCGAAGAATGAACCCGTAAGTGTGGTACTTACCTCTGAAACTGTACTTTACTTAACTCCCCCATTAACTTTTTGAAAATTTCAGTGTCCACTTTTAAAATAGCTTTTTGCCATTTTAATGAACACTTTGTAAAATATTGAATCTATTCAAAGTCTCAACTATTACTATGCAAAGTACCTTTCATTTAATGTACTTACCTGCTAAATGCATCTTGTGGTTCTAAAAATAAATTTAAAAAATAATATTTTTGTATATAAAAACCTTTTGGCCTGGAGTTAAATCATTGTGTTTTTTCACTTATTGCTTGTGTGTGTACAACAAATGCTTGACACTACCCTCTGACAAGCCTAACTGCTCGACCACACTACCAAAAATAGAGCATTAGTATTATCTATTATTGCCTCTGTCAAGCCTCTTGGGGAACCCCTGGACTCTGTACACACTATATCTCATTTTGATATTGTATATACAGATCCAGCTTCCTACAATGTTGAAATGAATTAATCCTGTACCATTACAGTTGAGAATGCATGGTCGATTATCAGTCTTTGGATATACTCACACCGTCTTCTGAAATGTCATTCATGTGTCATCACTAGACTACCTAGCATTTATATAATTACTTTTTATTTGAATTGTGAACTTAAACACAACTTTATATGTTTTTAATTGTTCTGTTTTTTTTTGTTATTGGATGCACATGAAAATGTTTTTCTATCGTTGGCCACATTAATTTAATTAAGAATATTAATACAGTGTGGAATCATTATTTGTTTACCAGTTTAATATAAAGGCCCTGGCACAATGGTAGTTATTTCTGACATGCTGGTTCTTGCATAACTGTGGTAATTACTGGCAAAATGCTATCCCTAACACAGTGTTTGTAATCGCTGCCATGTTGTGGGCAGTCATGGTATGGTTGACTCTAAGACACAGATATAAATCATGAATACATTAAACTTCAGGCAGTCTCATTTGAGAGAAGAACCAGTGCAAGTTTACATATGCAGCTGGTATGTTAGTGTACATACTTAGTGAATCAATACAAGTACACTGTTTCAATCAATATAGTCACACCAGGAAACCTGTGATTTCAGGAGCTGGAACCCTCAAGCATCACTTAGGATGACAGTATCATCATCGGGAATAGCTCCTCACCAGGCTGGCACTGCAATGCCTGGTGGGCACCCCGATGTCGGGGGCTCTCAGCCGGAATAGCGTGATAGTGACTGGTAGGTTCGCCTATCTAAGCTGTGATGCTAGAAAGTCACCACCAATAAACAAAAAGTGGTTTAAAATTGGTTATCCATCCACTAGACATCATCATTTAATCAATCGAATATAGTAAGGATGGAGACCAAGGTTAAAATAAGATGGCATGAAAGGAACATGGAGGATTATGCTCAAAGCCTTTCAAAAATACAGCTGTAGTAGAGAGTCCAAAAATTAGAGGAATCTCTCAGTTCTGGTCGACATGTTTCGCGTCTGTTGGTCCACACGGATCCATTGATGCTTCATCAGGACCTACATAGCTCGAAAATCAACCTCATCAGGATGTATATCACTAAGAGGGATAAATAAATACCGATCACTTACATTAACGATAACTGGTAAACACAGGTACCCAACCCCTAGTTGGAATCAGGTTACTTGGGTGGGGCGTTTCAGGGACTTGGGTGACAATATTCGACAACGGTCCAGAATGTTGGACCTACCCTCCGAAATGGCCGACCCGGAAAGCCATCTTTAATGTAAGTGATCGGTATTTATTTATCCCTCTTAGTGATATACATCCTGATGAGGTTGATTTTCGAGCTATGTAGGTCCTGATGAAGCGTCAATGGATCCGTGTGGACCAACAGACGCGAAACATGTCGACCAGAACTGAGAGATTCCTCTAATTTTTGGACTCTCTACTACACCTGTATTTTTGAAAGGCTTTGAGCATAATCCTCCATGTTCCTTTCATGCCTTCTTATTTTAACCTTGGTCTCCATCCTTACTATATTCGATTGATTAAATGATGATGTCTAGTGGATGGATAACCAATTTTAAACCACTTTTTGTTTATTGGTGGTGACTTTCTAGCATCACAGCTTAGATAGGCGAACCTACCAGTCACTATCACGCTATTCTGGCTGAGAGCCCCCGACATCGGGGTGCCCACCAGGCATTGCAGTGCCAGCCTGGTGAGGAGCTATTCCCGATGATGATACTGTCATCCTAAGTGATGCTTGAGGGTTCCAGCTCCTGAAATCACAGATTTCCTGGTGTGACTTTATTGATTGGAACAGTGTACTTGTATTGATTCACTAATGATGGGAGAGTGTACACTGGACCACTAACTTCTCCCGGTCCCTCCTCTTTTTGTATAGTGTACATACTTAGCCAGCCTCTCCAAAACCCAAGACACTTGATTTTGCCGTTGCCCAGATTTTGGGGAGAAAATTCGACAAGGCTAAATCTATTGTGTTTGTAAATGCTTTTTCTATATCAATGTCAAGTTTGTCTGTCAGTTGCACAAAAGTTATGGATACAGAAAGGAACATGAAGGCAGAAGTGAACATTGTTTTTATTCCAGTTTTTGAGCTTCTTAACTGCCATCCGTCTTAACGAACACTTTTATAGACAAGGTTGCTCATATGTCCTTCTCAGTTTTCCTCTTCCTTATTTGACTTAGGGGCCACATTATGCAAGGAATTCATCAACTCCTAGACAGATGGATTGTTTGGGCAAAAGTTATCTTTATTGGAAAAGGACTGCAACATTGATCTCTCCTGGATGAATTGAATAACTCTAAGTGGAGCAATCCTGCACTCTTTATCAACTTAATAGTGACAACTTCAGATATTGTGATTCTTAATCTCTGTGCCCTGAGATTCCAATCCACGATTCCATGTGAAGCACCTTTTAGACCATTGATCTGCTCTACTTTCAGCATTATTGGCATATGATTGACATACTGTGCATCACTCAAGGATGACTGGTCCCTAAGAGCATTTTACTCTGACTGCTTCTCCCTTACCGGCATTTTTCTCTCTATGCAGTCTCATAGTTCTGGGAAACCTGATATAGACAGTGTTTATGTCTGTGCGGATACCAAATCTATATGCCATTGACATTAACTCTTCTTGAGGCATGTGGTTGCAGGAGAGCATTTGGAGTTTCCACTTTTTCTGTTTAATATCACTTCAGCTCCACAGTTGTTCACTAATTGATGGCAATCATAGTGGCATACTTTCGCAGGCAGGGCATAGCTCCTTTTGCTAGAGACTTGTTGTGTCTAATCAGGCTACTCTCCTATGACAGAAGATCCTTCCCAGATGCCTTGCTCCATGGTTTATATTCTGGGTTTCTTCCTCAGTCTAAGGAACTTTTTTCTAGTTCTAGAACAGCACCAGTTGATCAGAGTGATGCTGCCTACTTTTCAAAGGTGTGCATTTACACCTCACAAGAGAGCCTCCACTCTCAGTCAAACAGTGATTATATTTGAATCCAGCATTATCTTTTAGTAATATCGGGACTGATGGCCCTGTGCACATTCTTGTTATCTAAAGTCAGATTCAATATTAGGTTATGCAGCGGAAGCATATTTTAGTTTCAAGAGTAAGTTCTCATGTGAAGTGCCAGAATATAGAATATGACTCAGTTAAACGCTTGCCACCAACCTGTGCCTCTGTACCACTGACCTGTGCAAACTGCAAGCCTCAAGTTCAGTTCCCAGCTAGGCCAACTCAGCCTTCCATCCGTTCCATGAATCAACTGTTATTTACAGTTCTTACAATCTACCGTAGTGTGGTGTGAAGCACTATTTTGAAAACTAATTGTAATCATCATCGGTATTACCAATATGGAGTGGGAGTTACAGTGATGGGGGTTCATGTACAAACGTCTCGTAGATGAGTTTTTCAGACACAGCTGTTCCCAAACAACTCTTCCATGGTAGGGAGCTGCAGATCAAGGTGGCTGATGCCTTGCAGCTTGTTTTGGGGCCCTCTTCTGAAAGGTTTGTTCTTTAGCAGCTTGTGTTGCACATAGAAGAAACATCACTCATCAGTCTTGAAGCTGTGGTACATTAATTTTGTGCTTGCTTATCTTCCTTACGATAGTTCTGATCTACGCTCAAATCCTGAACGACAAAATGATGGCAATGCCTTACGTCACCAAAATTAAAGATAAGGGACCTGTCAGCATCAGCATAATGAGGTTTTAGTTCTGTGCCATGGAGTATGTATCAACTATCTTAGCAGCACATTTCATGTGGGAAAGAGAACATTTGTGAGGTCGTGATTTGCGGATTGAGCTAATCCACTAACAATTGTCACCTTCATCTAGAGATTGTGAATTAGATATTTGTTCTTAGGGAATTCACAAGACCTCTTTTTCGGGTTCTCTGAGGTGCAAACAAAGGCAGTGCACTTTACATTTCATTATATGTTTAGTAACATCTAAGTAAAATTTAATGCTCATAGTCCGTTGAGCAAAGAGTTTAGTCTTTGTACATTCTCGGTCTTTACGTTTGTCCTTCATCGTGCCTCTCTCTTAGTCAAAACTTGCTACTGATTTTTGTGCTGCCAAGGTGTATGACTGTTTCTGATAAAATACTTCTAATTGTAGATTCCTTACCTTGTCATTTCCCCCCAAGGTGTCAGACTGTATCTGTAAAGTCAAAAGGATTACACTTATGCACTGGTTGGTGGTGTTGTGCAGCCCTGCACCGATGTCGTTCCACTCTGGAAGTAATGAGTGCATCTCAAGCTCTACTCCTCCTAGGTCGCTACAGCCCTGCTTTGTGTGATATGGTAGGTCAAATGCGAACAGCAGTTCCAGAGACCCTGTGGGCATCTTTACAGGATGCCGGGCTACAGCAAAATTTGCCATTCGCTCTAGCCTAGAGACGATCTTTGCTTTGGTCAGACAATGGGCACAAGTGCAGTCCTTCAATGCCACACCTGGATGAGGTTTGTGGGCTTTTCAGGGGACATCCATACATCCTTAATAAATGTACAATTTGTTGGCTTTCCCCTCTTCAGTGAGACAGTTGACTCAGCCCTGTAACACTTTAATGAAAGTTCTGCCACAGTGCATTCCCTGGAGCCAACGAGGACAACACAACAACTTTTTTTCTTCAGTTTGTGGCTGAGGCCATGGCTCCCAGAGACAACGTTTGGGCACCAGGGACAACATTGAGCTCAGTCCACAGCCTCTTTGGTGATCATAACCACAAAACCACTTTACTGTGTCCTTCTCAACACACACACACACCCTGTAGGAAGGAGGGCGAGACATTTCCTACAACAGTGGCTGTACATGACTTTGGACTCATAAGTCCTTCACTGTGCCTTTTCTTTCTAGCATCACTGCTATATGATAGAAGCATAGCAAAGTGGGGTCTTCGGTCTTCTGGCAGGAGGCTCTGCACCTCCGGAAGTGGCTAACTCGATGGGGCAATTCAGTGGTTGTGAACCACTTGGGGGGATCTCTAAACACCAGGGCAAATGAACTCAGTCGCAGATACCTAGTGGATCATGAATGACATTTACACCCAGAGGTTGTGCAGGGGGTTTTCCAACAATGGGGAGAACCATGGCTCAAGATTTTCACCTCCGCCAACAACGTGCAATGTCATCTTTTTTCTGTGCTATTGTTCAAAGAAGGCGCTCTCTCTAGATGCATTCTGCCTAAACTGGAGCTCAGGATGCCTGTATTCCTTCTCCCATCTTCCTCTCCTGGCTCAATTTCTGAAGATGATCAAGACTAATCAGACCCAAATAATTTTAGTGGCTTCAGAGTGGGCCAGGAAGGTGTGGTGTCCAGAACTTCTGGGCATGAGCATCCATTTTCCGATGAACTGCTGCTTCATGAGAATCTACTGGTATGGCAACAGGGAACAGTCCTGCACCCATGCCTCCTCCATCTGCACCGCCAATCATGGAGATTAGCCAGCAGCAGCTAGTTCTTTTCAGTCTTCTTCCTGAGGTTGTTGATGTTATTTTGGCAACCAGGCATCTGTCTGCAAATCGGTGTACAGCGAACACTGGGGCAATTTATTGGTTTGGTGCAGTATTCTCCAGATTGACCCATTACAAGCAAGCTGTCTGAAAGTGGTTTGTTGTGTGTTTGGACACTGTTAAAGGCTGCTTGTCAGCTCTTGGCCTTTTTAATGTTGCCCAATCTGCCTTCTTTGTTTAAATCACCTCTTGTAACGAGATTTCTTAAAGGTTTACAACATAGGTTTCTGCCAAAGCCCTCTGTAATGCCACAGTGAGAATTGATTTTGGTTATTAATTTTCTATTGTGTGCTCTATTTGAGCACATGCAGAGTGGTCTACTACAAATCTGGACCCTGGAAACAGTGTTTCTGGTCTCAATAATGTCCACTCGTTGCATGAGTGATCTGCAGGCACACTAGGTCCAGCTGCCTTACACATAATTTCTTCAGAAAAACTGGTATTTAGTCGAGCTGCATTTCTGCTGAAATTGGTAACACTGTGCCATGTAGACAGGCTATCACCCTTCTGACTTTATTTTTCCAGCCTTACCCCTCAAAAGAGGAGGAGAGGCTCAATCATTTGGACCCAAGAGAGCCCTCATTTTCTTGATTGATCATACCAGGGACCATTGAGTGGACGATCAACTCTTTGTAGGCTTCTCTGGAGCAAAGGAAGGCAAGGCAGTGCAGAAATGCACCATCTCTAGATGAATCATCCTCTGTATTAAATCTACTAGCTACAAAATAGCCACTTGAAGTTTTAAGGGCTCATTACAGTCGAGCCAAGGCTGGCACTACTGAGCTAGCATGCAGAGGCCCAACCTCAGTATCTGTCATGCTGCTACATGGGCATAAATGCGTACGTTCATGAATCACTGTTCACAGTCACACCACACTTTACAGTCAAGTCCTTTGGGATGGGAATTTACCGGGTTTGGTCCAGCAGGACTTTTTGGTCTGAGCCATTCCACAGACCCACCACTTGGTTGATGTACTGCTTTTGGTGTCTAGTCACAACGTGAGGAGTCTGTGATTATAAGTATCCATCAGAAAAACAAGTTAAAGCCTACAGTTACACTGGAAGATACTCTTAACTGCATATTCCTCGCCGCCCTCTCGCCTCCCCTCTCTGTTTATGGGTCTCTTTTCCATATAAACAAAATGCACATTTCAGATCTGCACATTGGTCAAGCCAGTTTGCAGATGGGCTCAATATCGAAGGGTGTGGAAAAGCCTTTGAAAGCAACTGATGCTGCTTGCTAACTTGGTAGATGCTTATATGAGCTTCCGCTCATCACTTACGGAGCAGAGCAGGGTTGATATGGAGCCGCATGACACCACCTACCGGCATGAAGTACTGAACATTCACAAGGTGAGGAATCTGCAGTTAGGTAGCATATCCACCAGTAAGAGCATTACCAAAGGTAAGCAACTTGTTTGTCAACTCCGAAGTTATCCAGGTAGACTGTGCGCAGTATGAATCTGTTATACACTGGCTAGAAAAGATCCTGCTCCTGGAATTAGGGCTACCTCTACCCAAGAGAGGGTTGCCACTTCAGGCCTTTTGAGGGGGGATGCCTACTATGGGCCTTTACCAGGAGGCAACCTGGGTCTCATATACTTCTGCAAAGGTTTTGGCTTGGAGGGATGGCTGCTTTGCTGTTTTTGTCAAGCCCTCTGGTTTTCTGCATTAGCAGTCTTCAGAAAAAGGTATTTCTTAGAAGTGTCAGGTACTTTAATCCATAACATATATTCTGTTTTATATTGCATCTTTCCACAGTTTACTTACCGCCTTCCCTCCCCACTATCCCTGAGGACTGATATTGTTTTTCAGTAGTGTTTTTGTCTTTTTGGATGATGTTTTTTTAGCTTTCTCTTTTTCCTGGCCTCTCTTGTGCAGAGAACTCAGGTATCTGAGATTATGGGATTGGGCAGTGCCTTTGTCAAGCTGTCAAATTACATTTGTTGATGTCATCTTTGTGCGTTAGCAGTAACGTTGTTGGATATTTGGAAATATTTCTAGATGAATAATCTGTGTGAATATCATCAGCAAACACTACCTGAAGTAAGTAGCTTGTTATGTATAAAAAATGGTATACCATTTCTCATCTTAAGTTTGATGTGACACACTGACTTAATATATTAAAACATTGGTGGATTCATTTTCTAGTGTTTTCACGATGATCGCCTGATGCTCCCCAGTCTCATTGTTCGTGTATTGAGCTCAAGATTGCATAGATTATAGTTGAACTATTGTCTGATTTTCATTTTTTTCATCATAGGTTACAAGACTTCCTAAGGGAACTGTCACATCGTGAGCATAGTGAAAACCGGGAACTAGGGGAAATGCCACCACCTCAATCAAGACTGTTGCAATACAGGCAGGTGCAACCTAGAAGTCCACCAGCACTCCCTTCTCCTTCATCTAACTCCAGTCATAGTGGCCATTTTCCCAACTTCACTGAAAACAGCAGAGACCTTGAAATGCCAAGCACACCAGTGTTTCAGCATTTGCCTCAGCTTTACAATTCCCCTTATCCAATGCCATCTGGACACATAACCTCGCCTCCCCTGAAGTATCTACAACCTGATGGATCATGGACATATGCTAACCTGCCGCACAATCATATACTACAGCAGGCTTTTCATTATAACATGCCTCCATGGCAGCACAGACCACAGCAGAACCATTTTGTACAAATGCAAAATCATCAACATCCAGTTGGTCAGGAGCCATTTCATCCACTATCATCTCGAGCAGTATCTGCTTCTTCGCTCCACAGCCTAGAAGAGGTGAGTATTTAAAAATGAATTTTGACTGCAGAGACACATTGTCTCTTATGATTTATACGTATTACAAATTACTGGTCTGACACCACGGAGGGCCGCCTTGCTAGGAGATTTGCTAAAATTATGACCAGTCTGTCTCCAGAGCACATCATTTAGCCTTGACACTCTGAAGTCTCTTTAATTTAGTAACAATTGTAAAGAGTCGCATTACAAACCAGCTTTAATTCTGATACAGACTGCAATTGTCACTGTTGATTTATGCCGCCATCTGCCTTTCTGCACCAGCTTTCACCAGGTGCCGGAACATGAGTCTGTTCTGTTCCTCTGAACAGACGCATAAGTAGTCCATGCAACTATTTTCAAGCAAAGTACTCTTTGTACAACCTAAGCTCTAACTTCTTGACTATAATTTTGAGCATCAGCTGCAGGCAGCAAAACTCTGGAGAAAAAAGTGGTGGTTGCAGTTCATACACTAGTTCATAAATTTTCTGAGCTGCTGTATACAGAGCAATTTCTTTCAACACAGGTGCACTAGATCATGGTACGGGCCCAGTGCCAGAGGTGTAGCACAGACCCAACAGAACTGATTGAAATCCCCTTCCTTAGCTCACATAGTGCCTGTCTTAGTGGTGTAAATTGCTCTTGTCTGGCCATTGACCCGTATCACAGGTTAAGTTGCTGAACAGCAACAGTGTAGCAAGCAGCAGAGGGACCAAACTCAGCCATACTACCAGGACAAAAGTTTACCACACTAAATTAAGTTTAGTATTATCCCGAGAGTGTTAATTGAAAGGCTCAGCTCCCCCAAAGGATGTCAGTAGTTTTCTCTAAGAGGAGGAGGTCCCTAAAGATGGAATAAATGTTAAAGTAGATTACACACAGCTCTGGATGATTATGATTCCTAAAATACTGTTTTATGCTGTGTAAGAGATGTCAGCAAGAAGGGGAAAAAGAGTGCACTCATCTCGTACGGGCCCATGCGACTGCTATTTCACTTAAGAAGCAGACAGAGGCAAAATCTTTTTATGTTCACATCGTACTACAGTTCTTGCTCTTGCGCGACTGATGGACCGGGTAGCAGTGTTAATCTCTTTATAGATTTTGGTGTTCATTGCTGAACAAGTGTCTCAACTCAAAGCATTTTAAGTGATAATTTTAATTTAGCATATAGAACACATTTGGTTCTAAGGACAGATAGAGAAGTCTTTACACCTTAAATGCTATATTTCCAGAAGTTTGTCTTACAGAAATTGATTAAAATAGTCATGTTGATTAATAAATCAGAGTACAAAGCTCAGTTAAAGTACAGCCTTGAACCAGTACAAGTTACTTAGAACAGCTTGTGAATGTTGCTGCCCTTAACCCTGAAACACACTTAAACATTATGCTACTGAGACATGGACATAGTTGCCAGCTGTAAAAATCACAAACAAGATGGAGTATGAGGCCTAAAATCATACTGTTGGGCAGAGTTTAACTTTTCATTAGTTATAAAAAAAAAATCTCTTTATCAGCATTATGAATGACAGTTATGACATCTATAGGAAGATGGCCTGGTGTGTGGTGGACACTTATGGAGTTTGCACCTTATACCAGTCCCAGGCTACATTATTAGTTTGTGAGACAGTGTCTAGGAAGCCAGGGCTCTCTAGTGGTAGCTGTAGTGAGCAGCTAAGAGTTATCTAGGAGGAGTGTAAAACACTTGCAATACCACAGAGGTCACACAGTAACTTATCTCACATGAAAGGAACCACAGAGTTTTGCAAAAATATAGGTACTTTATTAAAGTAACACTGAACTAGATCAATTGTAGGCCTTCCCCAACTGGAGGTAAGTATAAACTATATATACACGGTAAGTGTTAGGAGTTAGCATATAGAAAAAACAAGCATTGGCAAGAAATAGCATAAAATAGCCCTGGCTCTATTGGGGTTGGGGAAAACCATATACTAAAATAGTGGAATGCAAAGTGAAGCCCCACACCGAAGGATGAGGAATAGTGGGAGAATTCGAGACCCCAGAGGTGAGTACCTAGATGACCCCCAGCGACCAAGAGATCAGATAAGTTACCTGGTCTTCCCAAAGGCTAACCAAGGGACTTGGAAAAGGAAGATTGCAGGACCAGTCCATTGGAACCCAACAGTGGATTCCGGATAAAGATGACCTACAACAGAAGGGGATAGAGTCCAGTCCACACTGGTGTGTCCAGGTGGGGCGGGAGCCTCTATCCACCCTTTTGTGAATGAAGATCCGGGTCAACAAGTGAAGATGAAGATCAGCTGTGGAGCGCAGGAGCTGCAGATAGGTCCTTGGATTCTTGCAGAAGATGTCCCATGCCGATCGCCGGGTCACAGATGGTCAGTGACCAGGAGGACCACCAACAAGCCTTGGCAAACCCAAGTCTGGGCAGAACATGATTTGCAGAGGAGGAGGGGACTAGCAATTTCCAGGGGACCCGACCCTTGGAGCGAAGTCCGGGCTGACCCTCAGCAGTCGGGAGAGCCAGCAGAAGCAGTCACAGCCCCCTCAGGCAATGCACTGGCAGCAGGCACATTAACTTGCAGTGAGGCCCAATCAGCACACCTTGAGAGACTGTCCTTACAAGGATAAAGTGCTGGAGGACGGGCTACACAGAGCCTGAAGATCTCTCGGAACAGGAGCCAACAAGCCTTGGTTGCTTCAAGAGTCGCGTGCACCGGGGTACTGTCCTGAAGAAAGAAGCAAGGGCTCACCGTCTCCCAAGTTGGACGTATGTAGAGAGGACCCAGAGAAGCCCTCCACGCCACCACATGTGTTTGAGATTTTTCCTGAAGCCGATGACAGAAGATCCCAACAGCCGGACGTTGTTGCCTTAGGTGCCTGCGGATCTAGGGGAGTGACTCCTTCTCTCCAAGGGAGATTCCTTTGTGCTTCTTTGGTGCAGCTGAAGACTTGCAGACCCCAGAGGATGCACAGCCGTGGAAATGTTGCAATTGCTGGAAGGAGCCGGAGAAATGTTGTTGCAAGGCAAGGTTGTCTCAGGAGTTGCAGTCTTGTTTGGTTCCTGTGAAGTCCAGCAGAAGTTCAGGTGACGAGGAGCAGAAGAGGTCAATGCAGAGGAGTCCCGGTGGAGGCTTGCACACCAAATCTGTGGACCCACTTGCAAGGGAGTCCCTAAATAGCCCTAAAAAGGGCTTGGTCACTGCAGGGTTAACACCTATCAAAAGGGGTCACTGACATCAGTCACCTGTCCTGATCAACCAGATGCTCCTGAGGGCCTCTGCACATCTTGAAAATGGCAGAACCGAGTGGCCATCTGGAGGGGCTCTGAGCATCACCCATGGGTGTGTTGGACAGAGGAGTGGTCACTCCCCTTCCCTTTGTGTCCTTTCATGCCAGAGCAGAAACCGGGGGTCCCTGGACTGGTGCAAACCGGATTATGCAAGGATGGAACCAAATGTGCCATTCAAGTCAAGCTGGTGGCATGGGGGCTACCCCTCCCCAGCCTTGTAACATCTATTTCCAAGGGAGAGGGTGTTGCATCCCCTCTCCCACAGGAAATCCTTTGTTCTGCCTTCCCCTGCTTGAGCTGCTCAAGCAGCAGGAGGGCAGAAACCTGTCTGACGGGCTGCAGCAGCGTGGGTTGCCCACAAATCCTGGAAGAATGGTACGAGCAATACTGGGGGGGGGTCCTCTGTGGAGCCCCCAGAGTGCATGGAATCATGCCACCAATACTGGCATTAGTATTGGGATATGTGTAGGAAATTCCACTGTTGGCATGGTCACCCCCACCTTTTCCTTAGTGTTGATGGCAACTTTGATTGGAAGTGTGCTGGGACCCTGATAACCAGGCCCTAGCACCAGTGTCCTTTCCCTAAAACTGTACCTTTGTTTCCACAGTTGGCACAGCCCTGGCACACAGTTAAGTCCCTTGTAAAAGGTACCAGTGGTACCAAGGGCCCTGTGGCCAGCGAAAGTCCCTAAGGGCTACAGCACGTATTATGCTTCCCTCAGGGACCCCTCACTCAGTGCTTGCACACTGCTTTGCAGCTTGTGTGTGCCAGTGGGGAAAAAAGACAAAGTTGACATGGCACTCCCCTCAGAGTGCCATGCCCACAAACCACTGCCTGAGGCATAGGTAAGTCACCCCTCTAGCAAGCCTCACAGCCCTAAGGCAGGGTGCACTATACCACAGGTGAGGGCATAGCTGCATGAGCACTATGCTCCTACAATGCCTAAGTCAATTCTTAGACATTGTAAGTGCAGGATAGCCATACTGAGTATATTGTCTGGGAGTTTGTCATTGCGAACTCCACAGTTACATAATGGCTACACTGAATACTGGGACGTTTGGTATCAAACTTCTCAGCACAATAAACTCACACTGATACCAGTGTGGGGTTTATTGAAAAATGCACGCAGAGGGCATCTTAGAGATGCCCCCTGTATGTTAGCCCAACTGCTAGTGCAAGGCTGACCGGACCGTGCCAGCCTGCCACTTCCAGGTGAGTTTCTGACCACATGGGGTGGGTGCCTTTGTTCACTCTGTGGTCAGAAACAAAGACTGTCCTGGGTGGCAGTGCCTCGCACCTCCCCCTGCTGGAACTGTAACACCTGGCGGTGAGCCTCAAAGGCTCAAGCCTGGTTTTAAAGTTCCCCAGAGCACTCCAACTAGTGGAGATGCCTGCCCCCCCGGACGAGCCCTCACTTTTGGCGGCAAGTCCGGAGGGATAATGAGAAAAACAAGGAGTCGTCACCCCCTCAGCCAGGTCCACCCCTAAGGTGACCAGAGCTGAAGTGACCCCCTCCTTGAGAAATCCTCCATCTTGCTTTGGAGGATTAGGACCAATATGGTTAGGGATGTGCCCCAGAGGGAGTGGGCACAAGGAGGTTATAGCCACCCTCAGGGACAGAAGCTATTGGCTACTGCCCTCTGACCCTAACACACCCCTAAATTTAGCATTTAGGGCCGACCCTGAACCCAGCTCTTCAGATTTCCTGACGACCTCAAGAAAGAAGGACTGCTGTGCTGAAAACTCCGCAGAGAAGAGGAGGAGACACCACTGACTCTGCCCCAGCCCTACCGGACCGTCTACTGCTTCGAAAAGCTGCAAGAAAAGAAGGAAGACGTTCTGTAGAACCAGCAGCCCCTGAAAAGCCTCCAGGGGACTGCCTGCATCACCGAGGACAAGGAACTCCCATGGACAGCCGACCTTCCCAAGGAAAAGACCAAGAAACCAACTTTAAAGGGACTCTCACCTCAGTCAAGAAACTGGAGCCCAAATACTCTGCACCCACACCCCCGGCCCATGTCCAGAGAAACCAGCTATCCAGAGAGGACCCCCAGGCGACTCCGACGATGTGTCTACCCTGGGCTGACCTCTCTGCACCCCCACAATGACACTTGCAGAGGGAATCCGAGGACCCCCCTGACTGCGACTGCCGCGACTAAGATATCCGATGCCTGGAGAAGCACTGTACCCGCAGCCCCCAGGCCTATAAGAAACCGACCACCGGTGCAGCAACGTCCAGCAGGCGGCCCTCACCCTTGCCCAGTCGGTGGCTTGCCTGAGAGGCCCTCCCTGTGCCCTGCCTGCAGCGCCAAAGTGACCCCTGGGTCCCTCCGTAGAATTCTGTTGAAAACTCGATGCCCTGTTGGCAGACTGCACCCGGCCGCCCGTGCCGCTGAGGGTGTGGTTTTTGTGCCTACTTGCGGCCCCTCCAGTACTCCTCCAAACCCCCCTGGTCTGCCCTCTGACAACGCGGGTACTTACCTGCAAGCAGACTGGAACCGGAGTACTGCCGGTCTCCATAGGTGCACACATTATTGTGTGGTACTTACCTTAGAAACTGTACTTTACTTACCTCCTCCAGGAACTGTTGAAAATTGCACTGTGTCCACTTTTAAAATAGCTTTTGCCATTTTAGATAAAACTGTTTACAATATTGATTCTATTCAAAGTCCTAAGTATTACTATGCAAAGTACCTTTCATTTGATGTACTTACCTGCTAAATGAATCTTGTGGTTCTAAGAATAAATTAACAAAATAATATTTTTCTATATAAAAACCTATTGGTCTGCAGTTAATTCATTGAGTGTGTGTTTTCTTGTATTGCTTGTGTGTGTACAACAAATGCTTAACACTTCCCTTCTGATAAGCCTAACTGCTTGACCACACTACCACAAGTAGAGCATTAGTATTATCTATTATTGCCTTTGTCAAGCCTTTTGGGGAACCCCTGGACTCTGTGCACAACATATCTCATTTTGATATGGTATATACAGAGCCAGGTTCCTACAATATGATTTTGACATGTTTGATACCAAACATGCCTAGTTTAGGAGTTACGTGGCTGGACCCTGTGGCGGATAGTGACCCTTGGCCAGTGCACGGGTAAAATGGCTTCCCCGCACTTATGAAATCCAGTTATTGAAACTGAAGTTTGTGGGGGCACCTCCACTTATTCAAGGGAGCCCTCACACATAGGTACCTGCACCCTGCCTTGTGGGCTAAGAGGGCCTACCATATGGTTGACTTGGTGATCTGGTGCAGTGACCAGCAGTGAAAATGGTCCATGCACCTTTTTACACAGGCTACAATGGCAGGCCTGCAGACACAGTTTGCATGGGCTCCCATGGGTGGCATAATACATTCTGCAGCTCATGGGGGAGCCCTGGTCAACCAATGCCCTGTGTCCGTAAGTAAGTTCCATATACTAGGGACTTTTTAGGGGTACACCACTATGTACCAATTGTAAAGGGTACTAGAGCAACCAAATTTAGATCACAATCACCAGGGTCCTGGTTAGCAGGATCTCAGTAAAAACAGTCTAAACACACTGATAAGCAGAAAGTGGGTGGTAACCATGCCAAAAAGAGTGACTTTCCTACAACATTCTCTGGCTGTAATCTCTGCTTATCAAACTGAATAAGAGGGGGGAAAAGGGGATGTTGACCTTTTGACCTCCTCCTCCTCTGATTGATGGTGTAAGGCCTTAGAGCCACCCAAAGATGTTTGTATCAGACCCTAACGCACGCAAGGATATTTGGTTATAACATTTCTTTGTTGATGCCTTACTTAATGTTGGACTAATGTGTTAAAACAGTACTGGTATAGCGCCCACCCTACGGAGAAACAACCTCAAAACCTACATTAAAGATTAGCCCATTTATGATGAGCAAGATCCTTATCTTGGAGACATGTATACAAATCATCAAGTGAAAAACCCTGGTGTTGCAGGGGGGTGTCTCAACCATGAAAAATTCATTTGAGAAAAAGTATTTTTCCATGTTCAGGAATGATCCATTCTCGGCGACGGACGGCAGTGTTGCGTAGACTATATAGAACTATGAAAGTGCAGTGTATAAACAAAGCAAAGAATTGTGTAGGACATGCAGGCTCTAACACAGCCATGGATGCGATCTAACGACCGGGGAAACATGGTCTCCTCAATTGATCCTGGCTAGCAGGTATCACCTGTTCGGGCGAAAATGCAGCACACTGAAAAGAAAGACGGTTCTGATTTAAGAACTGGTGTCATAATCGGCCGTAGTCATTATTATTACGGTAATTACAG
This sequence comes from Pleurodeles waltl, assembly GCF_031143425.1. Classification (NCBI taxonomy): domain Eukaryota; kingdom Metazoa; phylum Chordata; class Amphibia; order Caudata; family Salamandridae; genus Pleurodeles; species Pleurodeles waltl. The sequence continues at coordinate 1,044,665,808 of NC_090446.1, read as the reverse complement.
TAACAGATTTCTCTGTGAGACACCAGCATCTAGCCTTAGGAACGGTGACTGCCTGTTGTCAGGACGTTCCCTTCTTAATGGGAGAGCATGGTTGCAAATTTGTCATCCAACTAAGACTTGGAGAGTATTCCTGGAGCTTGTGGTCACAGCGGCCATAAATTGTGCCACGGGAAACAGTGGTAGAAATTATTGTTGAGACAATTAATTTGGGTTCTCCGAATTGCTTCAGAAGCACAGATGACAGATGTTTACTGTGCTGATTTTTTTTTATCTCTTGACTGATGGAGTATTAAAATCATACAGAATGAGTGCTGATGGTATTAGATGTTAGATTTTTTTTGAAGAAAAAGAGTGTATTTGTTCAGAATAAAATCTTTAGGAATAATTGTTTGAAGTGCTCAGTTTTTGAAGCCTGTGTGATCAAAATGTGTGCGATAGCAAGATATTATCCATAACTATTCACTAGCCTAAATCCCTGCTTTTCATCAAAACATCTGTCTCTTTGTGTTGGTAAGAAATGAGACACTGCAGGCAAGCTTTAGAATGTAAGGTTATATTTATTTCTATGGCCTGTGCGGGGCAGAGATAAGAAACGGTTTAAAAGCCTTTGTCTCAGATAACTTCTCTGCATTCAGTTTGTGTTGCTCTGTCGCATTGTAAGCCGTAAGTGTTGAAACTCGGGCGTCTGATACAAAACAGGTATCGGTGTTTGATACGCTATTTCTTTATTTCTCTTTTTTCTTTAAAATATTCGGATTACCAGGAGCACGCAGAAGAGCCACCTCTCTCTTGGGAGGGAAAACAGTGGTTTGTAGACATGAATTAGGATTGCAGTATTTGATTGATTTTGCTGCTCGTAATTTGTTAATTTTCTCTTAGTAATGTCACATACATTTGATTGTATTTCACTTGAAACAATGAGCACTTTAAAGGTGGCTCATCTAGTCTTTCCTTAAATTCGATATTATGATATTTTAGATTTTAAACATTGGCTGGGCCTCTCTGACCTTTTTTACACCCGGCCTCGTGCTTCCCAAAATGAGTTGTTCGAGCAGTGCTTCATTTGAGGTTGCTGGTGCTCTTCTTGTTCCTCGGGAGCAAAAGAGCGGAAACACAGCGCATAGCAGGTGGAAGAGAAAGACGGAAACCCCGCCACAAAAAGAGAAAGCACTAACCCCCAAGAGCGAGATATATAGTGGCGAGGGTTGTCCGGCAGTGTATGAGGCCCAGTTTGGAATCAAGTCTGCACACCCTTAGTATTCGACACGTTGACAATTAACAGTTCTGACCGCTGGCTTCTTACCGCGGCTTTAGGCACCAGCACTCATTCTTTTAGAAATAGAGTACAGTATTCGAGATGCACCCTTATAACAAAGGTCCTTCCAAGGATACTGAAGCGTAAAATTTGCACTGCCGAATGATAACATAGATGAAGATAGCCTTACGTATTGCCAGAAAACATTGCCTAACTAGGCACATGTGCCCATTACATTAACAAGCATTTGCAATAGAATGCGCCATTATAAATGATAGCGGTTTTTACCTATGTGTTTCGCTTTGTAGTGCAGTGGGTGTATGTGGTGTTTAGTGGAATTATGTGGGTTGTATTTGAATTGTTGTTTGTGTTGTGTGGAGCTGTGCTTTGCAGTGTATTTGTGTAGTAGAAATATGTGGCATGGTGAATAGATGATGTTGAGAGCTGAAGAGAATAAATAGAAAGGAAGAACGAGAGAGATAGGTAGTTTGTGCAGGTAGTGATTGTTGACATTGAGAGAGAGGAGCAGAAATAGTGTGTGACAGAGAAAGAAGGGGAGAGAAGGCCACAGATGCCTAAGGAGAGATTTTACTGAGGCGGCAATAGTGCGTGCGAGCAAGCTAGATGGTTGTACCATTGGTTAATGTAAAAAAAAAAAAGTGATTAATAATAAGCTGTTTTTTTGTTGTTACTTGTAGCTTGTTGACCAGTTGTGCAAAATAGTTTAAAAAAAAAAAAAAAAAAAGTATTGGTCTTGCCTATGTGAGACTTATTGCTTTGCTTATTTTTTTTTTTTAGCAGTGTTGCAAATGGCTAAAACTAATGTGAAAAAGCTGTATGACACAGCCAGTATTGTCCACATTATAGCGCTTTTTAAAATAAATTCAGTAATGCTGCACTGAAGGTAGTGCTGTTGTATTATTAAATGGCTAACAAAACATTGACAAAGCCGATAGATCTGCCATAGGCGAGACCTCTTTGCTTTGCCATTGCCTGGTATGAAATGCCATATGGTAAGTTATAAGTATTTATATAGTGTTTACAGTGACTGAAATGCTAATGTTTTCTAATGGAGAATGCCCTTGTCAAGGTGTTAGTGTGTCCAGATTCAGAAGCATTATAGGACTATACAAAACGGTGAAAATGAACCATATAAATGCGCTGAATGTACCATAAGATGTAGGGTAGACAGAAAAGTCCAATAGGTCACAGCTTTTATTACAGTGCTACTTTAGGCCTATGTGTTACTTTGGGTGCAATAGGTAAACAAGCATTTGCAATGCAATGGGTCTCGCATTTGCTCGAGTTAGAGCTATTAGCGTTGTAAATTCCTAACCAGACTTTTCTTGCCACATAAACTGAAAATGAAAAGTAAAACAGTTTTACATAAGCGAGGCGACGTCCGCCTTGACCGTGAACGAGACACACAAAGGGAAACAGAAGCGCGCTCAACTCTAAAAAGGGTTCTTTCTGGATCAAGAGCTACCTGTCTCCCAAATTTGTTGTAATTCCGTCCAGCAATTAGGACTGTAGTTGTGTTATGCTCACATAAATATGGTGTAAGATCTACACTGTTTTGTCAATGAGCCAATGTGTGGATAGCTGTATGAAAGTGTTGTCATTTACAGAAGTATCATACATATCCTCCTAAATCAGTGAGACTCACTAAAACATCTGTATGATAACTCACCTACTTCAGGTATTCAGAAGGTAATTAATACTGCATTGGGGAGATAAGGATCAGTCCGTACGGGACACTTAGTTAAAAAAGAAGCCCTAATTCTAATATTAAGGAGGAGGTTCATAGCTTACCCAAATTTCAAGGATGGATTATTCAGTCAAGGAAGAGCTCTGCAGCAATGCTCAAGAATACTAACAACACTGGACAATACATGACCAGCAAGTAATCATGTTAAAAGGGTGTGAGAGTCCCACTAACAACAGGCCCCCGAATAGAAATTCTGTTTTGTGTGCACATCATGGTGGTCGTGCCCTGTCTAACAACAATTATAATTAAATTTGAAGTATAATGCCTCCAGTTACAAAAATGGTAACAATGGCAACAGAAAGAAAGCTATGTAAGTACTATTATCAAGAATCAAACCTGGCTGGATACCGGAGTGTTAAAAATGGGTATTGAAAATGAACGGTTACCACAAAGGGCACCATCTAGAGATGCATAAATACACAAACTGAATGTGTATGAGGATTAGGTGTACAAATACCAGCCATATTTGTCTATGCAACTGAAGCATGTTTAATACTGAACACTGCAAAAAATAATTATGTTCACCCACAAATACAAGGATGAGATGAACAATTGATTGTTTCTAACAGGTGGATGGGGAGTGAAGGCCAACATTTCCAGTTTGGTCAGCTAATATGAGTAGTATGGGTTAAAATCAAAACAGCAAACCATTGATGAGTAATCAATTGTCACACAATCCGTTTTTCAAGATTTAGACCGTCTGGGTTAAATACTGATCATGTGTTTCATAAAAGTCAGTAATTAAAACAAGTTGTTACAATGCAGATTCAATCAATGGATGGCATAGGACACGTACTAATCAACAATCATGAAACATTAAGATCAAAGGTTCTTCAAACAATCCAATATCACAATGCGTATTTTTCCAACAAATAGACTGTCCTGGTCATATTGGCTGATATAGGAAATCAGTAAAAAACAGATTATTGTAACACAGATGCAGTCCTGAGCAGCTGGCATCAATAGATGTTGGAAGCAAAATTAGATTTAGCTTGAGCTGGAAATTCTAACCGTTGACTAGAAATGGAATGTAGACTAGTTATTTGCCCTCCAATGGAACCTCTTTCTAAATGCCAGGTTCTGCCATTGAAAGAAACATTTAAACCTGTGTAGACACAGACCACATTCCATATCCATTGGTTTTCACAGAGAGAAAGCTGGTCATTTAGTTTATGGTTTCTAGCTGAGCCTGTAATCTCTTGAATCACCCACCATTCCATGTTTCTCACAGCATGTGTTTGTTTAATAACATGGTTACAAGTTACAAATGTATCTGTTCTGTTTTTATTCAGAGGCAACAGGGTTTGAATATTGAAACTCTAAGCATTGTCCTGGGAATGGTCTCACATATTAAGTATAATAATGCTCAGTAACAAAACTGTGTTCGCTATTGTATGCGTAGCTTCTTACCAGGTGACTTACCTTAGGACTGTTTCTCTGGATCAACACTGCGGCGGCACTTATTTATAGATTTTGTTTTCTCAAACTGCTCGGAGTCCCATTGGCGTGTATGGTAAAATAGCTAAAACACCCATTTCTATATATTGATTGTTTTATTGTCAGTTGTCTTGAATGGTTTAATTTACTATGGAAGTAAAATATTTCCCTTTCTGTACGCCTGATTTAAAGAATCATTCTTCCCCTCTCCCTCCCTTCTTGTTGTACTTCTCATCAAACCTTTTTGTGAAGTTGATTAATTCAAGTGATCGCAAGTTGTTTTTTTAAAATACCATGTTGAATGATCCCCTTGTTCACACCTTATTATTGTTGCCCATGAGCCACGGTACTCAGGAGTTCTCCCAGCATGGTTCCCTGCATAGGCAGTTGGTGCTTGCTTATGGCTGATGGCATATAATGCCACATTGATTTTGTGGAAGAGAAAGTCATTGAATTTCCTGCCCAAAAGTTGGAAGTGATTCCCTGTTTTGAACGTTTAAATATTAGGGCTGAATTGTTGAGATTAAATGATGACCATGACCCATTAAATGGAAGTCAATATTAAAGTGATGTGGCTTCAGTAATAAGAGGCTCGTTTTGCCTTTATGCTGTGCTCACCCTTTTATATGCAGGAGCTGACGTTAAGCTGTGCATGAATTATTTCCTGCCTCATGCAGTTGGCCTTTCTCCCGATTATCAATTATCTGACAGGAAACTTTATCCTTGAATGTGTTGTAGTGTGACGATTACCACCTGTGTGTTTGTGTTTTGGTGCTCTGTGGGCGAAGGAGCACTTGTTCTTCTATGTGCCGATTCTGGTTGTTATTACACTCTTGATGAAAGTTGGTCACGTTGGCATGTGTAGAGGAGTTTGCAGGATTTATGCTATTTAAGGTATAATAACTGTGCACAAGCTGAATACACCGTTCCCTCAGTTTCCAGGTACTGATGGTGTGGGATACAAGGCTTCCCTGCTTCATGGTACCCATGGATAACCAAGTGCACTTCCTGCTGGAGAAAATGTGCCTTTGGTTACCAGATGCCAATGCTGAGAAATACAATGTACCAAGGGGTTCCCATGTGCCTATGCTGTGTGATATAATGTGCCCAATGTTTTCCAAACTCCTATTGAGGAGTACATGGTGCCTGCGGGCTGTCAGATGCTTATGCTGTGGGTTGCACGATGTTCAACAGTTTACAGGTGCTTTGAGTAAGCTGGGATGTGTATGTTGCTGACAGTGGTGAACATAAGCCCCTGCAGCCTCAGCAAAAGTGGTAGGTGGTATGCTGTTTTGAGTGCCTATGAGTCCAAGAAGGAGTGTGTGTATTATGTCTTATCTTCGTGCATTTGTGTTCAGTGGGAAGATGGACATCTGTTGTATCTTGTGTTGTGGTCTGCTGGGGCATGTCCGAGTACTACCTCAGTGTCCTGATACCATATGCGTGAAGTCAGAATGTTTCATGTACTGGGAGTTCAGCCAGTGTTGGCTGGAGTTGGAGCTTAGGCTGCTTTTGGTGGAGCATTGGTTTCCTACGTGGGGCCAAAGTAAACTGTTAAAAAGACGCCATGGGCTATCTACCAGACTGACTCGTGTTCTCAACAATATGTAGACATACAATTGTTCACATCTTCCTGCGGCTGCGCGGGAAGCGCCTCACCGCTTCCGGGCTCAAATGTCCTGTGCGGAGTCGGGGACATTGCACACGGCACCTACACATTCCGATCTATTTTAAACTAGCAATTCAGACCTTCCACTAGTGTATGTGCTGTGGCATGTGGTTCTCTGAAACTCAGAGGCCGAGGGGGGCAGTTGTGTAAAGAGGAACCATATGCAGTGTCTTTAGTTTGCTCATTGTACCGTCACCATGGGAAACTGCACTCTTTATGGAACTTGTCCACAAGACCAGGAAGTGATGTGTTATGCGACCAACTCTGTCCGTCTCTACACATTACTCAGTTATAGAATACACAGGTTATGTTATGTGGGGATTCAGCTGCAGAATGTCTTGACTGCTTGCAGCACAACATTTACTTTTATAATGAGACTTTGTGGGTTATCCCACGCTCACTTAAACAATTTAGAGCTATTAGCGTTGTAAACTTCTAACCGGATTTTTCTTGCCACACAAATTCCAAGAAAAAAACATAGCACGATCGCGCTATGTAAAATGCAGCGCGATCGCACTGAAATTTTAAATGGAAAAACCGAGCGCGATTGCGCTATGTGAACCCCAGCGTGATTGCGCTGCGTGGAATATAAAAAGATAAAGTAGTCCAGAAATCATGCTGAAAACATCGAGCCTCAAATGGTTCCAGTAGTTTACAGGTGCTGTGTAGGTGGGCTAAACACCGGAAAAGGCATGACCCATCCATGCCTTTCACAAATGAAAGCAAGTGGATTTTAAAAGGCAAGCCCACGAACCAATGAAAGTGACTGACGTGACATGGCTGTAGTTAGAAGCCCAAAGAGAGATTACAGCATCGCCCATAAAAAGGAAACAAGAAAAACACTCCTTTTTTAAGTTTTAAAAGGAAAGTTTATTAATAGTTAATACAATACTCAAAGTATATAAATACATTTGATAATATTAGTAAATAGTGCAATAACAGTTCAATTACATGAGAAAATACTCTTTTGGGAAACACAATATACACATTAATGTATTTTAAGGTGAATATATATATATATCACTGAGAAAAAGTCCTGCTGTTCTTCCTGCGCTCGCCTAGCGAGGTTGGTGCTCCAATATGGGCGCTGGACCCATTTAATATGTTCCACCACACCAGATTCAAGCACTGGCACTCCATGCAACTGAATTATTTATTCAGACCCAAGAATCCATTTCATGTCAATAAATTTACAATTTTCCAAATATAAGAATAGGGCTACGCGTTTCAACCATCACGGTTTTCTTCATTGGTCCACAAAGGAAAAAATGCACAAACCATGTGGCCCCTCCTACTTCCAATATAGCAACTCTTACAAATCATGAACATAGAAGAAATTCTTTTTTTCTCCCTTATCCCATCTTTTTCTTATTCTTTCTAATTTAATATATCACAATGGCAAAAATTGAGAACATATCCACAACGTTACTAATTTAGCTAATTGGATGGCCACATAGACAATGCTATCAAATTAAAATTAAAATTAAAATTGAAATTGAAATAAGCCCTGAACAGCTGAACACTGGCATGTATCTGCTACCTTAGCTAACCAATATGAACATAAAGTTCCTCATCCTTGTTCAATCCCCAAGGATGTTGGCTATTTAGTCGAATAATATATTTGGATTCCAACTTTCTTAATTGCCTCTCTCTAGGTGCCAATGGTTTCCTCACCAACAAAAACTTAAACTCATCATCCAAGAGCAAATCTTTATCTAAACTTTCAGAGAGTAAATCATGAAACCTAGTTATTGATTCTCGATAAGCTGTCACCTCTTCATGACAACTAGAATACAGCAATTGTCTTCTTGCTTCCTTTTGGTATTTCTGCAAATCCCACAACACCACATTGCCCCCCTTGTCAGCTGGCTTAATTACAAATGAAGTTGCTTTATTCAAAGACATTAAAGCTGATCGTTGACCCGGAGTAAGGTTATGTGCAAAAACATCATCAGCCTTCCTCCATAATCTGACTAAATCAAAGGTCACGGCTTCGTGAAAAGCATCAATATTATCATGTGGCAAAATTGGATTACATCTTGATTTCAATCTAAATTTACTGCCACTCATACTTCCTGCCTTCAAGCCCAAATCATCCAATAACTCAGTTTCTGTTGCCCAAGTTCTTTCCCCTACTTCCAATTCTCTTAGGGCAGCTAGGCCATCTATGTCACTAATAGTAAATTCTGAAACAACATCTGTGTCGTCCACATTTTCGTTCTGTATTGAGGGTTGATCTTCATTAACTTTAATTTCATGATAAAGCGGAAAATATCAATTTGTGTCTTGGTATAGTATATGTGAAATTATAAAAAAATATAGGTACGTACATTAAAGGTAATGGAAAACAATTAATGGAGGTTTAGAAACCTCTTAATTTCTAGGAAAATGATTACGTGTTGAGTAAGCCAAAGAGTTTAGGTAATGTGTTACAGGTATCCATAGCATATCTCATTGAATAGCAAGGGATAAGGAGGAAACATAAGCTCTATCTAGTGTATGATTATTACATACACCATACCACCAATCTTGAAAGGATAATTTAGAAGAATCCTTCCAAGTTTTAGTAATTTGTTGAAAAGCAACAGCTAATAATAAGTCTAAAATGAAGATATTTCTCTTTTGATAGTGAGACCATCCCTCTGCAAGACTGCCCAAAAATATATTTGTAAAACTAAAGGTAAATTGAGTATTGAAAATGGTATTTATTTGACTCCATACTTAAACTCAAAATTGAAATGTAAAAGGACAATCAAAAAGCAAAGATCTGCGAAAGGCCTATTACAAGACCAACAAGAAGACGGAAGATTAGAATCCATTTTATGTAAACACTGGCTGGAGTGCCCTGTGGCACTGTAACACCAGGCCTGAGCCTTTGAGGATCACCGGCAGGTGTTACAGCTTCTGCTGGGGGAGGTGTGAAGCACCTCCACCCAGGACAGACTTTGTTTCTGACCACAGAGTGCACAAGGGCACTCAACCCATGTGGTCAGAAAGTCATCTGGAAGTGGCATGCTGGCATAGACCGATCAGTCCTACACTACCAACTGTCTGACATACAGGGGGCATCTCTAAGATGCCCTCTGTGTGCCTTTTTCAATAAATCCCACACTAGCATCAGTGGGGGTTTATTGTGCTGAGAAGTTTGATACCAAACTTCCCAGTATTCAGTGTAGTCATTATGGTGCTGTGAAGTTCGTAAAGGCGAACTCCCAGACCAGACTCAATATGGCTACCCTGCACTTATAATGCCTAAGAACTGACTTAGGCACTGTAGGGGCACATTGCTCACGCAGCTATGCCCTCACTTGTGGTTTAGTGCAACCTGCATTAGGGCTGTAAGGCCTTCTAGAGGGGTGACTTACCAAAGCCACAGGCAGTGTTTTTTGGGCATGGCACTCTGAAGGGAGTGCCATGTCAACTTTGTCCTTTCTCCCCACCAGCAGACCCAAGCTTCTGAAAGAGGGGTCCCTATGGTGGCATAAGACATGGTGCAGCCCTTAGAGACCTTCCCTGGCCACAGGGCCCTTTGTACCAGGGGTACCTTTTACAAGGGACTTAACCATGTGCCAGGGCTTTGCCAATTGTGGAAGCAAAGGTACTGTTTTAGGGAAAGAACACTGGTGGTGGTGCCTGGTTAGCAGAGTCCCAGCACACATCCAGTCAAAGCTGGCATCAACACTAGGCAAAACGTGGGGGGTAACCATGCCAACAGTGGCATTTGCCTACATCAGTAGTATTGCGCTTTGGAATTTCCAAGGCGGTAATCGCTGGGCGACGCTTTTTGTCACAAGTGGAGTTCAGGCCTCCTGTACGCTTTTCCGCCCATACCACTTCTGCCCAGAGTTCTCAAGAAGACAAAGAACGACCGGGCCAAAGTCATCCTAGTGGCTCCGGATTGGGAATGGAGAGTCTGGTATCCCAGGCTTCTGAAAATGTTCATCAATACTTTGAGAGGATCTTCTGTCACAGCAGCAGTGGAGGGCTCTCCACCCGAACCTGTCAACTCTGTACTTCCATCCGTGGGGATTGAATGGCGGCAGTTGATGGCTTTTGACCTTCCTCCGGAAGTGTGTAAAGTTATCTTGGTAGCCAGGCATCCCTCCACTGAAACGGTATACGCCTGCCGTTGGAAATGATTTGTATATTATTGTACAGAAAGGTCTATTGATCCTCTTTCCGCTTCTCTTTCTGATATCCTTCACTTCATACTTTCCCTTGCCCAGCAGGGTTCTGCCTTGTGTACTCTCAAGAGCTATCTTTCTGCCTGATCATCCTTCACTTTTCAAATCGCCCTTTGTACACAGATTCCTCAAAGGGCTTGTTCATTTGTTTTCCCCTATGCCCTTTGTTATGCCCCAATGGGACTTGAATCTGGTCCTCACACTTCTTATGTCTGCTCCCTTCGAATCCTTACACAACTGACCCCTCTGGCTGCTCACCATCAAGACAGCCTTCTTATTGGCAATAACATCTGCCAGGAGGGTGAGTGAAATGCAAGGTCTGCCATCAAAACCACTGTATCTCACTATCTATCCAGACAAGGTGGTACTCAGAACTTGTGCCTCTTTCCTCCCCAAGGAGGTGACCCCATTGCATATAGGTCAGAACATCACTCTGCCCATCTTCTTTGCTCCATCGCATCTCTCTATGGAACAGGAGCGACTCCACCGACTGTACCCAAAAAGAGTGTTGTTGTTCTACCTTGACTGCACAAAAGAGTTCTGGGTGAATAACCAACTCTTTGTGGGTTACGCTGGAGCAAAGAAGGGTCGGACAATGGAGAAGCGAACCATTTCGAGCTAGGTGGTTCTCTGCATCAAGATCTGCTACTCATTGGCCAGGATGCAGCCTCCTGAGTGCTTGAGGGCTCATTCTACCAGGGGCAAAGTTGCTACCACTGTGCTAGCTCGGTGCGTTCCAGTCCTTGATATTTGTCAGGCGGCAACGTAGGCATCTTTGCACACGTTTGGAAAACATCACTGCCTGGACAATCGGTTATGGAGATACGGACACTTTGCCTATTCAGTCCTACAGTACTTTTTAGTGTAGTAGAGGTATCCGCAGCCAACTGCCCGGAGGCTATGGCTTGGGTATCTATTGAAAGGTAAGGAATCTGCAGCTAGAAGTCTCTATCAGATGAACAAGTTACTTCCCTTCGGCAATGCATCACCTGGTAGAGACTCTATCTAGCTGCTGATTCCACACACCCACCCATGCCTCCCCGCTCTGCAGATATGTCTAGGAGGGTTAGGGTTTATCCCTTTCAGGGCCGTAGTTTTGCACAGACAAAGTGCTGGTTCTATCCATGACTCTGTGCTTCTGGCGTGGAACTTAGTGGGTAAAAGAACTGATGTACGCGTGCCGGGTGGTGTCTTTATAGACAACCGTGATCTCATAGACAGCTCCAACGACTCTGACAACGCCAAGCAGAGCAGCACTACACCAACCGACGGTGCATGCAGGGTATTGCTCAGCAAAAAATTCCAGATTCGAAGCTGACGCCAGGGAATTCAAAGGTAAGGAATTTGCAGCTAGAGTCTCCACCAGGTAATGCGTTACTGAAGGTAAGTAACTTCAGTGGTATTTCCTGGAGCTTTTGGCCCCTGTGCCACTGCACCTGCTGCACCATACAACAGGGTCGTCCAGGGGGATGCCTTGGCTACTGTTCATGGAGATTAAACCAAGGCTGAACCACTTGTAATGACTGGTGCCCCACAGCACGGTTCGTGGGTCCTTCTCTTCTGGCTGGCTGTACATCCGATGAGGAGAACAAGACCTCTCCAGCATGGTTGTTTACGAGGTGAGGCAGAGATTGCTGAAGGAAAGGGAGGCTTCACTGAGGGAGCTTTTTGTAGTGTGGCTGGCTGTACCTCCTCAGAGGAGACCGAGATATGATGGGCTTTAACCCCTTAGCTGCTGCGCATTTGTCCCCCCTCTACCTCAAATCCCCCCCACCCTCAACAGTGCTGAGCCCTTTTTTGGCTATTTGGAGTAGTTTGCACTTAGGCCCCCATAATGTTTTGTCCAGATAACCTATCCATGCCAAATTTGCATCCTTTTTTCCCAACATCCTGGAGATTCTAAAGGTACCCAGAGTTTGTGTGTTCCCATGGAGGAGACTGAGAAATTAGCCAAAATACAGCTAATATTTGAGTTTTTAGGGAAAAATAGGAAATAAGTGCTGCAAAAGAAAGCTTCTGTTTTTTCTCTACAAATGGGATCAAAGAAGGGTTTGCAGTGATAAAATCACCACCTTCCCAACATTCAGGGGCAGACAGACTTGAATCTGAGAACAACATTTTTCAACACAGTTTGGCCATTTTTCTGGTACATACCCCATCTTTACTATTTTTTGTGCTTTCAGGCTCCTATCAATTAGGGACAGAAATGGGTGTGAAACTAATGGTGGATCTCAGACAGCTAAACATATCTGAAAAGAAGACAAAATTCTGAATTCAGCAGGGGTAATTTGTGTAGATTCTTCAAGGTTTTCCTATAGAAAGTAACAGTTGAAATAAAAACATATTGAAATTGAGTTGGGAAAAAAAAAACCAGCCATTTCTGTCTGTTTTCTTCTGCAACTTTTTATTCCAACTATGGCAGATTTTTTAAAGCAATTTGACTGTTACGTCTGCTGGACCCTTCTGGTTGCGGGAGTATTTAGGGCTTGTAGGTTCATCAAAAACCCAAGGTACCCAAAGCCAATAAATGAGCTGCACCTTGCAGTGGGTTTTCATTGTATACCGGGAATACAGAAATTCATTTGGTAAACCATAAAGAGTGGAAAAAAATAGATATCAAGGAAACCTTTGTATTTCCGAAATGAGCAAAAGATATGGTGTTTAATTCGAGGGTACCCACACTAGCATGTGAATTACAGGACATTTCCCAAAATGACTTCTTTCTTACACACTGTCTTACATTTGGAAGGCAAAAATGTAGAGATAGACAATTGGCAATAACACTTGTTCTTCTATTTTGTATTTCAAGTCTCCAGATAAAAACGGTACCTCACTAGTGCTAGCAGCAGGAAACGGCTCAAAACAGTACGTGGACAGATCACATTTTTCCAATGAAAACGGATGCGTTTTTTGCAAAGTGCCCAGCTGTAGATTTTGGGCTCTAGCTCAGCTGGCACATAGGGAAACCTAGAAAACCTATATATTTACCTAGGAGAATCCAGAACGGGATGACTTGTGGGGCTCTCACCAGATCCTGTCACACAGAATCATTTGCAAACCTCAAAATGCATCTAAAAAACACATTTTCTTCACATTTCAGCGATGCAAAGTTCTGGAATCTGAGGGGAGCCACAAACTTCCTTCAACCCAGCATTCCCCCAGCTTCCCTGATAAAAATGGCACCTCACTTCTGTGGGTAGGCCAAGTACCCGCAACAGGGAAGGTCCCAAAACTTATTGTGATGATAATGGTAACTAAGGTGAGTGTATAATTAGTCCTGGGATCGGGAACCATTTAGGGAAACCTATCAAACTCAGACATTTCTGAAAAGTAAACACCAAGGGGAGTCCAGGGAGGTATCGCTTGTTAGAATTCCTGTAAGTTTTTCCCCCAGAATGCCCTGCAAATGTAAACCATTGAAAAAAAACACAATTTTTCCTTGCATTTCTGTGACGTAAACTACAGGAATATGCAGGCATCCACAAACTGTTACCACCCTGCATTTCCCAACTTGTCCCGATACAAAACACTACCCCACTAGTGTTCTTTGGCTTAGTGCTCGTGACAGGAATGGATCACACAATACTCAGTAGTAGTCCTTATGTGAGGGCTACTGTTGACCATGGGGTGATCCATTCCTATTGCAGGCACTAGGCACAGGCATACAAGTAGGGTAGCGTTTTTATCAGTCCAAGTGGGGAAATGCTGGGTGGTAGGAACTTTGTTTTAATTCTCAAATGAAAGAAATGTTCTTTCACTTTAGTATTATTATTTTCACCGCCTAATTTGGGTTAACTAAGAGAAATTGGATAGTCATGTTCCAGATTTCCCGTTACTGAGTTCCTCATACTGTAATGTGTGGCACTCCTAGATGCATTTTATGCTTACTCAAATAAGAGAATGGTTCCACATAAAAGACAGTAATAGGTCCTTATAAGTGTTTTTTATCCAGAAATGCATGTTTGGTACTTTCATGTACTACTGACCACATCCAGAGAGCCCTCTTCCTGCTGTTAATTGTCTTTTTCCAATGGGCAAAGATGGATGTAAACTGCTCCCTGTGCTTTTTTCGTTTAGATCCCTGAAGTTAAGCTTTTTGGAATTCTTTTCTGTGTGAAAGGCTTTTTTTAAATTTATTTCGTATTCATTCTCATGTTCATTTTTTAAGACCCTAATTTCAGCAGTTGCGTTTTTTTATCTGAATGCCGGGGATTTAGGAGTGCAGGTCCAGATGGAGTATTTTGCCTATCACCAGTCAGCTACCTTTGATGCTGTCAGCCACAGTCAGTCTACCTGAAATCTATTACTTGGTAGGGATTGGCTATCGATAATGAATAGCATGGTGCCTCTTTTAGTTCACATTTCTCAGTGGCATGACTACTTACCAATTGAGCTTTATGTGGTTTAGATACCACATTAAAAAATAAAGATAGATATTTTCCTTTATGGGGACTGCCTCAATGGCTAACCCTTTGAACTTGGGAGAGCATGGGATTGTACTCCCTTTACTTCTTGGTCCCCAGGAGGGAAGGATGATGCTTATCCTGGATCTCCGCCTCAGATCCAGGTCTTGTTGGCCCTGAACCTGTGAAATAGGTTGGTGCCCTGGGCCACCAAGACACATATGTTTAATTTCCTTTTTTCCCAGCCCACTTTGGGTTCCCAACCCTCTTTGCTACCCACCCATTCGGACTAACAGCAGCCCCATGAGACCTTACAAAGGTGCTAGGGGTCGTGGCAGATTCACTGAGGGGGCCAGTAGTCCATTTATTGATGTACTAGGACAAGAGGCTTGTGAATGCAGAGTCCCTGATTCTGATCCACAAACAAAGGGAAATTACACCTCTCCATGACATGGGTCTTGCTATAAACGTCCAGATATCTCCTATGCAGAGGCTGACCTTTATTGGTGCAGTGCTGAGGGCTTATGAAGACATTTCTTCCTCCTCAGTGGGTAGTGGATGTTCAAGCAATGATTCCGATGTGTCTGATTCAAGCTCTTGGTTCTGCAGGTCTGCTGGGCTTCATAGCCTTGTGCATCCTATTGGTATTCCTCACTCCAGGTAGCAGGTGAGAGCATCTTTGTGGTGTCTAGTGAGATCATGGTCGCAACACCAAGGAAGTCTCCTGACTCGCTGTAGATCTTTCAGTAAGTGCATCATGATCTACACTGTTGATTAAATCCCCTCCGACCTTTTGAGTGGTCAGCCATTCAACCCCTTCGCAGGCTAGGGCTCCTCTGGTCATGGTTGTCCTCCTCACTCGACAGAGGTGCTCATTTGGGTGAAATGACCACACCAGGCTCTTTAGTCGATGTCAGAGCAGTGTCTGCACATAAATATGCTTGAGCTGCAGACAGTCTGTCTTATAATGAAGGCATCCCCCCTCCCTTCTCAGGGAACAGCATCCATGTTCTGTCAAGACAACAATGCTACTGTGCATTTACCAACAAATAGGGCGGTGTGGGGTTGTGGACCCCGTTTTGAGAAGGAATTCACCTGTGGGTGTAGCAGCGGGGAGTCTTTCCATTAGTGGCTTATCTCACAGTCAGCACGAGAGCGGATGCCTTCAGTCTTCACTCACTCGAGGACCATAGCTAGTGGAAGTGCCATCAGTTTTGTCATACACTTCCATCAGTTTCAGTTGGTCTAAAACATTCCCTCAAATCCCACTCCTTTCCAGGATAATACAGAAAGTGTGGGAGGATTAGGCTCAGCCAATTCTGATTGGCCCAGTTTGAGCAGGGAGAAACTCTACTCTACTCATTTGGCAATCAGCACTTGGCCACCTCTTCCCTCCTACACACAGAGGACCTGGTATTGCAGCAGGATGTTCATGTTGTCCACCCTAATTCTAGCTGGTGTGCTGCACACGTGGAGATTGAGTGGTGCCAGCTAAACTCCTTTGCCTTCCTGATGAGGTTGCACACAGCACCTTGACAGCCAGGAAGACTACTATCACATCTATCTACACTGGCCTCTAGACATAGTTTGTTCAGTGATTTGAATCTGAATGTATTAATCCTTTTAAATCTCACCTGTCCTATGTTTTGAGGTTTGCACTGCCCCTTGCACAGCAGGATCTGGTGGTGGATATAGTTAGAAGCTTGCTATCTGCACTGTCTGCATTTATGTGTCTTTCTGAGCAATTTTCCTTTTTTAAATTGCCATTTGTGGCACAGTTTCTGAAAGGTTTTTTCTTCTTCCACTTCTTTATTGTTCCCCAGTAGGATTTGATTCTTGTAATAACTTCTTGACTGCATTCTTATTCAAGCCAATGCACTGTATAACTGCATGGTTCAACTTCTGCCTCTAAAAACCTTTCTGATAGGGCATTTACTTTTTCTCATAAGAATCGGAGAAGTTCATGCACTCTTGGTTCATTCTTCCTTCACCGTTATCTACTGAGTTTATTTGGTCCTTTGCACCTGCAAATTCTCCTTACTCAGGGTGTTATATGGGCCAGTCTGTCACCCAAGGAGCAGGATATACTTCGTTCAGACTCTGGTATGGACACGGTCTGAGATTTGGGTGAGGGGTTTCAACATTGGGGAATGAATACTGGTAGAGAAGCGTGTATACAGGCACAGACTCTAGGACTTGAGCATGCACTCTTGGGTACAGCCATTGAAGCACCGACATGGGTACTGGGACATGGACACCTCGGACATGGAAACATGTGGCACACGCACATCTACACAGGAAGTGTGGGTACAGATCTAAGGGCATTGATGCCTAGATACTTGACATGGGGCACAGACCCTGGGACACTAATCTCACAGTGTCATACAGAGTGTGACAGCAGTAATGCTGGGGCACAGACTCTGTAACACGGTGGGATACATAGTGGGCCACAAAGACACAGGCGAGAGGACATGAACACTGTTGTACAGAAACACTAGTGCACATGCTCTTGAACACCAACATAGGACGTGGACAAAGGTGAGGGGAGAGTAGAACATAAGGGAATTTACAGTGGATTGTGTCAGCTAGAACACTGTGTCAAGGGCAATAAAAGACTCGTAAGAAAAATGGCATGGATACTGGGCCTCAAAATACGGCTGTACTCATTGGCTCAGTGACACAGGAACATCAAATCAAGGACATGGGATAAGGGTTATGTTAACTTTAAGATTTTGATTCAGTGTTAAGCTGGATTAGGACACAACAGCATACACATATGTGGGTAGTGGACATGCACACACAGGGGACCTTTGGGCATGCAGAGGATGTACTGGAACATGGAACATTGAAGAAAGGCCTTGTAGAAAATACCAGTGCTTGCTTGATTCACAAAGACTCCAGTACCTCTGTATCAAGATTGCACACAAGTGGGAATCATGCTTCTCAAATAACGCCAAACAGTAGTGTAGGAAAACAGCAACTTTCTGAAATAGTTACCCCCACTTTTTGTCTGGTGTCAGTGTGTTTAGACTGTAGTGCACTGGGATCCTGCTAACCAGGAGCCCCAGTGTCAGTGTTCTCTCTCCTAAATTGAGTTAGTAGGTAACTTTTACACTCCACAATTGGCATACTGGTGCACCCATGTAAGTCCCTACTATATGGTGCTTAAATATCCAGGGTATTGGTACCAGGGGTGCCCCATGGGCTGCAGCATGTATTGTGCCAACCATGGGGGGCCCATGCAAACTGTGACTACAGGCCTGCCATTTCATCCTGTGTGAAATGGTGCATGCAGCTTTCACCACAGATATAAGGTTTACCTTATATAATTTAATGGTCACTGCACTCATGTAAGTCACCCCCAAGGTAGGCTCTTCAGCCCAAGGGCAGGGTGCATGGTTAGGAGTGTGAGGGCACCCCTGCATGAGCAGAGGTATCCCTAAAAACCCCAGACTCCATTTTCTGGACTTTGTAAGTGTGGGGAAGCCATCTTAAGGTATGTAGTGGGCACTGCTCAGCACGAGATGTCAAGCTACATAATGGCTTCACCAAACCTAAGTATGTTTGGTATCAAACATGTTGGAATAATGCAACTACAGCGATCCCAGTGCTAGTTGCATGATACCATGTACTCTGGGGGTTCCCTAGTGGATCCCCCGTATCTGTCTGTTCAGCTTTGCAGGGTCTGCATTCCAGTCTGTGCTGCTGCTGACCCCAGACACTGTTCTGCCTTCCTGCTGCTGAACTTAACTTGGGCAGGGGAAGGCAGAACAAAGGATTTCCTGTAGAGGATAGGTGTGACCACCTCTCATTGGGATGGGGTGGGGGTGCCTTTGAGCAGCACCAAACTGCTTTGAAGGGCACATATGGTGCCCTCCTTGCATAAACCAGTTTACTCCAGTGCCAGAGCCCCTGGCTTCCTCTCTGGCTGGAAACCACACAAAGGACAGGGGAGTGACCACCCCCCTGTCCAGCTCCTCCTCTAGGAAAATGCACAGAGCTCTGCCAGGTGGCCACTAGATTCTGCCATCTTGGAAGCAAGATGAGTGGAGGCCCTTGGGAGCATCTGACTAGTTAGTCCAGCTGGCTGACGTCCCTCATCCTCCCTCTCCCCCAATAGGTGGGTCACTGCAGTTAATATCCAACCCCTTTTCTGGGTTACTTAAGGGCTCCCCTGAGGGTGGGACTTCAGATACGTCTGCAGGACTTCAGGAACCGTCTGCAAATCTCCTCTGCAACTTCGACACCGGAACTGCTGCTGTTCTTTTCTGGAACTAAGAGCAAGACTGTAACCAGTAGGAGGGCTCCTACTTCAACGTTGTTTCCAAGTTCTGCAAGACTTCTGCAACCCCGTGGCCATGCATCCTCCAAAGTCACAAGGACTGCACTTAAGAAATCAAAATGAAATCTCCCTTGGAGTGAAGAAGTCACTCCTCTGCATCTGCAGGCACCTCAGTGATGACTGGTTTGTGAATCCTGCTGTCCCATGGACTCTTCACGGCTCTATAGCACAGGTGGTGGTTCTGTGGCTCCTCAGACGTCTGACCTGTCTTCTTTGCAACTGAGAGGTTTGTGGTCCCTCACTGGGGCTACTTGATGGGAACCCCTGTGCACCACGTCTATCTATCATTGCCAAGACTTGTTGGCCCTTCAGTCCAAAGACCTCCTAGCTCCAAGAAGCTCCAGCCTCCAGCACTCTCAAGCTCCAAGAACGACGTCATCTCTGCAACTCCTAGGATGTGGGCATCCCTCTTTGCTGTGCTATTGAGGCCTCCCTGCGACTCCCTGTGCCTGCTGACAGAGGGTCCTGCCAGGTGCTCCACCGTATACTGCTGGCTGTCCTGCTTGCTGAGGGCTGGCTCTGACCTACCTGCAAATGTTGGGTCACCTGTACCTTGCTGGACCCCACAAATCCTGTAAACTTCATGCAGTGCTTCCCTCCATTTGCCAAAGTTTGTTGGTGGTCCCACTGATGACTGACCCCTCTGCAATTCGACGACTGGCATGGGATAGCTCATTGATGACTCCAGGGACCTTCCTGCATTGCCTGGACTCCACAGCTGCACACCCTTGTCCACCCTCTAACAGGAAAGTATCTTCTGGAAGGGTGGGCATTGCCCTCCTCCATTGCCTGGGCACCTCCAGGTGGTCTGGACTCTATCTCATCTCTCCTTAGGTCTGCTTCTTCATGAATCCACACCTGGGCTCCACCGATCTGGTCCACAGGTCATGATAGCAGTTGGGTAACTGAGGTCTCCATTGGCTTCAATGGGAGGTTCAGACACGACTTGACACCTATGCACTTGGGCTCCCTGGTGTAGGCAGTCCATTGTTCTGAGTATCCACAGGTGGGGATTCTATCCAACCTCTCTTGTCCCAATAGGTTTTCCTCAGGGTCCTCTGGGAAGGGTCCTAGAACTCAAAAACTCTAACCATGACCTCCCTATGTTATCCTATGGACACTGACCCGGAGTTACAACTCTGAACTCTGGCGCCTGGGGAATCCTAAAAGTCCTTGTGTGGTAGTTTGGGTTACTTAGTATATGGTTCACCTCCCCCCCCCCTTCCCAACAATAGGAGTATATGTTATTATATGCATGTACATACTTTTTTCTAAGTATTTTTTTTTTATGCTGATATCACCGGTTAGGAGATGTACCAAAGCTAGTTCCAGTATGTGTGTCACAATAAATATAGACTGTTTTTCTAACACCGGTGTGGTTCTTTCCTGTGTGTGCATCACTGACTTGTGTGGTATTTGCAGCTGCTTTACCCCCTCCTGGATAAGCTTTAGCTGCTCTCTGCAGCTACCCCCTGAGAGCTCCTACACTATCACTAAGGATTGCCTATGCTAAGTACGGGGTGCCTCACCTATAGGTGTACACCATATACTGGGCCAGCCTACTACAAGTAGTCACCGAAAAATTGTGAATTTGAAAGCATTTTACCCAGCATGATAATGTAAGCTGCGTAACCTAGCTATTTCAGTCAGAGAGACAGAGGCGCAGAGGGGGTGTGGTAGAGAACGCGAGCCACAGCGAGGATCAAGGTGTCAGTGCTCCGCAGTTATGGTTCCCGGTCTTGAGGTTCACAGCTGTTTGTCCTTAAGTCTGAAACGGCAGAGGCCACATGGGATTAGAGAAGGGGTGGAAAGCTGCGAGTTGAACCAGCGCCACCTCCTGCTGTGTGCACCATCGCCTGCTGCAACCTCTAGTCGCTATCTGACTGTGTGCGAGGTCTGTGCAGGACAGTCGAGCTTCAGTTGGCTAAGCTTCCCTTCAGTATGTCGGTCCTTAGACCCCGGCACTCGTGCTGCAAAATCGGCGATCAACAACCATTCCAGCCAGCCAAGACAAGACAGCGAAAACAGCATAGCAGGCTGATGGCAGGCCGGGACTCCAGGACATGAGGCATCTGGCTTTCTGGTAAGCTCTGGTGATAGCACGCTGTAAGTGGGGTGACATTAAAAGAACCATCCACCTGCTGTGTTACCCTCCTGTAGAGGCCAACGGATCTGCAACGTCTTTAGCAAGAAAACTCCAAGAACCCCCTCAGGCCGACGGGAGTGCAATGTGCAACAGAGACCTGGATTTGAATTCATCAGGTGACAGGAGCGAGGATACAGAGGGTCCAGCAGGCTATTAGGGGCTATCCTAAACTCAGTTCAAGCCACGGTGATGGCACTTAACCACCACCCCAACAAAATGGACATTAAAGTAGGCGTACTCAATACTCTGGCTATCTTTGTTCTCAAGTATTCATGAAAAGGCTGAGAAATTAAATGCCCTGACAACGCAAGTTCAATCAAAGAGTGATGCCAACTTCACTATGTGCTTGTGCAGAGAATAATTGATAAACTGGTGCAATTACCTGTAGTGTTAGAAGAAATCCTGAGAAAAACACCCCTAACTCAAACAATTGACAGCTTAGTTAGCTGGGCTTTAGTTGTAGTATAAACCTCCCCCCCCCCCCAATTTATTTTTGCCTGGTGTTAGGATGTATTGGACTGTAGCAGTGGCGGTTTCCTTTCATGGGCGTCGGGGCTCTGCCCCCTTAATTTTTTTCCAACAAGAATAAAATTCCTTTCTTTATATATTTTTTAATGTGTCTAAACAAATTAACATCTAAAGCTACAAACACATATGCGCTACATGATGCAACACACTCTCTCTGTGTTCCCTGTGAACACTGACTGTTTGAACTTTGCTTTGCGTGTACAGCAATCTCCCTTGTTAATGCATTTGCCGGGCTGTGATGTCAACAACCAGGCAAAGCCATAGCCTTGTGTGATGAGCTCCACCCCCTGAAGACAGAGTTGTGACGTTTGTTTTGGGCGCTTCGGCTTGAAGCCCTGCAGCACCACAGGCTTCACGATAATCAAGCACTGCAGTTTTGGCCACCCCACCCTTTCTTAACTCGTCACAGGGTGGGGAGTGGGCAACAAGCTTCGCTGGCCCCACCCCTTCCTGTGATGAATTGTGAAAGATTGGGGTTCGAGGGTGCAGGCTGCCTCACTGTACGCAACCATGTAAATCATGATAGTCCTATACAGAAAACAAATTTAAATATGTTTGTTCGGAGACTCAACCCTTGAGAGGAATGTTTGAAGCTGACGGCATGAAGAAGGTTATTGCTTCCATGTGACCCTCTCCCTCCCCACACCAGGTAGGCTTGCTCGTTTCTTGCTGTATCTCTCTTTCCATGTCGAATCGTTTTTCAAGAATATCTGGTAGAACCAGGGCTTTAAGTGGGCCGGGCCCTGCCAGTGCTCAGACAACACCGGCAGTTCTGAAAAGCCGGTGCCGGGACGGTCCCTTTCTGGCTATTTTTGCCCTCACTCTTATGGTGAAATTTTTAACTAACTTGGCAGAAGTACCATCCCTCATGGCTTTGATGTAACTTCAAAGAGACTGTTACAGTCAGGGCTTTAAGAGGGATGAAACTCTGGGCGGGGTCTCTCTAAAGGGAGTGATTGTAATTAAGGGCCTGGCTTAAAAACACATAAGTTAAAAATCTGTGTTTAGCGTAGTGTTCCACCCGACTGGTATTTTGCTGCTTATTTTTGTCATTTCATCCAGCTATATAATACAAGTAACATTACACGCACCTACAACAGGCCAGGACTATTGGCTTTGTCAATGGCTGTAAAAGAACTAAAACGGGTCTATTTGGAGTTACATCAAAGACAGCACAGGGTGACATTGCTGCAGAGTTAAGATTTTTTTTCATCCTTAGGGTGAGGACAAACATAGAGAGCCCGATAGGGACCCGTCAGCGCCTGCTTTTTAGAAGTAAAGCCCTGTTGTTTTTTTGTCATTCTGCTTCACAAACCCTCGCACTTTACACAGCACAGCAAGGAGAAACATTTTTCATGGCTTCACGCATGATTTTTACTGAATTGTTTACAAGTTTACTACGATGATAGAAGGCCGCAGACTTCAATAAGTTATTAAACTGAGGTCTCCTCCGTAGCCCCCAAATGACACCAACTTCCACTGTACAATAAAGATCTGTAGTATGGATTTATACACTGGCATTCCATTCTTAATAGTGAAGAATGGAAAATAATATCTGTGTATTACCACTCTGCACCATTTCTGCTCACTTTCAAATAAGGTGAAGTGGTAACTGCACCAGATCACTTTGGGGAGAAGGTGGTGCAGTGAGGGACCCCGGGAAATGAAGGTAAAGGTGTCAGATCTGAAAATGGTGACAGGATTCTGATCATTCCCCCTTTATGTGGCATCTAAATGTGCACGAAATAACTGCTATTACCTGCTCTACCCCTTGCTGCATTATTTACTGGCCTGGTTCATAAATGGAGGTTTCGTTGTTCCAGCCTGAAGTAGGCATGTGCGTTTTTGGAAGAAAACGTCACAATCCCTCAACAATTTATATCTGGCGCCATCTGCAGCATGCTTGCGGACCACTCATATGTGAAAATGAGTCTATAGCATGGGTACTCGCAAACATTTTTCCAGGGGCCACACAATGTGGTCTGTGATGTGACCAACGGCCGCATTGATACCAGCAGGCCAGGTGGTGGTGGTGGTTAGGGAAGGGTTGGTTGTAAAGTGGATGTTAGGGAAGTGAGGCATATACATGTAGTGCGGGAGTTGCACAATGTGAAACCAAAAATTTGGGATTAATCACAGCATCTCCACTTAATCAAATTGTGTGATCCTAGGCATTTTTTTATTTTACTTTCCCTCCTTTTTCTTCATTATTACTCATGAAGACCTTGAAATACATGACTTCAGGATGTGTGCTGCACAAATCCTTCTCCTGCGTTTTGATTTAATAAACTTTAATGTTGTTCATGTATGATAGAAATCCAGGCCACCCAAGGAGTGCACATAACAGACTTGCCTCTTAGTATACTATTGTCATTGTTGCAAGAGTAGGGGGGGGGGAGAATGAATGTTTCTGAATTTATGTTTGAAAACTATCACTTTAAAAAAATACTTCTTAATGCACTGATTTAATCTGATGTACTAAGGTGAAACGGTTCTGCATGTCAGTGAAATGCACTATTTGAATTTTGAACAGACTTTATCATACTTTTTCACATTTGCTGCAAGATGTCTTTAAAAATGAAGGTGTTCCTAAAGCTAAGTGGTGCAGGAAACATTCCTTACTGCCTTTCTTTAAGTTCCAGTAAACTTTGAACAAATGCTTGTCTGTTTATTTAACATCATTTTAATGTTTGTGCTGAGTCCAGTAAACAGCAGCCCAGTGCTGCTCTTGACCAAGGGGCCACATGTAAAGGTCAGGAGGGCCGCATGCGGCCCCCCTGGCCGTACTTTGAGTGTAACTTGCCTATGGGCATTGGCCTAATGCCAATAGCTCAGAGTTTCACTTCTGGCGCAGGTTTGCGTCAAAAAGTATAAATAATGGCCTGAATGCTTTAGCAATGCTCTCGATAGAGAGAGACCTTGTTAAGAGAATTCCAGACTTAAATATTCAAGCATTGAGAAATTTGAAGCTATTAAAGAGAGATGTGCTGATTTTGTCTACAAAAAGTAAACAATATGTCTTGTTAATCCTAACATCTCTTGAATGCTGGTGGTTTGTGACCTGCTCACTTGTTCCTCATCTACTGTACACATATCAGTCACTGAAATCACTGTTGTGTGCCTGACTTCAATCTGTCTAATGTTTACCATATGGTCACTCTGAAACTCAATACTGAGCATTTGAGACATTGCTGAGTCCTTCGTTTTATGTTTTAGCATCACCACTCTCATTAAGTTGTGTAGGTTCATACAGCCTTCATTTCAATTGCTATATGATCCAAAAGACCATTATTTTTTTATAACGTTTTCTGCCTGTCAACTGCAAGATAAGAGGGGTGCTGCAGCAGGTCATGATGGCTTTGCTGGGCCTCCACCACTACTTCATAACTAACAGCTGCATCATTTGCAATGTTTCTAAATGATGCAGATGCTTTTGACGAAATAGTAGACTAGCAATAGGAGCTGATGGAGTTTCATTATCAGGATTGGGGTGATGTGATCATATTTCTTTAGCCCCCTTAATGAGACGTACAGTGCCTTGTAGAGTGCCATACTGCCTTTCAATGTTTATTCCTTGCTGTCTCATTGTGTCCAGTCCAACAAATCACAATAACTTGTATTTCCTCAGTATATGTCACTTGTAAAGATATAACAATAAATAAGGAAATCTGTATGGGACTCAGCATTGTTATCTCAAAGCCTGTTATGAGCTTCTGTGGTTATAGTGAATAAGTAGCTACCTACATCATTATCATATGAAATCTCTCTATTGATGTCATAACTCCACTTTCACAATTGCCTTATTGACCTTCTTGTGTTCTCAAATGTACTTAAAAATCGACTATTTGCCTAAGCTTTTTTCAAAATATTCACGGGGGAGAACCCCCCCGAATCCGGCTTGTGAAAGTCGGGCTTGCTCGCTATGGTCGCTTGCGACAAGTCACTCATCACAAACTTTTACGCCCCACCACTTTCAAATGTCACCAGCCGCCACTGAACTGTAGTTCACTGGGATCCTGCTAACCAGGTCACCAGTGCCAGTGCTCTCTCCCCTAAATTTGGTTGCTAGTAAACGTTTTACACCCACAGTTGGCATATTGGTGCACCCAGGTAAGTCCCTAGGATACGGGGTACCTAGGTACCCAGGGCATTGGTTCACCAGGGGTGCTACAGTATGTATTATGCCACCCATGGGAGCCCATGCAAACTGTGACTGCATGCTTGCCATTATAGCCTGGATGAAATAGTGCATGCACCCTTTCACCACCAAACCTGAACACTGCACTTAGACATCATAAGTCACCCCTCTGGTAGGCCCTTCAGCCCAAGGGAAGGCTGCATGTCTCTAAGTGTGAGGGTACCCCTGCATGAGCAGGGTGCACCTACAGACGCCAGGCCAATTCCTGGATTCTGTAAGTGCGGGGAAGCCATCTTAAGATATGTAGTGGACACTAGTCAACACAAGTGGTCCATCTATCTAATGGCTTCTCCGAACCTAGGCATGTTTGTTGTCAGCCATTTTGGAATCATGCAACTACTCCGATTTTAGTGTTAATAGCATGATACCATGTACTCTGGGGGTTCATTAGAGGACTCCCCAGTTCTCCCCGTACACCCTTACGGAGTCGAGATGCCAGCCCACGCTGCTGCTGAGCCCAGACACTGTACTGCCCTCCTGCTGGTGAGCTAGGCTCAGGCTGGAGAAGCAGACAAACCATTTCCTGCAAGGGAGAGGTGTGACCACCTCTTCTTGTGTATTAGGTGTCTATGGGCTGGGGTGGCTTCTGAGCGCCACCAGACTGCTTTGAAGGGTATATTTGGTGCCCTACTCGGATAATCCGGTTTGACCTGTTCAGGAACCCCCGGTTCCCACTCTTATGCGAAACTACACAAAGGACAGGGGAGTGACCACCCTCCTGTCCATCTCCTCCCCTAGGAAGATGCACAGAGCTCTGCCAGGTGGCGACTTGATTCTCCCAACTTGGAAATAAGATGTGCAGAGGCGCCCCTGGGAGAATCTGACTGATTAGGCAAGGTAGATGACGGCCCTGACCTCCTCTGATAGGTGGGTCACTGCAGAGAGTGACCATCCCCTTTTTAGGATTACTTAAGGGCTCCCTCGCAGGTGGGTCCTCAGATTTGTCGAGCAAGACTCTCCAAGGTACGCTCTGCAGGACATCTTCTGCTCCTGTCCTCTGGAACTACTGCTGATCTTCGCTAGAACCGAACAAGTCTGCTTCTGGTGGGAAGGCTCCCATTGCAACATTGTTTCTCCAGATCCTGCAAGAATTCTGCAAAATCCAAGGCTGTGCATCCTCCAGTGTCACAAGGACTCTGTTTGCACCTAGAAGCACGAAGGAATCCCCCTTGGAGTGAAGATGTCTCTCCCCTGCATCTGCAGGCACCTCAAGACAACATTGATTGGTTGATGGGGTCTGCTGTCCACGGACATCTGAAGATCATGCTTCACAGGTGGTGAGTCTATGGCCTCCTCTGGGCCCTGCTGATCTTCTGGCCAACTTGGGAGACTGTGGGCCCCTGCTCCTGCCACTGAACTGAAGCCCTTGTGCACCACGACTGTTGCACTTGCCAAGACTTGTTGACTTCTCCTCCAGGAGATCTTCAGGCACCATGGAGCCCCGGCCTCCAGCACTCCAATCCAAAGATGAGCCCCTGTCCTTCAGGTCCTGTGACGTCAGACTTCTGTTTTGTCGTGCTGGTCAGGCCTCCTTGTGACTCCCTGTGCCCTTCACCTGCGGGTCAGTTGTGGGGTCTCCATCAACTTCTGCTGACCTTCCTGTGTGCTGAGGGCCAGCCCTGACTGCCCCTTCTGTGTAGAGTCTCCTGGACCTTGCTGGTCCCCACAACTTTGCAAACTCTTCTGCAACTCTTGTTTGCATTTGTCAGTGCTTGCCAGTGAACTGGCTGGTTACTGACCCTCCTACAATATGTCTCCAAAGGGAGATATCCCATTGCTAGTTTTGCAGTAGTGCTGTAATAAAGTATCCTTTATTTTGGCAACACTTGTGTTGTACTTCTTGTGAGAGAGTTACTGTCTGACTACTGTGGAAGTGCTTTACATTCGTCCTGATAAGCTTTAGCTGCTCGCCTCAGCTACCCCTAGAGAGCTTTTGCTATCTGGGCACCTATTCACTATTTCAAAGGGTTGCCTAGACTCATTATAGGGTAGCACACCATAGGTGTACAACTTAAACTGAGCTAGCCTCCAGCGCCCCGCATAGTGCACAATAATGCCCCGGTTAACACAGCTGTACCTGGCAGCACTTATGAGGCAATTTGAATTTGCACAGATGAGAAGGGCCTTCCTCCGACAGACTGTGTCGGGATCAGGAGTTTAATACTGACCCCCATTCCGAAGAGTCAAGCGCAGCTAATCTGCCTATATCCACCCCGTGCTCCCACCCTCGCTTAACAAAGCAGGAAAAAAGCCCACCTGAAAGGGCAGAAACCAAGCCTACCCTGTGAGATACACTTACGCACATGTTTGACAGGATCCTTATGGGGAGTACAGGTACAATGCCGGCAGACACTAAGCTAGCTGAAGGGGAATGGCATAAGTGCAGCACGGAGTCACAGCCACACATAGAAGAAGGTGGTCAGGCAAAGGCCTCCAATGAAGTTGCATGGCCTTCTGCAATTTACGTTGACAAAGTGGATCAAAACCCTCCTTGTACATCTGCTTAAAGTAGTCTCCGTGCCAATCTTGGCTCATTAAATTCACCTGGAGCCTAAAAAATAGTACTGCTGCCAGAATGAGGCAACTCCCATCCACCAGTTGATGTATTGGCATGCCCTGAACCAAAAGCCATTCAAGACGGAAGGAGTTTTGTGTCCAGCTCTGAAAGAACAGTGCCCAGTGGCGTTAAATCGCCCTGTTGTCAGTGCAGAACCCACCCAGAAGAAAAGATGGCTCAACATCACTGCTGTCTGGCGCTCAAATCAAATCATAAACATTTATAAAGCGCGCTCACCTGTGCGGGTCTCAAGGCGCTAGGGGGAAGGGGTTACTGCTGCTCGAAAAGCCAGGTCTTGAGTAGTCTCCGGAATGCGGAGTGGTCCTGGGTGGTCCTGAGGATGGTGGGGAGGGAGTTCCAAGTCTTGGCCGCCAGGTAGGAGAAGGACCTCCCACCCGCCGTGGAGCGGCGGATGCGAGGGACGGCGGCGAGAGCGAGGCTGGTGGAGCGAAGAAGACGGGTGGGAGTGTAGAAGCTGAGGCGGCGGTTGAGGTATTCGAGTCCCTTGTTGTGGAGGGCTTTGTGTGCGTGGGTGAGGAGTCGGAAGGTGATCCTTTTGCTGATGGGAAGCCAGTGCAGGTGTCTCAAGTGGGCGGAGATGTGGCTGTTGCGGGGTATGTTGAGGATGAGGCGGGCGGAGGCGTTTTGAATTCGTTGCAGACGTTTCTGGAGTTTAGCGGTGGTTCCGGCGTATAGGGTGTTGCCGTAGTCCAGGCGGCTCGTGACGAGGGTGTGGATCACGGTCTTTCTGGTGTCGGCGGGGATCCAACGGAAGATCTTTTGGAGCATGCGGAGGGTGAGGAAGCAGGAGGATGATACGGCGTTGACTTGTTTGGTCATGGTGAGAAGTGGGTCCAGGATGAAACCGAGGTTGCGTGCGTGGTCTGAGGGGGTCGATGCAGTGCCAAGGGCCGTGGGCCACCAGGAGTCGTCCCAGGCGGTCGGGGTGTTTCCGAGGATGAGGACTTCCGTTTTGTCTGAGTTCAGTTTCAAACTGCTGAGTTTCATCCAGTCTGCTCAAGGGGAAGATAGTGCTGGAACTCAAGGAATGATTACAGACAAGCACCCAACTCCATGGAACAGTACAGGCATAAGACATGCCTACTATGGATCCCAGAATTTAAATCCAGGGGTACACACTATACCTTAAACTGACCAAACATCCTAAAATTAATAAAGGGCCTACCGGGTTTGGTGAAGGTGAAGTCTCAGAATATTTTTTCCATCAAATTCTTATCCATCCGAGGTAAGCAGGTATCGGAATCCACATTTATTACATTCAGCTCAGTGTACCTTCAAGCAAAAATTCTAGCAAACAAGGACCTGCTGAATAGTACGAGCATTAAGATAGTAACATCCCCCTTTTTCCTCCTTTCCTTTTATTGGCACACCAGTCTGTAAAGGGGAAAGGAACAATAACCTCAACATCTTCAATACTGAAAGGTGCACTGAGATTCCCTCCTCCACTCCTCTCCCCCACTAGGCTTCCCAGGTTGACGATCCCAAGCGTCAGTAGATCAAATGGATACAGTCCACAGAAGATTTGTGACCAAGCAAAGTGAAATGAAAAGCTGGAATTGGCTCTGTCAGTGGAACACTATAGTGATTGACAGGGGAGGCATTCTGTGACAAGCACAACAGAGCAGGGTAATCTAACCATATGCTCCTGGAATCTGGTAGAGCCTTTATCAAAACTGAGGCTGCCTCCCTGTTGGATACAATTAATTGCAGTACAAGAGACGTGGACACGATCCATCATACCATTAATTGAGTTTGTAGCATACAGCAGGTCTACATGCAAAAGCAGTTCCTTTGGGAGAGCAAAAGGCGGCTTTGCCATTTATGTGAGTTCCAATTGAATCACAATGCTCACGGTGAAGGACTTACAGGAACCATGGCTACTGGCCCTTCTTTTGGATGGGTGGTCTCAGCAGCCAGCAAATCCCCTGATTTTTGTGAACAGCTGCATTATTCTAAGAGAAAGATCTACAGCAGTGGATAAGCTGACCAATCTCCTGTTGGAGCTGAAAAGGAAGTGTACTGTAACCAACATGCTAATCATTTGGCAATTTTAATCTAAACCTTTCCCAGCCCCTAGACAAGGATCATAATGACGCACCGGTGCCATGCCTGCCCAAAGCCACCACTCTACGGGAGAACAGATAGGACAGGGAAAAAACTCCTGTGGGTTTGTGAACTGACGCGACTAATAGTCGTGAATGGCCACCTCCTAGGGGACATACCTTCATCTTGGACCAGGTACACAAATAAAACGGTTTCCTACCTTGATTATTCCATGGCAAGCTTTAGTTTGTTGAGAAAAGTAATTTACTTTAAAATTGATCACTGCGTTGAGAGTGATCATCAATCGCAAAACATCTGGATTAGAGCAGATATGACTAGACATGGTAGTGCAAGATTCTTGAAAGAACACGCTAACACTGTAAACCTAAAACTTCTTAAATGGAATGGCGATCACGTCTATGTTTTGGCAGGCGATGCAGTAGAGATTCTGGAAGTAGGAATGCCTCTCCGAGCGTTTGGTGGCAAAATATCCAGCCACCAGGACTGACAAATGTGCAAGCATCAAATGGGCCATCAGTGTGCCAAGGGCGATTCGCCTTTTAAGAGCCTGGATTAGTAGATCTGTCCGGCAACTGATGTGATAATTGAAGGAGTCTTAAATGATATGTCTGGTCTCTCAACAAACCAGCCTTAAAGCCTTGTGGGCCAAGCTTCTACATTCTTAAAAGCAAAATGATACGAATAACTTTTGGAAGCTAATTAACTAGATTGAAAATGTCCCAAGGGCGGTAAATATATAATGCCAGCATAAGTGAGGATGACTGGGTGTAGTATCTGAAGTCGCACTTTGCAGGATGTACAGACAACACAATCCCCGCAATGTCAACCCCAGGCTAATCCCAGCTGGCTTGCAAAATCCCCGGTGACTATGATCCACTGCATTGCTCCATATTTCTCACATTCCAGCTATGCACCTGGCCCAAATGGTATCCCCCAAACATTTTTAAAACAAAACATTCCAATGTGGGCAAACTTCATTGCCCTGATAACACTGTACTGGTCTCTGAGAGTATACCAAAAAGCTGGCAAGGTTCATTTTTAAAGGTGGAATAACCTCTTCCCCAAGCAGCTACTGTTTCATAGCACAGTTAGATGTGGACCTCAAATACTTCTCAACCCTCATGCTACAGGATCTATCTGAGTGGGCTTCAGAGGCTGGAAGGACTGCCCATGAAACAGACGGGAGTTAACAAAGAACCAAGGGACCCTATGTAATCTGATGACCGTGGGTCTGATCATAAAGAGAGAAAAGGATACTTGCACGCTGCTGTTCATGTGCTTTGTAGATTTCAAGGCAGCTTTTGAGCACGTCCCACATGACAAACTGTGGAAAAAGCTACAGCGCTGTGGGATCCCGCAAAAGATTTTAATGCCAATAAGGTTTCTTTATACAAAGACATGGGTTAGGATTAAGGTAGGGATTGGGAGTCACCTGTCCAAAGAAGCAGGTACATCACTAGGCCTGAAACAGGGGTGCGTGTTAGTGCCGCTCCTGTTCAACCCGTTCATTTCAGATCTTACACCTTCCCTTGACGAGCTGGCGTCTCATGCCCGAGCCTTTTATGCAGATGATTTGCTACTACTAAGCAACACACGTGTAGAGCTGCAAAGACGGATCAATCATCTTATGCAGTATTCGGATCACAATCAACTGGAGATTCACCTCAAAAGAAAAAAGTATTCTCTCTAAATTGCGAATTGTTAGTCATGGAAAATGGCTACTCAAAGGGTCCCTTATAGAAGAAAGAGCCACATATAGATACTTGGGTTTTAATCTGGACTTGAGGGCCTCCTGCGCAGCACAAAAGGAAGCTATTAGAGGGAAAGCAAATGTGCTAAACTTTGCTTTTTTTACTTTATCGAAAAGCCTTCGGGTCATAATCTCAAAGCTCTTATTAAGGTGATAAGGTAAAATTGATCCTGACCTTAAAGCGAGATAATGCTTAGTGTAGATACAAACTTTTTGGAGAAGCTTATAATATGGATTTGTAAACAAGATTTTCATTTGCAGAGGTCGGCTTCGCCTGCATAAGTCAGACTCGAATATTCTCTGGTAAAGCAACTTTAAATCAGACAAGGGACCTTCTTAAGATGCTGTCACAAAATGCGGAATGCTCCTAATGACTCGATGGTGCATCGTGTCTGGGGAGGAATTATGCTACAAAGAGGGAAAGGGTGCTTCAGTAAGTATTTGCACGACAGCATGGAGATCCTCTGCCTTAGTGAACTACGGCAACTGGGTTCAAGTGAGCAAGTATTTAAGAAAGCTGTAAACCAATGTATCTGGTCTAAAAGCGAGTTGGAAGATAAAATGACGCTAGTCAAGCCAGCACACGGGCGGCGGCTGTTAAACTACGATGATGCCCAACAGGATGAGTGTCGCTCGGAGGACAAAAGGTGTCGTCAATATCACCTGACAAAGGAGATTTTCTTGCATATCATTTGCCCCTACCCTAGCCTCCTGCGGCATGGAAGGCCCTGCTGCATAAAGAGTTTTAAGCCTTAGAAATTGAGTCTTTAAACCCCCGAAACATAAAGTTGAACATTTGGGTGGTGAAGTTTCTTGACATTATTAAAGACCTGACATGGTAAAAGTCCTTCTCAAACAGGTCCTCCGTGTTCCTTAACCCAGGAAGGATGGCAATAGCTTGGCGCAATTGGGCTTAGCAGAAGATGTGCTGCTAGGGGGCATGGGAGGCTAGTGGGCAAGAGGAATTTTGTCCCTCCACTCTGAGGGGGCTCAAAGATCCCCAGGAGTGTCCTTAAATCTTTTATTCTGGCTGTGTTTTATATCCATTTGCTTGTTACTTCGTAGTTTAATTATTGTGCGACCAGGTTATGATGGGGTGTTTTAACATGATAAGGCTTAAGCCCTTTGTAAATTAACTGCTGGTATGATTGATCGTGTTCTTTTATGCTCAAAACCCTTCTCTTAAACACGAGGCTGCTGTAATGACATCTGCCAGTACTGAATACTGAGGCAGCATAATACTGAAGCCATCTCAGGCCTCTTCAATCCATTTACGGCAAACCCTGCCCCTTCAGCTCATCCTGCAACTTTCTACTTTCTCCCTTTATGACCCTTTTTAGTTTTTCCTTCTTCCGTCCTTCACATAAGTGTCTTTTGCTCGCAGCAAATGCTTGAGGCATAAGAATAAGCCCCGGCCCTCACATATAAGTGCCGGTGCTCAGCACCGGAATCAACAATCACAAATTAAGCACTGTGTGTATGTCTTTGTAACTCTAACTTATCCTGGCCGAACATCGTTACGGCCCCCCCATGACAGAAAGCAAGATCATCCGGGCTAGGAGGAGTATTGTTGCACTTAGCAACTTGTTATGTACTACGCACTTTAATATTCATGTGGTCACTGGCCATGTTCCAGGTTTACAAATCCCTTACTATTCTGGGAGTGAGGTCCCCGTATGAGATCCGCAAAACCGAAGTGCTATGTTTAAGTGACCGTACAATGCCCTGAACCCGCTGAGGCCTAAGCGCTGTGCTCCACATTTGCTCTTTATTGTCAGTCTGGTTTTCTGTCTGTTTTAAGTCAGCACTTATATCATGTTTTTATATTTTTATAGACATTATTAGGATAATTTAGTTGGTTGAATGTTTTCATGTTTATGGTGTTTATAAACTAATAACCCAATTTCAGACACTTAATAAAGAGGATCTGCGTGTTGTATGGTGCACTTGCCATGATCAGACTTAAAAAGAATGTTGATGCAAATTGACCTGATTGTAGTTTGTGCACGTCTAGTTATTCGTTTAACTGGTATTGTTTAATTACTATATTTGCTAAAAGATGATGTGCCTTGTGCAGGCCCTGTAAACACTATGAAATATATATTTTGTTTGCTTGATTGTACTAGAATTTTCGTTTTAGTTGTAACCTTGTATACTTTGTTCGTGACTACGATACCTAAAAGGGTCTTTTGAAAGTGCATTTCTGAGATCAATTTATAATAAAGCTGTGCCTGCACTGAATTATTTCGACAGCACCTTACAAATGCATTAAGTGATTGTATACCCGTTTGGGTTGTTGCTAAAGAGTGCCCCTTTGTAGTGACTTATAAAAACGTGGAGGCAGTCTGCTGGAAAATCTTTCCTATTGAACATAAAGATCAAAGGCAGACTTAATGTCATACTGCCTTTAATGAAAGCAGGGGATTTGGCATTTGTAGCTGCTGATTTTCAGTTAATGTCATGGTAATGTACAAAAAGCCACGTTGTTTGTATGCCCAGGTAGCAGAAGTGAATCAATGAATGAAAGCAATGCCACTTGTAAAGCACACAGTGACCTTATCTGGGTGTCCTAAGGGTAGGATAACCCGATAAGACAAAGGAACAAAGAAAATCTACGATCCAGTAGTGAATAACCATGTTTTAAACTTGTGTAAAGGCTAGGTGGGTTTCTAGACTTTTCAAGGGCAGAAGATAAGGAAAGTCTACCAAGTCAAGCTCAATAAATGTCGGGGATAGCAAGAAGACAGCAGAGCTTGAGACAGAAAACAATATGGGCATTACAACTGAAAACTAGATCGTGGCAGATGTACTGTGCGTTTGAGATGATTCTCTAATTGACTAACAGTCAGCGGAGAGCAACAGATGATTGGAAATGTGTTCTTGATGTGAAAGGTACTAAATATATTACATACAGTATGTCATGTACTTGGGATGCCCCTGGTTAAACAGCATTTCCTTAACCGAGATATCATCTGAACCTTAGTAATCAACTTTTTGCAGCATAATAGAACAAGCAGAAAGTGTTCCTTAAAAGAAGCAGAACAAACAAATACGTCATTGAGTAAATGCCAGTATGTGCCTGACCATAAAAGTTTTGTTGTTCAAAAGCAAAATACCCGTTTTATTAGAATTCAGTTGTAAATAACTCTTAAACCTAGGAGTAGCAACCCGACAGTCTTCAAAGGCAGATTATTGATGTAAATCCATGGATCTATTGATTGTCGTCATGATTATCATCGTGATAACAAAATCATGAAAAACAAAGCAGAATCAAGCTTTCTGGAGGTAGACTAAAGATATTAAAAAGAGTTGGGCTTAGTGTGGAGCTCTGTGGAGCACCAGAGGGACCTTTTAAAAAATGTGGTACTTAGTTTGATTTTTACCTTAAGCTCCACATCATCAGGCAAATATTCACAAATACACACATTATCTGGAAGCTGCATTGTATCCATAACTATTAACATCAGTGGTGGGTAACGTGAGTTTATTGGTAGTAGTATATGTTTGCTTGTGTTGCACTTATGGCTTGAAAGGGTCGTTTGGAAACGGTGACTTAGTAGCAAATTCAGTTCTTTAAATGCATTTTCATAGTTTCACTGACTTTGTTTTATCACTCTGCCTAAGCGATCCTTGATGTTGTAATATGCTGTATATGTTCATTTCAAGAACTTCTTGCCCAATATTTTGCAATAAAACTGGTGGTTGCAGCCAGTGCCTCGGGCTTCTAGTATTGATGTAGACATTCCCTACCATGCAAATAAAGTGTACTGCTTAACTTTGATGCTGTCTTTGAAGAAATGGTATCATCATAATAGTAAATTGCCAGTTTCATACAGTCCATTGACAACTTTGGGTGATCACTGTAGGAAGTTGGCTCTGTATATAGTACCTCAAAGTAAGAGAGAGTGTGCACAGAGTCCAAGGGTCCCCCTTAGAGGTAAGATAGTGGCAAAATTAGATAATTCTAATGCTCTATTTTGTGGTAGTGTGGTCGAGCAGTAGGCTTATCAGAGGGTAGTGTTAAGCATTTGTTGTACACACACAGGCAATAAATGAGGAACACACACTCAGAGACTTAACTCCAAGCCAATAGTTTTTACATAGAAAAATATATTTTCTTAATTTATTTTTAGAACCACAAGTTCAAGATGTGAAGTAAATACATAAAATGCAAGGTACTCCACACAGGTAAATTAGGAACTTTGAATTAGAGCAATAGCATACACAGTTTTGGTTAAGAAGGCAATAAGCTATCTTAAAAGTGGACACAGTGCAAAAATCAACAGTTCCTGGGGGAGGTAAGTAATGGTTAGTTTGTCAGGTAAGTAAGACACTTACCAGTCTAAGTTCCTGGGCATAGGCAGCCCACCATTGAGGGTTCAAGGCAACCCCAAAGTTACCACACCAGCAGCACAGGGTCGGTCAGGTGCAGAGGTCAAAGATGTGCTCAAAACACATAGGTGCCTATGAAGAACAGGGGTGCTCAAGTTTCAGTCTGCCAGCAGGTAAGAACCCGCGTCATCGGAGGGCAGACCAGGGGGGTTTTGTAGAGCACTGGGGGGGACACAAGTAGGCACACAAAACACACCTTCAGTGGCACAGGGGCGGCCGGGTGCAGTGTACAAAGCAGGCGTCGGGTTTTGTATAGGAATCAATGGAGGGACCCAGGGGGTCATTCTAGCGGTGCAGGCAGGGAACAGGGGGGCTTCTTGGGCCAGCCACCAACTGGGCTAGGCATAGGGTCACCTGATGGTCACTCCTGCACTGAGGTTCGGTTCCTTCTGGTCCTGGGGGCTGTGGGTGCAGTGCTTGGTCCAGGCATCGGGTTCCTTGTTACAGGCAGTCGCTGTCGGTGAGCCTCTGGATTCTCTTTGCATGTGTTGCTGTAGGGGCCCAGGGGGATCGTCTCGGGTTACTCACAAGGTCACAATTGCCTGGGAGTCCTCCCTGTAGTTTTGGTTCTCTGGAGCTCGAGCCGGGGCCGTCGGGTGCCAAGGGTGAAGTCTCACGCTTCCGGCGGGAAGAGTGAGTTCTCTAGAAGTTGTTAGAAAGTTGCAAAAATGTTGCTGTAGGTGAATAGTGCCGCTGTTCTCAGGAGTTTCTTGGTCCTTCGGATTTCAGGGCAGTCCTCTGAGGCTTCAGAGGTCGCTGGTCCCTGTCTGATGCGTCACTGTTGCAGTTTTCTTTGAGTCAGGAGGCAGGCCGGTAGGGCAGGGGCCAAAGCAGTTGTCGTCTCCGTCGTCTCTGCAGGGCTTTCAGGTCAGCAGTCCTTCTTCTTGTTTCAGGTTGCAGGAATCTGAATTCTTGGGTTCTGGGGTGCCCCAAATACTGAATTTAGGGGTGTGTTTAGGTCTGGATGGCAGTAGCCAATGGCTACTGTCCTGGGGGGTGGCTACACCCTCTTTGTGCCTCCTCCCTGAGGGGAGGGGGCACATCCCTAATCCTACTGGGGGGAATCCTCCAATCTCAAGATGTAGGATTTCTAAAGGCAGGGGTCACCTCAGCTCAGGACACCTTAGGGGCTGTCCTGACTGGTGGGTGACTCCTCCTTGTTTTTCTCATTATCTCCTCCAGCCTTGCCGCCAAAAGTGGGGGCAGTGGCCGGAGGGGTGGGCATCTCCACTAGCTGGAATGCCCGGGGGTGCTGTAAAAAAGGCATGAGCCTTTGAGGCTCACCGCCAGGTGTTACAGTTCCTGCAGGGGGAGGTGAGAAGCACCTCCACCCAGCACAGACTTTGTTCCTGGCCACAGGGTGACAAAGGCACTCTCCCCATGTGGCCAGCAACTTGTCTGGTTGTGGCAGGCTGGCAGATACTGGTCAGCCTAGCACTAGGAGTCGGACTGGTATTCAGGGGGCGTCTCTGAGATGCCCTCTGGGTGTAATTTACAATAAATTCCACACTGGCATCAGTGTGCATTTATTGTGCTGAGAAGTTTGATACGAAACTTCCCAGATTTCAGTGTAGCCATTATGGAACTGTGGAGTTCGTGTTTGTCAAACTCCCAGACCATATACTCTTTATAGCTGCCCTGCACTTATAATGTCTAAGGTTTTGTTTAGACACTATAGGGGCATAGTGCTGTGCACATATGCCCTCACCTGTGGTATAGTGCACCCTGCCTTAGGGCTGTAAGGCCTGCTAGAGGGGTGACTTACCTATGCCACAGGCAGTGTGAGGTTGACATGGCACTCTGACGGGAGTGCCATGTCGACTTAGTCATTTTCTACACACAAGCTGTGGGGCAGTGCGCATGTGATGAGTGAGGGGTCCCCAGGGTGGCATATGACATGCTGCAGCCCTTAGAGACCTTCCCTGGCATCAGGGCCCTTGGTACCAGTGGTACCATTTACAAGGGACCTATCTGGCTGCCAGGGCTGTGCCAATTGGGGAAGCAAAGGTACAGTTTAGGGAAAGAACACTGGTGCTAGGCCTGGTTAGCAGGGTCCCAGCACACTTTCAATCATAACTGGCATCAGCAAAAGGCAAAAGGTCAGGGGGTAACCATGCCAAGGAGACATTTCCTTACAATCACCTTCTTCTTGATATCTGTGGATATGGTGTACTGTACAAAGCTTTTGTGTAATCAGCTAGTGCATTCTTTGTGTTGTAGTCTTTGACAGTGCGTTGCCGCCATTGGACTAATTAGACTAATACACCTGAAAACAGGATTTTTCAGATGGGAAGTTCGGACTGGAGATTGTGTCCTAGATTACCAGGAGTGAGGTGGTCACCCTATTGTAATTGTAAATATGCCATATGGGTTTCTGACTTCCACTTGTGTGTGCATAGTGGGATTGATATCAGTCATGCCAATGCAATGGCAAAATGGGAGGAAATTTAGTCGGATATTTATCCTGCAACGAGTTAGAAAGAGATCTATTAAGTTCCTTATAGGAAAGAGGAGATCAGGATGAACCCAGCAGTTGGAGCCTTAAGTGCGAAACATTAATTTGCTGGAGTATGTTGAAGGCATTTGAAAGATAGTCGAAAAATTGGAATCAAGATAGTTACTGAAGGCGGCATTGGATGTCTGAGGAGGAGAGAAGTGAAAGATTATTTTTTAATAATTATTTTTGTTAGGTTTTTCTTAACTTTCAAACACAAATAAAAAGGACTCAAAATCGATTCATATATAGCAGATCTTGAGAGATCAGGTCACACCAGGAGAGCACAATATTATTAGAGCTGTCAAGTGGTGAGGAATCCACAGCAGCCCAGCCCTGAACTCTCCGACCAGCATTTGATTTGTGCAGAAAATTCAGATGAGGGTCTATCATTAGATCTTCCCCGGGTAAGCCATAGGGACATCGCCACCCCATTTCCTCCCCCCCCCCATCTCTTGTCATACTGTCTTGGGCACCAGCTTTTCAGCTAGCATAAACAAATCCATACTCTTAATCCAGTGGGCTTTATTATATTGACGCATGTTCACCCGATCGACAGGCTGTAGTTCCTGTTAGCCACTATCAAGCTTAGAAATCAAAGTGCAGAAGCATGTATTGGCATAACTGCATCATTCAGAGTTCCTAAGATTATTATTGTAGTTGGAAAAGGGTATCTGAGCCCAACCTTTTGGATGTTTCAGCCCTGCTTTCTTGCCAGAATAAAAATAGAGCGCAGAATTGTTCTTTCCCCCTCCCTGCACTTTAAATGCAACTTACCCCTGATCATAACTGTCCCAAATAATTGATTATTATACCACCCTGTACGAAGCTGGCTCTGTATACACTATATCAAAATGAGATATAGTGTGCACAGAGGCCAGGGGTTCCCCAGAGGCTTTACAGAGGCTAAAGTAGATAATACTAATGCTCTAATTGTGTGTAGTGTGGTCGAGCAGTTAGGCTTATCAGAGGGTAGTGCAAAGCATTTGTTGTACACACACAGACAATAGAAGAAGCACACACTCAATGAATTTGCCCCAGACCAATGATTTTTATATAACAAAAATAACTTTTCTTTATTTTTAGAACCACAAGATTCAAGTTGCAGGTAAGTACTTCAATAGATTTGTATTTCACACATATATCAATAACACTTTCCTTGAAATCGATAAGTTACACAATTTTTTAAAATATTGGTAAATATCGGTTTTAAAAGTTGACAGTGCAATTTTCAGAAACAGTTCCTGGGGGAAAGAAAAGTTAGTACGATTTGCAGGTAAGTATTCGACTTACAGTTCCAGTGTCTGGGGGTTAGGAAGTCCACAGGTTGGGGTTCAAGTTAACCCCAAACACCTACCACCAGCAACACGGGGCCGGCCGGGTGCAGAGGTTAAAGATGAGGTAAAGTTAACATGGGCTTCTATGGAGACTGGAGGCACTCGGTTTCACATCTGCAGGTAAGTACCCACGTCTTTAGAGGGCAGACCTGGGGGGTTTGGAGGAGCACTGGGGGAGAGGAGGGTCACAAGTAGGCCCTAAACCCAGACCCTCAGTGGCACTGGGGGGTGCGGGTGCAAACAAGGGATCGGGGTTCCAATGATTCTGTATGAGGGGACCCTGAGGGTCACTCAGATGTTGCAGGCGAGGTCCAGGGGGTCGACTCGGGTAAACCATAGGCTGGACAGGGAGGAGGGACGTCTGC
Source organism: Pleurodeles waltl (assembly GCF_031143425.1). Taxonomy (NCBI): domain Eukaryota; kingdom Metazoa; phylum Chordata; class Amphibia; order Caudata; family Salamandridae; genus Pleurodeles; species Pleurodeles waltl. The sequence continues at coordinate 1,044,624,898 of NC_090446.1, read as the reverse complement.
TGAACGTAGCTGTACTGGAGGTCCAGTTGTCCAAGGCCTGGGGGCTGCGAGTGCAGTATGTCTTTAGGCATCGGATATCTTCATCCGGAGCTTTTGTGGTCAGGGGGTGCTCAGGATTCCCTCTACATGTGTCGCCGTGGAGGGGTGGAGAGGTCAACTCTGGGTGGGCACTTGCTCCGAATCGCCTGGGGATCCTCTCTAATTGGTTGGGCCACTTGGACACGGGCCGTGTGCGTCGGGTACAGAGTGGTCAGGACTCATGCATTCGGATTGGTGCTGGAGTCCTTTGGTGTTGTTTCTTCTTGGATCGGGCTGCTGTCCACCGGAGTTCTTGGCCCTTCTGGGTGCAAGGCAGTCCCCTGGACCTTGGCGGAGGTCACCGGTCCCGCTGAATGCATTGCTGTTCTTTTGAAGGTTCTAAGAAGCAGGAGACAGGCCCGTAGGGCTGGGACCAAGTCAGTTGTCGTCTTCTCTGCTGGGGTTCAGCTAAGCAGTCCTTCTTTCTTGTCAGGTCGCCAGGAATCTGCTAACTTAGGTTCAGGGGAGCCCTTAAATCCTGGATTTAGGGGCGTTGCTGGGGTCAGACGGCAGTAGCCAGTGGGTACTGTCCTTGAGCGTGGCTTACACCGTTCTTGTGTCCACTCCCTTTGGGGAGGGGGGCACAAACCTAATCCTATTGGTCCCTGTCTTTCAAACCAAGATGGAGGATTCTACAGGGAGGGGTCACCTCAGCTCTGGACTCCTTAGGGGTGGTCCTTGCTGGGATGCTCACTCCTCCTTATTTTCCCTAATTTTCCTGCAGGACTTGCTGCCAAATGCGGGGCTTTGTCTGGGGGGCAGGCAACTCCACTAGTTGGAGTGCCCTGGGACACTGTAATCCGAAGCTTGAGCTTTTGAGGCTCACCGCCAGGTGTTACAATTCCTGCAGGGGGGAGGTGTGAAGCACCTCCACCCAGGACAGGCTTTGTTTCTGACCACAGAGATCACAAAGGCTCTCACCCCATGTAGTCAGAAACGTGTCTGAAAGTAGCAGGCTGGCACAGACCGGTCTGTCCTGCACTAATAGTTTGGCCAACACACATGGGGCATCTCTAAGATGCCCTCTGGGTGCATTTTCCAATAAATCCCAATCCCACACTGGCATCAGTGTGGGTTTATTGAGCTGAGAAGTTTGATATCAAACTAGGTTTGGACATCTCCACTGCATTCACTGAAATTAACCTTGCCTTCTTGTTAAGTTGACTGAAAATGGTTACCTGTGTGCTAGGTGTGGCCAATGACGTTTTTGAATCTCAAAGTATAAGGAGGGTGTGAATTATACATTAAAAGAACAGACTTTTTTCATAATCAACCATGAAGACATTATGTGAAATATCAGAGCATACAAAGACACCATAGTGTATAGGAATTGGAGTCCTTACAACTGGAACAGACTTTTTCAGAATCAACCATGAAGACATTATGTGAAATATCCGAGCATACAAAGAATATATAGGAATTGGAGTCCTTACAACTGGGTTAAAACCAAGATCCATCTTAATTGCTCCAAAAGTTTCCCTACCAAGCACGCAAACTAGTCGCGCCTATTTTTACGGGGTATGTTACACTACACACATTCTGTTTGGGAAAAAAAAAACACTAAGACTCTAGAGTGCTTTCTGGGTGACTTTCCTTTTCATTAAGGAGAGCAAAAAAGTGATGGGTGAATTACTTGAATTAATCTCGGCCACTGGTGTTACACTGGGCCACAATCCAGTTGATCATTTGCTTGCCTCAAACAGCAACTACCCACAAGCAAATCAGTTGTGGTCCTGATCCATTAGGGCAGTCCAGACCAAGCTGCCAGCTCAAAGCACGCCCTAACAGAAACAGTTCCAAGAAAGTTTTTTTTTTGTCGTCTTCCTTTTCAAATAATTACAGGTCATTGCTGCTGTTAGCAATTTGGGCTACTGTCTTTACTTACTTATACACACTAATTCATTACTGGAACTTAACCAAGGTCTTAGGCTTTCCACCCTGGTGACACTTGTGTAAAAAAAAATGTCTTTCTTAGACCTACATGACATCTGTATGTGGTCTTGGATCTCAACGTGACCTGTGTCCCTGTGACTGCTGCTCCCTAATTTACCCAAAGGCTGTCCCAAGATTTGGTTTGCCGAATTGTTTTAGGCAGAGGCATATAAGCACACATCAGTTTTCCCGTGCCTTCAGATAATCCTCCACACAGGGATTGGTTCCGAAAGGAACTTTATTAAAAGTAGCACAAAAAAAAAACAGTTTCTGCTGCGTATTCCCCAGCTCACTGTTCCTAGTCTTCAAAGCTGATTGTCAAAAAGATGAAGCTGGAGTTTTTGTCTTACTGTTTCACACCTCGAGGTCTTCTTATTGGCCATTTAGAGAGTTTTTGGTTGACCCCTCCCACTTCTGAACCACTGCACAATGGCGGAGGGGATAGGTCCAAAAGGTGTTGCGATTTCAGCAGCTCTCACTCCAACACCAGTGTAGGATCTGCCTTGGGGTTGCCTCTGAAGAAACATATGAATCCTAAGCCACCAGCCTATATGAACTCAATTATGCTATCGCTGGCGACACCCTCAGAGCTGATTAGGGAATTACCTGCTAAGCCTTGGAAGTTGGCTGACATAATCCCGGTATCAAAAGAGAAATGTCAGGCCTGTTTTAAAAATGAACATTTGGTTGAACCCCTCCTTGGGCATGGAGATTTGTCCAATTGGAGGAACGTTTTGGTAAGATTCAAATGTCTTAAAGATGCCTATTAAGAATTATTTGTGAGTGGAGGAAGACGATTTAGAGCCTGACAACCTTATTCCTCCTTTTAATATAGATGTTGGTCTCCATCTAGACATAAAATATGTTAATGACCTTGACCTATCTGCAGAATGTTGCAGCCCTTGTACTTCTAAAACTCCTTCATAAGTCTGTTCTTTTAACTCTGTGGTACAGAATGCAGCATACGCACTGGCATTACCCCTACCTACTGCTCAGTCAAAGTATCATTAACTGGACGGAAGTCTTGCAACTGTCCTCATCAGTTTCAGAACTTATCCCCTTACTAAATTAGACACTTCTAAAACCGGTTTTGTCTGCTTGGTAAAATCCCTTTTCGGGTCCAGCAGTCCACTGACAAATTACAGGGTGTGATATGCCAGTGCTTTCCAAACAAATCTTCTTGTCCTTTGACACCTTTATTGAAAAGTCTAGTGATGTTTACCTTGTCTACCAAATTGAACTCAACACCTTTCCTATGGCTCCCCCAGACTGGGAGTTGAAAGGGCTTGACTAAGGACAGAAAAGTTTTTGCTTCTGGCGGTCTAACCCTCAGAATTGCGAAAACCGCATGCCTGCTAGGCTGATGACATTCTCACTTTGTGAGAATATTTGAAAATTAATGTTACCCGGCTTCCTGAACATATGAAGAAGCCTTCGGATCTGGTCGATGATGGTCTGATGCCTCTAAACGTATTTTGAAATGTGACCTATATTCCACCGAAACAGTGGCTTGATCCATGGCTGCAGCGGTTACTCTGTGCAATCATGCCTGGATGTGTCCCACAAGCTTACTGATCAGAAGATGTCCAGAGAACTCATCAACGTGCTCTTTAATGGGGAGTGAGTTTGCTGAGAAAAGGCTGGCTCCTTCCTGGAACCTTTTAAGAAACGTCACAGACGTCATGCTCACTAGACCTGGCCTCTCAGATGGAACACTTCCAGTGCTGCTTATGGGGCTTCTTGTGAGGCCTTCCCTCATGACAGTGGCAACCTTTCCAGCAGGTCAAGACCTCAAAGCATCTATGTTACTCCTTTCATGGAAAGGATGGTCCTAACGGATTGCCATCATCATCAGCAGGCCCAGTCCGCACAACGTGCTGCTGGATCAGCTGCCTCAAAACCTCTTTATCTCCACCACCAGCCACCCTAGAGGGGTAGCTTCCTGTCATGTCACCAGTTGTCTGCTTCGCCAGCTTATCCATCAGAGCTTCATGCTTCTCTTTCTTTCCTCTTTCTTGGTCTGCTCTCCTTCTGCCATACCACAATCTTGTTGAGATTCTTGCCCTCCTGAACAAAAGGTGCCATAGAAGTGGTACACTTAAAAGGGAGGGGTAAGGGGTTTGGGATTTTACTACCTTTACTTATTGGTCCCCCAGGGAGATGAAAGCCCCCTAGGTTCACCTGGGATCTCTGTCTTTTAATAATTTTAATTTTTAAGATAAATTAAAAACACTATTACTTATTCAAATTTTGATGGTCGTCATTGCCGAGGACAGGTAGGTGCATCTCTATCTCCAAGGATGTGTATTTTCATTTACCAATCCTTCCCCACTCACTGGTGTTATCTCAGATTCACTGTGGGGTTCAGTTCTCCATTTTGTTTTGACAACTGTGCAGGTTTGCTCCAAAACATCAGCCATAGTGGTAGTTTCAATCAGCAGCTCATAGTTAATTTATTTCTTTACGGATGTATGTCTATAGCACAAACTTATCCAAAATACAGCGATGCACTGTACACGGTCAAAGACAAGTACAAAGTCAATGAGTGATAGAGTTAGCTGGGTTGTGGATGGTCAGTGCATTGTGATATAGTATTCTTTAAAGAGGTGATTCTTTAACTATTTCCTAAATTGGAGGCGCACTTGGACAGTCCAGATCTATACAGGGATTCGTTAGTCCAGATCATGGGTATATACATGGAAAAAAAGATGTAGCCTTGTTTTGTCTTTTTTTAAGTACCTTTTGTTCTTGCATTCGAAGGATTACCTGGCTACAGGTGTCCCCGGAAACACTGGAGATGGTGAGTTTGTCTCCGAGATAAGCAGGGGTGGTGGTTGTAATGGCTTTGTAAAGATGCAGCTGGTTTTGAAGATGTTACAGGCTGGCAAGGGGAATCAATGGAGCTCCATCAGTATTGGGGTGATGTGATGATATTTGTTCCCTCAATGAGACATGCTATGACATGTAGGATGTCCTAAGAGGTGCCAATTTGGATTCAGGAAGGACATGGAGCAGAGCATTAACCCCATTCTGTTGCAAAAGTACGTGGACATGGACAGCAGTCTTGAAGTTGTTTTCTTCAATTAACAATGTTACTCTCTTTGAAAGAGAGAGCTGTTACCAAGCCTTCCTTGTGTTTATTGAGGGTGAGGTTAGTGTCCAGGGTGAATTCATGTGACGTGGCATTTGGTGAAGTTAGAGTTTGAAATCAACAAGGTTTATGATATTGAGCCAGGTTTGTACTGTTTCTAGTTTATTGTTCTTTGCACATAAAGGAATTATGGGCCTGATTTAGATATTGGCGGAGGGATTACTCCATCACAGCAGTGACTGATATCTCATCTGCCGAAATCTAAATCCCATTATAGCCTATGGGATTTAGATTTTACGGACAGAGTATGCATCACCGCTGTGACAGAGTAACCCCTCCGCCGAAATCTAAATCAGGCCCTATGTCTTGGATGAGTTTAGCTTAAATAGGCGCTGGACATCCAGTTCTGGATGATGTGCATGCAATATTTGAAACATCATGATGTCAGAAGTAGAAGAGACTTAAAAGTAGAGTTGTGTATCATCAGTATATTGATACATCATGATGCTGTTAGTAGAATGCCAAGCCAGTTCCATGTAAAGGTTGAAGATGACAGGAGAGTGTGTGGAAGCCTTGGAGGACTCGGCAGGTGATGCAGATTTTTGAGACCTGAAGGTGCCCATGTCAACAAATTGGTGTCAGTTGGAAAGGTAGGAGAAGAACTAGTGAATGACATTGCCTTTGGATCCTTTGCAAGATTTTAGGGTGCGTATGAGGGTGGAAATGTCAAATGTGTCAATGGTAGTGGAAATGTCCAGCAGTATCTGGAGGCAGGAATCATCTTCATCTGGAGTAAGGAGAACATTGTCTACGATGTTTAAGGTAGCAGTATGATCTGAAGCCAGACAGGTAGTCATGCAGAAGAAGTGACTTTGCACACTGCTGTTTCAGTGATCTTGCTGATGGAATGGTGGAGAAGCAATGGGGCAGTAGTTGGTGAGGACTTCAGGGTTTAGTCTAGGTTACTTTAGCTGTGCTCTTTTTACTGAAGCAGAGGTTAATGACACTGCACTTTTCTGTGGAAGGAGGCATAAGTAAGTCTGGCAAGGAGTTAATGCATTGCCTTGAAAATTGTAATTTCTGCAGTCTAGATTTGGACTGTCTTCAGTGCTCCATGACCGACCTACATGACTGTTGCTTTGCCAACAACATTCGACTGTCTCTCCTCGTCTCCACGCAGAGGCTGGCTTTCGTAGATCCAGTGTTAGACAACCTACTGGATGTTTATCGTCCTCAGAGGAATACATATTTTCGCCAATGTTTCTGAATCAGTATCTGATAAGTCTGCAAATCGTGCTCCTGTTAGCCTGAACAGTGACTGCACATAAATGTGTTGGAGTTACGAGTAGTTCACCTGTTCCTGAAAGACTCCCTGCCTTCCATCTCAGGCAGTCCCATATAGAGCCTATTAACACATCCACGTACACAGAGAAGGCGTTTGCACCTAGCCTCTAGATGGCATAATAATGCACACCATGTGATATTTAGAAAAGCTTCATGCTGCAAAATGGTTACAGGTAGATAGTTTCATCTGATAGACTTCTAGCTGCAGATTCCTTACCATAGAAGTGTCCGCAGGCGTCAGATTGGATCTGGAAATGATTTTGTGAGCAGTACCCCTGTGCACCAATAGGTGGCGTCATTTAGCTCTGTGTGGCGTCTGCCACGCTGGATGTGATGGATATGGTGCCTATATAAGTGGCACCCCAGTGTGCTGACGCCCGTTCTTTTCTTTCCACACCAGTCAGAGCAGATCCAGAGAAAAGCTACCCTCAGGCACTTTTTGACTGAATTATTTTCAACCTTTTGTTGAAGACTTTTAAAGACATTGTGTCCTGGTGTGGCAGGGATTGTAGGAAAGTACTGTCTTTTCAGAATGGTTACTCCCACTTTTTGCCTATCATTATGCTTAGACTATTTTCACTGGGATCCTGCTAAACAGTACCCCAGTGAGTCTGCTGTCTCCCTCTAAATTTGGTTGCCTAGGACTTTGGACACCTCACAGTTGGCATACTGGTGCCCCGTTATAAGTCCCTAGTATTTGGTACATGGGTGCCCAGGGCATTGGGGCACCAGGAGGTTCCCCATGGGCTACAGCATGTATTGTGCCACCCATGGGAGCCCATGCAAAATGTGTCTGCAAGCCTGCCATTGCAGCCTCAATGCCCCCCACCTTCCCATAAGTACCCCATCCGACGGTTCTACCTGTGCGCCTCAGGCCTGGCCTGTACTATCTCTGTGCCACCCTTATGGTAAGTCCTCCTAGCATAGAGGGCAGGGTGCAGGTCCCAGTGTTTGAGGGCACCCCGGCATGAGCAGAGGTGCCCCCACGAACTCCAGATCCATTGCACTGGACTTCGTAAATGTGGGGAAGCCATTTTACCCGTGTAGTGGACACAGGTCACTATCTGTGTCCAGCTACACAATGGTAACGCTGAAGCTGGGCATGTTTGGTAACAAACATGTTGGAATCATACCCAAAGACTGTTGCCAGTATGGGTTGTATGATTCCATGCTCTCTGGGGGCCCCTTAAAGGACCCCCAGTATTGAGCCTTCCAGTCTTGTGGGGTTTTCAGGGCAGCCCACGTTGCTGCCACTCCTCAGACCGGTTTCTGCCCTCCTGCTGCTTGACCAGCTCAGGCAGGGGAAGGCAGAACAAAGGATTTCCTGTGGGAGAGGGAGATAACACCCTCTCTCTTGGAAATAAGTGTTACAAGGCCTGGGAGGGGTAGACCTCCAAAGACACCGGCTTGCTTTGAAGGGCATATTTGGTGCCCTCCTTGCATAAACCGGTTTGCACCAGTCCATGGATGCCCGGTCCCTGCTCTGGTGCAAAACTGGACAAATGAAAGGGGAGTGACCCCTCTCCTGTCCATCACCACCCCCAAGGGTGCTCAGAGCTCCTCCAGGTGGTCATCTGTTTCTGCTATCTTGAAACCAAGAGGTGCAGAGGCCCCTGGGAACATCTGAGTGGTGGTCACGGTGCAAAGTGACCAAGCCCCCTGTTAAGGCTATTTAGGGACTCACTTGCGGGTGGGTCCCCAGATTCGGCATGCCAGACTCCACCAGGACTCCTCTGCACCAACCTCTTCTGCTCCTGGTCACCGGAACCGCATCTGGACACTTCAGGAACCGACAAGACTACAACATTGTTTCCTGGCTCCTTCCAGCAACTGCACCATTTCCACAGCTGTGCATCCTCTCGAGTCGGCAAGACTTCAGCTGCACCAAGAAGCAAGAAGGATTCTCCCTTAGAGTGAAGGAGTCAGTCCCATGCGTCTGCAGGCACCTACAGCAACAATGTTCGGCTGCATGGATCTGCCCTCCTTTTGAACTGTGTGGATCCTGCAACACAGGTGGTAGTCCAAAGTGGTCACATTGGTCCTCTCTGCCCTCTGTCCACTTTGGGAGATGGTGAGCCCTTGCCTTTCCTCTCAGGATGGTACCCCTGTGCACCACAACTCTTCCTGCAACCAAGGTTTTTTCTCTCCTGCTCCAATGGATCTTAGGCTCCAAGTAACCCCAGCCTCCAGCACTCCATCTTTGCACGGACAGTCTCTCCTCTGCTACTCCAGGGACGCGTGACTCCTCTTCAGGTGTGCTGATTGGGTCTTCTGCCAGTGGGTTGCCTGTGAGGGCTGACTGCTTTAGCTGGCCCTCCCGACTGCTGAAGGTCAGCCCGGACTCTCCTACAAGTGTCAGGTTCCCTGGACCTTGCTTGTCCTCTTCAGCCTTGCAACTCTTCTTTTGCGCCGACTTGCATTTGCCAATGCCTGTTGGTGGTCTCACTGACTGACTGCAACCCGGCTAACAACGTGGACATCATCTGCATGGCTCCAAGGACTTCTCTGCAGCTCCTGGGCTCCACAGCTGATTTTCCTTCCTTCCCTGTCGACCTGGATCTTCAACCACAGAAGGGTGGGTAGTGTCTCCTGCCTGGTCTGGACACTCCACCGTGGACTGGACTCTGTCCCTTCTTTTACAGGTCCTCATCTTCCAGAATATACTTTTGAGTTATTCTGATCTGGTCCTGTTCTTGCAGAGTTCCTTTTCTAAATCCTCTTGTTTGTCCTTGGGAAGACCATGTACTTACCTCTGCTCTCCTGGTCGCTGGGGATCAGTTAGGTACTAACCCCTTGGGGTCCCGTGTTCACCCAGTTTCCCTCCAGCTACTCCATATCCTTGGGTGAGGGACTTCACATCACATTCCACTATTTTTGTATATGTTTTTTTCCTCCCTTAGGGCCCTAGCTATTTTTACAATTGCTTGCCAATGCTTGTTGTATCCTATGCTATTTCCTAATTATTACTCTGTGTGTGTGTGTGTGTGTAAATATATATATATGTGTGTGTATATATATACTATATATGTGTGTGTATATATATATATATATATATATATATATAGTATGTACTTACCTCCAGTTGGGGGGACTGCCTAAAAGGAATCTAGTTTAGTGCTAGTGTAATAAAGTACCCTTAGTTTTGCAACACTGTGTGATTCCTTTCAGTTGTGATAAGTTACTGTGTGACTGTTGCAAGTGCTTTACATTCCTCCTAGATGATTCTTGGCTCCTCATCCACAGCTATCTCTAGAGAGCCCTGACTAGAGACCGTCTTCATTCACTAATAGGGGTTGCCTGCACCTGGCATAAGGTGCCAACATTATAGGTATTTGCCACACACCAGGCCAACCTCCTACCCTATGTAGTGCACTAAAAAGAAGTACACCATGCAGAGTCCACTGGCTCCCTAATTGGTTTGCAGAGGCAAATGTAGATAGGACTAATGCTCTGTTTTGTGGTAGTGTGGGTGGGATGTTAGGCTTATCAGAGGGTAGTGCCAAACATTTGTTGTACTCACAAGTAATAAATGAGACACCCCCTCAAAGAATAAATACGAGAGCAAATTAGAAAAATAACTCTTCTTTTTATATATGTTTCAAACCCAAAAACTATCTAATCAGGTAAGTAGTTTTTCAAGCATAAATACTTTTTATATTAAAAAATGAAAAATTTTCAGAGTTCTTCAGTGTTAACTTATGGAGGAAAACAATGCTCAGCAAACACAGGTTTAACAACACCTTACAAAGCCAATCTCAGGGAGCAGAGGTAAGTACTGGCCACTGATCAGAACCACAGTAGCAGGTCACACCGGGCAGCACTGAGGGGGCCTTTGTCAGGGGTGCAGTAAGGCATCGGGTGCCCAATGGTTCTTTGTGGGAGTTAGACCTCGTGACAAACAGGCTGCAGGCTCTGGCTAGGAAGCCAGTCTGGGACAACATGCAGGTAAGTTGTAAATTTGGGGTGCTCGGGGACATAAGTGCCCCTTTGGTCCTTTTCTCTAGGGGCTACGGATACAGGAGTGCCATTAGGTGTCGGGTTTCTTTGCCGGGGAGCACTCGCGTTCAAGGCGTCTTGCGTGTTGAGGCTGCAGATGTTGTCGGGGAGTCCAGCAGGGGGACATCCAAGGTGGACTTGAGCTATGGGGAGCTGGGGAACTTCATTGGCACCAGTGACCCACCTAAGATGGGGTCACGGGCAACTGGTGCAGTAGTTGCAGGAGGTGTCTGGTTTTACCTCTCCACAAGGGAGAGGGGGCTTGTGTGCAGAGGCTTCAGGCGTCTCAGGTGAGTCCAAGATGGCTGAGACCACAATGGATCCAGCCTCTGGGCAGCTGGGAGACCTCGTTGGCACCATTGGTTGGTTTTATCTCAGGTCGTGGACGTTCGTGCAGTCATCACTTCAGGTTTCGGGTCTTTGGGGTTCCAGCAGCTGCAAAGTCCTTTTCTGGGAGTTTTGTAGCAGAGCAGGTCTGCGGCTCAGAGGAGACTTGAGTCTTTATGGAAAAAAGGACGAGTCAGCTTTTTGGGAAGAGCCATTTGAGGTCAGCAGGCAGTCTGGCGTGGTTAACTGCTTCTTCTTTTCCTCTTCTGCAGGTGCAGCTCTTCTTTTCCTTGCCTTCTTAGGTCATCAGGACATTAGTTCTAGGGTATAGGGGTGCCATCTAAATACTCAATTTAGGGGTGTTACAGGGAGTGCCAAGTGGTAGCCAGTGGGCTGACCACCTTTAGGGTGACTCCACCCATTTTATGACAAGCCCTCTGGGAAGTGGGCATAACCCTAACCTTCGTGGCCTACTTTCTTTCAAATAAGATGGAGGAATTTAAAAAGTAGTGTCCACGGCAGCTCATCCACCTTAGGGGTGGGACTGGCATGAAGCGTGCACACCCCCTAATGTGCCTAATTTTCCGGCCTGTGCTGCCACCAAAAGGGGGACCAGGACAGGGGGGTCAGCCCTCTCCACCATATGGAGAGAACTGGGTCCCATTACAAAGGCGGCTAGGCCTTTGAAGCTTCCTGCCCTGGAAAGTCCATCCTGCCTGGGTGAGGTGATAAATCCCCACCCAATGCAGGCTTTTGTCTCTGGCCCTTGCAAAGGCTGGCTCTCACTTTAGGGGGTGGAGAGGAGGGGCAGCAGCAATTGTGGCTGAACTAGTCAGGACCAGCCAGTCAATCCACTAGTAGCTGGTAGGTTTTCAGGGGGCAACTATAAGGTGCCCCATGGGTGCTGTTCTTAATAAATCATCACTGGCATTAGTGAGGGTTTATTAATCTAAGATGTTTGATAATAAACATCCCTATATTCAGGGAAGCATCATGTAGCTGGGGAACTCGTAGTGACTAGTGTCCAGCACAAGCATTTAAAAAATGGTTTCCCTGGACACTTACTATGTCTGAGAATCAACCAGGGCTGCTAGGGGCTGACTTACATATATTGCATGCAGTGTTTAGGGAACATGGCACACAGGCTGTGTGCCATGTCGTATTTTCACTTTTGCCTGCAGCAGGACACGCAGCCTACAATGGCAGCTGGTCATGTGCTTGGTGAGGGTTCCTTAGGGAGGCATAATTCGTGCTGCAGCCCTTAGGGACCTTCCTTAGTACCCCAGGCCTTAGGTACCAGGGGTACCATTTACTAGGGACTTACAGTGGTATCTAATGGTTTTGCCAATTGGGAAAAACGATTCTGCAGTTTTGAGGGAAGAGATCTGGCACTGGGGTCCTGGTTATCAGGAACCGAGTGCACTTTCAGTCAAAATTACACCAGAAACCAGCACAAGTGTGGGGAAGGGAGGGTGACCATGTCAAAAGAGGCACGTTCCTAAAACCCCCTTTGAGCTGATGACCCACAAAACTGACTACCTTATGCCCAACTTTAGTTCAGCATGTGAGCAAGCTTCAGGATTTTCCTGTGCAACCTCCTTATACATCATTCTTTCCTAGTAAGCTAGTGGTGAGGACCTGAGCTTGTTTTCTACCAAAAGTGGTAACAGTTTCACATCTGGCAGGCTATCAGCCTTCCTTCATTCTTGCTCAGCCTTCTCTCTCAAAAGAGGAAGAGGGACACCAGCATTTGGTCCACAAGCAAGCACACTGTTTTGTTATTCAGTGCAGCAAAGAAAATCGAGTGGACAATCAGCTGTTTGTTGGGCAGGCTAATGAAAAGAAGGGAAAGGAAGTACTGAAGTAAACCATCCCTCAACCGATTGTGCTCTGCATCAGCACCTGCTACCGGCTGCCCAAAAAGCAGCCTCTGGAAGGCCTGCGGTCTAAGTCCACCAGAGCCAAATCTGCTATCACTGCGTTAGCATGCAGAGTGCCTGTTCTGGAGATTCATCATGCGGCTATGTGAGTATTAGTACACACTGCCACATAGTACTGCTGCCTCATTAGTCTGATCCCTCAAGATGGTATTTTACCATTTCGTTCCTGTAGGACTTTTTGGTATGAGCCAGTTTACTGACCCACCACCTAGAGATACTTCTATGATATTTGTTCACCAGGCGAGGAATCTGCAGTTCGTAGTATCCATCAGAATAACATGTTATTTAGCTTTGGTAATGCTGTTTCTGGTGCATATTCTGCCTAACTGTAGAGAACTGCCTAACCCTCCTACTTCCCCATTCTGTGAACTGGGCTCTTTTCCATCTCCCAGTCTAGAGATCTGATCACTGGTCAAGCCAGTCTGCTGTTGGGCTCTGTGTCTGAGGGCACAGACATCGTAATAAAACAAAATATGTCTGCATGCATCTGTAACGCTTATGTGGTTCTACTGATCACCTCTAGTGCTAAACAACATAGGCTTGTAGTAGTGGTATGATGGCATCCACAACATGCAGGTGTGTTGCTCTAAAAGTTTCTAGATCCACTCTGGCGGTTTGGAAATGGTCACAGGGTGAGGAATCTGCATTGAGACGAATATCCACAAGAAAGGACATTACCAAACGTAATCTTTTGATACATACTTTATTCAACCCCAAATTCCTCATTGCTTTCCCACTTCCCCATTGTGTCAAGTGGCCTAATTTTAACATCTTAAACTGTGCCATGTTAATATTCAGCATGATGTTACCAACAACTCTCTGCATCTGAGAGTGTGGAAATTGAAAAGAGAGAATAATTTTGTGCATTGGTGAAGCTTCTATGCACTGCTGCTCCATCAAATCTGATAGAGACTTCTAGTTGCAGATTCCTTACCTTTGAATTTCCCCCATATCTCAAGTTGATCTGGAGAATTTTCTGATCAGTACCCCTATGCGCCGTTAGGTGATGTCAGTCAGCATAGTGTCTGTCGTCTGTGTGGTCCATGCTGGATATGACGTTGCAGGTCCTATATAGGTGCCACCCGGCACGTTTCACATCAGTTCTTTTCTTTCCATGCCAGCTAGTGCTGATCCGGAGAGAGCTACCCTTCAGTCACTTTTTGACTGGCCTTTTTTTGACATTTTGTTTAAGATTTTTCGAGTTTTCTACTCCCGGTGCAACAAAGATATCATCAAGGAAGGCCGGATTTAAGCTTTGCAGGTCATGTCTTCGGGCAGTGTTCGTGACCGATCTGCCCTCTGGTGTCATGACCACGACCCGAACTTGTGCACAGAGTGTGGGGCCATGCATCCAAAGACTTTAAGGGAGGAGTCCCTGAAGCTGATGGCAGCCTGACGCTCGACTCTGCACAATTCGAAGTCCCGGTCGAGAGGAAGGTCCTGGGAGTGGTTCTCATCTAACTAATAGTTACCCCGGGCAGACATCAACCCTCATACCTGAGCAAAGGCCTGTGATCTGCGTCAGCATCTGCAGCAGAGCATTCAGCATACAGTTGTCGTTCCCTGGCTGGAATCTTCCTCTTTTTCATATCTGCCTACTGGAATGTATTTCAAACAGGAGGTGAATTGTAGCGTTGAAATAGGCAGATTAATAACCCCGTGTATTAACCACTTTGCCGATGGTATTTCTACCACGGTGAAAGGCGACCTCTCTATTTTCTCTATGTTAAGCATGATATAAGTTTCTTCTTTCTTAGCCATTAGTTGTTGTTGCCGCATTAGATTAAAGGAGAAAAATATTTCCCTGACACTGATGTGCTGCCACGGAACGCAACCCGCCTTCAATGTTTGAAGTGTCCAACCCAACTGCATAATGGACCTGGTCTGACTCTGCCCATGGTATAAAGAAGACCTATTTCATTGTATACTGCATACAAGAAACCCTTTCCTACGTGGTATTTTGGGGCCTGACAAGAAATCTTGTAAGTCAGTGGTGTTAGACCAGAAATTGAGGTGTGCTTTAACCGCATCTAGAGAGGATGATTTGAGCCACTGTTGGCACAATTTTCCTACACTATATGTTGTAATTATATCAGCATGTTCTGGTGATATATAGCGAGGGTCCTGCCTATTCGTCCTAAAACCCCCCGAGGAGGTGACAAAACGTTGATGACACCCGTTGGTATCTATGGGCCACAATAACCACCTGCCTGGACGTGTCAGTGAAGCATTAAACGTACCATTCTGGACCCACTCATTGAGCTCATCTTTAGTTGCATTTGTGTACTTTTGCCAGCTATCAAATTTTGCAGGGGCAGGTATACTGGGCATGTTTAATTCCCTGATTGTTGCTAATCCTAAACAACTGTTTTGTTGCACTGTTTCATCTAAAAAGATCATATGAACAGGGATTAGACATGCTCTAAACAATGTTTCCTTTCCCTTGGTCTGCCAGTTTTGTGTTCCCCAAACACTTTTCAAATCAATAGATTTGGACCAATATTCATAACCGTCTATTAATAACCGGGAAACAAAGGATTCTGAATATATACATTTCGTATTGGTCAATAACATCTGTATATCCTTAGTAGGAGTTACTTTAAAATAATATGACTCAGCATTTTTTTGATGATGCCCAGAAAAATACGCAAACTTTTCAGTATAAGTTTTAGAACTCCCTTGCGGTGGAGTTGGACAATGTTCCCATTGCGTGTAATTAAATTTAGTTTGGGACTACTCGCTCTATGTTTGAAGTGGTGCCCATAATAATTATAGCAAAACATATCACCATAATTTTCTTTGAATTGGTAAACATCTTCGTTTTCAAAGACAGTATAATATTGCAATTCTGTCATCATAGAATCAACTGTTTTCACGTCCCAATCATCCGATATAATGCCTGGTATGACTATATCATACATTGATAATTTTAACACATACGGTATTTGAATAATTTCCGTGGGACCATATATATCGAACATTACTTTGTCCCAAACAATCACATCAGGAATTGGCACTGCGTAAGTGTTCACAAAAGACAAGTCTCTTCGAATTTTATGTGATGAAAAATGTTGTTTCAAAACCTTCTCCACCTGTTCAACCGCCGATCTTTCGGGGAAAAAATGACCATGTATTAACAAGAAAAATGTTATAACAAAACCAATCCAAAGTAGAAAGGCTAAAACAGTCAAAGAAAGCCATACATAGTACCATGGAAAAATGAGGTATGTTTTTTTAAGCCAATGTATTAGCTTATGTGCACCTGACAGGTCAGCTGGCGAATGAGTCCGATAGACCGTCATTGAAGTCGGCAAAATAATCAGAGGCTGTTCGTGCAAATGTCGTAGCCGTTGTCAGTGGTGGAGTTGGTGTTTCCGGTGGTGGCACACTGTAGACAGCACCATCTGTCTGGCTCGTAGTCGAGGTGACTTGATCAAATGTTTCTAAATTGTTTGCTGTTAGTGGAACTAATGCAAGATCATCATCTACCCTCCCCAAGCTCGGAGAGGTATCAGTGTTGGTATAAACAACTTAACAACTTGTAGCGGAACTTCTTCTCCAGTAGTGAGAGGGATTCGGGAACTACTGGATGTTCCCCTTGGTCAGCTGTGCAGGATCGGCCACATGGTGTAATCTGAGATTGTCAATTGAAACAAAACGATTTTCTTTGGCACCTGGCAACGGTGGTAGAATAACAGTTCTGGTACCGTGTATCCCCAGTACAGGGACTGGTGCTCGATAAGAAGGGCCAAATTCTTTTTTTTCACTGCGACCTTTTCACGTACAAGATCCCCAACTCTGGGAATCCAGCCGGTAGATGTTACAGACACATCCTTAATTCCTGTGGAGGCAGCACTTTTAGAAGAATTCTCTTCACAGAACTGTTGTAATTCCTGTAAAACAGTGACACGTTCATTTATGACAAAAGGTGTTTCTGCTGCCTCCACGCCAGGACCATCAAGATCCGGAACAAACATTTGAGTTCCGAACAGGCACTCATATGAAGTACGACCCCCCAGGGACTTTCTAGGCAGGTTATTTAGTGCTCTCAGAACTCCATCCAGGTGGGTAAGCCAACTAAGACCTGTACCTAAGACTCTGGCTGTCAAGGATTACTTTAAATCGTTGTTTAAGCGCTCCACAACACTATTTCCCTCGGGATGAAATGGAGACGAGTACTGCAGTTGGACCCCCAACGAAGCCATGGTGTCCCTGAATGCCCTTGAAGCGAAAGCAGGGCCCTGGTCCGAGTGGAACGCCGCAACTGCATATGTACCGATAAAGACTTGCAAATCTTTAATAACAGTCCGAGCGTCAGCCGATCGTTGTGGCTATACCCATACAAATCTGGAGCATGAATCAACAGCGACTAATATGTATTTGTATGCACTATCAGGTGTTAGTGGACCGCAGTGGTCCAAGTACACACACTGTAATGGTTTGCTTGAAATCAGGAGGGGTGTCTGCGGCAGGCACTTGGCCATAGAAACTTTAATTTGCTGACAGATGTCACAACAAAGGACATACTGCTTAGTCTCTTTGTAGAGACCGGGCCACCAATAAAGGGCCTGTAAGATTGAAATTGTAGCCACCACACCAGCATGTGCAGATGCCACCCCCTCATGCGCTGCTTTGATCAATTGTGGTCTTATATCTTTGTTAGGGATGTCACGTACGCCTACGCCTGGTATTCTAGCTTCAGCGTTGAGCATACTTCCCATATAGTATTGATATTTGTTAGGGAATCCTTTAGGATGGGGCGTACCATCAGCCGTAGACTTTATGGCAGCCAAAATGTCTGCGTCTGGTTTGGAACTCAAACGAGTCACTGCAGCTACAGTGGCTACTTCCACTGCTGACTTTGCGGCTTCATCAGGCAAAGTATTTCCAGCAACGTGCTGGTGTCCAAGTGTATGCACAACGTGGACTTTCAGTAGCGTCTCTTTCAGGTGTGCTACCTTCTCCCACAGGAGTCTGTGTTTTATGGTGTTGCTTTTGGAATCTCTGATGGATGAGGAGAAGTCAAAAAACGCTTCAGCTTCTTACTCATCTTGTGCCTCGACCTACCCGATTGTCCCGAGGCCTTGACGATATACACAGTAAATATTTGGAATAGCATATAAAAACAACAAGCATTGGCAAGAAATAGCAGAAAATAGCTAGGGCCCTACAGGGGGCCAAACCATATACTACAATAGTGGAATGCAAAGTGAAGCCCCCACCCGAGGATGTGGAATAGTTAGAAGGGAGCTGGGAGAGCTTGGGACCCCTGAAAGTGGGTACCTAGATGACCCCCAGCGAGTAGGAGAGTAAAGGTAAGTTACCTGGGCTTTCCAAAGACTAACAAGGGCACTTACAAAAGGAAGATTGCAAGACCAGGACCAGTCCAGTGGAACCCAATGGGGGATTCCAGATGAAGAGAACCTGCAAAGGAACAGGACAGAATCCAGTCCACGCAGGAGTGTTCAGGTGGGGCAGGAGCCACTACCTACCTTTCTGTGGATGAAGATCTGGGTCA
This sequence comes from Pleurodeles waltl, assembly GCF_031143425.1. Lineage (NCBI taxonomy): Eukaryota > Metazoa > Chordata > Amphibia > Caudata > Salamandridae > Pleurodeles > Pleurodeles waltl. The sequence goes on along the minus strand of NC_090446.1, from coordinate 1,044,606,672 downwards.
ATGAGGGAAGATGAAGATCAGCTTTGGAGCCCAGGAGCTGCATGGAGGTCCTTGGAGTTGTGCAGATGATGTCCCACACGAGTCGCTGGGTCGTAGATGGTCCGTGGTCAATAGGACCACCAAGAAGCCTTGGCAAACCCAAATCTGGGCAGAGGTAGATTGACAGAGAAGAAGAGGACCAGCAAGGCCCAGGGAACTCGACCCTTGGAGGGATATCCGGGCTGACCCTTAGCAGTCGAAAGAGCCAGCAGAAGCAGTCGTAACCCCCACAGGCAACCCACTGGCAGAAGGCACAGTAAATTGAGGTGAGGCCAAGTCAGCACACCTGGAGAGGAATCCCACATCGCTGGATCAGCAGAAGAGAGACTGTCCTTGCAAGGATGAAGTGCTGGATGCTGAGGCTACATTCAGACTGAAGATCCCTTGGACCAGGAGTCAACAAGCCTTGGTTGTGGCAAGAGTCACGTGTAAAGGGGTACTGTCCTGCAAGGAGAGGCAAGGGCTCACTGTCTCCCAAATTGGACAGAGGGCAGAGAGGACCAAGAGGACAACTCAACACCTCCGCCTGTGTTGGAGGATCCACAGAGTTCCTGTGTAGATTAGATCCCCGCAACTGGACACCATTGCCTTAGTTGCCTTCGGATGCAGAGGAGTGACTCCTCGACTCCAAGAGAGATTCCTTCTTGCTTCTTCGGTGCAGCTATAGTATTGCTGACCGCAGAGGATGCACAGCTGTGGAAATGTTTCAATTGCTGGGAGCAGCCGGGAAAAAAATGTTGTAAGGTGAGGTCGTCCTCTCAAGAGTTGCAGGCTTGTTTGGTTCCTGTGAAGTTCAGCAGTGGTTCCAGTGGCCAGGAGCAAAAGAGGTCGATGCAGAGGAGTCCTGGTGGAGTCTTGCACGCCGAATCTGGGGACCCACCCTCAAGGGGATCCCTAAAAAGCCCTAACGGGGGGTTTTGGTCACTCTGCAGGGTGACCACCTATCAGAGGGGGCCACTGGCGTCAGTCACCTGTCCTAACCAACCAGATGCTTCCAGGGGCCTCTGCACATCTCGTTTCCAAGATGGCAGAGTCACCTGGAAGAGCTCTGGACATCACCCCTGGGGTGGTGATGAACAGGGGAGTGGTCACTCCCCTTTTCTTTGTGTGGTTTCGTGCCAGAGCAGCGATTGGGGGTCCCTGGACTGGTGCAAATTGGACTATGCAAGGAGGGCACCAAATGTGCCCTCGAAAGTAAGCTGGTGGTGGGGGGAGACTACCCCTCCCCAACCTTGTAACACCTATTTCGATGGGAGAGGGTGTTGCATTCCCTCTCCCACAGGAAATTATTTGTTCTGCCCTCCCCTGTTTGAGCTGGTCAAGCATCAGGAGGGCAGAAACCTGTCTGTGGGGCTGCAGCCATGTGGGCTGCCCACAAAGCCTATAAGACTGGTAGAAGAAATACTGGAGGTCCTCTAAGGAACCCCCAGAGTGCATGGGATCATGCCACCAATACTGGACTTAGTATTGGGGTATGTTTCGGCCATGTTTGATACCAAACATGCTAGGTTTGGAGTTACCACTGTGTAGCCGGACCACAGAATGACCTGTGGTAATTTCACTGGTAAAATGTTTTCCCCATAGTTATGAAGTCCAGAGCATTGTAACTGGAGTTTGCAGCTGCACCTCTGCTCATGCAGGGGTGCCCTCACACACAGGAACCTCCACACTGCCGTCTGGGCTAGGAGGGCCTACCATAGGGGTGACTTACATTGACCTGGTGCAGTGACGAGCAATGAAAGGTTGCGTGCACCTTTTCACACAGGCTGCAATGGCAGGCCTGCAGACACAGTTTGCATGGGCTCCCATGGGTGGCATAATACATGCTGCAGCCCATGGGAGACCACTGCCATACCATTGCCCTGGGTAACTAAGTACCATCTACAGTAGTTTACCAGTATGTCAGTAAGTGTAAGTGGTACCAAGACAACCAAATTTGAAGGAGAGAGCACAATCTTTGGGGTCCTTATTAGCAGGATCCCAATGAAAACAGTCTAAGCACACTGACATCAGGCACAAAGTGGGGGTAACCATTCCAGAAAGAGGGGACTTTCCAACATCCTCCATCTCCATTTATTATGCCTCAATGGAATTTGAATTTGGGTTTGACCTTTCTGATGTGCGCTCCTTTCAAGCTTCTCCACAATTGTCCTCTCAGGCTTCCCACCTTGAAATCTTCATTCCTTGTGAGCACTACAGCTGCCCGCAGGGTGCGTCAAATGCAGGTATTGTCCTTGAAGTCGCCCTGCATTTCAAGTCTATCCTGACAAAGTGGTGCTTCGCACTAGGGCCTCTTTTCTTCCAGAAGTGGTTACACCCTTTCATGTAGGCCAATCCATTACCTTGTCTACTTTTATGCACTCCCACATTCTTTTTAGGAAGAGGAGAGAGTCCATCGCCTAGACATAAAAAGAGCATCAGCATTCTACCTTGATTGTACTTAAGAGTTCCAGGTGGATTATCAACTTTTTATTGGTTATGTGGGTAAGAAGAAAGGTTGGGCAGTGCCATCTCCATATGGGTTGTACTTTGCATTAAGATTGGCTACGCAGTGGCCAAAAAGCAACCATTTGAAGGTTTACATGCTCATTCTACCTAAGCTACATCCACGTTAGCAGGTGAAGTTCCAGTCCTTTGCATCTGTCAGGCAGCATCGTGGGCATCCCTGCCCACGTTCACCAAACTCTACTGCCTGGAAAGTCAGTTCCATAGGGACAGGTACTTTGCCTGTTTGGTCCCAGAGGACTTTCTAGTATGATCTTGGTTCGCAGACCCACCTCCGGGGATGGTATTGCTTGAGTATCTATTCAAAGGTAAACTATCTGCAACTAAAAGTTTCTATCAGATAAGGATGTTAGTTCCATTCCGTAGCCCCTTATCTGGTAGAGACAATATCTTGTTGCAGTTCAGACGTTCCCATCCTCCCGCTCTATGAATTGATTCCTAAGAGAAGGACTCTTGGCCTTAGTTTTGATGCACCAGTAGTCCGTGTTCTTCTTAGCTCTGCGCTTCTGGTGTGAAAAGTCGTGAAAAGAAAAAGATGTTAGCACGAAGGGGTGGAGCCTATATAGGACCCGCAAAATCATATCTGGCGCAGACAATGCCAGCGAAGGACACTGAGCCGACCAGTGCCACCTAACGGCGCAGGGGTACTGCTCAGAAAATTCTCCATATCAAGCTAACACCTGGGGCTAATTCAAAGGTAAGGACTCTGCAACTAGAATATGTCTCTACCAGATAAGGCGTTACCAAAGGTAAGTAACTTGTTCTTCCAGGCTGTACGGTGCCAGTGCGGAGCTACAGGCACATGGGAACAAAACTATGGATACAGTCTGGTTCCTTTTGGGCTATTCTAATATGAGGACTCAACAGGTGGATTGAGGATCCATCAGAAAGATAGTATTGCTTGGTGGAACTGTAGGCAATCTAACTGTGCCAGTAATACTGTTGTGCAAAATGTGTCTGTCTAGTTCTTGACAATTGCACCACGTCTAACATGGTTAATGTTCACCCTTTGCCTTTTTGAGGAGGCACTAATGTTTCAAATCATCACTATTACTAACCTACAACTTGTGCTTCATATACCATCCCCGGTTTCTGAAGGAGATTTTCCTACAGAAATGTATTTTGAACACATCTACGTAGTCCAACAATACCCATGCTGTCTCTTTTTCTCTCTCCAGCCCACCACCAGGACTGGAATCAACACCAATTAAACATTGCCCTTCTGCACCCTGTTTTAACATTTTCTGTAGAAATAGTGCCAGAAGTGCCAATCACAGTTACCTGGTCAAAATCAAGCATTAAGGCCGACTGCAAAGGAGTATGGGTCTCTTACAGGCACCAGGTTCAGTGGAAAGGTTACCTTCTAAGTTAGTCCAGTTTTCACACAGGAGCTCTTCTTGATGAGTTGATTGGCAGTCGGGCTGAAAGCTGGATCCGTAGAGTGGCTCATCTATGTTGGTTTGCTTAATACCCAGCCGTTGGTCAGAACACAAAGAGCTCTGAACAGCAAAATCCAGGATCTGTATCCGGGGAAAATCTTGTCTGCAGTCAGATGAGGTTGCGTTGACTCTGTGAAGTCTACTTGCAAGCACGAGGAGACCCGGGATGGATCTTTGTGACGTGAAAAGCATAGAGACCCTGTTTTTTTACCTGGAGTTCGGTACTTGCGGTTTTAGGGTTGGAGGAGTACACTCTAACACAGTCCAAGGATCTAGGACGTGGTGACCATGTTGTGGGGACTGGGACTCACCCCAATTGAGGCCAGCAGCAGGGTTCAGGCAGGTCCAGTTGATACAAGTTAGCTAGGCAGTTTCAAGGATGACCCTCCGAAAGCTTGTTCTGTCCCTGTTGCTGAAACAGGTGGTCAGCCAGCTGACCCTTGAATTTACTTCTGGGGTCCAGAATTCAAAACAACCAGGTTCATTCTTCCCTCAGGCTTCAGACAGCAGAGCAGTCCTTCTGCGTCTCCACAGGTCCTGGAGTGTTCTTGTGTTTCCACTTATATGCCCAGAGCCAGCTTGTGTGGAGGGGACACCCACTTTGTGTAGCCCTAAGCTGCTTTTGGTCCATGTTTCCCTTTCCCCTTGCTTTTTGCTTTAGTCTGTCTAGTGAGACAAGGAACAGGAACACCCTTCCCACACCCAAACCCCCTTTGTCATCCATCTGGAAGGTATAGACATCACACCATAGGAGAGCCATTACCTAAAAGTTACACACTAAAGTATATAAAAGAGTGATTAATGTAATGTTTGAATTATTGATAGCTGCTGGTTTCTATAAGTCTCCATCAGGTCTCAGAAACTGGTAAATACTCAGAGCACCATCTCAGTCCATTGTTATTTTGCACACCAGCCCACCTTAATTTGGACACAGCCATATGCTAATCATTCTTGACTGCTTCAGAGGGAACAGTCCAGCCATGTTCCAAACTGAGGTGACATGGTGTACAAAATAACAATGGCATGGGATGGTGCTCTGAGTATTTACCAGTTTCTGAGATCTAATGGAGACTTCTAGCAGCAAATAACTTACCTAAATATATTCCCGAGCGTCAGGCTGGATCCAGAGATTTTTGAGCGGAGTCTGTGCGAGAAGTGATGTGCATAGTGCCTATATAGGTGCCACCCCCAGAGCGCTAACCTCAATTCCTTCTTTTCCACACCATCAGCATGGATCCAGATCAAGCTTCCCCTAAGTCACTTTTTGATTGACTTCTACTACCATTTTGTCAACTTTACTCAACCATTTTTTTTTTTTTTTTTTTACATTCTTCTTTTGGAAAATGTCTTCTAGGAAACCGACTGGTATCAAACCTTGTGGTGCCTGTCACAGGCTAATGTCAGTGACAGACCCCAACTTGCTGTGTCTGGTGCCTGGAGCCAGTCCACGACTCCAAGGTCTACCTGGGTTGCAGGACCGTGAATCCACACGGCATCCGCAAGTGAGCCATGAAGCTTCTAGCTGATTCCTACGTGACCTTTCACCGCTTCGGGTCCCATTCACAAAGGAAATCCCAAGACCCCTCTTGGAGTTGTTTTTCGCCAGTCATTTTTGCAATCTTGGACTTCTTTGGGTAAGTCCCATCAGAAGTCCAAGAAGTTGAAGCGTTTTGGTCCCATTCATCGGGTCAGATGAGGAAACAATGACACAGGTCCAAGCCTCACTCACAAATTGTCCCTGTGAAGCCTATGCCTGAGTGCACTCTGCACTGCAACTGGTTTCACTGAACTGGAGAGATTTTCATGAGGCAATGAGTCTCATTTTTGGGTGGCTGGTGCACCTTCAGGTCCCATGGGTTTAGGTAGAACTCCAACGTGGGTTCTGCTGGCTGGTTTTCCCTCAGCGCCAATTGGGACTGCGACTTAACAACCTCCTCCTGGGACCAATGTAGTGGAGCCGTTCCTAGCGCCACCAATGCCCATAGGTGTGCTGAACCCTTGGTGATTCCCAACTACAATACAGGGCGTAGCCCGACAACTGTCCAGGCGCTGACTAGGCCCACATTGCCTGAATAGGAGAAGGAGCCTTATTTTACCTAAGGACTCTCTGAGGAACATGAGTGGAGGGGATCTGAAGATCTCTGTGGTTATTCTGACCCCCTAGGAGAGTCCATAACCAATGACACCTGGTATGGTTCTGCCAGTGGTCAGGGCACCTCACCAGACACTAGCCTCCTCTCTCCTCCCACGGTGGCTATGGGGGAAGGGGCCTCCTTCGCAATGGAGGCCAGGAGGGCAGCTGAGGTTCTAGACAAGGTGGTCACGGGCTTGAATGTTTCAAGGCCACTGCTAGGTTGTTGGGGCTCACCGTGACCCTGCAACAGCTGCATTTCACCTTCTGCTCACTCCTTGGCTACAGTAGGAGTGTTATTGTTTTCCCTCTAGCCACCATGACCAGCAGGCACCTGAAACCTTTCGTGACCATTGCTCCCACAAGCCTCATATCAATGGTAGAGGTCTACCCAATCCGCTTCCCCGGCTGACATAGCCTCAAAGCCCCTTTAATATACCCACACACTATCATGGGCACAGGGTTGGTGGCAGAATTCAACATTTGCATGCCTGATGAGGAGAACACAGAGATAACTTATTGTCAACTTCAGAAGTGGTGTAATTTTGAAGATAGATTCCCTACATGAATTAATAATTGCATATTCTAAGAGGGACAGTATCTTCACTCCTGCTTTTCAGACAGTGGTACTATCACAGGATAACTACAGCCCAGCAATTGTTCTTCTCTCCATACCTTTGCAAGCCTTGATGGCCTTGTTTGGAGGATCAGTTAAATTTTGGGCATTTTGGCTTATATCTGCTGAGCTGAGGCAACTCCGTCTAGCAGTGTGGGCTAATATAGTTAGAGTAACCTGTCGAAGATAAAATGTATGCTTTAGGGAGGCATTTCCTTTGTGAACTGCCTCCCTTCCCTTTTCATTTCAGTATCTTCTGACGCCTACTGGGATGCAGAATTCACCATTGAGGATTTAGTACTGAAGGAGTTTGGTAGACTAGCCCCAGATATGTGCTAGATGTTATTGCTTTTGGTTGACATTGTGCATGTAGGTGTGATACAAGGAACGGAAATGGTGCCAGCTAGATCTCTGACACCATATTTTTTTTTTTTTAAGTTTCAGTATCCCTGCCTGCAGTTGTAATGGTTGCAAGAGAACCTATATAAAGAGAACACACTATGTGTGGAACATTGTTCAAGAATTTTGAATATTAAAATCTGTGTAATTCCTTTGTGCATGCAAAATCTTGTTACTCATTGCACCCTCCTTAGTCCTGAATTATGGGTGAACAGATGGAAGTGAATGTGAAAAACGAAAAAAAAAATAAGGAATGTATATTGTCTCAGCTTTTTCCATTTGCTTTACAGTATGAACCAAGAGGACCAGGCAGGCCACCATTGTACCAAAGAAGAATTTCATCTAGCTCGGTCCAGGCGTGTCCCGAAGATCTAGGCACTCAGCAAGAAACTCTTAGTCAATGTAAAGATCTTCAGGACCACAGTAACCAACCTCCGTTCAACTATTCACCCCCTGAGTTATGGGTGAATGCCACCTCATCTGTCCCATACCAGAACATTCCATGCAATGGTTCCAGCAGAGCAGTGCCACCTAGGGAAATGTTAGGTAATGCACTACTCAACATAAACTCTTCATAAGCTTTTGTTGTTTTCATCTTGAATGATTTTCTGATTTTGTTTTGGTTACCTCTTTTGTGCATGTGGGCTGTGGGTTAAAGCTTTCTACTTAAAAGGGTTATTGGTTGAAAGAATAGACCAGTTGGCCTGTTGAGAAAAACTTAAATATCTCCAAGTTGGCCGTTTGCTGAAAAGGATACTTCCCTTATAGTAAAAGATCTATAAATATCTGATAATGATGAGCTAAGAATCACTGCAAACAGCAAAAGTTGTGTATTTGTTGGTGAAAAGTAAAAAAACAAAAACAAAAGTGCAACCTTTCACTTTGGAAATAGTAGGTAAATGTGTCGAAATTTAAAATATTTGTGGCAGGTAACCAAATATTTCAGTCATTTTCTTCCAAAATGTATGCATGTTTGCTGTCTTAGCCAAATCATAGCAAACATTTGGTTGATAAATTTCTCTCTTTTTGAAAGCCTTGGTTTCTCACTATAATCAAGATGTTGCAATAGATGTGCACACTTAAGTGTTGCAGAAAATTCAGCTTCCTGAAAAAGTCTACCCTTGTACTTATTCTTTATATGAGAGAGAATTCCATTAAGCTCCCTACATCTGATAGAGACTTCTAGAAACAGATTCTTTACCTTAGAATATTGCTCAGGTGTCAGACTACATCTGGAAATTTTACTAGCAGCACGTTTGTGCAAAAGTGAGTGGTATTGTTTGGCTCGGAATCTTTTGTGCAGGAAGTGACGTTCCCTGTGCCTATATCGGCCAGTGCACTGACATCAGTTCTTTTCTTTCTGCACCACTCAGCACAGAGAGTTTTTGACTGACTTCTTTCAACATTTTGTCAAACCTTTTTTTGAGACTTTTTTTGTTAGTGTGGTAAATGCTTATACCCCTGTACCCACGCCAACCCTAAAAGGGTTTGGTTTAAGCTCCCTGATTCCTGCCACAGACAAATTGCATCCTATTTGCATTTGGTGCTTTGAGTGGCACCACAACTCCAAGACTTGTGTGGAATTCAGCGCCGTGAACCTCAAGTAGCTCAGGGAGCTCTGATTAAAGATCCAAGTCGCCTTCACAACGCTCCAAGTCCTATTTGCATGGAAGGTCTCAGACCTGTTTACGGAGTCATCACTCTGTCATCAGGTAAGTCCCACAAGAAATCAAAAAAATCAAAGAAGGTGAGTGCTATTAGATTTCACCGCTATGGTCCAAGTCTTCAGACGAGGCTTGAGAACATTGTCACTCTAGGCCCTGCTCCCACAGCATGCCTCTTGGTCTGCAATGCCCCTCCCTGAGTTTGCTGGAGCTAAAGCGACCCCTGCCCAACTCGAAGAAATGTATGAGGCCAGCAACTCATTCTTTGGGTGACTGATGGTTAAACCAACCTCCTTGATGAGGCCAACAGTAACTGGTACGAGGAACAGGCAGATGCCAGTGGACACCTCCCCAGACACTTGCATGGTATCTCTGCCTAGTGTGGCTACGGAGGAAGTGGCTTTGTTTGCTATGGTGATGAAATGGGTGGGGAGGGATCAGGTCCTGAAGCTTACGCTGTCTTCTGTGGCAGTCAAGACGAACATCTTGAGAGAGGTACTTCAGCCAGGGGTCGCACCCACAGAACCTCTCCTCCCCTTTAATGCAGCCCTCACTAATGTCCTGCTCGAGGTCTTCGCCAAACTGTGCACAGGGACAATAACCCGCTACCATCATCCCAGTCCTAGGGGCACAACTTTCCTCACACCGCATTCCACCCATGAGAGTCTGGATGTTCAGGCCTCTGCCCCCAGGGTCAAGTGTTTCTACCACACCACTGGGTAGGGAATCCAAGAGGCTGGACACCGGTGGCAAGAGGCTGTTCTTTTCGACACTGCAGTCAGTGAACACTGCGTGCTTTTTGGCCCAATACACCCACAGAGTTTGGGGTTTAGTTGCACAAGTGCTGCATATGGTCACATACTGTGACAGGCTTTTGCAGACTGCAGAAACGCTATAAAGTTCATCATTCACTGCCAACTGGATATGAACGACTCGCTCAGTAGAATGCTTGCATCGTCATTGGCACTGAAAAGCCACTCTGGACTGAGATCTACTGGCTTTTTTGTGGGATGTCCAGGCATCCCTTGTGGACATGCTGTTCGATGATAACTGTTTTTTTGTAGACAAGGCAGATTCAGCTCTGGAGGGCTTTAAGGACAGCCAAGCCACTGCCAGATGCTTGGCCTCTCCATGTTCCTGTGCCAACTCCATTCTGCCTTTTGCCCCTTGTGGGGCTATGGTAGGGCCAACCACCCGCATCCATTTCAACCCAGCCACCAAGGTCAACAGACTTCCTAGTCTTTTTGTGGCCACCAGTGATGTTCCCATAAGCCTCATGAGACACACAGCTGAGATCCATCCAGTCCGGCAACCCCTGCCTCAAACCACTTTAGTTTTCCTTCATAACATCACAGACACACAGATGGCACCAGGATCTGTCTTCACCTGTACCGCTGGCAGTCCATAGTGTCCATACCACAAATTGTTAAGCTGGGTTAATCCATCCCTTTCTTAGATACTCCTCCACCCATGCCACCTTCCCCAGGCAATCTGACGGAGGACCAGGCTGAAGACTTCAGGCTCTTTTGGACAAAGGAGCCATTGAGAGGGCACTAGCATCAGAAGTAGGTCGTGGTTGCTTTTCCCGCTCTTTCTGGTGCCCAAGAAGGACGGAGGCCTTTGCCCTATTTTAGAACTGCTCCCTCTCAATTTCTTCCTGAAGGAGGAATTCTAGATGCTCACCTTAACCGAGGTCCTGTCTTTTGTAGACTCTGGGTGTTGGCAATGGACTTGCAGGGTGCCTTCTTTGATATTCCTGACTTGTATTCCCGCAGGCATTACCAAAGGTTCATGGTAGGCCACGAGCATTATCAGTTCACTCTGCTCCCCTTTGGCCTTACCTGCGGCGCTCAAGTGTTCACCACGGACTACAGCATATTTTCCCTCCATATCCCTTCTTCATGCCCTATTTGGACCTGAACCTACTTCTAACCTTCTTGTTGGTGCACCCTTCGAACACTTGCACAATTTCCCTTTCCATTTGGTGACCATAAAAACAGCCTTTCTAGTGGACATAACATTGACCAGGAGGGCTAGTGAACTGCAAGCACTGTCTGTGAACCCTCTTTGCACAATATTTTTCCAGAACAAACTGGTGTTGAGAGCATGTGCCTCTTTTCTGCTGTAAGTGGTAATACCTCACATAGGCCAGACCACCACCTTGACTGCTTTCATTGCTCCACCTCACCTCTCAAAAGAGAAGGAGAGACTTCACTCCTTGGGCCCAAAAAGAGTGTTGTCATTCTGTATTGATCATACCAAAGAGTTCCAAATGGAGAAATAGCTCTTCATTGAGTTTGTTGGGGTGAAGAAAGGAGAGGCTCTCCTGGGCCCAGGCTTCATCCAGACCCTTATGCTTATGGGTATACATACGGGGAGAGTTTGGAGGGGACGCTGAACCGTTTAGAATACCAGCTTGACCCCTAAATGGACTGGGTGCAGGATTTGGGTGTTGCCAGTGGTCTAGACAACCTCCCCTGACACTTGCATCTCTCCCCCTAACGTGGATACGGAGGAGGGCGCCTCATACTCTATGGTGGTGCGAAGGGCAGCTGAGGTCTTGGACCTTGAGCTACCTTCTGTGGATGTTAGGCCTAATATCCTTACCGACGTGCTTCAGTCTGGGTCTTCCAAATCAGAACCCCTTCTTCCCTTTAATAACGCATTGACGGACGTCCTTTTGGGTACTTGGTCCAGACCCAGCACAGGGGCTCCTGTGGATAGGAAGATTGCCCACTGCCATCAGCCTGCGCCGACAGACCCAAAATTCCTCACCCAACACCCCACACCTGAGAGACTTGTCATCTAGGCTTCCTCTTCATCAAGCACATTCCCTGCCGCACCCCCGGATAGGGAGTCAAAAAGACTGGATAACCTGGGTAAGAAGTTGTTTTCTTCCAACAGTCTAGCGCTGCGGTCCATGAACTCTGCATGCCTTTTGGGCCGCTGTTCCCATACTCTCTGGGATACGGTCGTGCAAGTGCTGCCTAGAGTTCCGGAGGAGGCCTGGACTGTCCTTTCCCAAGCTGTGACAGACGGGAGGGACTCAGAAAGTTCATGATACGTTGTGGACTGGAAACAACTGACTCTGGGCAGATCGGATGCATTGACGGTAGCATTGAGACACCATGCCTGGCTGAGAACATCTGGCTTCGCAGGGGATATCTAGCAGTCTCTGATGGACATGCCCTTTGATGGCACACGTCTCTTTGGAGACAAGGTGGACTCAGCGCTCAAGCGATTCAAGGATTCCCGAGCCACGGCCCGGTCCCATGGCCTCAGGCCTGTTCCTAGACCCCCAGCAGTCTGCCTTTCCCCCCTTTGGGGGCTACAGAAGGTGCACCCAGCCACGTTCCTTTCCCCCTGGCCATTGACCCGCACATTCTGTACAACCTCTGCGTGGACATGGGATCCCACGACCCGGGGATCAGGAAGCCAGCGGGTCGCCCAGTCCTCCCCACCCCCTCCTCAGCCTCCAAACCTTCCTAGTCCGTGACTACACCAGGAATCCCTTACCTCGGGCAAGTGGGTTCTCCAGATTGTCCGAAGGGGCTACCTCCTCCCCTTCGAGACACCTCCTCCACCCATGCCACCTTCATACAATCGCATATCGGAGGATCATATGGCGCTTCTCTGCCAGCAAGTCCAAGCCCTTTTGGCGAAAGGAGCTATACAGAGGGTTCAGTTGCCAGAAGTAGGTCGTGGTTGCTATTCCTGCTACTTCCTGATGCCGAAAAAGGACAAGGGTCTTTGTCCTATCTTAGGGATTCGGTCCCTCAACCTCTACCTCAAGAAGGAAAAGTTCAAAATGTTGACCTTGGCTCAGGTCCTATCTGCCCTGGATCCCAGAGACTGGATGGTATCGTTGGATTTGCAAGACGCATACTTCCACATTCCCGTCTTGCCATCCCACAGACGTTACCTACGATTCGTGGTAGGTCACGAGAACTTTCAGTATACTGTGCTCCCTTTTGGCCTTGCCAGTGCCCCTCGGGTGCTCACGAAAGTGATGGTGGTGGTGGCAGCTCATCTGCCCAGGTTAGCGGTCCCAGTCTTCCCCTACCTCAACGATTGGCTGTTGAAGGTGAACTCTCCCCATACTGTCGTCTCCCACCTCTAGACTTCGGCAAACCTTTTGAATTCACTGTGGTTCACTATCAACGTGCCAAAGTCACATCTGACTCCTTCTCAGACACCCCCTTTCATCTGAGCTGTTCTGGATACAGTGCAGTTTACGGCATATCCTCCTGAAAAGCGAATCCAGGATATTCGGGCTATGATGCCAATGTTTCAGTCTCTATCCTGTATTTCGGTGAGAATGACTCTGAGGCTGCTGGGCCTCATGGCCTCCTTCATCCTGCTAGGTTCAAAAGGCCAGATGGCATATGTGGGCTCTGCAGTGGGACCCGAAGTTCCAGTGGGCGCAGCATCAGGGGAGTCTCTCCGACAAAGTCCAGATCTCAGAAGGAACTGTGAGAGACCTGCAGTGATGGTTAACAAATCAGGATGGGGTCAAAGGCAGATCCCTCTCTTTTCCCCAACCAGATCTTACAGTAGTGACAGATGAGTCACTCCTGGGATGGATGACCACATGTATCTGGCTGGCTCCCTGAATGCCAGGGCAGACAAACTCAGCCAACGATGCATGGTCGAACACGAATGTCGTCTCCATGCGGAGGTGGTGCAAGGTCTCTTCCTTCAGTGGGGAGAACCTTGGTTAGACTTGTTCGTCTCTGTAGAGAACGCGCAATGCCAGCTGTTTTGTGCGTTGGAGTTTTCAAGGCGGCACTCGCACGGCAACGCTTTTCGTCACGAGTGGAATTCAGGCCTCCTGTATGCCTTTCTGACCATACCACTTCTGCCCAGAGTTCTGAAGAAGATCAGGTAAGACTGGCACATGTAATCCTGGTGGCTCAAGACTGGGCATGAAGAGTCTGGCATCCCGAGCTGTTGAGCATGGCCATTGCTCCTCCGATCAGACTGCCTCTTCAGGAGGATCTTCTGTTGCAGCAACAGGGGAGGGTCATCTACCCAAACCTGCCCATCCTCCGCCTCCTTGCGTGGAGATTGAGCAGCGACAGTTGACGTCTTTTGACCTGAAGTCTGTAACGTTACCTTGGAAGCCAGGCGTCCCTCAACCAAAACCGTATACGCCTGTTGTTGAAAGAAATTTGTGGCATGGTGCATCAACAAATCTGTCGATCCTCTAGCTGCTCCTCTTTCTCAGGTCCTTCTCTTTATTCTTTCCCTTGCCCAACAGGGCTCCACCCTGGGCAATCCTAATGGATATCTCTCTGCTATCTCTGCTCTGTTGAGGTTACCAGATAAGCCTTCTTTATTTAAATCTCCCATTGTTGGGAGGTTTCTTAAAAGCCTCACACATCTTTTTCCTCCTCTCCCATTCATCATGCCACAACGGGATATAAACCTAGTATTAACATATCTTGTGTGTGCCCTGTTCGAGCTGCTTCACAACTGCCCTTTACGGCTCTTAACCATCAAGACTGTCTTTTGCCGTTAGGTCCTGGAGGACTTCTTGGTGTGATCTTGGTTCGCAACCCTCCACTGGGGTGGTATTGCTCGGGTATCTATTCAAAGGTAAGGAATCTGCAACTAGAAGTCTCTATCAGATGTACAAGTTACTTACCTTCGGTAACAATATATCTAGTAGAGGCATATTCTAGTTGTAGATTCTTACCGATCTGCCCATCCTCACTGCACTGCAAACTGATCTCTAGGGACAGGATCTTCCCTTTAAGGGCCCTAGTTTTGGCGCACCACTCTATGTTCTTCATGGCTCTGCGCTACTGGCGTGAAAAGTCGTGAAAAGAAACTGACGTCAGCGCGCCCTGGGGTGGCGCCTATAATCGAGCGCAATGTCATCAAGGCGAACACAACGCCAACGACCCCCGCGCAGTCGACGCCGCGCAGAGGTACTGCTCGAAGAAAAATATCCAGATCCAAACTGACGCCCAGGGGAATTCAAAGGTAAGGAAACTGCAACTAGAATATGTTTCTACCAGATATATCGGCACTAAAGGTAAGTAACTTGTACGTACTGGCCAAAAAGCAATGTCCTGAAGGCTTGTGACCTCATTCCACCAGAGCTAAGGGTATGATCACTGCATTAGCTCGCTGAGTCTCCGTCCTGGACATCAGTCAGACTGTAAAATGGGCATCTCTGCACACGTTCACCAAGCACTGTCTAGGCAGTCAGGTCTGTTGTGATGGGCACTTTGCTTGTTCGGTCCTTCGGGGATCCTGATCTGTTTGCAAACCCACCTCGGGAGAGATTGCTGAGGTATCTATTCTAAGGTAAGGAACTTGGTTCAGCTAGAATCTCTTTCAAGTCACTTACCTTCATTAAAACATTATCTGGAAGAGACTATCTAGTTGCAGATTTCTCAAAAACCCTCCCAAGCTCTGTGCTCTGTGAGCTGATTTCTCCACCTAGGGTAACCCTTAACGTTTTTAGTGTCTGCACACTGTGCATCAGCAATCTTCGTAGCTCCACACTTCTGGTGTGGAAAGTTCTTGAAAAGTAACTGATGTCATTGCACTTGGTGGCGCCTATGTACGCACTTCTCATGCCACTTCTGGCCCCAGTGATGCTGATGCCACCTACTGGTGTGCAGAGGTACTACTCGTAAAGTTTCTGGATCTAACCTGATGCCTGGGGAACATTCTAAGGTAAGGAATCTACGGCTAGTTGGAGTCTCTACCAAATAAGGCGTTACCAAAGGTAAGTAACTTGTTCTTGTAAACTGTATTGGAACTGACATGTTCTGGTAGTACCGTGTGCTCAATTACACCAACCCACACCAGGTTCAAGTAAATAGCACAAAGTACTCTCACAGTAGAAAGATGCCCCTTTGTCATCGCTCAGATCAGTGTTCTCAATATGGGAACATTTGTTAGACAAAAATGCAGAAAGGAATACAATTAGCACCTCATTCTGCTAAAGGTTAGTAGAATCACTGTGTCCATGTCTCATACTCAACAGGTACCCATGTTCCTTACTACACCCATGATATTCATGAAGTGCAAACATGTTACTTTTCATTGCTTGTATATTTTATTCAGTGATGATGCCCTGTAATTTCTTAGATTTAGTGTATCTTATGCTGAAATGTATTTTGCATTGTTATGCAGTTTATTTTATATATTGTATAGACATCTAGCCACAGATTCCTAATCCATAGAAAATCCCCAGGCATCAGAGTGGATCTGTAAATTTTCGATCGGTACCCCTGCACACAGTTAGGTGGCATTGCTCTGCTCGGCATCATCCGCACTGATGTGAAGTGATGTGCGTGGTACCAGTATATAGGCGCCAACTCGGTGTACTGATTTCATTTCTTACCTTTCCTCACCAGATCGCTCTGATCAAGTCTGAGCTACCCCTCAATTGTGTTTTTTTTAATAGTCTTTTTTGACTTTTTGCTGACTTTTTGAGATTTTTCACCACCTGATGTTAGGATGTCATTAAAGAAGCCAGCTGGTTTCAAATTGTTTGTGGACTGTCATAGACAAGAGACCCTCACTTGGCATGTTTGTGGTGCCTGGAACCGGGACACGACTCCAAGGTGTGGGAGGACTGCCACACCATACACTTCAAAGCACTGATGGATTGATCCTTCAAGCTCCTCCCCACACAACGTCAATCGACACCGCAACGCTGGAGGTCCTGTTCACATGAGAGGTCTCAGGATCATTCGAGGAGCCCCTCCTGATGTTCATCGTCTAAACCCCCTTCAACTTCACTGCATCTGTCTAAGTCATTAGACGAGACCACAGAGAATCAGCACTCTAGGCCCTGTGACTCGGCGGGGCCTGATCCTGGGTGCGCTCTGTGCTTCCCTGATTTTCCTGGAGCCTGAGCAACGCTGGCCCCAGTAAAAGAATTTCATGAGGCCATGCGCCTCATCTTTGGGCAGCCGCACCCCTCTGGAGTGCCTTGGGGCCCTACAGGCACACTAGGGGACCCAACTGGGAACAGACCGGAGGGTTCGCCCTCTGCACCAGTCAGGCCCCAGGGATATAGAGCAGAATTGTCACCAAGACCATCTTAAGTGCCCGCTCCAATGCTGACGCCTGTAGGGAGCATCATCCCCATTGCCAACTCCAACACGGAGCCAGATGATATCGCCCAACGCTGAATCTGTCGTCGACCGAGGACATTATTCCCAGAGCGGAGCCAGTGCCTTATTTGATGGATAGGCCTGGGGAGGGAGATGTTTGGGAGGGTCTATGGACCCTTATGAAGATGAACTAGTTGAGGAATGGATGTTGAAACATTAAAGAAACTGTAAAGAAATGGCTCCCTGTTGCAGTTACCCCCCACTTTTTGCCTGATACTGATGCTGACTTGACTGAGAAGTGTGCTAGGACCCTGCTAACCAGGCCCCAGCACCAGTGTTCTTTCACCTAAAATGTACCATTGTTTCCACAATTGGCACACCCTGGCATTCAGATAAGTCCCTTGTAACTGGTACCTCTGGTACCAAGGGCCCTGATGCCAGGGAAGGTCTCTAAGGGCTGTAGCATGTATTATGCCACCCTAGAGACCCCTCACTCAGCACAGACACACTGCTTACAAGCCTGTGTGTGCTGGTGAGAACAAAATGAGTAAGTCGACATGGCACTCCCCTCAGGGTGCCATGCCAGCCTCTCACTGCCTATGCAGTATAGGTAAGACACCCCTCTAGCAGGCCTTACAGCCCTAAGGCAGGGTGCACTATACCATAGGTGAGGGTACCAGTGCATGAGCACTGTGCCCCTACAGTGTCTAAGCAAAACCTTAGACATTGTAAGTGCAGGGTAGCCATAAGAGTATATGGTCTGGGAGTCTGTTTTACACGAACTCCACAGCACCATAATGGCTACACTGAAAACTGGGAAGTTTGGTATCAAACTTCTCAGCACAATAAATGCACACTGATGCCAGTGTACATTTTATTGTAAAATACACCACAGAGGGCACCTTAGAGGTGCCCCCTGAAACTTAACCGACTATCTGTGTAGGCTGACTAGTTTTAGCAGCCTGCCACAAACCGAGACATGTTGCTGGCCCCATGGGGAGAGTGCCTTTGTCACTCTGAGGCCAGTAACAAAGCCTGCACTGGGTGGAGATGCTAACACCTCTCCCAGGCAGGAATTGTCACACCTGGCGGTGAGCCTCAAAGGCTCACCTCCTTTGTGCCAACCCAGCAGGACACTCCAGCTAGTGGAGTTGCCCGCCCCCTCCGGCCAGGCCCCACTTTTGGCGGCAAGGCCGGAGAAAATAATGAGAAAAACAAGGAGGAGTCACTGGCCAGTCAGGACAGCCCCTAAGGTGTCCTGAGCTGAAGTGACTCTAACTTTTAGAGATCCTCCATCTTGCAGATGGAGGATTCCCCCAATAGGGTTAGGATTGTGACCCCCTCCCCTTGGGAGGAGGCACAAAGAGGGTGTACCCACCCTCAGGGCTAGTAGCCATTGGCTACTAACCCCCCAGACCTAAACACGCCCTTAAATTTAGTATTTAAGGGCTACCCTGAACCCTAGAAAATTAGATTCCTGCAACAAGAAGAAGGACTGCCCAGCTGAAAACCCCTGCAGCGGAAGACCAGAAGACGACAACTGCCTTGGCTCCAGAAACTCACCGGCCTGTCTCCTGCCTTCCAAAGATCCTGCTCCAGCGACGCCTTCCGAAGGGACCAGCGACCTCGACATCCTCTGAGGACTGCCCCTGCTTCGAAAAGACAAGAAACTCCCGAGGACAGCGGACCTGCTCCAAGAAAAGCTGCAACTTTGTTTCCAGCAGCTTTAAAGAACCCTGCAAGCTCCCCGCAAGAAGCGTGAGACTTGCAACACTGCACCCGGCGACCCCGACGCGGCTGGTGGCGATCCAACACCTCAGGAGGGACCCCAGGACTACTCTGATACTGTGAGTACCAAAACCTGTCCCCCCTGAGCCCCCACAGCGCCGCCTGCAGAGGGAATCCCGAGGCTTCCCCTGACCGCGACTCTTTGAACCTAAAGTCCCGACGCCTGGGAGAGACCCTGCACCCGCAGCCCCCAGGACCTGAAGGACCGGACTTTCACTGAAGAAGTGACCCCCAGGAGTCCCTCTCCCTTGCCCAAGTGGAGGTTTCCCCGAGGAATCCCCCCCTTGCCTGCCTGCAGCGCTGAAGAGATCCCGAGATCTCTCATAGACTAACATTGAAAACCCGACGCTTGTTTCTACACTGCACCCGGCCGCCCCCGCGCCGCTGAGGGTGAAATTTCTGTGTGGACCTGTGTCCCCCCCGGTGCCCTACAAAACCCCCCTGGTCTGCCCTCCGAAGACGCGGGTACTTACCTGCAAGCAGACCGGAACCGGGGCACCCCCTTCTCTCCATTCTAGCCTATGTGTTTTGGGCACCACTTTGAACTCTGCACCTGACCGGCCCTGAGCTGCTGGTGTGGTGACTTTGGGGTTGCTCTGAACCCCCAACGGTGGGCTACCTTGGACCAAGAACTGAACCCTGTAAGTGTCTTACTTACCTGGTAAAACTAATCAAAACTTACCTCCCCCAGGAACTGTGAAAATTGCACTAAGTGTCCACTTTTAAAACAGCTATTTGTCAATAACTTGAAAAGTATACATGCAATTTTGATGATTTGAAGTTCCTAAAGTACTTACCTGCAATACCTTTCGAATGAGATATTACATGTAGAATTTGAACCTGTGGTTCTTAAAATAAACTAAGAAAAGATATTTTTCTATATAAAAACCTATTGGCTGGATTTGTCTCTGAGTGTGTGTACCTCATTTATTGTCTATGTGTATGTACAACAAATGCTTAACACTACTCCTTGGATAAGCCTACTGCTCGACCACACTACCACAAAATAGAGCATTAGTATTATCTATTTTTACCACTATTTTACCTCTAAGGGGAACCCTTGGACTCGGTGCATGCTATTCCTTACTTTGAAATAGCACATACAGAGCCAACTTCCTACATTGGTGGATCAGCGGTGGGGTACAAGACTTTGCATTTGCTGGACTACTCAGCCAATACCTGATCACACGACAAATTCCAAAATTGTCATTAGAAATTGATTTTTGCAATTTGAAAAGTTTTCTAAATTCTTAAAAGACCTGCTAGGGCCTTGTGTTAGATCCTGTTTAGCATTTCTTTTAGAGTTTAAAAGTTTGTAAAAGTTTGAATTAGATTCTAGAACCAGTTTTAGTTTCTTAAAAAGTATTCCAACTTTTAGAAGCATAATGTCTAGCACAGATGTGAATGTGGTGGAACTCGACACCACACCTTACCTCCATCTACAGATGAGAGAGCTAAGGTCACTCTGTAAACTAAAGAAAATAGCAATGGGCCCCAAACCTACCAAAGTACAGCTCCAGGAGCTTTTGGCAGAGTTTGAAAAGGCCAACCCCTCTGAGGGTGGCAACTCAGAGGAAGAGGATAGTGACCAGGAGGAAAATTCCCCCCTACCAGTCCTATCTAGGGAGAACAGGGTCCCTCAAACCCTGACTCCAAAAATAATAGTCAGAGATGCTGGTTCCCTCACAGGAGAGACCAACACCTCTGAAATCACTGAGGATAACTCCAGTGAAGATGACCCCCTGTTAGCCAGGATGGTCAAAAGATTGGCTTTGGAAAAGCAGCTCCTAGCCATAGAAAGGGAAAGAAAAGAGATGGGCCTAGGTCCCATCGATGGTGGCAGCAACTTAAATAGGGTCAGAGATTCTCCTGACATCCTAAAAATCCCCAAAGGGATTGTAACAAAATATGAAGATGGTGATGACATCACCAAATGGTTCACAGCTTTTGAGAGGGCTTGTGTAACCAGAAAAGTAAACAGATCTCACTGGGGTGCTCTCCTTTGGGAAATGTTCACTGGAAAGTGTAGGGATAGACTCCTCACACTCTCTGGAAAAGATGCAGAATCTTATGACCTCATGAAGGGTACCCTGATTGAGGGCTTTGGATTCTCCACTGAGGAGTATAGAATTAGATTCAGGGGGGCTCAAAAATCCTCGAGCCAGACCTGGGTTGATTTTGTAGACTACTCAGTGAAAACACTAGATGGTTGGTTAACTGGAAATGAAGTGTGTGACTATGTTGGGCTTTATAATTTGTTTATGAAAGAACACATCTTAAGTAACTGCTTCAATGAAAAGTTGCATCAGTATCTGGTAGACCTAGGTCCAATTTCTCCCCAAGAATTGGGAAAGAAGGCAGACCACTGGGTCAAGACTAGGGTAACCAAAACTTCCACTGGGGGTGACCAAAAGAAAGGGGTTACAAAAACTCCCCAGGAGAAAGTGGGTAACACTAGAAACCAAGAAACAGAGTCCTCTGTAGGCCCCCAAAAACCAGAACAGGTGGGTGGGCCCCAAGACACAACCCAAAACAAAGGTGGGTACCAGGGTAAGAACTGGGATGCCACTAAGGCATGGTGCCACAACTGTAAACAGTCTGGGCACCACACCAAGGACACTTCTTGTCCCAAAAACCAACCTCAGAACAAAATTCCAGGGGTAACCAGTGTAGCCATGGGAGATGACTCCTCAGATGAGGAGGTCTTCCTAGCCTTCAACTGGAAACAGGGCCCAACAGGTGAGTTGGAGATTCCAGAGGGAAGTAGACACTTCCACCACCTACTGGTGAATGGAATCCCAACCACTGCCCTGAGAGACACTTGTGCCAGTCACACTATTGTGCATGACAGGCTGGTGCTCTCAAACCAGTACATCCCAGGTGAGACTGCCAGGGTAAGAGTTAGCCTAGACAGGGTCACTAAGAGGCCTGTGGCTTTAGTGCCCATAGAAGTGGGTGGCACTCTTAGCTGGAGAAGGGTAGTAGTCAGTACAGACCTCCCCCTTGATTGTCTCCTTGGAAATGACTACCCAGAGATTAGTCAGAGCTCAAGAGAGGAACTGGTCCAGTGCCAGTCCTCTCCCAAGGATTCTGGAAGTCCTGCCTCTGCAGTAAATGCAAGCAGGCCCCAGAAGAAAAAGAAAAGAAAACAGAGTAGGAAAGGTGGACAACCTTTAGCCAAGGTTCCAGCAAGCCAAGGAGATTCTGCTCCAGTAGGGGAGAACTCCAAAAATGGCTCTGATAAAGTCCAACCTGACCCACAAGAAGTCCTGGCTAGTCAGGCAACTGTTAAGCCTGAGTGGGTGGCTCCTCAGCTAACAGAAGAAAGAGTGGAAGAAGGGTGTTTACTACAAGATGTGGTAACCCCCCACTCTAATACAGCAGACAGGCACCCTGAACCCAAAGAAGCCTGTAACTTAGCCCCTTCCCTTGTAGGTGAAGAGCTAAAGGTGTGGTTCTGGGCACTGACAGCTGTCAGTGGCCTCTGCTGGGTGTTAGCCTTTATGGCTGCACTATCCTTGGCATGGTGGTCTGACCCCCTGCCAACTAACAAGTTAGGCCCCCTGACCCTGTTGGTCATGGTGGGGTTACTCCAGCTCTGGGTAACCTCTTTGGGTAAGCTAGGGGTGACCCTGGCTAAGATAAGATTAGCAGAGGTGGATACCTCTGACCTCAAAATAGAAAGAATGGGTGAAGACATAAAAAGCACAGACAAGAGGCAGTTCAGACTAGGTCCTATCACTGTGGAAGTGGGTCAGTTCTCCAGAGGGAATGACCTGAACAGGAGGATGTAAGGCAGAGTAGGCCCTGCAACAAACCAGCCATTTCCTCTACTCTTCCTCGCCTGACAGACTAGGAAGACTCTTCCAGCGTTGGCTGAGTCTCCTGGCCTGTGGGCTGGGGGGGGCTTGTGTAAAGAAATGGCTCCCTGTTGCAGTTACCCCCCACTTTTTGCCTGATACTGATGCTGACTTGACTGAGAAGTGTGCTAGGACCCTGCTAACCAGGCCCCAGCACCAGTGTTCTTTCACCTAAAATGTACCATTGTTTCCACAATTGGCACACCCTGGCATTCAGATAAGTCCCTTGTAACTGGTACCTCTGGTACCAAGGGCCCTGATGCCAGGGAAGGTCTCTAAGGGCTGTAGCATGTATTATGCCACCCTAGAGACCCCTCACTCAGCACAGACACACTGCTTACAAGCCTGTGTGTGCTGGTGAGAACAAAATGAGTAAGTCGACATGGCACTCCCCTCAGGGTGCCATGCCAGCCTCTCACTGCCTATGCAGTATAGGTAAGACACCCCTCTAGCAGGCCTTACAGCCCTAAGGCAGGGTGCACTATACCATAGGTGAGGGTACCAGTGCATGAGCACTGTGCCCCTACAGTGTCTAAGCAAAACCTTAGACATTGTAAGTGCAGGGTAGCCATAAGAGTATATGGTCTGGGAGTCTGTTTTACACGAACTCCACAGCACCATAATGGCTACACTGAAAACTGGGAAGTTTGGTATCAAACTTCTCAGCACAATAAATGCACACTGATGCCAGTGTACATTTTATTGTAAAATACACCACAGAGGGCACCTTAGAGGTGCCCCCTGAAACTTAACCGACTATCTGTGTAGGCTGACTAGTTTTAGCAGCCTGCCACAAACCGAGACATGTTGCTGGCCCCATGGGGAGAGTGCCTTTGTCACTCTGAGGCCAGTAACAAAGCCTGCACTGGGTGGAGATGCTAACACCTCTCCCAGGCAGGAATTGTCACACCTGGCGGTGAGCCTCAAAGGCTCACCTCCTTTGTGCCAACCCAGCAGGACACTCCAGCTAGTGGAGTTGCCCGCCCCCTCCGGCCAGGCCCCACTTTTGGCGGCAAGGCCGGAGAAAATAATGAGAAAAACAAGGAGGAGTCACTGGCCAGTCAGGACAGCCCCTAAGGTGTCCTGAGCTGAAGTGACTCTAACTTTTAGAGATCCTCCATCTTGCAGATGGAGGATTCCCCCAATAGGGTTAGGATTGTGACCCCCTCCCCTTGGGAGGAGGCACAAAGAGGGTGTACCCACCCTCAGGGCTAGTAGCCATTGGCTACTAACCCCCCAGACCTAAACACGCCCTTAAATTTAGTATTTAAGGGCTACCCTGAACCCTAGAAAATTAGATTCCTGCAACAAGAAGAAGGACTGCCCAGCTGAAAACCCCTGCAGCGGAAGACCAGAAGACGACAACTGCCTTGGCTCCAGAAACTCACCGGCCTGTCTCCTGCCTTCCAAAGATCCTGCTCCAGCGACGCCTTCCGAAGGGACCAGCGACCTCGACATCCTCTGAGGACTGCCCCTGCTTCGAAAAGACAAGAAACTCCCGAGGACAGCGGACCTGCTCCAAGAAAAGCTGCAACTTTGTTTCCAGCAGCTTTAAAGAACCCTGCAAGCTCCCCGCAAGAAGCGTGAGACTTGCAACACTGCACCCGGCGACCCCGACGCGGCTGGTGGCGATCCAACACCTCAGGAGGGACCCCAGGACTACTCTGATACTGTGAGTACCAAAACCTGTCCCCCCTGAGCCCCCACAGCGCCGCCTGCAGAGGGAATCCCGAGGCTTCCCCTGACCGCGACTCTTTGAACCTAAAGTCCCGACGCCTGGGAGAGACCCTGCACCCGCAGCCCCCAGGACCTGAAGGACCGGACTTTCACTGAAGAAGTGACCCCCAGGAGTCCCTCTCCCTTGCCCAAGTGGAGGTTTCCCCGAGGAATCCCCCCCTTGCCTGCCTGCAGCGCTGAAGAGATCCCGAGATCTCTCATAGACTAACATTGAAAACCCGACGCTTGTTTCTACACTGCACCCGGCCGCCCCCGCGCCGCTGAGGGTGAAATTTCTGTGTGGACCTGTGTCCCCCCCGGTGCCCTACAAAACCCCCCTGGTCTGCCCTCCGAAGACGCGGGTACTTACCTGCAAGCAGACCGGAACCGGGGCACCCCCTTCTCTCCATTCTAGCCTATGTGTTTTGGGCACCACTTTGAACTCTGCACCTGACCGGCCCTGAGCTGCTGGTGTGGTGACTTTGGGGTTGCTCTGAACCCCCAACGGTGGGCTACCTTGGACCAAGAACTGAACCCTGTAAGTGTCTTACTTACCTGGTAAAACTAATCAAAACTTACCTCCCCCAGGAACTGTGAAAATTGCACTAAGTGTCCACTTTTAAAACAGCTATTTGTCAATAACTTGAAAAGTATACATGCAATTTTGATGATTTGAAGTTCCTAAAGTACTTACCTGCAATACCTTTCGAATGAGATATTACATGTAGAATTTGAACCTGTGGTTCTTAAAATAAACTAAGAAAAGATATTTTTCTATATAAAAACCTATTGGCTGGATTTGTCTCTGAGTGTGTGTACCTCATTTATTGTCTATGTGTATGTACAACAAATGCTTAACACTACTCCTTGGATAAGCCTACTGCTCGACCACACTACCACAAAATAGAGCATTAGTATTATCTATTTTTACCACTATTTTACCTCTAAGGGGAACCCTTGGACTCGGTGCATGCTATTCCTTACTTTGAAATAGCACATACAGAGCCAACTTCCTACAGAAACCAACTCCTAAAATTGGCCTGGTACCCTCAACGGAGCTGAGTCTTTCAGAACCCTTGCTCCCACTCAGTGAAACCCTTACGGACATCCTACGCCAAGCTCTGCACAGGAGTTCCTGTGAACAGGACCATTGCCCGCTTCCATTGCACCAGTCCTGTGGATCCCAGATTCCTTACTCAGCACCCAACCTCAAAGAACATTGTGGTTCAAGCCTCTTCATCCTGTATCCACCCTTGCCCATTCCCTACCACTCCACTGGATAGGGAATCGAAGAGGCTGAACACCCTTCTTTGAAGAACGTTCTCTTCCACCATCCTGGCTCTGTGGTCAGTGACCACTGCATGCGTATTGGGCCATTATTCCATACACTATGGGATTTGGTTGTGCAAGTGCTGCTTATGGTCCCAGAGGCCCTGGCTATACTCTCTCAGGCTATTGCCGATTGGAGGGATGTGGCTAAGTTCACCATCCAATGTGGACTTGACACGAACGAGTAGCTCGACTGGGCAATGTCATCGTCATTGGTCTTGCAGTGCCACGGCTGGCTAAGAAAATCTGGCTTTTTTAGGGATGCCCAGGCTTCCTCCATCGACATGTTATTTGATAGCTCTTGCCTTTTTGGAGGCAAGGAGGATTCAGCCTTGGAGCACTTCAAGGACAGCAGGGCAATGGCTAGATCCTTGGAGCTGCCCACCGTGGCCACGGAAGAAGTCTCTTACTGCTCCCATACCCTTCCAGCCACCACAGCCAGCAAGCTTCCCAGCCTTTTTGAGTCCTGGCCCCTATAGACCACTTGGCACAAGCAGTTTGAGGTCAGGTCAGTAAACCCCCTGCTCCCTACCACGTCCACTGCCTCCATGCATTTTTAGGCCTCCCTTGGATTATCATGGGCATCCAGTGGGAGGAAAGATATGCCATCACTCCCCTTGCTTCACTTGAAGTCACAAGCGTCATAATGTTAGGCACTCCAGATAAGACAAAGGGGCTACGTCCTTTCCTTTGTGACCGCTCCACCACCAATGCCACCCACTTATGATCGGCTGACAGAGGACCATCTCTCCTTGCTCCATCAAGAAGTGCAGGTTCTCTTGGCATATGGAGCTATAGAGCAGGACTTGCATCAGAAGTAGGTCATGGTTGTTATTCCTGCTACTTTCTGGTGCCAAAAAAGGATGGAGGACTTTGACCTGTCCTGGATCTGCGTGTTTCAACCTCTTCTTGAAACAAGGAGCAGTTCAAAATGCTCATGCTCTCCCAAGTTTTGTCTGTCGTAGACTCGGAGACTGGATGGCAGCAGTGGCTAGCAGAGTGCATACTTCACCTCCCCGTCTTTATGGCCCACAGATGCTGTCTGTAGTTCACAGTAAGGCAAGAGCACCTCCAGTTTGTTTCCTGTGCTACCTTTCGACCTTAGCAGCTCCCCTTGGTTGTCCTCTGAGGGAATGGCAGTGGTCGCAGCTCATCTGTGGACGCTGGGGATTTCAGTATCTAAACGACTGGCTGTTGAAGGTGGGCTAGGCAGTTGTCATGCTCCTTCAGACTGCGGTGAACTTCCTGCACTCGCTTGGATTCACTGTCAACATGCCGAAGTTGCATCTGACTTCCTCTCAGATGCTCCTTTCATTGGAGCTATTCTGGACAAGTTGCAGATGTCATGCTCATGCTCCTTCAGACTGCAGCGAACCTCATGTACTCACTTAGATTCACCTTCAACATGCCAAAGTTGCACCTTACTTCCTCTCAGACGCTCCTTTCATTGGAGCTATACTGGACAAGGTGCAGTTTTGGGCTTATCCTCTCAAGCAGCTAGTCCAGGATATTCAGGCTATAATTCTGATGTTTCAGCCTCTCCTTTGGATTTCGCTGAGACTGACTCTGAGGCTGTTAGGCCTCTTGGCCTCCTGCATCCTGCTGGTGACACATGTCTGCAGGCATATGTGGGCTCTAGAGTGGGACCTGAAGGACCATTGGGTGCAGCATCAGGGGAATCTCCCAAACATGGTCCAGATCTGCAAGAGAACTGCAGTGGTGGATAACAAACCGTGATTGGGTCTGTGGCAAACCCCTCTACCTTCCCCAAACCGATCTAACCGCATTGACAGATGTGTCAATACTGGGCTAGGTCAGCCACCTGGGAGAGGTGGCGATCAGGGGACTCAGGTCTCCGGGAGAGTCCAACCTTCATATAAACTAATTGGAGCTTTGGGCGATTAGCTTGGCAGTTAAAGCTTTTCTTCCTTCGATCAAGGGAAGGCTGGTGCAGGTGTTCACGGACAACACCACTGCCATGTGATACTGCAATAAACAGGGCTGGATGGGGTCATGGACACTTTGGCAAGTGGCCCTGGGCTATGGACATGGCTGGAACATCAGGGCCTTTCTCTGGTGGTACAGCACCTGTTGGGACCTCTGAATGCCAGAGCGAATTACTTCAGCCGAAGACTCCTAGCGGATCACGAGTGCCATCTCCATCCAGAGGTAGTTCAAGGTCTCTTTCAGCTTTGCTCAGATCCTTGGTTAGCTCTGGTCACTACCACTGAGAATGCACAGCAGTTTTGTGAGCAGGAGTTTCCAAGGCAAAACTTGCTTGGAGACTGTCTTAATTTTGAGTAGCGCTGTGGTTTTCTGTAGCCTTTCTGCCAATACTACTCCTGCCTAGAGTTCTTAAAAAGATGAGGAACGGCCGGGCCCAAGTCATTCTTGTGGCTCCAGATTGGGCACTGAGAGTCTAGTATTCTGAGCTTTGAGCATGACCATCGGTAATCCAGTCAGGCTGCCTCTTCAGAAGGATCTTCTGTTGCAGCAACACTGGGTACTGCACCCAAAACTGCTCACCCTGCACCTACATATGTGGAAATTAAATGGTGACAGTTGACAGCTTTCAACCTTCCACCCAAAGTCTGTGATATTATTCTGACAACCAGGTGTCCCTCCGCCAAGTCTGTATTCACATGACGTTGGGATGAGTTTGTCTCATGGTGGCATTCAACAACGTTGAACCCCAGTCTGCAACTTTATCCAAGGTTCTTCTGTTTGCTGTATCTTTGTCCCAGCAGGGCTCTGGTATTGGCACTGTCAGGGTATCTTTGAGCAGTCTCTGCATTCCTGCAGTTGCCAGATCAACCTTCTCTTTTAAAATCCCCTGTTGTAGCCAGGTTCCCTAAAGGAACGCAGCACGCTTAGCCCCACACCATATTTAATGCGCAGTATCGAAACCTCAACCTTGTTCTAACTTTCCTGATGTGTGTCATTTAAACTTTGCACAGTTGCCCTCTTCGGCTGCTTTTTAGTGGCCATTATATCGGCCAGGAGGGTTAGGGAATTGCATGCCTTCTCTGTGCACCCTCCCTACACCTCGACCAATCTGGCCTTCCAGACACGTGCCTCTTTTTTTCTGAAGATTGTCACTCCCTTCCATGTCGGCCAGAGCGTTACCCTGCCTACCTTTTTTGTTCTGCCTCATCCCTTCAAAGAGAAGGAGAGACTCTGTTGTCTGGAACCTAACAAGAGTGTTGTCGTTCTACCTTTATTGCACAAAAGAGTTCTGGGTGATGATCAACTCTTTGTGGGCTCTGGCAGAGTTAAGGTGGGGCTGCGCAGAAGCAGACCAACTCGCAATGGATCCTCCTGTGCATTAAGATCTGCCACGCATTGGCCAAGAAACAGGCCCGCGCCAAGCTACAAACACTGTGTTAACGCACAGCGTTCCTCTCCCAGACATCTGTCAAGCAGCAACGTTGGCTTCCTTGCACATGTTCACAAAACATTACTGCCTGGACAATCAGGTGTGTCATGATGGGCACTTCGACCATTCGGTCCCTCGATATAATCGGATTCGCAGACCCACCTCTGGGGAGGTATTGCTTGTATATATATTCTGAGTTAAAGAACCTGCGGCTAGAAGTCTTTATCAGAGGAACACGTTACTTACCTTCGGTAACGCCTTATCTGGTAGAGACTTTATCTAGCTGCAGGTTCCCTACCGGTATGGAATTGCAAACAGTGTTTCCGTTTTATAGATGGTCCGTTGTCATGCAACCGTTGTAAACTCACCAGTCTTGTTTATTTGCCAGAAGTCAATTTAAACATAAATGCACATTCAGATAGTACACAATATGGTCTGGAGCCTGCATTAAATTGTTCAACTCCTTGCGAGTCCACTAAACTGTTGAGAAAGGTACTCCCATGTCTCTATTGTAAGGCAAAACAGGCAACTGCAATTTGGGATACAATCTCCTCCCTGTCACCCAAACTATGTGTATTTTTTACTCAAACTTGGATAAATGCAGCCACACTCCCAAGCATTTCCCTTGCTATCCCATATCGCTACTCTCTGCTTAAACTGACAGTGTGTAGAATAGGTGGGGGAGTGGCTATTGCCTTTCATGATTCCATTCAGGTAGAATTGATGGATAACTTAATGTCAAGTGAGTGGAACTTTGTGTTTTTTATTATCATAATCTCTGCAACTGACTCCTGCAAGGAATTGGTATTCCCTCTTCCCTCCTCCCTAGAATGATGAGACTTTTGTCAGTCCTTAGTTGATTTTCTTGCACCACATGTTCTGGCCACAACCAACATTCTGCTTTTGGGAGATTTCAATTTTCAGGGAGGACAGAGATGTGACTCAATTTCGGGCAGATCTAGAATCACTTGGCTTCACGCAAATTGTGTCAGGACCCACACATTAGGCAGGGCATACCCTTGACCTCATTTCACTACCCACATGTAGGTAGCTTTTTGCATGTCGCAAACAGCGACTTTCGCTGTTTGCGACGTGCAAAAAGCACATTGCGATGCACAAACCCAGTTTTGCGATTCGGTAGCCTGGTTATCAAATTGCAGAACAGGTTTGCGACTCGCAATTAGGAAGGGGTGTAATGTAAGTCGCTGTTTGCGACATGTAAAAAGCTACCTACATGTGGGTCTTGGTCCCTAATTAGGTCTGGTGTTAACAAAGACATTTTGTTTTTATTAAACTTCTATTTCTCTCTCTTTCGGCTGGCTTTACTGTGAGTGATCGCATTCTGCTCTTCCACAAGGAGCATATTGGCACACAAAGTAGTTTTGTTCAGTGTCAGGAACTACAGTGGCAATCAGTGACGTAACAAAACTGGAGGGTGCCTCTTTGCAAAGAACATGGAGGAGCCCCCTCTCCAGACTCACTCAGGCCAGGTGCTGTGCTGAAGTGGCCCCCTGGAGGGCGGCTGCGGGGCCTTTGTTATGCCACTGGTGGCAACGTTTTGCCAGTGTTTGTTACAGTGTTGAGGGCCTGGTAGCTCCCACAACAATAAAGTGTTAGAAAAGCCATGTCAAAACAAGACACGCATTGATGAAACTAAAAGACTTATAAAAATATGTCAGATCAGTTGGCTTTGTCAGTTTGTTTATTTTCATGCTTCCCATAATCGTGTTGAAAATGGTTACACTGATTTTCCATTAGAAATATTTTTGGGAAATGCTAGCATGCATCAACACATTTTACTAAATGACACTTCATTTGCATCTAATCAGAGAGCATTCTGGGAGCATTATACTTAGCCTCATAGCCTAAACTTTTCAAACATGTGTATACACGTTTTTTTTTTTTTTGTACTGGAACCAACGTAAGTAGTGAAGTGTGCCCTTAAAACATTTATTTACAGCACTCACCCTAATAATGAAGGCCTTCAAATAATGAACCATAAATACAAGTTCAGACAGCATTATCTTTTGGAAACACATTACCTCAACTGCAGAGAGTTCCACTCTCTGTAAACAGGCAGCCAAAGGGTTTGTGCTGCAGAGGGTTGGGCCTACTTGTCCCAAGGACAAAGTAAACATAAAAACTTGTTGCCCTTGACCCCAAACAAGATGTCCCGGGATAACCGAAGTTCCCTCTCTCCGGACAGATGCCAAAACAGAAATTCTTTAAAGAAGCTGCTGTACCTCAAGTGATTACTAGGTGTCCTGCTACAGTCTGATAAAAGTGGTCAAATGTTTTTCACAAAGCTGATGGAGGGGCATATACATTTGCATTTTAATGCTTTTGCTATTTTAATGCTTTGTGTTTGTTTTTCATAGTATACTTAAATATGCTAAATTGATTTGGGATAACAAGTCAATATTGCTTGTTTCCATATATGTCTTGTTCTTTCTCAGAAATTGATGACACCCTACTTACTCTACATATGTATTAGAAGTCATTGGTAAATAGGAGTGCCTTCAATGTTGAACATTGGCTAACTATTTTTCTTAAGTTTATGTATACATGTGCGCAAATGGGGAGTTATTTTTGGTATAAATATTATTTGCTTAGCAAAATGAACATTTTGAATCAAGGCTTTGATGTACAGAACTGTGGCGTCTAGACATAGGCTGAACTAGGCCTCAATTAGGCCACAACTCCATGTTGGATGTAGAAATAGCCATGTTTTCATTTCTCATTGGCATTGCAGACAGTAGAATGTGCACTAAGGCTTTGTGTTGTCATACTGTTCTCGGAGAGCCTCTGAGTAAGTTGTTGTCATTGTAGGCCAGTACTTAATTTGTAAAGTAAAGAGTGTCTGTGTCCAGTGCTCAGCTCAGAAAAATGTGGCCGGCGCTTTCAAATGACAGCATGCCAAATACCAAAGCTGCATAGCCATCAATTCCAATTAACCTCAAGACCCTTTAATCCACTATCAGACACTCTACGTCTTTAGCTCATTCTTCCAGGTTCCTGTTTTCGGCCTTTGTGATGGTTTTTCTGTCCCTCTCTTCCTCCTCCTTTCCCCTTTGTGTTTTTGTCTCATAAACTCTCATTAAATATTCAATGATGAAAAATGAGCGCAAGTCCCACAAATAAGTGCCAGTGGCTGCCACAAAGCATCCACCGGCCAAAATTAAGCCTTGCTGTTAGTAGGCCTGTCCCTTCACAAGACATTTATTGTTTAAGTGGCCAGATTTGTGCTAACATGTTCATTGCCATTGTCAAGAGAAAGTGGTTTGTATTATAATAGTGCTAGGAAGATGGCCTAATGATGTTTTTATAATGCTGTATTATGATTGGATGATATGTTGGTACATTTGCTAACCCTATGCTGACAGTGCGATTTCCTCTTCTTTCTATAATGAATTTCTCTGTAAACAGATGTTTATGGGGATGTGCCAGAAGATCTTTTGGTCTCTTCTTGAGCCTCTAGGGATGCTGTCTGTTGATTTACTGCATATTCTCGACTTGTACTGTTTTTCAATTTTTTGGGCCATGCTGTATCTATTTTTAGTGTCAACACAAGCATAAAAAGGTATCCCATGGCAGAAGTAGGTTGGCCCATTGTCCTTTGAAAAAGTTGTTTGTTTGTTTGTATGTGAGTTATGACCCTATTGACAGATTTTCATGACACTTGGCAGTCTATTTACTCAGTCATGTAGGGTTTGACATACCAAGTTTCGTGAAGATCTGCCCAAGGGGAAACAAGTTAGCAAGGGAGGGGTGCAAAAATAAATGATTAGCCATTTTAGACCCCATTGGACATTTTGCTTAAATGTGCAGCCCAAATAATTGAATGGATTGACTCCAGAACTGGCACAGAAGTAAAACTTTACTTAGAAAATGTACGTTTTTAGTTTGGTGTAAATCCATTCAGTAGGTTCAGTAATTTTTTAGATCTAAGTATTTAAAAGGTTACTAAGAAGCTTTAAAGGGTTAACACCGTTTGTATATTTCTGTGGTTTTAACTTGTGAGTTACAACTCGTGAAGCCTGTGAATTACATTTTGAATTTTTAGGAAAATGTCTTTGGCCAAATTAATTTTTTCTGCCATTGTGAAACTCATGAGTCAACTCCTACTTTCAAGTTTCACACTGTGGAAAAAACAAATCACAGCAACAAGGGGCCAACACAGAAGGTGACTAATCCCAGCGCAGTGATGAAGGGTACCCAACCTCAAGTAGAGGAGAGTCCCCTTTAAAAGTCAACAAAGGACTGGGTGGTACATAACTAAAAAACACAATTCTCTTGTTGTGTATTTATATAATTCTCAAGCCGCCTTCAACTTTTAACCTGGATTTACAATCACAAACACTATTCCTTTACCTTTGTGTAAATTACACATTGCTATGATAGTAACCACAAAAAACAATATCAATCTGGCAATTTATAAAAACAACTCCGTCTCACTATATTCTTATAAAAACATGCATTTATTCTTAGGTTTGAATGGCCTAATTAATATTTCACTATAAAAACGTCTTTTATCTATATCATTACAAAATTTAACATTTTATATATCATTTAATATATCATTGTGATGCACTGTACATAATACATCAATAGATCACAATCTTCTCACCACTATCCCCCCCCCCCAAAAAAAATTGTATCTAAGATAAAGAATGTGAAACTAAAAAAACTGTTGACGCAGCATTTCATGTTTTTATCAAGTTGGTCTACACCACCTTCATCAGGACATACACATATAGATCACAAAAGATTCTACAAGAAATAGAAAAATAAATTAATTACCAAATTTTTACTTTTCAACAAAGTCACTAACTGTACTTTACTTACATCCTCTAATTATCCTGAGGTTTCTGAATTTTTCCTACTATCCTGGATTATACTGGGGTCTTATTACTGATTTTGTATTACTTCTTGTCCAATTGAGGTTCATTTGTTGCTTCTCTCATGTGTTACATCACATTATTGTATTAATATTGCTATTGTATTTATAAACTGCCTGTTTGAATTTACGCAAAGGTAAAGGAATAATATTTGTGACAAAAAATCCAGGGCTGCAAGTTGAAGGTGGCTTGAGAGATATATAAATACACAACAAGGTAATTGTGTGTTTTCTAGTGAAGGGTACCCAGACATATAGAATATACAAACCACACCAGAGAAAAGTGCCTAAAATGACACTCTAGTCAGAGCCATCTTGCTAGCTCACAAGTGGCCATTTTATATGCTGAATTTGAACAGCATTTTGTGCCTGACTCATGAGTCACTTCTGTCTCACGAACTTTAGACTGTATAAAGAAAATGAGCATTGGTGAAGCCAGTAGGTCTCACTTATACAAGTCCTATTAATGTGGCAATATGTTTTTGACATGTTGTACACCAGTGTGACTTGGAGTGTCATAGAGTGGAGTAGCACGAGTAGACTGTCGTAGAGTTGAGTAGAGGCTTAGACTTCAGTAGCAGCGAGTGTCATAGAGTTCAGTGGAATGGGTGGAGTGGGTTGGAGTGGATTGAAGTAGTCTGGTGGATTGGATTGGAATAGAGTGGGGTGGATTGGATTGCATTGGGGTAGCGTGGGGTGGATTTGATTGGATGGGCTAGATGGGGTGAATTGGAGTGGGGTGGTTTGAAATAGTGTGAAGTGGATTGGATTGTGTGGATTGGGGTGGATGGATTGAATTGGAGTTATAGGACTGGGGTGGGTGGATTGGGTTTGAGTAGGGAGGTTTGGAGTGGGGTGGAGAGCAGTGAGGCAGATTGGATTGGATTGCGCTGGAGTGTGGTGGATTGTACAGGAGTGGGATGCGTTGGATTGTAGTAGGTTGGACTGGAGTAGGGTGGTTTGGATGTATTAGATTGGAATTGGGGTCGGGCTACTGTGGGGTGGATTGGGGTGGGGTGGGCTGGGCTGGATGTAGTGGATTGGAGTAGGGTGGACTGAAAGGGGCAGGGTGGATTGGATTGGATTGGATGGGAGTAAGGTGGAGTGGGATGGGTTGAATGAAGTGGATTGGAGTGGGGTGAATTGTATTGAGGTGTATTGGGGTGGATTAGATTTGTGTGGGGTGAAATGACGTGGGATGGAATTGGGTGTGGTGGAGTGGAGTGAAGTGAATAGGATAGGGTGGGGGTGAATTGGATAGGGTGGGGTGTATTGGACTGGAGAGGGGTGAATTGGAGTTGGGTGGATCAGATTGCAATGGGGTGGATGTAATTGGATTGAGGTTCATTGCATTCCATTGTATTGGATTGGGGTAGAGTGGGGTGGATGGGATTGGGGTTGGGTGGACTTGTGTGGGGTGGATTGTAGTGCCATGGGTTGCAGTTGTATGGATTGCTGGAGTGGGATAGATTGGAGTGGATTTGAGTGGGGTAGAGTGTGGTTGATTGGACTGGAGTTGGGTGGGGTGATTTGGAGTGGGGTGGCTTGGATCGTTTGGTGTGGGATGGATTAGAATGGGGTGGATTGGAGTGGAGTGAATTATACAGGATTTGAGTGGGATGCATTGGATTGGAGTGGGGTGGACTGGACAGGGGCGGAGTGAATTAAGGTGGTGTGGAGTGGAGTGAATTAAGGTGGGCTACAATGGATTGCAGTGTGGTGGATTAAGGTGAATTGGATTTGAGTGGGATGTATTGGCATGGGTTAGTGGGATGGACTGGTTGCAGTGGTTTGGTTTGGATTGGATTGGATTGGATTGGAGTGGGGTGGATTGGAATGGGGTGATGGATTTGGGTGTGTGGATTAGGTTGGATTGGAGTGGTTTGGATTGTGCGGAGTGGATTGGACTAGAGTGAGTTGGATTGGACTGGGTG
Source organism: Pleurodeles waltl (assembly GCF_031143425.1). Classification (NCBI taxonomy): domain Eukaryota; kingdom Metazoa; phylum Chordata; class Amphibia; order Caudata; family Salamandridae; genus Pleurodeles; species Pleurodeles waltl. Next base: position 1,044,570,898 of record NC_090446.1, on the reverse strand, counting down.
GATTGTGGTGTATTAGATTGGAGTGAGGTGGACTGGATTGGTGTGCGGTGGATTGGAGTGGGGTGAGGTAGATTAGATTGGGCTGTATTGTATGGGTTTAGAGTTGGGCAAATTAGAGAGGTGTGAAATGGGATGGAGTTGGGTGGATAGGATTGTTTTGGACTGGAGTGGAGGAATTTGCGTGGGTAATATTGTTTTGGATTGGAGTGGTGCAGATTAGAGTGGGGCAGACTGTTTTGGTTTGCATTGGGGCAGGTATTTGTTTGGAGTACAGTAGGGCAAATTGTTTGCGATTGGAGTAGGGCAGATTGTTTTGGAATGGAATGGGGCATATTCTTTTGAATTGGAGTAGGGTGGATTGAGTTGGGGTGAGGTGGATTGAAATGGACTGTGGTGGTTTGCGCTGGGGCAGATTGTTTTGGATTGGGATGGGGCAGATTGGGGTGGGACAGGTTGGAGTGGAGCAGATTGCTTTGGAGTTGAGCCGGTCAGATTGGAGTGGATCCAATAGGAGCTGGGCAGATTGTTTAAACAGGAGTGGAGCAGATTGTTTTGGATTGGAATGGGGCAGATTGATTTGAATTTGAAAGGGGCAGATTGAAGTGGAGCAGATTTGAGTGGGGTAGATTGTTTTTGGTTGGAGTGGGGCAGGTTGGAGTGGGGCAGATTGGAGTGGGACAGAATGTTTTGGATTGAGTGGGGCAGAATGAAGTGCAGCAGATTGTTTTGCCATGGAGTGGGACAGATTGGAGTGGGTACATTGTTTTGAATTGAGTGGAGCAGATTGTTTTGGGTTGGAGTGGGGCAGTTTCTTTCGATTGGGGTGGAGCAGATTTGAGTGGGGAATATTGATTTGGTTTGAGTGGGGCAGAATGGAGTGGGACAGATTGGAGTGTGGTAGATTGTTTTGGATTGAGTGGGGCAGTTTCTTTCAATTGGAGTGGGGAAGTTTGATTTAGATTGGAGTGGTCCAAATTGTTTTGGATTGGTGTGTGGCACAATGGAGTGGGGCAGATTGTTTCGGATCGGATGAATCACAGTGTGAACGAAAACTATGTTAGAGTGTGTAATATCAGGAAACAGCACCTCACTGTGCCCACCCGGAGGTATTACAGCGGGAATCTGTAGCAGCAAAATAAAACAAGCATTTTAAATGCAATGGGGCTCGCATTTGCTTGAGTTGGAGCTATTTGCCTTGTAAACTCCTAACCTAACTTTTCTTGCCACACAAATTAAAAGAAAAAAAAAACAGTGCGATCGCGCTATGTAAAATGCAGCGCGATCACGCTGAAATTGAAAACGAAAAAATGGAGCGCGATTGCGCTATGTAAGCCCTAGCTCGATCGCCCTGCGGGGAAAATTAACAGATAAAGTAGTCCAGAAACCAGGCTCAAAACATTGAGCCTCGTATGTTTCTAGTAGTTTACCGGTGCTGTGTAGGCGGGCTAAACACCGGAAAAGACATGACGTATGCATGCCTTTCACAAATGAAAGCAAGCAGATTTTAAAGAGCAAGCCCAGGAACCAATGAAAGAGACTGACGTGACCTGGGCGTGGTTTGAAGCTCAAAGAGAGATTACTTTATGGACGGAGGGCTTTGCGCTTGCCCATAATAAACAGTGCTGCGTGGACTACAAAATACTGTTACCGGCCTGGAGTCAAAATGTAACAAGCCGGATCGTGGAGTTCTCATTGCAATTAAAGACCTCTGTATAGAATTGACAAGGCAGCGGAAATGGCAACAATATAAAAATGCAAAGTAAACAGGCGTGCGCCGAGCAAAGCACCGTCCTGAGAACTCCCTGGCCCACCTGAAGTTACAATGTAGCAAGCCAAATCCTGGGCCACTAATAGCGGCCATAGACACCTACATCGAATTAGCAATGGGGTGAGGAAAATAATCAAAACCAGGAGTTTGCCTCCTACATCTGGCTATCGGGACTTACATTCTCAGACCAGCCAACCATCTTGGACCAATATTTGCGCCTAAGGCCTTCTGTAACAGATTAATCTTGCTGGCCTCTCACTTTACGGGACTAAAAATGCATGGGCTTAAGGGCATGACATTTAAATGCTTGTGACTTGTACTATGGAAAAATGCTTGTGACGTGTACTATGTAAAAAAAGACGTGTGAGGTCTCGTCACATTGTCAGAGGCCAAGGGGGCCCGAAGGAGGGATAATAAATTACGAGGGAAGGGAGTGAAGTAGAGTATACAATGATTACTCAGCACAGTGTATACAGCAACCATGTATTGAATGGTTCAATCCTCACATATCCAGTCGATAATTACAACTAGTTATGTCTGTTGCTAACTATAGCCAAATATACCCCTGTATGCAAATAATATAAAAGTAGGAAATTAAAGTCTGTTTTCTAACGTGGAAAAAACAGTCAGCATAAGGTACTGGGGACTGGACGGAGACCAGCTGTATCGGAAGACGATTATTTAATTGTTCAGAGAGGGAATTACAAATTAGAAATAAAATATGAGGTTTATTGGGTATAACGTTTTACGTAGAAGGAAAAGAAATCCTTAATTCATTGTGTGTATGTACAATCCATGATTCGATTAACTTAGCATGACATATAGTATAGACAAAAAATGCAATAAGATTAAACTAGCCATATCGAATAAAAGGAGGATTCATTGGAATAGTTTGAAGTAAATAGTAGTGACCATAACTATATAATTACAGTTATGTACTACCTTTTAAGAAACATTGGTTCATAAAAAGACAGGTTCATATAAACACAACAGCAACAATGAACCAGCACCAAAATATATAGTGGAGAATGCTGCTTGTCTCCAGTCATCCACTGTATTGAGTCCCTTATTGATAGTCCAATTTGTCCATTCGGAACAGTTCCTTTCTTGATAATGTAGTGAGATATGTTCTGTCACTTGCCACTTTATATCATCACATGTATGATTCAGGCTTTGGAAATGTTCAACAATCAGACCTTTCTGTTGTCACACGTTTAATCCCCTGTCTGTGTTCTATGGTTCTGCATTTTACTTTCTAAAAAAGCTGCAGTTAAAAGCTGAGTTATGGTTATTGCTCATTCATGCAAAGCCAATGAAATTTGCAAGTTACATTTACCAAAGCATACAATACGTGCCTTAAATTTCACCGCCTTCCATGTTGTTCTCTTGGGAGCTTTTTTTATTCATTTATTTTTTTATTCATTTCTGTACTGTGGGCAACTTCAGACATAATTAATAACTGTGTGATACGGTCCTATATTCCCAACCAGGAATTCTACTATTCACAAGGCCAAAGATCGACCTCAGTCTCCTAATGAAAGGGCCCTTTACAAAATATAGTTCACATAATGGAAAACAGATGAATGACCCACCCATCTATGGAAGAGTAGGAATTTTGAAAGGTGTTACGACCAACACAACATCCTAGAATTTACAAGAATTACTCATGCTGAATCCTTCACATGCATAACATTACTTTTTCTAGTGGCCCAAGTTGATTATACAGTTCATTTTTAACAGATCAGAAATGCAAATATGAGAGCAGCAGTGCTCCTAATGTACTCTAGGAAGTGCCTGAGTTTAGTTTAATTATCAAAACCTGTTAATAGCAATAATTTATCTCCTTACTCTGAAATAAGCCAATGCGTGCACATCTTTTTAAGAAAAAAAAGAATAATGAAAAACAAAAAGTATTAGAATGTATTTTGGAAAGCTCTGACCAACTGCTGAGTACTGTCCTGCACCTCACAATTGATTGTGGATACATTTTTTAACATACATTTGAAAGATAAAGCTTCTTTTACATGTGTAGGTTTTGTATATATAATTTAACCAATGTCACCTATCAAAGTAAAATATTAATTTAAAGAGAATTATCGCGAATAGGAACGATCTCCCCCATGCTGATGTAATCTTTAAGTGTAATCTCTCAGGCGCAATGTTTGGTTCTTCTTCATGTTCATGAAGTGCTAACTGAGATGTGAAATGCACGTGTGAACCACTGCCTGCATTTCAGGCAGGATTTTGTAGTGCCGTCTCTCTGATGATGGTTACTTCTGACCGCTAAGTCTTCACCTTTAGAATATTCCCAGGTGCCATACTGGATCCTGAATATTTAAATAGCATTGCTCCTGCGCTCCAGTAAGTGATGCCATTCAGCTCCACTTCGACTACTTTCAGCTCTGGAAGTGACAATGGAACTGCCTGTAAGCGTCCAGCAGCTTGTGGACATCCTTTCCTTTCATTCTGCACCTTTGTACATGTTTTCCAGAGCTTTCTTCCTACTTGTTCCTAGTAAACTGAGGAGTTTATTGCTCAAAGTTCTTCCCCGTGTGCAAGGGAATGATATTACATACGAAAAATACAAGGTATAAAAGTTGTAGGGCCTAATGCAAACAGATTTCTGTGAAAGAGCATTGTGTATGGCGTTTGGGTTTCGGTCATGACTTTAAGACCTGCAAGGCCCCTCTGCAACCGCTAGTGACCAGAAGACAGAACCCCGATGCCTCAGGACACGTCTGCACTCATCTGCCCCACACCAAGGAGAAGAGAACCAAGGGTGTCCCATGCTGCCCAGTCTTGTGAGACCTGAGCCCACTTTGTTAGCTTGGTCACACTGGACCCCCAGTCCATACCTGCAGACTGTTTCTACGTACCCCCAGCAACAGCGAGGAACTCCAGCATTGGACCAGATGCCAGAAGAAACCTCTGCGCCCTACAGCCAAAGGATGAGTGAACTGACGGTGTTCCAATGCGCCAGAGGACCTCTGGAGGTGAGCACCCCTGTAGGTTCCCTTGAACTGACCTTCCAGTCTATCCCTGCCCCAACTTTGTGACAGGATCGTTCCCCATTGAAGTGATGTTTCATAACAGAGTGTCGTAGCACACCTCTGCACCTGGACCCCCCGGAGTCTCCCAAGGTAACTTTTTGGTGTGGCCTTGTCCCCTATTCACCTTACTTCTCGAAGAACAGTCCTTTAAGTTGCTGTGAAGTGTCTGAATGCAGTACATGTTTGCCCCCCATAGGTTTACATGTCTGCACCCAAAAATTGCACTAATTGACAACTTTTAAAAACTCAAAAAAAAAATCTGGATCTCGAAAAGTATTCACCTGACTCTGGTGATCTTGGTATCTAAATTTATTTAAAAGTGTGTGTTATTTTTATAAACTGGTGACGGAATTCTTTGTGTGTCTCACTTACTGTATGAGTGTGTGCCTTACATGCTTAGCACTACCCTCTGATAAGCCTAACTGCTCGACCACACTACCCAAAGTGAGCATTTTGAATGTCACTTGTGCCTCTGTGATACTTCTGGGGATCTCTTGGACTCTACACAATGTACCTCATTTTGGTCCACTATATAAAGAGCAAGCTTCCTACAATGGTGTTTGCTGCACACCTTTGGTGGTTGAGGATTCCAGTTTTCCCTACCTCGACTGGCTTTTGAAGAGGGGCTTATCGCAGTCAGTTGTAGACCACTAACCTATGACAGCAAACATCGTGACTTTGTTGCGGTACACTTTCAACATGCCAAAGTCATACCAGACTTCTTCGTTGAATGGCTTCTTGTGAATGGAGCCTTTCTTGATCCGCTGCAGTTTCAGGTCATCCCTGCATCACTACGCGTTCTTCTCTGTGAAGATGTTCATATATGTTGTACATGAGGGAAATGGGTGTTTTCTTCATAACTTCTAGTTTGAGTTCACACCTTGTTGTCTCTTGATAGAATATGCAATGAAAGACCTTTTCTAGTTGATCTTTAAATGGGTCTGTAATCATGTAGTAGAGCCATGTACTAACCTTGGTTTTCCCTATACTATCTAGGTTTCTTTTTCTTACTTACTGTCGTATTCAACTTTATACTACTATTGCTTGATGGTGGTGTCTCAGGCGATTTGCGTTACTATGACGATTTTGGGTGGCTGTTGCTTTCCTATGTATTATGATACCCACTAGAGTTTTCATACTGTAATACTTTTTCTCTTGTTAGTGCATAGGCATTTAATTTACTCCTATGTCAGTATATATATTAGGGATGTCCTAGAGGATTTGTATTCTCTAGTTGATTTTCTTAGGGAAAAGACTGCCTCTATGCCAATAGTTGCTACTGTTGTCTTCAACTTATTTGTAATAGAGTATTCTTTATTTTTTCTCCACAAGAGATGAACCTTTCTCTGTGTTTTTACAGAGCAGGTCTGGCAAGGATAGAACTTTATATCGCACAGAGGTATTGCTCAGTGGCATGGCCTGCTATGTGTTTCACTAGTATCAAACATGCAGTTCGGGTCTGGATATGAGAGCAAATACATTTATATTCATAAGGGCACTTAACCAAATTGCCATACTGTTATGGGTAACGTTATCTCCATGCTTTCAATGTATTTATGACTTTTATTACTGTGGTCCTTTCCACAGGTTTTTGTTGGGTAAGCATGCATCGGTTCTGATCCCATTAAGGGTGTGAGAAGAGTTTTATATCCATATTGTTAGTTGGCTTCTGACACAGATGGTCATACTAACAGGAATAATTAAATTTTATTCCCATGTTTATTAATGTCTTATGACTACTTACCTGTGGTTCCTTCCACAGGTTTTTATGTTGTAGAGTATGTTATTGTTCACCTAAATTAGGAACGTCCAGTATTTTTCTTTTGTTCTAGACCGGGTTTGTTCTAGTTAGAGACTTTTAATGGTCTCAGTTCGTAGACCCTCCAGCAGGTGTGTTATGATTTTGGTATCTGATTCTAAAGTAAGAAATCTGCGGCTAGATGTTTCTGTCAGTTTAACCAGTTTCTTACCTTCAATAACGCATTGTCTGATAGAGACAAGATCTAGCTGCAGATTCATTAACAACCCTCCCATCCTCCTTGCTCTGCTAACTTGAGGCATACTTTCTCTCAAGAATTTTGTTATGGAAATGTACATCCTGGCTAAGAATTCAGTGATTATTTGACACAAAGGTGTCTTTTAACATACTGTTTCAGTAGGCATATTTGATATGTGGCTCCACGTTTTGGATGTGGAAAATAGTCACAGAAGAAACCGACGTCAGCGAGGGGGGTTGTATGGACCCAGTTGACGTCACATCCGGTGGACAATGTCGATATATGGAGTCACGCATCGCCCTCTTCCAAAGCACAGACATGATGTAGAAAAAAATTCCAGATCCAGTTTTGTGCTGGGGAGAAGATTCTAAAGTAAGGAATCTGCAGCTAGATCCTGTCTCTACCAAATAATGCATTACTAAAAGTAAGTAACTTGTTCTTCTGGAGTCAAAAAGACAAGAGCAGTGCAGAAGACAACCATTGTGTGATGAAATGTCATATGCTTACAGATGTGCCTATGCATAAAGATGTGCAGTGGGCTAGCTAAGAAGTGTACTCCAGTAGGCATTTGTGCTCATTCCACCAGATTGAAGGCTGCCAGTCTTGAACATTTGCCAGGCTGCACTATGGATCTCAATCTACACTTTCACAAAGCACTACTGCCTGGATAATTGGGTCGGTGCGGTGGGCTTTTCTTTGGATCTGTCTTGCAAGATTTTATGGTCTGAGGCATTCCATAGACTCACCATATGAAGGGTATTGCTTTGGTATCTATGCACAAGCTGAGGAATCTGTAGGTAGAAGTGTCAAACAGAAGAAAAAGTTAGTTGCCTTTGGTTAATGCCTTTTCTGGTAGAGGCTGTAACTGCAGGTTCCTCACTGACCCACCCTCCTCCCAGCTCTGTGGAATGGACTCAAATGGACTATTAATGAGATGCCTCATCTGAAACATTTATACACTGCACTTCTCATTTCATTGGCTCCACGTCCAAAAGTATGAACAGAGATCAGAAGGAAAATGAAGTCAGCACGCAGAGGTGGGTGTCTTCTACTAGCCTCAATGTCACTTTCAGAACAGACTGACTTGATGCAGAGCCACACAATGACACCTGTTGATGTGTGAGGGAATTGCTTGGAAGTTTTCAGATACAGTCTGGCACCTAGGGAAATTCACAATGTGAAGAATCTACAGTTAGTCTCTACCAGAAACGGCGTTATCAATTCAAAGCAACAGGTTTTTTTTGCCAAGTCATGACTGCTTTCCACATTGTACCGTCCATCACTCTCCCAATGTTCTTTGGCTTCTCTATCTCACTCTTTGAAAGAGGAGGAGAGACTCCATCAGCTAGACAGAAAAAGACATTTAAAAGTTTACATCGATCACACCGATTGGTTGACCGATTATCTTTTTTTGACCAACTAAAGGCAACAAATTGCAGAATATTGTGGCTAGAGCTCTGCCTTATGAAATGCTACACACTAGTCCAAAAGCAGCCTATGGAGGGGTTTTAAGGGCCCATGATAACAGGACCAAGGTTACTACCACTGCACTGGTACGTGGAATTCTTGTCCTTGACATCTATCAGGCCACAACATTGGTATAAGGCACATGTTCTCAAAGCACTACTGCCTTGAAATCAACTTGCAACATGAAGGGCATTTCCCCTGTGTGATCCTGCAAGACTTTTTGGTATGAGCCAATCTACAGACCCATCAGCTTAGGAGACACTGCTTCGGTATTTCTTCTAAAGGAGAGGAATCTACACTTAGATGTATCTATCAGAAGGACACGTTGCGTACCTTCTATAGCACTTTCTGGTGGATGCTCGAACTACAGATCCCTCACTTCCTTCCCTTTTCAGTTGAATAGTCTTCTTTTCCCTCTAAGAAGGTCCTAAATTACAGAGCTGTACAGTGATAACTGATTATCTTTGGGCTCCATGTCAGAGTGTGGGGATGGGGGTAGAGCATTAAGGAGGAATTGCCTGGCCCCACCTGACATCCTTGGCCCTTCAGCCTGGCGTAGCCCTTACAGATCCCACTTTGCTACTCTGTTGCTCCTGGGGCCCAGCCTCACTCAGACTGCTGTTTTTTCACTTAATCTCTTCTTTATCTTGTTGCCACATTTTCCTTTTCTTCGCCTCCACTTGTCTCTTACACACATGTTGCCCATCTTTTCTTTTTTAGCACTTTCTGATGCATTTTGCCTCTTTTTACTGCCCCACTCCCTCAGTTTCACTCTTTTTGCCTGTCTCCTCCTTCTGTTTAGTTCTTTTTGCTGCTTTTGTCCTTCTTTTGCTCCACCACTGCCTCACTACCTTGTGCCCCCGCCTTTGCCTCTTTCCTCCTCTTTCTATGTCCTTTTGCTGCTGCTGTTCCTGATTTGGTACTCACCCCACTCACACCAGTATCTTTCCCACCACTGCTTCCTGCCTCTCTCCTGCAGCAAACCCAGCCACACCTTCCACCCTTCATAATTTTCTCTTTGCCTCCTACTCCTTAATGTCAGTTGCAGTGCAGAGGTGCCGCTGGTGCACTGAGAGTGCGCCAAAGACAAGCCCTTCTGCGCCTGGCCTGCACCCATTGACAGGACGTCTGATCCTGTGCCATCCCAGCACAGTTAGAGACGCTACCTCACCACCACACTTAACACCCTGAACTTCATACACATTTAATCACAGTGCTGCCAGACAACCCCGACAAACACCTGAGGTGCATTCTCTTGAGATAACAGCATCACTCACCATCCCCTCACAAAATATTTATTCCCTCATCCATCAACACAGAAATGCACCACACCCACTGCCACTGACCTGCACCCTGTTCAACACCCCAGCCCTTAAAAAACTGAAACTAAGTTCCCCTAGGATGCATTCAGTCATTCTTTGAACATGGCCGAAATGATCACAAATGAAACAAAAATGATGATTGATGCTCTGTATTCAAAGAATCTTTACAAAGAAATCAAAGGGTGATCAAAGTACTCCAAATCAAGGCCACGTTTTGTCAGGAGCTCCATGCTGGCATGCCACAGTGAGCTAGGATGTATTGACTAGCCCCTGCCTCCACCACCTCACACACTTCCCCCATTAGATTCAGATTCTTTCTACATTTAATAAACAACGTGCAAATAAGAACCAGATAGTTCTGGTCAGGTTGCTTCCTTTCTGTTGCCCATACAATTGGGTTTCTAAGAATTCATTTTGTTTCTTATGGGGGGGACCCTTTGCACATATTGTAAATATTGTCAATGTTATATGTTTGTTTCTGTATGACTCACTCAGTTGCACCTTCACTGCGCCATCACTTAAAACACCTGCATTGATCTTCACTTTTTGATTATCCTTTGATTTCTTTGTAAAGAGTTTTTGACTACAAAGCAACAATCATCAGTTTTGTTTATTTTGCTTAATTTGTGATAATTTTTCCCATGTTTGAATAATGATTGAATGATTCCTAGGAGGACATATTTTTATATGTGGTTTATTACACTGGTTCTCTAGAATACTGGGCGCCTCATATATTCTTTGCGGTACCCTCAACAAACATGCCATCAAAATCTGGGACCTTTTGCACTTCTCCTCCCAGGACTTGCACTTCCTCACGGAGACCTGTCTGAAATTTACATGAGCCTCTGGAATCCCGACAGCTATCTTCTGGAATAGAGGATCACCAAATAGAACAGGACCAACAAACCAGGAAGAGAAATAACAATTATCTACAAGAAACACGTTTGCTGCTTCCTCACGAAAGTCAGCATATGCAATATTCTGGAAAGCCTAGTTTTAAAAACACATTTTCAACACCACCACCCTGGTTTACCACCACAACTAGGAGCTGAGTTTGAACACTCCATCGCAGAAGTTATCGCCATCCTCATATTTAGCTCAAGACCTTTTATCCTGCTTGGCAACCTGAATTTCCACACTGAAGACTTTTTGGACCTTAACACTACCAAATTCCTGGTCCATTTGAACATACTTTTACTCTTACAACTGATGAAGGGCCCCACCCACATCGCCAGACTCCTGCTAGACCCCACCTTCACCAACATTAACAAAATCTCAGTGGACAAACACTCCTCATCACCTTGAACCATCATTCATCTGTAAGCTTCAACCACCAGCGAAGAGCCACTGCCCCCAAGACCACTGCACCAATTTCAATCACTGGAGCATCACCTGTGCAGACGTCCTGCAAAATTTCAAGAGCATGACCACCACAAACACCAGACCTGAAGCATGCTGGTACTAGGATGACCTTCAAAGCACCAAGCGCCAGTGCAAACAGCTAGAGCACTGATGGAGACTCTCCCACAATGACCTTGACAAACAAGCCTTCAGATCAGCCCACTAACAAAACTACCACCATTCAAAATGCTCCAAGTGTGCCCCGCTCACAGAATTGACAGAGCACTGCAACAATAGCTCAAAATAAATCTTCTCCATTATAAAGGAATTCAGCACAGCCAACGCTAGCTCTGCCACGTCTCAGGGTGTCTGCTCCCCACTCTCACATTTTCTGCAACAAAATCAGCACTATCTATGACCACTTCTCACCCCAACCCTACCACTCTGGCAGCCTTACTTGAAGATGACAACAGCACTTCCTGAACTAGCCTGACTTGCTGGCCCACCACCTCCCTCACAGAAACCACCACTCCTATGTAGTCCATCCTCTCAGGAGCTGCTTCAGACCCTTGCCTGCATTTTGCCGTAGCAAGAGGACTCAAGCTTGTGCATGCTGCCACTCCCATCCTCAATGACACCATCCTACCACTTCTAAAAAAAAAAAAAAAAAAAAAACACAGTATACCTGGCCTTAGTAGCTAACTACAGGCCATTCTTGTTGCTATCCTACCCAGCAAAAATATTGGAAAACTCATTAGCAAGAAACTAGCAAACCAACTGGTTGAAAAGCACCTGCTGGGCCCATCAGGATTCAGAGCAAATCATAGCACCAAAACCACCTTCCTCACCGCTACTGACGACATCCAGGACAGCATGGACTCAGACGACACCGCAGCATTCATCCTCTTTGATCTCTTCATACCTTTCAACCCAGTCTCCCACCCAATCCTCATCCAACTCCTTTAAATGGCAGGAATTTGCGGTACAGCACTTCAGGGGATTAGGTCGTTCCTTAAAGGATGTGCACAGGAAGTCGGCCTACACCCAACAAACCCCCCACTTCACCATCAACCAAGCTGATCTGCGGAGTGGCCTGAGTATCTTCACTTAATCCCATGCTGTCATTGTCTCCATGCCCCACTCGCCAACATTGTGTAAAGTTTTAGAATCTGCATCATCTGATATGCAGATGACACATAAATCATCCTCTTCAAGGACACCACCAACACCCAAGCAAAGTTAGTTGAGTGCATGTCAGAAGTCGCCCTCTGGATGAAATCAGACTGCCTCAATCTCAAGTCGGACAGAGTGGAGGTAGATCTCTTCTTAGTCTGGTGGCCAGTGGAACTTGGACGCACACCCACCCACCCCTTCCAGCCAAGCCAGGAACCAGGGAATCTTGGTTGACAGCAGACTATCAATGACCAGACAAATGAACTCAGTCACCTCTTCCTGCTTCCACATTCAGAAGACCATCCGGAAAATCTTCTGATGGCTTCCCCTCAACACCCGCTGAACAATCACTCATCACCAGCAAGCTAGACTACAGAAATACATTCTACATTGAAATCTCCACCCATCTCAGCAAGCAACTCCATATTATCCAGACTATAGCAGCCAGACTCTTGCTCGAGCTGCCTTGATCCACACACACGTCCATGCCCGTCTGAGGCCTCTACTGCTTTCCCATACACAAGTGTGGTCTGTTCAGACTACTCTCTTGACACATCCGCATCAAGCTCTATAAATCCACCATACTCCTCCACTCAGCGGACCTTCTGTTTGCCACTGTCTGATGCATCCTCAGAGCCAAAGCTGGCAGTGACACCTTCTTGTACCTGGCACCTAAAGCCTGGAACAAACTCCCTCTCCACATTAGAGCCAGAATGAAGTAATGACGGATCCACATGGCACTACTTACTGTTGCACAGGAGCAGTGCTGTGTAAATCTTCCATATCCAGTCTAGCGTCTGCAGTTATTCTGAAGGTGAGGAATCTGCAGGTAGATAGTTTTGACTAGTTTGAGCTTTTGGAACTGTGATTGATTTAAAAAAAAAAAAAAAACATTTGGAAGAGGAGGCCTGTTTAAAAATGAAAATATGACCTTTGTTCCATACTTTTCTGTAGAGCCTATCTAAGCTAAAGGTCCTTAATTGCATACATAGAGTAACCCAACAATGTCTCATTGAGGCCAAAAGGACAGTTTTATGCATTTTTGTATGCATCTGCCATTAGTATGGCCTTGTAGCTTTTTCACTTTTGCCTGTGCTGTCCATGGCATTCCAACGATTCCATTGCATGTTGGACTCTGAAATGTCTATGGTGATATTTTAGGGTGTTCTGGTCCTTATCCTGGACTGTGTTCTGTAACATGTGTAGATGGATTAATATGTCAAGCATCATCTGTGGTCCTGTTGGCAGTTGGTACTGTGCTGTTATTACTGGGCTGTAAATGTGGATTTAGCAATCATAAAAACAGTCATCTGAAAGTCTTTAAGAATGCTTGTACAGTACATTTACTGTTTGCTCAGTCACAGAAAATAGTCTGACTTTGTTATTGTATCTATATGATGTGATGGAGTTGCCATTTGTGATAACTAAGTTGCTGATAAGTCGAATGTATGAGAACCCTTATGTCTGTATTCTTTTGGGGTTGATTTTGATTTGCCTTGGTTACTAATGCTGGGAACCTCATTATAATTAATTGTAGTGAGTATCTCAGCTGTGTAGGATGTATACAGACAGTTCTCTTTACACCATTTTCTGCCCTTAAGTGTTGCAAGGGAGAGTTCTGAATGCAAACTTTTATCTGCTTATTTATGTCATGTTTGATTGGCACTTTCCATTGTGAGTGACTCATAGCTCATTAAAAGATGAAGCCACCCTCAAACATCGTTCACTAAAGCTACCAAGCTACATGAAATATAGAGAAGTTTTGTAATAATCTATCTTTCTGTATGGAAAAACCTAGGGCCCTCATTATGTACATGGCGGTCTCGACCGCCACGCCAGTGGTGGCGGAAATTACAGCCACCGACATGGCGGTCTCGCCCGCCATATAAATAACAAGAGAAGACCACCACAGGCGGTCCTCCGTCACTGCCAGGCTGCCACCGACAGGCAGCCTGACGATGGTGGATTACATTATCCGACGGGGCAATGCTGCAAGCAGCTCTGCCCTCCGGATAATGGCCCCGTGCAGTGCCCCGTCGCGCAGGTCAATGCCCAATTTACAGGCAGTGATCTGCGCGCGGGTGCTGCTGTACCCGCCGCACACCAACATTAGCGGTGGCTCCATTTGGAGCAGCCGTCAATGTTAAGGCCCTTTTCCCTACTGGGCCGACGGCCGGAGCACTGTTTACGCCTGCCGGCCCAGCAGGGAAAACATTATACGGCCGGCGGTAAGGGGAATGATTAATATGTCAAGCATCATCTGGGGGAGGTTGTCGCGCTGGTGGTCTTCTGTTGATCGCCAGTGCTGATCTCAGCGTTTTTTTAACCGCCGAGATCATAAGGAGGGCCTAGGTGTATTCTACTTTGGTGAGACCTATATTATCCAATGTAGGGAATCTTCATGGTCTTTTGTTATTGTCTCTATTTTCTTGGGTCATCCTTTCAAATCCAAACGTATATTTACCCTTCAATTCTCCTACCTGAAGGTAGTATTGCATTGGTGCTTCATCTGTTTCTACAGTTTGTGAGGTCTTGTGGATATTTATGGTATCAATCTTTCATAAGAATGTTTAATAATATACCATTTTAGGTTCCTGTAAGAATGATGGGCATTTTCTGCATACAGAGCTCCTTGGATGTCTTACAGAGCTAGTGCACTTTTTGTCTTTAACTATTAAGTAGGATTACCTATCAGCCCCTTTCTTTTTTTCCTTACTTTTTTTTGTGGTATGAGGATGACACTGTTGTTCTCATGTGATTTGTTTTATTTTTAGCTGGGAAAGTCCTCTAGTAAAACGTGCTTTGTAATATACATGTGTGAGAATTGGATTCTGCCCATTTAATCCCCCTGGATTTTCCACTTTTTAGACTCCCTGGTTTATAGACTTCTGCCATGAGAGAGTATCACTACCTCAGTCTCACTCACTGTTAGCTGTGTAATAATGGATTTGGAGTGCTAACCGCCAGTGGCCTGTAAGAGAAGGTCTGTTGCTGCAAAGCTAGGGTAAGAGGCTCCGGGCTTGTTGCATGTGAACATGTATGCTCATGCATGTGGGCTGAGTTAGTGACGTTTAGCGCAGCCCAATATCTGCATGAAATCAACCTGTCACTGAAGGGACACTTCAGGGGCTGGTGCTGCCCTGATATATCTGCAATATGAGTGGGCATTAATAAGGTGAGTAGGCACATTTGTAGGGATTACAGAGAAGTGGTTGTGCTTCACTGTTTTTTTACATAATGGAGAAATACGTTCGAAACTACAGTATATGTTAGAGACTTCTAGCTGCAGATTCCCTACCTTAGAATTATCCCAGGTGTCAGACTGGACACAGAAGATTTTTTGAGAGCAGTTCCCCTACGTGCCAGTAGGTGGCATTGTTTGGGTCTGTGTGCATCACCGGAGCCATCTACACCGGAAGTGAGGTCTGCGGCACCTGTATAGGCACCACCCAAGCAGGCTGACACCAGTTCTTTTTTTAAGGGCCAGCCTGCAGCGATCGGGGAACAGCTACCCCTTCGGTCTTTTTTTGACTGAGCTTTTTTCAACATTTTGTCAATACTTTTTTTACATTTTTCTCCTGGTGTGGCAGGAATGTCATCTAGGAAGGCCGGCTTCAAGCTCTGCGGCGCCTGTCACCGGCTGATGTCTGTGACAGACCCGCATCTTGTTTTTCTGTGGGCCTCCAGCACGACTACGACACAAAGTCGTGCTCTGACTGCCACGCGATGAACCTGAAGGCTTTTAGGGAGTGCTCCCTGTAGCTCATGACGGCCCGTGGTGCGACTCGGTGACCAACGAGACACAGGAGCATCCGCATTTGAGGCCTAGCTCAGCGGTTGGGCCTGCTTCCTAGACTTTCCGGGAGTCAGAGCGATCCCAGCCCAACTCAGAGTTTTATTATGCCATGTGTGCCACAGTTGGGTGGCCTGACCCCTCTGGCATGCCTTCAGGCCTCACAGGGCCCCATGCTGGTTCCACACCAGCAAATCCAGCGCCACACTGGGGCCACCAGGATCCACTTCTGGATCTGGACCTGGACTGATGTTGGTCGCGACACCGTGACAGGCCCTAGTGCTGACAGCCCCATCTACATTTTAATCACAGACTCAGTTACGGAGCCAGAGGGGCGTCGCTGGAACCTGTATCCGGTGACATCAGGAGCTTTACTTCCCAGATCAGATCCTTAGCCCTATTCCTAGGGACTTGACCTAAGGGGAAAAATGGAAGGAGTCACTGGACCCTGAAATCCAGTCTTATTTACAGGACATGGACTGGTGTGAGGAACTGGGTGAAGGCAGGGGCCTTGATACTTCCCCAGATACTGGCATGCTTCTTCCCCTACCATGGCTTCAGAGGAGGAAGAGATAGTGGTGGAAGCAATGATGGTGCGGAGGGCTGCTGAGGTCCTCGACCTTCATTTACCCTCAGTGGCAGTCAAGACCAAAGTCTTGATGGAGGTGTCTCCCCATTTGAACTGCTTCTCCCATTTAACAAAGCCCTCACTGATGTCCTTCTGGGTACCTGGTCCAAACCCAACACAGGGGCTCCTGTGAACTGAGCAATCACCTGTCGCCACCGCCCGCCCTGGGGGGCCCGAGTATCCTCACACAACACCATAGTCCATAACATCGGAGTGGTGGTTTTGCATTTCATCCGAAAGGGCTACTCCTCCCCCCCATGCCACCATCTCAAGACAGACTGACTGAGGATCATCTTTATGTTCGCCACAAAGAAGTTGCAGCTCTTTTGAACAAAGGAGGCATAGAGAGGGTTCAGATACCAGAGGTAGGTCATGGTTGCTCTTCCCACTACTTTCTGGTGCCGAAGAAGGTCTGAGGCTTTCATTCTATCCTATCCTAGACCTGCAGAACCTCAACTCTTTCCTCATGTAGGAGAAATGTAACATGCTCACCTTGGATCAGGTTCTCTGTGCCCTAGACCCAGGAGACTGGATGGCAGCATTGGACTTGCAGGATGCATATTTTCATATCCCCATTCTGCCTGCCCACAGGCGTTACCTGCGGTCCACGGTCAGCCATGAGCATTTTCAGTTTGCTGTGCTCTCTTTTGACCTGACCAACGCCCCTCGGATGTTCACCAAGGTGGTTGCAACTCATCTATGGAGATCAGGGGTGTCACTCTTCCCCTATCTCGCCCCAGGCTGTCTCCCACCTCCAGACTACGGCAAACCTTCTGCATTTGCTGGGGTTCACTATAAAAGTGCCAAAATCACACCTGACCATCCCAAATGCTCCCTTTTATCGGTGCTGTTCTGGACACAGTGCAGTTTCCAGCGTATCCTCCCACGTGGCAAGTATTCAGGCTATGATACTGATGTTTCGGCCTCTATCCTGGTTTTTGGTGAGAGACACTCGGAGGCTGCTAGGTCTTATGGCATCCTGCATCATGCTGGTAACAAATGCACGCTGGCCTATGTGGGCTGTGCAGTGCAACCTGAAATTCTAATGGGCACAGCATCAGTGGAACTCTCCAATGGGGTCCAGATCTCGACGGGAACTGCACAGGATCTGCAGTGGTGACGAACGAACCAGGATTGGATCAGCATCAGACCCCTCTCTTTTTTCCAACGAGATATTACAATAGTGACCGATGCATCAGTCCTAGGATGGGGTGGCCATATTGGAGAGGTGGAGATCCAAGGACTCTGGTGTCCAGCGATATCCGGACTGCTGGAGCTGCGGGCGATCCGGCTAGCTTTGAAGGCCTTCCTACTTTCCATCAAGGGGAGACTGGTGTAGGTGTTTACAGACAACCCCACTACAATGTGGTACTGCAACAAAAGGCGCTGTGGGGTCTTGGACCCTATGTCAAGAGGCCTTGCGTCTCTGGACATGGCTGAAACATCAAGGCATTTCCTGGTGGTTCAACACCTGGTGGGTCCTCCAGACTCCAGGGCTGATGAATGCAGATGCTTAGCGTCTCCATCTGGAGGTGGTGTAAGGTCTCTTTCAGCGGTGGGGAGAGCTTGTCAGGCAAGAAAACAACAAGCTGCTTCCCCCCCCCCTCTGGGTTTCTCAAAATACCCCTGGGGAAGGTCATGCATCCCGGGGGTCAGTGCAAGTAAGATTGAGCCTGGGAAGGGGATATGCCAGGACCATTTATGTTTAGGCTATGCCAAAGATGAGCAGGACCAAGAGGGGTGCCTAACCTGGGCTGGCACCACCATTACATCCTCTACTGTGTCAGAGAGAAAGATTGAGTGTGTAATCTTTTGCCTACCTGGGCAGTCCGTAGACAGAAAAAGATAGAGCTAGACCCACACCACCCTCCTATGACGGAGCAGAGTGAGCCGAGCCGGCAGGGATCACATGGGCTGCAGAGCTCCTTCACAATCTCCAACAAGGGCACCTTTTTGTTCAGAAAATATAATACAAGGAACAGTAGTTGTAGTGTGAATCTGCACAACTTCAGGCCAAAGGAGCATCCCTGAATTCCCTGAGATGCTTTAGGAACTTGTATTTTTGGTTTCTATAATGCTACGGAGAAAGGGCAGGGGCACCACCAACAGTTGTATTGAGTGTTTTGGGGGCTACCAGATGTGCAGCAGCCCCCTAGGACTATCAAAGATATGTGACCTTGGCAGGGCATTCCACAATATTTCAAGCCCTTCTAGAGTTGGAGCTTTTGCTCAAAGCTTGGGAGTGTATGGACCCATGTTGGTGGGTTCTAAGACTGCACTTGCAGCATGCTAAATGTAGAAAAAAACTGAAGCAGACATTTTATTGAAATGCTTTTTTGATAATAAAGTTAACAATGTATCTTAGGCTTTAATTGAAGATAGTAAAACGCTTTATTGAAAAATACCAGAGTTAACAGTCAATGATTGTATGTATTAGTAAAGGTCATTGAAATGTTTTAAGTGTTACTTTTTTCACTACAGTGCTACTGGTGAGTCATGTTAGGTCCTAATGAATGTAATTTTAAGATAGTACCATCCTTAGTGATTTTAATGATGTTATATTAGGTTATTATGACATATTTGTATTTTCAATATTTTTGTTGACACGGCTAATTAAAACCATTGCAATTCCAAAATTCATAATATAAATACTTTGCCTACTCATTATGTTAATAGAGACCCATAATAAACACATAAAAGCTTATTTGAAACTAAAACATATCATGGTAAAGAGTTGTGCATAGCTAAAATGTTCTCCACTAATTCCAACCTTGGTCTTGAACTTAACTTTAGGACTTTCTTGCTCCCTTACGAACACTATAATAGTAGATGAGTGAAGCTGAGTGAGAATCCTAAGTAGTACCTAGATCTGTTTCCTGGCTGGAACTAAGCTTTCAGAGCTTTACTAATCATAAAATGATGGCCCTTGCACACTCGGCTTCAACTTTATTCACTAATTCTTTCTGAGCCTGTACCATGAATTTGGTCCCTCAACAAGAAAACGGGATTGAACGTCCGCTAAGCCAGCTTATAATGGCCGGTCTGCATGAGAGTATGTTCAGTATCTTAAAAATGTTTTTCAGATATAATATCCTGAGGCCTAGCAAAGCCGGGCACACACAAAAATTGTGTTCTAATGACTCTTGTCCGTACCCACACAGTCGACAGGAATGTGTCAGGTCCTGCTGTCTCCATGAAGGGACCATATCCTTCGTTTCCATCAACTCAAAGCGGAAAAGCATGAACTGATGTTTCAGCGACTGGTTGAAGGTTGCTGCTAGGTATTCCTGTGCCCGTAAAGTTTTGTTTGATGTTATTATAGTCCAGGCGTGCTGCCTGCTTGCCAGTTTTTGTTTGTCAGAATTTAAAGATTTCTTCTTAGTGACAACGTTTGCCTTCCGAAAAAACTCCTTTTTATCCGAGTTCCGGTCCCAGGCTTCTAGCAAACCTAGTGCTTTAACGCAGTTATTTCAGTGATGACCCCTGGTGCTTTTATCATTGTGTCGCTGTTGCTCCTCAATTTCCATCCAACATAGGTTGTTTAGAGTATCAGTCTTAGCTGCACGCATCCTCCAGCATAGTTTAATGAAGGCACATCTACTCTGAAATTCATAGTTTTTCAGACCCAATTCTAAACAAACCTGAGCTAGAGATTCTGGTCGTGGTATCCGAAAAACTGTTTTGTAGGCCTTCGTCTGGACTTGATCGAAAAAAACTGCCTCCTTCCCCAGCATGATTTTGGCGCCATAAGTGATGGTGGGCATTAGCTGCGCTGCCATGACAGAAAGCAGGTGAGTGTATGAAGGATAGCTCAGTTTTTGTTTTAGAACTTTAAAACCATAGGCCAATGAGAGGGCTTTTGCTTGAGCGACAGCAAGCTGTGGCTTGAAAGTCAGGAGGCGGTCCATAGTGAATCCCAAGTACTTAAATGTGGGTGCAACCTCCACCCGGGATCCGTTTATGAACCATGAAGCAGATTTAAACTTCCTGTCAACTAGGCGGACAACCTTGGTTGACACCATGAGAAAGCTAGTATATCTGCCTTTGGTTATTTACACACTTTCTTATTGTCTAGAACATGTGGGAAGTATTGTGGTCTTGGAGTTAAAGGTTCGCTCAGAGTATTTACTTTTAGAAGGCTGTCACCATAAATATTTTAACTTGATATATATATATATATATATATATATATATATATATATATATAAATATATATATATATTTCGATTGAGTAGTGTGTGCCTAATAACACTGATTTACTTTTTTATAAATGAGTGATCGGATAGTGATTTATTGGGTGGTATTTGTTGTGTACCTGTTGACTGAGGTTCTAGCCCACTACACATTCCCTGAGTAGGTGCTGGACCACTTTGCCTTGCTACCCTGAGATTCAAGTGCTCCAACCGGGTCTCCTGTAGATGGAAGGTTGCAAAGATTACTGGTGAAGGACCCATGGGCTACATGTACGTAGAAATTTGTTTGTGACTTCCTAATTGTCTCTTTTTGTGACTCACAATTAGGAATTTGCAAACTGTGATGTACAAATGTGTCTCACGCAGACACATTTAGGGATTCCCAGTGGGTCACAAATGGACCTATCTCATCAATATTCATGAGTCAGGTCACAGTTAGCAGCCCATTGGGAATGACCTGATATAGGGATGATAGCCTGTTGGGATCAGCATGTCTGTGATTTTTTTTTTTTTAAATAAAGCTTTTTTTTTTTGTTAATGTAAAGCGGGATGCATTTTTTTAACAAAAAGAAAAGCTTACTTTAAGTTTTTTAAGAGTAGGCAGTGTTCCGTTGGACCACTGCCTGCTCTTACAAATGTTTCTGCACACATTCACAAATGGGGGGGACCCCTTCCTGTTTGTAAATGGGTTATCACCTCCTTCACAGAGTCGGTAAAATGTGAATATTTTGCAACCGTATTCTGGTTGCAAAACATTCACATATACCACTGCGAGTTGATATTTGGAAGGGTCACCCTTAATACTCCCCTTTCTAATACCGATTCAGAACCCTATTTTGCAAATTAGTAACAAGTTACCAACTCGCAAAATAGAATTAGTTAATTTTTAACAGTCACAAAATGGCTGTTCTCCGTGTGCTACCGCTAAAACCTTTTATACCTGTGTCCCCATATCTGTTGGAACTAATTGCTCACTTTCTTTCAACATGCTCAGGCGTTCCTGTATCCCATTTGTAAGCTTTTTCATTATTTACATGCCTGTTTCCACTTGCTTCCAACCTAATTACTCATTCATCTTTGCCATACCGTACCTAATTTCACATTGTTGGTTCCCCTAGGGCAAGGTGTAGGCCCTTTCAAAAAGCAGACTGACTTGGCTCCACGCTCTCCCTCTGTCTCTCTCTCTAAAAAGGAACACGTGTGGTTTGTTGACAGAGAAGTAGCTTCACCTGCCCATCTGGAGACAAGTGCAATAAAAGCATGTACACTGTAAACAAGTACCTTGCAAATGGCACATTTAGGCTTTGCGCCTCCTAGTAGTTACATATATTCCTTCTCCATCATTTTGGTAGCTGCTTCCAACTTGTTGATAACGCACAGAAGCTGAAACCGGCCTCCATGAGTCCATCTCCTGTCCTCCCAGGGTTTGCCCTCTCTGCCAGTCTGGCTCGGATTGCCCGGTACTTTACATGAGAGAAAAAGTACATGTTGTACGCTCTGTGAAAGAAGCTATGCATAGATTTCTTTATAGCAAACCTCACTCACATTGTTGATGCAAATCTTTACTACATGGCGATAGTTAATTTTGCTGAGAACTGGTGTAATTTGACTAAAATATGTAGTCCAGTAAGTTCTAATATCATGAAAATCTAAAAGGTGATTAAAACACTTGGCCTATTTTATGATTGGTTTGTAACCAAGGTATAGCAGAGTATGAAAGTTTGCATCTGAAGATTTTTTTTTAAAGTCTCCTCTTGTTTTGTTTTTCAGTTGTTTCAGCTCAATCGAAGACAGGAAACCCCCATGAGGATCATTTAAAAGGTGAAAATCTACAGATTCAAAATTCCTTCAACTTCAACTCTCTGCAGCATCTTGGCCAGTTCCCACCTCTCATGCCCAACAAGCAGCTTGCGGGATCCAGCATCAGTGGCCAGCCGAATGCGAGCGGGAACAAGCCTGCCATGTCCTACGCAAGTGCCCTGAGGGCACCACCAAAGCCCAAGCCCCCACCTGAGCAGGCAAAAAAGAATAGTGATCCTTTAGCTCTGTTTCAGGAACTTAGCTTAGGTAGTTCATCAGGTAGCAGCGGCTTTTACTCCTATTTTAAATAATATGTTAAATTTCGTTTTATTTTAAAGAGATAATTTTGTTTATTTTTTGTTTGCAATAGTAGGGTAAGATAAATTTCACAGAATCTGGCCAACTGTTAACGTTGGTTCAGTTATTAAATACACTCAGTTAATGGCTTTGCTGCTAGTCATGCAACTAATTTCTTTTAGTTTTATGCTATCATTTTGATGTGAATCAAATTTTTACCGGCTTTTATGTAGAAAGAACAAAGGTAATTTTTATGTTTTTTTGGGTGATGACACACACACGTTGCATTAAGCTAGCAGCTCAGAAGTTAACTGCGACTATAAAAACAGAAAAAGTTTGACAAAGTTGTATTTAAAAAAGGAAAAAAAAACTATAACTAGCATTTGAATTCATCAGATAACTTTAGCATACGATACTGGGTTTCTGTACCAGAAATGGCCAGTTAATGTAAAAATGTATGTTCTTTCTGCTTAAATTTTATTTCATTTTTTCTAAATAAAGATGCAGCATCTTTTAAATCCTATCAGTTTTATTATCTTTTTTTGTGAAGGGATGCTGCATTCTAAGACTTTTATAGTTTTAGACTATATAATGTGGTTATGTATCTCCATCCACTGTAGGGCAAAATTACTGTGCATCTCGGAGAGACACATGCTGTGTTTTTGAAACATGCTGAAACAAAAAGATCAAAAATAAACAAAAATGCGTTGTTATATTTCAAAATGCTTTATATTTGATTTTAAACGAGCTATGAAATGTTAGCTTGTTTTTAATGTTAATTTGATAGGTTTTTTTAAATGAATCATGAAGCTAAAATCAATTTTTAGGTATGTTGGTGCTTAGTAGATTTAATAACTATTTTAAAAGAAAACTGTGTGAATTTAGTAAACACATTTGTTTCTTTTCACTATGCATGTGTAAATGTTTGTAATCTGGCTTCCCACATCCCTCTCCAGTGGTATAGAGAATTGTGCCGCCTATTTTTTCCCAGTAAATCTTTTGGTACATTATTTGATGTTTACATTAAAATGTGACATTATACAAGAAACTTTTAACTATTTTGCTAACTGTTTTGTTTGCAGAACCTCATTAAAAGAAAGAAACAAAAAGAAAAACATGTCTGTCAAACTGTTCACTGAAATGGACAAAGCGTATAAGATTTAGCAATCAAGTTAAATATTTTAAAATACTGATTTAACTCGAGCGTTGTAGATCTTGGAGTCAGCGAACCAAGAGATGCACTTTTAAAGGTGCTGCAAGATATATAATGGTTAACGTAGGGAACGGTGGTTTTAGCTAAAGCTATCTATATAGTCACATGCAACACACATTCTGGTTGCCTTATCAATGAACCTACTGCATCCTGTAGCTGTTATAGAATATAATACGTATCCTAAATGGAGCCCTTTTGTAAAAATAGCCACAAAAAAATTAACTCACTACGGTCGTATCCCGGTGTGGGTTTCCCATTTACCTTTTTAGGATGTTCATTATTACCGCTACAGTGCTCTAGCAGAAAACACCTTAACTGAATTAAGAATATAAATGTTTAGCCTCTTGTTTGTTCTAACAAATGCAGTTCGTTTTTAGTTCATGATCTTTTTTTGCATTATTTGTGCATTTGCAGTGGCAATGCAAACGGTGCAGCAAAAGACATCATTATTATCGATACATATAATATATTCATCAAACAATACCTAGTACCAGTCAACCTAACTGAGCTAACCACTACATACATATATATATATATATATATATATATATATATATATATATATATATATATTATTTGTTTTATTCACCTAAAAAAAACAAAGGTTACCGGGATGTTATAGTTAGGTTCTTAATTTACATGCACAAAATCAGAGAAATTCAGCAGTTACAGTTATAGTTATTTCAATTAACCATAACTAGCAGCCCAAGGTAACTATAACTCACGCCTTCGCCGTGTACCGTTTTTTTCTTCAATAATTCCACTTCTAATGTAGTTGTTGTAGAACATAATACGTATCCTAAATGGAGCCTTTTTGTGAAAATAGCCACAAAAAATTTAACTCACTACGGTCGTATTCCGGTGTGGGTTTCCCATTTACCTTTTTAGGATGTTCATTATTACCGCTACAGCGCACTACCAAAAATACTCCTTAACTGAATTAAGAATATAAATGTTTGGCCTCTTGTTTGTTCTAACAAATGCAGTTCGTTTTTAGTTCATGATCTTTTTTTTTGTGCATTATTTGTGAATTTTCAGTAGCAGTGCAAACAATACCTAGTATCAGTCAACCTAACTGAGCTAACCACTATATACATATATTCACTTAAAAAAAACCAAAGGTTACCGGGATGTTACAGTTAGGTTCTGAATTTACACGCACCAAACCAGATAAATTCAGCAGTTATAGTTAGTTATTTCAGTTAACCATAACAAGCGTCCGAAAGGTAACTATAACTCGTGCCCCGCCATGCATAGTTTTTCTTCAATAATTTTACTTCTTGTGTTTTAGTGCTATTTTTATTGACGTTATGAAAGTTGTCATGAGTGCTGTGATATCTGGGTTAATTAGCAGTGCATGGTGATGCCGCAAGTTATAGTTAATTGATATAACTCTAACTATATCTGCTGAATTTCTCTGGTTTTGTGCAAGTAAATTCAGAACCTATGTATAACGTCCCTGTATCGTTTGGTTTTTCAAATGAATGTCTTATTTGTTTTTTTAAATTCCATTTCCTAACTATAACGTCTCTGTAACCTTTGTTTTTGTCTGTGAATTTTTGTGTGTTTTTTTTTTACGTAAAGTAATTTTCAGGTCATGCGTGCTGGGGGTTAGCCACAGGGACTGGCCTCTGGCCAGATCCTGCAGCCAACCCTGTGCTGCATATGGCCTTTTGCTGTGTCCAGCAGTAGTTGGCCTCAGGGCCTGTCTCTCTGTGTGTGAGAATAGGTGTCAGAGAGTGTCCATGGGCATGAGAGTGCCTGGTTGTGAGTGGGTGTGAGTGTGTCTGTCTGGGTGTGAGAGTTGGTGTAAGATGGTGTCTCTGGGTGTGACAGTGGGTGTGAGTGGATCTGTGAGTGAGTGCGTGAGTCTGACTGGGCCTGTGAGTGGGTGCATAAGTGGGTCTATGAATGGGTCCATGAGTCTGTGAGTGGGTGTGCGAGTGTCTGGGTCTGTGAGTGAGTGCGTGAGTCTCTGAGTGGGTCTGTGAGTAAGTATGTGAGTCTTTGAGTGGGTCTGTGAGTGGGTGCGTAAGTGGGTCTGTGAGTGGGTGCATGAGTCTTTGAGTGTGTCTTTGAGTGTGTCTGTGAGTGGGTATGTGAGTGTCTGTGTGGGTGTGCCAGTAGTTATGTGAGTGACTCTGGCACAATCGAACCTCATCTGCCCCTTTATGCAACAAGATTCCACAGCTTTGCCTGAAATATCTACCCAAGTGGAGTTCTTTCTGCCTCCTTGGATAAATGTCTAGTATGTATTCTGCACTACAGCAGCGAATGGAGTACAAGGAAATGTCACCAGTGACCTTATGTGTGTTTGGCTATGTAATTGTTCCTCGTGCAACTTTATGCAGAATTCTGTGATAACATGAATCCTCCTCTAGAGAGGCCAACAAGACTACAAAGACATAAATCTCCACCAAGTCAGGGTCCTTCCTCTTATCTGTATGAAGTAAGTGCTTCTGTGTTTTGTGAAGAGGTCCTCATATTCCTCGGCATCAACAATACGCCATCTAAATCAGCGGAAAACGCACTGGGTGCCAGTTGGGAAATTGTCCATCATCCTGGCAAAAGAGGGGAAGACATATGTATACTACTATGGTAGATGGTGTGGGGCTAAGCGGGCACAGTTTCCAGGTGATTTGCACATTTGCATACTCTGAATAATTTAAAGGAAGAACCTGAGGGAGGGCCCCCGCCATCACTTGGGGCCCAGCACTATTCAAAGGGGGAGGGGGGCCATGCGTTTCCCTTCGCTAGCTGATTTTGGTCCTGGGGACTCCATCAACTGGGGCCCACTTCTTTTCAATGGGGGAGGGGGGCACGCAGCCCCTCCCTCCCTGGCTCATTTAAGCACCAGGCATCCCATCCCACAGGCCCTCCTGTATTCAGTGGGGGGGGCCACACAGCCCCGCCTCCCCCAGCCGATTTTGGCAGTAGGGACCTATCTCTTGGGGCCCAGCACTATTCAAAGGGGGAGGGGGGCCATGCGTTTCCCTTCGCCAGCTGATTTTGGTCCTGGGGACTCCATCAACTGGGGCCCACCTCTTTTCAATGGGGGAGGGGGGCACGCAGCCCCTCCCCCCCTGGCTCATTTAAGCACCAGGTATCCCATCCCACAGGCCCTCCTGTATTCAGTGGGGGGGGCCACACAGCCCCGCCTCCCCCAGCTTATTTCGGACCAGTGGACCCCATCCTCTGGGGCCCTCCTCTATTAAATGGAGGAGAAGGCTGCACGGCCCCCCTTCCTGGGACGATTGTGGCCCCGGAGACCCCATCCCCCTGGGCCCAGCCATCTGTCCTAGGTCACAGCTGACTCCTCGCCTCCTGCGGGAGCCGGCTCTGCTTTTGCAAACAGGGGGCTGCTAAACATGCAGCTCCCTGTCTGCAAAAGCAATTGTTTCCTCTGTTTCCCTGCCCACATCTCTGCATGCAGGGAATCAGAGGAAACCTCTGCTTCCAGAGTGTTTGTTCTGAGCTGGCAGGAGGTGTCAAGGCTCCCGCCAAGTCAGAGCAAATGGCATTGTCCCAGCAGTGGCACCCTAGGACATAGCAGGAGCTAGCCCTGGGAGGTGGTGGTCACCAGGGCCACTATTGGCTCCCTGAGGGGGGGTATGCCACCCCCCAACATTAAACAGCCTCAGGGAGGTGGTAGTCCCCAGGGCTCCACAACTGCCCCCCCCCTCATTTTTTTTTTCTTTAGCTCTGGGGAGATGGCGGTCCCCAAGGCTGCGGGGGGGAGGGACTGTGCGACTCTCCCACCCCTCCCCCCAATCGTGCATTCATATCACATTTAGCCCCAGGAAGGTGGCAGTCCCCAGTGCACTGGCGGAGGACATATGGGCCTCCTCCATGAAATAATTGTTTTGCCCTGGGGAGGTGGTGGTCCCCTGGGCGCGGGGGGCCTTGTGGCCGCCCATGTATTTGTCTGTGATCACCCCGGGGAGGTGTCAATCCCCAGAGCTAATACAGGTCCTAGGAGGGTGGCGAACCTCCTGCACCAGCTGGGGTTCACTATCAACGTGCCAAAGTCACACCTGACTCCCTCTCAGACGCTCCCTTTCATCAGGGCAGTTCTGGACACAGTGCGGTTTCAGGCTTATCCTCCCCAAAAGCAAGTCCAAGACATTCAGGCTATGATTCCGATCTTTCAGCCTTGGTCTCGGGTTTCGGTGAGACAGACTCTGAGGCTGCTGGGCCTCTTGGCCTCCTGCATCCTGCTAGTAATACATGCCAGGTGGCATATGCGGGCTCTGCTGTGGGACTTGAAGTTCCAGTGGGCGCACTATCAGGGGAATCTCTCCGACATGGTCCAGATCTCAGAGGGGAGTGCGAAAGACCTGCAGTGGTGGCTTTCGAATCCCAATTGGGTTAATGGCAGATCTCTTTCCCTTCCCCAGCCAGATCTCTCAATACTGACAGATGCGTCGCTTCTGGGTTGGGGCGGCCAAATGTGAGAGGCGGAGATCAGAGGCCTCTGGTCTCCGGCGGAGTCGGGAATCCACATAAACATGCTGGAGCTCCGAGTAATCAGACTTGCGTTGAAAGCATTCCTTCCCTCTCTCGAAGGGAAAGTGGTGCAGGTGTTCACGGACAACACTACCGCCAAATGGTACTCCAACAAACAAGGCGGGGTAGGGTCCTGGACCCTATGTCAGGAGGCACTACACCTCTGGACATGGCTGGAACATCAGGGCATTACCCTGATGGTTCAGCATCTGGCGGGCTCTCTCAATGCCAGAGCAGACAAACTCAGCCGCCGACGCACTGTCGATCACGAATGGCATCTCCATCCAGAGGTGGCGCAAGGTCTCTTTCTCAAGTGGGGAGAGCCTTGGTTAGATCTATTTGCCTCGGCAGAGAACGCGCAGTGTCAACTGTTTTGCATGTTGGAGTTTCCAAGGCGTCACTCGCTCGGAGACACTTTTCGTCTCGAGTGGAACTCCGGCCTCCATTACGCCTTCCCGCCTATCCCTCTTCTGCCCAGAGTTCTCAAGAAGATCAAGAGTGACCGGGCCCAAGTTATCTTGGTGGCTCCGGACTGGGCTCGAAGAGTGTGGTATCCCGAGCTACTGCGCTTGTCCATCGATCCTCCACTCAGACTGCCTCTTCGGGCGGATCTTCTGTCGCAGCAGCAGGGCACGGTCCTCCACCCGAACCTGTCCAACCTCCGCCTTCATGCGTGGTGATTGAGCGGCAACAGTTGACGGCATTTGCCCTTCCACCCGAAGCCTGCAATGTTATCTTGGCAGCCAGGCGTCCCTCGACTAAAACTGTAAACGCCAGTCGTTGGAATAAATTTTTGGCATGGTGCACCAACAAATCTGTTTACCCCCTATCTGCCCTTCTTTCAGAGGTTCTTCTATTCATTCTTTCCATAGCCCAGCAGGGCTCTGCATTGGGCACCCTTAAGGGGTATCTGTCTTCCATTTCTGCCTTTCTTAGGCTTCCTGATCAGCCCTCACTCTTTAAATCTCCTCTTGTGAGTAGGTTATTAAAGGGGCTCACCCACTTATTTCCTCCCACTCCCTTCATCATGCCTCAGTGGGATCTTAATCTTGTACTTACTTTCTTGATGTGTACTCCCTTTGAGCCTATGTATAATTGTCCCTTACGCCTCCTCACGTTTCGTTTCATATCGCCATCACCTCTGCTCGCAGGGTGAGTGAGCTTCAGGCCCTTTCTTCAAAGCCTCCGTACTTGTCCGTACACCCCGACAAAGTGGTGTTACGCACTAGAGCTTCCTTCCTTCCTAAGGTGGTTACACCGTTTCATGTAGGCCAGTCCTTCACTTTGCCTACCTTCTACGCACCCCCACAAACTTCCTGTGAAGAGGAGAGACTCCACCGTCTGGACCCAAAAAAAGCATTGGCGTTCTATTTCAATTGCACTAAAGACTTCCGGGTGGATGATCAACTCTTTGTTGGCTATGTGGGTGCGAAGAAAGGGAATGCTGTGCAGAAACTTACCATCTCTCAATGGGTGCTTCTTTGTATCAAAATGTGCTACCCTTTGGCGAAAAAGCAACCTCTTGAAGGCTTGCGGGCTCATTCTACCAGGGCCACTGCTTCATCCACTCCGTTAGCACGCGGAGTTCCTGTCCTGGATATCTGTCAGGCAGCTACATGGGCATCCCTGCACACGTTTGCTAAACATTACTGCCTGGACAGTCCGGTCCGTCGGGACGGCTACTTTGGTTGCTCGGTCCTGCAGGACTTTCTAGTATGATCTTAGTTCGCAGCCCACCACCAAGGATGGCATTGCTTGGGTATCTATTCTAAGGTAAGGAATCTGCAACTAGAAGTCTCTATCGGGTGTACAAGTTACTTACCTTCGGTAACGAAATCTGGTAGAGATATTCTAGTTGCAAATTCCTTACCGCCCACCCATCCTCCCCGCTTGCGAACTGATTTCTAATGGTCCTTAGCTCTGGCACACCAATATAAGTGTTCTTAGCGTCTCTGGCGTGGAAAGTCGTTAAAAGAAACTGATGTCACTGTGCGAGGGCGGAGTCTATGTGCTACTCCCGACGTCATCACGGCGACCACAACGCCTGCGGAGTCGACCGACGCCACCTACCGATGGCAAGGGTATTGCTCGAAGAAAAAATCTCTGGATCCAGTCTGACGCCTGGGGGAAAATTCTAAGGTAAGGAATCTGCAACTAGAATATGTCTACCAGATATTTTGTTCCCGAAGGTAAGTAACTTGTACTTCACCATCCCTTATCATCCACAAGGTAATGGGTTGGTTGAAAGATTCAACAAAACTCTCAACGGTATGATTATGAGACTCTCAGAAAAACTCGGAAGGAGATGGGATGTCCTTACCTTGCCTTCTTTTCGCCTATGGAGAGGTTCAACAAAAGGGGCTAGGCTACAGCCCATTTGAGCTTTTGTTTTACATCCAGTTAGGGGCCTTCTTGGTCTTGTGAAGGAGGGATGGGAGCAAGTTGACTGTGTGCTAGGCCTGCGCTCTCGCATGAAGCAGGCTTCCAAAAACCTTGTGGCCAGCCAGGAGCTTCAGAAGCAAAGGCATGACCAAAAGATTGTGTTGACTGTTTACCAGCTAGGGCAGAAAGTGTGGTCTTGGAGCCTGTGGCCCCAAGAGCACTCCAGTACAAGTGGAGTGCCCCCCCCACACACAATTGTGGAGGTGGTCCATTTCCATTCAGGGCATGGACTTTTCAGTGGAACATAGACCTGGGAGTAACCATGTCAATACAGAAGGATTTTCCAGATATTTAGAAAATTAAGACTCACGTGGGTAAGGCTAGCCTTACCCTCTTTTGTTTGAGAGGGGGTTATATCAGAAATTAGCATCTTTCTGACATAGTTACCTCCACTTTTTTCCTGGTGTCAGTGTGTTTAGAGTTTAGTGCACTGGCATCCTGCTAACCAGGACCCCAATGCTTGTGCTCTCTCCTCCAAATTTGGTTGCTGCTAAGCATTTACACTTCCTAATTGACATACTGGTGTACTCATGTGAGTATCTAGTATATGGCACTAAGGCACCCAGGGCATTGGTGCATCGTAGGTCTCCCATGGGCTGCAGCATGTATTGTGCCACCCATGAAAGTCCATGCAAACTGTGTCTGCAAGCCTGCGTGAAATGGAGCGTCCACCCTTTCACCACCGATATAAGGCTTACCTTATATCGCGGTCACTGCACTTAAGCACTGTAAGTCACCCCTCTGATAGGCTCTTCAGCCCAAGGGCAGGGTGCATGTCCCTAAGTGTGAGGGTAGTCCTTCATGGGCAGGGTACCACTACAAGCCCCAGACTCCATTCTCTGGGCTTTGTAAGTGCAGGGAAGCCATCTTAAGGTATGTAGTGGATACAGGTCAACATGGGTGGTCCAACTAAATAATGGCTTTTCTTGAAGCTAGGCAAGTTTGGTACCAACATGTTGGAATCATGCAACTACACCAATTTCAGTGCTAGTTGCATGATCCCCTGTACTCTGGGGATCCCCCAGTTCTGCATGTGCAGCCATACGGGGTCTGACTGCCAGCCCTCGCTGCTGCAGACCCGAGACACTGTTCTGCCCTCCTGCTGATGAGCTTAGCTCAAGCAGAGGAAGGTAGAAGAAATGATTTCCTACAAGGGATGAAATGTGTGTCTCTGGGCTGGAGTGGGGTGGCCTCTGAGCACCACCAGACTGCTTTGAAGGGCACATTTGGTGCCCTCTTTACATAATACGGTTTGCACCAGTTCAGGAACCCCTGGTCTAGCGTGAAAACCAGACAAAGGACCCGGGAGTGACCACCCCCCTGTCCAGCTCTTTTCCTAGGGA
Source organism: Pleurodeles waltl (assembly GCF_031143425.1). Taxonomy (NCBI): domain Eukaryota; kingdom Metazoa; phylum Chordata; class Amphibia; order Caudata; family Salamandridae; genus Pleurodeles; species Pleurodeles waltl. The sequence goes on along the minus strand of NC_090446.1, from coordinate 1,044,538,565 downwards.
GGTGCACAGAGCTCTACCAGGTGGACACTTGATTCTTCCATCTTGAAAATTAGATGTGCGGAAACCCCTGGGAGCATCTGACTGGTTAGGCCAGGTAGATGATGTCCCTGCCCCCTCGAATAGGTCGGTCACTGCAGAGAGTGAACAACCCCCTTTTAGGATTACCTAAGGGCTCCCCCATGGGGTGATCCTCAAATTTGTTGAGCAAGACTTTTCAAGGAACTCTCTGTAAGACATCATCTGCTCTTGGCCTCTGGAACTGTTGCTGGACTTCTTTTGAAACTTAAACAAGACATTGTTTCTCCAGCTCCTGCAAGACTTCTGCAACCTCTGTGGCTGTGTATCCTCCAGGGTCACAACGACTCTGCCTGCACCGAAGATGCAAGAAGGAATCTCCCTTGGAGTGAAGGAGTCACTCCCCTTCATCCACAGGCAACTCAAGACAATGACGACCAGCTAGTGGATCCTGCTATCCCCCGAACAATGTAAAGGCTCTGCTCACAGGTGGTGGTTCGGTGGTCCTTTCCAGGTCTATCTTGTCTTCTGACCAACTTTGGAGGTGGTGAGCCCCTGCTGCAGCCACTGGAATGGAACACCTGGGTATCTCGAGTGTTACCCTTGCAAAGGCTTGTTGACTCTTCCTTTAGGAGGTCTTCAGGCTTCAAAAAGCCCTAGCCTTCAGCACTCTGCCACTCGAAGATCAGTCCCCCCTTCTGTAGCTCCTGCAACGTGGGACTCCTCTTTTGTTGTGCTGCTAAGGCCTCCCTGTGACTCCCTGTGCTTGCTACCAGTGTGTCACTTGCAGGGGCTCCTCCTACCCTGGCTGGCTTTCCTTGCTGGTGAAGGCCTGCCCTGACTTTCTGCCAAGGGTCGAGTCACTAGAGCCTTGCTGATCCTCCAAAATCTGCAAGCTCCCTTGCATCAGCTTTTTGCATTTGCCAAGGATTGTTGGTGGTCCTCCTGGCCACTGACCCTCCTGCAATACGGCTACTGATGTGGGACAGCTCCTGGGTGACTCCAATGATCTCCTGCATCCTCCTGGATTCTGCAACTGGACTTCTCCTTCACGGTTCTACAGGAACTTCACCTTCAAGAGGGTGGGTGTTGCCTACCTGCACCACCTGGACACCCCCAGGTGGTCTGGACACTGTCCCTTTCTTCTTCAGGTTCCTCTCTTCTGAAATTCACCCCTGGGTTCCACCGACCTGGTCGTGACAGGAGCAGGCCAACTGCAGCTTCTATTGACTCCAGCAAGGGTTTCCGACGCAACTTGACCCCTGTGAACCTGGGCTCCCTGGGTATCTGCACACGGTCTTCTGGGTATCCACAGGTGAGGGTACTCTACAACCTTCCTTGTGCCAACTGGTTTCTTCAGGGTCCATTGGGAATGGTCCTGAGTCTACCAAAATCCAACCACGACGGTCCTGTGTTAGTCTCTGGGACACCCAGCTTTATAACAGCTCTGCACCCGGGCGCCTGTGGGATTACTGTTACTTACCTCTTTTATTTTCTCACTCCCCCAGCCCCTGGGATCCTAATACACTTATCTTGGTTGGGCACCTCCATTCTTATACTACTTCCTTAGTATATGGTTTGGTCTCCTGATAATGCCCCATGTATTTCTATGCTATTTCTGAATTTTTCTAAGTATATATTTCTGTGTTGATATCTCCAGGTGGATATACACTAATGTTAATATAGCTGTAGTGTTGTAATAAAGAATCCTTTTTTTTTTTTGCAACACCTGATGTGGTCCTTTCTTGTGGTTGGTTACTGACTGACTAGTGTGGTATTGCAAGCACTTTGCACTTGTCCTAGATAACCTTTAGCTGCTCACCACTGCTACCTCTAGAGAGCTTCTGCTGTTTGAGCACCTAAACACTATCACTAAAGGTTGCCTGGACTGATTATCGTGTGTAACACCATAGGTGTACACCATAAACTGAGCCAGCCTCCTACAACTACCACATCCAAAGTAATGCTCTGCCAAAGCATTTTGGCCCAAGTCAGTCCGTGCCAAATCTTGTGCACAAAGATCTATTATAAATGGTCAATAAGACATTTGCTCCTTTTAGCACGATTTCCTGAGTATGCCAACTGTATGAGGCTCCTGAAAATATTACATAGAACAATCATCAAAACCAGTACAACTCAAGAACGCGACTGAAGGTGAGTTGAGCTTCATAGTGCAATCACAACACAAAATATGAAACAATTCTGGTGTCTAATTAGGAAAGGATCATCTACATACCGGCCAGCAGCTGACTACTTTATTACTTTCGAAACCTGGGACATTTATTGAAAACAACATTTCTCCAGTGCAATCTCTTCAATGGGACCATCTATGATGTACAAATTGAATGGCAGGGAAATCACTGAGGGCAAGATATCAGCATTGATAACCTAATGTAGAAACTCCACGACTGTAGTCCCAACACCATCTTAATTGCTGTAATCAAGCACTGTCCGCCACTGTGGAGTTGCATTTTGATGCTCCTGTTGAACCATGTACTGTCATCCGTGCAGCTACCAGCTTGTCCAAAGGTCAGTAATTCAGCAGCTTCATAACAAAGGATCTAAAAACAGTATGGCTAACTTTCACCTCATAGCCCTTCTGGATGCAGAAGCAAAATTGTTCACAAGATACCTTCTGAACGTTTTAATGAATTGGGTAACTAACCACAATCTCTCTTCAGTTTTTCAAGCACGTTTTAGACCTGGATGTGAAACAGTAGATAACATAACAGAATTGCCACTTCTTGCCAGCAAGGTATTAGATAAAAAAAAAAGTCATTAAATGTCTGCATTGTTGAATATTCCGCTGCTTTTGACAAAGTAAATGAAAGCCATTTATGGGCCAAATTTCTATTTTTAGGTATTAATAGTGCTCTGTTATACCTTGTAATAGCTTTACACTCCAGCACATTATAGGTCAAATTGTCAGACAAATCTGTGATCTCACCAAATGTTATCGTAGATAATGAGCTCAAACAAGGATTTGTTCTTGCACCACTCCCCCTCGCTCTTTATAGTTTAGATATCGACCTGCGCATTCATAAACCAAACTTTTTTTCTCTCAAATTGTGAAATCATCCAATAACTCATTTAGTGTATGCTGGCGACCTAGCTATTTGCTCAGAAACTCTAGTAGAGCTTCAGAATCACTTTAAATGAATTCAACAAAAAAATTGACTAACGGTTAATATCACCAAGACAAAAATTCTTTAATTTGGGAAGATGAGGGGCGTGGCCAAGATGGCTGCTGAGTAGGAGCGTTTTTCCAGAGCTCCGCCGCCGGAAAGCGCAGCAGTCCGGATCGGACACCCAAACATGCCATTCAAGGGTATTGTGGCGATGCCTGTGTCCCCTGGAGGCCCTTGAGTTCGGTCGAGGGTGGCGGGCCCCGCAGTGGGACACACAGTGACCGGAGGTGCGGGCCGCGATGAGCTGCTGCTGGAGTGGCGGAAAGTTGACTTCCACGGCGTGACCGGGGCACTGTCGCCATGCGGAGGCGGTGAGTGAAGCGAAGGAGTGCAGACCCCGCTAAACTGTAAGCCCGGACGTCTCTGGGCGGGCAGCAAAGCAGAGTAGAGTAGAGAATGGGCAAACGGAGGCGGCCGGTTAGTCCCGGGCAGACCCTGGTGGGGTGTGTGGAGAAAGGGCCCCAACTGAAGACCTTCGTGGGGAAGAGGAGGAGAGGCCCCGCGCTGTGCATGCATGTCAAACACCAGAAGGCCCTGTGCACCAGAAGGCCCTGGGCAGAGGAGCGGGATGAGCATGGAAGAAAGAGGACAGGCACTTGCAGCATGGAGGCCCCTGAGGAGTAGCAGTCCCCGCCAGAGTGTGTGTAACATGGACAATCAGGAGCAGGTGAGGAACACCATCAGAGGTTTGTCCGGGGGCTGGGAGTGCGGCCGCCCGCCGTGGTTAAACAAAATGGAGATGCTCATGCCTGCTTATCCGGGGCACAGCACCACCTCAGGCACGAAGACAAGGTAATTTCGGGAGCAGGGCCCCGGGTGGAACGAGACGGGAGACGGCTGGAGGGGACCGCTGCAAACTTGAAAGAGCATGTTTATTAGTGGGATAACAAAGCCCACACTGATATCAGCTTAAACAGGGTCACCTGAGCAGGTGAATGGGCTGAGACAGCAACAGGAGGACAGTGGACCAGATAGAGGCCCCGATAAGACACGGGTAACAAAGAATGACATCTCAGAGGCACAGCAAGAAGGAGGGCTCTCTTAAAGACCTCTTCAATAATTTCAATAAAACCCCTGCCAAAAAAGCAGCACAGTCTGGGACCCCTGAGGTGGAGGGCGGAGAGGCGGCTGGGCCAGGGCCATCGGAAGGCGATGGAGCACCACTGATGAGAGCATTCATGGAACAACTCTTCAGGTCTCTACATGTAGACTTTGCAACACTGAAGCAGGAAATAGCGGCTGACATTAAAGACCTTAAGAGAGAGGTAGTTGATCTGGGACAGCGTGTGGACACAATAGAACAGACGAATGACACACGAGAGGAAGAACTGGATTGTCACAGTAGAGAACTCCTCGCTTTACAAGACAAGAACCAAGAATTGTAATACCAAACAGAGGACCTGGAGAACAGATCACATTGCTCTAACATTTGAATAAAAGGAATACATGCGCAGGCAGTAATGGGGGCCTTGGAGGATTTCGTGGTGCATCTTTTTTGCCACGTGGCGCCGACCTTGAAGGAACAGAACGTTGTGCTTGACAGAAGGCATAGAACTGCCCGCCCTGCTCGCACGCCGGGCCTGGCTCAGGACATACTAACTTGTCTGCATCACTATAAACAGCGAGAGGTCATAATGGCAATGGTCCACGACACAGCATCTATTGAGTTTGAGGTCTATCGGATCGGCCTGTATCAGGACTTATCAATGATAAAACTGCAGAGATGTAGATCGCCCGGCCTGTTACAGACCTCCTCAGAGAGGAAGGTATCAGGTACAAATGGGGCCACCCCGGAGGAGGCACAAGGACTGGATGGGATGCCGCCGAACCTCGGAGATCAGGCCAGAAAGCAGCATCACAGGCACAGCTACCGGTTGAGTTCAACAGTTGAGAGCCAAAAGGAAAGGGTGGCACTGCTCAGAAGCCTACGCAGCCAAAATAGCATATCAGAAGCGGATTCCGATCTCTGAGACTAACTTGCTCGCTATGTGGGATCTCCCCCGGTTACCGAGCTGATGCTTCCTGGATAATTTCAGTGGGTAGTCCACGAAACGATACAGGCAAGGAGACCATAGACTGGGCCATCTGACTGGTGGAGCTCCGATCTACTAGAGTAGTGGTTGAACTCCTGACGGACTGATGAACAGGCACGGACCCCCGGCTTTGCTGATGACTGTTCCCAGGCGGGGAACGCTGTTAATATTTTACCCCATGTTGAATGTTCATTTCTTATCACCTCTCCACATTATCCCAGAGGGTGTGGCATCCTCTTACCTTGTTACTCCCAAGCATATGCATTGGGACACTCACACACACTGCACCAACCATACGATGTACAGCACAGCGACACATATCAACCTTCCCACTGATAACCATACTTAGTCTTAATGTAAGAGGCCTTAAAGCCCCAGTGAAGAGGCAGGCCCTTCTGCTGCAGCTTAGAGACCTGAAGAGCGATATTTGTCTACTACAGGAGACAACACCTACTTCGTCAGGACTGGAAAAAAATGAGGACGCGCTGGTTTGACCGACAGTTTCATTCATCGGGTCCTGGATGGCGGACAGGGGTGGCGATCTTGCTGCCCACAAATTTCACAGGGAAAGTGATTTGGGTGCAGGCTGAGATCCTGGGGAGGCTTCTTTAGCTACAAATTGACATGCAAGGGCGCAGACTGAGGATAGCTAACATCTATGGGCCAAATGAGCACCAAGAATGCATCCTAAAAGATGCATTTGGTAGAATTCTAGCGATGTCCGACGAAGATATCGTAGTGTGCGAAGACTTTAATGTAGCCCCAGATCCTCACCTAGACAGGTCCATCAAGAGATCTGGCCAGACAGGCGCCTTCTCACAGGGTTTTCAGGAATGGCTTGAGAGGGCTGGATTGACTGACATCTGGCATCGACACCACCCAGCGGACAGAATGTACTCCTTCTTCTCGGCCACCCATCAGACCTATGCCCGTATTGACCTCTTCCTCACCTCTCCACAAATTACCACCCTGTCCACCAGTTCTGCTACTGGAGTGGCCTCAATCTCAGACCATTCCCTGCTCACGCTCTTCCTTACTCTACCCGCCTAAATAGACGACACTGGCGTCTTAACAAAAGACTTCTAGCATATGAGGACATTCTGGCTGAAATTAGGGACACAATAAGCCACTTTCTAACTATAAATGAAACTCCCACAACCAATATCACAACCCTCTGGGAAACCTTGAAAGCAGTCATTAGAGGTCAATTCATGGCGATAGTAGTGAAACAGAATGTCACATGTAACGAGCATCAACAGCTAGAAGACGACATAAGGGCCCTGGAGGTGACACATAGGCAGACTGGGTCCCCGCCTTGAGGAGGCAACTCACCTCACAACGAAAGCAGCTACAGGCTTTGGATGAGGATAAGGCGGAGTACGCCCTACTCCGAACCAAGCTAAAGTTCTACATTGGGGGGGGAACAAGGCAGGTTGTCTGCTGGCCCACAGACTCCGTACGCAGGCCACGGAGCGGCAGGTGGCAGAATTAAGGTTACCCGATGGTACACTGACATGTCAGGAAGAACTGATCCGGCAACAGTTCGAACGGTTCTATACGGACCTATACCTCACAGAGGGGATTGATTATAAGGTTGTGGAGGACTATTTGGATTCTGCACCTGTGGCCCAACTTCCATCTGTAGATAGTGCCACTTTGGAGAGCGTTATTACACCACACCGAAGTCCTTGCAAGCATACACCGGCTGCAGCCGGGTAAAGCTCCAGGCCTGGATGGATTTGGAGTGGAATTTTATAAATCTTTTGGCATTCAGCAAGCCCCTGTGCTGGCCAGGCTTCACAATGCGCTGGGCTCCTCTCACCCCCTTCTGCCTACGATGCAACTTGGTATAGTGACGGTCATCCCTAAACCAGGGAAGGATCCACAGCTCTACTCCTCCTACCGAACCATCACGCTACTAAATGTGGACACAAAGAACTTCACAGGTATCCTAGCACGTAGGAAGAACCCATACATGCAGCATCTGGTAGACCCGGACCAAACTGAGTTCATACCTGAACGGTCCTGTAGCGATAACACTAAGAGACTCTGCCACTTGCTAGACAAGGTCCATTGTTCTAAAACTCCTGCTCTTCCTCTCTCCATTGACACCGAAAACACCTTTGACCGAGTACACTGGCAGTATTTCTACAGAGTCTTAGGGAAAATTGGGCTTGGTCCCAGGTTCTGTGAGTGGATTTGTTGCAATTATGACAAACCTAGAACCGTGGTTGCTGTGAATTGGGGACTATCCCAGCAATTCCCCATATTGAGGGGGACTAGACAAGGATGTCCTCCCTTGCCTCTATTATTGCTCTATATATAGAGCTTTTTGCTGAGCATATACAGCAACATCTGGATATTTCTGGAGCGCCAATGGGCAGTAGATTGCATAAATTGACTCTCTACGCAGACGATATGCTCCTTCACCTGACCCGGACTCAGACCTCTCTCCCCGGAGTCATGTCAGAGCTGACAGCCTTTGGTAGGATATCAGGTTTTAAAACCAACCTTGCTAAATCGTCCATATTGAACCTCGCTACTCCAGAGGTTGACAGGACATCCTTGGAGGACACTCTCCCTTTTTCGTGGGCTGCACAGGGGATTACATACTTAGGACTGCGGATACTCCCCACAATAGAGGTCACAATAAACAGTAACTACACCAAGATACTCAACATTACATGCTCAGACTTAGCAAAGTGGAAGACACATGGCCTCTCCTGGCTCAGACGCCTAACCGCTGTCAAAATGACACTCCTGCCTAAGATACTCTATCTTATGCACACCCTGGCATTGTAACAGCCCCTTAACCTCTTAGACAAAATGCAAACGCTCATTTGAGAATAAATGTGGGGCGGAAAGAAGGCCAGAATGTCCAGAGCCCAGGCATACCTTCCTCTGACTGAGGGAGGGTAGGGAGTCCCACACCTATTGAGCTACTACCATGCTGCCCAGCTGCACTACATGGTTGAATGGAACTGACCCCTGACTGAGAAATACTGGTGTTTGATCGACCAGACAGTGGCAGGAGTCCACATCTGGAAGGTACCATGGTTGCCCAGGAAGCACCAACCACCATGGGTGTATGTTTCAACGATTCTGAGGGCCACGATGAGTGCATGGGACAAAGTACAGGTTCTGAAAGGGCTCTCCACACCGGTCTGCCCACAGACACCGATTGTCGGAAACCCGGACATCCCCCCGCACTTGACCCTGCCTTCATACCCTGGAAGGAAACGAACTGCAAGAGGATAGGTGACCTTTTTGACGAAGATGGAGTCATGGACTTCCACAGCCTCCAAGCGGGGTATGGTCTCCTGACATCTACCTATTGGCAATTCATTGCCGTTCATCACTGGGCGACCTTGCCCGCGATACGTCCACATGAGATGTGAACAATGGTTACTGACCAAAGATACAAACGGCTCTTGTCCAACATTTATGCCTTACTGACCGCACCAACTACACTCGTAACACCAGCGAGACTCAGATGGCAGAGGAAATGCGAGCGTACATTTACAGACAGGGAATGGCACGATGTTCTTCACCGGATGCGGGTCACAGTGCAAGCCATGAACACTAAAGAAATGTTCTTGAAAATAGCCCATTACATGTACCATACACCTGCACGGGTGGCCAAGTGGGGGGTGCAAGGCGACGGCCAATGCTGGCATCGGTGCGGACAGGAAGGTACACTTACTCACATATTATGGCACTGCCCAAGGATCACTTCCTTTTAGCAGTCCATCCTCCAAACAATAAAGGACATATGACACAACCATACTGTGCTTCCCAAGCTACGTACTACTTGGCCTCCCAAACCCTCAAACATATCCTCTTCGCACGCCTAAGGGTATTGCTATTACCTTGGCGCTGGGGACTGCTAAACAACTGCTGCTTTCACATAGGTATACTGAAACCATTCCCACCCACACTGACTGGCTGCATAGGCTATGGGCATTTATGGGTATGGAAAAATTGACAGCAGCAGCAACTGGCTCACTGCCCCTCTTTGATAAAACATGGGGACCATGTATTCAATACTTGTCGGATAAATTTAGGGAACTAACTTGCCCATCCTACTTACGCATCCTTCGACTAACGAGTCCTGCCTAGATTTACCTTTGAACAGTCTGACCGATAAGACCCTAAGGTTTTCCCGCTTCCAATGTACAATCTGAGTATGCATGTTGAGTGCGGTAATTATTACACTGTGGGTGCTGTGCCCCATCTCACCCCCTGACCACCTCACATTCCCCTTCTTCTATGTTACCTGTCTCCCCACCAGCCGGTGGTTGTAGGTGGGAGAAACTATCGTTCTTGCCTTTACAAAATCAATAAAAGAGATCTTAAACCATAATTTGGGAAGATAAGGAAATTTTGCTGGAAGTTAGGTCAACAAGAAATTGACTCCGTAGTCACATGTTTATCTAGGCTTTATATTCGACACCAAGTTAAGTGCTTTCCCTCCCTCACCTGGCAAAAAGACTAAGGGCCTGACAGAGTTTTGCAGATTGGGTTACTCCGTCAAAAAAGTGACGGATATCCCTTCCGCCGTATTACGATTCCATTATATCCTATGACAATCATAATTGGACGTTCGGGATATCCATCACTTTTGTGATGGAGTAACCCGCCCGCCAAACTCTAAATCAGGCCCTCTGTCATCTACAGTAGCTAAAACCATAAAGAGGTTTGCATAAATATACAATGGGTACACTCTTTTCATTTTTAGCGTACACGTCTGTTTCGCTTAATGAAAAGAAACTTTACACATTTGAAACCATGTATATACAAAATGTGAGAGGCTACTAACCCTGCATACTTCAGCCCCTCATTTGATGATTTGTTTTGCGCTCAATCCCTTGTCTGATAAATTGTTGCATTTATGTTATAGAATCAATTATTTTTGTAAATGGGCCTTTTTAAATGAGGGATGTAATTTTTCAGAACCTCGTGAAGAACTCTCTGAATACTTCCCCATTTCCGGTTTCTGAAGTCATAACTTCAATTAAGGAGTATAACGGTTGAAGACTTGTTGAAAATGTTGAAACCCAACCGCGAAAGGGTCATCAGAAAGCGACTATATAGCTCTACAGGAATGAGGGACTTAGGTGGTCATTAAAACCCTGGCGGTCGGTGTTAAAGCAGCGGTAAGACCACCAACAGTCCGGTGGAAAACAAATTGAATCACGACCGTGGCGGAAACCGCCAACAAAGACAGCCACTTTAACACTCCGACCGCCAAGGTGGTACAAACAAACAGTGCGGCGGTCACCGCCAACAAACAGGCGGAGGACAATGTATCGCCCACTCTGTCACAACCTACCAATCCGCCACCTTTTCCAGGGCGGATTCACCGCAAACAAAAACACGGCGGAAACAGGACTTCGAAGGGGAAACACTCCCCTCTACATACCCCACGAGGAACCAGGACGCCATGGAACCAGAACTTCACATTTTTCCTGCCCTTATCTTCTTGCTCCTCTACCAGGAGCACAAACGCCGGCGGCGAAGACCACGGTGAGTACTGCACCTACGACACAAGGGAGGGGGGAGGGAAAAACCAGGGACACACACACGCAACAACCCCACCCCCACCCTCACCCACGACAACATACACACTAATACAGCATGATACATTACAGTTACACCCCCCCAGATCCCCTGGAAGAATGCAAAGACAAAAGGAAATGAGTGTAACCATTGTAATATATTAAAATCCAGTACGCAAAAATATATATACACTATTAACAAATATATACACCAAGAATAGTAGTCCAGGTATTGCTCCATTGAAGTCCGTGGAACACTGGGCCCACACTGCATGGACGAGGCCCACATTCAATACCCGAACATGACGGAAAGAACACTGCAGGGGCATCAGATAGCAATAAAACAGGCACCTCAGGGGGAAGGGAAAGGGGGGGCACCTCAGCCGGTTGAGTGCACGACACCAAATCCACAAGGGGGCCACATGCCCACTGTTCAATCCTCGGGAGTGCAAAGCCACAGTCTCTCAAGTCTCTACAGTGGGTGGTTTGCCCACTGTTCAATCCTGGGGAGTGCAAAGCCACAGTCTCTCAAGTCTCTCCAGTGGGTGGTTTGCCCACTGTTCAATCTTGGGGAGTGCAAAGCCCCAGTCTCTCAAGTCTCTACAGTGGGTGGTTTGCCCACTGTTCAATCCTGAGGAGTGCAAAGCCACAGTCTCACAAGTGGATAACAGTCTCCACTGGTTCTGGAGGAGGCTTTGTGCCCAGAGTGCTTCATCCTGCCAAGGACTGTGTGAGTGGATGCCTTTCGCTACTGGTTCTGGAGGGGGCTTTGTGCCAAGAGTGCTTCATCCTGCCAAGGGCTGGGTGAGCGGATGCCTTTCTCCACTGGTTCTGGAGGGGGCTTTGTGCCCAGAGTGCTTTATCCTGCCAAGGACTGAGGTAGTGGATGTGATACTCCACTGGTTCTGGAGGGGGCTTTGTGCCCAGAGTGCTTCATCCTGCCAAGGACTGTGTGAGTGGATGCCTTTCTCCACTGGTTCTGGAGGGGACTTTGTGACCAGAGTGCTTCATTCTGCTCGTGGCAGACTCAGTAGCGTCAGTGCCCTTGGCGCTCATGGAATAGCAGTGCTTGTGGCGGCGGTGTCCTTGGCAGTGGTGCCTGTGGCGGAGGTGTCCTGTTCAGCGGTGCTTGTGGCGGCGGTGTCCTTGGCAGCGGTGCTTGTGGCGGCGGTATCCTGTTGAGCGGTGCTTGTGGCGGCGGTGTCCTGTTCAGCGGTGCATGTTGCAGCAGGGTCCTGGGAAGCGACTCAGCTGCTGTCGGTCCTGTCTGGGCCAGCGGGGCTGGTGCTGGCGGTCCTGTCTGGCCCAGCAGGGCTGGGGCTGGTGCTGTGGTCCTGTCTGGCCCAGTGGGGCTGATGGCGGTGGCCTCCTGACCAGCGGGGCTGATGGTGGTGGCCTCCTGGCCAGTGGGGCTGGTGCTGGCAGTCCTGTCTCGCCCAGCGGGGCTGATGGTGGTGGCCTCCTGGCCAGCGGGGATGATGGTGGTGGCCTACTGGGCAGCGGGGATGATGCCGGTGGCCTCCTGGGCAGCAGGGATGATGGCTGTCGCCTCCTGGGCCGCAGGGATGATGGCGGTCGCCTCCTGGGCAGCGGGGATGATGGCGGTCTTCTCTGCTGTGCTGCTCTTCCCAGACTTGCTGGGTTTCTTGTGCCCCTTCCCCACCTTGGAAGGTGTCGCAGATGACTCCACACTCACACCTGTACCCCTGGGAGCGGCTTTGGTGGCTGGAGTCTTCCCCCTCTCCCGCCGGGCACTGGCCAACTTTTGATGCTTGACAGATGGGGGACTGTCCGTGCTGCCTGGTGCACTCCAGAATCCGGTGACTACTGGCACCACTGGTCCCGGAGATGTTGTGGCTGAGGTGCTAGGTTGGGACCTGAAGAGTCGGGCCCTTGGAGACTGACGGGGTGGGGGAGGTGAGGGAAAGAGGTCAAGGGTGGACAGGAAAAGTTTCTTGAGAACACTGGGACGGGTAGCTGGAGGGGGTTTGGGAGTGGAGGAAGAGGTTGTGGTTGTAGGAGGTGTACGTTTGGTGACTTTGGGTGAAGGTGCATGCGCTGGACGCTGTTGTGAGGTGGATGGCTGTTGGGTGGGTGTGTGCCTGCGTTTGTGTATCTTGGGAGGTGGCGTCACAGACACACTGGGAGAGGACACAGGGGACGTGTCAATGGTAGTGGGGGTGGTGACTGCATGTGAGCGGGATGTGGTGGTGTTTGTGTGCTGGTGATGGAAGTAGTGGCAGTAGATGTAGTGCATGCAGGTGTGAGTGGAGATGAGATTGGGAGGGAGGAGGGAGACGAGGAGGAGGGGGACACAGTGGAGGCAGTGGATGTTGGTGTGTCTGCATGTGTGTGATGCTTGCGTGAGTGCCTGTGGGATGTGTGGTGCTTATGTTTGCCAGAACTTCCCTTTTGTGTTGAGTTGTGTGCATGCTGGTCTGATGGTGTGCTTGGGGTAGCCTGAGGTACAGGGGTGTAGGTCTGGGTGGAGGAAGTTGGAGGGGGAGGCAAGACATCATACAGCCACCCTATGAGGAGTATGTTTTCTGGCCTTCGAAGGATGGACATTCTGCCTTCCTTGATTGCATCCAATTGCTTTGTATCTCTCCCTCAGAATGTAGTCAAGTTAACATGTTTATTGTAGAAACTGTAGGTTTGAAAGGAGGTACTAGATAGTGATGCCGCTTATGTTTGGTCTTTATATTCCGGAGTCCTATTCAGCATCTTCACTGAATTTCTCCCCTGTAAGCTATAGGTCTCTGTGCCAACTATATGGTGTATATGTGCACCACCCTAAGGTTAACTTAATGCCTATAATTAGAGAATGCACGAGGTTGGGGCATACTCTGACTAAAGCATGAATTGGAGCAAATCCTTAATCCTTCCTCTAACTCCTAACTATTTCGGTCAAACCTTTCCCAGACGGTGCCTGGTGGAGCTGTTGAGGGACTTGGATAATTAGGGACGAGAAGATAGTCATTAAAGAGAGTTATTGTGTAGCAATAGCTAAACTAGATTACCAAGGAAGAAAATGATGTACTCTTCCACTTTCTCTGTTGGATGGAATCGCTATTATGAAAATAATAATTCAGCTTAAATTTGTGTATCTTTTTATTTTTACAGATATATATCACTCACACACTTCTATTCTTTAAAACTCTGAAATCTTTACAACCGAGACTCGCCTGGAGGGGTAAAGTAGAGCCTAGATTGAGTTGGGGGTGTTCTTGCTACTGTATGAGCAGGGTTATTCGCAGCTCCAGATCTAGAGCTATTTTATGTGTGTGCTCCAGCAGTTTGCTCAATATCGGTCAACCCCCCCATTTTCCCGATTGAAACCTATAATGCTGCCCCTTGACCGCTGGCTGCACTTCTTCTGCACAAGGGAAAATGCAGAAAGAAGAAAATTCAAATTGCGCAGGGCATGGTGGCAGCTTGGGATCAGTTTTGTACGACAGCAGACCTGGAAGTGATGTATTCTCCAGACCTTGTGCTTCTACGCCACCCCCGGCTCTCTATTAACAGCAAAGATACATCCTTACAGATCCTAGGAAAGGTACAACTAGCTAAATTATGTGATCTATTTATGTTTGGTGAATTCATTGAACTTGACAAGTTCCTCAACGAGGAGCCCCACACCCCTTCCCACTACCCACGTGAACCCCTGAAGTTGAGGACTCTCTTGTTACTTCCAAATGCTTCTTTATATAAGGGCCTTGTCACATGACTGAACAAATCAGTCCAAATCGAGGTGCCATTGTCAGACCATCCTCCCATTTAAAATATATCCCCGGCTGTCAGATGTTGATTGGACGTTCTGCTCCTTCTAAACCGGAGCATTATTCCAAACAGAAGGTTACGACTTGTTCATTTTAAATACCTGCTGTTATCCCGGAAAGCGCCAGGAAATCTAGTCTAAGAGATGAAGTGCAGTGCGCTAGATTTGGAGCCTTTCGGAAGATTTTCTGCACCTGGCAAGGGATGCCCTCAAGTCCATAGGTAAAGGCATGTCATCACAGTAACACTCACTAATATAACTAGGGGCAACAGAAACATGTCCGCCCCCCCCCCCCCAACTGTGTTTGCTGGGCTTGGTAAGAGATGTTTGGCCAAATGTTAGGAATCTTGTTGCCATTGCTTTCCTGTTGACTATGAGACGAGTGGTAATCTGCTTGGGACATGGGCGAGTGGAAAATGGAATTACAACCATGGCGGAAACCGCCAACATAGACAGCCACTTTAACACTCCGACCGCAACGGCAGTACAAACAAACAGCTCGGCGGTCACCGCCAACAGACAGGCGGAGGAGAATGTACCGCCCACAGTATCACAACCTACCAATCCGCCACCTTTTACGGGGCAGATTCATCACAAACAAAAACACAGCGGAAACTGGACTTCGAAGGGAAAACGCTCACCTCTACACACCCCACGAGGATTCAGGACACCATGGAACCAGAGCTTCACATTTTTCGAGCCTTTATCTTCTTGCTCCTCTACCAGGAGCACGAACGCCGGCGGCGAAGACCACGGTGAGTAGTGCACCTACGACACACGGGAGGGGGAGGGAAAAAACAGGGGCACACACACGCAACACCCCCACCCTCACCCACGACAAGACACACACTAATACAGCATGATACATTACAGTTACACCCCCCAACCACCCCCGGAAGAATGCAAAGACAAAAGGAAATGAAGTGAACAATTGTAATATATTAAAATCCAGTACGCAAAAATATATTTACACTATAAACAAATATATACACCAAGAATAGAAGTCCAGGCATTGTACCATTTAAGTCCGTGGAACACTGGGCCCACACTGCATGGGCGAGGCCCACACAAGATACCCGAACATGACAGAGAGAACACTGCTGGGGCATCAGATAGAAATAAAACAGGCACCTCGGGGGGAACGGAAAGGGGAACACCTCAGCCGGTTGAGTGCACAACGCCAAATCCACGAGGGGGCCACATGCCCAATGTTCAATCCTGGGGAGTGCAAAGCCACAGTCTCACAAGTCTCTACAGTGGGTGGGTTGCCCACTGTCAATCCTGGGGAGTGCAAAGCCACAGTCTCACAAGTCTCTCAAGTGGGTGGTTTGCCCACTGTACAATCCAGGGGAGTGCAAAGTCACAGTCTCAAGTCTCTACAGTGGGTGGTTTGGCCACTGTACAATCCTGGGGAGTGCAAAGCCACAGTCTCTCAAGTGGATAACAGTCTCCACTGGTTCTGGAGGGGGCTTGGTGCCCAGAGTGCTTCATCCTGCCAAGGACAGAGGTAGTGGATGTAAATCCCCACTGGTTCTGGAGGGGGCTTTGTGCCCAGAGTGCTTCATCCTGCCGAGGACAGAGGTAGTGGATGTGAATCTCCACTGGTTCTGGAGGGGGTTTTGTGCCCAGAGTGCTTCATCCTGCCAAGGACAGAGGTAGTGGATGTGAATCTCCATTGGTTCTGGAGGGGGCTTTTTGCCCAGAGTGCTTCCTCCTGCCAAGGACAGAGGTAGTGAATGTGAATCTCCACTGGTTCTGGAGGGGGCTTGGTGCCCAGAGTGCTTCATCCTGCTCGTGGCGGACTCAGTAGCGTCAGTGCTCTTGGCACTCATGGGCCAGCGGTGCTGGTGGCGGCAGGTGTCCTTGGCAGCGGTGCTTGTGGCGGCGGTGTTCTGTTCAGCGGTGCTGGTGGCGGCGGTGTTCTGTTCAGCGGTGCTGGTGGCGGCGGTGTCCTGCTCAGCGGTGATTGTGGCGGCAGTGTCCTGTTCAGTGGTGCTTGTGGCGGCAGGTATCCTTGGCAGTGGTACTTGTGGCGGCGGTGTCCTGTTCAGCGGTGCTGGTGACGGCGGTGTCCTGTTCAGCGGTGCTTGTGGCGACAGGTGTCCTTGGCAGCGGTGCTGGTGGCGGCGGTGTCCTGTTCAGTGGTGCCTGTGGCGGCAGGTACTGGCGGTCGCCTCCTGGGCTGCGGGCTGGTGCTGGCGGTCCTGTCTGGGCCAGCAGGGCTGGTGCTGGCGGTCCTGTCTGGGCCAGCGGGGCTGGTGCTGGCAGTCCTGTCTGGGCCAGCGGGGCTGGTGCTGGCGGTCCTGTCTGGGCCAGCAGGGCTGGTGCTGGTGGTCGCCTCCTGGCCTGCGGGGCTGGTGCTGGCGGTCCTGTCTGGGCCAGCGGGGCTGGTGCTGGCGGTCGCCTCCTGGCCTGTGGGGCTGGTGCTGGCGGTCCTGTCTGGACCAGCGGGGCTGGTGCTGACGGTTCTGTCTGGACCAGTGGGGCAGGTGCTGGCGGTCCTGTCTGGGCCAGCGGGGCTGGTGCTGGCGTTCGCCTCCTTGCCTGCGGGGCTGGTACTGGCGGTCCTGTCTGGACCAGCGGGGCTGGTGCTGGCGGTCGCCTCCTGGCCTGCGGGGCTGGTGCTGGCGGTCCTGTCTGGGCAAGCGGGGCTGGTGCTGGCGGTCGCCTCCTGGCCTGCAGGGCTGGTGCTGGCGGTTTTGTCTGGGCCAGGGGGGCTGGTGCTGGTGGTCCAGTCTGGGCTAGCGGGGCTGGTGCTGGCGGTCACCTTCTGGCCTGCGGGGCTGGTGCTGGCGGTCCTGTCTGGGCCAGCGGGCTGGTGCTGGCGGTCCCCTCCTGGCCTGCGGGGCTGGTGCTGGCGGTCCTGTCTGGGCCAGCGGGGCTGGTGCTGGCGGTCGCCTCCTGGCCAGCGGGGCTGGTGGTCCTGTCTGGGCCAGCGGGGCAGGTGCTGGCGGTCACCTCCTGGCCTGTGGGGCTGGTGCTGGCGGTCCTGTCTGGGCGAGCGGGGCAGGTGCTGGCGGTCCTGTCTGGGCCAGCGGGGCTGGTGCTGGCAGTCGCCTCCTGGCCTGCGGGGCTGGTGCTGGCGGTCCTTTCTGAGCCAGGGGGGGCTGGTGCTGGTGGTCGCCTCCTGAAATGCGGGGCTGGTGCTGGTGGTCCTGTCTGGGCCAGCGGGGCTGGTGCTGGCGGTCGCCTCCCTGCCTATGGGGCTGGTGCTGGCGGACCTGTCTGGACCAGCGGGGTTGGCGCTGGCGGTCCTGTCTGGGCAGCTGGGCTGGTGCTGGCGGTCACCTCCTGGCCTGCGGGGCTGGTACTGGCGGTCCTGTCTGGACTAGCGGGGCTGGTGTTGGCGGTCATCTCCTGGCCTGCGGGGCTGGTGCTGGCGGTCGCCTCCTGGCCAGCGGGGCTGGTGCTGGCGGTACTGTCTGGGCCAGCGGGGCTGGTGCTGTCGGTCCCCTCCTGGCCTGCGGGGCTGGTGCTGGCGGTCCCCTCCTGGCCTGCGGGGCTGGTGCTGGCCGTCCTGTCTGGGCCTGCGGGGCTGGTGCTGGCGGTCCTGTCTGGGCCTGCGGGCTGGTGCTGGCCGGATCCTGGGCAGCGGGGCTGATGGCAGTCTTCTCCGCCGTGCTGCTCTTCCCAGACTTGCCGGATTTCTTGTGCCCCTTCCCCACCTTGGAAGGTGTCGCAGCTGACTCCACACTCTCACCTGTACCCCTGGGAGTGGCTTTGGTGGCTGGTGTCTTCCCCCTCTCCCGCCGGGCACTGGCCAACTTTTGATGCTTGACGGGTGAGGGACTGTCCGTGCTGTGGCTCCTTGCCTGGTGCACTCCAGAATCCGGTGACTACTGGCACCACTGGTCCCGCCGCTGTTGTGGCTGAGGTGCTAGGTTGGGACCTGGAGAGTCGGGCCTTAGGAGACTGACGGGGTGGGGGAGGTGAGGGAAAGAGGTCAAGGGTGGACAGGAAAAGTTTCTTAGGGACACTGGGACGGGTAGCTGGAGGGGGTTTATGAGTAGAGGAAGAGGTTGTGGTTATTGGAGGTGTCCGTTTGGTGACTTTGGGTGAAGGTGCATGCGCTGGAGGCTGTCGTGGGGTGGATGGTTGCTAGGTGGGTGTGTGCCTGTGTTTGTGTACCTTGGGAGGTGGCATCACAGACACACTAGTAGAGGACACAGGGGATGTGTGAATGGTAGTGGGGGTGGTGAGTGCACGTGAGCGGGGTGTGGTGGTGTGTGCTGGTCATGGAAGTAGTGGCTGTAGATGTAGTGCATGCAGGTGTGAGTGGAGACAAGACTGGGAGGGATGAGGGAGACGAGGAGGAGGGGGGACACAGTGGAGGCAGTGGATGTTGCTATGTCTGCATGTGTCTGATGCTTGCGTGAGTGCCTGTGGGATGTGTGGTGCTTATGTTTGCCTGAGCTTCCTTTGTGTGTTGAGGTGTGTGCATGCTGGTCTGATGGTGTGCTTGGGATAGGCTGAGGTACAGGGGATTGGGTCTGGGTGGAGGAAGTTGGAGGGAGGAGGCTAGAGACAGGGACAATGGCTGCCATCAGTGCTGAGGCCAGAGTCTGAAAAGCTTGCTGAAGGGCTGCCTGACCAGAATGAATGCCCTCCAGGAATGCACTGGTTTGTTGCAACTGCCTCTTTACACCCTGGATGGCATTCAAAATGGTAGACTGCCCAACAGTGAGGGACCTGAGGAGGTCAATGGCCTCCTCACTTAGGGCAGCAGGGGTGCCTGGGGCGAAGGAGATGCCCACCCTCCCGGGTGAGCGGGCATGGGGCAAAGACTGAGGGGCTGCTGGGAGGGCGGTGCTGGAGGGGTGGGTGGCGGCTGTACCTGTAGATGCAGGGGGCACAGATGGGGCCACCACCACACGGGAGCTCCCATCAGAGGACGAGTCTGTATCACTGGTGTTAGCTCCTGTCCCCGTCGTGGAGCTCCCCTTGCCCTCCGTCCCACTGGTGGCTTCAGACTCCGTTGTCTCGCCCTCCACGGCCATGTGGAATGCAGCTCCCTCCTGCTCCGGTGCCACTGCTCCTCTGCCTGATGATGCTAATGCACACATGTAGAGGGAGACCACAAAAAGGGGGGGAAGACAGAAGAAAGACATGTTCAGTGCATGCATTACCGCTACCATTGGCGGACACGACAGACACAGAAGCCCCCTGCCCTACGCCGCGCACTTGGGGTCCACTATACAATCCCTGGGACATCACCTACGAGAATATGGCCGATATCTGCACACATGGATGTCACAGGAGCCTGACTAGGTGTAGTTGGCACTGTACCCAGGTGGGGTGGGGTGCCACAGGGTCTGCCTGAAAAAGGAGACTTAACTAGCACACACACCCTGGCCTAGGGAAACACACAGCCCACCTCCCCCAGCCAGACACCTCCACTGCGTGTTGAATCAGCAGAATGAGTGTGTACTCACCCCCTTGCTGCTGCTGTGATGCCCTCAAGCGCCCGTCCAACTCTGGGTACGCCACGGCCAGGATCCTGAACATCAGGGGGGGGTCATGGTGCAACAGGCACCCCTCCCATGTTGGGAGGCCATCCCCAGCTGGGCCTCTGCCGTCTTCCTGCTCCAGCCTCCTGTCCTCCCATCTCTTCCGGCAGTGGGTGCTCCGTCTGTGATAGACCCCCAGGGTCCGGACGTCCTTGGCGATGGCACGCCAAATATTCGTCTTCTGGTGGGCGCTGACCTACATGAATTGTACAGTGGAAAAAGAGAAGGTATTACCAACTGCACCGTCACAGTCATTGGCCCGCATCCCTATCCTTGCCATGTGGCACATGCACTCTCCGTCGTTTCATGCACGCCTCATTCTCCCCACCCCTGTCTTTCATCCGCACCACTCCACACAGGCATTGCCCATACAGCATGCTCCCAGTGTACTTACCTGTTTGTCTGGAGGACCGTAGAGTAGCGTGTACTGGGGGAGGACCCCATCCACGAGTTTCTCCAACTCCTCCGAAGTGAAGGCAGGGGCCCTTTCCCCAGACGCACGAGCCATTGTCTCTTCCAGACTGAGGTCACAGCAGCACTTGCAGTGTAGGTCCTCTCCTGTCAAAGATCAGGTATTGAGTGATTGAACAGATAGAAAATGGTGGTCACGTCCGGGGCGGTGCGTACCGTCACCGCCGGCGTACATCGTCATTGGCTCCTGGGACCCATAGGGTCCAATGTTAACCAATGCAGAACTGCGCCGCGGTCTTCGACCGCCTACCGCGACAGTGTACAACGCCAGCGCAGTTACCTCACATCCATTGTCCCACTTTACAGGTCAGCCAGCCGCCATTTCAGGGGCCCACATGGCTTAATTTTAACTATGTCACACATACCTAGGCCTTGACTCAACACTCATACAGGCAATATTCGGGTTATAAATGGTTTTCTGAGTAAGCTGTCCGCCATCCCACAGGAATCCCCCCTCAAGTGCAGGTGCTGTCAGTACTTCATTTCCTTGCAAGTCGGTCTTTTCAAACTACAGTGGCCATAGCATCAGGGATGTCCCAGCCTATGCTTTCCAACGTGTTGTCTGCCCTGCTGAAACACATGCGGAGCTACATCGTTTTCCCTCAGGTGGAGAATTTGCCTACAGTGAAGGGTGATTTCTATGCCCTGGGACATATCCCCAACATCATAGGTGCCATTGATGGGACCCATGTGGCCTTGGTACCCCCACGCAGGAGTGAACAGGTGTACAGAAACCGGAAGAGTTAACATTCGATGAATGTGCAGATGGTGTGTTTGGCCGACCAGTACATCTCCCATGTGAATGCCAAATTCCCTGGCTCAGTGCATGACGCTTACATCCTGCGGAATAGCAGCACCCCTTATGTGATGGGTCAACTCCAGAGGCACCGTGTGTGGCTATTAGGTGAGCACCTGGAAGCAAGTCAGTGGGAATAGTTGTCTGGGGATATCCCTACAGGTTAGTGTGTGTCTAACAGTTGTCCCTCGCCATTTTCAGGTGACTCTGGTTACCCCAACCTGTCATGGCTACTGACCCCAGTGAGGAATCCCAGGACAAGGGCAGAGGAACACTACAATGAGGCCCATGGGCGAACTAGGAGGATTATAGAGCAGACCTTCGGCCTCCTGAAGGCCAGGTTCCGGTGCCTCCATATGACAGGTGGTTCCCTATTCTACTCACCAAAGAAGGTGTGCCAGATCATCGTGGCCTGCTGTATGCTTCACAACTTAGCTTTGCGACGACAGGTGCCTTTTGTGCAGGAGGATGGTCCAGATGGAGGTGTTGTGGCAGCAGTGGAACCTGTGGACAGTGAATACGAGGAAGCAGAAGAGGACATCGACAACAGGAACTCTGTGATCCTGCAATATTTCCAGTGAGACACAGGTAAGAAGACAAACCTACCTACTACATGTACTTTAACATTACTACCTCTCTACTGTCTGGCCTTTTCACCCAGTGTATGGTCACTGAGTTGTCACTTTCCCTTACGATTTCACAGATGTGGGTCCCACTGTGTGACATCCTCTTCGTTTCCTCATGGACTAGAGCTGTGTGACATAGGTATGTTGACATTACATTTGAAAGAGCATTTTGTCACTGTAATTGCTAATACACTATTTCGAAATCACAGACTGACTCCAGATTGTTTTGTGCTTCAAGGGTGTTTATTTAAGTGCTCAATAGTGGAGAGGGTTGTAAAATGGTGAGGGGTGATGGTGGAGGAATGTCCATGGCAGAGTTCAGACTATTAGTCTCACAGGTGCATTGTCCAAAGGGGCATAGGAAGTGGAGCTGGGGCAGTTTAAGGATGGACAGGGTGACAAGGTGGGACAAAAGGATGACATTCAGGGCAGTCTCATTTCTTTGCGGGGGTCTTGGCATCGTTCTCTGTCTTTCTCCTGGATCTCAGGGACCGTTTGCGGGGTGGTTCTCCATCTGCAGGGGGTGGGGTGCTGGTGTGGTGGTCCTGTGGCGGTGCCTCCTGTCCACTAGCGCCGGCAGAGGTGGTGGGCAGTTCATCGTCCAGGCTAGTGTCAGGGGCCCCTTGTTGTGCCACAGTGTCCCTCCTGGTGTTGAGGACTTCCTTCAGCACCCCTACGATGGTGCCCAGGGTGGAATTGATGGATCTGAGTTTCTCCCTGAAGCCCAAATACAGTTCCTCCTGCAGCCGCTGGGTCTCCTGAAACTTGGCCAGTACCGTTTCCATTGTCTCCTGGGAATGATGGTACGCTCCCGTGATGTAGGAGAGGCCCTCGTGGAGTGTGGGTTCCCTGGGCCTGTCCTCCTCCTGTCGCACAGCAGCCCTCCCAGTTCCACTGTTTCCCTGGGCCTCTGTCCCATGAACGGTGTGCCCACTGCCACTGCCCCCAGGTCCCTGTTGTTGTTGGGGTGGTGGGTTAGCCTGGGTTCCCTGTAGTGGTGGACACACTGCTGATTGACGTGTCCTGGGGACAGAGGTATGGGCCCGCTGGGTGGGTGCTGCGTTGGTGTTTCCAGAGGGGGCAAGCTCTGTGGTGGCCTGTGCCAGTGTGAGGAGAACCGACTGTCCCGAGGTCCCAGATGGGCCAGGCTGGTCGTCTAGATCCAGTTGGACAGAGCTGCTGTCATCAGTGTGTGCCTCTTCTGTTGGTGGTGTGGACATGTCTGGTCCCTCCTGTGCTGTGATGTTGGGTAGGGGTCCTGCAGTCCTGCGAGGGTGTAAAAGCATGATTATTGCATCTTTATGTGCCATGGTGTGTAATGGGTGGGTGACCGTGTACCCCAGTGCTTGCATTCCTGTGTGGGACCTTGTGTGATGATGGTTTAGGGGGGGGTGTATGGGTATGTGCAGTGGCCATACATTGGTGATGTGTGTCCATGCTTTGATGTTTCATGCAGGGCTTGGTGTTGGGATGTGTGGTTTGTGATATTGGGACATTTGTGAGGAGTAGGAGTGATGGGGTGGGGGCATGTGATGGCATGCAGGTAGGGTGAGGGATATAGTAGTTAAGGTTTAACTTACCAGAGTCCATTCCTCCAGTAACTCCTTCGAGGCCCTCAGGATGCAGAATCGCCAAGACTTGCTCCTCCCATGTTGTTAGTTGTGGGGGAGGAGGCGGGGGTCTGCCGCCAGTCCTCTGTACCGCAAGGTGGTGTCTGGATACCATGGAACGCACCTTCCCCCGTAGGTCGTTCCATCTCTTCCTGATGTCATCCCTATTCCTTGGGTGCTGTCCCACTGCGTTGACCCTGTCCACTATTCTGCACCATAGCTCCATCTTCCTCATTATGGAGGTGTGCTGCACCTGTGATCTGAATAGCTGTGGCTCTACCCGGATGATTTCCTCCACCATGACCCTGAGCTCCTCCTCAGAGAACCTGGGTTGTCTCTGCCGTGCCATGGGGTGGTGTGGGAGATGTGTGGGGTGGTGTGTGTTGTGATATGTGGGGTGATATTTAGTGGTGTGTTGTGCGGGGTGCATGGATGTTATGTGGGTGATGATGTTGTGTGCCTGTGGATGCTTGTTTGTAGATTGTAGTTTCTCTCTCTGTCCTTCTTTCGGGATTTTGGTCGTAAGGGTTTGTGGGTGATGTGGGTGTGTGTTTTATATTGTATTGGGTGTG
The DNA here is from genome assembly GCF_031143425.1 of Pleurodeles waltl. Taxonomy (NCBI): domain Eukaryota; kingdom Metazoa; phylum Chordata; class Amphibia; order Caudata; family Salamandridae; genus Pleurodeles; species Pleurodeles waltl. Next base: position 1,044,514,411 of record NC_090446.1, on the reverse strand, counting down.
TAGGAGTGGTGTGTGTATGTGTATCAGGTGTGTGTATTTCGAATTGTCCAATGTGGATGTGTTTTGTATATGTGTGTGTATTTTCAGTGCGGCGGTGTGTACCGCCAATGGAATACTGCGGTTGGAAGACCGCCGCGTGGATTCGTGGGTCGTGATAGTGTGGGTGTATTCCTGTTGACGTGACGGTGGAGGTTTTGTTATCGCCAGTTTATCACTGACCTTTGGTGTGGCGGACTTGTGTGGGTGTCTAAATTTTGGCAGATTCCGTGCTGTGGGTCATAATGGCCGTGGCGAAATTCCGCAGCCGCAGCGGTGTGTTGGCGGTCTTCTGCACGGCGGTAAGCGGCTTTTGCCACCAATGTTGTAATGACCCCCTTAATGTGTTGTAATGAACAGCTGAAAATGTATCCAGAGGGATTGCCTCCAACATCACACCATAAAGGCTTATGGAGCAAACTAAAAAAAAAAAAAACTATAAAGAAAACGGTGTGTTGTTCTGCTTATCTACCGAAACTATACTGAGGTAAATGGACTACGAACAGTTCCCACCGAGCAAGGAGCACAACCTAACGATAAAGCATGACACTATGTTTGATGAGGGCATCATTTATGGGAGTCACTGTTCCTCACCAATTGAAGTGGTATGCTTTATTATTATGTAGTGCTCCTTGACGGGTGGGCACTGTAATACTCAGCTGGCCCTTCTGGGGGGGGTGCTCTTTGCGAGCGATTTTATAATCTTAATTCGCATTATTTGCTAGACAAAGAGATGGTGCCCTTCTCTGAACCCTTAAGAGTATGTGGTAAATTAGGAATGTGCTAGGAGCTAAAATTGGCTATGGGCTGTCTGATGCAGAATTTACCACCCGTTGTTGCCCATGCCCAGATTAAAATAACGTGAACCAATTGGGGCAATAATTGTAACGCCGCGCTCTGACACGGCGTCTCTTTCTGTCCTCGCGGGTGGAACGCGCTACCTATATTCGGAGCGCCGTTCCCCGCGTTTTTTGCCTCTGCTTTCTGGGAAGCATATATTTCGCTTCCGGTCGCGCTACACTTACTTGTAGCCTCTTTTCTTCTTTTTGTTGTTGGTGGTAGGTTTTTGTTGGTCCTTTTGCCTGTCTCTATCCATGTTGTGTCCAACTTGTCTTCTTCATGTTTTTGTCCCAGCATGCTCTGTTTTTCTTTTATCCTACTTCCTTTTTCCTATACTGGTCTATGGGCTTTTCCCAATCCAAGATGGTGTTACTTTCCTTTCCTGTGATGTCACTTCCCTTTTCTCAGTATATAAGTCAGTCAGTCTTGTTCCTCCTTTTGTTGCAAACACTTCCTTCTGGTTGTGCTGTTCGCTACTGTTCTTTGTTCCTGCTTTTTTGCCTTGGAAGATTTTTGCCTGTTCTTTGTTCCTGCTTTTGCTTTGGGAGATTTTTGCCTGTTCTTTGTTCCTGCTTTTGCCTTGGGATATTTTTACCTGTTCCTTTTTTCCTGCCTTTTACCCTGGATATTGCCTATTTTTGTTTCCTGTTGTCAAGTCCTGTTTTTTCTTGTTTTCCTTCAGGATTTCCTGTTAGAGGTGTTTTCTCCAGTGTTGGGGTTTTTTCCCTCTGGGACTCCTTCTGGAGGGTACGGTCTGCTTTGGCGTAGCCTGTCAAGCGGCATAGTGGCTACTAGAAGGGGTCGCCCTTATCTGGGAGTATCCAGGACCTGTAGAAGACTTGGTGTATTCGCCAATCCGAAATCCAGAGGTGAGAAGTCCAGCGCAGTACGTGACAGATTGCAACGCCAAAAGATTCTGCGTTGCGAAAGCGCCATGGAAGATCCACAGGGAGAGGCGTCAGAAAATGCTCAAGCCATGTTACAGACTGTCCAACAACAAGCCCAAGAGTTACAACAGTTACGGGCAGAGAACACTGCGCTACAACAGGTCTTGTCTTCCCGATCAATGGACATACCACCTGTATCTGCTACTATTCCTCGATATTCCGGAGATCCTTTAAAGATGAAGGAATTTTTGGACGCTCTGACGGTTTTCTTTGCCTTTCGTCCACTCCAGTTTTCTTCGGATAAGGCTAAGGTGGGCTGTCTGATCAGCGCCTTGTCTGGTCCAGCGCTTGCTTGGGCGACTCCTCTGGTTTTTGCAGATGATCCAGTCCTGGCTAACTATTCCGCTTTCTGACTGTTTTCAAACAAATGTTTGAGAGACCTGGGGTAGAAGCAGCAGCTGAAGAAGCCTTATGTGACATTCAGCAGGGTAATCAGGATGTACTGCAGTATATAACCCGCTTCAAACAGCTGGCAGCTGAAACCTCCTGGGTAGAACGCACCTTCGTAACCCTTTTCCGACGAGGCCTGCGTGAAGAAATTAAAGATGAGCTTGTACACTCTTCTCCAGCTTGTTCTTTGAAAGAATTAATGGATCAATCTATGAACATCGAGTATAGACTTCGAGAGCGCAAGATGGAAAGACGTAGAACTAGAGCTCCATACCAGTCCGGTACCTTCCGTGCTAGCAGTCGGCGAACGGAAGATAGTCCATCTGAAGCCTCTCCACCTCCCCATGAAGAGCCCATGCAGAAAGATCTGGTTTGTGGGCCATTGGCGGAGTCAGAAAGGGAGGAACGACGACGAAGGAGACTTTGCCTATACTGTGGTAAGGCTGGCCACCTGATCCGTAGTTGTCCGGTACGTCCCTCAAGGCCTGCGGGAAACGCCAGCTCCCGTCCCCTGTAAGGAGGAAGGAGACGGGAGGAACTGAAGTACCATCAATATGTTCCTCCAAAGAAAGCATGTCCACCCTGTTTATCCTCTCTGTCAAGTTACAAAGTTCACAAGATCAAGAAGAACATCTTCTGGCTCTCCTTGATTGTGGAGCCAGTGGACTCTATCTGGATGAGACCTGGGCTACGAGTAAAGGAATTCCCTGCATTCCTAAAGAAACTCCTGAGCAGGTTCACACGGTGGATGGCTCTCCGTTAACCTCAGGACCTGTGGTGGCCTCAACTCCTACTCTTTGTTTGACATTTGGGGGGCATCAAGAACACGTTGCCTTTGATCTCATAGCCTCACCAAATCACATCATGATTTTGGGAATTCCCTGGTTAGCCCGTCACAACCCCTATATCACTTGGGAAACACGAACTATATCCCTAACATCTTCATTTTGTCAGCAGAATTGTTATTCCACTACTTCTTATTGGACTCCAAAAAGGTCCTGTCCGTCAACTAAGGATAACACTAACTCTATCAATAATATCCAGGGGGTTCCAGATTGTTATCAGGAATATATCAGGATTTTTCAGAAACCTAGTAATCCTATTTTGCCACCTCATCGCAGTTATGACTGTGCTATTCCTTTAATTCCTGATGAAGTCGTCCCCTTCGGTCGAATGTATTCTCTGACAGACCAAGAAAAGAAGGTGCTAAGGGAATATTTAGACGACAACTTACACAACGGTTTGATTGCTCCTTCCACATCCCCCACTGGGGCTCCTCTCTTCTTCGTCCCAAAGAAGACTAAGGATCTGCGTCCTTGTGTGGACTTTTGTGAACTCAACAGAATAACGATTAAGGATCGATATCCACTGCCTTTAATCAGAGATATATTGGATGCCATTCAAGGAGCCAAGATATTTACTAAATTAGACTTACGGGGTGCCTATCATCTCCTTCGGATCAAGGAAGGAGATGAATGGAAGACTGCTTTCCGTACCCCTTTTGGGCACTATGAGTATCGTGTTATGCCCTTTGGACTGACCAACACCCCTTCTGTTTTTCAACGATTTATGGATTCAGTTTTCTCTGATATAATCAACCAATATGTAGTCATTTATTTGGATGATATCTTGATATATTCCCGTGATCCTGAGCACCATGTAGATCATGTCCTGCAAGTCCTGGAAAGACTCAAGAAGAACCAATTGTTTTGTAAACCTGAGAAGTGTGAGTTCCATAAATCTGAAGTAAGGTATCTCGGGTTTTGTATTAATCAACACGGAATATCCATGGATCCTGACAAGGTCAGTGCCATATTAGATTGGCCTTCTCCAGCGTCCATTAAAGAAACGCAATGTTTTCTTGGTTTATCAAACTTTTATCGTCAGTTTATTCAGAACTTTGCCCACCTACAAAGTTTCATAACACAAACAATTAAGAAAGAGAACCTGAAGAAAGGTTTCATTTGGACCAAGGAGGCTGAACGCGCGTTTCAAGAATTAAAGACAGTCTTTACCCAAGCACCCGTGTTGCGTCATCCTGACAATACCAAGAAATTTATCGTCGTGACTGATGCCTCAGACAGAGCTATTGGAGCAGTTCTGCTGCAGAAGCAAGACAATGATGGATTGGAACATCCTATCTTTTATCTGTCTCATATTCTATCAGAGGCTGAACGAAAATATTCTGTACAGGAACGTGAACTACTCGCTCTCAAAGTAGCTTGTCAGGAATGGAGGCATTTCCTGATGGGTTCCAGAGAGCCTTTTGAAGCTAGGACTGATCACCGTAATCTCCAGTGTCTTCGGAGCTTTCAGTGTCGCAACAGTCGTCAGGCTCGATGGGCTTTCTTCTTTAGCCAGTACGATTTCGTGATCACGTACATCCCTGGTTCCCGGAATTTAGTGGCAGATGCCTTATCCCGCAGATATCCTGACATAGCCCAGAGCTCCTCTCCACATCTTATTGAGGCTAGCAGGATCATCGGAGCTACTCAATCTTTTCAAGAACGCATTCAATCCGAGTACCAGTTTCTGTCTGCTTCAGAATGGGATAAAGTGACTCCTTTTTTGCAGAAGAAGGACAACTGCTTCTATCATCAACATGCTCTTTTCCTACCTACCAAGAAAGTGCAGACAGAAGCCCTGCAAATGTGCCATGATTCTCCTATAGCCGGTCATCGAGGTATCAGGAAGACCCAGGAGCTGCTGCAGCAATCTTTTTGGTGGCCGTCGCTAAAGACAGACAGTGAAACCTATGTGTCAGCATGCCCAGTCTGTGCCCAGACTAAGACACCCTGAACTAAGGTGGCAGGTTTATTAAGACCTTTATCGGTTCCTTCCGCTCCTTGGTGTACTCTATCCACGGATTTCATATGCTCTCTACCGACCTCCTCTGGTCACCAAGTAATCATGGTGACCGTAGATTCATTCACCAAGATGGCCCATTTTTCAGCCTTGAAGAAACTACCAACGGCCCCAGAAATGAGTCGCATTTTTCTACGGGATATTTTTCGCCTCCATGGTCTTCCTCAAGAGGTCATTTCGGACAGAGAGCCTCAATATGTATCACGTTTCTGGAGAGCCTTTTGTGCCTTCTTTAACATTGAGATTTCTTTATCCTCGGGGTTCCATCCACAAACGAATGGGCAAACTGAACGAGTGAATCAAGAACTTCAGCAGTATCTGAGATGTTACTGTAATGCCACACAAAGCAATTGGTTGGAATATCTTGCTCTTGCCGAGTTCTCCTATAACAACACAATATATAGTGCAACCAAGACCACACCCTTTTATTGTACTTATGGATTTCATCCGAGGACTTTCACTACTGTTTCTCGAACATCCTCTTCTGTGCCTGTAGTCACTTCTTTTTCACTACAGATCTGTAGAATCCAGGGCCTACTTCACACAACTCTCCTAGCTTCGAAACAAGCTATGAAGCGAAAGGCGGATCGTTATCGGCAAGCCGCACCTTTGTATCAAGTGGGCCACAAGGTATGGCTTTCTTCCAGATTTCTACCATCCCGGTTTTCCACCAATAAGTTCAAACCACATTTTTTATGGACCCTTTCGAATTTCGCACATCCTGAATCCTGTAGTTGTGCGTCCCCGCTTACCTCATACCTGGAGGGTTCATCCTGTTTTCCATGTGTCCCAGTTAAAACCCTTTGTTCCTGATCCTTACCATCGTCAGTTTCAACATCCACCTCCTCTTTCTATCAACGGACAGCCTGAGTATGAAGTCCAGGAGATCTTTGATTCCAGAATTTTTCGACGCAAGCTACAGTTTTTGGTCCATTGGAAAGGATACCCCCTCAGTGACTGTTCTTGGGATGATGCTTCCTCTGTCCATGCTCCCTGTTTGGTTCGCCTGTTTTTTGACAATCATCCTGACAAACCTGGTGCCTCGGGGAGGGGACCTACTGTAACGCCGCGCTCTGACGCGGAGTCTCTTTCTGTCCTCGCGGGTGGAACGCGCTACCGATATTCGGAGCGCCGTTCCACGTGTTTTTTGCCTCTGCTTTCTGGGAAGCATATATTTCGCTTCCGGTCGCGCTACACTTACTTGTAGCCTTTTTTCTTCTTTTGTTGTTGGTGGTGGGTTTTTGTTGGTCCTTTTGCCTGTCTCTATCCATGTTGTGTCCATCTTGTCTTCTTCGCGTTTTTGTCCCAGCATGCTCTGTTTTTCTTTTATACTACTTCCTTTTTCCTATACTGGTCTATGGGCTTTTCCCAATCCACGATGGTGTTACTTCCCTTTCCTGTGATGTCACTTCCCTTTTCTCAGTATATAAGTCAATCAGTCTTGTTCCTCCTTGCGTTGCAAACACTTCCTTCTGGTTGTGCTGTTCGCTACTGTTCTTTGTTCCTGCTTTTTTGCCTTGGAAGATTTTTGCCTGTTCTTTGTTCCTGCTTTTGCCTTGGGATATTTTTACCTGTTCCCTTTTTCCTGCCTTTTACCCCTATTTTTGTTTCCTGTTGTCAAGTCCTGTTTTTTCTTGTTTTCCTTCAGGAGTTCCTGTTAGAGGTTTTTTCCCCAGTGTTGGGGTTTTTTCCTTCTGGGACTCCTTCTGGAGGGTACGGTCTGCTTTGGCGTAGCCTGTGAAGCGGCACCGTGGCTACTAGAAGGGGTCGCCCTTATCTGGGAGTATCCAGGACCTGTAGAAGACTTGGTGTATTCGCCAATCCGAAATCCAGAGGTGAGAAGTCCAGCGCAGTACGTGACAATAATGAGTCCTAAGTGCTAGTGTTTCATGTTTCTTGCCTGTTTTTGCCGAAGTGAGTCAGTGCCAATTGTTCAGGACCAATAATTATTTCCCCAATCTACTCAGGGTTGGCTATATTAGAACAGGTGTCTCCAGCCTATTCTGTAGTGAGTTACTTGTGGTCAGTGAAAATCATCCTGAGCTACTGAAGGCTAAGCAACTAGGGTATTGTTACCAGACACCTACACTCCAGGTTCATTGACTTTAAGTCTTACGTCCATAGAGCCAAATACTATGGTTTGAACAAAATACTTTGACTAGTAGCACTATTATATGCCTGCTAATGTGTCAGTGAGAGCTTTGTTTTTGGGAATATTTTAATGTGTGTGTATAAATGGATATATGTGTATTGGTGATTGAGAGCCTGTGTTGCATGTACTTACGACACAGGGCTTGCCTTTTGCCATATGTGGTACAGTTGCATGTAAAACCCAAATATACAATCATTTTTTTAAATGGGAGAAAATTAAATTGCAAGAAATGTTCTGCAAACATGTTCATAATATGGAACATTTTCTGCACTTTAAATGTCTTCCACTTAAAATAATGGGTTAATTTTTTCAATTAGAAATATGGCAGTGTCTGCAGCAACTGGGAGCAAGATGCCTTCTGTATGTAAAGGCAACACTTTGAAATGGGAGAACATTAAACTGAAGAGTTAACCTTGTTGATATGGATTCCATAAAACTCACCATTTACATTTTCTCCAATTTCCAAGTGTCACATTTACAAACAGCAGGTATCTTGCTTCCAGTGGCCTATAGGCACTGTGACGTATTTCTAACAGAAATATACAGCATTTGTTTAAATGGGAAGACTTTGATGTCAAGAAACATGCTTCATAAAACATCCAGATGTAATTAGCTTAATTGAAGGTGGAGAAAAATATTAAGACTGAATGTTTTATAGGAATATTTTTCTTCACTTTAAATTTTTCCCATTTAAAAAATGGCTGTATTTTTTGGTTATAAGTAAGGCACAGTGTCTACTGGCTACTGGGAGCAATAGGCCTGCTGTTTGTAAATGCAACACTTTGAAATGGGAGCAAATTAAAATGAAGAGAGAACTTAATCATTAAGGTAACTTTTCATTTTATCCCGTTTAAAAGCACTCAGCACCCTCATTTTATTCTCATGCTCCTATATTGAGTTGACAAGGACTTTTAATAGTTAAATAACTCATTACTTCAGTTCTTCACCTCTGTGCCCCAGCCTGGATCATAAATCTGAGCACTGCTCATTATCAGGCCGTGCTATCTACAGACCGATTATATTAAGTTAAATAAATACCGCCTTCCCTTAACTTTAAAAGGAAAATGTGACCCTGAGCTTATTTAAAAATGAACCCAAGTCTTTGAGCTACTCGTAAGCTGCCTGTGAGCTACTAGTAGCTCACAATCAACTGGGTATGAGACAACTGTATCAGAACATGTTGCCATATACCCTTCAATTCAAATGGACGCTTTTAGTTTAGAAAGAAAGAGTTACTCATGTTGGTCTCTTTCTGCCCATTCAGACTTGGTGGGAGAAAATTGTGATAAACAACTTGTAAATACTTACAGAGACAAACAAGATTGGATTCAGCATATCATAAGTTCTGATGTTGCTTGTGAGAACTCTTAAAACCCAGCATTCAACTGGTGTGATAATTACAAACGAAATTAGTGATGATGAATATTCATGTTTTGGTAAATGGATATGTTCTTACCCATTGACCAGGCTTCTTAAGAGTATCATGAAACCACCTGCCATGCAGTAAAAAGCTTGAAAAAACACAGCTTAGTTATGGTGATGCATGAAATCAATAAAATATTCTGACAGTGGTGCAGTAAGTTATCCTCGTTATCTTATAGAGACTTCTAGCTGAAGATTCCTTACCTTTGAATTACCTGGCTTCGGCTTCGAATCTGGAATTTTTTGCTAAGCAATACCCTGTGCGCACCATTGGGTGTCGTCATTCGGATCTACGTGCATTGTTCGGCTCCGCATGGGGTCATCAGCATTGTTGGAGCTGTCTGTGACGTCACCGTCGCCTATAAAGGAACCACCCCGGCGTGCATACGTTAGTTCTTTTCATTCCGCGCCAGCTAAGTGCAGGTCTGGGATCGAGTTACCCTCTGCTTTTTTTGGCAGGCCTTTTTTTTTACCCTTTTGGCGAAGATTTTTCGTCTGTGTGAGATGTCATCAAGGAAAACAGGGTTCAAGCTGGGTGGCGCCTGCCATCGCTCTATGTTGGTGACGGACCCCCACCAGGTATGTCTCTGGTGCCTCGACAGAGACCACGACTTGAAGTTGTGCTCCGACTGCCTGGCCATGGCCCCGAAAGCTTTGAGAGAGTGGTCTCTGATGCTCATGGCGGCCCGGCAGTCGACGTCAGTAGGCGTGACTCCTAGGAGGTCACGGTCCCACTCGAGGAGGAGGTCGCAGGACCGCTCCGGGAGACCCAAGTCGTCTTCTTCCCAATTGAGGCCCTCCAGGAACTCGGGGAAGATTCACAAAAAGAAGAAAAAAAGTCCAAGGGGACTTTGACTTTGCCAAGCCCGTTGGCCGACGAGATGTCATGGGAACGTCGACGTTCCGAGCACGGTTCAACAAAGCCAATGCCAGGGCCGACTTTGCGTCTCCGGCACTATCTAGGAGCCAGAGCAACCCCTGCTCAAATTAAAGATTTTACAAAGCCACGCGCATTGTATTTGAGTGGACCTCCACCATGCGTGGGCCATCGGACCCTGCGGGGTCAGCAGGGACCCCATTGGGTTCGACACTGGATCCAGACTGACTCCGGTTCAACAGAGTCGGCCTCCTCTGGCACCGGTCCTGACATCGATGCCCTCCCACGGCCGTCGCCCACCGGTGTTGCGAGCCCCATCCTGATTCCAGATGATGCGGAGTCTGAACGATGTCGTACGATGCCGATTCCGACTTCAATGGCGCCAACACTTCCTGGATCAGTGCCTGAGGCTTATTTGGAACAGCCAGGCATAGGTGAGGAATGGGAGGGGTCTGAGGACTCTTTGGAGTATGGATTGGAGCAGGAGCAGGACTGGAATGAGGATCAAGGGGAAGCCAGTGGACTGGATACTTCTCCAGATACTGGCATACTCTCACCTCCTGTGGCTACAGAGGAGGGAGCTTCATATGTCATGGTGGTGAGTTGAGCAGCTGTGGTCTTGGACCTAGAGTTGCCTACATCAGAGCTGATGTTACTCTTCAACGAAGCCCTTACTGATGTCCTGCTGAGAGATAAGATAAGATAAGATAATTGGCCACTGCCATCGACCAGCTCCTACAGACCCTAGTTTCCTCACCCAACACCCCACCCCATCCAAGCCTCCACTTCCAGTAGTTTCTTCCCTTCCGCTCCCCCGGATAGGGAATCCAAGAGGCTGGACTAACTTGGTAAGATGTTTTCTTCTTCCAGCCTGGCATTGAGGTCCGTAAACACCTCATGCCTATTGGGCCGTTTTTCCCATACTTTATGGCAGAGGTCTCCAAACTTTTTAATGCCGCACCCCCCCAGTTGAAAAATAAAAATCATTGGGCCCCCCTCACAATTTTTCACAATTACTTTATAAACATGGCAATATTTAAATATGTCTAAAACTATTTAAACATTGCAGTTAAGTATTGTTACCTTTTTAAAACTGCAATAACATGCTTCAGCTTAAAACAAAGGCCTGTTATCTGTATATTATTTATTTTGGCCAGAGTCTGGGCCCCCCCCTGGGATTACTTGGGGCCCCCCAAGAGGGGCCCGCCCCCCAGTTTGAAGACCTCTGCTTTATGGGATACCATGGCACAGGTGCTGCCACAGGACCCAGAGGGCGTACGGGACACTCTCACTCAAACTTTCAAGGATGGGAGAGATGCAGCCAAGTTTACGATTCGGTGTGGTTTGGACACAACTGACTCGCTGGGCAGGGCAATTTCATCAACGGTGTGCCTTCATCACCATACCTGGATTTATACAACTCGCTTTTCGGGGGCTGTCCAGGCAAACCTGAGGGACATGCCTTTTTGGAGAAAAGGCAGACTCAGCGCTTGAGCAGTTCAAGGACCCTCGAGCTACGGCCAGATACTTGGGCCTCTCGGCACTTGCTCGCCAGCAGTCTGCCTTTCACCCCTTTCGCGGCTTCGGAAGGAGAGGGGCACCATGCTACCCATTCATCAGAGCTGTTCCGGACACAGTGCAGTTTCGGGTTTATCCTCCCGAGCAGCGAGTACGGGATTTTCAGGTTATGATACGGATGTTTCGGCCTCTATCCTGGATTTCAGTGAGACAGACTCTGAGGCTGTTGGGACTCATGGCTTCCTGTTTGCTGTTAGTCAAACATGCCAGATGGCATAGGAGAGCTCTGCAGTGGGACCTGAAGTTCCAGTGGGAGCAGCATCAGGGAAATCTTACCGACACAGTTCAGATCTCAGACGGGCACTGCAAAAGACCTGCAGTGGTGGTTAGTGACTGCGATTGGGTCAGAGGCAGTCCTCTCTCTTCCCTAGCCAGATCTCTCAATAGTGACAGATGTGTCACTTCTTGGATGGGACGGCCATCTGGGAGAGGTGGAGATTGGAGGCCTCTGGTATCCGGTGGAATCCGGACTACATATTAACTTGCTGGAGCTTTGGGCGATCCGACTGGTATTGAAAGTATTTCTACCTGTTGTGAAAGGTAAGATAGTGCAGGAGTTCACGGACAACACCACTGCAATGTGGTAGTGCAACAAGCAGGGCATTGTGGAGTCGAGGACCCTTTGTCAAGAGGCTCTGCGTCTCTGGACATGGCTGGAACAGCAGGGCATAACCCTGGTGGCTCAACACCTGGCAGAGTCTCTGAACGCCAGGGCAGACAAACTCAGCCGTCGATGCCTAGCAGATCACGAATGGTATCTCCATCCGGAGATGGCGCAAGGACTCTTTCAGCAATGGGGAGAGCCATGGTTAGATCTGTTCGCCTCAACAGAGAATGTGCAATGTAAGCAGTATTGCGCGTTGGAGTTTCCAAGGTGGCAATTGCTCGGTGACCCTTTTCGTTGAGAGTGGAGTTCAGGCCTCTTGTACGTTTTCCCGCCCATACCACTTCTGCCCAGAGTTCTCAAGAAGGTCAAGAACGACTGGGACCAAGTCATTCTAGTGGCTCCAGATTGAGCACGGAGATTCTGGTATCCCGAGCTTCTCAAAATCCTCTGATCAGGCTGCCTCTTCTGTCACAACAGCAGGGGGAGGGTTCTACACCCGAACCTCGAAACTCTCCGCCTTCATGTGTGAAGATTGAGCAACAGCAGTTTATGGATTTTGACCTTCCACCCAAAGTCTGTAAAGTTATTTTGGCAGCCAGGGGTCCCTCCACTGAAACATAATACGCCTGCCATTAGAAACACTTTGTATATTATTGTACAGAAAGGTCTATTGATCCTCTTTCTGCTTCCCTTTCTGATATCCTTCTCTTTATACTTTCCCTTGCCCAGCAGGGTTCTGCCTTGGGTACTCTCAAGTAGTGCTAAATTTGTAATTAAAAACATGCTGTTGCCCAAAGCACTCCTCGTAAACATGCTGCTCCTGCAATTAAATGTGCGAACACGGAATGCTGAGGGAGTGTAATCCTGAAGCCATATCCGGCCTCTTCAATCCATTTACAGACACTCTCTACCACTTTGGCTCACTCTTGCAGCTTTCTGCTTTCTCCCATTGTGACGCTTTTTCGTTTTTCTCTTCCTCCGTCTTTCCCATATGTGTCTTTTGCTCGCAGTAAATGCTTGAGGCAGAAAAATAAGTGCTGGTGCTACGCACCGGAAACAACAAGCACAAATTAAGTACTGCTCTCAAGGGCTATTTTTCTGCCTTATCGGTATTCCTTTGGCTGCCTGATCAGCCTTCACTTTTCAAATCCCCCATTGTACATAGATTCCTCAAAGGGCTTGTACATATGTTTCACCCTATGCCCTTTGTCATGCCCCAGTGGGACTTAAATCTGGTCCTCACATTTCTGTTTGTTCTCCCTTCAAGCCTTAACACAACTGTCCCCTCCTACTGCTCACCATCAAGACACCTTCTTAGAGGCAATAACATCTGCCAGGAGGGTGAGTGAGATGCGAGCTCTGTCATCAAAGCCACTATAACTCACTATCTATCCAGACAAGGTGGTAGTCGGAACTCATGCCTCTTTCCTCTCCGAGGTGGTGACCCCATTTCATCTGGGTCAGATCATCGCCCTGCCCACCTTCTTTGCTTCACCACATCCCTCTGAAGAAGAGGAACGACTCCACCGACTGGACCCAAAAAGAGCGTTGTAGTTCTTCTTTGACCGCACAAAAGAGTTCTGGGTGAATGACCAACTTTTTGTGGGGTACATTGCAGCAAAGAAGGGGCAGGCAGTGCAGAAGTGAACCATTTCGCGCTGGGTTGTTCTCTGCTTCAAGATCTGCTACGCATTGGCCACGAAGCAGCCTCCTGAGGGCCTAAGGGCTCATTCTACCAGGGGAAAAGCTGCTACCACTGCGCTAGCTCGGGCATTCCAGTCCTGGAGATTTGTCACGTGCCAACATGGGCATTTTTATACACTTTTGCAAAGCATTATGGACCTTTTAGTGTATTAGAGGTATCCACAGCCTGCCGTCAGGAGGTTATGGCTTGGGTATCTATTAAAAGGTAAGGAATCTGCAGCTAGAAGTCTCTATCAGATGAACAAGTTACTTACCTTCGGTAACACATTATCTGGTAGAGACTCTATCTAGCTGCAGATTCCTTACACCCACCCAGGCCTCCCCCCTCTGCGGACATGTCTAGTAAGGTTAGGGTTTATCCCTTTCAGGGCCGTAGTTTTGAACAGACAAACTGTTGGTTCTATCCATGACTGCACCTCTAGCGTGGAAGTTTGTGGGTAAAGAACTGACATATGTGCGCCGGGTGGTGCCTTTATAGGCAACTGTGATGTCACAGACAGCTCCAACGATGCTGATGATGCCACGCAGAGCCTAACGACACGGATTCGAACGACGTCACCCAACGGCGTTTGCAGGGTATTGCTCAGAAAAAAATTCCAGATTCGAAGCTTACGCCAGAGAATTCAAAGGTAATGAATCTGCAGCTAGATAGAGTCTCTACCAGATAATTACCAAAGGTAAGTAACTTGTTCTTTTAGCCCGAAGCACTTACTTCTGTCCTGCAGCACCCTCGCCATTGGTCTACCCTCCTCCATGGTCTCCGAAATGTGGAGAACAAGGTTGTGGTGCAGTTTAAGTTGTTTGCTAATGCCAATCTGACCATTTTATGCAAAATACGTAATGTAAGGAAGTGATTTGTCACTTTTGTTGGGCTCCATCTTGAATGGTAGTGATTGACCAATGTGAAGTGGCATGAGGCCAAATCATGTCACATTTAGTAAGCACCATTTTGAAAAAGATATTATTCTTTAGTGTTCATATAGAATTATATTATTTTGTTTGTTTATGTAGTAGTTATTCCATGATTTGTGCCAGTATTTAGTATATCCTTTGGTTAATAGTCCTACACACTACAATATATGTGTGTGCATTTTCTGCCCCTACAATTAACATAATCCCTATTGTTTAAGTATCAGGGAGTAAAATAAGGCTACGGGACATTGTTAGGTTGGATCCTTGTATGACATTGCGTGGGGTGGAATTAATTGTAAAGGTAATGTGCTCTTAATTTTTCCTGTATCACGAACTGAAAAAAAGAAATTTAAGTCTATATTTTAATGCTGTCATAATGGTTGACCTTCATATGTACTGTATGAGTAATTATTCCCTCAGGAACAATCCGTAGCCTAATAGTAAACAGGGTTTTCAAGGGGATGGTTAATTGGAGGTGCTGTACATTAATTTTTTTGATAGGAGAGTCTATGCTATCTCATTATTTAAACACTTAAGCAATTACTGAGTTTGAAGACCGAACGTTGTTCTTTATTCAGTAGTCTTTCTTGCAAATTTGCCTGTTTTGTAGTTTTTCAGAATTAACCATTTCATATCATTGGGAGTGTGATTTGTTTCAAGGTAGTGTTTTGTTAGCTTTGTCACTGCTCATTGGCCTCAAATCGTTCTCCTGTGCTCATTGATTCTGGTTTTCACAGGTCTTGTAGTTATGCTTATATATTTAAAGTTATAGATTACATTTTTGGATTAGGTTTGCACAATTGCTAGTGTTGCAATTATTATGGCAGTGTAAATTTGTGGGATAGACAGAGCTCAATCTCTTTTGTTGGTTCAGTAAGGTGACAGATGTTGCAGACACCGCATGGTGTTGATTGTGAGAACCTGCTCCACTCTCCACCTGATGGACAGCAAGAAGGCCTTCATCACCAAGCAAAAGGCCCGGAATCCCAGTGGGCTGATATGGAGATGGGTTTCCACTAGAGGATGGAGTCCTCTGATCTTCATCTCCTCTAGTGATCTGCCCAGCAGTGGCAAATCTCTCTCACCACCATCTGCTCTGGGGGAGGGGCCTTTTGGTGGTCAGATTACTTTCGAGAAGCCACCACTTCCGATCTTCTGCCGTCTCCTCTGAAACCTGGATGTCATCTGACAGGTGACCTTGGTGCTGGCCCACAGAGGCTTCAGATTCCAATTCAGTGTCAACATATGCCACCTGATGCAGCCCATCACGCAGGATGCAGGAAGCCAGCAGGCCAAGAAGCCTCAGAGCTGCTCTCCCTGAGATCGATCCAGAAGGTTGAAACATCAGACTCAAAGCCCAAAAGTCCTGGAATCATTGCACTGGAAAGAAGGCCCTGAACTACACCATGTCCAAGGAACTACCTATAAAAGGAAGACTCTAAGAAGGGGAAAACCACTTCCATCACTTGACCACCCGAAGGACACTGGTAAAGCCAAAGGTGAGCATGGCAGATTGAAAATGATCTTTGTCTACCTGGAACCACAGATAACATTTGTGGCACTACAGGACAGGTATATGAAAATACATGTTCCACAGGTCCAAGGCTACCATACCAATGACCGGATCTAGGGCAAACAGAACTTGGACCTGCATGATCATTTTGAAATTTGTACTTCTGCATGAGAGTCCGGAACCCTTGCAATGGCCCCTTTGGAAAGTAGAACTTGCATTTTTGCATTAAGATGGATTGGTGCTCCGTTGAGAGCTGGTCTTATGTGGGAGGAAACTGTTGGGTGAGAAACAAACAGAAGGGCATAGCCATGCTGAACATGTATCCCCCTCTGGCACTTGCAACGTCATCACCAGTGGCACGTCTTGGAGCCGAAGTGGAAATCGGCACCGGAGGCAGTGCGGAACTCCAACATAGGATGTTTGCTCTTTGATTTCGACTTTGACTTACCTGATGACTTCAAGAATGACTTTGGGAGCAGGTCCGCACTCTCTACTTACAACAGGACTTATGTGAAGTCCATGACTTACTCCTGTGTGCCGCAGAGTGAAGCTTCTCTTCAGAGTCTGGTTCACCTTGGGGTGCATGAGGACACAACAGTACAAGATTATTACTCAGTTGCTTCAGATATCATTAACTTGGGGTCTTCCAACAGTTGTCCAACTTGCCTAATAATCTTTTCTACTCAGAGTTTCCACAGTTGGGCAGTACATTCCTCAATCAAGGCCTCTAGCTGTTTGCCCTCGGTGTATATTTCTTAAATATTTTATACAAATCTGAACAAATGGTTGCTTACCTCCAGTTTACAATTTAATATACATAATAGAACCTTTCCTTGTAGGAAGTGTGTGATAGCACCTTCCGAGGATAGGCCTCTGTAAAACCTTGTAGGCATATAGGCCCTCATTACAACCCTGGCGGTAAATCCGCTTACCGCCATGCTGACGGCCGCCAACATACCGTGACCACGGCAGAAATCCGCTACGAGTATCATGACCCACACAGAGAAATCCGCCACTATACAGACACCCAGACAAGTCCGCCACACCAAAGGTCAGTGATAAACTGGTGATAGCAAAACCCACACCGTCACGCCAACAGGAATACGCCCACAGTATCATGACCCACGAATCAACGCAGCGGTCTTTCAACCACGGTAATCCATTGGCTGTACACACCGTCGCGCTCAAAATACACGCACACTTAAGAAACACAACCACATTGGACAATTCAAAATACACACACCTGACACACATACACACACCACACACTCACACCACTATAAAACAAACACCCACATTACCCACAACCCCTTACAGCAAACAATTCTGAAGAAGCAGAGAGAGAGAGAAAAGCAAAGACAACACCATCATCCAGAGGCACAGAACACCATCACATATACACCATCCACGCACCTTAAAGCACACACCCCAACCCATCACCCCACTCATCAGATCACACATCACTCACACATCACTCACACCACATCATGGCACCTCAAAGACACCCCAGGTTTTCTGAGGAGGAGCTAAGGGTCATGGTGGAGGAAATCATCCGGGTAGAGCCACAGATATTCGGATTACAGGTGCAGCAGACCTCCATTGCAAGGAAGATGGCGCTATGGCCGAGGGTCAACCTACTGGGGAAGTTACGTTCCGTGGTATCAAGACACCAGGTAACTGTACAGAGGACTGGCGGTGGACCCCCACCTCCTCCCCCACAGCTAACAACATGGGAGGAGCAAGTCTTGGCGATCATGCATCCTGAGGGCCTCGCAGGAGTAGCAAGAGGACTGGACTCTGGTAAGTCAACTCTCTATTACTATCACCTCCCCCCACCTGCATGCCATCACATACTCCCACCCTCACTCCCATCAGTCCACCACCTCCCACACACCCCACCATCACAAACCACCACTCCCACAACCAAGCCCTGCATGCAACAACAATGCATGGACACGCATCACAGACCTGCATGGACACCCATCACCACAGCATGCCCAATAGAGAGACTCACCCAGCCCACAAAATCACCACTCACACAAGTCCCAAGGCGATAGTGCAAGCACATTAATACAGGGAAACACACCCATTGCACAAGCTGGCACACACAGATACAATAACAATGCATTTACATCCCAACAGGACCCCTACCCAACGTCACCGGACAGGAGGTGGCAGCCATATCCAGTCCCCCAACAGAAGAGGCACACAGTGATGACAGCAGCTCTGGACGCCTGGATCAGGATGGCCAGCCTGACCCATCTGGGACCTCTGGACAGTCGGTTACCCTTCCACAGTCACAAACCACCACAGGACCTCCGGCCTCAGGAAACAGTAGCACAGCACCCACCCAGCAGGACCATGCCACTGTCCCCAGGACACGTCAATCACTAGTGTGTCCACCACTACAGGGACCCCAGGCAACCCCACAAACACAGGACGATCAGGGACCTGGGGTCAGTGGCAGTGGGCATACAGTTCAGGGGACAGAGGCACAAGACAACAGGGAAGCTGGGAGGACTGCTGTGCGACAGGGGGAGAACAGGCCCAGGGGACGGACCCTCCACGAGGCACTGACCAACATCATGGGAGCATACCACCATTCCCAGGAGACCATGGGCACTGTACTGGCTACGTTTCAGGAGACCCAGCGGCTGCAGGAGGGACACTACATGGGGATCAGGGAGGACCTCACCAACATATACACCATCCTGGTCACCTTAGCAGGGGTGCTGGCTGACATAGGCAAGACCATGAGGAAGGCAGTGGCCCAACAAAGGGTGCCTGATACTAGCCAAACCAAGGAACAGCCTTCCACCTCCGCCGGCGCTAGTGGACAGGAGGCCCTGCCACAGGACCAACAGGCCACCAACACCCCACCCCCTGCAGAAGGAGAACCACCCCGCAAACGGTCCCTGCGATCCAGGCAGAAGACAGAGAACATTGCCCTCGACCCCTGCAAGGAAATACGACTCCCCTGATTGTCACCCTTCTGTCCCACTGTGTCATCCTGTCCAAATTGAACTGCCATTACTTCCCTTCCTATGCCCCATTGGACAATGCACCTGTGATACCAAGAGACTGGACTCTACTATGGACCTTCTTCACCATCACCCCAGCCCCTTGCACATACCCCTATACTCTTTAGCCCCTAAATAAACACCCTTAAAGCACAAACCAATGTGGAGTCAGTCTTCTCTTTCACAAATGTATAATGACAACATTAGTAACAAATAGCGATGTAAATGTTAATTTACTCATACCAATGTATGACACTTGTTGGGCAGCAGTACATATAGCAGAAGGCAGAATGGGGTACCCAGATCTGAAAAATGGAAATCCAAAGTGAACAGTCAGTGTCCATAGACAGAGAGGTTAAGAGGCTGACTTGTACAATGTCCTACAGTATTCTGAAATGTGAGGAGGAGTTACAGTCTCTTACCTGTATGTCACCAGAAGTACTGCATGATGATGCATATTCTGTTGTCAATATCTTCTTCCTCTGCCTCCTCTTCCTCACTGTCTACAGGCTCCACCGCTGCCACAAGGCCATCACCAGGCTCATCCTCCTGCAGAAAAGGCACCTGGCGTCTCAATGCCAGGTTGTGCAGCATGCAGCATGCCACGATTATCTGGCACACCTTCTTCGGTGAGTAGTATAGGGAGCCACCTGTTAGATGGAGGCACCAGAATCTGGCATCCAGGAGGCCGAACGTCCTCTCAATAATACGCCTAGTTAGCCCATGTGCTTCATTGTAGCAGTCCTCTTGCCTTGTCCTGGCATTCCTCACTGGGCTCAGTAGCCACAAGAGGTTGGGGTAACCAGAGTCACCTGCAAATGTCGAGGGATACCTGTTTGACACACACTAACCCTTAGGGACAACCCCATACCCGGACACCTACTCATACTGTGTGGTGACCTTGGGCTCACCTATTAGCCACACCCGTGCCTCTGGAGTTGGCCCATCACATATGGGATACTGCTATTCCTCAAAATGTAAGCATCATGCACAGAGCCAGGATACTTGGCATTCACATGGGAGATGTACTGGTCCGCCAAACACACCATTTGCACATTCATTGAATGGTAGCTTTTTCTATTTCTGTGCACTTGTTCATTTCTGTGGGGGGAACAAATGCCACATGTGTACCATCAATGGCACCAATGATGTTGGGGATATGTCCCAGGGCATAAAAGTCAGCCTTCACTGTGGGCAAATCCTCAATCTGGGGGAACACAATGTAGCTGCGCATGTGTTTCAGCAGGGCAGACAACACTCTGGTCAACGCGTTAGAAAACATTGGCTGAGACCTCCCTGATGCCATGGCCACTGTTGTTTGAAAGGAGCCACTCGGCAGAAAATGGAGCACTGACAGGACCTGCACTACAGGGGGGATTCCTGTGGGATGGTGGATAGATGACATCAGGTCTGGCCCCAATTGGACACACAGGTCTTGGATTGTGGCACGATCAAGTCTGCAGATAATTATGATGTGTCTGTCTTCCATTGCCGACAGGTCCACCATGGGTTTGTATACCGGAGGATGCCTCCATCTCATCATCTCCGCCAGTGGTTGTAGCCTATGGAGGAGAATGGTGAGCAGAAGGTCATTTACCACATAGGTTGCACAGGTGTGTCTGCAGTAATGTTAGTAAATCCGTGTGCGACGTAGTTGGTCCGTATATGTGCCAAAATGTGCTGTGACGCAGTTAGATGCCATGCCACGTGCCCACCTGAAATGGCAGCTGTCTGACTTGTGAGGAGGGACAAGGGGAAATGAGGTAACTGCGCTGGTGTTGTGCTGCGTCGTGGTAGGCGGTCGAAGACCACCGCGTAACTCAGCATTGGTTATCATTGGGCCCTATGTGTTCCAGGAGCCAATGGCCATGTACGCCGACGGTGACAGTACGCACTGCCGCAGACATGACTGCCATTTTCTATCTCTTCACTCACTTGATACCTGACCTTCAACAGGAGAGGACCTACACTGCAAGTGCTGCTGTGACCTGAGTCTGGAAGCGACAAAGGCTCGAGTGTCTGGGGAAAGGGCTCCTTCCTTCACCACGGAGGAGTTTGACAAACTGGTGGATGAGGTCCTCCCCCAGTACACGCTACTCTACGGTCCTTCAGACAAACAGGTGAATACACTGTAAGCATGATGCGTGGGCAATGCCTTTTTGAAGTGGTGTGGATGT
This sequence comes from Pleurodeles waltl, assembly GCF_031143425.1. Classification (NCBI taxonomy): domain Eukaryota; kingdom Metazoa; phylum Chordata; class Amphibia; order Caudata; family Salamandridae; genus Pleurodeles; species Pleurodeles waltl. The sequence continues at coordinate 1,044,493,371 of NC_090446.1, read as the reverse complement.
AAGTCACATGTTGGGGGGCCTGAGGTCTGCATGTGAGGATAGTCAGTGTATGTGCGTCAGGGCATGGTTGGGAACTGGTGGGCAATGAGTCTGACGGTCCAGACGGGTGAGTAATTTCCTTTCCTCCTGTACCTTTCCTCTAGGTCAGCGCCCACCAGAAGAAGGGTATTTAATATGCCATCACCAAGGAAGTGCAGACCCTGGGGGTCTATCATAGACGGAGCACCCACCCCCGCAAGAGATGGGAGGACCTGCGCTGCTGGAGCAAGAAGACGCGGAGGCCCAGCTGGGGCTGGCCTCCCAACGTGGAAGGGGTGCCCGTCGCACCATGACCCCCCTGATGTTCTGCATCCTGGCGGTGGCCTATCCGGAGCTAGATGGGCGCTTGAAGGCATCACAGCAGCCACAAGGGGGTGAGTACAGTGTCATAAAGCTGACTCTGCGCGGTTTAGGAAGTATCTGGGTGGGGGATGTGGGCTGTGGGTGTGTCAACATCAGGACAGTGCGCGCTCTACGGGCGGCGTAAATGCAAAAACCCAGTCCTTATGCAGAGGCATATTTCATGCATTGTGTTTCTATGCAGTATGTTAACCTTTTGCATTGCAGAGCTTTCACCTTGAAAAGTCATTAATGCTGTTTGTAATTCATTGTTCATTTGCAAGGCTTGTTTGCAGGACTCCAGGGTGTGGTCCTTTTTTCTAAGACTTTCTAGAAGCCTTTCTTGCAGCATGGTTGGGTGTGGCTCGTGGGCGGGGCTTGGCTCTATATAAGGGAGATAGCCCAGCTCCACGTGCTCACTATTCAGAGGTCCTGGTGCAGAGCAGCAGCATTTTCCAGAGCTCCTGTCCCGGAGGCCTATCCAGTCATTTCCAGGCCTGCACTTGCTTATTTGGTGATCTTCAAGAAGGGCGGTAAGGCGGAGGTCGGGTTAGGCCCCTGACTCCGTTTTCCAATGTCACTCGAGTTTTGGGCCTAAACTTGAAATTGCGTGTGCGATTGTTTTCATGGCATTTACTTCTTGGCATTCAGATCTGCAGTGTGCGCGATCAGTTCATGGCATTTGTATTGTGAATTCTGAATCGGCAACAGTGTGCGTGATTCTTTCCAGGCATTTACTTCTTGGCATTCAGATCGGCAGTGCGCGTGATCATTTAATGGCATTTACATTGTGGATTCCGAATCGGCAACAGTGTGCGCGATTCTTTCCTGACATTTACTTCTTGACATTCAGATCGGCAGTGTGCGCAATCAGTTCATGGCATTTGTATCGTGAATTCCGAATCAGCAACAGTGTGCGCGATTCATTCCAGGCATTCATTTCTCGGCATCCAGATCGGCAGTGTGCGCGATCATTTCATGGCATTTGCATTGTGAATTCTGAATCGGCAACAGTGTGCGCGATTCTTTCCAGGCATTTATTTCTTGCCATTCGGATTGGCAGTGTGCACGATCATTTCATGGCCTTTGAATCGTGAATTCCGAATCGGCAGCAGTGTGCGCGATTCATTCCAGACATTCACTTCTTGGCATTCAGATCGGCAGTGTGCGTGATCATTTCATGACATTGGTATCGTGAATTCTGAAACGGCAACAGTATGCACGATCCTTTCCCTGCATTTAACGCTTGAATCATAGATCGGCGTTGGGCGCGATCGTTTCATTTGCATGTAAATCTAGATGTTCGAATCGGCAACAGAATGCGCAATTCTTTCCTGGTGTTAAACTTTTGAAATACAGATCGGCGGAGTGTGCGATCATTTCTAGACAGTGAAACTTAGATGAGCAGTTTTGATTCAAGTGCTTAATATTCCCTGAACATTTGGGTATAGAAACTCTTAATCAGAGAGTGACATAGAATTGTTATTCATGGTATTTGTACAGTTCATTCATGCAGAGAAAAAAACATGTGCTCTTTGATTCTTGCTACAATATAGAGATTGCTCTAAGAAGTATTTTGGAGAGAGTTTATTGTTCAAAATATAATATGCTAATTCTGGAATGTTCATGAGAAAACCTTTCATAACCTTTCTTGATTTCAAGGTACCTAGATTCTTGAGGCCTAGTTATAGTGAAGCCTTAGGCCATTCATGTTTTCAGCATAAGTGTTTATTTGAAACAAAACTTATTGAAAGTCTTTGTGATTAACCTTGCAATTGTGTTGTTTAACTCTTGCTTCCACAGGTCTCCTTCCCTGCTGTTCCCAACCCAAAACCCACTCCCCTACTTGGCCATTCTTTAACTCTGTGCTATATAACTAGTGGAGTTTGGAGCTGCCAAGAGGTGGACATGTTGGGAACATGTGCAAGCCCGAGGATCTGGTCTCCTTGACAGGGTGCCCCTAGGCCAGGGCGAACATGGCATTGTAGGTCCCTTGTTGGGCAGGCTCTGAAGCACTCCAACCCCAATAGTGTTAGTGGGCATCTACTACTGGGCAGGGTCCTGTGGGTTTCAGGTGTGGAGCTAATGGCATTAGGCATTGTATCCCATGGGCTGGTGACTTTCTTAGTAACTGGTAGTGCATGGCCTAGTACATAGGGCTGCTCCCTGTGTGTTGTGTCCGCCAACGGTAGTGGTGTTTCTGGCATTGACCATGTGTGTCCTCTGTCTTTCCCCCCTTCTTGTTTTGTCACCCTGTCTTTGTGTGCATTAGCATCATCTGCTGGAGGAGCAGAGGCACAGGCGATGGAGGGAGCTGCATCCCACATGGCCAAGGAGGGTGAATCCACGGAGGGTGAAGGCACCAGTGGGACAGAGGGCGAGGGAATCTCCACCACGGGGACAGGAGGGGATACCAGTGACAGCGACTCCTCCTCTGATGGAAGCTCCATGGCGGTGGCAGACACCTAAGTGCCCACCCCAACGACAGGTACAGCTGCCACCCCCCCTACCAGCACCACCCTCCCAGCAGCCCCTCAGCGTGTTTCCCGTGCCCGCTCACCCAGGAAGGTGGGCATCTCCTTCGCCCCAGGCACCTCAGGCCCTGCCCCAGTCAGCCCTGCTGCCCTCAGTGAGGAGGCTATTGACCTCCTGAGATCCCTCAATGTTGGGCAGTCAACCATTCTGAATCCCATCAAGTGTGTCGAGAGGCATTTGCAGTAAACAAATTCATACCTGGAGGGCATTCATTCTGGCGTGGCGGCCCAGCAGAGAGGATTTCATGCTCTGGCCTCAGCACTGATGGCAGCCATTGTCCCTGTGTCCAGCCTCCCCCCTCCAACTTCCACTACCCAGACCCAATCCCCTGTACATCAGCCTATCCCAAGCACACCATCAGACCAGCATGCACACACATCAACACACAAAAGTGGCTCAGGAAAACATAAGCACCACACATCCCACAGGCACTCACGCAAGCACCATACCCATGCACACATACCAACATCCACTTCCTCCACTGTGTCCCCCTCCTGCACGTCCCCTACCTCCCTCCCAGTCTCGTCTCTGTAGGAGGCTGGCCTGGCTTGTAGTGGGTACCAGAGGTACTTACACCTTGTGCCAGGTCCAGTTATCCCTTATTAGTGTAGAAGAGGTGTTTCTAGCAGCTTAGGCTGATAGAAGGTAGCTATGGCAAAGCAGCTTAGGCTGAACTAGGAGACATATAAAGCTCCTACTATACCACTGGTGTCATATGCACAATATCATAAGAAAACACAATACACAGATATACGAAAAATAAAGGTACTTTATTTTTATGACAATATGCCAAAAGTATCTCAGTGAGTACCCTCAGTATGAGGATGAGAAATATACACAAGATATATGTACACAAACCAAAATTATGCAGGTTATAGCAAGAAAAGTAATGCAAGCAGTGTAAAGTTACAATACATTGCAATAGGAGCACATAGGTATAGGGGCAACACAAACCATATACTCCAAAAGTGGAATGCGAACCACGAATGGACCCCAAACCTATGTGAGCTTGTAGAGGGTCGCTGGGACTGTAAGAAAACGGTGAGGGTTAGAAAAATAGCCCACCCCAAGACCCTGAAAGGTAGGTGTAAAGGGCACCTACAACCCCCAGAGAGCACAGAAGTCGTGATAGGGGGATTCTGCAAGGAGAACAAACACCAGCAATGCAACAACAGTGGATTTCCGGACCTGAGTACCTGTAAGACAAGGGGACCAAGTCCAAGAGTCGCGACAGTGTCGAGAGTGGGCAGGAGCCCAAGAAATGCCAGCTGAGGGTGCAAGGAAGCTGCCACCGGGTAGAAAGACCGCAAACAAGTCTTGCTAGCTGCAAGGGTCACAGTTAGGGTTTTTGGATGCTGCTGTGGCCCAGGAGGGACCAGGATGTTGCCACTTGGATGAGGAGACAGAGGGGGCGCCCAGCAACGTAAGGAGCCCTCACAGAAGCAGGCAGCACTTGCAGAAGTACCTGAACAGGCACTTAGAAGAAAAGTGAACCGGAGTCCACCCGAAGTCACAAAAGGGAGTCCCACGACGCCGGAGGACAACTCAGAAGGTTGTGCACTGCAGGTTAGAGTGTCTGGGACCCAGGCTTGGCTATGCATGAAGGAAATCCTGGAAGAGTGCACAGGAGCCAGAGCAGCTGCAAATCACGCGGTACCCAGCAATGCTGTCTAGCGTGGGGAGGCAAGGACTTACCTCCACCAAACTTGGACTGAAGAGTCACTGGACTGTGGGAGTCACTTGGACAGAGTTGCTGAGTTCCAGGGACCACGCTTGTCGTGCTGAGAGGGGACCCAGAGGACCGGTGATGCAGTCTTTTGTTGCCTGTGGTTGCAGGGGGAAGATTCCGTCGACCCACAGGAGATTTCTTCAGAGCTCCTGGTGCAGAGAGGAGGCAGGCTACCCCCAGAGCATGCACCACCTGGAAACAGTCGAGAAAGCCGGCAGGATGAGACGATACAAGGTTGCTAGTAGTCGTCTTGCTACTTTGTTGCGGTTTTGCAGGCGTCCTGAGCAGTCAGCGGTTGATCCTTTGGCAGAAGGTGACGAGGGAGATGCAGAGGAACTCTGGTGAGCTCTTGCATTCGTTATCTGGTGAGATCCCCAAAGCAGAGACCCTAAATAGCCAGAAATGGAGGTTTGGCTACCTAGGAAGGAGGATTGGCTACCAAGAGAGGTAAGAGCTATCAGAAGGACCCTCTGACGTCACCTGCTGGCACTGGCCACTCAGAGCAGTCCAGTGTGCCACAGACACCTCTTTTTCCAAGATGGCAGAGGTCTGGGACACACTGGAGGAGCTCTGGGCACCTCCCCTGGGAGGTGCAGGTCAGGGGAGTGGTCACTCCCCTTTCCTTTGTCCAGTTTCGCGCCAGAGCAGGGCTGGGGGATCCCTGAACCGGTGTAGACTGGCTTATGCAGAGATGGGCACCATCTGTGCCCATCAAAGCATTTCCAGAGGCTGGGGGAGGCTACTCCTCCCCAGCCTTCACACCTATTTCCAAACGGAGAGGGTGTTACACCCTCTCTCAGAGGAAGTCCTTTGTTCTGCCTTCCTGGGCCAGGGCTGCCTGGACCCAAGGAGGGCAGAAACGTGTCTGAGGGGTTGGCAGCAGCAGCAGCTGCAGTGGAGACCCCGGAAAGGCAGTTTGGCAGTACCCGGGTTCTGTGCTAGAGACCCGGGGGATCATGGAATTGTCCTCCCAATGCCAGAATGGCATTGGGGGGACAATTCCATGATCTAAGACATGTTACATGGCCATGTTCGGAGTTACCATTGTGACGCTGTGCATAGGTAGTGACCTATGTACAGTTCACGCGTGTAATGGTGTCCCCGCACTCACAAAGTCCGGGGAATTTGCCCTGAACGATGTGGGGGCACCTTGGCTAGTGCCAGGGTGCCCTCACACTGAGTAACTTTGCACCCAACCTTCACCAGGTGAAGGTTAGACATATAGGTGACTTATAAGTTATTTAAGTGCAGTGGTAAATGGCTGTGAAATAACGTGGGCGTTATTTCACTCAGGCTGCAGTGGCAGGCCTGTGTAAGAATTGTCAGAGCTCCCTATGGGTGGCAAAAGAAATGCTGCAGCCCATAAGGATCTCCTGGAACCCCAATACCCTGGGTACCTTAGTACCATATACTAGGGAATTATATGGGTGTACCAGTATGCCAATGTAAATTGGTGAAATTGGTCACTAGCCTATTAGTGACAAATTTGGAAAGCAGAGAGAGCATAACCACTGAGGTTCTGGTTAGCAGAGCCTCAGTGAGACAGTTAGTCATCACACAGGGAACACATACAGGGCACATACTTATGAGCACTGGGGCCCTGCCTGGCAGGGTCCCAGTGACACATAGACTAAAACAACATATATACAGTGAAATATGGGGGTAACATGCCAGGCAAGATGGTACTTTCCTACAGTCTCCACTCACACCTGCATGCACTACATCATCAGCCCACTGCCTCCAGCACACCTATCACAACACACTGCTCACATGCAATCACCACCTCCTACCATTCACACTTCCCCTGTGTCCTCTCCCAGTGTGTCAGTGAGCCCTCCTCCCAAAGTACACAAACGCAGGCACACACCCACTCAACAGCCATCCACCTCACAACAGCCTCCAGCCCATGCACCTTCAACCAAACTCAGCAGACGTACACCTCCTACAACCACTACCTCTTCCTCCACTCCCACACCCTCTCCAGCTTCCCATCCCAGTGTGTCTAAAAAACGTTTCCTAGCTAACATTAACCTCTTCCCTACACCTCCCCCCAAGCCTTTCCCCTAGGGCCAGCATGTCTAGATCCCAGCCCAGCAGCTCAGCCACCAAATCTGCATCCACTGTGATCCCTGTAAGTCCAGGAGGCTCGAAGGGGGCACCAGTCAGAGCTTGCCTGTGTGCCACCTACAGATATGAAGGACTACCCTATTCCACCACCTGCAAAGGTGAAAAAGGGCCCTGCTTCCAGCAGGGGAAAGTCACACCACCCACCCAGCAAGGCCTCGTCCAAACACAGAGAGGACAGTGCCAAGGTCCCTGCAGCGACTGCCAAGGTGGGGAAGGGCCACAAGCCAAAGGGCAAGTCAACTCATGGCACAATGCCTCCTGGTGAGGGGCTGGTGACCACCATATCATCAGGGATGGCAGCGACCTGCACCACAAGTCACCACCGCCGCTCGGACCGCCACCTGCACCGCCGCTGCCACAACATCAGGCTTCAGCATCCTCCCCAAGGATCAGCCATCCGAGGCTGCCGGAGACGGTCTGGTGTCTCCCTCCACCACAACAGACACTTGCACCACGGCCAGCACCGGCAGCATCTCCGCCGCAGCCACCGCCACCTGCACCACCATCTGCACCGCCACGTGCCCAGCCGATACACCTCTGTCGGACGTCAGCAGCATCACCAGTGGGCAGGCGTCAGAGTCTGCAGGTGACATCCTGGACCCTGGACACGCCACTTGAGGCACCACCTCCAGCACTGGCACGACCTGCAATTGGCAGCCTAAGTCGCTGCAGGATGGAGTGTGGCCCTGCCTCCATGGAGTATCATGCTACCTGTTCCAAGTACATCGCGTGCCTCAGACACCCAGGTGAGAGGATGTCAACTGCCACACCCCAGGTGCAGCATCACTGGGCACAAAGCCCCCTCCAGAACCAGTGGAGAAATGCATACACTAACCCAGTCCTTGGCAAGATGAAGCACTCTGGGCACAAAGCCCCCTCCAGAACCAGTGGAACATGTCACCCACTAGAGAGACTGTGGCCTTGCACTCCACAGGACCAAGCAGTGGGCAAAGCACCCACTTGGGAGACTGTGGCTTTGCACTCCCAAGGACCAAGCAGTGGGTAAAGCACCCACTTGAGAGACTGTGGCTTTGCACTCCCCAGGATCAAGCAGTGGGCAAAACACCCACTTGAGTGACTTGAGAGACTGTGGCTTTGCACTCCCCAGGAGCAAGCAGTGGGCAACCCAACCACTTGAGAGACTGTGGCCTTGCACTACCCAGCACCAAGCAGTGGGCAAATCACCCACTTGAGTGACTTGAGAGACTGTGGCTTTGCACTCCCCAGGACCAAGTAGTGGGCAACCCACCCACTTGAGAGACTGTGGCTTTGCACTCCCTAGGACCAAGCAGTGGGCAAAGCACCCAGTTGAGAGACTGTGGCTTTGCAATCCTCAGGACCAAGCAGTGGGCAACCCACACACTTGAGAGACTGTGGCTTTGCACTCCCCAGGCAGTGGCATGGAGCCCCCTCGAGGAGCAGTGGCATCGTACCATCTTCCGGCTGAGGTGCCCCCCTTTCCCCCTGACGTGCCTGTTTTTCTTTTCTTTTTTTTTTTACCTGATGCCCCTGCGGCGTTCTCTCTGTTTTGAGGTAGGTGTCATATGTGGGCTTTGCCCATGCTTTTTGGGACCACTGGTCCATGGACATTTACAAGGGACAGTGTACAGACTTGTGTAGTTGATGTAAATATGTGTGTACACTGATTATTTGCTTTTCTTTTGATATATCTGATTGTTCCAATATAACACTAGTTAAACTCATTTCCTTTTGTCCTTGCGTTCTTCCAGGGGGTGACGGGGTGTATCTGTGATGTTGTTGGATATGTGTATGTGTATGTTGTTGTGGGTGAGGGTGGGGGTGTTGCGTGACACGTGTGTGTGTCACTCTCTTTTCCCTCCTCCCCTCTCCTGTGTGCTAGGTGCAGTACTCACAGTCGTCGTCGTCGCCGCCGCCTTCTTTCTACTTCATGGCTTCTAATTCGAGCTCCATGTCTTTCTGGTTCTTCGTGGAGTGTCGAGAGGTGAGTGGTTCCCCTTCGTTGTTCAGTTTCTGCCGTGCTTTTAATGGCGTTGGTACTGCCCAGGAAAAGCTGGCGGATTGGTTCCTTGTAATAGTGAGGGCGGTACATTGTATTCCGCCTGTCTGTTGGTGGTGACTGCCGCAGTGTTTGTTGCTACCGCTGTGGTGGTTGAAGTGTTAAAGTGGCTGTCTATGTTGGCGGTTCCGCCATGGTCGTGATCCCTTTTTTTTTTTACGGCCCGGCCTGTTGGCGGTATTACCGCCACTTTAACACCGACCGCCAGGGTTGTAATGACGGCATAGTTCATTTTAGGTCTGGCTTGACCACATAGCTGTCCTCAAGAAATGTTAATGATTCTTTAAAATATATAGAGAGAGTGAGTAGTACCCTCCTGTCTTATGCTGTTGGGTGTATCATTCCAGCTCCCATAGATGCTTACAACATTATATACTTTGAGAAATCTACCTGTGTGTTGTTTTTAAATTAAATTAGGCTTCAACAAGCCATAATTCTACTGGAGAGGTTTACATCACTCTTGGTATGCATGGGTCAGGTCTGGTTTCAAGTCACCTTGGGCAAGTGCTGATTGGTGGTACCCTGCCTCTCGAGAGTCCTTTGAGTTCATACTGAGCATGCATTTGTAAATGTTTTTATCTGATAGAGACTTCTAAATGCAGATTCCTTACCTTAGAATTTCCCCAGGTGTCAGACTGGATCTGGAAGGTTTTTGTGAGTAGTACCCCAGAAGGTGGCGTTAATTAGCTCCATGTGTTTCATGCATGTCGTCCATGCTGGAAATGATGTCTGCGGTACCTATATAAGTACCGCCTAGGCATGCTGATGCCAGTTCTTTTCTTTCCGCGCCATCCAGCTCTCATCCAGAGAAGAGCTGCACATAGTAAATTTTTGACTAACTTTTTTCAGTGTTTGTTGAGTGTTTTTGAGGTTGTCCTCCTGGTGTGGCAGGTAATGTCACCTAAGAAGGTGGGCTTAAAGCCCTGCATCACCTTTTGCAGTCCGATGTATGCATGTGGTGCCTCGAGCACTACCACAACCAGAAGTTGTGTTCCGACTGCCACACCATGCACCCAAATGCCATGAATGAGTGATCCCGCAAGCTTCTAGTGGCTCGGTGTGGGACCCGCCCGTTTGAGGTCCCGGACAAGAGGAAGGTCCCAGGAGCGGTTGCGGACTCCGAGATCCTCATTGCAGTCCAAGTCATCTGGTCATTCGGGGAAGTCCTGCCTTAAGAAAAAGTAATAATTGAAGAGGTCTTTGACTTCTCTGCATCTATCAGCCGGTGAGATGCAGGAGCCTTCAGCATTCGAAGCCTGGCTCCCTGCTACGGTCTATTCTTGGGCCAGTTCCGCAATTTCCTGAGTTTCCAGGAACCAGAGCAACTCCCGGCACCTTAAAGAGGTCTGTGAGGCCATGTGCCTAATTTTTTGGATGGGCTGACTCCTGTGGCATGCCTTCAGGCCAGAGGAGTTGTCAGGGGCCCCTTCTGGTTCTGTGCCAGAAACTTCAACCTCTGCTCCAGTTGGGCCTGAGAATCCTTTCCTGGATTCGGACTGGCACCAGTCATGCCATCTCAACCTTCCCCAACTCCAGTCACAAAGCTGACGCTCCTATCACCCACTGACGGAGCAGCCCCCATTCTGATCCCCGAGCCTGATACAGAGCAGGAGTAATGTCAATTGGCACAGTTTCTTGCACCGTCTGGAGCCTTGCCTTCCAGATCGAAGTCTGAGCCCTATTCCTATGGGTTAGGATTTGGGGATGAATAGGAGCCTGAAGAATACCAGCCCTTTGAAGGTCCCGGTATGGACTGGTGTGAGGAACTGGGTGAAGCCAGTGGACTGGATTCTTCTACAAATACTGGTATGCTTTCTCCCCCGACTGTGGCTACAGAGGAGGGTGCTTCTTTTGAAATTGTAGTACGCTGCAGAGATCCTTGACCTTCAGTTGCCTTCGGTGGGCAGTCAAGACTAATATCTTGATGAAGGTGCTGCAGCTGGGAATCCCCAGCCCCAGAACCGCTACTCCCGTTTAATGTAGCCCTCACTGACATCTTCTGGGGACCTGGTCCAAACCCAGCACAGGCGCTCCTTTGTATAGGACGATTGCCCTGTCGCCAACAACACAAATCAGGTGACCCAAACATCTTCACACAACACCCTACCCTAGAATGCTTAGTGGTCCAGGCCTCTATGTCCCACTTAAATCTTGGTGCATTCCCTACCACTCCCCTGGACAGGAAATCCAAGAGACTCAACACTTTTGAGACAAAGATGTTTTCTTCTGCCAGCCTGGCAGTGAAGGGAGAGATGCAGTGAAGTTGACCATCCGTTGTGGACTTGACATTACTGACTCACTAGGCAGAGCGGGTTTATTAACTGTGGCCTTGATGCACCACGCCTGGTTGAGGATGACTCAGCTTTTTGGGTGAAGTCCAGCCCTGATGAACATGCTCTTTGATGGGTTCCATCTCTGCGGAGACAAGACTGATTTGGCCTCAGAGGGCATTAAGGACAATTGGGCTACTGCCAGGTCATTGGGATTTTCTATGGCCCCATGTCACCCACAATCTTCCTTTCATTCCTTTTGTGGCTTCAGAAGGGGCTTCCAGCCACGCCAATACCCTCCCAGCCACCATGCTGTGCATGCTCCACAGCCTCTGCGTGGCTGAGGTCGTGATGCCTATAGACCTTGTAGGTCAGGCAGCCATCAGTTTAGTCAATCCACCATCTCCCTGGGAGCCGCAGCCTCCAAACTCTCCTAATCTGCCCCCATACCATCATGGGCATCTGGTTGGTAGCATGATTTGCCATCACCTGCCCCAGTGGCAGTGCATAACATCCATCAGGTGAGTTTTGAAGATAGTCCAAAGGAGCTACTCCCTCCCCTTCGTGACCACCCCTCCTCCATGCCACCATCTTACTACAACCTGCTGGAGGATCATCTATCCCTTCTCTGTCAGAAAGTCATAGCTTTCTTGGCTAAGCCAGCCATAGACAGGGTGCCAACACCAGAAGTAGGTTGTGGTTGTTATTCACTGTACTTCCTGGTGACAAAAAAGGATGGAGTCTTTCATCCTATCCTAGACCTACTGCCCCTCAACTGCTTCCTCAAAAAGGAGAAGTTCAAAATGCTTACGTTTGCTCAGGTCCAGTCTGCCCTAGATCCAGGAGGCTGTATGGTAGCATTGGACTTACCAGGGCACATATTTCCACAGTCCCATCCTGCCTGCTCATAGGCGTTACCTGCAGTTCACGGTAGGCCACGAGCATTTTTAGTTTGCATTGTTCCTGTTTGGCCGTACCAGTGCTCCTTAGGTGTCCACCAACGGGATGGGGGTGGTTGCAGCTCATCTGCGGAGATCAGGGCTATCAGTCTTCCCATATCTCGACGACTGGCTGTTGACGGTGGGCTCACCCCAGTTTGTCATCTCCCACCTCCAGACTACAGTAGACCTCTTGCATTCGCCGTGGTGCAGTATAAACATGCTGAAGTCACACCTGACTCCCTCTCAGATGTTCCCTTTCATCGGAGCTATTCTGGAAACAGTGCAGTTTCTGGCTTAACCTCCCGAATGGTGAGTCCAGGGTATTCAGACTATGATACTGATAATTCAGCCACTATTCTGGATTTCGGTGAGACTGATTCTGAGGCTGCTGGACCTCATGGCCTCCTGCATCCTACTTGTGATGCATGCCAGTAGGCATATGGGGGCTTTGCAGTGGGACCTGAAGTTCCAGTGGGCACAGCATCAGGAGAATCTCTCCGACATGGTCCAGATCTCTGTGGGTACTGCAGTGGTGGCTAGCAAACTGAGATTGGGTCATTGGACAGAAACCTCTCTTTTCCCTAATCAGATCTCATTATAGTAACAGATGTATCACTCCTGGGATGGGGCTGCTATCTGTTTCAGCAGCAGGAAAGGGTTCTCTACCCAAGCCTGCGCAGTCCCCACCTTCTTGTGTGGTGATTGATTGGTGGCAGTTGACAGCTTTCGACCTTCTTCCTGCAGTCTGTGATGTCATCTTGGAGGCCAGGCGTTCCCCCACTACGATGGTATATGTTTGCGAATGGGAAAATAAAGTTGTGGCATGGTATGCAGAAAAGCAAGTTGATCCCCTTTCTGCTCCCCTTTCTCAGGTTCTCCTTTTCATACTTTCTCTTGCCTAGCAGGGCTCTCCACTTGGCACTCTGAAGGGCTAGCTTTCTGTTATCTCTTCTTTTCTGTGGTTGCTTGACCAGCCATCCCTCATCAAGTACCCTATTGTAAATAGTTTTCTAAAGGGCCTTGTACATCCCTTCACTGTTCCCCATTTATCATGCCTCAGTAGGACCTTACAGAAGAGAAATGGGCCCTCATTCTGACCCTGGCGGTCAAAGACCGCCAGGGCGGAGGACCGCGGGAGCACCGCCGACAGGCCGGCGGTGCTCCAATGGGGATTCCGACCGCGGCGGTAAAGCCGCGGTCGGACCGGCACCACTGGCGGGCTCCCGCCAGTGTACCGCCGCCCCATTGAATCCTCCACGGTGGCGCAGCTTGCTGCACCGCCGCGGGGATTCCGACCCCCCCTACCGCCATCCAGATCCCGGCGGTCCGACCGCCGGGATCCGGATGGCGGTAGGGGGGGTCGCGGGGCCCCTGGGGGCCCCTGCAGTGCCCATGCCACTGGCATGGGCATTGCCGGGGCCCCCGTAAGAGGGCCCCTACATGTATTTCACTGTCTGCTGCGCAGACAGTGAAATACGCGACGGGTGCAACTGCACCCGTCGCACAGCTTCCACTCCGCCGGCTCGATTCCGAGCCGGCTTCATCGTGGAAGCCTCTTTCCCGCTGGGCTGGCGGGCGGTCTGAAGGCGACCGCCCGCCAGCCCAGCGGGAAAGTCAGAATTACCGCCGCGGTCTTTCGACCGCGGAACGGTAACCTGACGGCGGGACTTTGGCGGGCGGCCTCCGCCGCCCGCCAAGGTCAGAATGAGGGCCATGGTGTTGAACAATGGAGAATTGGAGACCCAGTCAGCAAATGTATAATTACTGAAATATCAACAAAGTGGTGCAGTCATAAGGGAAACACCCTTAACACTCAACCTGAATTACCAAGTAATCGGACAAACAGTAGCATATGAGGCACTCGCTATAGTAATATATATATGTTGGAAGTTGACTCTGTATATACTATCTCAAAGTGAGAGATGGTGTGCATCCAGTCCAAGGGGTCCCCTTAGAGGTTGATAGTGGCAAAATTTGATAAAACTGATGCTTTTTTTTGTGGTAGTGTGGTCGAGCAGTAGGCTTATCAGAGGGTAGTGTTAGGCACTTGCACACACAAAGACAATAAATGAGGAACACACACTCAGACTTAACTCCAGGCCAATAGTTTTTATATAGAAAAATATATTTTCTTAATTTATTTTAGAACAACAAGATTCATGTTGTGACGTAAGTACATAAAATGCAAGGTACTTCACACAGGTAAGTTTAGAACTTTGATTTAAAACAGTAATACACACAGTTTAGGTTAAAATGGCAATAAGCTATTTAAAAAGTGGACACTGCAAAAATCAACAGTTCCTGGGGGAGGTAAGTTTGGTTAGGTTTCTCAGGTAAGTAAAGCACTTACAGAGTCAGTCTTCTGGGCATAGGCAGCCCACCGCTGGTGCAAAGTCACTGCACCACCAACACATGGCCGGTCAGGTGCAGAGGTCAAAGGAGGGCCCAAAACACATAGGTGCCTATAGAGAACAGGGGTGCTCCAGTTAAAGTCTGCTAGCAGGTAAGTACCTGCGTCCTCAGGGAGCACACCAGAGGGGTTGTGTAGAGCACTGAGGGGGACACAAACAGGCACACAAAACACACCCTCAGCGGCACAGGAGCGGACGGGTGCAGTGTGCAAAGTAGGCGTCAGGTTTGCTATTGAAAGCAATGGAGGGACCCGGGGGTCACTTAGGCGCTGCAGTCAGGGCACAGGAGGGCTTCTCGGGCCAGCCACCGACTGGGCTAGGAAGAGGGCTGCCTGCTGGTCACTCCTGCAGTGGAAAGTGGTTCCTCTCGGTCCTGGGGGTTCTGGGTGCAGTGCTAGGTCCAAGCGTCAGGTTCCTTGTTACCAAGCAGTCATGGTCAGGGGGAGCCTCTGGATCCTCTCTGCAGGCGTCGCTGTGAGGATGCACGGGGGTCAACTCAGGTTACCCACGTCATTGTAGTCACCTGGGAGTCCTCTCTGCGGTGTTAGTTTTCTAGAGCTGGAGCTGGGGACATCGGGTGCAGAGTGTGAAGTCTCACGCTTCCGGCGGGAAGAGAGAGTTCTTTGAAAGTTGCTTTAAAGTTGCAAAGTTGTTGCAGTTTTTGAACAGTGCAGCTGTTCTCGGGAGTTTCTTGGTCCTTCGGGTTCAGGGCAGTCCTCAGAGGTCACTGGTCCCTGTCGGATGCATCGCTGTGCAGGTTCTTTGAGTCTGGAGACAGGCCAGTAGGGCTGGAGCCAAGTCATTTGTCGTCTCCGTTGTCTCTGCTGGACTTTCAGGTCAGCAGTCCTTCTTCTTGTTGTAGGTTGCAGGAATCTCAAACTAAATTTAGGGGTGTGTTTAGGTCCCTTCTGGTGATGCCATTCATAGCATACGTCACTATAATTGTGCTATTATTATGAAAAATACAATTGAAGACCTATTGTTGGACACTCCTTTTTGTATATACACATATGCTTGAGACACTGGGATCGGTTACATCAAAAGTGATATATTTATTTTGATCTAGTTACTTCGGATCCATGTCCCTTGTTAATATTTGGTGGAAGTCACTGTGGACTTAATGAGCCATAAAAAAGGTTAACTTTCTTGTCTTTCCTCTGTTTCTTTGGATTTTACCAGGGAGACATCGTACCATTGATATTCGATTTAAACACTGCTATAATATGTCAGTGTCTCATATTTGATGTTAACATTACGCATATTATATGCAGTTCGAGAACAGCTCAGCTTTGGAAAGTGGTTTGATTATTTAGTCGCTCCGCGTTTTAAGATGATCTAAGTACGGTAGTTCTTCCTTTATATTTACGGTTCTTTTAAATAAAGGTACTTCCGGGTTTGGCATTTGTTAGCGTAATTGCGACTGGCACACTTGACATGGACTTTCGTCACTAGATATTGTGTGCATTGACATACAGGTGAGCCCTTTTGACATTTGGCAATATATACAGTGAAATGGGTCAATTTCCCTGTTCTTTTATCATGATAATCTTAAACGATTTACTGTAATTGTAACATATTTTTTTTCACGCTTAACACTGCTTTACAAACGACGATGGTGCTCCTGTTTTATTTTGGCAGATTTATACTTCCTGGATTAGAAATCTGGTTGGCTGTAATTGAGCAGAATGACCAGCCACTATAGAAAAGACGGATTGTGTTGCTGACCGGTTTATCTGGCATTTTAGTTGTAATACGCATGCAATATTTTGACCTATCATGTAAGAAATTGAATTAATGGCATTTGGGTCCTTTATAAGGCACACTAGCACAGATGTATGCATGGGTGTTTTTGTTTACATTTTGTATTGGGTTTTGCTCTTTATATATTGTAGGATTATACATATCAGCTTGGCACTTGGTAATTTTGAGTCACATTTTGGAGGGATTAGTAATTGGGATCATAAGGGTTTCATCACTGATTTTCTCTGCTAGCATCACACTGCGAGGTGGTGGTAAAAAGTTTTTTTTTTAATTTTAAATTTTAAATTTTAGTCTCCATTCCCACTGAGCTATGGTGAAGGGTATGTATCCTGGTTATGATTATGATTTCTCATGTTCATTTGGAGTTATTTTGATGAAATTTCAGCCCTGAGGAAGTCGCTAGGGCCTTCCCCAAGACGAAACACATGTTGGCAGTATGGCTGTAACAGAGGGATACTGAAAATGTAACATCTCACTGTAGCAGAGGGATACTGTGCTGTATTGGAACAACATATATCTACATACATTGGAGAACAAAATGTGGAATTGAAAAAATAAATCACAAGACTGGTGAACCACACTGAAGATTTAAGACGCTTCTCTTTTCTGAATGAACTCTATATGGAAATTATGACATTGGACTATACTGATGTAATTTTTACAGGATCAAAAGAAATGTTCTTACAGATATTTTATAATGATTGTTTAATATATACATCACTATAGCGAGTGCCTCATATGCTACTCAGTGGGACCTTAATCTTGTACTAAAATTCTTGATGTGTGCTCCTTTCGAGCATCTCCTTAATTATACCCTCCGGCTCCTTACAATGAAAACTGCCTTCCTTTCGGCGACTATATCTGCCTGAAGAGTGAGTGATCTTCAGGCCTTGTCATACAAGTCTCCTTACCCCACTGTCTAGCCTGACAAACTGGTGCTTTGCACATAATACTCCTTACTTCCTAAAGTGGTCCCTCTATTTCATGTAGGGCAATCAATCAGCTTGTTATGCTCCTCCACATTCCTCTAAAGAAGAGGAGCGACTTCACCCTCTGGACCTAAAAAGAACATTGTTGTTCTGCCTTGATCAAACAAGAGTTCCGGGTGGATGACAAACTCTTTGTGGGGTGTGTTGGAGCAAAGAAAGGTTGGCCCATGCAGAAGCGGACCATCTCCAAATGGGTCATACTCTGCATTAATGTCTGCTACCTATTGGCCAGAAAGCAACCTCCTGAGGGCTTGTCAACTCATTCCACCAGAGCTAAAGCTGCGATCACTGCATTATCATGCTGAATTCTGGTCCTGGATATCTCCCAGGCAGCAATGTGGGCCTCTTCGCACATGTTCACAAAGCACTTCTACCTGGGCAGTCATGTCCGTAGGGATGGGCACTTCGCTCATTCGATCCTGCAGCACTTCCTCATTTGAAATTGGTTTGCAGACCCGCTTCTGGGGATGGTATTGCTTGGGTGTCTATTCTAGCTTAAGAAATCTGCAGCTAAAAGTCTTAAGTCAGATAAACAAGTTATCTTCAGTAATGCCTTATCTAGTAGGGATTATATCTAGCATCAGATTCCTTGCTGACCCACCCATCCTCCTTGCTCTTTGAACGGATTTCTAGGGACAGGGCTGTTCCCTTTCAGGGTGCTAGTTTTCCCCACCAGTGGTCAGTGTTTCCTCATGACTTTGCACTTCTGGAGTTAAAAGTTGTGAAAAGAAACTCACGTCAGCGCGCCTGGATGTAGCCTATATAGTTGCCGCAGACTATGCTGATGATGCACGTGGAGCTGATCAACGCCACCTACTGGCATGCAGGGGTACTGCTCATGACAAATCTTCCAGATCCGGTGTGATGCCTGGGGAAATTATAAGGTAAAAAATCTGCAGTTAGATATAGTCTGTACCAGAGAAGGTGTTACAGAAGGTAAGTAACTTGTCCTTTAAGTCTAGCCTTAGACAATGCACGTGCTGCCACTTGCAGTGCTCTACTGTTCCTTTAAAAAACCAATACTCTCTAAAAAGAGCCTTTTGGCCTGTCCAATACTTACTTTTGGTTGGCTTCATTTTTACTCTTATTTTCTTACTTTTTATTGGTGAGTCAGTGTCAGCCCATGTCAACTTTACTTTATGCCCGTGTGTTTGTTTTCTTCCCTGGATCATGGAATAAGCACTGATTGATTTATTGATTAGTGTTCTTTCAGGGTGCTAGCACTCGGAATGCAGTACTTTTTTTTTGTTTTTTGCATGCATGAGAACTTGAAACCATCAGAATTGAAACTTACAGTATATCCAAAATCTGAAGGCAAACAAATAGCAATTATGAAACTTTGTGGCATTTGACCAGGATCTGAAACTTATATTTATGTATGATAATACTGGAAGCATAGTCCTTTCATTTGACTGTTGCCAGACGGTATTTTGTGTTACATTTACTTATTTGCTATTACCTCTGTAAATTAGAGGATGTTTTATTCATTATTAAACATGCAGTGATTTCAAAAAAGTTTGTTTCATCTTTACCTCTACTTCCAAGCCGTAAAATCACCCTTACCTCCCTTTACATCTACCCATACCTAAACTCTAAAATCACCCTTCCCTACCTTTACCTCTACCCATACTTAGACCCTAAAATCACCTTACCACCCTTTACCTCTAACCATCCCTGAACCCTAAATTCACTGTTACCACCCTTTACCTCTACCAACCCCTAAACCCTAGAGTCACCCTCACCTCTTTCCCTGTACCCACCCTTGAACCCTGAAGTCTACCTTACCTCCCTTTACCTTTACCCACGCAGAACCTTAACCCCTTCGCTGCCAGGCCTTTTCCCCTTCTGTGCCGAACCTTTTTTTGGCTATTTGGGGCAGTTCGCTCTTAGGCCCTCATACCTTTTTGTCCACATAAGCTATCCATGCCAAATTTGTGTCCTTTTTTCCCCAACTTCCTAGGGATTCTAGAGGTACCCAGAGTTGATGGGTTCCCCTGGAGGAGGCCACGAAATTAGCCAAACTACATCAAAAGGTCGTTTTTTTTAATAAAACAAAATGGGGAAAAAGGGCTGCGGAAGAAGGCTTGTGTTTTTTTCCCTGAAAATGGCATCAACGAAGGGTTTGCGGTGCTAAAATCACCATCTTCCCAGCTTTCAGGAGCATGCCGACTTGAATCAGAAAACCCCAATTTTCAACACAATTTTGGGGGACATACTCCATTTTTACAATTCTTTGTGCTTTCAGCCTCCTTCCACTTAGTGACAGAAATGGGTGTGAAACCAATGCTGGATTCCAGAAAGCTAAACATTTCTGATAAGTAGACGAAATTCAGAATTCAGCAAGGGGTCATTTGTGTAGATCCTACCAGGTTTTCCTGCAGAATATAACAGCTGAAATAAAAATATATTGAAATTGAGGTGAAAAAAACAGGTATTTTACTCCACGTTTTACTCTGTAACTTTTCCTGCGATGTCAGATTTTTGAAAGCAATACACTGGTATGTCTGCTGGACTCTTCTTGTTGCGGGGATATACAGGGCTTGTAGGTTCATCAAGAACCCTAGGTACCCAGAGCCAATAAATGAGCTGCACCTTGCAATGGGTTTTCATTCTATGCCGGGTATACAGCAGTTCATTTGCTGAAATATAAAGAGTGAAAAATAGGTATCAAGAAAACCTTTGTATTTCCAAAATGGGCACAAGATAAGGTGTTGAGAAGCAGTGGTTATTTGCATATCTCTGAATTCCGGGGTGCCCATACTAGCATGTGAATGACAGGGCATTTCTCAAATAGATGTATTTTTTACACACTGTCTTACAATTTGGAAGGAAAAAATGTAGAGCAAGACAAGGGGCAATAACACTTGTTTTGCTATTCTGTGTTCCCCTAAGTCTCCCAATAAAAATGGTACCTCACTTGTGTGGGTAGGCCTGATGCTCGTGACAGGAAATGCAACATGGACACATCACATTTTTACATTGAAATCTGATGTGTTTTTTGCAAAGTGCCTAGCTGTAGATTTTGGCCTCTAGCTCAGCTACTACGTAGGGAAACCTACCAAACCTGTGCATTTTTGAAAACTTGACACCTAGGGGAATTCAAGATGGGATGACTTGTGGGGCTCTCACCAGGTTCAACAACTTACCTTCCACCCAGCGTTCCCCCAAGTCTCCCAATACAAATGGTACTTCACTTGTGTAGGTAGGCCTATCGCCCGCGACAGGAAATGCCCCAAAACACAATGTGGACACATCACTGTTTCCCAAAGAAAACAGAGCTGTTTTTTGGAAAGTGCCTAGCTGTGGATTTTGGCCTCTAGCTCAGCCGGCACCTGGGGAAACGTATTAAACCTGTGCATTTTTTAAAGCTAGACACCTAGGGGAATCCAAGATGGGATGACTTGTGGGGCTCTCACCAGGTTCTGTTACCCAGAATCCTTTTCAAACCTCAAAATTTGGCCAAAAAACACTTTTTCCTCACATTTTGGTGACAGAAAGTCCTGGAATCTGAGAGGAGCCACAAATTTCCTTCCACCCAACGTTCCCCCAAGTGTCCCGATAAAAATGGTACCTCACTTGTGTGTGAAGGCCTAGTGCCCGCAAAAGGAAATGCCCCAAAACACTATCAGGACACATCAAAATTATCAAATACAAAACGACCTGTTTTTGCCGGGGGCACTGGCGTTTTTGGTCCTGGGCTCAGCAGCCATACAGGGAAACCTACCAAACCCAGACATTTCTGAAAACTAGACACCCGAGGTAATCCAGGGAGGTGTAACTTGCATGGATTCCCCATTGTTTTCTTACCCAGAATCCTCAGCAAACCTCAAATTTAGCAAAAAAAAATCCCACATTTCTGTGGAGGATCAGCGCACTGGGGCAAATTTTCTACCACCCAATGTTCCCATCAATCTCCCGGTAAAAAAGATACCTCACTTGTGTAGGTGGGCTTAAGTGCCTGTGACAGGGAAGAGCCAAAAACATGCCAAAATTGAGGGGGAACCAAAGCGGGTCCAAAAGGGCAGTTTTAGGAAAAAACATTTTTAGGCTGAGAAGTGGGGCAGAATTTTTATCAGTATAGATGAGACAATTCTAGGTGGTAGGAATTTTGTGGATTCCTGCAGATTCCGGAAGGTTCCATCACAAAAATTTGGACAAAATGTGTGATTTCCTGCAAAATTGGAGGTTTGCATGCCTTTGTGGGTAAGAAAATGGTGCGGCGTGAATGTGAAGCACATCACCCTGGACTTACTCAGATGTTTAGTTTTAAGATGTGTCTAGGTCTTGTGGATTTTTCTACCTGGTAGCATCCCAAAGTCCAAAAAATGCAGCCCTCACCATTTCAAGTGGGACGATTTTGAGAGTTAGCCAAGCTCTCATGGCCCAAATGTAAAACCAAAACCCAAAATAATCAAATGTCCTCTTGCTTGCCATGGGATAAGATGTTTTACTGTGTAGGGGAGAGGTAAAAGACTGTTACCTCCTTCAGTTGGCGTGGGGGGGCATAACCACGCCCATACTGGTTGGTAGCCACCACCACACTATTTCTTTTTTAATTCCCTGGCATCTAGTAGACTTTCTTCCCTCCTGGGCTGTGGATTGGGGGTAATTGCCCCATCTGCCCACTGGTGGGCAGAACAACTTTGGCCCCATTTATTTGGGGTGGGGGTGTGGCCATAACCCCACACTCTTTGTTTGAAAAACAAAATCTTACCTGGTGTCTGGTGGGCTTTCTGCCCCCCTTGGGGCAGATGGGCCTTCCAAAAATAGGCCGATCTGTCCCCAAGGGGGGCAGATATGGGCAACAGTAATGTTCCCCCTTGGGGAGTGACCCTTGCCCAAGGGGCTGCCCGCCCAAACAAAACACACACACACACACACACACATACACACACTCACCAATCCCTGGTGCCTAAGTGGTTTCTGCCCCCCCCGAGGGGGCAGAAATGGTCTAAAAACAATTTGGTCCCCCTCCCCCCCCCCGGGAGCCTTGCCTAAGGGATCGCTCCCCTTATCAATATAAAAAAAAATCCCTGGTGCCTAATGGCTGCTGCCCCCCCTGGGGGGCAGATCAGCCTAATTAATATAGGCTGATCTGCCCCCATGGGGGGCAGAAAAGGCCTATTAAAAGAATTGCCCCCTTGGGAGAGACCCTTGCCTAAGGGGTCGCCTCCCCCTTATCAATATAAATACAATTTAAAAAAATCCCTGGTGTCTACTGGCTTCTGCCCCCCATGGGGGCAGATCGGCCTAATAACAAAATTGACCCCTTTGGAGCGACCCTTGCCTAAGGGGTCGCTCCCCTTATCGATATAAATAAAACATTTAAAAAATCCCTGGTGTCTAGTGTCTTTGTCGTTTGCCCCAACCCCCCCCCCGGGGGCAGATCGGCTAATTAAGGTAGGCCGATCTGCCCCCGGGTGGGAGAAATGGCCTAATAAAAAAATTGCCCCCTGGGAGCGACCCTTTCCCTAAGGGGTCGCTCCCCTTATCAGTTTATAAAAAAAAAATCCCTGGTGCCTAATGGTAGATCGGCCTAATTAATATAGGCCGATCTGCCACCAGGGGGGGCAGAGATGGCCTTATAATAAATTGCCCCCTTAGGGCGCGACCCTTGCTCAAGGGGGCGCTCCCCTTCTTTGTTTACCTAATGTAAACAAAGTCCCTGGTGTCTAGTTTGCATTTCTGCAGCACGATTGCTATGCGATCGTGCTGCAGGAATGCTCAGAGAGGCATGAAAAGGGAAGGAAAAGGATTTCCTTCCCTTTTCATGCCTCTCTGCCCCCTTTCCCCCCGTACAGAGGAGAAACTAATCTGTTTCTCCTCGGTTGCGCATGGCTTCCAGCACAACAGGAGTTGATCATGCGCTGAAGTCATTAGACGTTACTGGGGGGTGGAAGGGGAAGCGATTCCCCTTCCAGCCCTGCCATGAGGGGGTGGGAGGAAGCCCACGGAGGGAGTGCTAGCGACCCTTGCTCAAGGGGGCGCTCCCCTTCTTTGTTTACCTAATGTAAACAAAGTCCCTGGTGTCTAGTGGGCATTTCTGCAGCACGATTGCTATGCGATCGTGCTGCAGGAATGCTCAGAGAAGCATGAAAAGGGAAAAAAAATGATTTACTTCCCTTTTCATGCCTCTCTTTCCCCCTGCCCCCCGTACAGAGGAGAAACTAATCGGTTTCTGCTCGGTGGCGCATGGCTTCCAGTCCAACAGGAGTTGATCATGCGCTGTCGGGGTGGAAGGGGAAGCGATTCCCTTTCCAGCCCTGCCATGAGGGGGTGGGGGGAAGCCCAAGGAGGTAGTGCTAGCACTCCCTCAGAGCTCCGGTGCCAGGGCATAATGGTTACGTCCTCTGCACAGGAGCACTGTGCCGCGGGATGCATCCATTAAGCCAGCGGCACAGAACTAGTTAAAGTCACCCTTACCTCTGCCGATTCCTAAACCCAATACTTTTTTTTTTTTTAAATAACATAAAAAGTTTGTTAACTAACAAAATACTTACCTTTGTGTGGTAAAAGTACAAATACTTAACTGCGTGGTATAGGCTGCATAGTAAATGTCCCTCATGGTAAAAGCTGTGAGGTCAAGGATTTTCTCCTTAGGCAGGATACATCCTTGACCCTTTCTAAAACACTCTCCTGTCTTCACCATAGCACCTCTAAATGTTTTGGGGGCACTGTTGGTTGTTTTATGCCCCTCAGTATGTTTGGTGGGCAACTTTACCTCTTTGACAGTTTGCTCCCTCCCTCCACCACACCCTGTTCTTTAGGACACGCCTGACACAGCACTTGCATTGTTGCTTACAAGACATTTTGTTTACATACAGGGGGCTGAGAGTCCCACCATTGCTTATGATTGGTTGGCTTCCTTTTCAATCTCATTTCCTTGCTTGTGTTTTTTTCAGCAGGTTCCAGCTTCACTTTCTCTTTGTGTATTAGTCCCTGCCCTGAAGCATGACCCAAATTCTGCTTTCCTTGCACTGTTCTTCCACTGCTCCTTGTTCCCTATTTTCTGAGGTACTTTTTTTTCCCTTTTAACTACAGCCCCTTCCTCCTTCCCTCTTCCCACTGTGTTGCTGCCCTGACCCCCAACCCTCTTCCCGCATTGTTCCTTCTCCGTTTTTCCCTTCCCTTGTTATTGTTTGTCTGGTTCACCATCACTCCTCCCCTCTATGTTGTTTGCCCCCTCATGTCTTGCTAGAAAGAAAACACCCATAAGTCACGGCAGTGGCTTTCAAGATGCTACAATGATGCAAACTGCGCTGTGCTCCCTGCTCTGTGTGCCTTTTGGTGCAAACTTCAGCTCAAATGTAAAATTATATCTGATAGAGACTTCTAGCTGCAGATTCCTTACCTTAGAATTTCCTTACGTCAGCTTCAAATCAGGAATTTTTCTGCTGAGCAGTACCCAGGTGGCGTCGTTCGGATCCGCGTGCGTCGTCCAGCTCCATGTGGCATCGTTAGAGCCATCTGTGACATCACGGCCTTATATATAGGCAACACACCGGCGCGCGCACGTCAGTTCTTTTCCTTCGGCGCTTGGTAAGCTCAGATCTGGAAAGAGCTACCCTTTTCCCAACGTTTTTGTTTAAGATTTTTTTATTGACCGATGTCTTCAAGAAAGACTGGATTTAAACCAGGTGGTGCATGTCTTCACCCCATGTCGGTTATGGATCCACCCCAGGTGGGTCTCTGGTGCCTTGAGAAGGACCACGATTCGAAGTTGTGTTCCGAATGTCAGGCCATGGCTCCGAAGGCCTTGTGAGAGAGATCTCTCAAGCTTCTAGCGGCCCGGTAGCTGTCTTCGGTTACTGTGACTCCAAGGAGATCATGGTCCCGCTCTAGGAGGAGATTGCGGCACCGCTCCAGGAGCCCCAAGTCATCTTCCTCTCATTCAAGGACTTTGGGCATTCAGATAAGGGGCACAAAAGAAGAAGACGTCCAAGCGGACTTTGACTTCGCCATGCCTGTCGGCCAACTAGGCATCCAGGGAACATCAACGTTCAGAGTGCGGCTCCGCAAAGCTGTTGCCAGGGCTGACTCCGTGTCTTCCTCCCTTTCGGGAACCGGAGCAACCTCCGCTCAAATGAAAGAATTTTAGGAGGCTATGCGTCTTGTTTTTTGAGCGGGCTATACCCTCTTTGTCATCAGCGGCTTCAGCCTCGGCGCCGTTGGGGATCCCGGGACCGATGCCAGTTTCTCACAGTCGCCCTCCTCTGGGGCCGGGCCCGACATCGAAGCTCCCTCCACCACCGGTGCCCACTGGTGGTGATAGCCCCATCCTCATTCCGGGTGATCCGGAGCCGGAACGACGTCGTACAATGCCGATTCTGACTTCGGCGGTGCCGATTAGGTCCAGATCAGTGCCTGAGCCTTATTCAGAACAGCCAAGCACAGGAGAGGAGTGGGAGGGGTCGAGGGCCCTTTAGAATATGTATTGGATCATGAGCAGGGCTGGTATGAGGATCTAGGGGAAGCCAATGGACTGGATACTTCTCCAGATGCTGGGATGCTCTCTCCTCCCGCTGTGGCTTCATTGAAGGATAACAGTGGCTCTGATATAACAACGCCCGGCTGAAGCACCTCTGTCAGGAGATTAGTCCTGACTAGCACCGTAGGCAAGTCTGGGTCCAAGACCTCAGCTGCCTTACGCCCCACCATGGCATAAGATGCACTCTCCTCCCGCTGTGGCTACGGTTCTGGACACAGTGCAGTTTCGGGCCTATCCTCCCGAGCAGCGAGTCCAGGATATACAGGTTATGATACCGATGTTTCGGCCTCTATTCTGGATTACGTTGAGACACACTCTGAGGCTGTTGGGACTCATGGCTTCCTGCATCCTATTAGTCAATCATGCCAGATGGCATATGAGGGTTCTGCAGTGGGACCTGAAATTCCAATGGGCACAGCATCAGGGAAATCTTACCAACATGGTTCAGATCTCAGAGGTAACTGCAAAGGATCTGCAGTGGTGGTTAGTGAACTACGATTGAGTCAAAGGCAGACTACTCTCCCTTCCTCAACCAGATCTTACAGTAGTGACAGATGTGTCACTTCTGGGATGGGGCGGCCATCTGGGAGTGGTGGAGGTCAGGGGCATCTGGTCTCCGGTGGAATTCAGACTCCCTATCAACTTATTGGAGCTATGGCAATCTGGCTAGGATTAAAGGCATTTATTCCTGTTGTGAAAGGGAAGATAGTGCAGGTGTTCATGGACAACACTACCGCGATGTGGTACTGCAACAAACAGGATGGAGTGGGGTCGTGGACCCTTTGTTAAGAGGCTCTATGTTTGTGGAAGTGGCTGGAACACCAGGGCATAACCCTGGTGGTTCAACATCTGGCAGGTTCTTTGAACGCCAGCAGCAGGAGAAGTTTCTTCGCCCGAACCTGTCAACTCTGCGGCTTCATGCGTGGAGATTGATTGACAGTAGTTGATGGTTTATGACCTCCCTCCCAAAGTCTGTAATGTCATTCTGGCAGCCAGGTGTCCCTCTACTAAGACGGTTTACACCTGCTGTTGGAAACGTTTTGTATTATATTGTACGGAGAGGTCTATTGATCCTCCTTCTTCATCTCTTTCTAATATCCTCCTTTTCATTCTGACACTCGCCCAACAGGGTCCCTCTTTAGGGACTCTTTAGGGCTATCTTTCTGCCTTATTGGCTTTTCTTCGCTTGCTTGATCAACAGTCTTTGCTTAAGTCTCCTATTTTACAGAGATTCTTAAAAGGGCCTGTACATATGTTTCCACCTACGCCTTTTGTTATGCACCAGTGGGACCTTTATCTAGTGCTTACTTCTTTTTATGTGTGCTCCTTTTGAGCCTTCACATATTTGTCCTCTCCGGCTGCTCAATATCAAAACAGCCTTCTTACTGGCGATCACATCTGCCAGGAGAGTAAGTGAGATGCAGGCTTTATCATCAAAACCGCCGTATCTCACAATATATCCTGAAAAGGTAGTCCTCGGAACTCGTGCCTCTTTCCTCCTCAAGGTGGTGACCCCTTTCCATCTGGGTCAGAACATCACCCTGCACACCTTCTTTGCTCCACCGCATCCCTCTAAAG
The DNA here is from genome assembly GCF_031143425.1 of Pleurodeles waltl. NCBI lineage: Eukaryota > Metazoa > Chordata > Amphibia > Caudata > Salamandridae > Pleurodeles > Pleurodeles waltl. The sequence continues at coordinate 1,044,466,126 of NC_090446.1, read as the reverse complement.
AAGAGGAGCGTCTCCACCGTCTGGACCCAAAAAGAGCGTTGCTATTCTACCTTGACCGCACACAAGAGTTTTGAGTGCACAACCAACTTTTTGTGGGGTACGTTGGGGCAAAGAAGGATCGAGCAGTCCAGAAACTTACCATTTCACGCTGGGTCGTTCTCTGTATTAAAATCTGCTATGCATTGGCTTAGAAGTAGCCTCCTGAGGGCTTGAGAGCTCACACTACAAGGGGGTAAGCTGCTAGTACGGCGTTAGCTAGAGGCGTACCGGTTCTAGACATCTGCCAGGCGGCAACGTGGGCTTCCTTGCAAACATTTGCAAGACACTACTGCCTGGATAGCCAGGTGAGAGGAGAGGGGACTTTTGCTCTTTCTGTCCTACAGGATTTCCTTGTGTAAAGTATATCTTCGCAGCCCACCGCCAGGAGGTTATAGCTTGGGTATCTATTCTAAGGTAAGGAATCTGCAGATAGAAGTTTCTATCAGATGAACAAGTTTGTTACCTTTGGTAACAAATTATCTGATAGAGACTCTATCTAGCTGTAGATTCCTTACACCCCCCCAGGCCTCCCCGCTCTGCGTATATAATCTATGTTTTTTCAGATTTCTACCCTTTCTCCAGGACATGTCATTTTGCTCAGACAATTAGAATTAAAAACAAAAATGTTAGTTCTTCCATGACTATGCGCTTCTGGCGTGGGAAGTTGTGGAAAAGAACTGAGGTACGCGCATCAGGGTGGTGCCTATATAAAAGGCCATGACGTCTCAGACGGCTCCAACGACGCTGACAATGCTACGTGGAGCCGAACGACACCACCTGACGATGCATGCAGAGTACTGCTCAGCAGAAAAATTCTGGATTCGAAGACGATGCCAGGGAATTCTAAGGTAGGGAATCTGCAGCTAGATAGAGTCTCTACCAGATAATTTGTTACTGATGATAAGTAACTTGTTCTTTTTGTGAAGATCAAGAATAATGCTATACTAAGAAAATGGATATCTGCCCCTGGCGATCAGCTTTGGTCACGTCATAGCACTTTTTTTCTAACTTTCATTTTTTTTTCTAACTTTCAGCCATGCGGCTTGTTAGATGTGACAGCCTTAGTGTGGTCATCCCCCAACGTTTTGCCTGCCTCCCTTCACTTTTCGGACACTGTTTTTGCTGGTCTTAGGAATCTGCACACTTTACAACTGCTAACCAGTGCTAAAGTGCATATGCTCTCTCCCTTAAACATGTTAACATCGGGTCATCCCCAATTGGCATATTTGATTTTCTTATAAGTCCCTAGTAAAGTGCACTACATGTGCCCACGGCCTGAAATTAAATGCTACTAGTGGGCCTGTAGCACTGATTGTCCAACCCAGCTAAGTAGGCCCTTACCCTTGTCTCAGGCCTGCCATTGCAAGGTCTGTGTGTGCAGTTTCACTGCAACTCCGACTTGGCATTTAACAGTACTTGCCTTAACCTCCCCTTTTCTACATATAAGTCACCGCTAAGGTAGGCCATAGGTAACCCATAGGGCAGGGTGCTATGTAAGTTAAAGGCCAGACATGTACACGTGTTTTATAGGTCCTGGTAGTGTCCATCGTGACACTGCAAAGTCCACACATGTTCTTAGTTTTCAAAGGTACTGTACCTGGGGTCCATGTGACTCCGTGACCGGCATTGGTGGTGTCCGATTGTTTGTGAATGACTCCTTCAATGATGCCCCAGTTGGAGTTATTGTGTTTTCTAGGCGCTTTAGTTGGATTTGATCCTATTCATACCTTTGCTTGTTTACATTGTATTTTCATTGTTTCAACAGTATCTTATTCAGATAAATATTCTCTATTTTTCTAAACCTGTGTGGTGTCTTTTTGTGGTGTTTTCACTATGTTACTGTATGATTTATTGCACAAATATTTTACACATTGCCTTCTAAGTTAAGCCTGACTGCTCAGTGCCTAGCTACCAGAGGGTGGGCACAGGATAATTTGGATTTTGTATGACTTACCCTGACTAGGATTGTGGCCCCTACTTGGACAAGGGTGTATACCTCTGCCAACTAGAGACCTAATTTCTAACATTAGTGATCAGCGGTGAGGATAGGACTTGTGTTTGTGCAGTTCCATACAATAGCTACGTGTGCACTACCCACCCACCGTCAAAGATCATTTTTTTTATTTGTTTCTTTTTGCTACAAATTTTCCTGATTCACATTTTCTAATCTAAATCCTATATAACATGTCTCTGGTGGGGTCTGCAAGTGGAGCTGTAGAGTTTGACCTAGCCAAGCTGGAGACATATACTGCCAACCAGCTGAAGAGTTTCTGCAAATGAATGGGGGTATCTATCTGTGGAGCCTCCAGGAAGGAGAAGTACCAAAAGGTGCTGAGGGCCAGGGCAGAAGCCCGCTCACAAGAGCATGTTGAGATGGAAGAGCAAGAGGATGGCTTTCCAGAGGATTTACCAGCAGGAGTGGGGGTGACACACCTGATTTTGTTCTTCCTGTGAGACATGGAAGCAGTGTCTCTCATCATGGCCCAACCGCGGAGGAAATGAGGGAGGAAAGAGAATTTCAAATACAGTTGGCAAGGTTAAAAAGAGAGGCAGAGGAGAGGAGAGCCGAGAGGCTCAGGCTGAAAGGGCCTTGGCTGAAAAGAAACTGATCTTGGCTCTCGAATTGAGTCTGAAAGAGCTGAAGCTCAAGTCTAGGCAGTCTAATCCAGCAATGATGGTGGCATCCTACATACAGGACCTGCTGGAGACAAAAAGGTTTGTATACCTAAGGATGTGGTGAGAGATGACACTGATAAGTGGTTTACTGCATATAAAGTTGCACTAAGAGCTCATTGGGTTCCTGAAGACCAATGGGGGGTAGAAACATGTGCAAGTATTTGGGAGGGACACACTTCTTACACTAGAGGTTGGGGATCTGAAAAAGAATGCTCCTATGAAAGCCATTTTGACTGCCAAATTTGGACCGACTGCTGAAAAGTATAGCCAAAGGTTCAAGGACAGTACCAAACTCCCCCCCCAAAAAACTGGATCTTTTTCTGTTTTTTCGAGTAAGGCTCTGACTGCTTGAGTGCGTGGCAATACAGTAAATGATTACATGGGTTTGTACAATTTGATCCTGAGAGAGCATATTGTCAGTATTTGCTTTACAGAGTTGCACCAGCACCTAATTGACAGCAAGCTGACTGATCCCAGGAAGCTTGCTGAGAAGGCAGAACTCTGGGCTAGAACCAGAGTGTCCAAAAAGGTATCTGGGGAGGACACCCACAATGGTGGTCAGGGTCTTCAACAGAAGAAAGAGGGGGGAGAAAACATTTAAAATAAGGAGTTCTCAAAAGGCCCCCAAAATAATCTTCAGGGGAGTAGTGGTAATCAGTCACAGTCTGAATCTAAAAGGAAAGGGTTCTTTGACAATAAGACAGTAAGGTTTGTACCCCAGTGCTTTAAGTGGGCCGATACTGAGTACCAGTACCTTTTTTTTCCCCCTCAAGAGTACCAGAACTTCTTCGTTACAAAGGAGAGTACCGGTCCGCATTTAAAGGGAAAAATAGTCGTCATGTGGGCACCACAATCTACATTACGGCGCATGCTCTCATGATGGCCATTTCACACTGTTAGTGACGAGTCACGGCAGAGCAGCGTGTGACGTCACCCGCCAGGTAGCTGTGTGGCGGGAAGGAAGGGAAGCCCTTTAAAAAGCACTACTTGTGCTGGCTTTCCCTTTCTTCTTTGCCAGCACAGGCACAGCAGCATGGAAAACGCCATCATCAGACAAGGGGGCAGAGGAGAGTAGCTGCAAGCAGGTTTGCCGCTAGATTGAGGACCCAGCCAGGAGTCATCAAGCAGGACCGTCATCAACCAGGACAGGGCTTTATGTGTTTATCGAGTGATATCAAGATAGCAACCGGACCCTCGTGCCATTCAGGACCAGATTGCTGCAGCATCTGGGCTCTTTCCAGGCAGCGAACACAACAATCTTACAGATCAGGTAAGTCTGCCTGTAGTGGGACTGAGGACAAGTGGGTGGGATCGAGGGGCACGAGTTAGTTATGTTTTGATTTTTTTAAATCTTTTTTTTATTTAAAAGTCCCCTCACGTTTTTGTAAATACACAACCGACAGCTGAAGATTATTTCAGTGAGTCTTATGTGCTGTAAAACTGAGGCCCGGCAGACAGCTGATCAATCCTTTCTATCATGCTGCTTGCCTAGAATAGTTGCAAATGTGCACTACAAGTTAATCTGCAAAAATAAAGGTAGCCTGCAAAAGTAAAGGATACTCGGAGCCAGTAATCGCTCTACTTTATTGAAGTTTTGTGGTGAGAGAGTTATTACTTTTGAGTGGTAGTGCAAAGAGTTATTGATGGTGCTGTGAAGTACATGCTTTCAATTGTAATGGTATTTATGTAGTGCTTACTGGCACTAGAGGGTTTGAAGAGACAGTAATGTAAAAAAATGCATAATCTACAGTTTGGATATTACTAAACTATATTTTAAAGATATCATTTTATCCTAAAATGTTTTGTGCTTTTTTTGCAGTCTATCTCAGTTATACTGTGTATTTTGCTTGCTAAAATATTGTCTTTTATATTCAGTGCTTTGTCAGGCTGTGACTTTGGAGCGCTAAAAACACACAATACATTATTCTCCACTGTGGCAACCAAGATTTAGGGGCATATTTAACAGCGCCTCCTTGCACCACATTTGCGTAATTTTTTTGGCGCTAGACGCTAAAATCCCTGTTCCATATTTACTTTGTAACCCCTTGCTCTACATTATACCTACGCCAGGCAAAATGTATGCAAAGGTCGGCGTTCCCCCATAAGGAGGTGTTGCGAAAAATGGTGCAAAGAAATCTAACAAATTTCCCTGCGTCGTTTTTTTCGGCGCTTTTAATGCCTGCTCAGAGCAGGCGTTAAAAGGAGGCACACCATTCTTTACAATGGACCCCTACAGGAGTAGCGCCAACATTTAGGTGCTACTCCTGCAGAGTACACCAGTATTGTCATAAACAAATGCACTATTGCCCCCTACCCTGTGCCATGGTACGCCGTATTTTAAATACAGTGCACACATGGTGGGGGTAAAGGGAGCAAGAAAAGTGGCGCTGCACTGTGTGCTGCAACACATTTCTTAAAATATGCCCCTTAATTCCGTGGCTTTCTGGTTAGACACAGACTCTGCTGCATATTTACTGAGAGGTTTCGTAATGTACTTATATTGCATTTCCCACTGAGTAACAATGTTTTTATTTCTTTTTCATTTAAGCTGCATGTCAATTTACATGTAGCTACCTGATAGAGAAAAGGCAAACATTTCTTTGATTATTTTTAACCACGCTGTTGACTCTGTTCCATGCTCACTGATCCCCCATTGCATGCAACATCACATTTGACCTGTAGGACTTCTAGTCCTGGTGTATAATGGAATAATGAAGACTACAAGTCCCATAATTCAAAGATTAAACCTGGCCTGCAGCAGGACATCACCTATTTAATTCAGACACACGACAGGCCAGTGTGTGTGTGTTCTCTGTAAAGTGCGTGCATCTTTCGCTGAGCGCTCAGGGTCTTACTGAGAGGGTGAGCTCCACTCCACACAGCAAGAGAATAAACAGCACACCTGCTCAACTAAAAATGAAAACACCTACAGTGCTAAGGCACTGGGCAGTGCGGAATGGTTAAGGCAAGGATTGAGTGGGAAAGTTTTCATCCATGGCTTCATTAGGGTAGTGATAAAGGGGCTCTCTAGTGAGGCTTCTATCAGGCAGCTCTGATGCCTGTTTGACATTGTTAAAGCTGCGGTCCTTTTCAAATCAACTGGCTGCAGCTTACTGCATGCACAGGAGATTTGTAGGATCAGAGTAAGTCATATCCACTGCCAGCAAGGACAGTGGCATAGTTACCATTGGTACAGCAGTTGCACTGAAGCCCAGAGCCCATTGAGCTCAGATAGGTGCATTCATGGTCCGAACAGCATTCAAATAGGCCAATTTACTTATTTGCACTGAGCCCCATGGCATCCTTGCTACAGTGCTTCAGTTGTTCCTCTTACCTTGGTCCTTAGAAGCTGAGAGAAGCTTGGCACGTTGATAAGCTTATCCAGTTATTTTAAACCTTCCATGATGATAGTATTTGATTGTTTTCCTGTTATGAATAAAGAGCTTCTGCTCGCAAAGTTAAAACTGCAGCTCAATATATATGACAACATAATGGCTCTCAGGCAAATGTAGTGGTAGGAAGGGGATATGTTTCGTTGCCAACCTCTGCCTTAGTTGGGGAATGCTGGCCAGCAGAATGTGGCTATAGAATCCTACACATTGTAGCTGACCCTTAATGCTCTTTCCTTCATTACCTTTATATTCTCTTCACTTTCCCAACTTATGTACCCTCTACTCTATCTTTACTCATGCACTCTTTATCAGGTCCATCTCCTAATACTCTCCTCCCTTTCCCTTAGTATTTATCTGTCACATTCTCTCAGGTGCTTTCTGCCCTTCACTGTCATGTCCATCACCAAAAGGTATGCTCTATTTTAAGGTTCTCTGCCACACCTGTCAGATAATTTGCACCCCATGCAGGCAACTTTAATCTCTGTCCTCTACCATCCACTTCCACCACAGATACCTTCAACTCCTTTCATAATCCTTTCATTCTTCTCTGGTACTCTTCTCTGATTAGATTGCCGCTGTCCATTTACACTTCGCAAGCAACTGAGTCTGAAAGTCTCTTATGCCAGACATCCTACATAAGTACTGTTGGTAACGTGTGGGCACGGGAGACTCCCAAATGTGAATACCCCAAAATCTACCTCTGTAACGTGGCTACAGGATAAATGATTAAGACAGGGTAAAGTCAGAGCACAATTTTATTAGACGTCATACTGCCTTAGTGCTTAAACACAACCACACTACATTAATATTTATTCTGTCCACTCTAGCTAATGTCATGAAGAGATGGCATGACAAGCTAGTTCCATGAACAACAGCAATCTATTATGAATGAATGGGGCACAGTGAACAAGCAGGAAGTCCTTGAGAAAGATACAGTACTGTGAGCATGTTGGAATGTTTTTTTTCCATCAAACAGCAGGAACGATGTAAATGGAAATAAGCAAATATTACTGGACTGTGTCTTGCTGAAAGAACATATTTTGAAAAAGATGGTAACTGGGCCTAAACTGAGGCCTAGTTAACAAGATGTAGGAAAATCCACTTCTGCATGTCTTAGGAAGTTTGTTTCAAATGCAGCAGCACTATGTCAGTATGTACATGTATATTTGAGAGTAAATCCACATTCTGCAGTGTTAATAATGTGCAAAACTGAAAATGCATAAAACCCTTAAAGGTACACTTTGGTCCTCTTCAGTGAAGTCCTATGACATGTGCCTCTGTTTATACATCTGTTTATACCAATTGAAACCTCTCCTGCTTCTCCTTTACTGCCTGTGTATGACTGAGACATTTTTGCTAAGGTGAGAAAAGGGTAACTGCGGCTCCACCACGACTTCCCGGAGATGTCGCAATCTTGAGTCTATGCGTAAGGCTGCCATAAATCACCTTTTACTGTTTGGGTTTTTGGTGAGGTACTGCTTGTGAGCTGGGAGGGCTTCGGCTGACAGTTGTAACTTGTTGTAGGAGAGACTCAGTCACCTCCAAACCAAAGTGCTGTCATCCCTAAACCAGCAGTCTCGCCTAGGAGTGAGAGTCCAGCTACGACACCAAATGGCACCTTAGAGGTGTCCCCTGCAATCCTTAGTGTGCTGGCTGATTGGTATCCATCACACCACAGATGGGTTTCTGACCTGCTGCAGGTGAATCCCTGCACTCTCAAATGCCAGAACCAATGCTTGCTCTGGAGGAAGGATTATCACACCTCATCCAGCAGGATGTCTAGTGACTTAACAATTAGGGCCAGGGGCTTCAAAGTGCCTGCTGCCTTTGATATATGACCCTGGCTTCCCCCAGACCTGACGAATGCCACCCCGAGCCCTGAGGCTCATTTGGCACAAGAGCAAGTGGGAAATTAGTTATTCAGTAGGCATGTTTCAATACTAGGCTAGTCACACCCCTAAAGTGGACTACCTGAAGTAGACACTTGAGTAAGGACTTCACCATCTTGTTTTTTGTGAAATCAGGAACTGTGGGGTAGGAAAATGGCCATTCTTCACAGGAAATAGTTATCTAGGGGGTGTAGTCACCCCAAGGGTAAGTAGCCCATTGGCTACCTACACTCCCCTAAACGCACCTAAAATCAGTATTTAGGGGTCTCCTGACACCAGGAACTTAGATCTGTCTACTGGGAACTGAAATACATCAAAAGAGTAGTCACTGCAAAAACAGAGGACTTAATGACCACTTAGCGGCAAACAATGTACTGCTGATAGATCCTCAACAATTGCACTGACTCGACTCGTCCAAAAGCTGTGCATCCTTTCAAGGCTGTGGAGGACTGTCCAGAACTTCAACAACCAGGCAGCCTCTCCCATGGGGTGGAGGAGCTATCCCCCCGCATGCTCAGACACTGACCGCATCTGTCTGGTAACCCAAGATGTTAGTCATCAGGCCAACCAAGGAAGCAGCATGACAGGAGGAGGTTCTTAAGGCTCTAGAATGTTAGCCCCATCTCTCTGGTGAGTTTCTAGACACTAGACCCTCCAGGAGTCCCCTCGCACCAAATACCCTGACTACTGAGGCATTTGTGCCCCTCAGGGCTTGTTTCTGTCTGGTTCGGACACCACCACCTCTAAAACGTCCCTACATGTCATGAGACTTCAAGGCAGATGAGCTCAACATCCAGAGTGACCCTGCTGTTTTGTTTTTCTCCCCTCTGCAAGCTGACTGAGAACTGTGGGAGCCTCCTTCTCAAAGTGGCCAGCCAGCCAGCACCTCTGCACCGAGCTCCCCAGCCCAAGTACAAGTCTTCTGCCTGTGTCCCTATGGGAAGCTGGCTATCTTTATAGTGTACCAAATGTAGGTACACTATGCAAATAGTACAGGTGGCCCTTATTGGTTTACAGGGGTAAAAGTAATAATCCCAAAAGTTCTATTTTGTGGTAGTGTGGGTGAACAGTTAAGGCTTATCAGAGGGTATGCTAAGCATTTGTTGGAAACACAGACAATAAATGAGACACACACTGCAGAGAGAACTTGAGATCAATGTTTAGAAGAATAGTTACTTTGTTTATAGTAATTTTTCAACACAAAAAACTTCATAGAAGATAAATACTGTTGCAATTACTTTCACTGCAAAGGGGTCCACTGTGGACCCACTGTGAATTGTAGAGTATTAGAGGGGCAAGGCCACAAGCAAGACCAGTGATACAGTTTTTCCTGCCCCGGGGCGTCCAAGTGCAGTGGTGCTAGTCAAGTTGGGTTTCTTGAACACACAGTTGGAGATGAGGGGGGCCACCTAGAAAGATATTGCGAGAGGGGACTTGAGAACAAGTCCGAGAGCTCCCAATGGACGGCTCAGTCAGTGGGGATCCTGGGAGCAAGGGAACACCACCTGATGTCGTGGACCTGGGCAGTGGAGCTCGGGTGCAGCAGGTCTTTGTCATCTGTGCTCCTGCGTAAAGGTTCCCACTGTTATTGGGGGAACTCTAACATTGATACACTACATATAAAGCCAGCTTCCTACACACCTCATCTGTGGGCCCAGAAATGACTGCAAGGACAGACACCTTTGTTGACCCCACAGCACCTAGAGCATCCTCATCATCCTGCATCCACAGCATCAAGACCACTCCATTACAGTCTATGGCGGTTTTGATGTTGAGCGTGGAACTGGACTTGAGACTGCTTTGGTGACCATGTAACAGTACACATACTCCTTAGTGGGCCTTCTTACCTTCGCGCTGCTGGATTTGGTCACCTCACTTAGGCAGGAGTAGTTGAATAAAACTCTTTCAAACTTTTCAAAACCTTCTAAACTTTATGGTTACCAATGCATGTTTGCGCTTTGGATTATATCTTCGGAACCATCCGGTGATTTTGCTCCTTTTGGTGTCTAAAAAATAATTCAAATGTAATCTAAATTTATAAATTTGTGTCAGGTTTCTTTTGGGTTGTGTGACTCTCATTTTATTGTTTGGTACTTCTAAATACTTTAGACTAATATCTTTGTTTAAGCATTGCTGCTTGAAGCCCCAGCTGCCAAGGGTTGAGCTAAAGGCTTTGCAAACAGGCCTGACTGACCAAAGACAGTTTTGCAAGTGTATTACACAGTAAAGTTGAATGATCATACCATATAATATACCACAATCCTCACACTACCTTTCCACAAACAAATGGTTTTGCTTATTAAATTTAACAAGGAACTCATACCCGGCACACTTAGGGTGACAAAAGCAAACAAAACAAATGATGATCCCGCTGGTAGCATTTAATTTATACCTAAGTGCTAAGGCCAATCAAAAAGTTTGTGACTGACCCTGCAGAAAGGCCAAGACCAACATCAACCCAGTCCGCCACTCCCCAGCTGTTGAAACATCAAAATCACTCTAGTTTGCCCTTGTACCATCACAGATACCCAGTTGGTGTCAAGATCCATCATTATCTGCCCCACTCGCAGTCCATAACATCAAACAAGTGGGTGCTACAAATTGTACAGCTGGGTTACCCCATCCCTTTGTTAGAAACCCTGACAACATCCCCAGACCAGCTGATTGAGGACTACCTCTTCCTGTTCCAACACCAACTTCAGGCTCCTTTGGACAACAGAACCATTGAGAGGTTGCCAGCATCAAAAGTAGGTTGTAGTTGCTATTCTTGCTACTTTCTGGTGCCCAAGAAGGACAAAGATCTCTGCCCTATTTTAGACACGCATCCTCTAAATTTCTTCCTGAAGAAGAGGAAATTCAAAATGTTCATGTTTGCGCAGGTTCTGTATGTCCTTGGACTTGCAGGTCGTCTACTTCTGCGTTGTCATCCTGCTTGCTCACTAACAATACGTGATGTTCATGGTGGGCCACAAGCATTATCAGTTTGCTGTGCTTCCTTTTGGCCTTACCAGTGCTCCTCTGGTGTTCACCAAGGTGATGGTGGTGGTTTCAGCACCCCTGTGGAGGTTGGGGGATACCATTGATGATTGGCTGTTAAAGGCCGGCTCATTCCAGGCAGTTGCTCCCTCTAAAAGACTACGGTGGACCTCCTTCATTTGCTCGGGTACCCTACACACATGCCAAAGTCAGACCTGTCTCCCTTTCAGATGCTCACTTTCATAAGAGCTGTTCTGGATACAGTTCAGTCTTGGGTGTATTTTGCTCATCTTGGTGACTTAAAAAATCAATAAAATGTAATCTAATTTTATTAATTGGTGTCAGATTTCTTTTGGGTTATGTGACTTTCTTATTTTATTGCTTGGTACTCCTAAATACTTTACACTAGTTTCTTTCTTTAAACATTACTGCTTGCAGCCGTTCTCTTTTCCATGTACTGTACATTGTTTACAATTCTAAGATACTAAGGCTGGCACCTCTAATGCTGCAAAGAAAGAGGGGTCAGTGATTGAAGATGCTATGAATAAGAGATGCTGTATTATCCAGCATGTATTAACAAGGGTCAATCTTTCAATATTTGGGTAATAAAGCTTGAGGTGGGATTACTGGAGTTACAACTCAAGATCTGCAGCTCACACCAGATTTAGTCAAGCACTGGCAATAACTACAGGCCTGTTCTTGGTCGCAGAGCTATTGGCTTTCCAGTGCGTATTTATTTTTATGTTATATTGAGTTGGATAGCGCACAAATCACCCAAGAGGGTATCCAAGTGCTTGGGCATGTGCATAGTTTTGTGGCCCCAAAGCCAAGTCTTCAGCTTCCTGCAGAACTCAAGAATTGAGGAGGAGCCTCTGATGTGCAGAGGGAGGTTGTTCCATGTCTTGTGTGAGATGTAAGAGAATGAGCAACATCCAGTTTTGAGTTTGTGGATGCAGGGAATGCGTGAGAATGAGGCAGAAAGTAGGTGTCTGTTGGATTTGTGAAAGTGTATGCAGCTGTTTAGGTATTCTGGTCCTGTATTGTTCAGACCTTCATATGTGTGAGTGAGAAATTTGAATTGGCTGAACTTGTGAATGCGGAGCCAGTGAAGCTTCCTGAGGAGCGGTGTGATGTAAATTTGGTAAGGGAAGTCGAGTAAGAGTCTTTCATCGGTGTTCTGGATCGTCTGTGTAGGAGTTGTTTGGAGATTCCTGCATAGTGTGTTCCCAAACTCCAGCCTGCTGGTGATGAGTGCCTGTGTGATGGTCCATCTGGTATTCTGAGGCAACCATTTGAAGATTTGTTGCAGCATGCATAGAATGTTGAAGCAGGAGGTACACATTGCATTGACTTGAGTTGTCAGGTTGAGCCTGTTGTCCAGGATGATCGCTATATTTCTTGCATGGTCTGTGGGTGTTGGTCCTAGCTCTGACAGCCACCAGGTGGAGATCTTGTTGTCAAAGACCAGTACTTCAGTTTTGACAGAGATGAGCTGCAAGACAGTTGATTCACATCCAGTCTGCCACCATGGTCATGCAGTTGGTGAAGTTGGTTCTGGCAGTGATTGTTTTGTCCTTCAGGGAGAGGATGAGTTGGGTGTCCCGAGTGTAGGAAATGACAGTGATGTCTTGGGATCGGATAATGTTGGCAAGCAGTGTCATGTATATGTTGAAAAGGGTGGGGCTGAGGGACGCTCGCTGTGGGAGTCCTCATATCAATTTCTTGGTCTCTGATGTGAAGGGTGGTAGCCTGACCCTTTGGTACTTCCAGTGAGGAAGGAACGGATCCATTTGAGAGGGGATCCTTGTATGCCTGTCTTGTGGAGTTTTCTGGTGAAGGTTTTATTGGAAATAGTGTGGAAGGCCGCAGAGAGGTTGAGCAGGATGAGGGTCGCTGTTTCTCCTTGGTCCAGGATGATTCAGATGTCATCGCTGGCCGCCACAAGTGCTGTTTTGGTGCTGTGGTTCTTTCTGAATCCTGAGTGAGTGTTGTCTAGTAGATGGTGAAGTTTGAGGTGGGTTGTGAGTGCTTGTTGATTGCCTTCTCAATCATTTGTGCTGGATAGGTATGCAGGGAGATGGGTTGGAAGTTTCCCATTTGTTTTAGGTTGGCTGTGGGCTTCATGAGGAAGGCGTGGATTTCTGAAAGTTTCCATTCAACTGGGAAAGTGGTGGACATGATGGAGGTGTTGATGATGTGGGTGAGGGTGGTACTGATTGTTGATGTTCCCAGGTTGTAGATGGGGTGGGGGCATTGGAAGCTGGGGCCTCCTGAGTGGATGGTCTGCATGATTGTCGTTGTGTTGTTTCTGGTGAGGGTTGTCCATTCGGCCAGATGGCCATCTTGGTTGGCAATGCATAGGTTAGTAATGAGTTCTCTGGGGTTGGGTTGGTTTACAAAGTTGCTGTAGATGTTTGTGATTTTGCTGTGGAAGAAGTTGGTAATATCGTTGCTAGGAGGCAACGATATTGGTGACTGTGGCTGAGGGCAAGGTGAAATCTTTAGAGGATCGAGAACATTTATTTGCAGCTGTTGGAGCTTCCTTTGATGCGGTCCACTAGTGCTTTCTTCTAGGTGTCTCTTATTTGCTGGTGATAGCATCTGCAGCCTTGTAGTTTGTTCTGTTGTTGGTGCCTAGCTCTTCATTTCTTTTTTAGCTGTTTACAGTGCTGTTTGGTGTCTCAGAGGTCATCTGTGTTCCAGCTGGCCTGCTTGTGTGATCTACTATGCTTGCTGAGTTTTATGGGTGTGGTGGAGCCTGCTCAGTTCTTGATCCAGTTGTTGATTTCCTCCTCGAGGGTGTCTGTGGGGCTAGGTTGATCTTTGCTGAGGTCGCTGAGTCAGTCTGCTTCTGTGATTTTGTTCCAGCTAAAACGTGGAATGCTGAACCTCACAGGGGTGTTGACTTGAGGTGAGTTGATTTGGAAGTGGATAATGGAGTTGTCAGATCATATGAGCGATGTGTTGGAATTGTATTTGACATTTTCTATCCTTTGCCACAAAGCATAAGAAAAAGCATTATGTGATAGTCACCTGTGCATCCACACTCGTTTGATGCCTATATATGCCATCGTACCCATTGTGGAATTGCTTTTTAAATTTTATCATTAGTGAACAATTCTAAGATAGTAAGTGTGTGACTTTCATGGAATGCTAAACTAAAGATAAGCCATCTCCAATAAAACAAGTATTGGTAAAGTCAATAGCTCAGTGGCCAAGACCAGACCCGTTGACCTTGACAATTCTTGTTCTCTCTTTTTCCTGCTCTTGCTTTGAGCTTCTCCCCTTTACTCCTATGGACTCCAGCAGTGAAATAAAAAGAAAAAGAAGAGATTACTTTATTTACGTGTGATCACATACAAGGTGGTCTCTCTCTATTATGGCATCCAATTGTACTGAGTCGCAGTTTGTCGCCAACCTAATGAATATTGGTAAAGTGGGTTGAATTGAAACCCACTATGGTATGCAATTTGGACCCAATTTCATCAAATAGAAATTTCTTAAATTTGTCCTCAAGTACTCCTTTTTCAGAGAAATATTTAGTGAGCCCATACTCCAAAGTGCCTCTGAAAACCCCAGGTCTACGAGACTCCATCTACATTCTCCATTATAGGATACGAGTCATGCGTTTGTCCTCGGAAAGAAACAAAATTAGCATGCTAACATCTGCTAAGAGTTTTCCCAAGAATTCAGACTTATCTGTACAATCGCCTAAATGTGTGGGGCAAAGCAATAAGTTAAATGTGGAACGGAGGTTGTGTGGGTTATAGAGCCACCATGTTCTAAATTTTCCATGTATCTGTTCCATTGCAGCTACAAACCCTAATGCAAATCAATCAGAGAACACCGTAGGCTGTAATTTAGGAAATAAAAGATCCACCATTGACAGCATCAGTGACAGAATTAAGGTCCTGCCCCATTGAATCAGAGTATTCACCCTAGCGCGCTGAGGTTTCTTTCTGCGTCATTCAGCACAGATCTGGAGAAGAGCTACCCCTAGTCTTTTTTGACTGACTTTTTTTGAACTTCTTGTCAAAACGTTTCCATGGCTTTGTCTCCTGGTGTGTCAAGGATGTCAGGTAAGAAAGCTGTTTTCAAGCTGAGTGGCACCTGTCACCAACAGATGTCAGTGAAAGATCCACATTTGGTGGGCGTCTGGTACTTTGAGTGCGACCACGACACCAAGACTTGTGTCAACTGCTTTGCCATGCACCCTAAAGCCTTGAGAGAGCAGTCCCACAAGCTCCTCTGCAATTAATGCCGCAATGCTCAAGATTTCAGTCGAGAGGCAGGCCTCGAGATCAGTTGCAGAGCCACTCCAAGAGCTTGTCATCGCAGTCAAGGTTGTGGGGGAAATCGGGTAAGTCCCACAGGCACAGGAAGAGCAAGAAGTTGAAGAGCTCTTCAACTTTAGCATGTTCATCAAAATCATCTGACAATTTGAGGGAACATCGGCATTCAAGGCCTAGCTCTGTAGTGAAGCTGCTCCTGGGTCATCCCTGCACCTCTCAGAGTTTTCGTATATTTTATAAAGCCATGCATCTCATATTTGAGTGACCCATCCCAGTTGGACTGCCTTTGAACCCTGCAAGCTTGGGTGGGGCACCTACTGGTCTCCTTCTGCGAACCCTTATGAATACCAGAAAGAAGATAGTGAAGACAACTGCTATGAGGATATGGCAGAGGACACTTCGACAGACACTGACCTGTTCTTTCCCCGTACTGTAGGTACCCCTTCAAAATGGGGGTGAAGAGGTACTGTAGTGATCCTAGACCTTACACTACCCTCAGTGGCAGTCAAGACGAATGTCTTGATGGAGGTACTTCAGCTGAGAGTTATCCCCAGTGAACCGTTTCTCTTATTCAATGAAGCCTTAATTGATGTCCCACTTGGGGTCTGGTACAAGCCCTGCAGAGGGGCTCCTGTATAAGACAGTTGTCCGCTGCCATTGCCCCACCCCAGGAGACCCCAGCTTCCTCACTCAGCACCTCACCCCAGAGAGTGTGGTGGTCCAGGCCTCCACCTTCAAAGCAAACCCCAGTACATTCCTTACCACTCAACTGGATAGGGAATCCAAATAGCTGGATACCTTTAGGAAGAGGATGTTCTTATCGCCAGCCTGGCACTGCAGTTGGTGTACACTGCATACCTCTTTGGCTGATATTTACATACCATCTGAAACTTGGTGGTGCAAGTGCTGCCTGTTCTCAGAGGAGGCCCAAGCCATACTCTCTCAAACAGTTGCTGATGGGGGAATGCAGCCAAGTTCACCATACGATGTGGGCTGGATATGACAGGCTCGCTGGGCAAATTAATTTCATGGTTGGTGGCCCTTAGGTGCCATGCCTAGCTGAGAACCACTAGCTTTTAGGGAGCTGCCCATGCCTATCTCATGGACATGCCCTTTGATGACTTTGGCTGTTTGGAGGGATGGCGGACTCTGCACTTGAGAGCTTTAAGGACAGAAGAGCTACTGCCTGGTCCTTGGGCCATTCCATGGCCCTTCGTCAACCCCACTCTGCCGTCCACCCCTTTTGTGGCCACTGGAGGGGCTTCCAATTGATTCTTAGCACACTCAGCCAGCAAAGTGCACAATCTTTGTGGCCGAGGATAAGGTTCCGACAGACCACATGGGACAGTCAGCCAGAGGTTGAGTCAGTCCACCACCCCCCTGGCAGCCGCTGCCTATTCACCTCTTTAATATGCCTTCTGACCATCATGGGCATCCAGTGGGGAGCAGGATACACCATCTCTTGCACCACTGGAGGTCAATAACATCCGACCTTTGGGTTTGGCAGCTACTCCAAAAGGGCTACTCCCTCCCTTTGTGACTACTGCCCCACAAAAGCCGCCGACTTACAACAAGCTGATGTAGGACCACCTCTTCTTGCTTTGTCAGGAGGTGTTAGCTCTGTTGAAGACATACTCACCCCAGGGAGTCGTCTCCCACTTTCAGACTATGACAAAACTTCTGCATCCGCTGGGGTTCATGAACAACGTGCCAAAGTCACACAGTGGTGTTTCTCGACTAATACTGACGCGACCGACACGGGTATACTCTAACTACTGCTAGGCTTATCATAGCCCTTCCTTGCTACTACATTCATCTTGATTGACTCATAGATCGACTTACATCATCCTAATGGATTCTTGGGACTCTGTTGCATCTTACTTTGACTTACATATATTCGCATAGCCAAAGCCTTGACAAAGTCTTGAAGACGAAACACGTGTCGGCTGTTTCTGCTGTTTGGACTTTTACTTTATGTGGTCACTTGATTGGAATTCTGACCATTGTGTGCTCACCTGTAATAAATATCGAGTGTCACCTATTTGCTGGACGTTGATTCAATTCATGAAGCACCACTTGGATCTACCATACAAAGTTATACTTTGGGTGTGCCCTGGCCTTTTGTTCTAACGTGCCAAAGTCACACCTGATGCCTTCTCAGATGCTCCCTTTCATAGGAACTGTTCTGGACACAGTGCAGTTTTGGGCCTATCCTCCTGTGCGGCAGGTCCAGGATATTCAGACAATGATAACAATGTTCCAGCCTCTATCCTGGATTTCAATGAGACTGACTGTGAGGCTGTGAGGCCTCGTGGCCTTCTGCATCCTTCTTGTGACATATGCCCTTTGGAATATGAGGGTTTTGCAGTGGGACCTAAAGTTCCAGTGGGCCTAGTATAAAGGGGATTTATCTGATATGGTCCAGATCTTGACGGCAACTGTAAAAGACCTACAGTGCTGGCTAATGGCCATAATTGAGTTAGCGGCAGACCCTTCTCCCTTCCCCAACCAGATCTGACAGTAGTGACAGAAGCGTCAGTCCTGGGATGGGACAGTGTTAGAAATTGGATCTATAGCTGGCAGAGGTATGCACCTTGTCCAAGTAGGGACCACAATCCTGGTCAGGGTAAGTCACAACACAACTTAAATTATCATGTGCTCACCCTCGGTAGCTTGGCACAGAGCAGGCAGGCTTAACTTAGAAGGCAATATATAAAGTATTTGTGCAAACCCTCATACAGTAACACAGTGAAAACACCACAAACGTATTTCACACCAGTTTAGGAAAAGAGATAATATTTATCTGAATAAAATAAGACCAAAATTACAAAACTCCAATATGCACAAGTCAATATACCACTTTTTAAAGGTTTAAATGAGTCTCACTCCTAAAGAAACAGTGGTTGTATCTTTTTAACATAAAGTACCTGGGATGCCTCAAATATAACAACACAGAGGGGCCTCAAAGTTGGAAATGCATTGAGAAGTAAAGAGATGCATTGATTTTTGCAGCATGGCAAAGGCAATATGTCAATTCTTTCCACGCCAGAAGGTGATGCATTGGTTTCCGATAGCACAGCCTTGGTTCCTCACTGCCATGCGGGGATATTTTGACGCTCAGAGACGATGCACAGAAAACTCAGAATGCGCTGAGCAGAGGCAACATGTGCTGCGTTGATCCGACATGCGATTCAGTGATTGTTTTCAGCCGCAGAGCAGGTGCTGCGTCCATACGCCAGGTATTGCATCAGATTTTGCATGCGTTGCATCAATTTTCCGATGTGCTGGATTTTCTGGATTTTCTTCTCTTTGATGAAGTCTTTGATAACCCGGAGACCTCAGAACAGGAGGCAAACTCAATCCAAGCCCTTGAGGAGCACTTGAAGAGGAAGGAAGAGTCCTTCCAGCAGAATCAGGGGTCAGAAGGTTGCGGGCTGCAGGGCAATACGCAGGGCAGCAGTGCTTCCTGCAAAGCAGGCCAGAGGAGTACTTTGGGCAGCCAGGCAGTCCCTCTGACAGAGTCCAGTTGTAAGTCCAGAAGTGTCTGATTTGGTGGGGTTACAGACCTAGTAAATACACCCAAAAATGCCTTTAAAGTGGAGGAAACTTCAAAGAGTGGTTTTGAAATGTACAGACTCTCCTTTCAACTCAGCCCTGTCTGCCAGGAGCCCTATAGTGGGTTATCAGTCTTTTGTATGAGGGCAGGCCACTGGCCTTTGACATGTAAGAGAGACCCCCTCCATCCTTCCTGCCCAGGGAAACCCATCTGTATGCAGATTAATGCAGATGTAGCTGAGTGTCCTGTGTTTGTAGCTGTCTGGGTGGAATGCACAAGTGTAGCTGTCAACTAGCACACACCAGGCATGGATTGGAGACAGGCTGTAAGGCACAGATGGCAGCAAGTGCATCGAAATTCCTACTTTCTGAAAGTGGCATTTCTGAAATAGTAATGTAGGATTTCTTACTACCATTCCAACCATATCAAATATGACAAACCTATTCCTGTCAGATCAGGAATTACCAATTAAAAGCATATATGGTAATCTCTAATGCTGGCCTATGAGTGGAGCAGGCTTCACAATGGTGAAAAACTACTTTGGAATATGTACACTACCAGGACATGTAAAACATATAAGTCCAGATACAGCCTTTTACTTACATAGCACACTGTCCTATGGGTTACCTAGACCCTACCTTAGGGGTGACATATATGGGAAAAAAGGGGAATTTAAGGCTTGGCAATTAGTTTTAAATGCCAAGTCGAAGTGGAAGTGAAACTGCACACACAGGCCTAGCAATGGCAGACCTGAGATATGGTTAAGGGGCTACTTATGTGGGTGGCACAATCAGGGCTGCAGGCCCACTAGTACCATTTAATTTAGAGGCCCTAGGCACATCTAGTGGGTCTGTCTGGGTCAGAATGACAGTTGGGCTGTTTGTGAATTCACTATAGGCAGTGGCACAAAGGGAGCTGAGGTGTGTCCTTCATATGATGAGTCTTCCTGGGCTAGAGTGGGAGGGAGGAACTAACACCTGCACTCGAAAGGCCAGTGCCTGTCCTCACACAATACAGTCTCCAACCCCCAAGAGTGCGGCTCATTTTTGACACTCACAAGGTACTTTGTGTTAAAACAACACATCCATTGATTACTGTGAATTAAGACTCTTTTTACTTTAAAATTCGATATCTTTACTTATGTATGTTGGATTTTTGTCATTTTTTTTGTTTGATTTATATAAATATTGATTATGTTTCTAAACTGCTGTGGAGTACCTCTTTGGTGTTTTCACTGTGTTACTGTATGTGTCTGTGCAAATACTTTACACATTGCCTCTGAGATAAGCTTGACTGCTTGTGCCACGCTACCAAGTGGGTGAGCAAGGGTTATCTGAGCTATGTATCTCCCTTACCCTGACTAGAGTGAGGGTCCATATTTGGACAGGGTGCAAACAGACTGCTAACTAGAGACCCCATTTCTAACATAGGTAATCTAAATATGCCAACTGGGTATGAGCCAACGTTACCATGTTTAAGGAAAAGAACACAAGCACTTTAGTACTGGCCAGCAGTGGTAAAGTAAGCAGAGTCTTAAAACTAGCAAAAATGAGATCAGAAAAATAGAGGGAGGCAGGCAAAAAGTTGGGGGTAAACCACCCTAAAGCTGCCAGGTCTAACATGTGCCCCCCCCCAACTGAAAGTGGGGAGAGCTACCCAACCCCTTGGGAGCGCTCTTCACTATGGCAGAAGAATCGGGAGAAACCATCAGCATTGGTGTGGTCAGTCCCTGGGTAATGCTCCACAGTAAAGTCCATTCCCTGTATGGAGATGGACCACCTCAAGAGTTTAGGATTTTCACTGCTCATCTGCGTGACCCATCTGAGGGATCTGTGGTCTGTCTGATCCCAGAGGTGAGTCCCAAACTGTTATGGTCTCAACTCTTTCACTGCCCAGACCACAGCAAATGCTTCTCTTTCAGTGGCACTCCACCTATGTTCCTGTGGAAGTAACCTCCTGCTAATGAAGGCTACTGGTTGGTCTAGGCCCTCTTCATTCAGCTGTACTAAGACTGCCCATATGCCATTCTCTGAAGCGTCCACCTGGACAATGAATTATTTGGAGAAATCAGGGACCCTGAGCACAGGTGCTGTGTGCATGGCTTCCTTGAGAGAATTTTCCTGTAATAGCCTGCAAGGCCTTGGAAGTCTCTCATTTCTATTTGGGTTTTAGGTAGTTGCCAGGCCAGAATAGTTTCCATCTTGGCCTGGAGGGGCTGCACCTTGCCACCACCTACTGGGTCCCAAATACACCATAGAACCCTGACCAGTCTGGCACTTGCTGGTGTTGATTGTCAGGCCTGCCTGTTGCAGAGCCTGAAGCACCTCTTGGAGGTGAGGCAGGTGTTCCTCCCAGCTGGCATTTTAGAAGGCAGTGTCGTCTATGTCGGCTGCACAGAAAGCCTCCTTGCCAACCAGGACTCTGTTAACCAACCGTTGGAAGGTAGCAGGGGCATTCTTCAAGCCAAAGGGCATCAACCAGAATTGACAACGGCCCTTAGGGGATGAGAATTCTGACCTCTCTTTTGCCCACTCAGTCAAGGTTATCTGCCAGAACCCTGATGTTAAATCAAATGTACTGAGGAATTTGGCAGCACCTAGCCTGTCAGTGTGCCCATCAGCTCTGTGAATGGGATGTGCATCAGTCTTGGTGACAGAATTTAGTCTCCTGTAGTCCACACAGAACTGAAGTTCTGGTTTAATGCCTGGTGGGGGCAGCCTTTGGTACCAACACCACAGGGCTGGACCAGGGACCGTTAGAGGGCTCAATCACCCCTAATACTAACATCTTGGAGACCTCCTCCTGGATGCTGGCTCTCACCGTCTGACAACCTGTACATTTTGTTTTTTACAGAGGGACTGTCTCCCGTGTCAATATCATGTATGCACAGGTGTGTGAGTCCAGGGGTGAGGGAGTACAGTGAGGCAACCTGGCCTAGCGACTGGCAACAGGGGTCAGGGTAGCAGAGAGGTTGATACCCTACACTGACCCATAGTGTTACTGTGCAGAGAGGAGGTCAGGGAGAGGCTCGCTCTCCTCCTCCACACCCTCATCTGTAAAAAGGAGCCTGCTCACTTCAGACCTCTCAAAGCGAGGCTTTAGACACTCAATATGGAGCACCCTTAGGGCGTTCCTAGGGGTCTGGAGGTCCTATAAGTAAGAGGCCTCCTCCTTATGCTCCTTGATCTCGTATGGACCAGTCTAGCAGTCCTGGAGAGATCTGGGCTCTATTGGCTCTATGACACATACTTTGTTACCAGGTCGAAACTCCATCAAAGTGGCCTTCTGGCCATACCAGCATTTATTTACCTCTTGACTGGCCTCGAGGTTGCTCTTGTCCATTTTCCAGAAGCGCTGCATCTGGTTCGGGAGGGTCAACATGTAGCTGACCACATCCTGGGGGTGTTTCCTGAGAGCTTTCTCCCACCCCTCCTTGACAATGCTTAGTGGTCACCTAACAGGGCAGCCATAGAGAAGTTCGAAGGAACTGAACCCTACTCCTTTCGGAGGCACCTCCCTGTAGGCAAAGAGAAGGCATGGCAAGAGGACATCACACTTACGTCTCATAGCCTTAGGTAGGCTAGCAACCATGCCCTTCAAGGTCTTGTTGAACCTTTCAACTAGACTACTGGATTGAGGGTGATAGGGTGTAGCAAACTTCTAAGGTACACTACATGCATCCCACATGAACCTCATATATGCAGACATGAAGTTAGTGCCTCTGTCAGACACTATCTCTTTGGGAAACCCCACACGTAAATATCCCCACAAATGTTCTGGTCACCACAGGGGCAGTCACCATCTTCAGAGGGATTGCCCCTGGGTAGTGTGTGGCATGACCCACCAAGACCAGGATTAACCTGTTGCCTAGGGCTGACTTGAGGTCCACTGGGACAATGACGTTGATGCCCACCATTTCAAAGGGGGTGCCAATTACAGGGAGCCTTCATCTTTTTTCCCTGGTGCCCCACTGGCCTGACAAGTGGGACAAGACCTGCAGAATGTATCTGAGGCTGTCTTCATTCGGAGTCAATAGAAGTGGGCGGTAAACCTGGCAAAGGTCTTGCCTTCCCCTAAATGTCCTACCACAGATATGTCATGAGCCAAACCCAGTAGGAAGGCATGTTAACACTGGGGGACCACCAGCACATCTGCTGCCCACGGAACCCGGAGCCTAAGGCTTGGTATTTAGGAGATCATTCTCCCATGCTTCATGTGCTGCATGGCCTGTCGCCTCAAGCCCTTAAGAGTGGGACACTCTTTCTATGCTTTGTAGAATTCCTCCCTGGTGGGTCCACCCTCAACTTGTAAGCTAACAAGCTCAGGTAGGTCACCTAGGGTGACAATGTCCTCCACGTTAGGCTCAGGGACCTTCCCCTCAGGGACCCCGTCAACCTCCACTGTGGAAACCTCAAGGACCTCTTTCCAGTGCCTCTTGCCTCTCTCTTTGGCAGCTGTCTGAGCCATTGTTCCAGGCTCCAGATGCCATTGACTCCCTTCCTAGGCAGCCATGGACCGTGTGGTCATACAGACCCACTCAGGCAATTCCATCATCTCCAAGTGAGACCTGAGCTCTACCTTCCTCTAGATAATGTGCTCCAGGTCATTGGCTAACACAATCTACAGGCATGGCAGGACTCGAATCTACTTTCAGAGTACCAGAGACACCCCCCCCTCAAAGGGACCCAGAGCTATCAGTAGATGGCTCTCAGGATTGTTGGCGACTATGACTTGGTGGAATGTGTTTGGTAGACTTGACAGTTATCATGCTGGTTCCTGTGTTAAGCAGAGCCTCCACCTATTGCCCATGAACTGTGACCCACTGCCTATGCTTGGAAGTATTGCCAGGCATGTGGGCTTTTGGCACCATATCTGCATTCCCCAGGGACACTAGTGTTACTTCTACGTGTTCCCCAAAATTATCTGCGACTAGCTCCTCACCGAGCGCTACACTAGCCAACCCAGGTGTCTGCTAACAAGTGGGTGGGCCGTGCCCTCTTGGGGCATTTGGAGTCACCCTTAGAATGACCCTACTTGGAACACTCTGCACATTGGGATACAAACCTCCCTGTCTTGTGATCATAAAACACTTTCTTTTTAAGATGAGACTGGGACTGGTTACCACTACTCCCATGGGAATTATTTTGGGGGCCTTCAGAGACCGTCTTTGTAAGTTTTTCTCCCCCCTCTTTTTTGTGTTCAGAACCCTGACCACCTTTGTGAGTGTCCCCCAGATACCTTTTTAGACACTCTGGTGCTAGCCCAGAGGTCCTCCTCCTCAGCAAGCTACCTGGGATCACTCAGCTTACTGTCAACTAGGTGCTGGCACAACTCTAAAACAAATACTGAGCATGTGCTCTCTCAGGATTAAATTGTACAACCCAACATAATCACTGACTTTGCTGCCCTGCACCTATCCATTCAGTGCCTTACTGATGAATCAATGAAATTGACCCAGGATTGGTTGAGGAGCTTGTTACCGTCCCTGAATCTTTGGCGATACTTCTCAGGGGTCAGTCCAAATTTAGCAGTCAAAATGGCTTTCATGGGCTTGTACTTGTTCTGGTCCCCAACCTCTAGTGTTAGAACTGTGTCCCTCCCAAGGGTTGGCTTATGTTTCCCCAGGCCCATCCCCTAGTGCTCTTCAGGAACCCCTTGTACCCTCAGTATAACTTCATAAGCAGAAAACCACTTATCAATGTCATTCCCACCACACAACTCGGTACCAGGTCCTTCAGAATATGAACATTCTTGTCTCCATCAGGTACTCTATGTATGCTGCCACCATCACTGCTGGAATCTGCCTGTCGGGCCTTGAGTTCCAGCTCTTTCAGACTCAGTTTGTTGTGTAGCCTTTTTAGTTATAGCTTCATACACATTATTTTAACACACTAGGCCTGCCGCTGTGCACTTTAACCTAGATATATTTTATTCCCCTTCATTTTATTATTGTTACAATAGCCACTTTTACGATCTTGTTTTATTTCTTTCTATCTAACTGTTTCCGCCTAGGCCAGCATTCCGTTCTCAAAAAAGACATTCTTGCTCACTCTGTGCTTCTTCCAAGGCTGCAGCAAGATAGGTTGCCGGTGAACGTGGTATAAGTTTAGTCTTTGACATTCGTAGAAAATACACATCCTTACATAGGGACATTTTCTCAGAACATCAGCTGTTTTATTATAAAAACACTTCCCTGTCCCTTACACGTTAGAGGGAGATTCCAGCCAGAGAACCACAAACGTAGGCTGGTCGCCGAGTGCTTCGCTACAGCTGCTTTTGCAGACTTCAGGCCTTTGCTCAGGTATGGGGGATTATGTCTTCCCAGGGGAACCTGAAGGTCAGAATTAGAGCTTAACACGCTGTGCTCTATTATAGCCTAGGTAGGAATTAGTCTGTTGACTGTAGTGACAATATGGTAGCGTTATTTCTATGCTTCACTCTTTGTCACAATTTTAATCTTGTCATGCTGTATCGTCCTGGTTATTGCAGCCCATGCTTTGCTATCTAAGATGAAGCCGCTTCATTAAAAACATCATTGAAGCCTATACTGCCTCTGTTTGTCATTGTGTGTATATGAGACTAATATAACTGAGAGAAACGGATAAGACCTGAGTGACCACGGCTTCCCTGAGAAACCAGTTATGTCATGCGCTCGGCTGCCCAATCATCCCTGCCCTGGGGAAGAGATGAGGCACTGCTAGTTAGCCTGAGCAAAACCCAGATTGGGGCGATAGGTGTCACCTGTAGTGGGTCAGACTCAGTCTCCCACACCGCAGGCGATTCTACCGCTCGAAATTCAGTAGTCTTATTAGAATAATGAGAGCCTACGCGACATGGTGCCGCCAACGTTTGGTCATGCTCTAATTTTCGGGTCCTCCTGAGTATCTCTGTCTCATTATATACAAAGACACCTCAGTACACTATATATAAGGAGACGTCTGTGGTATTGAGGATTTTCTCCTCAGCTAAGTGGGACACCCTATCTGACACTGGAGGTTTGTTCAATCTTGAACTCTAAAAGGAAAATCCCTATTTGGCGTGCCTTCTCTGAGCAAATCTATCATCTATTATGGTGAATCCGCAACAGGTAGCAATTGCAGTCAATATGAGACAACCTCTGACTGCACATTTATTAGCAAACGGGCTAACGGCCCAGGGGGTCCAGTCACATTTGTGGTGGATGCCCATCCAGCTTATAGAACAGAACATTTCTATTCTTGGGTCACATTTCCAGCAGCTCCTGGAAACTCCTAAAAAAGAAAGGGGGGAAGCTCCATGTTCAGAGACTCCACAGAATAGATATAATCTCCGAAATACAGATAATATACAAACGCCTGATAGATATCAATATACTGATACACGCCAATCTCGTTCCTTTCAGGACTCATCAGAAAAACGAAATGAGAGATGTGGGCGATCAGAGCGAGGAACAGAGTATGTGAAACCGAGACAGGAATCGCAACGCTCATCTGAGGTTTCTGTTAAAAAGGAAGAGAAACCTCCCCAACAGAAACCCCAATTTAAAAAGAAAAAGGTGGCAGCAGTTGCAATATGACATACTGCTCAAGAAGAGGGTCCTCTTGAAGAACAGGAAGTGGGCATTAACTCTGCTAGACAGCGCAGTAGAGGTCACAATAGTTCGCCGGAGTCTTTTAGAGCATCTGGAGGTGAAAGCAACTGATGACTTTCTACAAGTAGAAACTGTGGACATGCATGTCTCCACTCCTGATAGGGTGTATAAAGTAACGCTACAGTTAGAAGGAGACATTGAACGCACAATAGACGCAATCTTTTGGGATCGCGTGTTAAATATATATGATATCTTGTTGGCTGAACAAGATTGGCCAACTGAATTTGTCTGTACCTGCCCATATGGGGAAGAGGTTATTAAACCTTCTTTCTCGCCCCTTGTTCCGGAGGAACTCGCTGAATCCTACGCCATCGATTGGGCATTGGCGCGGGCACCCGTGTTATATCGCAACCACGTAGGATGGGATAAAGAATCCCCCTACCATGTAACTCCTATTAAAAATTAACCACAACCTCAACCTCAATAGCCAATAAAACATGATGCAAAAGCACCCACGAGAGAAATCCTCACACAACTAGACTTCCAGGATGTAATTGAACCCTGTGTCTCCCCAATGAATAATTCTTCATTCCCAGTAGCTAAACCAGACCATTCATACAGAATAGTCTTAGACTACAGACACTTAAACAGTCATGCACCCACATATGCTATGCAAAACTCACACTGCACAGCACTTATCAACAACATAGGGTCTCATAACGACCCTGGCGGGCGGGGGAGAAGTGGCGGTAATACCACCAACAGGCAGGCGGAAAGAAAATGGAATTATGACCATGGCGGTTACCGCCATGGTCATCTGCCACTTCTCCATTCCGACTGCCAGGGCGGTGAAGACCGCTGGGCTGGAGACTTCGGTATCAGGACCCTGCATACAGCCATGGATTTAGGCACTATCAGTGCCAGGGAATTCCTTCCCTGGCATTGATAGGGGTCTCCCTACCCCCCTCCCCCACCCCTGAGTCCTCCCCCACAACCCCACACCCCTGCCCACCCCCCAAAGGTATCAGGACCCCCCTCCCGACCCCCACCCTCAACATGCACATACACGCACCCCCTCCCCACCCCCATCCCCAACATGCACATACACACACCCCCTCCCCGCCCCCAACATGCACATACACACCCCTACACGCACACATACACTACAACACATACAAACAGACATGCACACATGCTGACCCGCACACATTTCCCATACACACAACACATCCCCTGCATGCATACATGCACTCACACACCTCCTCTACATACTCACACGCACACCCCCATGTACGCACACAACACACAACATCCCCCTACCCCCCTCCCCTAACGGACAATCAACTTACCTTGTCCGTTGATCCGCCGGGAGGGGACGGGATCCATGGGGGCTGCTCTGCCGCCAGCACCCCGTCACCAGAACACTGCCACGCCAAATCATAGAACATGATTCGGTGGGCGGTCTTCTGATGACGGGGAGGTGGAGGTGGAGCAGCCTCCACTTCCCCGCTGACCGCCAGTATGGCTGCTGGCAGCTCTCCTTCCGAAAAAGGACGGGGGGCTGCCAGCAGTCATAATAGGCTACGCAGAAAACCGCCTGCACTGGCGGTCTGCAGCGCGTCGGTACCTCAGCATTCTTTAAAAAAGACCGCTGAGGTCGAAATGAGGGCCATAGTGCGCAAAAAATACAAAACAACACTGGTCAGTTTCTGTTGTAGATGATGTCGATCTTACGGATGATGAATTACTACAACATTTAAGACTGATAGCCCGCATTGTTGTGGGATTTGCTGAATTTGGCTACAAATTCAACTTTAAAAAAAACAAAAATAGCCTTCCTCAGCATCCTGTTTCTGGGATATGAGCTATCAAGTGAAGGAAAGAGCCTAGCACCACAATTCTTAGAAAAATATGCACAATTACAACCTCCAAATACGATAAAAAAACTCCAATCTCTATTTGGTTTCCTAAATTTTGGCAGAACTTACATTCCAGATTATGCGTCACGCATAAAACCTTTATATGACTTTATAAGTCCGGACTTTTCAAGTAAATTTTGGACAGTCGAACACACACGTATTCTCAGAGACCTGCAGAAAGACATGCTTGCAGCACAACATCTACACACATGGGACAACAAAACACACTTGGTCATCAGAGTAATTGCTGGTGCCATTGGTTTCACTTTTGTAACCTTTAATGATGGTGAGACCGTCCAGATTGCTTACAAATCACACTTGTACTCAGCAGCAGAACAACGCTTTGCTCCCAATGAGAAAATTCTCACTGCTGTTCAAATGGCACAAAGCATAAATACTCTGCCGCTTGCGCAGTCGTAAGTGGCTACATGGAGAATAATACATTTTGTCCCCAAAATACCTTTACGCAAACCCTAGGGGATTGCACAGCACAACTAGCAGAGCTGACGCTCTGGTGATGGCACTGGAACATACGGATCCTGCACAGCACATGCTAATTGTATGTGATTTGTATGATTGTGTCCAGTCCTTCAATGAATACCTGCATTACTGGTGCCAGAATGGGTTCAGAAATTATAAAGGCAACACCATTAAACACAGACTTCTGTGGGGGAAAGTAGCGGATCTGAAGGAAACGCTACCAAATGTCTATGTTGTGCATACACTTGGACACCAGCTCGTTGGAATACACATGGCTGGGAATACACTGGCTGATGAAGCTGCAAATTCAGTAGTTGCTATGGCCACTGTGGCTGCAGTAACCTGTTTGTGAGCGAAACCGTACGCAGACATATGGGCTGCTGTGAATGCTACGGCTGATGGTACGCCCTATCCAAAAGCATTTCCTGCTAAATATTCCTACCGAACGGGAGGCTGCCTAAACGCTGAAGTTAAAATACCAGGCGTAGGGGTTCGAAAAATTCCCAATAAAGATATAAGACCAGAGTTGATTAAAGCAGCTCATGAGGGAGCAGCATCTGCCCATGCTGCTGTGGCGGCTAAAATATCATTGCTACAAGCCCGTTTTTGGTGGCCAGGCCTATACAAGGAGGCCAAGCAGTATGTCCTCTGTTGTGACATCTGCCAACAAATCAAAGTTTCCACTGCTAAGCGCCCACCACAGACACCCCTCCTAATTTCTAATAAGCCTTTACAGTGTGTGTACTTATCAATCTAAAGAGAATTATGGTGATATGTTTTGCTACAATTATTATGGGCACCATTTCATTCACAGAGCAAGCAGCCTAAAGACTGTTTTTAATTATACACAATGGGAACATTGTCTGACTCCAACACAAGGGAGTTCCAAAATGTATTCTGAAAAGTTTACATATTTTTCTGGGCACAATGTTAGAAATGCTGAGTCGTATTATTTTAAATTGCCACCTACAGAAAACATACGCATACTACTGACAAATACGAAACTTATATATTTGGATTCCTTTGTTTCCCGGTTGACTATAGAAGGCTATGAGCATTGGCTGAAGTTGATTGACTTGAAAGGTGTGTGGGAAACTAGACATTGGGAAATACGGGGAAAGGAAGCTTAATTTAGAGCATGCCTGATACCTGTTCAATTTATATTTTTAAATGAAACTGTACAATAAATGAGTTGTTTAGTCTTAGCAAAGATTGAGGAATTGAACACGGCCAGTATACCTGCCCCTGCAACATTTTATAAATGGCAAAAATGTATAAGTGCAACTGAAGATCAGCTAGATGAATGGGTCCAGAATGCCACATTTAATGTTTCACTGACACATCCTGGCGGATGGTTATTGTGGCCAATAGGTACCAATGGGTGTCATAAACATTTTTAT
Organism: Pleurodeles waltl; assembly: GCF_031143425.1. Classification (NCBI taxonomy): domain Eukaryota; kingdom Metazoa; phylum Chordata; class Amphibia; order Caudata; family Salamandridae; genus Pleurodeles; species Pleurodeles waltl. Next base: position 1,044,435,937 of record NC_090446.1, on the reverse strand, counting down.
AAATTCCTCAGGGGTTTTAGAACTAGTAGGCCGGACCCTCGCTATATATCGTCCGAACATGCGGGTATAGTAACGACATACAGTGTAGGGTAACTATGCCAGCAATAGTTAAAGACTTCCTCACTAGAGCCGGTTAGAGAACATCTCAGTCTCCTGTCTAATAATACCGACTTACAGGACTTCCTGTTAGGCCCCAGAAAACAATGCAGAAAACGTTTCTTATATGAAGTATATAATTAAATCTGGAAGCTTTCACAACAAGAAGCTGCTGCCCGGTTAAGGCAAATAGACCAGGAAAATGTAAAGAAGGCATTAGCTGTTATAGATAATGGGATTAATACCCTGTCTGACCGGATTCACACCTTAAATAACATAATCTCTTCTGCTATAGACATTATACAAACAGATATGTCTTCCTTACATCATGGACAGAGTCAGCTAAGGTCCATTATGCAGTTGGATTGGACACTTCAAACACTGAAGGCGGGTCGCGTTCCCTGGCAACATGTCAGCACAAAAGAAATGTTTTCTTCTTTTAATTTAACGGGACAACCCCAACTAATGGCTATGAAAGATAGGACTTATGTCATGCTAAACATCGAAAAAATAGAAAAGTTGCCTTTTACTGTAGCTGAAATACCATCTGCTGAGTAGTTAATACACGGGGTCATAAATCTGCCTATTTCTACATTTCTACACCTCCTATTTAAAACACATCCCGGTAGGCAGATATGGAAGGCTGGGAGATAGTTAAATCCATAAGGTGTGGGAGCTACCATTCTTGTACAAATGTCTCAGTGGCATGAAAGAAGTCTTTCTTAGCGGTAGTGAATGCGAGACTTCTGTCAGCCATTCGATGGTTTGTAAACAGCTGTCCTTGCACGGAGCGTGTAACGCGTCTGCAGCAACCTTGGCTTGTTATCTGAAGGGAGTCCCAGTTCCCTTGATTAGACCTACGTTCCAGGTGCTTTCAATCGGCAGCTATGTCCTCCTCAATGGTGAAAACTGTTGTGCGATGCGAGCCGGAATAGTTTATGTTGTTTCGGTCCCTAAGATTGTTACATGTTTGGTACGGGAATCTACTTACGAGTTACCCTTCCCGGAGGATGTGGCTTTTGACTCATCGTTGGGCACACCACGGAATACCGCCTTGGCTGAGGCTCAGGCTATGGAACATGACTGCTCCTTGGTCCTTCTCGACGATGCCTTTCCAACTTTAAGACCAGCCAAAGTGGAAGATCTCCTGTCCTCCGTTGTCCTGGAACAGAGTTGAAACTCTAAAAATAACTCTGACTCTTGAAATTTGGTTTTCTTAAGCCACATATTAACTTTTTAAATTGTCCTTTTATATGTTCATGTTTCCTTTTAACTTGTCATTATTGACATTTTTCTTTTACATGTATATCTTAGGTTGAGCCTTTAGTGGCATTTTAGATGTAATTAGGCTTTGAACCACCTTCAACCGACAAGTGGAGGGTGTTGTGTAGCCATTTTAGTTATAGCTTCATACACATTATTTTAACACACTAGGCCTGCCGCTGTGCATTTTAACCTAGATATATTTTATTCTCCTTCATTTTATTATTGTTACAATAGCTACTTTTACAGTCTTGTTTTATTTATTTCTATCTAACTGTTTTCACATAGGCCAGGATTCTGTTCTCAAACAAGACATTCTTGCTCACTCTGTGCTTCTTCCAAGGCTACAGCAAGACAGGTTGCCGGTGAACGTGGTATAAGTTTAGTCTCTGACATTCATAGAAAATACACATCCTTACATAGGGACATTTTCTCAGAACATCAGCTGTTTTATTATAAAAACACTTCCCTGTCCCTTACATGTTAGAGGGAGATTCCAGCCAAAGAACCACAACTGTATGCTGATTGCTGAGTGCTTCGCTACAGCTGCTTTTGCAGACTTCAGGCCTTTGCTCCGATATGGGGGATGATGTCTTCCCAGGGGAACCTGAAGGGCAGAATTAGAGCTTAACACGCTGTGCTCTATTATAGCCTAGGTAGGAATTACTCTGTTGACTGTAGTGACAATATGGTAGAGTTATTTCTATGCTTCGCTCTTCTTGTCACAATTTTAATCTTGTCATTCTGTATCATCCTGGTTTTTGCAGCCCACGCTTTGCTATGTAAGATGCAGTCGCTTCATTAAAAACATTACTGAAACCTATACTGCCTCTGTTTGTTATTGTGTATGAGACTGTTATAACTGAGAAAAACAGATTAGACCTGAGTGACCACGGCTTCCCTGAGAAACCAGTTATGTCATGTGCTCGGCTGCCCAATCATTCCTGCCCTTAGGTGGAGATGAGGCACTGCTAGTTAGCCGGAGCAAAACCCGGATTAGGGTGACAGGTGTCACCTGTAGTGGGTCAGACTCAGTCTCCCACGCCGCAGGCGATTGTTCCGCTTGGAATCCAGTAGTCTCATTAGAATAATGCGAGCCTAAGTGACAAGTTCATGAGCCAGAATTAATTTATTTTCTGGTAACACTCTTTCAGCTTCTCTTTCAGCTTGTTTGGCTTCCCTCTAGGCCTCTATTTTTAATCATGTTAACTGTAGCTGAAATTTTCACTCATTTCTCCTTTCCTCTTTGGTCAGGCCGTGATTTGAGACACTGCTCCCTGCCCTCACAGGTAGCACAATTTCGGGGGTATCCCCCTCCACTGCTGCAGGTAGCTCCTCAGAAAAGTCCGTCACAGGCTTCTTTAACTTATCATCCCCCGGGTACGGAACTCTATCGAGGTCCTCAGCGCCTTTTGGAACTCCACCTTCTTTGTGGCTTCTTGGGTAGGTACAACAATCCCCTTGCAGAAGCTTTTCAACTGGCTACCACTGTAATCCTCCAGCTTAACCAGCTTAAACTCCATGGCACCACTTGCAGAACCATAATGGATAGTATGAATTAAAAAATGTGAAGCAATGAAAAATTGCATAAAAAGAAAACAATTGAAACGGTCTTTTATTATGGGTAGGTAGTGTACACTTAGCTATTGTATGGCACTGCACAAACACAAGTCCTATCCACACCGCTGATCACCAATGTTAGAAACTGGGCCTCTAGTTGACAAAGGTATGCACCCTGTCCAAGTAGGAACCGCAATTCTAGTCAGGGAAAATCACAACACAATCTAAATTATGCTATGCTCACCCTCCGCTATCTTGGCACAAAGCAGGCAGGCTTAACTCAGAAGGCAATGTGTAAAGTATTTGTGCAATAACTCATATTGTAACACAGTGAACACACCACAAAATGTATTCTACACCAGTTTAGGGAAAGAGATAATATTTATCTAAATAAAGTAAGACCAAAATTACAAAAATCCAATATGCATAAGACAAGATATCACTTTTTAAAGATTTAAATGTCTCAATCCTTAAGAATCAGTGGTTGTATCATTTTAACACAAAGTACCTGGGATGCCTCAAAAATAACGATGCAGAGGAGAAGATGCGTCAAAAACTAAATCGATTAGTCATTTTTCTGGTGTTGCAAACGCAATGTGTGATTCTTTTCACACTGCAAGGTGATGCACCGGTTTCTGGGAGCGCAGCCTTGGTTCCTCACTGTGATGGGGGATATTTTGATGCCCAGGGATGATGCACGGATAATGCAGAACACGTTGAGCAGAGGCAACAGGTGCTGCTTCGATTTGACAGGCAATGCAGTGATTTTTGGAGCCGCGGACCAGGCGCTGCGTCGATCCGACAGGCGTTGTGTCGAATTTTGCAGGTAATGTGTTGATTTTCCGATGCACTGGATTTTCTTCTCTTTGGTGAAGTCTTTTATAGCCCTGCGATCTCAGAACAGGAAGCTAGCTCAATCCAAGACCATGGAGAGCACTTGAGGAGGAAGGTAGAGTCCTTCTAGCAGAGTCAGGGGTCAGCAGGCAGCAGGCAGAAGGGCAACAAGCAGGCAGCAGTCCTTCCAGCAAACCAGTCCAGATGAGTCCTTTGGGCAGCCAGGCAGTCCCTCTGACAGAGCCCAGTTGTAGGTTCAAAAGTGTCTGATTCGGTGGGATCACAGACCCAGTCAAATCAAGCTTTATTCGGTCAAATAACCATCAAAGCATCACATACTTTAAAAATAAAAATATCATCTCAATTTATAATCTGTACAATAATTAAATAATTTGATAAAAAAAACACATGAATAAATACATACATGTAATATCAACTTACTCATCTAAAATCCTGCCTGGGCACGCTTCATGAGTCTTTATTTAAAAGGCGGTGACGTATATGCATGCTGCCACTAAAAACTTGCTAATTGCTAAAATTAATTCATTTGATCTATGGCTTTTTAAAACCCTTTTTTGCTATACTGCAATTTTTCAGCCTCATTTCCCGACAGGTTTTTCGAATCCATTTTGACCGCAGAATAAAATATGCAGGGCAAAAAACATAGTGTTCAACTGTTTCCGGGGCACCACCACAAGCCGGACATATATCTGAGGTAGTAATTGGCCCCCAGCTGCAGGTTAAAGACAACAATGGTAAGGACCCAAAAAGGAATCTAGCATATAAACCTTTACCCTGTAAATCAGGTATAATATCTATATAAGGTTCATACTGCGGGTACCACTTAAAAATCAATAAACAGATTAGTTTAACCGTGAGATTTACAACAAATATAATTATTACATACATGGGACCAGTAAGCTGATTTCAAAACAGTTTTATGGGATTTCACTAATTTTTGGGGGTTCTCCCAATAATCTCCCAACCCCAAAATATGAAACTAATTGGACACATGTTTGATCCAGGGAATAATAGCTGCATTTGGTCTTTTTAACAGGTCGAGCAATGAGGCCTTGTATAAATCCAATTCAGGGGTGGTCCAAATCCGTATCCAGTATAATAGGGGTCTTAGGGAAATTAAATCAGCTACTCGGTTTAGCCCCAAATCAAGAAACATTGGGATCAGTGGTGTACTGCGGGGGCACGCTATCAAAGCCCTCGCAAAATTGTATTCTCCCACAGCCAACTTATTACTATTGGAGGACCCCCATACCTCTGCATCATAGACAGCAGCTCCCTGCACCTTAGCCATATAAATCTTAATCGCTGGAGCCACTGATTTCGTTATAGAACTTTTGTAAAAGCGCAGGATGGGTGCTGTTCTGTGGTGTAATAGCCCCGCACTTTTACTAATCTGGTCCTCCCAATTTAATTTGCTGGTCAGCCTCACACCCAAATAATCTATTGAGCTAACCTTGCTCAAGGGAACTCCATCCAATTTAATAATGCATCTTTTACCAGGACTTGAACTAAACACCATCAGTTTGGTTTTACTAATATTCACCTCTAACCCATATTCCCTACAAAATGAATTGAATCTATCAACAAGAATTTGTAGACCCATCGGTGTCTTTGAGATTAGAAGTGAATCAGCAGCAAAGAGAAGAATAGGAATTTTCTGTGCATTCAAGGAAGGGGCATTGTTCTGGCAGGAAATCAAGGTCTGCACCACCTCATTATTAAATAAGGTAAACAATAGTGGAGCCTTCACACAGCCTTGACGAACTCCCCTCAAAATGGGGATTTTTTCAGCCAGCTCACCTGATTGCCCCAACGTACTTACGCATATGTATTTTCATGCAATCGCATCAAAAATTGTAATATGTTGGATGGGGTTCCAACTCTATGCAATACTTCCCACAATTTTTCTTTTGGGATCAAATCAAAAGCTGATCGCAGGTCTACAAAGACGACATATAGATGTTGCTTGGCGAGGACTACATATTTCCAGGATAGAATAGCCAGCCTAAAAACCTGATCTACCGTGCTGGTTTTAGGGCGGAACCCCGCCTGAAGTGAAGAAAGAATCTGATGATCTTGGACCCAGCTAGTTAGCCTACCTAAGAGTTGTTTGGCAAAAACCTTTTGTATGTTATCAATGAGGCTGATTGGTCTATAATTAATTGGGAGGTTTGCATTGCCCTTTTTATAAATAGGAGTGATTTCAGCCCCTTTCCACGTACCTGGAATTTGACCCCCTAAGCAATTCTATTCTAGATAAAATTTATATACCAGGACCATATGATTGGCTCAGATCTATAAAGGTCTCCTGGTAGCTTATCCAGCTTGGGAGCTTTTCCAGGTTTTAATTAATTGATTGCATCAAGTGTTTCTTCCATGGAAAAAAAATACAGTCCTTGTGGGCGTTAACACCCTCCCCAGGTAAATCAAGACTAAAATTCACAGTGGACCTTGGTGAAAGAGATATAGCATAAAGGTGAGAGAAATGATCGACCCAACTTTCAGGTTGTATATGATTTCTAATAATATTCCTACCCCCTCTTTGTCTTTTGGACAACAATTCCCAGAATAGCATATTATTATTTGCTTTTGAGGCATCTAATAATTCCTGCCATATAGAATCTTCCCATGATCTTTTGCTAGTAAAATAGACTCATTTTATATGCGTCTGACTTGTTGAATCTCCCTCAAACAACCAGTCATAATAGCTGTTTTTAACTCAGACTTTGCCATTGAGCAGGTCTCATCAAACCATCCATTACTGGCCTTATTTCCACCGCAGGGCCTAGAACCAACCTTTTTGTAAAAGAAGCTCTGCAATTCCATGGCCAGATTATCATGTATACTAAGTATTGGGATATTATCAGCATCCTGTTCTTCATAAGCAGCCAGGTTATCTATGAATAACTGATAGATCCCTCCCATCAAATGTGGGTTAGACATCACCTTTGGCCAACCAACCCTAGTAGAATTATTACTCAGGCGTGGGGATGGAACCACTGTGTATTGCTTATTAAGTGTTCTCTTAGACACCTCCCCTGTGAGAGTGAGAATCAGAGGAAAATGATTGCTCTCGCATCTCCCATCTGCCCTCATATCCCTCAGAAGAGGCCACAACATAACGTCCACCAAAAAATAGTCAATAACACTTGTGGACATACCTCGTTTGAATGTCGGCACGAGGTTTAAGTCAGCAGATGTGTGACCATTGCAAGCCCTAAGTCTGTACTTTAAACAAAAAGAGGCCAGTTGGGAAGCCACACAAGAGCGAGAACAATGCAGAGAATTAGTTATCTGTGGGATTCCCCAGAGTTCGTCCTCTTCATCTGTTAAACCGCTAAGCAAGGCAGAAGGCTTACATGTGCAATTCAAATCACCTGCTATAATTTTAAAAATTGTAAGATTGGAAGGTATCTAAAAATTCAGACAATGTAACTAGGGTCTGTGACTCAACCCCACATGATACAGACCGAGCATAGACGTTAATAACAATGATTTTTAAAATCCCGCTGAAACGTAATTTGTATGCCCATTAGATCAACACAATCAATATCCAACATCACGTGTTCACATTGCAATTTCTTGTTTAAAAGCATTAGCAGGCCTCCTTTGGCATGGCCTGAGCCCTTCTCTGATGGTTGTGCAGGGATGCTAAATGAAAGAAACCCATCTATATTGATTTCACCCTCAGCCCAGGTTTCCTGAAACAGGCAAATGCCCTGATTGTTAATACACATAGGCCCTCATTCTGACCCTGGCGGTCAAAGACCGCCAGGGCGGAGGACCGCGGGAGCACCGCCGACAGGCCGGCGGTGCTCCAATGGGGATTCCGACCGCGGCGGTAAAGCCGCGGTCGGACCGGCACCACTGGCGGGCTCCCGCCAGTGTACCGCCGCCCCATTGAATCCTCCACGGCGGCGCAGCTTGCTGCACCGCCGCGGGGATTCCGACCCCCCCTACCGCCATCCAGATCCCGGCGGTCCGACCGCCGGGATCCGGATGGCGGTAGGGGGGGTCGCGGGGCCCCCGTAAGAGGGCCCCTACATGTATTTCACTGTCTGCTGCGCAGACAGTGAAATACGCGACGGGTGCAACTGCACCCGTCGCACAGCTTCCACTCCGCCGGCTCGATTCCGAGCCGGCTTCATCGTGGAAGCCTCTTTCCCGCTGGGCTGGCGGGCGGTCTGAAGGCGACCGCCCGCCAGCCCAGCGGGAAAGTCAGAATTACCGCCGCGGTCTTTCGACCGCGGAACGGTAACCTGACGGCGGGACTTTGGCGGGCGGCCTCCGCCGCCCGCCAAGGTCAGAATGAGGGCCATAATCCTTTCTGGATCGGCCAATTTCCTGTCTAGGCCGCTAAGTTCCAGATCATTATGGTTAATTCATAATTACCTTACTCCATTCCAAAGGTCGAACAACCAGGCTCCCTCAAGACCTTTTCCTCATTGCAAATCCTAGGAGACACCATCCTATTACTCTCATCCGTATGCACAACCCCACAGCAGGTCCCCACAGATACTACCCGATCAGTGGCTAGTCATACACGATTTGACAGCAAATATGGAATTTTTGTCATCATAAATAGATCATTTCCCTGGAGAGAATTTGAACTACCCTGGGTAGCAGTCGGGCAACCATCAGTTGATTTCAGTGTAAGTCTAATCCCCCCCTACAGTACTCCCTGTACTGGCGGGTGCGTAAGTCAAATGCCATAAGTTGGTCCACCATAATCTTATCAATAAGGTGGACAGAAATTGTATCAAGATTTAAACCAGGGATACTAAATCTTTCTGCTGCAAGAAGATCCGAGCAAATAACTGAGAGACAGTTTCGTCAGATACGTATCCTGTGTATTACCTTATTAACCAGAGAGTCATGATCCTCAACAGATCTTGGTGTCAATTTTGGGACGTTAATCATGTGAATTATGTTATATCCACTTTTCGGGCTCAGATCCTGGGCCCTAGTTGCTAAACCGCTGGCGACCTTACAAAAGGGAATACTACTATTAGTCAAAGATCCCAGTGGCTTAATCAAGGGAGGAGAGTAACCACCCCCTGCCTTCTATTTTAGAGACATCATGCCCCCTTACTCTTTGCCTATCTTTGGGGGCCTCAGGGTTAGTAATGTTACATATCTGATCTCCCGGAAGATCCCTGCAATTAAGCGCTCTATTACACGCTCCTCTGTTACTAATGTGATCACTTGTGGAACTTAACTGGTGACCCTCAGCTCCAGAAGTAAACAATTGATTGCAAACAGGGGGGTCTTACTGGCCTCCTTGGGCGGGTATCAATTGATGTTTTTGATTTGATCATAGCAAGGTTTTCGTCCCTCCTTTCCTCCTCACCAACCCGCTGACATTTGCAGCTACATTGGTGGGTCACTTTCTTATTCATTAAACCTGTTAATGCTAGGACCAGGCTCCTAACTTCATTCACCCTCTGCAGAATAAGAGCCATATTAGTCCCGCTTATCTAACGATTCCAATCCTTTGGAATCGGACTGGGACTTAGTCAGAGTATTATCATAGATTACTACTCCTGGCGCAGGTTGGGGCGTGCCCAAAAGCGAATCTCCTTCCTCTGGCAGTGGGTCAAATCGGTTGGTACACACTATATATTTGGGACCACCCTTACTGCTGGACTTAATGGGAGAGGAGGGGGCGCTGCTGTCTCAGGAAAATTGCCCTTCTGGTGAGGAGGAGAGATAGGGGCACTACAAGATGTTACCGATAACGGGGATCTAGCAATATACTTTGGAGTGTGCAATTCCTCTACCCGGACATCCTCTAAAGTAGTATCTGGTAGCTGCCTCCTCCTCTTTTTAATAAAAATGTCCGGGATTTTCCTATCTCGAAGCAAATCCTTTTTGACCGGTGTGCTCCCAGTTGAATGAATATTCAAAATAGCCTCTACTTCTCCAAATAATAAATCAGTTTCATCAAAAGGGTTCGGTCCACAAGCAGATGCCAATTTCACTTTGCTTAGATGTTTTTTAGGTTTTTTTGTGCCTTTTGCTGGCACTGGTAGATCAACAGCCTTCCTTTTCCCCATGATAATAAATGATGTGGCAACTGTAAAAGACAAATCACACCTCTTACTTGTTTGTGTGTCCCTTCTTCATCAACCAATATGATAGGCCCAGCCCGGCCTCGTACGGGTGATGATGGGCCCGTCTTGGCCCGGTCTTTGCCCGGGCGCGTCCCGTGCAAGTTCTGGCCAGCAATCATCAGGAGCCAAGGGGATGTAGTCCCACCCCAGGCTAGAGGAGAATGGCAGTAGCGTGTCCCACGAGTTCTGGCCGGCAATTATCAGGAGCCAAGGAGTCTGGGGGATGTAGTCCCACCCCAGGCTAGAGGAGAATGGCAGTAGCATGTCCCGCGCCACACGAGTTCTGGCTGGCAATTATCAGTAGCCAAGGAGTCTGGGGGATGTAGTCCCACCCCAGACTCGAGGCGAATGGCAGTAGCGTGTCCCGCATGAGTTCTGGCTGGCAATTATCAGGAGCCAAGGAGTCTGGGATATGTAGTCCCACTCCAGGCTAGAGGAGAATGGCAGTAGCACAGACCCAGTATATATATACTGAAAAGTGCCTTTGAAGTGGAAGAAACTTCAAAGAGTAGTTTTGAAGTGCACAAATTCCCCTTTCAACCCGGCCCTGTCTGCCAGGAGCCCTTTCGGGGGTTAACAGTCCTTTGTGTGAGGGCATTCCACAGGCCTATGAAGTGTAAGAGAGAGTCCTTTCACCCTTCCTGCCCAGGGAAACCCATCTGTATGCAGATGCAGCTAAGTGTCCTGTGTTAATGGCTGTCTGGGTGGAATGCACAAGGGGAGCTGTCAACTATCACAGACCAGACGTGGATTGGAGACAGGCTGTAAAGCACAGATGGCAGTAAGTGCAGAGAAATACCTACTTTCTAAAATTGGCATTTCTGAAATAGTAATTTAGGATTTCCTACTACCATTCCAACCATACCAAATATGACAGGTCTATTCCTCTCAGATCAGAAATTACCACTTAAAAGTATATGTGGGAATCTCTAACGCTGGCTTATGAGAGGCGCAGACTTTGCAGTAGTGAAATATGACTTTGGGAGTTTTCCAATAACAGGACATGTAAGACGTATAAGTACAGGTCCTGCCTTTTATTTACATAGCACCCTGCCCTATGGGTTACCTAGAGTCTACCTTAGGGGTGACTTACATGCAAGAAAAGGGGAATTTAAGACTTGAAAAGTAGCTTGAAATGCCAAGTTGAAGTGGCCTAGCAATGGCAGACCTGAGTCATGGTTAAGGGGCTACTTATGTGGGTAGTACAATCAGTGCTGCTGGCCCACTAGCAGGATTTAGTTTACAGGCTTTGAACACATACAGTGCACTTTACTAGGGAGTTATATGCTCATACCAACTGGGTATGAGCCAATGTTACCATGTGTAGGGTAGAGAGTACAAGCACTTTAGCACTGGTCAGCATTGATAAAGTGTGCAGAGTCCTAAAACCAGCAAAAATGAAATCAGAAAAATTAAAGGAGGCAGGAATAAAGACCATCCTAAGGCTGTCAGGTGTAATAGATGATCATCTGGGAGAGATGAAGATCAGATACCTCTGGTCTCTGGGGGGAATCAGGACTCCACGTCAGTCTGTTGGAGCTCCGAGAGATTCGAATCGCTTTGAAGCCTTTCTACCCTCCATCAAGGGAAGGCTAGTGCAAGTGTTCATGGACAAAACCACTACCATGTGGTATTGCAACAAACAGGGTAGGGTCCTACCTCTCTAGACATGGCTGGAACATTAGGAATATTCCTGGTTGTTCAGCACCTGGAGGGCTCTCTGAACACTAGGGCAGACAAACTCGGCAGTCGATACCTAGCAGATCATGAATGGGGTCTCCATCCAGAGGTGGCACAGGGTTTTTTTCTATGAATGGGGGAGATCCTTGGTTGGATCTGTTCCCCTCCATCGAGAATGCACAAATAAGACAGTTTTCGCTCAGAGATGCTCTGTTTCTCAAGTGAAGCTCAGGCCTCTTGTATGCCTTTCCACAAATACCACCCTTGCCCAGAGTTCTCAAGAAAATCAGGAGCAACCGGATCTTCTTGTGACTCTGGATTGGGCACAGAGTCTGGTATTGCAAGCTGTCGAGCATGAGCACAGGTCTTCCTATCAGGCTACCTCTTCGGGAGAGTCTCCTGTTGCAGCAACAGGGCATGGTTCTGCACCCAAACCTGAAAACATTTTGCCTTCATGCATGGAGACTGAGCACCAACAGTTGACAGCTTTCAAACTTCTGCTTCAAGTCTGAAATATTGTCTTGGCAGGCAGGTGTCCTTTCCATTGGCGCATGTTTGCGACATGATGTACAGACAGACAAGTTGATTTCTGCACCCCTTTCCCAGGGTCTAGGGTTCATTCTTATGTTGGCACAGCAGTGCTCTGCTCTGGGCCATTGACAGGCTATCATTCTGCCATCTTGGCATTTCTGCAATTGCCAGATCAGCCGTACCGGTTCAAGCCCCCTCTTGTACATAGACCTTTGACAGGTGTACAACACATGTTCCTACCTGCACCCTCCATTATGCCTCAGTGGGAGCTTACTGCATTCCTCATTTCTAATGTGTGCTTTTTTCGACCTGTTACACAACTGCCCTGTAATGTTCGTTACCATTCAAATGGCCTTCCTAGTGGTGATAACATCTGCCTGAAGGGTCAGTGAGCTACAGGCTCTGTCATCTCAGCTGACAGACCCCAACATCTACACAGACAAACTGGTCCTTTGGGCTAGCGTACCTTCCTAACCAAGTTGTCAACTCCCTTTTATGTAGGACAGTCCGTCACTGTGCCTACCTTCTATGTGCCATCTCACCCCTCTAAAGTAGGGGAGAGACTCCGTCAGCTGCACCCAAATTGAGCGTTGCTGTTCTACCTTGACCACACAATTCTCTGTGAATGATCAACTCTTTGTGGGGAACGATGAAGCCAAAAAAGGAAGGGCGGTGCAGAAACGGACCATCTCAATATGGTTAGTGCTCCGCATCAATATCACCTACGCAATGGCTAAAAAGCAACCTTCTGAAGGTTTAAGAACTCACTACACCAGAGCTAAGGCTTCAAACATTGGGTTAGATCACGGAGTACCTGTGCTGGATATCTGTCAGGCAGCACCATGGACTTCTCTGCACATGTTTATGAAGTGCTCCTGCCCTGAAAGTCAAGTCTGGCAAGACAGGCATTTTGTCCAATCGGTCCTACGGGACTTTCTAGTATAATCTGTATCGCATCCCCACCACCGAGGAGGTATTGCTTGGATATGGATTCTAAGGTAAGGAATCTGCAGCTAGAATTCTCTATCAGATAAACAAGTTTCTTACCTTTGATAACGCCTTACCTGATAGAGACCTAGCCACAGATTCCTTACCAACTCACTCATCCTCCCCAATCTGCAAACTTATTTCAGAGTGAAGGGTTGTTTCCCTTTCAAGGCCCCTAACTTTATGTGCTAGTGGTCAAAGTTTTTCATGGCGCTGCGCTTCTGGCGTGGAAAGTCGTGAAATGAAACTGACATCAGTGCTGTGGGGTGGCGCCTGTATAGACACTACGCACGTCACTTCCAGCATGGACAATTGTGCCGACACCATGTGGACAGAACAACGCCACCTACTGGTGGAGGGGTACTGCTTATGAAAAATGTCCGGGTTCAGTCTGACGTCTGGGGGTTACTCTAAGGTAAGGAATCTGCGGCTCGATAGAATCTCTACTAGATAAGGAATTACTAAAGGTAAGTAACGTGTTCTTTGTGTATGAGTTCATTGGTACTGACAACTGATGTCCCCCAACCTCGTCTTTGAAACAGGGCTTCTAAAGTAACATTGATATCATTTACTTTCTGGAATGGGCTCGCATGTCTCCAGTGTTATTATTGCACAGATATTCAAACTGTTCCAAATAACAACGATACTACCTGACTTTCATGCTGTTGTTGCGTTCATCTGTTGCATTGTGTCCCTAAGGTTTTGTTCGTGATTGTATTTGTGATGTTCATCGGTGGTAAGCTTTGGGCTTCATGTGTAGGGTAAAGATCTTCGTCTGATCTTGTCTACAAGGCAAGAATTGCTACCAGTTTTCATGTGATCAATGTGGGACATTTATTGCTTTCAGAAAAATAAGCACTGTTTTCGGCAAAGTTTATTGCTAGGTCAAAAGCGCAACGAGAAAGCTTCCCCAAGAGATCCCAGACAGTGGCGTTGTGAGCCCCATGCCCCACTAGCTTCTGCGGCGGTGGTGGGGCGAGGGGGTTAACTCCTGCCAAACCCTCTAGGCTGGGGACAGACAGAGAGGCCCAGGCGCCAAAGTGAGCAACACTACCAGCGGCAGTTGGAGTTGCACCCCCAGAGTTAAATTTATGCATGGGGTGCAACAGAAGCTCACCCTCGCTTGCCACATTGCATGCCACTCTACACTGGATGGGAGGAACACTTGTTTGTCCAATGTATTCTCTCTCCTTCGGATTAAAATTAAAATGTAGCAATTGGCATTCACAAATGAACATCTAACGGCCGCAGAACTGTGGGCCACATGTAGGAAAGTCCGAGATTGCGACTCGGAAATTGCGATTCAGTCCGACTCGCAATTTCCGAGTCGCAATCTCGGATGCAGAACGGTGTCTCAGACACCGTCTGCGACTCGCTATAGGGTCGCAAAGACCCACCTCATCAATATTCATGAGGTGGGTTGCATTTTGCGACCCATAGCGAGTCCCTGCACTCACAGGGATGGTGGCCTGCTGAAGTCAGCAGACCTCCATGTCTGTGACTGCTTTTTAAATAAAGCAGTTTTATTTTTTTCATTTTGCAGCCCATTTTCCTTAAAGGAAAACGAGTTGCAAAATGAAAAAAATACCGAAACCATTTGGTTTCGTTTTTTTCAGAATAGGCAGTGGTCCATAGGACCACTGCCTACTCTGAAAAAATATTATTGTCGACATTCACAAAGGGGAAGGGGTCCCATGGGGATCCCTTCCCTTTTGCGAATGAGTTACCACCAGGGTAACAGTGGTGGTAACTGCGAGTTGCTTTGCGACCGCATTCACGGTCACAAAGCAATTCTGAATTGCGATGCGAGGCGCAAATAGGAAGGGAACACCCCTTCCTATTTGCGAGTCGCATTCACAAATTGCGAGTGAATGTGCATCGCGTGATGCCTTTTGCATGGCACAAACTGCGATTTTCGCAGTTTGCGACATGCAAACGGCTTGCTACATCTGGCCCTGTATCCCTTCACATATGTGGCTCATTTCAGTGAAAGGTTAATTTATTGTTCTTCTTTCCCTATTTTGCAGTTAAAGGTATATGCCCAGCAGGTTGTTGATCCTTACTGTGCCAGCCTGTTACCTGCGAATAAGATGGTTCTTAAATGCTGAAGTTCCCCCTTCAACAGCTTGCTGGCTTGAACAATTAACAAACGGAATATATTTGACTTTAAAGATCTTTATAATTTATATCCTAGGGTAGTTATTTATTGATATGTAACGATGATATGTAACGAATAATAATGTAATGTACACTGGGTGCTGTATTTCAAACTTGTGAAACAAATACCAACACGGAAGTGGATGATAGCAAATTAAATGGGTGATCTGGGTAAATTGGCTATCCTTTGGCAGGTGAGCCTCAATAAGCAGACCTTGAGGTAGTTTTTACCATTCCTAGAGAAATGCCTCGAAAACACAAAGCTTTTTTTGCTAAATTCTTCAAATATTAAACTGTACAAAGCTCAGAGTAAATTTGGGCTTACACAGTTCACATGTTTACTCACTCAAGGTCATGTCAAACGTGGTTCAAAGTGGTGGGATTTTTTTCTGGCTATTCCCCTGCTTGTAGGAATTACATGGATCCCCATAGCTGCCTCACAGCTCCTGCTTCTCTAGACAGATACTCAGTAGTGAGCCGGTAGGGGGCCTGATGGCCTTATTTAGGCTTTGGCGGGTGGGATACTCTGTCGCCAATGAGGCTGATGTCCAGTCCCCCTATTACAACTCTATTATAGTCCATGGATTTTGTAATGCAACAGAGATGATAGCCATCACATTCAACGGCGTATCGCATCCTTCAAACTCTATATATGGCCCTCAGTCTTCTAGCTGACTCCAAAAGTGTATTTTCCGTCTTGTTTCTACCTCACTCCTTCTCTGGCTGGCAGCCTTGAGCCAACAGAGGAAGACACCAAAAACACATGCAGGCAATAGTTTTACAAATATGCGTAGATGTGTGACATAATGTGATTGTGGTCTACTGGTCAGTTATCCAGGAGGTAACTAATAACCCAAGATCATATAAAAACACAGACCACTCATGCCCAGTGCTTAATTTGTGCTTGTGGTTTCCGGTGCAGGGCACCGGCACTTATTTTTCTGCCTCAAGCATTTACTTCGAGCAAAAGACACATATGGGAAAGGCAGGGGAAGAGAAAAAACGAAAGAGCGCCACAATGGGAGAAAGCAGAAAGCTGCAAGAGTGAGCTGAAGGGGCGGGAAGTGGCTGTAAATTGATTAAAGAGGCCCGAGATGGCTTTTGGATTACGCTGCCTCTGTATTCCCTGTTCGCACATTTAATTGCAACAGCCGCGTGTTTAAGAGGAAGACTTTGGGCACCAAGACGTTTTTATTTACAAAGGAACCACTGCTCATGCCTGTTACAAAGCACTATGTAAGAGGGAAAACAAGAAGATCATACTTAACACCTGCCATTTTATACACAGACCACCTCCACATCTAACAGCATGTACCTTTTCATCAGGAATCAATTTTCAGTTCTTGTTTGCAGACCTGCTTATCCGCCTTTTTACTGCAACTGTTATGAATAGTTTCTTAGTTGATTTGTTTGTGCAGCTATAACTTGGGTGGATGCCTGCTCCACGTGTCCAAATGACAACTACAGAAATCTTGGAAAATGACTGTATTAGTCGCAGGCATACTCCTTGGTGCACTGCTGTGTGCTGGGGGTTAACATACGGACATTCAGTTTCTGCTGTCCTCGTTATCAGCGTCATCACAGGACACAAAATGTACCACTGCCAAAATTACAGGATGGGACAGGCACCGTGTTGCCAGAAAGAGCCAGTCAAGCACAATAGAGCCCCAGGGAGCTAGTTTGTGATAACTGTTTATCAAATCTTGTCTGTTGGGTCTGAACGTTACTTATGTCATAAGCCATGCCCAAAATAGGACGTACTTTCAAAGTCCTTGGTTAAAGTGAGCCCTTGTGGTTCTTGACACAGCAAAACCCACATTACCAAATGGTGCTCATTGAGGATGTCCGTGGGGTTTTTCTTCACGGGTCGAAAAAGGATCTACGGACGGGAATGTCTGTGCAAGCAAGTATTGAGATAGCTGGGAAAGAGGGAACTAAACCTTCTCAGACAATGAATGTACCAGCGTGTTCGGGGATGGAGTGAACTTGTAAGATTAATTCTCTCCTCATCACCTACCCAATGCCCTGTTTTGTGTCTGTGTAATTTAATTTTAATCAGTGGACTTATGTCGCTTTTTTTAAACCGTTCCATGTATTTTGCCTCAACTTTGACCTTTAGATCTTTGCTTGGTTTTTACACACCAGATTTTGACATTTGTTTTGTGAAGATCATCCCAACAAATACCCGAAGTCTAAGATACGATGTTTTGTCTGGCTAGATCAGTCCTGTAATGATAATTAACACGGGAACGTACTCCGCACATATTTTGGAAATCTAAAAAAAAAACACGTACTTATATCGCAATGCCACATGATCCACATATTTAGTACGCACACCTCTGTGAACGCATATTAAGTTACCAAATGCACTGTGAAACACGTGTAGCACAAGCAAGAGCAACTGCATCAGAAGACAAATCGAGAAGTCACTATTGGCTCCGCGCCAGGATACGGTGTGGGAGGTGCTTACGTTTCAATGCTGGTTCCACGCAATGTGCTACACTGAGGCTCCTGAATGTTCATGTCTTCAGGAGCACTAGAGGATAGAAGAGTGAGGAGAGCATGGGCATTGCCTGGACAGAAGCCTCTTTCCTCAAAAGGGCGTGCTTTGTGAGACTCCTCAGTAAAGGCAAGAAAGTCACCTTGCTGTGCTTCCCGGTGTCAAAGGGCAGAAATGTGCTGTATTTAACCAGTGCAGCGCTTTCCTGTCCTTTTCCCCAGCACTGGTGCCCTTTTGGCTACCAAGAACCGTAGCAGGCACCCTTGCACCATTGTGCAAGGGTGTCTGCGTTGCATGCAGGATTGTTTTTGTGCAGAAAGTGGCACCTTCCTGTGCAAATACAATCCTGGGAGACTTTTTCCTTTTTCTAAGTGTGCTGCAGAATGCCGATGGGTTTTTGCTTTGCATTTTGAAACAGCATCTATGTGGAAGGGAGCACACATAGAATGAGGAAAAAATGAGGAGAGAAAGTGATATTTCTCCTCGTTGCGCGTCCCCTTGGGAAGCATACGGTTTTGGCGTATCCTTGGGTCAGGAGTTTTTTTTTAATCTGTGGATGCGCCAAAATTCATGGGTGTTGCATGGGAACACCCACTACAATGCCAATAGTACGGCTTACTTGTGCAGAGTAAGGAAACGCAGCGATTTGTGTTGCCTTGCCTTACTCAATATGTATGAGGCCTTTCAAAGCCACGTAAAGTGGCTTTTCATGGCTTCATAAATATAATTTACAGGCTTGCGTTGCCGTTGCATCACAAAAAGGGACACAACAGCGGCGCAGGTCCTCCTAAATATGGTCCTAAGTTCTTTGTGGTCCCTAGCATCCTAGCTAGACAATCGTGATGCATAGTTGCTGGACTCTGTCTGGTACTGCTGATGGAATTATTTCCATCTTCTCCGTCTGTTACAAATTTCGTCTTGAACTCAGAGAAGTATCTTGTATCACACTCACAAGGATATAGAATTGCACTTGTTTGTTTTCACAAAGGCGTTAGGATGAAGAAATTTATAGGACGTGTTATTTTCACACAAAATCCTCCATTAGGATTACAAACTTTATAGCACTTGGTTGTTTTCGTTGGGAATCCCTCATTAGGATTACGAACTCTGTGATACTTGTTATTTCAACAAAGAGTTATGCATGGGCTATGAACTAATCATTGTCAACTTAAGTAGAATCATATTGGCAAAGAATAAATGGTCTGTGGTATGCCAAAATAATAGGAAATATATGATTACCAATGGTCCTGCAGGCATATACAACACTAATGAATGCATTTCATGCTACAGTTATCAATGTGTTTAATTGAATGTAGGTAGAATTGCACGGAGCTGTTTCCTAATACTGAAGGTGGCGTTCCTTTGTAAACAACACATTGTAACTCAAAGTGTGATTCATAGAAACTGTATCAACCTTAGTTTCCTTTTAGCGCAGAAGAAATACTGAGTTTAATTTCATAATGGAGAGTAAACCCTAAAGTCCATAAAATAGCCGTATGACAAAATCTACTTGTGTTCGTAGATATCAACACTCTTGCAGTGCAGATTAAGCCCAACTGTGTAACCAGGAAGTGTGATGATCTCCAGTGTAAATGTTTCTCTCTCTTATCTCACACTTTCCCCAGGGTCTTCTTCACTTCAAACATACAAGGTATTAGTGTGTAGTTAGCTGTTGGTTTAGCAAAGTGTGAAAACTACCATCACTTATTTTGGATCCAGATTTCAAGATCAATACATTTTGGTACTGTTCTAAGTACAGTGTAATGCAGTTATCATAAGCTCATTAGGTTACTGAAGAAGCGAGAAAGAGAGATGGTAGGTATGCTGCGTACCCATAACTTTCATTAAAACAAAGCCAATAGACTGGAGGTGAGACTACTGCCTTTAGATGGGCTACCGATGTTGACTCTGCATAAAAAAGTAACTGATTTGTTTCATCCCGCTAGATAGAGTAATTCTAGGCTTGAACCTTCTCCTTGTAAACAAGCATCAGAATGTTCATTCAACTGGATACACTCCTTCCCACATATTCCTTAAATGACTCCCTTTCCCCAGGTGCCAGATGGGGCCCAGAAATGTTTTGAAACAATGTTCAGTTGCTACCTTTCAGTGGTGCTGTTAGACTTGAGAGCCTTATGGTAGTCTTGCACCTAACATTTTGCCTTACTCTTCTGTTTTTGCTGATCTTGTTTTTGTTAGCCTTAGCCTCTGTTTGCTTTACCAATACTAGCCAGTGCTAAAGTGTGTGTGCTTTCTTCTTCAAACATGGTGAAATTGGCTTACACCCAATTGATACATTTAATTTACTTGCAAGTCCCTAGTAAAGTGGTACTACATGTACCCAGGGCCTGTAAATTAAATGTTCTATTGGGCCTGCAACACTGATTGAGCCAACCCAATTAGGTAGAACTTTTAAACATGTCTCAGGCCTGTCACTGCAGTCTTTGTATGCAGTTTTAAACTGCCATGTCGACCTGGCAAAGTAAACCTTATTGCAAGGCCTAAATTGTCCTTTTGTACATGTCACCCCTAGGGTAGGTCCTAAACAGGCCTTAGGGCAGGGAGCAGTGTATTTAAAATGTTAGACATGTGCTTTCAACTTTTACATGTCCTGGCATTGAAAAACCTTTGCATTAGTTTTTAACTACTACACATCCTGCCTTTTCCATTATATAACACTGAGTTAACGTATGACATTTAATAAGTTATATCTTTCAGTTGGGAACAGTTAGGAAAATTGAGTTTGGTGTCTAAGAAAATCACAAATCTGAAAATGCCACTTTTAGAAATTTGGCATTTGGTGTCCTAACCATTTGGTGCCTTCTACCTGTACCCTATGCCACATGCATATGTGCTGCTGGCAGTTGTTCTTTGTGTATTGCTCCCAGACAGAGTAACAAAGGGCTATAGGTGTTGCAGGATGGGCCATCTCTGACTTGATGAGGGGGAGTAGCTGTCACATACCACACTTGAACATCACAAAGGCTCTGCTTGGGCACAATTATGAAGGGTTTGACACTAGTCTTTTGTGACCCTGAGGCAAGCTGGGTCCAGGGCAGGGTGGCTGGAAATTCAAAACACCTCTGGGGTTGGAAACATCCAGACCTTCCTCATATTTCAACGCTCGCACCAGGTATAAATTATGGTCCCTCAGACCAAAATCTTCAGTTCACCTTTGGAACTGTGAAAGACTGCTGTGCTGCTCTGCCAGAATGACTGCTACTCTATTGCCCTGCTGCCTTAGTGAAAGAACTGGAACTGCATCTTGAATACAGCACCACCAGGATGACTTCAAGGGATAGTTGGCTGTCCTCCTGATCAGAACCTCAGGGACGGAAAAGGCTCTAATTCCTTGAACCCAGCACCTAGTCCCTGTTTGCTGTGCGTCTTGCTCCCCAAGTGGTGCCACCCCAGTCCTGGACCCTTGGAAGTGGGCCTGAAGTTGCTCTTCCAGCCCAATTGTGGTCTTGTGAGCAGAACTCATAATCACATCTCCTTGCAGCTCCGCTTTGGAACAACAAAGCATGACGCATCCCCAATGTTGGACTTCACATCGCAGCATGTAGTCTCCTGTGAAACGCCATTGCGCTACGTATCTTTGACACAGGTCTTCGTTTCACAAGCACCTCATTGGTGCTATTTTTGATTTCATGATGAGGCAGGACTTCACATCGCAGCCTCGCAGCTCCTCGAAACCATCGCTGCTCGATGCATCCTTGACACAGGATCTTGCAGCGCTCCACAAACCAGGATTTAAGGCACTTTGTTCAGCAGGCCTAACTTGGTCCCTGTATTTGACTCGTACTCCATATTGGTTGGCCTGAACTTGTGACTTTGTCCTGGTCTGGCACGACCAGATGACCACAGTTGACGCTTTGTGCTTCCAGTGACTATTTTTACTTAAAACTTTGAAACTGCATAACTTTGGTCCTACTTATTGGCTTTTTGCTGTTTTGATCTAAAATAATTTACTACATCTTACTCTATTCTATATTAATGTTGGATTTTTCTTGTGCTGCATTTCCACTTTGTTACTCTTTGAAGTGCTGCATAAATACTTTACATATTACCTCTATGTTAAGCCTGACTGCGTTGTGCCAAGCTACCAGAGGGCACAGATTATTTTAAGGTTTGCTTACGCGTTACCTTGATAAGAATTGTGTTTGCTGCTTGAGTAGGGGTTCTCTCCCCTCAAACAATAACCCCATTTCCAACAAGCACTGATCAATTTTCTGATGTCTGTTTTGTGACTCCACGGGAAGTGAAATGCAGCTGCTCAAGCTCCTGTGGTGACAGTTCCTTTTTCCCCACCTTCACAGATCTTAGCTGCCAAGGATTTTCCTTGGCATTAATGCTACATTTATTGTCATTTTATGAAACATTTTGGGCATTGTTGACTCTCACTCACAATGGCTTTGGAATTCAATCTATGCATGAACTCTTGCGTACTGTTGATAATGGACCCACATATGGAGAACTTCTGCTGCCTTGACTCTTCACATAATTGTGCATAGTGTAGCCTCTGCACATTAATGCGCTCCAGGGCCACTAGTGAGAGGAAGGCCAAGTTGATGGTAGTTTGTTATTTAAAGATAGGTCCAGGTCACCTTACAAAAGGAAGAATAACATTTGCTCTTGTTCCTAGAGCCACTCCCCTTCATGGGGGCACACAAAGGAGCATAAGCTCTCTGCATTTTCTTGTTGGCTAAGCGATACAAAGAAAGGCCTTCTTCCTCTTCGGACCCTGTTTGTGTTTGAAGTCTCTCTCAAATCTAGCCTTTCCAACAGTAAGCTCCACTTGTTAAGATGTTGAGGTATTTAAGAAAGGCATTTTGGTTCATTAGTGAAGGTCCGCCGCTATGACACAGATTCGATGATTGTTAACACCATGGGCTGACCCTCCACGAGAGCAGAGGAGCCTTGCTCCGCTAAATAAAATGACACCAGAACTGAAAAATAAAATGGTAATAAACTTTCTTTATTAACACTTTATTTTTCAGCACCCTGTCCTGAACGAGTGTCAGGACGGGGCTGAGAAATTGCTGCAGAGTGGCAGCAGGGAGCTGTGCACTTGTTTAAAGTATCATGTCCATTTGGCTAGCTGTCTTGCAACAGCCAGCTGGACATGCGCACTTTCAAGATCTTAAGACAGCTGGGTTCGAGAAAGCACAGGCCTCCAGCGCTCCTGTGAGCGCTGGGAGAGCCTGCTCCCACCAATCCTGGGTACCAGCATGAAAGCAGCACCAGGAATGGCTAGTGCAGTTTCCTGGGTCGCTTTGCACTTAAGAGACGACGAGAAGACGTCCCAAGGTAAGTGCCGTTTAAAAAAAAAAATATATATATATGTGTATATATATATATATATATATATCGAAGAGCAAGACGGTTCAAAGAAAGGCGCCGCGCTCAAATACCGGTGCAACCGCTCTGGGTGAACCAACCCAAAAATAATTATTTCATCAAAAATTTAGCAGCGCACTCCACCAAGGTACAATAATTCTTGATTTTATTTGAAACAAGAAAGCAGAACAACGCGTTTCGACCGAATGGTCTTTTTCGAGTTCAAACATCCAGTTCACACTGCAAGTTCCTTTTATAATGGAAAGTATTATACCCACATGATGCATGCTGGGAATTGTAGTTTAAACATAAATAAGTCATTTAAATGCAAAATTTCACGATCAATCTTTCTCAAGGAGAATACAATCATATTGAAACTCCAACATTCTGTAAAGAAGTAACCAAATAGGAAATTCACTTCATTTGTTATTTACAACTCAAATTCTGTTATTCTCACCATTAGTTTAGTTAACTTTATACTGCCATTTTTAACTTACTTTTTCCAAGTGGTAATATAATGAATATAACTTGAATTTTATATTTTTACAAATTTTAATTTCGTGTGAATCAGGACTTGCTTAAAAAACGAAAGAAAAATAAAAATAAAAATAAATATAAATAAAATTTCTCTCCAATGCTCACAAAAATAATTAAGACAGTTATTAAAAATCTCAACCGATCAAAAATTTCACTTAACAATTCAGAGTTATGTGTTATTTGGATTATACACTCATAAATGAACATAAAGTTCTTCATCATTGTTCATCCCAAAAGGGGCCTTCGTTTTCATTCGAATTATAAATCTCGATTCTAATTGCCTCAACTTTCTTACTCGATCCCCTCCTCTTTCATGATCTGGGATATGATCTATACCATAATATCTAAGTGTCTTCCAATCATTTGATGTGTGTGTCTGTAGATGTCTGGCTGTCGCATATGTATAATCTCTATGAGTGATAGCTCTGATATGTTCAAGGATTCTTTTCTTAAGCGCACAAATTGTACTCCCAATGTACTTTAGGCCACAATGACATTCTTGCCCTATTTTACATGCTTTGCAGGAATTGCATTTGACGAAACCCTTATTCTCCACCTCTAGCCAATTGCTATCCTTTTCTAACACAAGGTGACTTTTAACCAATATATCCTTAATGCTGGGTGCCTTTTTGTATGAGAACAAAGGTTTCGAACCTACTATGGGTCCTACATCGGGATCTCTGCTTATTATTCTCCAGTGTTTGCACAAAATATTTTTTATTAATGTGCTTTCTTTGGTATATTGCATAATCATTCACACTCTTTCTTCAGATTCTCTTTCTCTTTTGTTAAACAGAAACTCCTCACGTTTTTTGGACTGAATAATATTTAAATTACTTTTAAGGATCTTTTCATTATATCCTCGAGTCTTAAATCTCTCATATGTTTCATCAAGTTTTAGTAATAAGTCCTTTTCATGAGAACAATTTCTCCTCATTCTAATAAATTCCCCCAAGGGAATGCTGTTTACCAAAGGTTTGGGATGAAAGCTTTTCCCATGTAGTACACTATTACAAGCTGTATCCTTGCGGTACACTGTGGTTTCAATTTTGTTGTTCTCAATATAAATGGTAATATCTAGAACATTTATAGATGTTTTACTGGTTTCACAGGTGAATTTCAGACCAACCTCATTGTCATTTGAAATATTAAAATATTGCAAAAATTCATCCTTTGATCCATTCCAGATTATAAAAAGGTCATCTATGAAACAAACCCACAATAATGCTTTTTCAGCAAATCCCTCATTTTTTTTATTCCATGCTATCTCTCTTTCCCACCAACCCATTACTAGGTTGGCATAATTTGGAGAAAAGGAGATGCCCATGGCTGTACCACATAATTGATGATATATCTCATGATTAAATATAAATATATTATTTTGCAAACACATATCAATCATATCAAGTAGCATTTTTGAATGTTCTAATTCTGAGATATTACGCTGCTTCAAAAAATATTCACAGGCATTTAA
Organism: Pleurodeles waltl; assembly: GCF_031143425.1. Taxonomy (NCBI): domain Eukaryota; kingdom Metazoa; phylum Chordata; class Amphibia; order Caudata; family Salamandridae; genus Pleurodeles; species Pleurodeles waltl. The sequence goes on along the minus strand of NC_090446.1, from coordinate 1,044,410,844 downwards.
ACCAATTGCATGATTAATGGAAGTATAAAGTGATATCACATCTATTGTCGCTAGTAAATAATTTTCATGCCAATCCAAATCTAATAATATCTTTAAAAGATCTCCAGAATCCTTAATATATGAACTGAGTGTCTTAACGATTGGGGCTAAATAAACATCTACATAATTAGAAACTCTTTCAAACAATGAATCACATGCCGATACTATTGGTCTTCCCGGTGGCGATGTCAATGATTTATGAATTTTCGGTAGAAAATAAATCGTAGGTATTGTTGGATTCTCCTTTTTCAAGTACATATATTCTTCACGATCAAGTAGCAATTGTTGATGCCAAGTACCTAGTTTTGTATGTAACATATAGGTCATATTCTTTATAGGATTTCTCGTCAATTTCTTATATTCAGCTGGATTCCTCAATTGTCTGTAGGCTTCCATCATATAATCAGACATGTTTAGAATAACAACATTACCTCCTTTATCTGCTGCTTTTATTGTAATTTTTTTATTAGCCTTCAGACTTTTTAATGCCAGCCGTTCTTTCTTAGTTAAATTTTCTGTTTTACTAATTAGTCTTTTGTTTTGAAGACGTTCCAGATCTTCTAAAACTAGTTCCGAATATAAATCTATTTTGTTGCCTGGTGAAAGTATAGGACAAAACTTTGATCTTTCTTTTAAACCAGATGGTTTATGACATTTGGGGGGTTATTCTAACTTTGGAGGAGTGTTAATCCGTCCCAAAAGTGACGGTAAAGTGACGGATATACCACCAGCCGTATTACGAGTTCCATAGGATATAATGGACTCGTAATACGGCTGGTGGTAAATCCGTCACTTTTCCGTCACTTTTCCGTCACTTTTGGGACGGATTAACACCTCCTCCAAAGTTAGAATAACCCCCTTTGTGTTAATATCTAATTGTTGTAATACTTCCATCTCGGTGTAATCTTCATCTTGTAGATTATAAGTCAAATCAAATAGGGTTTTGAGATCTATAACTTGATCAATTTTAAGTGGAGTTTCTTCCAATTCCTTTGTGGTATTATCTTCAGAAGTAGATGGTGTTTTCTTCCTTTGCTGTGTATGAAATTTTAATAATTTCAATTTCCTAACGAATTTGTAAATATCAATGCGAGTATCCACAAAATTATGATGAATTTCAGGGCAGAAGGATAGACCTTTATTCAGGGTTTGTAGTTCAAAGTTCGTTAATTCATAATCCGAAAGATTAACTACTAAATTTTGGGATTTTATTATTTCCTCAAACTTCTGAGAGAATATTGTCTTTTGCCTGTTTCTTTTGGCTCTTCTTGTTTTTCTCTTGTTGATCCTGCCTGATTTTGTTTGTTTCCATAACCCCGCCCTTTGATTCTGCCTCTTCCTCTTGATAACTTTTGGTCCAAGTAGAGTACTTGCATTTCCTCTAAAAAAGTGGTATTACTGGTATCAGTACCTTCCCCTTCACTAAGTTCTACTTCAGATTCAATTGAGGTTTCCTCTCCACTGTGATTTGATTGTCCTCTAGTGAACCTCGATTCTCGTTTCAATTGGTCAAATCTTTTCGCAAATGTATATACTCTCCCAAACTTATAATCTTTTTCATCCCTTAAAAATTTACTCTTTTTTCTCTGCTGGACTTCATCTTCATAATTATGCAAACGGGTTTCCATGGCTTGTCGCAAGGTGGTTTGTCCACTTTTATCATTTTGATTATTCAACAAGTCTTCCAATTCTCTGATTTTAACATGTGTTTCTTCCAAATCAAATCTAGCATGCTTAATTAATATTTTCATCATGTTCAAAGAGCATTGTGTGTTGTTTTCTGCCCACTCTGTGAACAGTTCAGGCTTAATCCCAGTATAAGTTGGCATCAAAAATATGCGTAAGCCCCTTGGAATCCTTTTCACCTCGATATATTTCTCCAAAGATACAATTTCCCAACTCTTATTTATTTCCTTTTTGTAAAAAAAAAATGTGTACATTTTTTTTTTTTTTTTCCAATTCAAAAAATTGTTGTTTTAAGGAAAGTTCCTTTCTCAAGTTAATGTCACCTGATGTCGATTTTTCCTCCATGAATGTTTTGGTCGTGTCAAACATCTTAGCTGCTGTCGCAGCTCTCTTTGCTTTTCTATCCTCCATTGTTGTGAGCACGTACAAAGTAACTATCTTAATGTTTCAAAGTTTATCGAGAGAATTATCAAGCACACCTCGATGGCCCCGTTCAGTTAAATGGCGTTGCCTCGGGGCTGTAACTGCAATACTGGATGATTTCACAGCAAATAACTCATTTATGAGTGTATAATCCAAATAACACATAACTCTGAATTGTTAAGTGAAATTTTTGATCGGTTGAGATTTTTAATAACTGTCTTAATTATTTTTGTGAGCATTGGAGAGAAATTTTATTTTTCTTTTTCTTTCTTTTTTTAAGCAAGTCCTGATTCACACGAAATTAAAATTTGTAAAAATATAAAATTCAAGTTATATTCATTATATTACCACTTGGAAAAAGTAAGTTAAAAATGGCAGTATAAAGTTAACTAAACTAATGGTGAGAATAACAGAATTTGAGTTGTAAATAACAAATGAAGTGAATTTGCTATTTGGTTACTTCTTTACAGAATGTTGGAATTTCAATATGATTGTATTCTCCTTGAGAAAGATTGATTGTGAAATTTTGCATTTAAATTACTTATTTATGTTTAAACTACAATTCCCAGCATGCATCATGTGGGTATAATACTTTCCATTATAAAAGGAACTTGCAGTGTGAACTGGATGTTTGAACTCGAAAAAGACCATTCGGTCGAAACGCGTTGTTCTGCTTTCTTGTTTCAAATAAAATCAAGAATTATTGTACCTCGGTGGAGTGCGCTGCTAAATTTTTGATGAAATATATATATATATATATATATATATATATATATATATATATATATATATATATATATATATATATATATATATTACTATTGTACCCCCTCTCCCGCACCCTGTTATAAATACTAGCCAGCCGCCACTGGAACGTCGTTGGATTCGATCAGTCAGCCCACGCTGCCGGCTCTGGTGCTGGTAGTTCAGTCTAGTACTGCTTCTAAATCTGCGAAGCTAATCCCGTTTCACTCCTGATGCGACCATGCCCATAGTGTAGGCCATTTTCGATGGCATTTGCCATGCAGGCTATAATGATTATTATTTGGCGTTCTGCTGTTAAGCAGATGCTAGACTCGGCAAAGTCAGTCACACTTTTCCCTCCATCCAAAAGAAAGACCTTCAAGAGATCCTCTATATTGAATTTGAGGTAGTCGAGAAGCAGTATACATAATTCATTGGCTCGGATCCTGACCGTATCTTCATACCTTTCTCCTTCTTCTTGATACTAATTCCAGGCAGTTGACAGATTTACGAGACTGTGTCGTCTCAATACATACGCAGTGAAACTGGTATAGGCAGAATAGGTGCACTTGTCTGCAGTAGTGAGAAAACCTATTAAGACACAGGCACTCTGTATTCCTATGTATCCTAATGAGCCTAAGATGTCACATTCCACCTAAGTACTGTCGGGTACCGTGCCTTTTAATGGAGATCTTGTCAATCCCATTGTCAAAGTTTAGGAAAAGTGTTAGTTTACTTTAGCTGCCTTTTGGAGTGTCTCTTAAATACAGAAAATAACCTACTAATGAAACTCAGGAAAATATCTCTTGATGGGTATTCTAGTTGTTTCCATCCTCCCTGAGCAGATGCAAAAGTAATTTACAAACCTAAGCAATGACGGCACGGATGCTGTCAAGCAATCCATGCATACCGGGCAACACATAGTGGATTCAACAATGCATTTAATGGTTTCTGTACTTTATCGACATTCTTGAATTAAGATAAATGAATTTCAGGGGCTGTCCATCCGGAAATAAGGGATATGCCCTTTGGCCCTTTTATGGACAGTACTTTTTAGCAAAATGGTAGTAGATCCTCATCAGAAAGAACAAAGAAAAGTAAAGCAACGCCAGAGGACATGTGGCTTGATTTCCCTAGCAAATTATTATTCTCCGATACCGTAGCTACAAACATGAGTTTGCCTGCAAACTGAACTCCAGTAGTAACAGCATACTGCATGTCACCCTTTAAAGGGCAGAGGTTTTGGAAGGGGCACACAACCAAACTCCTCTTTGTCTGTGTCCTCTACACTTACCCACACGCTGCTTTGACGTCTTGTGCCTGGACCAAGTAAGGCCAGCTAGAGGGGGTGTTATGGCTTCTTTTCCCCAGTGGCAGAGACCTTGGACCCAGTGGCAGAGACCTTGAACCCAGGGTCCTTCAGCTGGGAGTGCCAGGTTAATCTTTGCCATGTACCTGAGTACGCCTCTTCCTGACCCTCCTGACCCTTCCTCCCCAGCCGTCTTGATAATGGAGGTTTGTTCTCTTTAAGCCAGAGGGGCAATATGATTAGTGCGTCCCTCCCACAGGGTGAAGGAAAGCTATTCAAGTTACTTCCTTGCACCCCAGAAAGGGTGAGGTCCGAGGCCAATCTTAGACATCATATTTCTCTAAAGGTTCTTCATAAAATAAAAATTAGAGATTGTAACCCTTCTGCATCCTCTCAGCCTTCCAATCACCAAAACTTGGTAGTCTTGTTGAATCTGCAGTGCGCGTTATTCTGTGTATTTGTCCCTAAACACAAGAACTATTTGAAATACATAATGGGGGATCTCCACATCAGTTCTCAGTATTCCTATTTGGGATTACCCTGAAAAGGCTTGTGGTGGTGTCTAATAGTCATTGAATGGGCATTCCTGTCTACCCATATTTCGACAGCAGAGCAATCGCGCCACAAGAGCCACCTTTTGCATAGTCTCTGCTTTTGATTATATTAAAACAAATCCAGTCTGACCCTCGTCAGATGCCTGCAGTTCAGAGGGGCGCTACTTGGAACTATTTCGATGCAGGATCTCAAGCTTCAAGAATGACTGGCTCACATGCAGAAAATGTTATGAGTTTTCCGACAACTCCGATCCAGTCTCAGGATCCATAACACGGTTAAAGGCTCTGATGACATTGTGTATTAGGCACCTCTGAATGTGAGGTTATCACTTTAGGCATAGCAGTACCAGTTACACAGATTTTAAGCCATACAGAAGTATCTCTTCTGGCGAGAACCGGTGATTCTAGAATTACTTCAGTAGAGGACAATTGCAGCACATCTGTTTAAAGGACCCCTTTACTCTCCCCAGCCGAAATTAATAATGAATGTTTTTTTTTCATTACTGAGGAACGAACCTTGGTCAGCTGATTTTCATTGCTGACTAGTCTAACAAGGAGTACCTATTGCACACTGATCTGCTGGAGTTGAGGGCTGCGTGGCTAGTACTGAAAGGTTTCTGCCTCACATCAAGGAAAGTTGATCCAAATGTTGACAGACAAAACTACTACAATGCATTACTTTAACAAGCAAAGGCGAACAGGGTCTACAGGAAGCCATAGACAGAGAACATTTTCTGTCATCAACGCATCTGGCGTGGAAAGAGAATCTGGCAGGCAATTACAAGTAGCAATTGGCCCAGACTGTATTTAATTAGGTATTTGCAATGTGAGGTTATCCTTTTTGCTACGAGTAGGAAAAAAAGATCTCTGTATTTCTCAATACTTTTTTTCCCACCACGTTTCCTTAGGCAGTGCTCTCAGCCTTCCCTTGACGTACAAACTGCACTGTACTTTTCTACCAATGGCGCTACTGCTGAAGGTCAATTAAAATATCAGGCTGTTTAGGGTCCAGGTTAGTCTAAGTGGTCCAGATCTCTGTAATATTATGGTAAGTATATCCCGCCCTGGTTACGCCCTATAAGGAAGTATTTTCTGTCCCAAGGACCTGGTCATATCTTCTGTCTCAAAATACAGAATACAGAAAAAAACCTAGGCAACCCTCTAATATATCAAAATACAAATATATATATATTCCCCTTTGGAATGTATGGCAAATGAGGAAAGTTTAATTTACTCTAAACTTTTTATTATGATTAATCCATAGTCATGATCTACAAAATGTCTATTTAACTAAATTCATAAAATCTTTGAAATCACATGTATGCAAATAAACAAAAAGACCTCAGTTAAAAATCCAACAAGTAACCCATCCAATCACCACATGCATTTACTATGACATCATTTTTTCTATCACACCCTTTTGCCATTAAAAAATGACATACAACATTCTATCTTATACTCTTCATAACTTTAACATAGAATTTAGATTGAGACATATTGCACAGAATTAATGTTTTACTCAATACAATTTCAATATTTTTGTTCACACATTGTTGGATCCTCAAAATGTCCTTGTTACTAATGTCCTTCAGTTTCAAGTTGGGGGATCTGTGAGATTCCCTTGTGTCTTCTTTTCTTCAATGTGCGTTTCGGCATCTACGCCTTCCTCAGGAAACACCACAGTTTTCTCGTTTCAAGGTACAATGTGCAAACTATTTTTTCATCTGAAACCACAACAAACCTTCCTGTAAGTCATACTTTACATTAGTCATTCATAGTCACTATCTTCCTTTTATTCCCCGCTATTGCTGAGGTAAGTGCTCCACTCACTTATTTCACCACCACCATAAAACACCAAGGTGAAATTGTAAATACAAAATCCTGTCAAAAGGTTACTTGATGTCGCGAGGAACTGATGCAAATCCAAAATCCAGGCCGACCGCTATGGAGAGCAGGCTGGCTACAAAACACATGCAGGTCTCGCTGAAATAGTACCTTTGGTGGAGCAAAGCGGTGACACTGAGAGCACGATACGTCAATATTTTCCATGCAGTCTGGTCACTGCACCGTCAAGGTAAATATAATGCTTTGTAGCTGAGCAATCGCAACGTCATCGATGTGATGCGCTCATTTCCCTGTCACACTCGTGGTGACACATCAATTTTCAGCCACACTCGGGCGATGTGTCTTGTTTTCTGCTGCGCTCAGGGCGAAGCATCGATTTTGGCGGGTTTCAGCTGCAGAACCCACTTTTGAGGCCCAGAACATGGAGGGGTCACCTCAGGCAAGGGTGAGACTCAGAGAGCAGAGCCCAGCAGCACCAGGAGAGTTGTGGGCATTTTTTGATGTCCACGAGACTACAGGAGAACAGGGACAAGCCAGCAAGCCCTTGGAGATCACTCTGGTGGGATGGCAGAGTCCTTCCACCAAGGTCAGAGAGCAGCAGCTGTAGGACAACAAGCATCAAAGCAGTCCTTGCAGAAAAGCAGTCCAGTTGAGTCCTTTGTGCAGCACAGTAGTTCTTCTGAAAGAAGTTCGTTTCGAGGTCCAGAAAAGGCTGATTTGATGGGGTCAGAGACCCAGTACTTATACCCAAATGTGCCTTTAAAGTGGGGGAGACTTTAAAGAGTGGCTTTGAAGTACACCATTTTCCCTTTCAGCCCAGTCCTTTCTTCCAGGAGATCTGTGGGGGATTGTCAGTCCTTGTGTGGGGTCAGTGAGACCACCTCCACCCTTCCTGCCCAGGGAAACCCAGCAGTATGCAGATAGATGCAGCTGAGTATCCTGTGTTTAGGGCTGTCTGGATGGAATGCACAAGGGGAGATGTCACCCAGCACATACTAGACGTGGACTGGAGACAGGATTTAAGGCACGTAGAGCTGAAAGAGCACAGAAATGCCTACTTTCTAAAAGTGGCATTTCTAAAATAGTAATGTTAAATCTGACTTTACCAGTGTAGCTACTCCTTTCTGATCAGGAATTACAGCATAAAAGTACTTTGAGGAATTCCCAATGCAGGCCTTTGAGAGGAGCAGACTTCACAATAGTGAAAAACGACTATGGGAGCTTTTAACTTCCAGGATATGTAAGACTTTCAAATACATGTCCTGCTGTTTAAATACACTGCACTCTGCCCTGTGAGTCACTTAGGGCTTATCTTAGGGGTGACTGATATGTAATAAAAGGGGAGTTTAAGGCTTGGCAAAGGGTTTTAAATGTCAAGTCGAGGTAGCAGTAAAACTGCACACACAGACATTGCAATGGCAGGCCTAAGACATGGTTAAGGGTCTACTTATGTAGGTGGCACAATCAGTGCTGCAGGCCCACTAGTACCATTTAAGTACAGGCCTTGGGCACATATACTGCACTTTACTAAGGACTTATAGGCAAATTAAATATGCCAATTGGGTAGGAGCCAATTCTACCATGTTTGGGGGATAGAGCACAAGCACTTTAGCACTGGTCAACAGTTTTAATATGTGCAGGGTCCTAAAACCATCAAAGATGAGATCACAAAAATGGAGGGAGGCAGATAAAAGGTTGGGGAAAGACCACCCTGAGACTGTCAGGTCTAATAGTTAGGTTGACCTTCAGGTAGGTACTGGACAATCAAGTTTGGATGATGTGCAATCAGTGTTTGAGGCGTTGAATGTTTTGAATCATAGGAGGCTCTCAAGTAGAGTTGTGTCTAATCAGATTTTGGTGAATCTTGAATCTGGTATCTGTCATTAGCGCACCAAGAGGCCCCATGTAAAGGTTGAATATAACAGGAGACATTGTGGAACCCAGGGATCTTTTGTGACCCGGAGGTGCACATGTGAAGAAACTGGTGTCGGTTGGAAAAGAAGGAGGGAAACCAATGAAGGACACTGCTGGTGAACCCATTTTTCACTCCATGATATGTATGAGATGGTCTACTGTGTCAAAGGCAGCTGAGAGGTCTAGCAGTATCAATAGACAGAGGTCATCTTTATCTGTGATCAAGAGTGCATTGTCTACGGTGTACAAGGTAGCATCCTCCACGCTGCTTAATATCTGAATCCAGACTGGCAGTTGTTCAGGAGATGTTATCATTGATGTGATCTTGTAGTTGAACATAGATTGCTTTTTCAGTGATCTTGCTGATGAATGGTAGGTGAGGGTTGGGTTTGTAGTTGACAAGGTCATTAGGGTCTAGTGTAGTTTTCTTAAGGAGTGGAAGAATCTGACCTGACTTTAGAGATTCTGGGAAGCTGACTTGAGTGAGGGAGGCATTAGCAATGCAAAGGGGAGGTTAAGAGATTGGTCTCAGGGAGAACTTGATGAAGGACAATTTATAAGACATCATCTTCATAACAAGCAGCTTTGAAGGAGTTGATTATGCCTGAGAGACAGGGATTTGAGGGCTGACCATTGTGTGATTCTACAGGAATGGGTGTGCATAAGAGAGGAAGCAGGAATGGTGTTGTCTGTGCAATTGAAACTTCTTTATTTTTACACTGAGGAAGAGGTTGACAGCTTTGCATGCTTCTGTTGAGTGAAGAATAGGTAGGCATGATGCTGTGCTTGATTGTCTTGAACAGCATTCTGCTTCTGCTGGTGATTTCTTTAATGGTTTTGATATACAACTTTTCTTTGGCCAATGTAATAAGCTGTTGGTATGTTGCATGTAAGGACTTAAGTATCAAGAGGTTCTCAGGAGTTCTATTTTAACTTCCTGTTTGTGAATGGATCGTGTATTGCCAGCAAGGTCTTTAGAGTACCAGTGCACTGAAGGCTTTGGCTTCTACTTGTGTGTTGTAATTGGGGGGTGGATATTGACATAGCTTTCCAAAACATTGTTGAAGCTGTTTAGAAGTGCATTGTCATCAGAGGTGGAGTTGATGGGTTGAGGGTTAAGTTCAAGCATTAGGTTGTCTGAAGGTTTCAAAGTTTAAGGCATGTTGAAGGTATTCTAATAAAATGTCCTTGTTGGACCCACATTGTATCTGTAAGTGGTGTCTGGGATCAGAACATGACACCACAGGCTGTGATTCTTATGCTTCCATGCAACTACAGGCCATCAAGGAGTAGAAGGCCAAACTGTTTTTGGCAAAGATCCACAGTGAGACCCCAAAGTGATCTCCTTCACTCCAAGCTAAGTCACTTGTCAGGAACGATCTCCTAAAAGCTATTCTCATAAAGCACACAAGAGGTGCCTTTGGAAGGAGAAGGTCTCTTTTATCTTGAAGAAATGTCCTGCTCCTGGGACTGTACACAGTCTTGACTGTCATTTTCCAATGCTGGACTCATTGCCAGAAAAGATCCTGATTCTGAAAAAGGATTAACTAAAGTATGAGAGTTGATTGGCTAATACTGTGCTGGTCAAGACCTTCCAGTTGGCTATGCTGGATCTGTTTAGAATTGTTCTTGCATCTTCTGGACTACCCAAAGGGGAAGCACATTCCTTTGGGCTTGGCAGCTCTGGCACACCCAACCCAGATTTCTCCTCACATTCCTCCTCTTCAGGTTCCAGCACTTGTACTAAAGAGGCCATTAAAGGCTGACAAGGTGATGCCAACCCCCCCCTCCATTTAGATGGTATCTCCTTTGGCATTGATGCAGACTCCAACAGGGCAGACCACAGTAATGCCCTTGAAAACATCAATGTCAAAAGAAATTGATCATGTGGAGAGGGCAGAAGTTATGGCAAACTTCAACAATGCTTCCTTGACAATGCACCTTTCTGGGGCTCAAATATTCACCTGGATGTAGAAGCTGTTCGGTTCCTACTATGATGCTCTTGCAATGCCTGATAAGAACTGTGGGGCATATTTATACTCTGTTTGCGCCGGAATTGCGTCGTTTTTTTTGACGCAATTCCGACGCAAAACTAACTCCATATTTATACTTTGGCGTTAGACGCGTCTAGCGTCAAAGTCCATGGAGTTTGCGTAATTTTTTAGCGTGGACACCTACTTTGCGTTAATGATATGCAAGGTAGGCGTTCACGTCTAAAAAATTGACTCCGAGGCATGTGCGCCGTATTTACACTCCCGGGCAAAATTCACGCCCGGGAGTGGGCGGGTCAAAAAAAATGACGTACGGCCGCTTTTGCGCTGTTTTTTAGCGCCTGCAAAAGGCAGGCGTTAAGGGACCTGTGGGCTCTGAAGGAGCCCAGAGGTGCCCTCCCATGCCCCCAGGGACACCCCCTGTCACCCTTGCCCACCCCAGGAGGACACCCAAGGCTGGAGGGACCCATCCCAGGGACATTAAGGTAAGTTCAGGTAAGTGTTTTTTTTTTTTTTTTTTTGGTGGCATAGGGGGGCCTGATTTGTGCCCCCCTACATGCCACTATGCCCAATGACCATGCCCAGGGGACATAAGTCCCCTGGGCATGGCCACTGGGCAAGGGGGCATGACTCCTGTCTTTGCTAAGACAGGAGTCATTTCTATGGGGGTTGGGAGTCGAAAAAAATGGCGCAAATCGGGTTGAGGCGAAAAATTTGCCTCAACCTGACTTGCCCCATTTTTTGACGCCCAAGCCCCATATCCCCCTATGCCAGCGCTGCCTGGTGTACGTCGTTTTTTTCCACGCACACCAGGCAGCGCCGGCGGCTAACGTCATTGATTAAATATGGCGCCCGCATGGTGCTTCAGAATGGCGTTAGCCGGCGCTAATTTTTTTGACGCAAAACTGCGTTAGCGCAGTTTTGCGTCAAAAAGTATAAATATGGCCCTGTGTCCTGATAGAAGATGATTTGGAGGCTGATAACCTCTTTCCCCACTATAATACTATAACATTGATGCTGGCTTTTACCTTCGTATACAAAATGCAAACGGCCTAGACACTACTTCACCAGTAGGTGACATCCCTAGTTATTATTTATTATTCACACCTGTGGTACAATAAGCAGTGCAATCCTTGTATTTGACCCTGCATTTTGCATAAACAATGTCTAACATTTTGCAATCTTCCTCATAAATGGTGGAGCCCTTGCTTTCATCCGATTGGGCCCCTCTTCGATCCTGTCATGGCAGCATGATAAACCCAGTTTTTGGGTTAACCAGTCCACATACTGATATGGACAGGGGTGGATATAGGGGACTCCATGCCCAGCACTAGCAGTTGCAGATGCAGTCCTTGCCACCTTCCACTGGCTCTGTTGCCTCAAAACCTGATTCTACCCCTGTACCCTCATCTTCCAGTGTTGGAGGGCCTCCCAATTTTTCACCAACTGGGAGATGACCATGATGGATCATCCAACTAATCTACAAAGCTTACAACCTACCATTCCTGTTCTTACATCAATACAGCCCCCCTTCCATCAGGATCTGCTTTCCTTTTCAGAGAATTGCTGGTATTTAGGAGACGATTCCTAGTATTCTGACTCACTTGTGTATCCCAGTCCTGCAAGTCTTGCATCAGCGTTGCCTCAGGACCTTGTGCATTCTTTTGGTGCCACACTCCAGACAGTGGATCAGGGCCCCCTAGTGGTGCCTGAGGTCACTGTGGCTCTAACATAAGGAGAGTCTCATGGCTCAGGTGTAGATCTTCCACTCTGTTCTGGTAGATTAATCCATCCAAACTTTTGGTGGGACATCCTTACATCTTTCCAAAGGTTTAGGCTGCTGTTATCAAAGAGGCCTCCACTCTTGGCTGGGTTGCCCCACTGGGTGACATTACAGCACAGGGCTCTTGGCTGCTGTCACATAAATGTACTTGAGATGTAGGTGGTCAGGAATTACATTTCTCTGTTTCATTGCAACAATACAACATTCAGATTCCATCAGACAGTGCCATTACCATCCTTGTATCAACAGACATGGCTGTGTGGGGCCGTGAGTCTAATGTTGGGAGGTTATTCACCTTTGATAGTGGGCACAGGGAGACTCCATCAGTGTGACATCAAATGCTGTCAGTCATCTCTTACTGGAGGACCACAAGTGAGGGTTGCACCCCTAAGTGACTGAGGTTATCTTCTCTTGATTGGGGTTTCAATTGTGGATCTCTTTGCCATGGCCCAGTGCAGGAAGTGTGCTCACTTCTGATGGATACTTTCTCACCTAGTTAATTTCCTTTGGTAGCAGACTGTATCTGAACATTCTTGCAATAGCTCCTGCATGACAGAAGGTGGTGTCTTTAGTCTCCATCACACCTCCAACCCTCTTCCAGACATGAAAGGTACCACCCTTAAACAAGAACATCAAATCCCCCTTTTCCACTTCAATTTAGAGTTCTGCTACTTCTGTTTTTCAACTTATTTTTCAAAACTTTTTCCCAAAAAAGTTTGACAGAGTGCAGAAATGTCAACCCCTAGAACTAGAGGGTTCAAACCATGCAATCCTTGTTGTAAGCAGGTGTCTGTAACAGACGTGCACAATGTCAGTCTTTAGTGCCTTAACACTAAGAGCATTTCCACATCTTGTGACAAATGTTTCCTGATGCTCCAGAGTTCATCACAAAGCAAAAAGCTAAACTGTCACTGAGCACGAGAAATGGATTTGGACCCTTTCCAAGCCATGAGTCAATTTCTGGCCTGTTCTGCTCAACATCATCAGATAAATCCAGGACAAAATCAAGAGACAAGTCAAAAAGTCTCAGCAAGATGTGATGCTCCAGAGAGATGTTTCCTGGTTGGTGCTCAAAAGACCTGACTCAGGCTTTGGTTTGGATCAGATTCCTGGTCTTAGACAATGCTCCACATATTCCACAGACCCTGGTCAGCTCTGCAGTCTTCAAGAAGGCCATGCTGCACCTCTTTAATATGGTTCTTGATTACTCTGGCATGGCTGTAGGATCCAGCAAGGCCTTTAGCTTGGCATCTGCCAGAAGGTCTTCCAGCCTGCTCTACATCTCGCAGTGGGCTGCACTTTGACTCCCTTGCTGCAGGTGTTGCAGCTACTGCTTACTCTGGGTGTGAGCAGTGTGCTTTGAGCCTAATCCTGAGTTACTGCCCACTCCCTCATGTCCGTTCAACTCTGGTTCTCAAGCAGCACACCCTCTTTTGTATGGTAAGTCCAAGGGTGTCCATCCAACTGTTACACTGATCCTCTCAGAGGCCCTTGTTGCTTCCCTGGGACTTGCTGCCCCTTTGATTGTCTAGGCCAAAGCAATTTAATATCAGCACTTTGGGCCGAGGTCTCGCAGGAGTTTGCAAGACTTCATGGGTGCTCTTGAGATCTCGGCCAAATCATGTGTCTTTGTGGCCATTTTGAATGCCGCTGGTGTAAATACTGTTGCCCCAGCACATGCTTTTAGTTGGCTTTGTAATTCATGGCCTACATACCACATGTGGCATTTCCTGGAAAAAAAACTTGAAGAGCATCAACCTACCCAACTTACGTGGTGACTGCATGGTAGCAGAGCTTCTCTGACTTCTGGAATCCTTGTCCTGAAGGATCCCCTTTCCCAGCATCCTCGTCCTGGTATTGGAACTCAGCCTGAAAGAAAATGACAAGAGAAATCAAGTGAGACTCAAAGGTTCAATGCTGTGCTCACGGCTAAGTAGGACACAAAGCCACTGGGTAATGCGCTAAACCTAGCAAGGATATTTAGACCCAAGTAATGTTGTAGCATTTAGCAGAAGCAATGTGCTCTAGGTCAGGATTTATGAGAGACTTGTGAACTTTCCTAAACCAAACTCACAGAGAAAGTTGAGACAATTCAAATTGTTCTTAAGCCTGTCATTAGGGAGAAGAAGATTCAAGTCTGCTTAACTCGAATTTGTGTTGTTATTAGGTTGTGAACTTAGGTTGTGAACTTTTAATATACAGGTATGCTCAGTGGTGATACTTGAGTAGTATGACTGAAGTAATTAAATAGCAGATTGACAGACTCAGTGATAACTGTTGTTAATAATCCTGCATCTTATGAGTGGTTAGTGTAGGAAGCTGGCTCTGTATATACTATATCAAAGTGAGATAGAGTGTGCACAGAGTCCAGGGGTTCCCCAGAGGCTTGACAGAGGCTAAAGTCGATAACACTAATGCTCTCTTTTGCGGTAGTGTGGTTGAGCAGTTAGGCTTATCAGATGGTAGTGCAAAGCATTTGTTGTACTCACACACAGAATAGAAGAAGCGCACACTCAATGACAACTCCAGACCAATTGTTTTTATATAACAAAATAGATTTTCTTAATTTATTTTTAGAACCACAAGATTCAAATTGCAGGTAAGTACTTCAAAATATTTTGTATTTCACACAGGTATCAACAGTACGTTGTTTGGAATAGGTAGGTAATACAGTTTTTTAATTATAGCAATGATCTGTTTTAAAAACTGACACTGTACAATTTCAATTTTCAGAACAGTTCCTGGGGGGAAGAAATGTTAGATCGTTTTACAGGTAAGTACTACACTTACAGTTTCAGTCTCCGTGTTCTAGGAAGTCCACCGGTTGGGGTTCAAGCTAACCCCAAACACCCACCACCAGCAATACTGGGCCAGCCTGGTGCAGAGGTCAAAGATGAGCAATTTTAACGTGGGCTCCTATGGAGACGGGGGTACTCAGAACCAGGCCTGCCTGCAGGTAAGTACCCGCGGCTCCGAGGGCAGACCAGGGGGAATTAGATGGGCACTGAAGGGGCCACACGTAGACACCAAACACACACCCTCAGTGGCACGGGGGCAGCCGGGTGCAGGGTGCAAACAGGGTGTCGGGTTTTCAATGCTGGTCTATGAGGAGAGTCTGCTGGTCACTCATAGGCTGCAGGCGAGGTCCAGGGGCGTGTCGCGGGCACACCACCACAGGGAGGAAGACCACCTGCTGGATGTTGAGGCACCGGGGGGTGGATTCTCCAAGGCCTGGACGCTGTGGGAGCAGTGTGTTCCTTGGCATCAGATATCTTCGTCCGGAGCTTTGCGGTCAGAGGGTTCCTCTGGATTCCCTCTGCAGGCGTTGTCGTAGAGGGGTGGAGAGGTCAACCCAGGGTGGGCACTTGCTTGCAATCGCCTGGGAACCCTCCCTTGCTGGATGGACCACCTGGACACGGGCCGTGGGCGTCGAGCGCACAGGGGTCAAGACTCACGCTTCCGGAGAAAGGTGGGAGTCCTCGGTTGTAGGTTTTCTTAGACAGAGCCGCTGACCTCAGGAGTTCTTGGTCCTTTTGGGTGCAGGGCAGTGCTCTGGAGTTGGCAGAGGTCACTGGTCACTCTGGATGCATCACTGGTCTTTTGCATGTTCTTTGTAGCAGGAGACAGGCTGGTAGGGCTGGGGCCAAAGCAGTTGTCATCTTCCTTCTTCTCTGCTGGGGGTATCAGCTTAGCAGTCCTTCTTCTTCTTGTAGGTCACCAGGAATCTGGTGAGTTGGGTTCAGGGAAGACCTAAAATAAAGATTTAGGGGCGTTACAGGGGTCAGAGGGCAGTAGCCAATGGCTACTGTCCCTGAGGGTGGCTACACCCTCCTTGTGTCCACTCTCTCTGAGGAGAGGGGCACATTCCTATCCCTATTGGTCCCTGTCCTCCAAACCAAAATGGAGGATTCTGCATGAAGGGGGTCACGTCAGCTCTGGACACTTTAGGGGTGGTCCCAGCTGAAGTGGTCACACCTCCTTGTTTTTCTTAAGTTTCACACCAACCTGGCTGCCAAAAGTGGGGCTTTGTCCGTGGAGCAGCATCTCCACTGGCTGGAGTGCCCTGGGGCACTGTAACATGAGGCCTGAGCGTTTGAGGCTCAAAGCCAGGTGTTACAGTTCCTGCAGGGGGGAGGTGTGAAACACCTCCACCGAGAACAGGCTTTTTTTTCCTGGCCTCAGAGGGCACAAAGGCCCTGAGCCCATGGGGTCAGAAACGTGTCTGCTAATGGCAGGCTGGCACAGACCAGTCAGTCCTACACTAGAGGACTGGGTAAAATACAGGGGGCATCTCTAAGATACCCTCTGTGTGCATTGTTTAATAAATCCCACACTGGCATCAAGGGGGGTTTATTGTGCTGAGAAGTTTGTTACCAAACTTCCCAGTATTCTGTGAAGCCAATATGGAACTGTGGAGTTCATAATGACAAACTCCCAGGCCATATACTTAATATGGCCACACTGCACTTACAATGTCTAAGAATGGACTTAGATATTGCTCATGCAGCTATGACTTCACCTGTGGTATGGTGCACCCTGCCTTAGGGCTGTAAGGCCTGCTAGAGGGGTGACTTACCTATGCCCCAGGCAGTGTTTTGTGGGCATGGCACCCTCAGGGGGATGCCATGTCAACTTTACCTTTTTCTCCCCGCACACACAATCTGCAATGGCAGTATGCATGTGTTCTGTGAGCGGTCTCTTAGGGTGGCACAAAACATGCTGCAGCCCTTAGGGACGATCCCTGGTCACAGGGCCCGTGGTACGACTGGTACTTTTTACAAGGGACTTGTCTGTGTGCCAAAGGTTTGCCAATTGTGGAAACAATGGTACATTTTTAGGGAAAGAACACTGGTGCTTGGGCCTGGTTAGCAGGATCTCAGCGCAAGCACAATTTCAGTCAGTCAGCATCAATATCAGGCAAAACTGTGGGAGGGTAACTGCAACAAGTGGCAGTTTCCTAAAGTTAGCCTGTGTGGTTAGAGGGATCGCTTGAAGATAAGACAAGCCACACTAAAGAAAACAGACAGTGAGGAGAATCGAGTGAATACGAAGACTTTACAGAATCTGTTTCACTCATCTCCTCCCAACCCCTTTCTCTTTATGAAAACCTGCCAGTACATGGTCTATAATCCCTCAGTTGTGAGCTGTTCTTCGTAAGAGTGGGTGGACATTTATTGCCCATGTGGAATCCCCGAGACTTTAGGTGAGTGGCAAACACAACAGCAGATTCTGGTGATTATTCCTTTGTCAACAGATGCTGAGACAAGTAAGTGTTGCTTCTAACTCTAGAGATGCAAGTACCATATTCTCCTCCAACTTCCATTTTTGATCTGGAGACAGCTTATGATAGAATACACCCAGTGCCACACTATATATAAACAACACCAAGGCAGGTTTTAGACTTTGTACCAGCTCCATCGACTAAATGTTTGGATTTTTGCAGCTCAAATGGAAGATTGTAGATCTGCTTAAGAGGAGTTCTTTTTGTGGTGTTTGTAGATCTCCTGGCAGCCTTCCTTCTTGTTTCTAGAGGAAAGCTGTGGACCACTCTCCAGGATATGGGGGTCCTGAGGGATCTTTTGAGCATTATTATACACCTGCATGAAGGGAGTTTTGCCAGGATTAGATATGGAACAAAGGGTGAAATTACTGATTGGGTACCAGTTAATAAGGGGGTCCATCAGGGCTGTGTCTTGGTGCCCACACTTTTTTTTAAACTTTATATTACAGTATAATTCTTTATATTAATAACTTCATAAGGTACCTTGCTAACTGTGTTAATTATTTCCCTATGATAGCAGGCTAGAAAATCCCAGGTATTTTTTAGGTTGACAATACCCTACTTTTATCAAAAACTAGAAAGCCCAGGCCGCAAAAAGAAATTCAGAAACAGAAACCACTTCTGCCTGTGTTGAATCACTCTTTCTAAGCTTAATGAATTTGGGGCAAAAAAGAGAAGATTTTCTTCAGCTTCATCAACCATATTGAAAAATGTACAGCTTCTAGATGCATCAACAAGCTGAGACCAACGGGCAGTATGGACTGCAATAGGGAGAATGCAATATCTATTCTGAAGAAACAAACTACAGGCATGCGTGGGTCTTCACACACCACAACATCGTCAGCCACACATCAACACTCACCTGCATGTGTCACATGGCAACATAACATACACAACAACATCGTTCTCACATGCAAGTGACACATATACTGACACAACCACACCAACTCCATCTCCCTCCACCTCAACCAGCCAATCCACACACACATACACGTACTGACTCACATACACAACCAACAGCACAAATCTACCAGTACAGGTCACCTTGCAATGCGCACACATGGACACCATTGTCAAGTGTGAGTGTACCATCATTGTGGTGCCAGTATTCATTTGGCAATGAATTATGTTGCCACAATAACAGTGGTGTATGTGTGTGATATGAGTGTTGTGCAAGTGTGTCCCCAATCATGGGAGACTCACTCGTGTCAGCGACATATGCATGTCAAAGTGGTTTTTTTTAAATGACTGTGACATGTGCCTGCAGTGGTCCTGACCTTCTGTGCAGGGCTGACCCAGTGTACCCTGGCAATACGGCGTCCCTAGCTGTGAGTCCAGCAATGGGGGGTCGTGTTTACTCTGTGGGACGGTGGCAGCAGTGTCAGTTGGTGTTGCCCAGTCGTAGACGGAGGAGGAATGGGTAAAAAAGGCGGGTATTCACTCCCCAATCCACCAGCTCAGATGTGGAGTTCAGACCAACGCTTTTTGCTTGGCTGTAAAGCACATCCAAATCTGTATGGAGGGAAGGGTAGCTGGCGCCCCACCAGCATCCATTTTTCCCCCTCTCGCCATCGTTATGGGCGGTGTTTATTGGCGGAGGTGTGGGTTTGAATGCGGGCTTTCGGCTATCGGACCGACAACATCTAAATAGGGCAGGTGGGCCATTGTGACGGTTACCACCAACATCTAAACCAGACCCTTGGTTTGTTTTCCCACTGATCCTTTGGAACTTTGAATGCTGCTTGTTTTTTGGGTCATTATACATGTCCTCTAGAGCATGGTGAGTGAGATTTTGCCTGATTTACTTGAAGTCTTTTGAAACACCTTTGCACTGATAGTCCAAGATGATCAGGACTTGGCAAAATAAATTTTGAAGTCATACCTGGATTCCAACTGTCACATAGGTTCTCATTATCCTAATGAGACTACTGGATTTGGGTGGCAGAATCACTTGTACTGCAGGGGACTGAGTCTGAACCCACACCAGGTGACACCTGATTGTCAGCCTAATTCGAGTTTTCTTCCGGCTAACTAGCAGTGCCTCATCTCCACCCAAGTGCAGGGATGATTGGGCAACCGAGTGCATGACACAAATGACTCCTCATGAAAATCGTGGTCACTCAGATCTCATCCGTTTCTCTCACTTACATTAGTCTCACATATGCAAGGACAATCAGAAGCAGACTATAGTTCAATAAGGTTTTATTGAAGTAACTGTATCTTAGATAATAAAGCATGTACTGCAAAAACTAGGACGATGAAGCACAATAAGATTAAGATTGTGACAAGGAGAATGAAACATAAAAATACCACTACCATATTGTCACTAAGATCATTAAGGACAATTCCTACCTAGGCTATGTTAGAGCACAGCATGTTAAGCTCTAATTCTGCCCATCAGGTTCCCATTGGGAAGACATTATCCCTCACACCTGAGCAAGAGGCCTGTAGCCTACATAAGCAGCGAAGCACTCAGCAATCAGCATACAGTCGTGGCCATCTGTCTGGAATCTCCCTCTAATGTACATGGGTCAAAGTAGTGTTTTTATAATAAAACAGCTGATGTTCTAAGAAAGGATCCCCATGTAAGAGTGTATGTGTTTCTGTGAACATTGGAGACAAAGCTTACCACTGTTGCCGGCAACCTATCTTACTACAGCTTTGAGGAAAGCAGAGAGTGAAAGAAATGTTTTGTTTAAGAACGTAGTGTTGATCTAGGCAAAGAACAGCTAGATAGAGAAAATAAAACAAGAACGCAAACGTGGCTATTGTTAAAATAATATAATGGAGCTAGAATAAGACATATCTAGGTTGATGTGCACAGCGGCAGGCCTAGTTTGCTAAAATAATGTGTAAAAAACTATAGCTAAAATGGCTACACAACACTTTCCCCTTGCCGGTTCAAAGCCTGATTATGTATAAAAGCTACTAATATTCAACCTAAGGCATGTAAATGGGAATGTCAAAAATGACAAGTTAAAGACACTTGGGCATGTATTAAAAAGACAATTGAAAATGTTTATTGTGGCGTTAAGAAAAAGCAGAATTTCAAAAGTCCGAGTCATTTTGGAAGTTGCCAATCAAATACGGGATAATTGAAGACAGGAAATCTTCCACTTCGGCAGGTGGTAAATTAGGAAGTTCATAGCCAAGGAAAACCAAGGAGCATTTGTGTTCCAAAGCCTGAGCTCCAGCCAAGGCAGCAGCATTCCGTGGTGTACCCAACAGTGAGTTTAGAGCTGCATGATCCACAGAGGGCAACTCATAAACCACTTCCTGTAGCAAACGCACCCTCAACGCGCATGTCTGGTAGTGAGCCCTCAGCGAGAACATCAACAGATCAGCGCCCAATGAAAGCAAGCGCTGCGTAGAAAGACACATTTTCAGTGCACATTCAAAAGAGCACCAAAACACGGGCTGCACACAATGCAAAACCAGTCTGAATGACAGAGACCAGTCACACTCCAATCACTCCAGGAGTGATGCTCCAAAGTACTGCATCATGTGTTCACGACACAGCTGCGCTGGTGGATGCGCTTGCAGTCCTCCTTGTTGCAGCGGGACAGCCATTGCGCAGAAAAAGTAGCAATAGCAAAATGCCACCTATTATAGCCAAAGTTATCGGAAATCTCCCCAAAATACTGAAGAATATTGAGTGGATGGCTGAAGGTATTAAGACGAATATATAAATAAAAGGTGTGAACGGAACCAGAACCAAGTGCCTTAAAGAACTTAGCGATGCCAGTAGTACTGGACGCATTATATATCCGTCCCACAAGTTCAGCAAAGTGTTTCGGAAGGTTATAACTTAAAAGGGACTGTATCTCTGCTGATTACCTCACAACCTGAAGCGCATAGGTCTCGTGTGCAGATGTGAGCGCCACATGTTTTTGAAACAATAAATATACTGAAAGAGAAGGAACAGGGAGATAAAAGATCTCCGGCAAAGAGCCCTCTTTTTGGGGAGCCCGTCAGACATTGCAGCGCCAGTCTGACGAGGAGCATCCCCGATGATGCCCGATGATGAAGCATGACATCCGACTGGATGTGTGAGGGCTCTTGCTCATAATATTTAGGTTGTTTTTGTTTGAAACAGTGTACTCTGTTTTTGAGTTTGAAACAGTAAAGCCTTGAGTCTGCTCGACGTGTCAAAATTCACATTTGAAGTAGCTATATGGGGCCAAATCTCAGCTACTTCCCTCCGTCGTGTAGGAGGAAAAAGTACGTTCCTGCAGCATGTAACAATCTTAGAGACCGAAACGACATAAACTATTCTGGCTCGCATCCCATACCAGCTATCACTATTGAGGAGGACATAGCTGCCATTTGAGAGCACCTGGAACGTGGGTCTAATCAAGGGGACTGGGACTCCCTTCAGATAACAAGCCAAGTTCGTTGCCGAAGCGTTACATGCCCCATGCAAGGACAGCTGTTTGCAAGCCATTGAATGGCTGTCAAATGTCTTGCGCTCGCTACAGCTAAGAAAGCCCTCTTTCATGCCACTGAGACATTTGTACGAGAAGGGTAGCTCCCACACCTCATAGATGTAACCATCTCCTAGCCTTTCATATCTGCCCACTGGAATGTGTTTTAAGCAGAACGTGAATTGTAGTGTTGAAATAGGGACTTTAAAGACCCCGTGTATTAACCACTCAGCAGATGGTACTTCAGCCACAGTGAAAGGCAACTTTTCTAATTTCTCAATATTTAACATGACATAATTTGCTTCTTTCTTAGCCATTAGTTGTTGTCGCGTTAAATTAAATGAGGAAAATATGTCCCTTGGGCTAACGTGTTGCCAGGGTTCGCGACCTGCCTTCAGTGTTTGTGGTGTCCAACCGAACTGCATAATGGACCTTAGTTGATTCTGTCAATAGTGTAAAGAAGACATGTCACTTTGTATTATATCTATTGCAGAAGAAACAATGTTGTTTAAGGTGTATATCCGGTCAGGCACGGTATTAATCCCATTATCTACAACAGCTAATGCCTTCTGTAAGTTTTCCTGATCTCTATTTGCCTTAACCGGGCAGCAGCTTCTTGTTGAGAAAGCTTCCAATTTTCATTGTAGACTGCTTATAAGAAGCACTTTCTGCATTGTTTTCTGGGTCCTAACAGGAAATCCGGTAAGTCAGTGTTATTAGACAGGAGACTGAGGTGTTCTCTAACAGCATCTAGTGAGGAACTCTTCAATTATTGCTGGCATATTTTCCCTACACTGTATGTTGTTACTATACCCGCATGTTCAGATGACACCTAGCGAGGGTCAGGCCTACCTGTTCTAAAACCCTCTGTGGTGTTAATAAAACATTTATGACACCCATTGGTATCTATTGGCCACAATAACCACCCACCAGGACGTGAAAGTGAAGCATTAAATGTGCCTTTTTGGACCCATTCATTGAACTGATCTTCAGTTGCATTTATATACTTCTGCCATTTGTAAAATTCTTGCAGGGGCAGAAATACTGTGCACATTAAAACCCTTAATTTTTGCTAAGCCTAAACAACTTGTCTGTTGTACAGTTTCATTCAAAAATATAATTTGAATGGGTATCAGGCATGCTCTGAATAAAGCTTCCTTTCCCCTTATTTGCTAATGTTTTGTTCCTCACACACTTTTTATGTCAATCGAGTTCAACCAATATTCACAGCCTTCTATAGCCAACTGTCAATAATATATCTATGTTTTCCATAAATGGCAATTTGAAATAATATGACCCAGCATTTTTAACATTGTGCCCAGAAAAATATGTAAATTTTTCAGAATATGTTTTAGAACTCCCTTGTGGTGGTCAGCCAATGTTCCCATTGGGTGTAATTAAAGATAGTCTTTAGGGTACTTGCTCTGTGAATGAAATGGTGTCCATAATAACTATAGCAAAACATGTCACCATAATTCTCTTTGGATTGATAAACCTCCTCACTTTCAAATACAGTAAAAGACTGCAAATCGGTCATCATAGAATCAACTATTTTCTTACTCCAGTCATCAGAAACAACTCTGGGTATTATTACATAATTCATAGAAAATTTAAACACATATGGTATTTGAATGACCTCCGTCGGGCTGTACATATCAATTGTGACTTTATCCTAAAAAATCCCATCAGGAATTGGTATAGCGGAAATGTCCACGAAAGACAAGTCTCTGCGGACCTTGCGAGAAGAAAAATGGGTTTTTAGGACCTCATCCACCAGTTCAACTGTTGATCTTTCAGGAAGGTAGTGGCTATTTATTAATAGAAAGAAAGTAATAACAAGGCCAATCCAAAGGAGGAAAGCTGATATAGTAAAGGAAAGCCACAGATAGTTCCATGTGAAAATAAGGTAATTTGGTTGAAGCCAATTTATCAGCTTACGTGTTTTTGGCAGTTCAGATGCAGAAGAGGCAAATGAGTCCGAGAAGGTATCATTGATATCGACAAAGTATCCAGAAGCAGTTTGTGCAAAAACTGGAGCCCTATTTAAAGAAGGAGGACTGGTAGAGGTCTCTCGCGGCGGTTCACTGTAAATGACGCCATCTGTTTGTGTAGAGGTCGAATCAAATCGACCAGCAATTTCCGTGTTACTTGTTGTAACTGATGTTAGTGGAACTAATGCAAGATCATTTTCCACCCTCCACAAGCTCGGAGAGGTGTCAGCATTGCTGCTCAAAACTTGTAGAAGGACCTCTTGACCAGTAGTGAGAGGGATTTGGGTACTCTTGGTTGTTCCTCTTGGTCTGCTGTGCAGGATCGGCCATGTGGTGTAACTTGACATTGTATATGGAGACAAAGTGGTTTTCTTTAGAACCAGTCAGCGTGGTAGAATGACAGTTCGTTCTGGTACCGTGGATTCCCAGGCCTGGAACCAGTGCACGATAGGAAGGACCGAACTCCTTTCTCACAGCAACTTTTTTCATGTACTAGATCCCCAGACTTTGGAATCAAGCCGGTAGATGTTATTGGTACATTCCTAATTCCTATGGGGGCAGCACTGGCAGAAGCATTGTCGTCACTGAACTGTTGTAATTCCTGCAAGACAGTGACACGTTCATTTATGTCAAAATGTGTTTCTCCCACCTCCACGCCAGGACCATCAAGATCTGGAACATACATTTGAGTTCCAAACAGGCCCTCGTATGACGTACGACCCCCCAGAGGCCTTCTAGGCAAATTATTAAGTGCTCTCTAGACTCCATACAGGTGATTAAGCCAACTACGACCCATACCTAATACTCAGGCTGTTAAGTATTGCTTTAAATCTCAGTTTTGTTACTACACTATTTCCCTTGGGATGAAATGGAGACGAGTAATTGAGTTGGACCCCTAACGAAGCCATGGCGTCCCTAAATGCCCTTGAGGTGAAAGCAGGGTCCTGGTCTGAGTGGAAAGCCGCAACTGCATATGGGCCAATAAAGACTTGCAAGTCTTTAATAACAGTTCGAGCGTCAGCCAAGCGTTATGGCCACACCCATAGAAATCTGGAGCAGGAGTCAACAGCAACTAAGATGTATTTATATGCACTATCAGGAGTTAGGGGACCACAATGGTCCAAGTACACACATTGTAGTGTTTTGTTAGAAATTAGGAGGGGTGTCTGCAGTGGGCGTTTGAGGGTGGACCCTTTAATTTGCTGGCAGATATCACAACAAAGGACATACTGCTTGGTCTGTTTGTATAGACCTTGCCACCAATAATGAGCCTGCAATAATGATATTCTAGTTACCACACCAGCAAGGGCAGAGGCAACTCCCTCATGCACAGCTTTAATCAACTCTGGTCTTAGGTCTTTATTGGGAATTACTCGAACTCCCAAGCCTGGTATTTTTACTTCTGCGTCAAGGAAGCCTCCCATCTGGTAGGAATATTTAGCGGGAAGTGCTTTTGGTAAGGGCGTGGTTTTTATGTCAGATGATTTGTCATCGGCCGGTTTCATCCTAGAAAGAGTTTCTGTAGCAGCAGAAGCTGTACCTACTGCTGATTTGGCTGTTTTGTCAGCCTGTGTATTCCCAGCAATGTGTATTCCAACTTGCTGTGTCCAAGTGTATGGACATTTGGCAACATTTCCTTCAGATCTGCTACTTTCCCCACAGAAGTCTGTGTTTGATGGTGTTACCTTTGGAATCTCTGAACCCATTCTGGTGCCAATAATGCAGATATTCATTGAAGGACTGGACACAATAGTACGAATCACAGATAATCAGTGTTATCTGTGCAGGATCCGTATGTTCCAGTGCCATTACCAGAGCCTTTAGCTCTGCTAGCTGTGCAGTGCAATCCCCTAGGGTTTACGTGAAAGTGTGTTGTGGATAGAACTTACTACCCTCCATTTAGCCACTTACGACTGCCCAAGCAGTGGCGTATTGATGCTTTCTGCCTATTGCAGGTTGTGCTGAGCCATCGGTGTACATGACTCTTTGATATTGATCAATAGGCAATGTATTTGTCGGAACTGGGTATTCTATTTCATATTGCAAAAATTTTGGGTTTGTAACCTTGGGTCAAAAATATATTCAACATCAGTGGCTATCAGAGACGTTGTCCATTGGATCCAACGTGGATGTAATGATTTAGCGTTTGGAACACTGGTTTTGGTAACAGCCTCAAGGGCTGGGATTGAAGATACGACAATAATGTGTTTCCCCTGGGCCAGTGGTCTTTTTTTGACAGCCATCTGAACACTAGTGAGAATTTTCTCAGTGGGAGAAAAACGTTGTTCTGCTGTAGAGTACAAATGTGATTTGTAAGCAATCTGGACTGTCTCACCCTCATTGAATGTTACATAGGTGAAACCAATGGCAGGTGCTGTGCTGCAAGCATATCTTGTTGCAATGCTCTGAGAATGCATGTGTGTTTGACTGTCCAGAATTTACTGGAAAAGTCAGGACATATTAAGTCATATAAAGGTTTTATCCGTAATCTGGAATGTATGTTCTGCCAAAATTTAGAAAACCCAATAGGGATTGGAGTTTTTTAATGGTATTTGGAGGTTTTAACTGTGTGCATTTTTCTAAGAATTGTGGCGCTAGGCTCTTTCTTTCACTTAATAATTCGTATCCCAAAAATAGGACACTAAGGAAGGTGATTTATGTTTTCTTAAAGTTGAATTTATAGCTGAATTTGGCAAATCCTACAACAATGTGAGCTACCCATCTTAGAAGTTGCAGTAATTCATTGTCCGTGAGGCAGATGTGATCTATATAGGACAATGCTTCAGGGTCAATATCAATATAGTGCAATATTGAAGTTGTACGAGTCGCGAACAGCCCTGGACTGTTCTTATACCCCTGAGGTAATTTTTTCTGGGTGCCTAGTGCGCTGAAACTTGTTAGGTCTCTACTCTCAGGTGCTATATTTTGGTAGAAGAAACCATTTGAAATATCTGATGTTGTTTTCTATTTTTGCGCACTCTGTTGTTCATTAGTGCTGTGCTATGAGAGTTTTGTATAGCATATGTGCATGTATGACTGTTTAAGTGTCTATAGTCTAAGACTATTCTGTATGAATGGTCCGATTTAGCGACAGGGAATAAAGGATTATTTATTGGTGAGACACAGGGTTCGGTTACGCCCTGGTACTCCAGTTGTGTGAGGATTACCCTCACTGGTGCTTTATCATCATGTTTTATTGGGTGTTGGGGTTGAGGTTGGGGTTGATTTTTAATTGGAAATACATGATAGGGGAATCTTTATCCCACCCTATGTGGTTGCAGTATAACGCGGGTGCCTGTGCCAATGCCCAATCAATGGCATAGGATTCTGCAAGCTCATCAGGGACGAGAGGTGAGAAAAAAGGTTTGATAACCTCTTCCCCATAGGGGCAGGTACGGACAAATTCAGGTGGCCAATCCTTTACGGCTAGTAGAATATCATATATATTTACGACGTGGTCCCAAAAATTGCATTGATTGTGCGTTCAATGCCTCCATCTAGCTGTAACGTTACTTTGTATAACCTATCAGGCGTGGAGACATGCATGTCCGCAGTTTCAACTTGTAAGAAGTCATCAGTTGCTTTCACCTCCAGATGCTCTTGAAGATTCTGGTGAACTATTGTGACCTCTGCTACGCTGTCTAGAAGAGCTAGTGCCCACTTCTTGTTCTTCAATAGAGCCCTCTTCTTGAGTGGCATGACAAATTACGACTGCTGCCACTTTTTTCTTTTCAAATTGAGTTTTGTGCTGGGGACGTTTCGCTTTTTTTCACAGAAACTTCTGTAGAGCGTTGTGATTCGGTTTCACATACTCAGTTCTTCGCTCTGATTGCCCACCTCTCCCACTGCGTTTTTCCGGTGAGTCCTGAAAGGAACAAGATTTACGTGTATCAGTATATTGATATCTGTCAGGCGTTTTTATATTATCTCTATTTCTGAGATTATTTCTATTCTGTGGGGTCTCCGTATGCGGAGATTCTACCCTTTCTTTTTAGGTGTTTGTTGTTTTTTATCCCAGTGTTTTTTAGAACCCTCAAGTGCTTGCTTGGTAGAATCTTTACTATACTTACCATGAAGCTGTGGTTTTGTGGGTCTGGCCCCCCAGACTATCTCCACCAATACTAGAGTAGGTTTCTGCGATAATCTTTGGCAGCTCATGTTCTTGATCCTGTGGAGGAACGGCCCAGAGCTGCATGCGCACTGCTAGTGCAACTGCTTCCCTTTTGAGATTACCTAATGTAATGGAAGATACAGTGGCAAAATTGCCCATAAGTTGCATCCCTAAATCTAGGGCCGGGGTAGCCCCGTATTCATCTTGAATTTGTTTTAACACTTCCGGTAAATTGGCAAGTGTTAGTGTACCGTGTGCAGTAGTATAGAGCGTGGCAAATACTGTGTCCCAAGTATTGCAGTTATCTATTGTGGGACCCATCCCAAATGGCAAGCGCATAGTTAATATTCCATGCTTATCCTAAGGTCCTGCATGGGGAAATACTGCTTCCAGTGCATTTATTTTTTGAGCTAAGCAAAACGGAATCTCTTCCCGTTTGGCGGGTACTTTAGCCATGATCGAATATACAGTTGCAGGGTTAATACCTGGCATTACTGCATGTGGTTGCACCGGTGCAGCACGTGCTGGGTTTGTATTTAATGTTTGCATTAAAAACTATACTAACTATCTGTACATTTCTGTAAGCTCAGCATATAAGCTGCGAACTTCAGCTACCATCAAGGTTGCTGCATCAGGGTGTGGTGTATATGTGGCCAATAAAGGCCAGGAAGGACCATCATTACTTAGAGGACCTAACCTAACTTGTAGGATTGTATGTAGTAGGGCGCCATCAAGCCAATTATTATGTTCTTGATATGATAGAAGTATTTCTAGATATGCATATGCTCTATATTGTGCAGGAATGTTTGTAGATGTATAGTGAAAAAATGTATTTGTGTTCCCATCAGCTGCTGGAAATGTGACCCAGTAATAGAAAACTTCTGTTCTATAGGCTGGATGAGCCTCAACAACAAATGTGACTGGACCCCCCTGGGCCGTTAGGCCATGTGCCAATAAATGTGCACTGAGGGGTGGTGGCATATTGACTGCAATTGCTACCCGTTGCGGGTTCGCCATGGTGAATGGTACATTTTGTTCAGAGGTAAGCACACCAAACGGGGGTTATCCGTTTGGGGTTCAAACTTGAGCAACCTAGAGTGTTAGTAAGGTACTCCCTACTTAGCTGAGGAAGAAAATCCTCAATACCACGGATGTCTCCGTACATAGTACTGAGGTGTCTTTGTATGTAGTGAGACAGAGATACTCAGAAGGACCCGAAAATTAGTGCCTGACCAAACGTTAGCAGCGCCATGTCGAGTAGGTTCTCATTATCCTAAAGAGACTACTGGATTTGGGCGCAAGAATCACTTGTTATGTGGGGGACTGATTCTGAACCTACACCAGGTGACACCTGTCAGCTTAATACGGCTTTTCTTCCTGCTAACTAGCAGTGCCTCATCTCCACCCAAGAGCAGAGATGATTGGGCAACCGGGCACATAACACAAATGACTCCTCAGGGAAATCGTGGTAACTCAGATCTCGTCCGTTTCTCTCAGTTACATTAGTCTCACATATGCAAGGGCAATCAGAGGCAGAATATAGTTCAATAAGGTTTTATTGAAGTTACTGCATCTTGGATAATAAAGCATGTATTGCAATAACTAGGATGATGAAGCACAATAAGATTAAGATTGTGACAAGGAGAGTGAAACATAAAAATAAAGCTACCATATTGTTACTAAGATCATTAAGAATAATTCCTACCTAGGCTATGTTAGAGCACAGCATGTTAAGCTCTAATTCTGCCCTTCAGGTTCCCCCTGGGAAGAAATCATCCCTCATACCAGGCCTTTAGTCTACATAAACTGCTGCAGCAAAGCACTCAGCAAACAGCATACAGTCGTGGTCATCTTGCTGGAATCTCCCTCTAACGTACATGGGTCAAAGAAGTGTTTTTAGAATAAAACAGCTGATGTTCCAAGAAAGGATCCCATGTAAGAGTGTGTGTGTGTGTTTCTGTGAACATTGGAGACAAAGCATACCACTTTTGCTGGCAACCTATCTTACTACAGCCTTGAGGAAAGCACAGAGGGAAAGAAATGTCTTGTTTAGAACGCAGTGCTGACCTAGGCGAAGTACAGCTAGATAGTGAAAATAAAACGACCGCAAATGTGGCTATTGTTAAAATAATATAACAGAGCTAGAATAAAACATATCTAGGTTAAAGTGCACAGGGCAGGCCTAGTTTGCTAAAATAACGTGTCTAAAACTATAGCTAAAATGGCTGCACAACACAACCATTGTGTTGCTGTAATCTGATCTTTTCTAGGGATGGCTAAGTCTCACTCATGGACATGCCCTTAAATAGGTTTGATTGGCAAGAAGGCAGATTCTGCCATAGAATAATTGGTTCATTTCTGAGCATTGCTTTTCCCCACCCACCAATTCCATCCAACGGTATCTGAGCTTCCGAGGCTACTTAAGGCGCCTTGCCCATAATCAGAAGCAGTTCACCCTGCCTGTTCAGCTTGTCTAGGCTTTTCATGTGTCCAGAGGCAGGGGAAATGGTACAGGAAGATGTCACCAACCACAGCATCCTGGTACCACTGGTGCCAAGTGTCTTTAGTTTTCCCTCCATCTACCAGTAGGGTAATTAATCTAGCACGGATTACTCCACTGGCACTCTATTAGGTCAGACCATTGGTTCCTTCAAACGGTTTGTCAAGGTCATGCCCTTCCCTTTTGTGCACCCGACCTCACATCCCTCTAGTTTTTGCTCGGAGGTCAGTGATCAGATTGCTATAGTTTCCCTAGAGGTAAAGATGTTGCTTGCCATTGGAGTGATTGGAATTATGCTGAGGTGGAGAGGGTTCTGCCTTGTTTTTCCAGATACCAAGGATGCAGGGTCCTGAAACTGATTTTGGGCTTCAGAGTTTTGACCTTGCTCATGAAGATGGAGGAGTTTTAAATGATGACACAAGCTCATTTTCTGCTACCTTGGATCCTGATGGCTGGATGGTATTCCTGGACTCCCAGGATACTTAATTTCATGGGCTGATCCTGCTGGACCACAAGCAGTGTCTCCCCTTTGTAGTGGGATTGGACTACTTCCAATTCAAAATACTACCCTTTGCCGTAACATCAGTCCCTCACGTCTTTGCTGAGGTCTTATCAATAGTAGTGATTTGTCTTCACAGGCCAGGGATCCATGATTCTAGTACCTCAATGACTGACTTTTAAAATCGGGTAGCCGCAATTTATCTCGAACCACCTTAATACAATGGTATTGTTACTCTCTATTATGGGTTTTTCCATCAATGAGCCCAAGTATGATCTTTGGCCTTCTTGTAGGCTTCCTTTTATCAATGTCAATCAGGATACAGTTGCCTTGAAGGCTTTCACACCCTTCAAAGAGTCCAGGACGTTCTGAATATGATCCTAACATTTCAGACGAGAGGATTTGGATTTCTGACAAGGTTGCCTGAGTCCTTCATTGGCAAATGTTGGGTGCCAACCTGATGACAGATCCTCTCCTCTCTCAAGGAGGTGTTGATGGTGACTGATGCATGTATTGTAGACTGAGACAGTCACATGGACAACATGGTGATCAAAGGCTTCTGGTCTCCCATAGAGCAGCACCATCACATCATTCTTTTGAGCTATTTATTTAGTCCTGAAGGCTGTTCTTATGTCAGTGGTAGGTTGATCCAGGTGCTGACAAACAACTTGAGCTCCATGTGGTACTGCAACAAGCAGGTGAAGTGGGGTTCAGTAACCTCTGTCTGCAAGCTCAAAGCCTACTGCATTGGCTGTAACTTCTCATGATCTTCTTGACTGTAAATCATTTGTTGGGATCCCTCGCCTCCCGGGTAGGAGAGCTCAGCCGGTGTCATGTTGCCAATCACAAGTAGCCTCTACATCCGGAAGTGCCACAGAATAATGTTGCCTAAAATGGCGTACCCTCAGTAGATCATCTTGCTGTCTCTCTTAGTGATGCGTTCCAATTTTGATGGGATTCTGGCTTCAAAATACAGCTCAGATTGGGTCAGAAGGTCTGACCTGCTGGGCCTGCTGAACCTCAGCATCTGTCATTCTATTTGACTTTATTTTTGGGAGGATTTGTGTCACAGCAACAGGATGGAGCACTTCATCCAACCCTTCACAATCTATACCTTCATGTGTTAAAATTGAGGATGACAAGCTGACTGGTTTTGATCTTCCATCAAAGGTGATGGATGCAATTCTTGCTGCTTGGTGCCCTTCCTCAAAGTAGATCTACAGGCTAAGTTATTGTATGTTCTTTTGTTTGTATTATATTTGGCCCAGCAAGGCTTTAATGTGGGCACTATTGAAGGTTACTTATAATATCAGCTCTTACAGATTTTCTTCCTTTGCCTGATCAGCCCTCATTATTTCAATCACTCATTGTGATGCATTATTTTGAAGGGACTTCTGAATATGCTTCCATCAGCTGCTCTCACTATGCCACAGTGGAACCTGAATGCAGTCCTCACAATCCTGATGTATACTCCTTTCAAGCCTCTACACATAGCTGTATCTTAAGTCTTATGTGAATACTGTTTTACTCTCTACAATTGTGTCTGTGTGTCACGTCATTGAGCTACTGTGACTGTCACTCTTACGTCCGTAAATTAAATCTGTCCCTAACAAGCTGGTGCTTAAGACTTGTGGAACTGTTTTTCCAAAAGTTGTGTCGCCCTCCTATGTTGGGCAGTTCATCATGCTCTCTGCATTCTTTTCTCAATCACATCTCTCTAAGAAGAAAAGAATACATCCATTGGAATAAAAGAAGGCCCTCATCTTCTACATTAATAAGACTGGAGTACTGCATAGGTGATCAGCTGTTTATAAGATTTGTTGGTGCAAAGTATAGAAAGGATGTTCAGAGTTTACTTATTACCAGTAGCTTGTCCTGTGCATCAACTCTGTAATGCCTTGGTCAAGACGTATCCACTTGGGTGCCTTAGGACTCATTCCATCAGGAAGAGAGCCACCACCATAGCCCAGCTTTGGATATTTGCCAGGTAGCCATGTGGGAATCAATCTATAGTTCCACCACGCACAACTCAATCAATTCTCAGGTCTGCAAGAAGAGTAATTTTGATTGCTAAATCCTGCAGGACTTCCTGTTGTAAAGTCCATTCCTTGGACCCACCTCCGAGGCCTCAGACGCACATGGAAGGTAGCTTTGTTTTGGTATTAATGCAGGTGGATATCCATAAAAAGAATAAGGGCCTGATTCAGATTTAGGCAGACAGGTTACTCCATCACAATGGTGATGGATATCCCGTCAGCTGAAATATAAATCCCATAGGAAATAATGAGATTTATATTTTGGCGGACGGGATATCTGTCACTGTTGTGACGAGTAACCTGCCCGCCAAAATGTAAATCAGGCCATAAGTTACTTACCTTTGGTAATACTCTTCATGGTGGACAATCCATCAACCTGCAGGTTCCTGACCGCCTTCCTCCCCATTCTGTGGAGTGGACTTGCAGGAGTCAATAAGATTTCAACTTAGTTTTCACACAGTCAGCTTATTTATTTAATATGCAAGTCATGCTTCTGGTCTAAGGGTGCGGAAAATACCAAAGAATAAACTGCCATCAGTGCGTAGGGGTGGTGCCTGTATCTGGTTCCATTTCATATCCAGAGGCAGGACAAAGTCCTGAAGAAGGCTTATAGGATCATCTGGTGGTGTGCCGGCGCTTGTTCAAGAGATTCTTGATTCCATCTGTTGCCTGGGGAGATACACATCAATCTGCAGTTGGAGTAACCAGTAGAAAGAGCATTACCAAACTTAGCTTGTACCTTTGTACCATACACTTCCCTTTCAATGGTTCTATGGGAGATGCCTTCAGTTCCAGCTGGTGTCTAGAGCCTGCTGTACACCCTTCCGCAAATTCCACTTCTGCCTGAAGAAATGGGAAAGATGCAGGAGGATTGAGTAGAGCTGATCCTGATCACCTGGGATTGGGCACGGAGAGTATGGTTCTCTGATCTGTTGACATTTGGCATTCGACTGCCTCTTCTACTTATGTACAGAGCATACCTGCTCTTGTAGCAGGATGGTCAGGTCCTCCACTCTATACCCATACGGTGCACCTGAACATGTGGAGGTTTAGGTAGCATCAGCTAGAGTCCTTTTGTCTTCATGATGAAATCACAAATGTCATCCTGGCAGCCTGGAAGCCTGCTACCAAATCCATCTAAGCATATTGCTGTAACTATTTCATTCAGTGGTGTAAGTAGAAAGGCCACAACCCGTTAAAATCTCACCACCTAACATCTTGCAATTTGTGCTGTCCTTTAAACAGCACAGTCTGATGGTAGTTGCAGTTAAGAGCTATGTAACTGACCTGTTTCCCTTCTTGTAGCTTCCTGATTAGTGTTCCTTGTTTAGATTACTATTCGTGGCACATTTTATAAAGAGTTTGTTGTATCTGTTACCTCCCAATGTTTTTTTTGTTCCGCAGTGCAATTTGAATCTTTTAACGACCTTTTGTGACATCTCCATTCAAGCTTATTACTAGTGCCCTGTTAAACAATATACCCAAAAAACTGTTTTGAAGCTGACAATAACTTAAGTGTAATGGTCTACGAACTTCAGGCCCACTCCATTTGTCCACCTTTCACTTTTCTACCAGGATAAGTTGGTCCTCTGTGCTTGTTCATCCTTATTCAAGGTGGTTTGTACAATTCTTCTGGGCTTGTCTGTCAGCCTTCCATATTTCTCTCCTCCTCCACATGCTAGCATAGAGGAGGCCCAACTCCAGGCATGTATTGTAATAGTATTTATATAGTGCTTACTTTCCCTGATGAGGCGTTGAAGCATGTCATATTACATCAACTGTACACAACAGGACATAGTGGATGATCAGCTGTTTGTGGGGTTTGCTGGTGCAAAAAAAATGGCCAGATGATGACAAAGCACACCATTTTGTATTGTGTCAACCTCTAGATCAAGCACTGCTATGCCTTAGCCAAGAGAGATCTTCTGGATATATTCACGCCCATCCCACTAGAGCCATTGATACCTTCATGGGTCTCTCCATGTGTGTCCCGGTTGCAGACATCTCCTGAACAGCTACATGATCATCCTTGCATTCTTTTGCAAAGCACTGTTGCCTCATGTTTGTGGCATGCAGTGAAGGCTCTTTTCTCCTAACTGTGTTGCTGAACTCTTTGGTTACTTCCCAATCCCACATTTCAGTGATGCATTGCCTTGGGAATCATTCATAAGGTGAGGAATATGCAGGAAGAAATATCCATTAGAGGAAAAAGTTACTTACATTCTGTACCGATTTTTCTGGTGAATACATAATCTTCCTGCAGATTCCTTACCACCGTCCCTCCATCCTTAATAAGTTAGCTCAGCAACGAATAAGATCCAAAGGTAGGCAAACATGCTGTATTGTCACTGTTGTTTCTCAGCGTTTCTTTCCACACTCCTCAATAGGATGTGTAAAAAGACGGAGAAGTTACCTGCTCATCATGACACAGTCCTATCACTGTTATTACTTTCTCCCAGATATTGTAGCTGTCAAAATTTTCAAGGAAAGCAGATGCTAAACCTATAGATGGCAAGGGATCCAATTATGTTAATGGTGTGGCTGCAATAGTTTGTAGAACAGCCCCACCTGAGCTTAACAACATTGGCCTTTTAGACATCGATGATTGGGTTACACATATTATCAAGGGAATCCCTAGCTGTAGATACTGTCTGTGGTATGACTTGCCATGGCTGGGGACGGAGCAGGTACTGTGGGTATTGATGGATTATCATATGCTGCATACCTCAAGGCTGACAGCCGCATCGTGGTGCAATATGACTGGTGTAATCTTACTGGTCGAATTGCTTCTCTCATGTTGAATGCTACTATCTGTGGTAATTCCAGTGGACTATCCAAGCTGATTGTTTAAAAACAGTTCATGCACCACAAGGAAAGTTTCACTCGGGGGGCTTCAAACTTTCAAAGTATAATGGTCCACTTTGTAATCATTGCATTCAACAGTTCTCCTCAAGCTAGAATGCCATAATCTCTCGAAATTGTTGCTCGGTTAGATATATGCATTTCCCACTCATGTTGAAATTAATGCTGACTTTATTTCTTTACTAGGAGAATGAGAACTGCACAACCATCAGTAGTGTAGTTGAAAATCTACCAAGCAGACTTGAAAACAGTGAAGTTAAGAATGGGGTAATCAACCCAAGATAGCTTGGAAGCCAGTCAATAAGTCAGATCCATTTTTTTTAACAACTTAATTTAATGTTTTCACTGTTACAGTCATTATGCTAGGAACAGAGTAAAGCAGACAGCAATACAGCAATGCCATTCGGGACACAATAGAAGCCCAGCCACACCCACTTTAGCCCATGAGTATCAGCCAGTCATTATTCAGTGAGTGCTGTGGTCTGAGGAGGATTGGTGTGGTGATGTCTAGATACGTAGGTCTACCCTACTTATCAGGTCAGGGACCAATGCAGGGGTCACCACTAAAATATGATCCTGTTTCATGTATGACTGAAAGGGGAGACAGATTTTTGTGAACTTGTCCATTCAGTGGTGCACCAGTGCTGTAAGTCTCTACATAGCATAAATATTCCATAATGTAGTCCCTCTTACATGTATAGGAGGGATAATCAGTTGTTTACAAACTTCTGCAAGGATGAGGCGCGCTGTTGTTAGAAAATGCATTAATAGTTTTCTGGCTGGTTTAGATAAGAAAAAGATGCAATTTAGGCCTAGATAACCGTGGAGGATATTTAAAGGGTCCATGGCGAGGGAAACAACTAAGATAGTGCAAATGTGGGCTGGTATAATTGTCCAGTAATCTTGTATATGTCCACAAGACCACCACTTATGGAGGCAGTTAACCCATTCCCCACATCCCTTCCAAGATGTGTCTGGGCCTCCAAATATTGCTCATTGACATGTCACTGAAAGATACCAAAACCTGTGCACTCAGCAACACCCATGGACCCTTGCCCCCACCATGTCTTCAACCTCGGAAGCAAGACAACTGGTGACGAGTTCAGGAAGGTCCTGAGCACCTCCACCAATGCGGCCTCTTTTCCAGAGGTCTGGAAACACACAGAAATGGGGCCTCTCCAGAAAACATCATCCGCCGACTCCGCCAAATTGAAGAACTACTGGCTCATCTCTCTGCCCCCCTATCCAGCAAAGTCTTCAATAAAGCGATCAATCAGCAACTTACCCAACACCTAGAAGACCACAACCTTCTGGACCCCTCCCAATCCAGATTTTGAGCAAACCACAGCATTGAGCCGCAGATGACACTAGAATCCTCATGGACTGATGAAAAACAACTGTATCAAACTCAACACTGTAAAAACAGAAGACCTCATTTTGGGGGGCTCACCATGGACTGACACATGGTGGCCTGCAGAGCTCGGCATTTCCCCACCTCAACAGACCACGCCGACAACCTCAGAATCATCCTGGAAAGTAAGCTGACCATGAAGAAACAAGTCAACGAAGTCTCATCCACCTGCTTCCACACCCTTCACATGCTCCGCAAGATCTTTAGGTGGCTCCCAGCAAACACCAGAAGGACCATCACATAGGCCCTCACCACCAGCAGATTGAACTACGGAAACACAATCTAAGTAGGAATCACAGCACACCTCCTGAAGAGACTCCAGACAATACAGAACTCAGTGGGGACCTCCCCAGAAGGACCAACATCACACCCCATTGCAAGAAACTACACTGGCTCCAGATTCAGAAGTGGTGCCAGCTCAAGATGGTGACTCACACCTACAAGGCCCTACACAACAAAAGACCAGCATACATCAACAGATGCCTGACCTTCCACCAGCTGACCAGACACCTCCGATCAGCTTTGCTCTCCCTCGCAGACACCCTACGGATCCATTGAACCAACAGCAGAGGACGCTACTTCTCACACCTGGAAGCCAAGGCTTGGAACAATCTCCCATTGTACCTCAGGACCGCACCGTCACTTCAGAGATTCAGAAGAGAATAAAAGACGTGGATGTTCAAATGATCATACCTCCACGCAGCAGCATACAGCTCCAGCACCTCGAGACCCTCACAAGTGATTTGCCACGCTCTATAAATGTTTGATTGATTGGTAAGTAACTTGTAAGCCTTTTCTTTATGTGAAGTGCATAGGTAGTATTTTGCTGCTGATCCCCATATATGCACTCAAGTATCCTGTGGGATTTTGCGACCTATGTCAACTTCCCATGCTAACATATAGCTGTGTTTTGGGCTAGCGCCTAAGTTTGAGATTGCAATCTGCAGCAGAGTGATGCCCTTACAGACTTTATCGGCACGTAATCAATCTAGGGCAGTTTTGACCCGGCTGGCCTTAACGCTAACATCTCTCATGCCTGCTTAGTGTTATAATTGCGTTAGAGGACACCTGTCCTCCCTGTGTAGCCCCCATTGCATCTCTAGCTCGTCTTGGGGTATAGTTCTTTATTAGAATACAGGTTGCCCAATGATCATGTTATTCGCTAAATTGCAACTGGCGATCAATTTTTTTCATAACCTACCTGTTTTCGCTATTAGCTGTTTTCTAAAACGTGAACCATTTTATTCACCTCGGGCTCCCTGAGGACTTTGTTTTATTTATTAGAACATTCTGCCCTCTAGTGGCAGAATTTATAATAGCCTTACAATCCTTTGTAGATGGGCTATACCATCAATTAAAGTCCTGCGCCCTTGTTAAAGGCCCTCGCCGGCCGGTATAGCCTGCTACGGCGGGCTCTAAGGCTATAATAGAATAGCATAAATTAAAACCACTAGAATTCATCTTCCGCTGCCATGATTTCCGCACCTATAAAGTTCCCTGTCAAACCCGTGATTTGCACTTGCTCAATAGAACCTCAAGAATAGTCCCTTGGATTACTGGCAATGAATGTCCTTAACATTGTGTAGAAAAGTGGTGATACTGCCAGCTGAGAAAACAATGTATTTTATTTATCAAAGGAACTTAAAGTGCACTATTCCGCAAGGGGCAGGGATTGAAGAGTCCAAATGTTTAAAAATGTGTGCCCTGTCCAGATATTTACAAGAAAAGCGAGTTGTACTACTTCCAGTTTGAAATTTGCACTCAAGCAGGTCTATGGGTAATAGGCATATTATGGTGTTAGTTGGGGATTGTCATATGGAGAAAGGTGCTGATTACCTGTGGAGACTATGCTTGTCTGGATGGACCTGTTGTGGTGAGTCAGTGGGGTTGACGTGTCATGAGGGCTCTAGAGCTTAATTTTGGGAGACAGACTTAGAGGGTCTGGGATGATGTGGCTTTTCTGAAGGACAAAGGTTGCAATAGGCTTGAACAATGGGACTTCCAAAATAGAAGATCCCTAGTGGGCGCTGGCAGCCAAGGCTATCAGGAGTACAATACTCTGAAGCCCATTGCATGGCCACTATATTGAGATTCTGAGATATCATAATCCCAAAGTCAGCCTTTTTCACCTAGAGCACAAGCTAGCAAGGCAATATGGGCTCATTTTAAAACTGAATTAGTCCAAATCACAGTTTGCGCAATCATAAAAATGTATATTCTTGCTTTTGTTAGGTTGATTTTTTAGACCGTTTTGGATGTTTTAGTAGTAGTTTGGGTTTACTATTGTGGCAGTTTGGTGGGAGGTGCTGGCTTGTAAAACTAGTGCCGTTCTGAACGTCTTTTGAGATTGGAATTTTGTACCTCCCTTTTTGCAGGACTCATGCATATCTACTGGAGACCTTATAACTGAGTACAGGTATCCAGCGGACGAAACCTAGGTCAGCCATTTCCGGCAGGAAATCGGGGTTGCGGTTCATTGGAGTAATTGGTGATGGGAAAGATGTGGAGATTCTTTTCCGAGGTCTATGTTGCCAGTGTTCTAACTGGCGACCATGAGAAGGTGGCTCATAGAAGGTCATTCCCGTTGCAGAAGCCACAGTAGGCCAGAGAGATTTATAGAGTACGGCCCTTGGAACCCTAGGGGTTTGTTCCCTCCAGACTTAAGCCAGCAGTTTCTTTTGGATCTGGTCTAAATTCTGTGTGGGGGAAAGAGCGGTAGTGATTGTTCCAGATAGAGAAGCAGTGATAAGAGATGCGTTTTCACAGCGTTCGTCCTGACTGGCTTGGAGACTTCCAGCCTACCCCAGCGGTATAGGTCTTTATATAGAGTGTCAAGGAGGGGCGGTACATTATGTTGCTATAGTGTTGTGTGCGACTTGGAAATGTGCACTCCCAAATATGTTAATGGTAGGTTGAGCTCACGTGAAGCCATTGTTTGAGAGTAAAGAGTGCATATCGGTGTCAGAAATGGACACTCCCCAGGCTACTGGATTTTGTGTAATTCACTGAGAAGCCCGAAGCTTCCCTAAAGAGTGCTAATTCCTCCTGGAGAGCAGGAACGGATGTGGATGTCTCCCTTAAGAAACAAAGCACATCATCGGTGAATAGGGCCAGTTTAATTTATTTGTCCCCTACCTTCATACCCTTAATATGTGGATTAGCATGCACTCGCCGGACAAAGGTTCCCATAGTCGGAGCCAAAATCTGCGCCCAGCCCTGTCAGGTGTCTTGCATGATTGGAAGAAGGAGTGACAGTTTCCCGTCTACTTTCAGTTTAGTTGTTAAAATTAACCAGGATCGTGCATTTCAGATTTAGACCCATAGGGTTTTAATCAGAAGTGATGTAGGGTGGTGCCAGTCGACCTGATCGAACGCCTTCTTGGCGCCAAGGAAGAGCGGGACCACTCGGGTACTGGTTCTCTCTGCCACTTTGATAAGAGAGGCGTTAATCCGGTGTTATCCCCGGGGTGATAATTTCAAGTAAAACCAGTTTATTGTGGGGAAATGAAAGTACTCCAGATCGAGTGCAGTTTAGAGACTATGGGCCTGATTACAACTTTGGAGGACGGTGTTAAACCGTCCCAAAAGTGGCGGATATACCATCTACCGTATTACGAGTCCATTATATCCTATGGAACTCGTAATACGGTAGGTGGTATATCCGTCACTTTTGGGACGGTTTAACACCGTCCTCCAAAGTTGTAATCAGGCCCTATAATCGTTGCAAAGATCTTTACCTCAGGGTTCAGAAATGCTATAGGTCAGTAAGAAGAGAGTAGAGTGGGCCCCTTTTGTGGTTCCAGTAGGAGGGAATCTGGGGCTCCGAACGTTGTGTCAGTAACTATGCCACGCTTGATAATATCCAGCTGCCAAGTGACTAAGAGAGTAGCAATGACGTTGTAAAAATAGGCCAGGAAGCCATCCGGGCCTGGCGCTTTCTGGCCCTCTAGGCCACAGATCGCCTCCCTGACCTCTACGGCTGTGATCACGTTTTCGAAGGGCAAGAAGACATCCGATCTCACTGAGCAAGAGTAAGAGTCTAAATATGTATCTTGCACATTAACTGAGAGGTTGGCACTTTGGAAAATCCTTGCATAGTATGCTGAAAAGCTGGCCAGAATGTCTGCAGTGGTTGTATGGGTGGAGCCATTTTCCTAACGAATACTCTGAACGTGGTTCCTCCTGCGCACCCGTTTAGGATTGTATGATAACAATCTTTGAGCTGTGTCCCCTTTTTGATAGTAGGCGCCCTTCAGGTGTAATACTTGTTTTGCTGCGGATCGCATTAACAAATGTTACAACTCGCACCACACCTTCGAAGCCGCCTGTAAGTGTAAAGGGATTTATCTTGTTTGTAAAGAGTTTCTAAGGGAACTAATTCCCGCTCTAAATTGGCCTTCTTTTGATAGTTTCGCCTTACATGGGAAGAGTTTGGCAAAGGCCGCCCCCAAAGGGAGCTTGAAGGGCCGGCGCATTAACGGCCGCCGGGGACCAGGAAATTACCAGTTTTAGCCGCCTTAGCGGCAAACCAACAAAGGGAGGGGTATCCTTCTCCTCCCCTCCCCCCCATTCAGGAGGAAGAAAGGTGCGCCAAGCTTGGCACAAAGACACGGGGCCAATGAAAGCCCAGGAAGAGCAAGTAATGTTTTTGAACCCCTCTATGGGGGGGACATCACTACCCCCTCAGCTGAGACACTGAGGGTTAAAAGGGCTGCGCTGCCCCTGCAAAAGATACATTGTGCAGGGATGGGCAGCGCAAAGGAGACTCAAGACCCACCCACCCACACCAGCATTGTCGCAGGGCTTAGAGAGCAGGCAAGTGGCGGAAAAAGGGGTATGTTGGGTGGTAAAGGAGGCACACCGGAGGGCGGTGTGTCAGAGGAAGGCCACTTACCTTGGGATGCCTTATGGCAGGGTAAGTAGGCTGATGGGGGAGTAAGCGGAGCACGGCACTCGCAGCCCAGACCCGCCGGTTGGCAGGGCACAAAATGGACAGACAAGGTAGCGAGTTGAGCCTAACAGCAGTAAGATGCTACCCCCTCACAATCAGAGAACAAACCAACAAAAGACCAACAAAACTTTATGACCCCAAAAAAGCGGCATGGAGGATGGCCTCAACGACAAAAGATGTCAGGAATATGACAAGGACTTGATTGATATATGGCAAAGATGATTTAGGACATGTCAACCACTGACGTTTATGACCTGTCATGCAGTGAAGTTTTATGATCCCGTCAAAATGATTTATGCATGGCAGAGATGATGTATCACATACTGACCGTGAGTTATGACATGTCTCCTAATCATGATTTATGATCATGTCAAGAACAATGGGGTGGCACTCACGATAATTTATGACACTGTAATAATGTTTTATGTCCTTCTCATTGTGATTTATGACTGATTACTGTGATTTATGAGGTCAATGATGTAAAGCGGGAATCCATGCATGTAATAAAACTGCGGCCAAGTATTTCCACTGAAAAAGGCAGCCACACTGCAGTTGTAAATTTATTAATGGATGTATATATGAAATTACACAGATTGGAGTGAGCCAAGTGCGGGAGTTAATGGGCGATGAGTTCTCTGCGGGTGACTTCTTCAGTGGCGTCCCTCAGCTCGCTCTGTTTCACCTCCACATTGCAATTTTCTTGGAAGTAGTGCTCGATCGCATCTTTTATGTGGTCTCCTACTGCCGGGTCCCAAAATTCCACCTTGTTAAAGAGCCAGGCACACGAGAGAGAGGGTGGGTCAAGACTGTATTAAGGCGCAAGCATACCGCTGAGTGATCAGAAAGGAACTTCACACCATTGTCAGTGGAAATTATCTGAGGGCGAAGGGCTACCGAAGCCAAGAAGCAATTGATGCAT
The DNA here is from genome assembly GCF_031143425.1 of Pleurodeles waltl. Lineage (NCBI taxonomy): Eukaryota > Metazoa > Chordata > Amphibia > Caudata > Salamandridae > Pleurodeles > Pleurodeles waltl. Next base: position 1,044,367,571 of record NC_090446.1, on the reverse strand, counting down.
GTGTATGACCTGTGAACATTAGAGTAAAAGGTGAAGTCTTTGTCCCCTTGGTTCTTGGGGGAGGGGGGTAGGGGGGTGGGGGAGTAGTCTAATTCTGGGTGGAGGTTGGAGTTAAAATCACCCCCTACGACAATGTGACCCTTGGATGAGCGGACAATCATGGGCTTTGTGGTTGCCTGAAAGCACCCCTTCTTCTTCTCGGGGCCCCAGATAGAATATAATGGGTGGGAAAGTCCCCTGATTCTGCAGTGGATGCTAACCAGTCTCCCCTCTATGTCCTGGTGTTTTTATTCTAATTCAAAGGGTAGTCTGCACTTCAACAGAATAGGCACCCCCTTTTTTTTTTGAAGCAGAGACCATGTGAAGCTGTGAGGGGAATCAGTATGAGCGAAGTCTGGGAATATCTTTATTGGTTAAGTTAGTCACCTGGAGGAGGGCTCCACCACCTTGACCTTCAGTCATTGGCTCTCCTCTTAACAGGGGGCTTAAGTCCTTGGACGTTTAAGGTGACACTTGTTATGTTTGTCATGAGGGGGACGAGGTCTGCTGTGAAACAGTAGCTCTATGAAAAAGTGAAGTTTAGGAGCAGGGATATGTGCATCCTGTGGGTGGGGTCACCACCAGAATGGCAGTGATTGGCATACTGCATGTACTGTCTAAATTGTAACAGTTTAGTGAATGATTAAAAATCTGCAAACAAGTGCACCACAACGAGAAAACTAAACTCAAAGAACTGTTACACAAGGAGAAGAATAGAAGCATAAAAACGTATCCCTCTGGCGTCCTTAGACTGTTGGTCGTCGCATGAATCAGGGCTGGCTACATATAGGCGGTGAGAAGCCCCTGCTGAATCACGAACCAAAGTATGCCAGCCGGTGATGGAACATTAAGGTTTTGTAATCTTGGGGAAATGTAAGTCAAGGGGGACCCAACTAGAAAGAGGCCACAGGGTCTGCAGGAAGCATATTAACTTTGTCAGGTGACTCTGACCAGGGAAACCCCCGTAACGCTCAGGGAAGGCAATCCTTGGTTAACCTCAGTCGCAAGGAGTAGTCCATGTGGATATCCACATCATGAGTTGATTCAAACTTCCTCAGAGGTGGCTGGTCGTACTTCCTTAGTGTGCTGGTGCCTCTGTCATTTCCGTTACCTCCTGATTCTACCTATGTTGGAAGTTTGGCAATCCCCTCTGACATCGTCTCTGCACAGAGAGTCGATGGCAGGAGACAATCCTAGGATTTTCTTCACCTCAATTAACTTAGTGACCTTGTGTGGGACGCCATTATAAGTGAAAAGTAAACAGTATGGGTATCCCCATCGAAGCAGGATATTTTAGCTGCGCAAGTGTGAGGTGATAGGAGCAAAGTCTCTGCTCTAGGCCAGTGTGAGCATTGAAACATCCTGAAAAAGGGACATCGTGGCGTTCCGGGACTATATGGGCGCTTGTCTGGCAGCTCTCATAATTGCCTCCTTCTTAGAGAAGAAATTAACCCTGGTGAGGACATTCAATCAATCAATCATTAGATTTGTGAAGCGTGACTTATCACCCTGGGGGGTATCCAGGTGCTGTGTGCTGTCCCTGCAAATCAGTAGATGCTCCTCAAAAAGCCATGTCCTGAGCTTCCTCCTGACATTGGTGTCATGTTCTGTTTTTGCTGAAATGCGGACAGCTCCCTATGGTTACAGTCAAGTATTGGGTGGTCCCAGTTGGAGTTTGCAGAAGGTGTTGGAATAAGGCCTGGACATATTCTGTGACATCACAATTAAGCCTTTCTTTTGGGATGCCACATAGACAAATGTTATTCCTTATGAGCGTGTTTTTGATGTCACCTAGCTTGTCCAGAAAGTCCTAATGGCGAGTCTCAATGCCTGCCATTATGTTCGCAAGCTCATCCTGCTCGGGAGAAATCACAGTCACTTTGTTTTCAACCTGCTTGAGACGTGACTATGTGCACTGGACGGATTGGTGCAATTCCGAAATAGATTGGTAATGTTGTGGCGCCAAGACACGTATCTTTGCAGAATTCCATCAGCCATTCAAGGCAATACTCCCTCCTGGCAGGGAATCCTCCCTACTAGCAGGGTACAGGCGTTGCTTGTGAAGCCTGTTTCAGGCGGCAGGAGGAGGTGAGTGTTGTCTCCCCGTGGCATCTGCAGCATGAGGCTGCTTTTGAAGCCTTTTGTTTGGCCATCACCGTGCTGCAATAAGGGTGTGCGCCTATAGGTCAGGGCTCCGTTTATAGTGCTGGTTCACCATCTCCTGTGACTATGAACACAGTGGAGAGACCTTCGCAGAGAGGTATATGCCTGCCGCGCAATATGAACTGGACATTTCCGTAGGTGAAGGAGCTAGTATACACCTCAGACTCCCATGTATGGCTCTGCTTAGGGTGGTTCCTCCAGAGGCAGGATCATCAGGCCCTCATGCAGTTGTTCACTAGCCTGTCCCCCGGCCGCCTTCAGGCCCACTCGCCCCAAAGCAATCTCTAGCATGGGCAGTGGATGTGGGCAGCCGATCCAGATGCACCACTTGCTAATGCTGCCAGGCATCTGCTCCCTCGCTCACCTCTCCAGATCCGTGGCGGGCAGCAGGGCCGCCGCATTTGTGGCTGCCACTTCGGATTATCCTCGCTGGAGCCGGCGTCCCTGACTACCGTGATTGCTGGACAGCCTTGATCTCCCTACTGGCCTCGGGACACCACCACCAGCAACCTCAGCAGTGCCCCCACATGTTGCTTGGGGGCCACACACCGTCTGCAGGGCTAATAGATGCACTGATCAGCTCAAGCGGGAAGCGTCTTGCCACGTTCCCTCCCTCACCATGCCCCCCTCCCGAACCGATATTCTTGAAAACGTTCGTTATCGCTGTCATGCTTAATGAATGGAAACTTCCATTCATGATAAAGGAAGGCATTTTGATTTTTTTTCATACCAACGTGAAGAGGTGTGTTTTTGACGATCATAGAAATGATAGGTAGTAATTGGCAAGGAGATCACTCTGTATATCCACATGATGTGTGTCTTCTGCCACATAAAACGGTGTGCTGTCTGTTTCCTCAATCTATAAAAGGTTATATGGACATATTTTTTAGCTATTCTTCTCTGTGCTGAGGTCTAATTACAAGGGTCAGATCCAGCACTTTCATTTATACATTTTCGTAGCACTTGACTGGCTTTTAAGGTTTGTAATGCCCAGTTTAATTGTGTTATTGTTTGCATCTCAGCCTGACCTTGTTGCAAAACACTTAAGTGTTCTTTTATAAGATGAAAGGCTGATGAAATCATGGTAGAAATTGTGTATATCCGTTTGAGAGTATCTGGAAACCACGATTGATAACATTTTTTTGTTAAATAACTCTTATTAGGTTTACAGTTTGCAACCACATTATACAAGCATAGCATAGCGGAAGGTCTATCACTAGTTCTGGGCTGATGCCTGCACTTGTGACTTACCCTTGTATTGATACTGACTCCCCCTTGTGTTGATACTGACTCACCTAGGTGAATGAGAAGAGCCCATAACAAACATTACATAACTTAACCAAAACTGCTTTTGACCCTAACTTGTCCTCGTATGTTACTTAGCCTGTTTAACAGGACCCTGCATGCATTACCAAACACTCACCCATTTCTGCTGCCAATTGTAGGGGAACACGTTCACCTGCTCCCGTGAGACCACCATTTATTCATTCATGAATGATAGCAGCACAAATTGATCCGCACTCCTAGCTGGAATTTTGCACACCGCTCTCTAAGGCCTATTCTGCTGGCAATGTAAACCCTGTGCAGTCGTTCATCTGGCGGCCTATCACTGAACAACCATTCCACAATCCGCTTGTGCCCAAGGGCGTGTGTAAGTGCCTTACCTTCCGGTCCACTTGCCGCTAATGCACTGGCCACTGAAGTTGCACATCCTCATAGTACCATTCACAGTTCGGAGCACCCACATAACCCACCACAAGTGGAAGTTGTGTCTTCGGAAGCAACAATCTCTCTTTCTTTAGACACTCCATATATGGTCCGATAACAGTGGGCCCGATTCACAAAGGTAAACTTGGATCAAAAGTCTAAGTTTAGACCTAAAGTCTAACTTTTCTTGTAGTAAAGTTAGACTTTTTGTCTAACTTTACACTTTTGGCCTCAGTTTAAACCAAAAGCCTAAACTTAGGCTAAAAGTCTAACTTTACTGTGAGTATGAGTAAAGTTAGACTTTTAGTCTAAAGTTTGACTTTTGGCCTAAACTTAGACTTTTGGTCTAAACTTAGACTTTTGGCCTAAGTTTACCTTTGTGAATCAGGCCCAGTGTGTGCAGATTTGTGAAAAAAGGTTGTTTCAACGTTACTGGAGGAGAGCAGATAGAGCAGCCTAGAGGCGTCCAATACACTTTAAGCTGAGAGTGTTCTCCAAAACTGTCCAAGTTTTCCATGAGACTAGCGAGTGAGTCACATGGATTGCACCAGTATACTAGTGCATCATCCTTGTATGGCGAGATCACGCACCATTCGCTCCCTTGGCAAATTCCCCATTTTGTGGCTTTTCGGCATGACAGGCATGCTAATGGCTCAATTGTCAGAGCAAATATGATGGGAAAAAGGGGACATCCCTGTCGTGCCCAGCGAGCCACTTCGAATTCCTCAAGAATTTAACCCAGCTGATGCGCACCCTGGCCAGTGGCTTCGTATACAATAATTGCCCTCTGTAGGAGTGCAGGACCTAGTCCCAATTTTTCCAATATCAGGGCCAACTTATCATATCAAATGCTTTCTCAATGTCTAGGAACACAGCTACGTCCATGCCTCCTTCCGTCCCCACCGCATCCATTAAAGCAGACAGTCTCTGCACATTCAGGAAAGTGTTTAACACTGGGATAAACCCATTCTGATCCAAATAGATCAAGACTAGCAACAGCCTGTTAGCCAGGATGTGACTGTATTTTATAATCCTGGCCATAGGGTGACAGGGAACAGTAGAATTATGATCAGACCTTTCATCATGGAGTGTGGCAGCTCCCCTTTTCTTAACCAGCTTGGTACATAGAGTGTAATCTGCCAGCCAGCGGTACCCTATACATAGCATAGAACTCCACTAGTAGCCCACCCAAACCTGGCATCTTGTTTCGTGCCATTTGTGAGATCGCTCTTTGTACCCCTTTAACATTCTTTCATCCAGCTCCTGGCGTTGGAGCGGGCCTATCACAGGGATGGGAAACCCTTGCACGTACCCGTGCTCAGCGTATAGTGTGAAATAGTAATCCCTAAATGTACTGCAAATTGCCTCTTTTGTGTTCACCACCACTGAGTTGGGGCCTCAAACAGCACCAATCTGTACTCTAGTATCCATAGATTTTAGCAGCCAAGCAATCACCTTGCCAGCTTTGTGCCCATCCACATGCTGGGGCACCATAAAGTCCTTCTAGGGCATGTAGCCAGTGCTGTAATTCCAAATGTTGCTTGCGCAAGTCTGTAGGCCCACCCCAGTATCTCAGGCCACCATCTATTGCTCAGTTTGCTTAATGTGCGCCTCCAAAGCAAACAGCCCCATGTGTAACTAGCGCTATACTCTCCAAGAGGTACTAATTCAGACCCCGCCTACTACTTTAATAGCAGCCCATTAGATGATATCATCTTTGGCCCTTCCCTCATCAGTGAAGTATTGAGTTGTGTTTGGCTATTTGTCCACTGTAGGGATCGTAAGCAATTGCTTCTGCTCTGTCTCCAAATGGGAACCGTCGCAACACACCCACCCGCTTCCAAGTAAATACCTGATTCAGAGGGCTATGGTCCGAAAGAGTGTGCCTAAGTATTCTGTATCTAGTATCTTTGGGAATATGTCTTGGTGGTATAGCCAGTATTCTAGTCTGGTGTGTTAATGGTGTGTTGGGGTATAAAAGGAAAATTCCTCTGACCCTGGATGCATGTTTTGCGAGCCATCTACCAAGTGCATATCTTCTAGCCAACCTCCAAAGGTTGTCACTATTATTAACCTTAAACCTGATGTGCATTATTTCTGTCACTTTCCCCGGTTCTTTCTACAGATGCCCTTTCTGATTTTATCCTGCTATTTTATTTTATTGGATTGGGAACCCGGAGGAAATGTTTGAAATCCATGCCCTCGCTCATCATAGACAGGTGTTCTTTCACAGCATATAAAATAGAATGTGCTGGCAATCACTGGCACAGTTTGCCCATACTATCTATGGATTCTGTTATGGGGGAATATATGCTATACCGAGAGTCTGGTGTGTTTGCTAAGGGACCAGCATCTTTAGAAAGAACCCCGTTATTGCACACACCAGTATCTATTGGCCATTGGGAAATTCCATCAGAATCAAATGCAGTCAAATTATGTGTTCATTTCTGAATCATGGTCTTTAACTCTGCATCAGTAATTTTTTTTTTCACCATTGCCAACCATGAACTGTGCCAAATTAACTTTTTCGATTAATGGTGTCTTTCGATTTCTACTGGACTCAGACTCCATGCATGTTCTCTGTTAGATTGTTCTGTTTAAAAATATTATTCCTTTAGGAATCATGCATGTGCCGAGTAAAACCTCAGTACCTTTGATCTGCCAAAACTTGGTATCTCAAATACTTTTCAAATGTATGCTTTCTTTCTAATATTCATTACCCCAGACTGCAAGTGTTTAAATTTAAATTATGGTTAGTAATCAGATATTTCTCCTTTTTTAGAATCAGAAAACGCAGATGTGTCTGGTCTGTCAACACTGTAAAAATAAGGGAACCTTTTCTGGAAATTTTTGGGACTCTTTGGGAAGGGATTCCCACAATATTTCCAGATTGTATAATTACATTTTTCTCATGGGCTGCTTGTTCTGTTAATGCAGTGATGTCCATAACAATGAAATCAAAACAGCTGTTGGTGATTTTCAACATTTAAACATGGATCTTTATTTGCTAAAGTGGCATATGAGGATAAGTAATTTATTAGCTGTTTAACAGAATTTATGTTCCATGTATTTGCAAAGTGCCAGAAATTATAACATCATCAAGAGAGACTTTCAAAATGTATGGAATTTGAATCTTTTCTGTTTGACCAATAATCTGATTAGGAATCTTTTTCCCTAACAACACTGTGCAGCACAGGGTATGTAGTTAAAGTCTTGGAGAGAGTTCTAAGCAAAGATTTTCTCATCATTTGAATATTTCCCAGGCATTGAAACTCTTGAGCAGTACCTCTGCACGTCAGTAGGTGGCACCATTCATCTTGAATTGATGTTGTTCCACTCCATAAATAATGTGCAGGGCCTATATAGGTGCTAATCTCATGCACTGACATCAGTTCCTCTTTTTCCGCACCAGACACAGATACAGAGCTGATATTTGTCTCTTTGAGATAGCTTTTTATCCAAAATCTTACAGTGTGTAATGGAAATGTTACCTCCTAAAATGACAGGTTTTCAATCCTGCAAGGACTTTCTCAAACAAATGTCTGTGACAGATCCTCATCAATTTTGCCTGCGGTGGCTATGGTCAAGTCACAACTCTAAAACCTGCAGTGAAGGCACATCGATTAATCCGAAGGCCACATGAGACCACAAGGCGAAGATGTATGTCGCCAAGCACCAGAACACACTGCAACAAGACCAGTTTAAGTTGAAGGGTCAGGTCGGGTCCAGGTGCACAGGTCTCTGGAGTCGTTCCTGAGGTCAGTGTTGGTTGTGCTCCAAGTCTACAGGCAAGTCAAAGAAAAAATGCAAGAAATCCAAGTGGACACTCGGCCCCTTCCTGCCATTCACACAGTCCTGAGAAATTGTGAGGATGTCTCTAAATCTCGCTCCTGAAGTTGTATCCCATTCCGCAACTTGTCCCGGCACAACTTGAGTTTTCGGGGCTGTCTACAACACTGAGTCACTCTTCAGATCCTTGACGACTCCCTCCGATGTGACTTTGGGCCTCAAGGAGCCAAGAGGCCCTCCATCTACAGTACTGCCGGTGGGTTCGCACTCTGCTCTATTTGGACCCTCCAAATCCACCAAAAGGACACATACATTGCTGTCCTTGTTTGGCACAGATATGGACAATGATACAATGCAGGTGATTAAATTGAGCAATCATACCAAGGGGAGAATTAGCATGTTGACCTTCTAGAAGCCAGTGTCCCTGATACTCCCCTTGAGTCAGGACTCCCCTCACCCTCTGGTTCAACCACAGAAGAGAGTGCCTCTTAACCCCTGGTCATGCGTAGGGCAACAACATTTCTTGACCTCCAGCTCCCTCACCTCAGAGGTCAAAACCAATGTTGTAACTGAGGTGATCCATTCGGGGCAAACATCTACTGAGCCCCTCTTGTCCTTCATTGAGGTACTTCAAGATACTCCCATGGGGGCTTAGACCAAACCTTGCTCTCATAATCTGTAAATTGCAAGACGCCACCACCCTGCACCAGGGTACTCTGCATTTTAGTCTCAGCAGCTCTCCCTTGAAAGCTCCGTGTCTACAAGTCGAACAACCTCAAATACTTTCTGACCACTCCCCTTGATAGGGCGTCCAAATGATTGGGGAACTTTGGGAAGAGAGTATTTTCTTTTACCAGTTTTGTCCCAGATTTGTCAATGTTGGCTGCCTCTCAGGATGCTTTTTCCCATGTTCTTTGGGATTTGGTGGCTCAAATCCTCCCAGGTGTCCTCGAAGACCTGTCCGAACTCAAGTCATACAGGACTGTTGTGATGTGGCAAAGTCTATAATTTGTTGTGGCTTGGACACCACTGATTCCATCAAGTGGGCCATTAGCATCTGCTTAACTATTCACTTCCATGCCTGGCAGCGGTGAACTGTTTTTTCAGGTGATGTCCGATCATTCCTTATGGGCATGATGTAAGGAAATACCTCTTTTGTAACGATTACCCCTGAAGATTTGGATTGATGCTGCAGGCTTTTCAACTCTGAGTGTGCACTGAGCCAGACCTCAGTGCCCTGACCCTTAAACATGTATGTTTTATTTGCCCATATCCAATTGGCATAAGCTAACTTACTTATAAGTCCCTAGTATATGGTACCAGGGGGACCCAGGGCCTGTAAGTTAGAGTGTCCTTCTAGGGACTGTAAGACTTGTTCTGCCACCTTGAGCCAGACAAGGTAAAATGTGTCGCCCATCCTGCCATTGCACACTGGTATAGCAATTTAAGTGCTGCTAACTAAATTTTTCCATTTCAAACAGTGGCAAAGCCTAAGCCTCCCTTTTTAATGTTTACATGTCACCCCTACAGCAGGCAGATCCAGTCCTAAGGCAGGGTGCAACACAGTGAAAAGCAGAACATGTTTTCTAAATGTTCTAACAGTAAAAGCTTGCAGTTGTCCTTTTTACTGTGGCTAGTTGCCCCATTGGCGAGTACAGGGTTACACACTGACAACTCAGATGTGCTAACTTCTGAATGGGACTACTAAAGTTAGTACTTCAAGATATCAAACAGCTCGCTTATACCCATGTCAAAATTAATGTAATGTGTTACCTGCAACATGTAGAAAGTTGCCATTCTGTTGCCAAACCAACTAAGTGGCCTTTTGCAGATACTGGCAATAAGACAGTCTTTTGCCTGCCTGGGGAGACTTGTAGACAATTCCCAGGACAGGTGACAATAGAATATAGATATACTATAGAATGTGTTACCTCCTCCTGGCAGGAAGCCACACAGGGTGTTAGACCAAAAGGCAAGGTTTAAATGGGAAGCCGCCTTTGAATGGATAATGGTGAACATCCACAAGAGAGGCTGCTCTTTTCTCTGGGTAGACATGTTGGGGTCGAGGAAGAGAGGGGGAAACACTGGGCAAATCATTTTTTTCATAGGCGTGTAGCCCCCAGGTAGCCACACCTCTAGGGTGGGTTACTGAGCTCCACAGACTGAGGGGCATATTTATACTCTGTTTGCGCCGGAATTGCGTCGTTTTTTTTTATGCAATTCCGACGCAAAACTAACTCCATATTTATACTTTGGCGTTAGACGCGTCTAGCGCCAAAGTCCATGGAGTTTGCGTCATTTTTTAGCGTGGACACCTACTTTGCGTTAATGATATGCAAGGTAGGCGTTCCCGTCTAAAAAATTGACTCCGAGGCATGTGTGCCGTATTTACACTCCCGGGCAAAACTCACGCCCGGGAGTGGGCGGGTCAAAAAAAATGCCGTCCAGCCGCTTTTGCGCCGCTTTTTTAGCGCCTGGTCAGGGCAGGCGTTAAGGGACCTGTGGGCTCGGAAGGAGCCCAGAGGTGCCCTCCCATGCCCCCAGGGACACCCTCTGTCACCCTTGCCCACCCCAGGAGGGCACCCAAGGCTGGAGGGACCCATCCCAGGGACATTAAGGTAAGTTCAGGTAAGTATTTTTTGTAAAAAAATTTGTGGCATAGGGGGGGCCTGATTTGTGCCCCCCTACATGCCACTAAGCCCAATGGGCATGGCCATTGGGCAAAGGGGCATGACTCCTGTCTTTGCTAAGACAGGAGTCAATTCAATGGGGGTTGGGAGTCGAAAAAAATGGCGCAAATCGGGTTGAGGCGAAAAATTTGCCTCAGCCTGACTTGCCCCTATTTTTTGGCGCCCAAGTTCCATATCCCCCTACGCCGGCGCTGCCTGGTGTACGTCATTTTTTTTCACGCACACCAGGCAGCGCCAGCGGCTAACGCCGGCTAACGTCATTGATTAAATACGGCGCCGGCATGGCGCTTCAGAATGGCGTTAGCCGGCGCTAATTTTTTTGACGCAAAACTGCGTTACCGCAGTTTTGCGTCAACAAGTATAAATATGGCCCTGAGAGAGGTTCAGCCATCTTGGGTGAGGGCAGAATAGATCACTTTGTGATAGCTAGATCCCACACTTCAGAGGAAGTTGGCATCTGTGGGAAACTGGCAACTTGTTGCAGTACACCCCCACACTTTTTGCCTGGCTTCTGGATGCAACTTGGATCGGTGTGCACTGGGATCCTGCTAGCCAAGGTCCCAGTGCCAGTGTTCTTTCCTTAAAACATTGTAATGGTAATTGAAAACACCTTTAGCTACCACTATAAGTCCGTAGTTAAAGGCACTTAGGTACCCAGGGCTTGGGGTACTAAAGATAGGCCCCTGAGGGTAGCAGCACTGATTGTGCCACCCTCTAGGGCCATGCATCCAGATACATCCAGCACTGCCATTGCAGGCTGAGTGTCCTGGTGCAAACCTAAATCACAAACTCAACATGGCACACTGCCTGTGTGCCCTGTCCACCATACACTGCATTTACTATGGGTAAGACACCCCTCTGGCAGACCTTACAGCCTTAAGGCAGGGTGCACCATATTATATGTGAGAGCAAAACTGTATGAGGAATATGCCCCCACTATGTCCTTGCCACACCTGGGACATAGTGTGTGAATAGAGCAGCCATTATAATACATGTGCTAGACACTGGTAAACTCGAGTTTCCCAGCTACATGATGGCCACTCTGAACCCCGGGTTGTTTGGTATACAACAACTCAGAATGGTAAATCCAAACCTGTACCAGTACAGGATTTATTGTAAAAAGTACCCTGGAGCCACCTTAGAGGTGCCCCGTGCAAAAGCTAACTAACCTGGCATGGTTGCTGACTGGTTCCAGCCAGCCTGCCACCTCCAGACAGCCAAACCTGGGGGGAGAGCCGTCTCTCTCTGGTTTGTAAAACAATGTCCTTTGTGGGTTGAAGAGCTAACAACCTCTACTTAGGAATGTGCACTGCCCTGGCAGTTAACTTCAAAGGGCTACCACCCTTGAAACTCGACCCCCAGGCCTACTGCTTGCAGCAGATGGCCTCCCCTAAGGTGTTGTCTGCGACATGGACCCTCTATTTCATTTTCCTCCATCTGGGATTGAAGGAAAATAGACAGGTTAGGGCACTGACCCTTCCCATAGGAAGTGGTCACTATAGTGGATGTAGCCACCCAAAGGAAAGTGTCCCATTGGACACTACCAGGTTCCTCCCAAAAATGCCCACTAAATTCGGTATTTAGTGGGCACCCCTAGACCAAGAAACTAGATTTGAAAAGGACAAAGAGAAGACAGCACCAAGAAGAACCAAAGTGCGAACACTGAGGACCTGCTGCAGAGTGAAAAGGCGCCAAACACTGCCTGTTGCACCTGGGTCCCGACAAGTGCCGCTGAGGAGGGAGGAGCTGGACTAACCTCAAGAAACCCTGAGGACCTCCAGGCTTCACCAATAGCCCAAGATCTCCCTCCAGAGTGGAGGTACCACTTTGCAACGACAAGAAAAGCAACAACCCAGTGAGGGTCACTTCACTGATGGGCCAACAACTCCTGAATTGGGAAAACACACAGACAACTACAAGTGTGCTAAGCTTGATGGCACTGCACTCTCCAGTGGCCGGACCACCCCAATACCCTGGGTACTGGTCAGTGAACATCGGACTGCAACAAAAATAGCTCCCCCAGAGCTAAAACTGGAACAGAAGGAAGCCCCAGTCAAGGGACTTCAAGAACACCCCAGATCTCTCACCGGAGTGCCCCCGTTGTCCTGCAAGCAACCCTGAAAAGCGACTTACCTCTGGACCTGAGAGGCACCTTTGCGCAGAGCCCTTGGATCAGCAACTCGCCCTGCACCCGGCCACCCAGTGCCCTGCAATGAGGAACCAGCTGTGCCCGAGGGTCCCTCACCCCTTGCGACCTCAACACCACAAGGGGACCCCAAGGCACCACCTTTGATTTTTCAGTAACAGAGTTTTTCCAAGTGGTCCCCCTCAGTGGCCCTGCACCAGCTCCAAGAGCCTTTCCAATTCTGATCCCGCCGGGACTGGGATCCACCTGAACTTCTCCAGCTGGCACAGCATGCCCACCGATGACCTCGACCAAGCTGCGAAAGCTGAACTTGGTAAAGCATTTTTAAAAGTGACTGCCTATTGATTCATGTGGTGTGTAATTACTCACAGAAAGACTGCATTTATTAAAAGTTCAGAAAATCATATCTTAAAAAGTACTTAACTGATTTTAACAATCTTAGTCTTCAAATTTATATAAAAATCTGAAGTATTTTTATAAATTAGTTTTGAGTTATTCCTTTAAGTATGTGTGGTGCATGATTGATATTGTGAGTACAACAAATGCTTTGCACTTCTCCAAGATTAGCCTAACTGCTCGACCAAGCTACCTCAAAAATTAGAGGATTAGGTGATCTAGTTTTTACCTCTGGAAACCAATGTGTGGTTGCCTGGACCCCCTGCAAAGTGTGCCTAGTTTTGCACACTACATAGAGGGTCAGCCTCCTACAGCATATGGTGGGGGAAACCAAATAGTTCACTGGCTAGTGACTGAGACCTCCCCTAAGGGCATTTTTTGGGCCTAAAAGGGGCACCCAGAATTCTAATTTCACTTGGACTGGAGAAGAAGACCGAAGGGCTACCCTTGGATCTACTAACGAGAGGCTGCACTGAAGTGGGACTGCTCCCACTGCTCTTTGGGCTAGTGAAGGAAAGGCCTGCTGTGTCCTGCTTGAGGAGAAGACATTCCTGGGCCACTGCCAGAAGGAGAGACTCCAAGAGTCAGTTGACTGACTTTCTATTCTCAGCACAGGGCCACAGAAGCTGAAGAAGTATGTCTGACAAGTTGGTACACAAGATCACCGGATCTTTGCTCTTCGCCCCCATGCAGGCTGTAAAACCGAGACCCACTACTCAAAAACTTCACCTGAATGTACTGGACCTACAAGAGTTGTTGGAGTGCAGCTTGGTCGCCCAGAAGGAGAGTTATCACCAAAAGAAGGAAAACAATGACTTTGTTCTGCTGGGCGACGGGTCATCCACTGGTGATCGAACTTTTGTTGAACCCAAGCAGACTTTGAGGGACATTGTCCTCTGCCTCACCAAGACCGTGAACTAAGGAGAAACCCCAGGAAGATCTCCATCGACTGAATAGCAACTTCAGCATCCTGGATCCCTTGCATCAGGACCACTGAATAGAGGTTACTGGCAACTGGTTTAAAATGCCGGCTCTGAACTGGAGACTGCTTTTATGGGGACAGTAATAGTTCTTTTGGACCTTGTTGGCCCCCTTGACTGACTGATGACCAGAGTTGGTCACCCAAAGTTCTTCCAAGTAACCACAATCATAGTTGAAGTAACTTTTTCTTGAAAATGTTTCAGTCAAATGTGTTGAATTTGCCAGTGCTTGTTTGTGGTTGAGTGAAAAGTTTCAATCTATTCTTCCTTGTAAAATCTCTGTCTCTGGTCAAATCTATATCTCTGGAACCCACCTGAGGCTCTTTTTCATTTTGGTGCCTATAAATTCACAAAAACACCACCTATTTATATAAACTGATGTCAGATTTCTTGAGAATTGTGTTTCTTTCTTCTTCAGTTGATTTGGTGCTGTTAAAATGCTTTACACTTATTTCTTTGATGAAGTCTGACTTCTGGAAGCCACAGCTACCCGTAATTGAGCTAAGGTTTGGCAAACAAAGCCTGACTGGTCCTAATGGGGTTGGAAGTATATTACATGGTGAGGTCTCACTGCAAGCCATATAATGCACTCATTTTCCTCACATTGGTGTTTAGTGGTTCAATGAATTAACTTTTTTTTTCTGCATTCAGTCATAGCAGTTACTACATGACAAAAATTAAAAACATAAATACATTACATGTGCCAGAATGTTTTTCATGTACCAAAGTAGTTCACATTTTCCAAAGTCAAAATACGGAGTTGCGAATCATTTTTATAAACATATTACAGATCATCTGTCCTTTAGATCTCAACGGCATAAACACTCAGTCCTAAATACACTTACGATTCCTAACTTTTCCAACATGATAATATTACAATGTATCAAGCAAGATCAATAGACAGTGCACAAAAACGCAAGATAATAATGTATGTTCTGTTTTACATCATAAAGCATTGACAACAGAATCAATCAGTTTCTAATCCGAGACAGTCATTTCTCATCTGCCTATAACGGCATAGAACTAGTGTAGTACTTCCAGTTGTTAAAAAAAAAACGAAGTATTAGGCTGTATGCAAAAATGCAGTGGGATAGTGTAAATGCATTGGCAAGAAGGTGGGCCCTGTGATGAAGCGAGCATGGCTCAATCTGCTCTTCCCCCACGGTTTTCAAATAGGTCTAAAAATGATTTTTTAGGTCATCGCTCTTTCGGCTACTCAAGAGTTCAAGGCCCATATTTATACTTTTTTAGAGCCGCATTTGCGCCACTTTTTAACGCAAAAGCGGCGCAAAGTTACAAAATACAATTGTATTTTGTAAGTTTGTGCCGCTTTTGCGTGAAAAAAGTACGCAAATGCGGCGCTAAAAAAGTATAAATATGGGCCCAAATGCTTTAGGCAATACGGGACCACGTAACCTTTAGTGGCAGAGTTATCAAAGAATGTTCAAAAGCTCAAAGGAATGAAACAAATACAAATCTGGTGCCGGCCATAGTGACTGGACAACCATCTCTCCACCCCCTCAATGCTTCAACTTGTGAATCCAGTAGCAATTTATCATTTCAACTCTCTTTTCACGACTCAAAAAGTGCAAGTGCTTCTGTGCAACATAGGCCCAAATGGAAACTAAAACAAATTATAAACATAGGCCCTCATTACGACTTCGGCGGTCTTTCAAAAAGACTGCCGCAGGCGCCACTATACCGCCAGTGCTGGCGGTATTGGTGGATCCCTATTATGACATTTCCGCTGGGCCATTGGACAAAAACGTTTCCATCCGCTGGCCCAGCGGAAAAGTCACATCAACATTGCAGCCGGCTCATAATAGAACCGGCGGCAATGTTGATGAGCAGCAGGTGCAGCAGCACCTGTCGCGCATTTCACTGCCCAAAATTCGGGCAGTCCAATGCACGGTGGAGCTGTGCCTGGGGGTCCCTGCACAGCCCATGCCAAGTGCATGGGCAGTGCAGGGGCCCCCAGGGGCACCCTGAGTCCCCCTTACAGCCAGCCTTTCCATGGTGCTGTTCCATGGTGATGTTTACCGCCCTGGACAGGCTGGCGGTTGGGGACTCATAATCCCCAGGGCAGCGCTGCTTCCAGCACATCCCTGGGGATTATGACCGCCTGGCAGAAGCCTGGCAGTCAAGTGGAGGGGCCCATAGTCATCAAAAGGTATACAAAGGCACAACTTGCTAATGCTGATATTGATGTACAGCAAATAGCGAAAGTGAGTAAAACAATTAACTGATGTTACATCATATTAAAATGCCCTTTGATTAAATCATTAAATTATAGAAGCAATAGCAGCAAAATAGTCCTCCTACCAGACTATGGTGGTCATTCTGACCCTGGCGGTCTTTGACCGCCAGGGCGGAGGACCGCGGGAGCACCGCCGACAGGCCGGCGGTGCTCCAATGGGGATTCCGACCGCGGCGGTAAAGCCGCGGTCGGACCGGCACCACTGGCGGGGTCCCGCCAGTGTACCGCGGCCCCATTGAATCCTCCGCGGCGGCGCAGCTTGCTGCACCGCCGCGGGGATTCCGACCCCCCCTACCGCCATCCAGATCCCGGCGGTCGGACCGCCGAGATCCGGATGGCGGTAGGGGGGGTCGCGGGGCCCCTGGGGGCCCCTGCAGTGCCCATGCCACTGGCATGGGCATTGCAGGGGCCCCCGTAAGAGGGCCCCTACATGTATTTCACTGTCTGCTGCGCAGACAGTGAAATACGCGACGGGTGCAACTGCACCCGTCGCACAGCTTCCACTCCGCCGGCTCGATTCCGAGCCGGCTTCATCGTGGAAGCCTCTTTCCCGCTGGGCTGGCTGGCGGTCTGAAGGCGACCGCCCGCCAGCCCAGCGGGAAAGTCAGAATTACCGCCGCGGTCTTTCGACCGCGGAACGGTAACCTGACGGCGGGACTTTGGCGGGCGGCCTCCGCCGCCCGCCAAGGTCAGAATGAGGGCCTATGTCCATTTATTCTGGTCTGTTACATAACAGAACTTTAGCGCCTCTCGGCAGCATCGTACATTATATTTCAAAAACAGAGGTCACAGATAGTATCTTTGAGTCCTCCGAGATCTTTTCCGTACCAGCATAAAATGTGAAACTGATTTAGAGCTGCCCATAGTACAACTGCATTGGTCAGTCACATTGTGCGGAGCCTTGGTACACCTTTTGGTTAAGTACAAGACCTGCAGCGCTCCAATTCTGAACTTGAGGTGAAGGACTCTTTCCTCATCTGTAAATATCAAGTCCGACTCAAGACAGGACCCTGGCTTTATAACTAGGTATTTTAATAAGGAGGATGCATTCCTTAGCTTCTTCCTTCCTCGTTATAAATGCCCAAAACAGCTTTTTTATCATCTGTACTACAGTTTTGTTAATTTTCTCAGGATTGGTCCAGAAGCCCTCACACCCAATTGCAATGAATGTATTCGCAACATGCCTGAACCAATGTAACAAGTCATAGTTTGGGCTTCTATGGCAACCTTGAAGGGCCTCAGGCTACGGTGCAAGGGCATGATTGGTCTAGATGCGGACTCAGTACTGGATGAGCCTAAAGGCTAGATTGTACTCTATTTGGTCCACACCTAGTTCACATCTTAGCACTGTCATAGGATTTCTTGGTCCTAAATGTAACATGAGTCGTAGGAGATGTTCCTAAGATTTTGCTGGCAAACACCTTTTATTACCTCATATTTCTAGGCCGTAATTGCCTTCATCTTATGATGTGATAGCAGGTCCGATTAAACAGCTACCCAGGGCTTTAAGTGGGCCGGGTTCTGACGGTGCTCAGTACTGGCAGTTCCAAAAAGCAGGTGCTGAGACGGGTCCTTATCGGGCTCTCCATTTTTACCCTGACCCTCAGGGTGAAAAAAAAATCCTAACTTGCCAGCAATACCACTCTTCGCTGCCTTTGATGTAACTTCAAAGAGACTTGTCACAGTTTTTTCACCCTCATCATTTCAGAAATAAAGCATTTTAAATATTTTGTACAAAAAAGCCATTGCTGTTGGTTATTTATCTTATGCAACTAACAACCATTGACAAATCCAATAGTCCTGGCATGTTGTATGTTACTTGTTGTATTATATCTGGATGCAGGGGTGGCTCCTCTATAAGGGCGGCAGAGCGTGGACCCACCTCCCCGCCAGCAGCAGCAGCTGGAAAACTTTCAAAGAAAAGTACAATATTCTATGTTTAATATCCTTTTCTTTGAAAGGGGCGGGGCCACAGGGTTGACGTGCACAGAGGGGGAGTGCTGTGCACTCCCCCTCACTGCGCATGTATGTTTGGCTAGCCGCCTCGGGCGGGCCACACACACATGCGCACAGGGCTCTCTCCAGCCCAACAACACCATTCCTGCGCTGGAGAGAGCCTGCACAGGCTCCCAGTCTGCCTGGGAGCGCCTAGCCAGGGTGCTCCCAGCCAATTCTGATGCTGCTTTGAGCAGCGTCGGGATAGGCCGCAGGGCAGGCTGAGAGCCTGTGCCTGTGTGCAGCAACAAGGTGGGAGAGAGGAGCAGCACACGGCGGAGGAGGTACATTTAAAAAAATATATATTTTAATAAATTTGAATGTATTAATCCCCCCACGCACTGCCCTGCCCCGAGGAATCCCCCCGAGTCACGACTGTCTGGATACAGCGACAGAAAGAAGCAGCAAAATACCAGTCCGGCGGCACATTATGCTGAGCACAGATTCTTAGCTTACATGTTTTTAAACCACACCCTTAATTATATCAACCACGCCCCTTTGAGAGACCCTTCAGTTTTTTCATCCCACTTAAAGCCCTGCAGTTACCACATTCATTTGAAAAACTTAAGACAGCTCCAGTCTTTCAATTTAGAGTTGTTTTGCTATTTATTAGTTTATTTACCAAATTTAGGCCCTCATTGTGACCCTGGCGGTCAGCGGTAATATGGTGATAAGTACTGCCAAGAGGCTGGCGGTACTTTCCACCATATTATGACATTGGCGGTTTGGCTGAAGCCATACCGCCAATATACCACACCAACCACCACGGTGGTAACAGCCGCCGGGCTGGAGATATGAATCTCCAGTCTGGCGGCCGTCACTGTACCACCTAAGGGATTATGACCCCGCCTACTGCCATGGTTTCTGTGGCTTCCTTACTGCCACAAAAACCATGGTGGTAGGCACTATCAGTGACAGGGAATCCTTTCCCTGTCACTATTAGAGGTCTTCCCCACCCACCCCCTCTCCAGATACCTCCCACTCCCTCTTCCTCGCCAAACCCCCCCTACATTTACCACCCTCACACACACACGCATACACACACCCATTCCCACATGCATCCACGCATGCATACATCCATACACACACACATTTACACACACTTTCATACATACACGCAGACACACATTCACACAACACAACATACACTGCACTCACACCTCCATACATGCACACACATTTGACACAAAACACACACCCGCATACCACCATGCACAAACATTCACACACAGCCCCCCCACAGAACGCCCCACACCCCCTCTGTCGGAGCACCCACTTACCTGTATTCAGGGGGTCCCATGGCAGGAGATGGGATGGGGTGCTGCTGCCCACAGCAGCGTCCACCAGCAGAACACCGCTAGGCCGTATTATGGGTCATAATACGGCTGGAGGCGATCTACTGGCGTGGCGCTGCTGCTGCTGGCAGCAGCGCCACCTTACCACATCAGCCCACCTGACCACTGCCAGATTCCTGCCATTCTTCGGCTGTGGTCATGATACAGCGGGCAGGTGGTAGCCGCGGCGACAGTCTTTTGGTGGCCATCGCTGGGCAGAAGGCGTTTTTTACCATAAAATATCATAATGAGGGCCTTAATTTTGCATCAGTGCCCATACTCTAATAATCATAGTTTTGTACTCTTTCGAGCGGACTTCCATAAATGTTGAAAGTGGATATCAACTTTGATTTAGGTTTCGTAATCATAAACTTGGTATTTTCCGTGTTGATAGTAAGCTTAGTATTCCCATAAAAGGTGTGAGATCCGGCTAAAAGACAATGCATTAGGTGCTCTGCTTGCACACATAGCACTATATCATCCACAAATTGCAGGCTTGGTAGGCACCCATCATCCTATTTTGGAACACCAAGACGAAGGTCAGTTAAAAATGTTCCTACACCATGTATATAGATGCTAAATATCGCAGGGGCTGGTACGCAGCCTTGCCTTACTCCAATGTTTATTTCAAACTTTTCAGTGTATTCTCTCATACTTTTATATTTTTTTCTTGCTTTGGTACTGCTACGCTGGCCCATCAATATTCTCCATAGTTTGTTGGGTAAGCCTTGTTTATCTAGAATGCTTCACAATTTTGGCCTGTTGACGCAGTGAAATACTGTCTTCAGATCTATGAAGGATTTCTTAAAACTGCGTATTTGTAGCATATTAAATACAACCTCATTACCTGAACTAACGTACTTTGCCATATTTAAAAGACTTTGTGGAGCTATGATAGAACATGGCCTTCATCCAATCAGGCCTCCAGTGAAACTACAACAATTTTCTAAATATTTTTCAAACCCTGCCCAATAGTGACACGGGTCGAAAAAATTACAGGATCATCTTGTGGCTAGGGACAATTATAGACATATTCCATGAGGCTGGTACCACCTTATATGCCCAGATTGAATTAAAAGCAGTTGTTAGTGTGGGGGACTACTGGTCTAAGTTACTCCAGAATATGTCAACAAAGACCCTGTGTGGGCCCAGAGCTTTGTGTGTTTTTTTACTTTGGATAGCACTAGTTACCTCTTGATGGATACATTCATAAAAGCCTGCGTTTTAGTGCATGGGATGGATGTTAACAGATTTACAAAAGTTCTTGTGCCATTTCTCTGTTGGATCCTCGTCCAGGCCAGGGCCTTCTGGTGTAGGGTTGTGAAGTGCTGAATCCATCTTCGGGGAATATTTGATTCTAAGTTCTTTGCCAAACTCTGGCTGCCTCACCTTATAATCTCCCAAAATCTCTTCGAATTTTTTGGGACAATTGCAGCCTACAGAGTTTGACATGCTTTGCTACATTGGTTGCCTTTTTTAGTTTTTATAAGCCGACAGGTTTCACTTCTTTCACTGATGTGCCTATTTTTAAGAGCAATTATCAAATTTCTCTTAAACTTAAAACATTCATCATCATCCAATTATGATATGAAATGTGTGATATCCAATACAATTCCTCTTCCTTTACCTCAAGATGGATTCTGTAATTTGGAGAAGGAGCTCAAACCTCTCTAGCATGGTGTGCCCTGCATCATGGTTTGCATTTAACAAAGATGTTTAGAGAGTCCTCCATCTTGTGTTTGAGAGGAAGTCGATTAACTTAAATTGATCAGTGGTTCTGAGTACATTTTTAATGTTAGTGTTCAAAAACACCTTTCAATAGTGTAAACTCTGCCTAGGAAATTAAATGAATTGGGAGGCCTTCATTAAGGTACGAAAGATAGCTTTCTATTCTGTGCACCACTGTCATATCCATGATCAGGTGCTAAGCCTCTAAATTCAGTATAAAAATAATTGATGATACTTTCTCAATTGCCGATCTAGATATCAACTTTGGTGGATTATCTAAGACTGGGCAGCCTTTTCAAGACCATACAGCTGCTGCCACAAATATAGTACTCAGGAGTTCCCTTTTTTGTTTACTTTCAGATCATCTCATTAGGTGGTGCAATTGCCGAAGCACGGTCCTCCTCTATTATTTTCTTTCAGGAAAAGGGGGATGAAGTTTTATATTTAGATCTCCACCTACCAAGGTAATCCCAATAGAGTTGGATGTCATTTTGCGCTGCAATTTCTCTTTTGTATCATGCTTTGAAGAGTGCTTGTTCAAGAATTTCAAGTACCGGTCAGATTACTTTCTCTCCACCCAATTGGTGGCACACATTAAAGAGATCCAGCACTCACTGATCTTTCTTCATCTATAAATGTTGAATGCTATTGTTTAAGTTTCAGCAGGATAATATGTTTTGTATGAAAAGCTAGTTCCTTTCCATATTGTGAGTGCTCCCTTCGGGTTGTCTTTGTTCTCTTTATGGCAGGCTTATGGCACAAGATGTATTCATCCAAATCCTCACTGTCTAAGGCCCATATCTCCTGAAAACAGTACTGTAGCAGTCCCCACAGTATAGATACTCGGGAGAGGTATGTTTGGTTTTACGGTAAGTGTTTTTATTGATTATTGAAAAAGGTACTATGGATATTTCAGTAGATGGTTTAAGTTCTGTTTCTCCTTTGGGTGATGCGTTTCTCCCCTCTAATGGTATGTCCCTCTTCTTCTTCTCCTTTGGCACTGTGTGTGGTCGTCCTCGTAGGATCCCACCGTCAACCATAAAGGGAAAAGGAACAAATATCTTCTGTAAGTGGGATGACCACATGCATTCACGTCCTTTCTTAATCTAACTACTGGGGAATGGGATACTGGGGGGGGGGTGATTCTGTGTCCGTGAGGATTGGAAGGTAAGTGCTTATTATCTTGTTCACTCGTGCGCAGTGGAGTTTTGTGGTTTCCACGTGCTCTTCAGGTGTCCCTTAGTTCCCTCCCTGTCCTCCCCTCACCCTTCCTCCCTCCCTTCCCCAGCTCTCTTCTATTAAAGTGCCCCTCCTTTTGCCCACAAGGACCGTACCTTCCAGAGCCACGACCCTCCGGGGTCGTGGCTGGCTCTGGGGAGTTCCTCGCGTCGGTCTCCGGTATGGTTGCCGATCGGTCCAGGCTTCCCGTCTTCGAGACCGGATCTGCTCCTCCGAGGTCCGCTGTCTTCGTCCTGGGTTTCTTGGGGCTTTCCTCCTCTCCGATAGTTTTCTCCGTCTCTCTGCTTCTCCTCGCCGCCGTCGCCACCTCGCATTCCTTCCTCTCTCTTCTCTCTGGAATTCCGCCCCTTTTGGCCTCCTTCCTCTCCTCCTGGCCAATCCGAACTGTCTTCGTCATAGGAGGTTGCCCCGGCAACCTCCCGATGCGTGCCTCGCTGTGAACGCGTTCCCAAGGCGACGTGGGAACGCGGAAGTGATGTTCCGGCCTCCTCCGGCATGGGGGAGGCTTCTCGATCTGACACGGAGATCTGGGCCACCCGGTCACACACCCTTCCCCAAGAACTGTCCTGTTCCAGGACAGGAGACGACAGGGGAAACCGAGACAGATAATCCGCGGGGGCCTGCTGGGATCCCAGAACATGGCGAACCTGGAAGGAGAATGGCTGAAGTTCAAGGAACCATCTGAGTATCCTAGAATTCGAATCCTTATGGGCAGCTAGCCAAGTGAGGGGAGCGTGATCTGTGAATAGTATAAAAGGCCGACCCAGTAGATAGTATTGTAAACAGTCCACGGCCCACTTGATGGCCAGGCACTCTCTCTCGATGATGGGATAGCTACGTTCTCTCGGAAATAACTTTCTACTGATGTAGACAATGGGATGGTCCAGCCCCTCGCTATCCGGTTGAGTCAGAACCCCCCCAAGCCCAACATCCGAGGCGTCCGTATAAAGGTGGAAAGGTTTTGAGAAATCAGGACAGTGGAGGATGGGGCCGGAGGTTAATGAGGCTCTCAACCGTTCAAAACTTGCGTTCTGTGATTCAGAAAAAGGTAAAAGCCGATTGGGATGGTGTTTCATAAGGAGATCCGTAAGAGGGGCTGCGCAGGTGGAGTAATGGGGAATGAACCGCCGATAATAGCCGACTAGCCCTAAAAATGAGCGCAACTCCTTTTTAGTGTGGGGAAGAGGTGCATGTAAAATGGCATCGACCTTCCGCGTTTGTGGTTGTAGGGTACCTTGTTTTATGCGATACCCTAGATAAGAGATGTCGGTTTTCCCTATAATACATTTCTTTGGATTGGCAGTTAAGCCGGCTGTCGTGAGAGTCTGGAATATGTGCTGTAGATGTACTAGATGGTCTTCCCAGGTCTCACTGAAAATCACCACATCATCTAGGTATGCAGCCGAGAATGTAGGATAGGGTTTTAAAATCCTATCCATGAGTCTTTGAAAGGTTGCTGGTGCTCCGTGAAGCCCAAATGGCAATACGGTGAATTGATACAACCCGGACTGGGTGGAAAATGCCGTTTTTTCTTTATCTTGGGTAGCTAGGGGAATCTGCCAATACCCTTTTGTTAAGTCAATTGTGGACATGTATTTTGCTTTCCCTAGTTTTTCAAGAACGTCATCTACCCTGGGAATGGGATAGGTGTCGAACAGAGAATTTGAGTTAAGTTTGCGAAAATCTATGCAAAACCTGACAGTACCGTCAGGTTTGGGTACTAGGACTACCGGTGAACACCAGGGACTAGTGGATGGTTCTATTACTCCTAAGGATAACATTTTTTTGATTTCTTCCTCGATTATTTGTTTTCGGGCTTCGGGAATGCGATATGGTCTTACTCTAGTGATAGTATTGGGGTTGGTTCGGATGTTATGGTGTATCAGGAAAGTTTTTCCTGGTTTTTCTGAAAACAATCTTTGCCATTGTTTTAATACCTTATGTGCTTGCCGTTGTTTATCCTCAGTTAAAGTTTCGTCAATTGAGGGTAGATCATCTTTCGGGGCTGGTGTGGTAGGGCAGAATTCAATGTCTAGTGTCTTGTTGGTGCATAGAAACTGGCCCATTCCTACGTTATGGTTTGGTTGTTCGGGTGCCTCCCATTTTTTAAGTAAGTTCACATGATATATTTGGGTTTTCTGTGGACGGGATGATATTTCAACCAGGTAGGTGACGGGGGAAATTGCTTTGACTATCCGATAGGGACCTTGCCATTTTGCCAGGAGTTTGTGTTCAGAGGTGGGTCTCATTAGTAAGACTTGATCCTCAGGTTGAAATACCCGTAATTTACTTCCCCTGTCATAGTGGGACTTTTGGGTTTGTTGTGCCTGTTCCATGTTTTCATGTACTTCAGTCCATAATCTGTGTAGGTGTGTTCTTAACTTTTGGGCATATTCTAGCAAAGGAGTCCCCCCTTCCTCCGCCTCTGCCTCCCAGGTTTCCACAGCCATGTCTAACAGGGACCTAGGTTGGCGTCCAAACACCAATTCAAACGGGCTATGACCGGTGGATGCTTGTTCATGGGTTCGTATTGCGTATAATACTAACGGCAACTTTTGATCCCAGTCTTTCCCGGTTTCATGGATAATCTTCCTGAGTAGCGTTTTAATAGTTCGGTTATACCGTTCGACCAGTCCATCCGTTTGAGGATGGTAAGCGGAGGTTCTTATCTGAGCAATACCTAACGTTTTGCAGACCTGTTTCATTAAGGTGGACATAAAAGGGGTACCCTGGTCTGTAAGAATCTCGTGGGGAAACCCAAGACGAGCGAAAACATTAATCATAGCCTGGGCAACTGTTTTGGTAGTCATGCTGGTGAGGGGAATGGCCTCGGGGTATCTGGTGGCGTAGTCCACAATAACTAGAATATAGGTGTGTCCCTTTGATGAAGGAATCAAGGGTCCGATTAAGTCCATTCCTATTCTTTTAAAAGGGACATCGATAATCGGAAGGGGCATAAGAGGTGCCTTCTTAGGCCTTCCGGGTTCGGTTAACTGACATCGTGGACATTGTGTGCAATATCTTCGTATGTGTGCGTATATTCCCGGCCAATAAAACCGCCTGAGCAAATACTCTTCGGTTTTTTCTCTCCCGAAGTGTCCCCCCCCTGGTTGATTATGAGCTAAGGTGAGAACATGTTCTCTATAGGCTGTAGGTACTAGAAGTTGGTGTTTACGTACTCCCGACCTGGTGGTAGTCACCCGATATAACAGGTTTTTCTGTATAAAAAAATAGGGACCCACCTCCTCACTCTCTTCTGTTACCGCCGACCTCCAAGCATGGGTAAGGGAGGGGTCCTCTCTTTGTTGTTGGCAAAAGCTACTAGGAGCCTCATGTAGTTCTGCCACTATCTCCTCGATGGGCTTGGCACCTGATACCTTCCGGTATTGCTCTCTCTCTTGTCGTTTTTCTCTTCTGGATAACTTTCTGCGGTCTACTGAACATTCAATGTTACTATCTGAAAAAGGGGCCTCTATCCACCAGTCCTGGGATACCTTGTTATCTCTGACGTGGTCTAACAACTCTTGGAAGTGTATGTAGTCCGTTCCAATGATACACTCCTCGATTAATTGTTGCATTATTCCCACCTGCAGGAAATCTCGATAAGGACCCCACCCGATCTGGAGTACCTTTAGGGGATATTGGGCCTTATCGCCGTGTATACAGCAGATAGACACCCATTGTTTCACTTCTGTGTCATCGTCGACCAGTTATTTTCTAATTACCGATTGGCTACAGCCTGAATCCACAAGGGTATACACATTCTTCTCATTAACTGTTATCATTGTCTTGAACTTCAGTGCCCCTCTTCCTGTACACAGTACCCTACGTCTTGTCATTCCTATTTCCATTGGTTCCCCAGTTTCTTGTTTCTGGGGACACATACGTGCAATGTGTCCCCATTCACCACAATTATAACATTGGGGTCCCGTTGTAGGTGGTGCTTCAGGAAATCTACGAGTGGCTAGCTGATCGTGTGGGTTTTTCGCAAAGGTCTTTGGATTCGATAGGACCGGTTTAAGGGTGGACCGAGTTGGGAGGTTCCTGATATCTGTAGAACGATGAAAAGCGCAAGCTAAATCGATAGCTGTCTCAGTATCTACTTTTGGGTGTTGCCTGATCCAGTGTTTTGTGGACGGTGGTAGTCCTTCAAGATATTGTTCTAATATAATAGTCGTGATAACCTCCTCTCGGCTACTCCCAATATGGCCTAGCCACTTCAGTGCTAAGTCTTTGACCCGAAAATAAAAGGTCCGGGGATCTTCGTTGGTGCCCCATTTAACTTTACGAAATCTAACCCGGTAGTACTCGGTATCGTGTCCTACCCTTTCGAGTATGCTGGTTTTTATATCCCTATAAGGTGTGAGACCTCCTGGATTCGCGGCTTGGTATGCTGATTGTAGGAGACCGGTCAACAAGGGGGCGACATACTGTCCCCATTTATCTTCCGGCCACAGGGCAGAGGATGCCACTCTTTCAAAGTTTGTAAAGAAGGATTCTGGGTCCTCTCCCTCTTGATACTTCTGTAGCACCGAACTGGGAACATTTGGGTGCACTTTGCTAGCGGCAATAGTCTCCGTGAGCTTTTTTATCGCCGTTTCATGTACTAGCTGATTATTCGCAAGTATGGTTGCCTGACTCTTTAAAGCAGATTGTAGGGCTTCTCGATCCTCTTTGGCTTCTCGCTGTTGGGCTTCCCATACCAGTTGTAAGTGTCTTTGCCCTTCTGCTAATTGCTTGACCATGGTCTCTAATGACGGATTTTTACTCATTGTGTATACTGTTTGGACTGTTAAGGCAGGGTAGGTAATTCTATCCCACTTCTGACACCACTGTAGCAGTCCCCACAGTATAGATACTCGGGAGAGGTATGTTTGGTTTTACGGTAAGTGTTTTTATTGATTATTGAAAAAGGTACTATGGATATTTCAGTTAGATGGTTTAAGTTCTGTTTCTCCTTTGGGTGATGCGTTTCTCCCCTCTAATGGTATGTCCCTCTTCTTCTTCTCCTTTGGCACTGTGTGTGGTCGTCCTCGTAGGATCCCACCGTCAACCATAAAGGGAAAAGGAACAAATATCTTCTGTAAGTGGGATGACCACATGCATTCACGTCCTTTCTTAATCTAACTACTGGGGAATGGGATACTGGGGGGGGGTGATTCTGTGTCCGTGAGGATTGGAAGGTAAGTGCTTATTATCTTGTTCACTCGTGCGCAGTGGAGTTTTGTGGTTTCCACGTGCTCTTCAGGTGTCCCTTAGTTCCCTCCCTGTCCTCCCCTCACCCTTCCTCCCTCCCTTCCCCAGCTCTCTTCTATTAAAGTGCCCCTCCTTTTGCCCACAAGGACCGTACCTTCCAGAGCCACGACCCTCCGGGGTCGTGGCTGGCTCTGGGGAGTTCCTCGCGTCGGTCTCCGGTATGGTTGCCGATCGGTCCAGGCTTCCCGTCTTCGAGACCGGATCTGCTCCTCCGAGGTCCGCTGTCTTCGTCCTGGGTTTCTTGGGGCTTTCCTCCTCTCCGATAGTTTTCTCCGTCTCTCTGCTTCTCCTCGCCGCCGTCGCCACCTCGCATTCCTTCCTCTCTCTTCTCTCTGGAATTCCGCCCCTTTGGGCCTCCTTCCTCTCCTCCTGGCCAATCCGAACTGTCTTCGTCATAGGAGGTTGCCCCGGCAACCTCCCGATGCGTGCCTCGCTGTGAACGCGTTCCCAAGGCGACGTGGGAACGCGGAAGTGATGTTCCGGCCTCCTCCGGCATGGGGGAGGCTTCTCGATCTGACACGGAGATCGGGGCCACCCGGTCAAAAGTACATATATTGATTTCCTATGTATGCCACCCAATCATTGTCTTCTAGTTTGTCTCCAATCCTGCTATATTACAACACATTAACCACAGTGATTCGTTAGCAGGTTTGGGGGTTACCGTTTTGTCCTATATATGTCCACTAGACTATTCTGTAGGTGCTTGCCACCCGGTCTGCTGTTGTAAAGTCAGAGCATATATTACTAGGTGTAGGCTGTTGGTCTTGGCTTGGTGATGTAGCTGACAAGCTAATGTCAGTGACACACATAGAACTTCATCTTTGTGGGGTCTTCTTTAGTTGGAAAAGGCATAGAAGGACCACTAGCTGTTCTCAGGACAGGTTGGATTCCAGGCCATTGCTTCGAATTAATGTAATTATTCATTTTCATTTTCTCCAGAAAAATAGTGGGAAATGGTTCAGTTCTTAATTTACCTGTTAATACTCCCAAAGATGCCAGCTCCTTTGCATAACTAAACATTTGCTAAACTAAGTTATTATTGAGCCATGTAGTGACTGACCTGATAGAGACTTCTAACCGCAGATTCCTTACCTTAAAATAATCCCCAGGAGTAACACTGGATCCAGAAACTTTTTAGTAAGCAGTACTCCTACATGCCGGTAGGTGGTGTGATTAAGCTCTGAGTGGCATTGTCGGAGTCAAATGCATCGAAAGTGATGTGCCTGGTGCATGTATAGGCGCCATCATAGCGTGCAGACATCAGCTCTTTTCTTTCTGCACCAGTCAGTGTAGATCCAAGGAAGAGCTACCCCAGTTTTTTTTTTACCTACCTTTTTAAAAACTTTTTATCAACAGTTTTTTTAAGACAATGGGGGATATTACAACTTTGGAGGAGGTGTTAATCCGTCCCAAAAGTGACGGTAAAGTGACGGATATACCACCAGCCATATTACGAGTCCATTATACCCTATGGAACTCGTAATACGGCTGGTGGTATATCCGTCACATTTGGGACGGATTAACACCTCCTCCAAAGTTGTAATAACCCACAATGTCTCCTGGTGCATAGAGGATGTCAGCTAGAAAGGTTGGTTTCAACCTCTGTGACAACTTCCACCGACAGATGTCAGTAACTGATTCACATTTGGTGTGCCTTTGGTGTTTGGAGCGCGACCACAATGCCAAAACCTGCATTGATTGCGGTGCCATGTACCCCAAGGCCTGAGGGAGCGGTCCCTCAAGCTCCCCACTGCTCAACATGCGACACCGCAATGAGAAGAAGGTCCTAAGATCGGTCGTGGACCCACTCTAAGTGCTCATTGTTGCAGTTGAGGTCATTGCGGAAATAGGGTAAGTCTCATCGACACAAGGAGAGCAAGAAGTCAAAGAGATGTTTACCTTCACCATGTGCATCGAATTCATCTGAGAAGACGAGGAAGCATCGGCACTTGAGACCTAGCTCTGTGGTGAAGCCTGCGCCTAGGTCGTCTCTGAGTTTTTCTGGAGCCCTGCCCAGTTCCACAAATTTTATGAGGGCACACACCTCATATTTGGAGTGGCCTGTCCATGCTGGAGCACTTTAGGGCCCTGCAGGCTCATGAGGGGTCCATTCTGGTCTCCTGCTGGGGAGTTCACCTATAGTGCCATTCGAGCCACCTAGACCTTCTCCAGTGCCCGCTCCAGTGCCAACCCCTCTGGCACCACAAAAGCCCCATGGCAGCATACCCATCATCATCCTTGACTCCGACATGGAGCCAGATGGGCACCAATGGGGTCACACTCCCCATGACTGAGCCAGGGTCTTATTCCTATGATAAGGCTGGATTGGGGGATAATAGGGAGGTGTCTTCAGACCCTCATGGATACCATTTAGAAGAGACAGAGGACAGCTGGTACTGCATCATTGTATGACTCCATGCCCTTGAAATCATCTTCATTGAGTGGTAAAGAACTGGATTGTTGTGTGTTCTCATTAGTGCCTGGGTTCAAAATCCTTATTTTAGTCTGAGGCCCATAGCCTTTGCCTTTAACATGTAGGAAAGGTTTTATTCATTTCATATTTTTTAGCAGCCAGATTTTAGCTTGTTATATTTTAGTCATCTGCTTCTTTCTGAGAAGACATAGTTGTTAGTGATGCACAATGTATCAGCCCTTTGCACGCATTTCACTTTGTGTCCTGCTCAAGGCTGTCAAGTCCGGTACATGACATTCCAACTTGTATTGCCACTCCAGAAGCTTAGGACACAGCCCTAATTTTTTAGAGATATTATTATGTCAAGTCTGTTCTTAGAACACTGCAGGATTTGTTGTATAAACACTGCATAGCCCTAAGGCGGGGGTGGGAAAAGGGGGGCAGAGGGCATTCCATCATGTAAGTCAGACTTACAACATTTCATTGACAGCTTCACTGATCCTGGTGCTAACTCTTCAGCTAACTGAGAGGACTGTAATCCAGACAACAGACAGACCCTTTGCCAGCCTTTCAGGTATTGAGTCGGTGTCTTTCTGTTAGACCGGGATAGGCAGAAGGGTTACTACCGCTATGCTCTCAGATCATTAGACATAGGGTGTAATTAGGAATCATTAGGCTTTTAGGATCATACAAAGATGATGGGGTTGTTGATTCCAGATGGTGTGGTACTGACTAGGTCACCCACACACAGTGGTGCTGCCGCCCTAAAATTACACAGTCTTGTTACTGTAACAGGAATCACGTGACATGGCACTACCAACGTTGGTCAGGCACAAATTTGAAAGGATCTCGTGAGTAACTCTCTCTCGCATGGCAAAGATACCCTAATTACCTTTATACAGAGGCATCTGAGGTATTAGGGAACAATCCTCCTCAGCTAAATAGGTGTGGCCTGTCCTAAGTCTGTAGGTTATTCAAGCTTGAACCTTAAAAGTATTCGCCATTTGGTGTTTTGGTTTCTGAAGTTACCATTTTAAATTATGGCACAACCACAACGGGTGGTAATTCCAGTAAATACGAGACAACCTCCCATACCACATTTATTAGCTCATGCATTTCATACTGGGGTTTGAGATGTTACATTCGTGGTAGAGGCACACAATGCATACAGAACAGAAATGTTCTCTTCTTGGGTCACCTTTCCTGCAACAGGTACAAATTCAAAACACTTCCATACATATACTGTAGCAAATCCACCTACACAAAACAGAGCTTATGCATATTTAGAAATACCACTATCAAATCAATAACACCATAATTGGTTTCAAGGCGCCCTTCCACACATTATTCAGAACATCAGGTTGGGTCCTTTAAGTAATGTTGGACCTACATGGCCAGAATGGGCCATATATACACCACATCTAAACATACAAAACTTACAGGCAGCAGACCTGTGCCAACTATGTAATAATTTAGTTATATATAGACGTTTAGTACAATTTATGTTGCAGACTTTAATTACCACCCAAGCGAGGACTGCTCCAGCAATTCCTCAATTGGCTGTACCCGGGATAAACCAGTTGACCTTTCACTCAATAATGTGTAAAATTCCCACCAAACACAATGAAATTCCGTTTTGGTTAACACAAAACAAACAAGCTGAAAGCAATGTTTCCTAATATAGGACCCCAAGATGAACGTAGAATTCTCACAATGTGCTTGCCATTGGAATGGTTCCCTCTTCAGATAAATGTGCCACTTGGGGTACAGTATTTGTTGTAATTTACACTACCTTGCAAGGTACACCAACACTTGTCAGTCTTCCGGCAGCATTGAAACAAATCCAAAATGAACACAGGGCAGCCACTGCCCAAGATTTGGAGATTAAACTAACGAGAAATTTTGCCACAGTCTCTTCAATTACTTTAAGTAATATTAAAGGGGAAGCAGCAAAATTGGCAGTACCCCAGTGGCTCCAGGATGTTCCTCAAATTTATTAAGAACACGAGCTGCCAAAGATTATCCCCGAGACTTATACTAGTATAGGTTGGGATATTCTGGGGGCCAGACCTAGTAAGCCAGAGCTTCAAGGTAATTCTGGTATGGATAATACCAAGCAAGTACAAGAGGGTTTTAAAAAACGCTGGGATAAACAGAAAAATATTAAAGTAAAACAAAAAGGAGAATCTCTGCATTCGGAGACCTCTGAGAAAAGATACAATCTTAGGAATCCTGACAATTTAAAACCTCCTGACAGATCTCAGTATACTGATACATACACTCTTCTCATTCCTTCTAGGACTCAACCGATAAATGGAAGGAAAGAGGAGGGTGGTCAGAGCACCGAAACAAGTATGTGAAACTGAAAAAGGAAAACGTTCCTCGGATGTCACAATAGAAAAGGAAGAAACACTTACACAACAAAAACTCCAATTTAAAAAGAAGAAGGTTGCAGCACATTTGTGTAACAAAACGTGAGCAGTAGCTCTGCTAGACTGGGCAGCAGCGGTCACAATAGTTTGGCAAAATCTTCAAGAGCTTCTGGAGGTGACAGCAACTAACGACTTCCTTGAAGTTGAAATAGCAGGCAGGTGCATCTTCCCACCTGATAGGGTTTAAAAACTAAAAATTCAAATTGAGGTGGACATTGAGTGCACCATTAATCTTCTAGGAAAGATTAATAGTAAGCTATGACATTCTCCTGGATGAAAAATATTGTCCGCCAGAATCTGACTGAATGCTCCCACAAGGGCAAGATGTCATTTTGCCTTCTTTCGCAGTCTTTGTTCCAGATCTAGTAAAAGAAACCTATGCCACAGATTGGGCTCTAGCACAGGCTCCAGCGCTGTACCACAACCAAGTGGGTTGTGATAGAGATTCTCCCTATCGTGTCATACTTATATGGTCCATTCCACAAATACAACCTTATTATTCAATAAAACATGAGGCCAAGGCCCCAGTGAGGGAAATTCTCTCTCAAGTTGAGTACCAGAAAGTAATTGAACCATGTGTTTCTCCTATGAATAACCCTTTGTTTCCTGTTGCTAAGCAGGACCATTTATATAGAACAGTGTTAGATTACAGATATTTAAATAGCCACACATACAAATTTGTAATTAAAAATTCACATAGCACAGCACTTATGAACAATATAGTGCACAAAAAATACAGAACAACCTTCAAAATGTTCACAGTTTTTCCTGCCAAACTCTAGCACCTGAAAGCCGGGATCCAAGCACCTTCTCTGCGTTAGGCTCCCAGCACTGATTTCTTCGACTTTCCCAAGGGTATAAGAAAAGTCCAGATTGTTATCAGCCCATGTAACATTAAAATTGCATGATACTCATTCTGCGGCATTGTCCTATGTAGTTTATATTTATCTGACCGATGATGATCTCAACACACACGTAGTCAGGGTAGATTGCATTGTTTCGAGATTTTCAGAGCATGGCTATACATTTAATTTCAGGAAAAGTAAAATTGTCCAGTGTATTACTCCTGGGATATGAGTTTTCAAATGAGGGGAAAAGCCTGGCGCCAAAATTCCTTGAGAAATGTGCTCAATTACAACCACCAAATAGCATCAAGAAACTGCATCCTTTATTAGGATTCTTCAATTGTGACAGAAACAACATTCCAGACTAAGCACAATGCATCAAACCACTATATGACTTAATTTGTCCTGATTTCTCCATTAAACATTGGACACCACAACATACACAGATTCTCAGATCAATACAGACTTTCATGCTTGAAGCAAACCATCTAACACATGTGTTAAGAAAACAAATTTGGTAATCCCGGGTGCCATCGGATTCACATTTGTCACGTTCAATGGAGGTGACACAGTACCCATAGCATACAAATCATAATTATACTACAATGCAGAAATGCGTTTTGCACTAACAGATAAAATACTGACTTCAGTTCAGATGACTTTATCAAGGAGAGACCATTAGCCCAGGAAAAACACATCACTATTGTGACTCCAATACGAGCTCTTGAGGCTGGGACCAAAGCAAGCATTCCAAATACAAAAGCATTACATCCACATTGGATACAGTGGGCTACCTCCTTGACTGCTGCTGATGTTGACTATGTTTTTGACCCAAAACTACAAACCCAAGAATTTCTGCAATATGAACTTGAGTACCCCATACCCACCAATGTCATGCCTCCTGATCATCACAGAATCATTATTTACACAGATGGTTCAGCACAACCAGCGGTAGGTACCAAACACCAGTACTCCGCAGCTTACGTAGCTGTTTGTGGAGTGATGAGGGATGGTAAATTCCACCCTCAACAGACCTACATGCAGACCCTAGTGGGCTGCACAGGACAACTTGCAGACCTTAAAGCTTTGATTTTGGCACTGGATCATCCATCCTAGTGGGCACCAGTTCCAGTTCTTGGGATACAAGGTACCAGAACTGTAGCCCTACCGCCACTGCCTGGTTCTAAAGACAATCGTTTTGTCTCCATTGATGTCTTGCGTCATGTAGCCAATCCTGCACAATAGACCACAAGGATTCCTTGGCAGTTTCCTTGCCCCTCTCACTACCATACAGGATATACCTTTTCAGGCTTTAAACAACATTGACATTGTTTCCTCGAGGTTGGAAAGGATGGAGAATAAACTTTTGTTGATTCCTGCCATCACTACATTGACAAGAAATGTCCAAAATATTATTCTGCAATTTTACGATGGAACTGAAAAGGATGGCCTTGTTTATGATCAACCACATATGGATACATATACCAGTTATCTTCAACCAGCAACGGCTCCTGTTGTTGCACAAACTGCTTCTAGATACTTTGCAGACACTGATGATTCTTCCTCAAATTCTTGAGCACCAGCGATTGCACCAGTGCATGGTAAACTTATGTTTTTTAGCTGGCTTAAACAAAATTATTGGATTCACCCATGGTATCACCTGTGGATAATATTGACACTGCTTGTCTTTCTTCTATGGATTAGTTTTGTTCTGATCTTCTTTTTGCTGAAACATGGTCATTATCTTCCTGAAAGCTGTGCTTTTGAACTGGTGGTTGAGGCTTTAGCGCCTTATTTGTCCTCACACAAAGTGTGAAGAGACTTGTCCTTAGTGAACATTTCTGCTGTACAGGTTCCTGATGGCATTGTTTGGAATAAAGTACCCTTTGATATGTTTGGTCCTACTGAAATAATTCAAATATCATACGTCTGCAAAATTTCTATAAATGACATTGTTACACCTGAGGTTGTTTCTGATGACTGTGATGTGAAAACAGTTGATTCTATGCTTGAATATTAAACTGTATTTGAAAGTGAAGATTTTTATATGAATACAGCAAATTATGGGGAAATGTTCTGTTACCATCATTGTGAACACCACTATTTACATCAAGCTAGTACTCCAAGCGTAGATTTTAATTACATACAATGGGAACATTCTCTGATTCCACCAGTGGGAAGTTCCAAAATATATGTAGAGAAATTCACTTTTTTCTGGACATGATGCTAAAAATGCAGAGTCCTTTTATTTCAAATTACCAAATTTGAAAGCAATGAAAAACTGCTAACCAACACTAATTTAATTTATTTGAAGTCCTTTGTTTCCCAGTTGGCTGTAGAAGGTTATGAATATTGGAAAAAGTCGATTGACTTAAAAGGTGTTTGAGGAACAAAGGACTGGAAAATGGAGGCTTTATTTACAGCATGTTTCATTCCATTGCAAATTATTTTTCTGGCACTGTCCAGCAAACAACTTGGGTTAGCAAAAGTAAAAGAAATGATTGTGCCCGATATTCTCTCACAAGCTAAATTTGAAAACTGGCTAAATATTGAGAAAGTTACAGAAGAACAGCTCAATGTTTGGGTTCAGAACGGTACCTTTAACTCATCACTTTCAGGTCTCAACATGCGGTTATTGTGGCCAGTGGACACAAATGGTTGCCCTGCACACTTTATCAACTCTACGTGGGGTTTTAGTGCAAACAGACCAGACACTTGTTATGTCAGCTGAGAGCATTCAGGTATCATCACCATATATAGCGTGGGGAAATTATGTGAAAAATGGTTACAGATTTCTACACTTAGAGCTGTTAAAGAACACCTTTCTCTCCTTTCTGATGATATTGACTTACAAACTACTGGTCAATCTTCCTGCTCCCATTCCCAATGAAGGTACTGGAAAAGATCATCATCAAGCAACTCATGACATAGCTGGAGCAGAACAAGCTACTCGATGACTCCCAATTTGGCTTCCGCATCAATCATAGCACCAAAAATGCCCTGATCGGAGCCACCACTGACATCTGAACCCTCCTAGACTAAGGAGAAACAGCAACTTTCATCCTCCTTGACCTCTCAGCAGCCTCCGAAACTGTTTTCCACCATACTGATCAAAAGACTCCACCACATTGACATTCGAGAGGACGCGCTCAGATGGATCACCTCCTTCCTCA
Organism: Pleurodeles waltl; assembly: GCF_031143425.1. Lineage (NCBI taxonomy): Eukaryota > Metazoa > Chordata > Amphibia > Caudata > Salamandridae > Pleurodeles > Pleurodeles waltl. The sequence continues at coordinate 1,044,330,989 of NC_090446.1, read as the reverse complement.
CCGGAAGAATCAAGAGGATCCACCGCCCACATTTCACCTCTGAACCCATTGAGATCACTTGCGATGTCCCCCAGGTCTCATCATTCCTCCCCACGCTCTTCAATGCAAAAATGACCATGCTGGCCAACATTGTCTGATCCCATGAACTCAGTATGATTTCCTATGCACGCAACACCCAAATCATCCTCTCACTCACCGACGACCCCTCCACCACCAAGACCAACTTCCATAGATGCATGACGAACTTCGCTGACTGGATGAAGAACAACTGCCTGCAGCTGAACACAGACAAGACAGAACTACTGATCTTTGGCAATAGCAGCAACACATTGAACATCTCCTAGTGGCCATCAGACCTAGGACCCTCACCCACTCCCTCCAATCATGCCAGAAACCTCAGAATCATCACTGACAACAATCTCACCATGAATTCACTTATCAAAGCTGTTCGCTCTGCTTGCTTCCTCACTTTGCGCATGCAACTAAGATCTTCAAGTGGCTACCACTACACGAGATGTACTGTGACACAGGACCTCATCACCAGCTGACTGGACTACTGCAACACTCTCTACGAAGGAATCGTCACACACCTCCTACATAGACTTCAGACCATACAGAATGCTGCAGCCAGACTCTTCCTCTGCCTTCCCTGATTTGCTCAAATTACACCCCACCTCAGGCAACTCCACTGGCTCCCTGTACAGAAGAGATGCCAATTCAAGCTGCTGACCCAGGTATATAAGGCTCTACACAACCAAGGACCTGCGTACATCAACCATCGCCTGAACTTCTACCAACTGTCGAGAAGACTACGCTCCGTCTCCCTTTCACTTGCCCATACTTCCTGCATCTACTAAAGCAGAAGTTTAGGATGCTCCTTCTCTCACATCACAGCAAAAACCTGGAACAGCCTCCCCATGCACCTCTGGACAGTCACCTCACTTCCGGAATTCCGAATGGCCCTCAAGACCTTGCTGTTCGAATAGGCCTCCAGGACCTGCAAGCTCCTGGCTACCCTATCATATGATTAGGCGCACTTTATAAATCCTGATTGATTGATTGACAAGATTTATTTTTAGGTCTCAGAAAACCACGCTCTAAAGGATTCTTCTATGCAATATATAACAAAATATGGAAGCTTTTGCAAATGGAAGCTGCTGCGCATTTCAGGCAAACAGACAATGAAAATTTAGAGAGCTTGAGTCGTTTTTGATAATGGTATGAACATGTTATCCACTGGGATTTATACATTAAACAACATTGTGTCTTCTGCTATTGACATTATTCAAAACGATATGTCATTTTTATAACATGGACAGAGTCAGCGTAGGTCCATCATGTAGTTGAGTTGGACTTTACAAGTTCTGAAAAGGGGCTCTATGCCTCGGAAGGACGTCAACCCTAAGGATGTATTTACTCTATATTACCTTTCATGGAAACAACAGAGAAAGGCTAGGAGGGAAGCTTGTTACATCATGCTTAATATTGAAAAATTGGAAAAGTTGCCTTTTACTGTAGCTGCAATACCATCATCGGTGCGGTTAGTATATCGAGTGATCTCACTGCCAGTATCGACATTTCCATTCACTTCTTGTTGGAAACATTTTCTTATTGGCAGGTTTGAGCAGTTAGGAGACAACTGCATTCATGAGGTGTGGGAGTTGCCTTTTGATTTCAAATGCTTGAACGGCGACAAAGAGGTTTTTCTTTGCGGAAGCGATTGTAGAACTTCTGTAAGCCATTCTATGATTTGTAAACAGGTGGCATTGCATAGAACATGTAACACGTCTGTGGCAAACTTAGGGGGTGATTCCAACTTTGGCGGGCAGCCGCCGGCAGAATACCGCTACGCGGTCAGAAGACCGCCGCGGTAATTCTGAGTTTCCCGCTGGGCTGGCGGGCGACCGCCAGAAGGCCGCCCGCCAGCCCAGCGGGAAACCCCTTCCCACGAGGATGCCAGCTCCGAATGGAGCCAGCGGAGTGGGAAGGGTGCGACGGGTGCAGTTGCACCCGTCGCGATTTTCAGTGTCTGCTATGCAGACACTGAAAATCTTGGTGGGGCCCTGTTAGGGGGCCCCTGCAGTGCCCATGCCATTGGCATGGGCACTGCAGGGGCCCCCAGGGGCCCCACGACACCCGTTACCACCAGCCAGGTTCTGGCGGTCAAAGCCACCAGAACCAGGCTGGCGGTAAGGGGGTCGGAATCCCCATGGCGGCGCTGCCTGCAGCGCCGCCATGGAGGATTCCTCAGGGCAGCGGAAAACCGGCGGGACACCGCCGGTTTTCCGTTTCTGACCGCGGCTGTACTGCCGCGGTCAGAATGCCCTGGATGCACCGCCAGCCTGTTGGCGGTGCATCCGCGGTCGTTGGCCCTGGCGGTAGTCTACCGCCAGGGTCAGAATGACCCCCTTAGTTTGCTACTTGAAGGGTAGTCCTGTCCCTTTTATTCACCCTATATTTTAGTTACTTTCCAATGGGAGTTACTTGATGCTGAGTGCTCAAGGCTGTTCTGGGATGAGAGCAGGTGTCGCTTATGTGATTTCTGTTTCTCAAATCTTGATCTATTGTGGAAATATACTTTTCCCTCCCAGACATGAAATAAAACTAGCGGATTTGTGGCCTCATTGCTACTTATAATGCCATTTTTGCAAGCTAAGCAGACTCAAAGCACCTTTGTTTCAAAAACTCGTAGCCCTCACATCAGTCCATGAAATGTATGACATGCAAGTGGCTAGGTCATCCGCAGAGATATAGTCCCTTTTAAACACCAACTTTCTAAAACACTTTGGTGAATTGGTCAGTCACATTTTTAACGCATTGAACACTGCTGGGATTTTACACTTTTTTAAGGCTGTAGGTTCTGGATTTGTTAGCAAACCCTTTAGCCATTCACTCACTTTTTTCAAGTATGTTCAAAGATTTCCTGATTGTTTGGCGCTATTTTAGATTCACAATGGCTGCCCCATCTCAACTAAGAGGAGTGGTGGAGCGCCCATAAGCCCAACTGTGTCATGAACATATGATGCAGTACTTCAGAGTATCACTACTGGAGGAACTTGACAAGAATTGGTCATTGTCATTCAGAGTTACTTGATGCTGAGTGATCAAGGCTGTTCTGGAATGACAGCAGGTGTCGCTTAAATGATTTCTGTTTCTCAAATAGTGACCTGTTGTGGAAATATACTTTTCCCTCTCACGCATGAGATAAAAGTAGCGGATTTGTGGCCTCACATTGCTACTTATAATGTCAGTTTTGACAAGCTGAGCAGACTCAAAGCACCTTTGTTTCAAATTCACGTGGCCCTCACATCAGCCCCTGAAATGTATGACCTGCAAGTCGAAAGGTCATCTGAAGAGATACATTAATTTCTAAACACCAATTTTCCAAATCACTTTGGTGAATTGGTCAGTCATATTTTTAATGCATCGAACACTGCTGGGACTGTGCAATTTTTTAAGGCTGTAGGTTCAGGATTTCTTAGCACCTTCCAGCCTATCATTGGAATTGTACCTGCAACCATTCATTCACTTGTTTCAAGTGATTTTGGAGGACTCCTGATTGTTTTGGCACTAATTGGTGGTATCTTGCTGTTGCTATTTTTGATTCACAATAGCTGCCCCATCTTAAATAAGAGGAGTGATGGAGCTCCCACCAGCCCAACTGTGTCATGAACATATGATGCAGTACTTTTGAGCATTACTAGTGGGGGAACTTTTTTTTTATTTTTTTTTATTTAAATGTAGCAGTGATACATAAATATGTTACAATATTAAGAACCAGTACATTTAGGTGTATCTAGTTAATAAGACATATCACCTTAATCACGACAATACTTCATAAAACGCAGTCAACCCGCCATTGCGGACACTAATAGAGACTAATCACGCCTCACCTCCCTTAACCCAAATACGTTTGAAATATTTACGTGAGCCAATCTCGCCAAATTCTGTTAAATCTGACTATAGAACCCAGCCTCTTGGCATTCTGTGTTTCCCTGTATTGAACTCTGTTTATTTTTGTTTCCCAATCTGCGACTGATGGAATTTTAACCTACCTGCTGTTAGATACAATCAATGATCTGGCCACTAAGGCTGCAATAAAAACTAGCTGTTGTTGCCCAATAGTCAGACCCAAAACTGCCCTTGTCCAGCCAAATAAAGCGATCTGAGGATCAGGAACAAAAGTCAGCTGTAATTTACGCCCCAGTTCCTGAAAAAATGTCTACCCAAAATGTTTTCAAAAGTGGACATGTTAAAAGTATGTGCAACCAGTCTCCAGTAACCTGTCTACAACTAAAACATATCGGTGAGACTGCAGGGCACATGCTATGGAGTTTTGCTGGGGTATGGTATAACGTCCACTCACTGAAGAACACAATTTTTCTCAAGTTAGCAGCTCTTACTGCCTTGCAGCTAACCTGATTATAAAATTGCCATTGCTTCACATTTATATGGCAACCTACGGTACTCGCAATTGACTAGAGATGGCTTGGAATTAGAGTTGTATTCTTCGCAGCGGTCAGTTCACTGTACCAAATACCAATATCCTGCACCAAGGAGATGAATTAAGCTCGACTAAGTTTATCCGCTATTGGTTTATCACCAGCCTTATACCCTGAACAGAACTTCTTAATTTGGGCATAGCTAAAAAAAAAAAGAGAAGCATTTATATTACTGCGACAACTGACCAGCTGATGCCATAAAGAAAAATGACCCATATAAAAGAAGTCTTGAAGCCAATGAAAACCTAAACACGACTAGCGCCTACACACAGGTACACTCAATAGCAATCCCAGCGAAATACACTCCACTAGCTTCAGCCAGAGTTGGAAACCCGGAATTTCATAACTTTCCCAAAGTTTCTGGAATCAGTCAAAAATCACACAAGGTGTTCTATACCGCATTTTTTTAAGCAGTCTGGAAAGTTTTAGAAAGGGAAACAAGCCAATCTCTGATTTTTGAAATATCGGATTTAAATAAAAGTTTGCATCATGAGAAAACAAGCAGGATGACCTAATGAACCAGTCTAGTAGCGACGCCTGATAGTAAGTTTTAAGATCAGGTAGCGTGATCCCACCTCCCTCGGGGATTCAACTGTAAAGCTTGTAATTTGAGTTGTGGTTTCTTACCTTGCTGCAAGAATTGTCTTGTTTCCCTATTAACTGCCTCAAAAAAGCCTGCAGGACCTTAATCATAATATTAGCAAATAAAAAAATTAAAAAAAGATGATAGACATTTTAATTAATGCAGCTGTTGACTAAGTAATGTATGCATCTTCTGCAGAGTAGTCTTGTAATTAGGGGTAAAGAGTTCCTCGAGTTTGGAGGAAACCCCCAAATATCTTATGGGTTCTGATGTTGAATAGTGAGCTTGCATGGCACTAGGTAATATCTCTGGGGTACTATTAAACAGTATAGCCTCTGATTTCGAATGATTTATTGTGTAACCCCCGATTGCTGTAAACTGCTTAATTCTAAGCGAAAGCCTGTCTAATATAGGCCCTATCAGCAGCCAAATAAAGTGCCATGTCATCCGCAAACAGTTTTAACTTTGCAGACCATTCAACTGGGCTTGAATTGATGCATCTTTCTGAAGAGCCCAGGCTAGTGGCTCAAGAAAAATGCAAATTAAGTGGGCGACAGGGGACACCCTTGTCGCGTTCCCCGGCTTATTTCGATCGGACCTGCTAAATTACCATTAATGACGGTAGATGCTTTCTCGTGCAAGTACAAATCTTTCATTACTTGAACAAACTGCGCTGGAAAAGCGAACTTCACCAATACCGTGAAAAGAACATTCCATTGCACCTATTCGAACCTTATTGAATGCTTTTTCAGCATCCAAAAATATGATAGCAGCACAGATTTGTTTTATAGTAAAATAATCCATCGACAGAAGCAGGTAATAAATATTTGTTGACAAATATCATTCTGCAAGAAAACCATTCTAATCCGAGTGAATGACTGATGCTGCCATGGGAGTAATATTCATAAATATTTTATAACCTACATTTAATAGACTAATAGGCCAGTATGCTTGTTTTCCAAATAATTTTGCTGTGATATTGTGTTGTGGTTTACTATCTCTTTACTGAGGAAATAATCCTTAGTATCATGTGAAGCATACTGCAAATTCCCAGGCAGAATTGACATTACACTCCAAAAGATCTTGTAGTGCTAAATGCATCTGAGCGACCCATGCCTCATTGGCTAATAAGGATTTATTGAACGTCCATCTTGATGGTGCCTGATGATGACTTGCAAGATTAAGATCAGTGTGATCTGAAAAAGGGTTTGCCATTATAGCAGACTGTGTTCTTGACAAAGCGTGCAACATAAAAAAGAGGTCAATAAGTGATGATAAATGAAATCATTTGGAATGGCAAGTGTAAGATCCATCCAAAAGATGATCACACCACGAAGCATCAATCATGCCAAAATTGTGCATAAAATCCTGAAGAATTTTAGTGGATTTGGGTTTTGTCTGGGATTTATATGTCTGCGAACAATCTACCACTGGGTCGCTAAGCATGTTGAAGTCGCCGCCTATCACAAGTAGACCCACCATGCCCTTAGCATAGTTACAAATAGAAGCCAGCGATTCAGGGGAATCCTCAATAGGACCATAAAAACTGACCAAATTAATGACTTGGTTAAAAAGTTTCCCACACCCGCTTGGCATTTGCATCTTTGTGATCCTTGATTTTCTCAACAGTAATGTCTTTGCAGATCAGCATTGCAATACCACAAACTGGGGCATTGGCTGAGTCTAAAAAAGCAAGCTGAATAAACCAGGAAATTTAATTGGGGCTGCTGCCAATTTGAAATGTTTTTTTCTGGACAAGAATTATAGAAGCCGTCATGGATTTAAACCACGGCAGCATCGCTCTGAGTTTCTGGCGATCATTAAACCCGTTCACATTACATGATACAATAGTAAGTGCTCTAGGACTCATTGGAGAGATATTTCCTTATCAACCATTCTGAACATAAAGGCTGCCCCACCTTTAAACTTTTAAACCTTTGAAACCTTTGGAGTACACTGCTACATAATTTTGTTATAATCTGAACCCGACCACCCAACCCATCTCTACATCTATGCCCCCAACACCCAGAGCCCCACCTCCCTCCCACTGCTATCACCTTGCCTCCCAAAACCCAGTGCCCTACCCCCGCCCCCACCCTTGAGGCAGAAAGGCACAGAGAACCCACCCCGTCTGGAGCTCTCAGAAGGGGACCCCCTTCCTCCTAACCCTCCCTCCTCCTGGCCTTTGGCTGAGTGCCATGACATTGCAGCCAAGAGCCATCTTCCGGGGGCCAGCCACCAACCTCTATATACAAAACAAATGTGGCCTAGTATGGCGCCTACAATAAAGACCCACCCACTGCACTCTATGAGAATCATACTCTGGTGCATGTGGAAACATAAATATCATTATGACATGACAACAATCAAGTGAAACCTCAAAACCTCATTAAAAAGGGTTGAGTTCCTTCCATGTCCCTCACCCTCTCATTATACTGTCCCCTTTAAATAGGCGCCTTATTTCCAAGACCGTAGCAAAGCTTTCCCTTGCTCAAGTGTTTGAAAGACACAAGTTTGGCCTTCCACCAGCACTTTAAGTTTGGATTGCTGAACTATAGCTGCCTGTATGCCTTGTTTTTTTAAAAATTCAATCATGTTTTTAAACTCTGACCGATGACGAGCTGCTAGTGCCGACAAGTCTGGAAAAACATAGAAGCAGGCTCTCTTAGGCCGCATGAACCCTTTGGATATAATTGCAGCCGAAAGAATGGCTTCTTTAACCCTGAAATCTCCAAAGGGAACAAAAACAGGCAGGGTATACTTAGAGTTTATAGGTTGAGTAGAAGGGACACGGTGGGCCCACATAATAGTGGAATATTTTGGTGGAGAAGAGCTCTTGGGGAAAACGTGATTCAGAACCAGGTCTGTCATAAATTTTACAGGGCCTATACCATTTTCTAGGCCCTCTGGAATTCCAACGACGTGTAAATTGGAGCTCTTGGCACAATTTTCCAAATCATCCATTTTAATTTGAGTCTCAAGAATCTTACATTTAAATTGAACTATCTGTGGCTCCATACAGCCCTAAGAATCTTCAAGATCGGATATACACTGTTCTGTCAGTTTCAGTCTAGAATTGATTTGTGATAAGTTCTGGTTGATAGGACCCAACTGTGTCTGTACTTCTAAATGGGTCTTTTTGTGAGCTGCCCTCAGTGTTCTTAGCTCCCCCAAAATTTCTAGCAGTGCAGCTCCAACTGAGTAATTGACAACTTTGCTGATCTTGGAGCTAACTCTTTAGTCAACTGAGAGATTTTCCATCGAGACAACAGGCAGACCCTTGCCAGCCTTTCAGGCACACGGTTGCGCTTCTTCTCTTAAACCAGGATAGATAGAAGGGTTACAACCACTATGCTCTCAGATCTTCAGACACATGTTGTAGGTAGGACTCATTTAGGCTTTTAGTGCCATACAAAGATGGTGGGATTGTTATCTTCTTCACCCTATTTGTAATAATCTGATGCATTTCCTTCACTAAAGGCATTAAAATCCATCTTTCATAATTGTGTCTGCCTTGGCAAGTGCCACCAGGAGGTTGGTCATACCCCAGACATTTAGGGAGTTCTTATTGGCCCTAGCGCATGACCTTCCCTTTGCAGGACACCTTGGGCAAAGTAAGGACAGACTTGTTCCACACTTTCACTGGCCCCACATGTCTGAAGACACCAGGGAGTTTTGTTGCTCCCGTGTCACCTGCCAAGTCAGTGGCAAGTCAGGTGGCACTACAAAGCCCCCCTTACTCCCACTACCTGTGGTTGGGGTTCTCTTTGAGAGGGTAGGGTTTGACATTGTTGGTCCCCTTGACCCTCCTACAGCATCTGGGAACAGATTTATTCAGCTGGTGGTGAACCATGCCACCAAGAACCCAGAGGCCATTGCCCTTAGGACCACTACAGCTCCTGCAGTGGCCAAGGCCCTCCTGGGAATTGTTTCCAGGGAAGGCTTCCCTAAGAAGGTTGTATCTCATAGAGGTGCTAACTTCATGTCTGGATACCTCAAAGCAATGTGGAAGGAATGTGGTGTAACAAACAAATTCACCACTCCTTATCATCCACAAGGGAATGGGTTGTAGGAAAGAATCAACAAAATCCTTAAAGGTATGATCATGAGACTCTCAGAAAAACTCAAAAGGAGATGGGATGTCCTTTTACCTTGCCTTCTTTTTGCCTTTTGTTTGGAGGGGGAGAGTAGGAAAGTACCATCTTTTTGACATAGTTACAACCACTTTATGCCTGGTGTCAGTGTGTTTAGACTGTAGTTCTCTGTGGTCCTGCTAATCAGGATCCCACTGTCTGCGCTTTCCCCTCTAAATTTGGGTGCTGGTAAACTTTTACACCCCACTATTGGCATACTGGTGCATCCATGTAAGTCCCTAGTATATGGAACTTAGGTACCCAAGGCACTGGTACACCAGCGGTCTGCCATCGGCTGCAGCATGTATTATGCTACCCATAGGAGCCCATGTAAACTGTGTCTGCAGGACTGCCATTGAAACCTGATTGAAATGATGCATGCAGCTTTCACTTCAGATATGAGCCTTGCCTTATATCATTGTCACAGCACTTGGACACTGTAAGGCACCTCTCTGGTATGCCATTCAGCCCAAGGGCAGGGTGCATGTCCCTAAGTGTGAGGGTACTCCTGCATGAGCAGGGTACCCCTGGAAATCCCAGACTCCATTCTCTGGGCTTTGCAAGTGAGGAGAAGCCATCTAAAGGTATTTAGTGAACACTGGTCAACACGAGTGGTCCAACTACACAATGGCTTCTCCAAACCTAGGCATATTTGGTATCAAACATGTTAGAATCATGCAATTGCATCAATTTCAGTGCTAGGTGCATGTTCCCATGTACTCTGGAGGTTCCTTAGAGGATCCCCCAGTTCTGCCTGTGCAGCCTTATGGGGTCTGGCTGCCAGCCCACGCTGCTGCCGACACCAGGCACTGTTCTACCCTCCTACTGATGAGCCTAACTCAAGCAGGGAAAGGTAGAACAAAGGATTTCTTGCAAGGGAGAGATGTGAATACCTCTTCCTTTGAAATAGGTGTCTCTGGGCTGGGGTGGGCTCTGAGTGCTACCAGACTGCTTTGAAGAGCATGTTTGGTGCCCTTCTTGCATAATCTGGTTTGCACCAGTTCAGGAACCACTGGTTCCCATTCTGGCTTGAAACCACACAAAGAACAGGGGAATGACCACCCCCCGTCCAGCTCCTCCCTTAGGGAGGTGAACAGAGTTCTGCCTGGTGGCAGGTTGATTCTGCCATCTTGGAAACAAGGTAGGCAGAGGCCCCTGGGAGCATCTGACTGGTTAGACCACGTAGATGACGTCCCTGACCCCCCTCTGATAGGTGGGTCACTACAGAGAGTGACCAACCCTTTTTCAGGGTCACTTAAGGGCTCCCCCAGAGAGTGGGCCCTCAGATTAATTGAGCAAGACTCTCCAAGGAACTCTCTGCAAGACATCTTCTGCTCCTGGCCTCTGGAACCACTCCTGATCTGCTTTTGGAACTGAAACAACACTGTATTCAGTTAGGAGGGCTCCCACTGCAACATTGTTTCTCCAGCTTCTGCAGGATTTCTGCAACACCCATGGCTGTGCACCCTCCAGCGTCTCAATACTCTGCCTGCATCCAACAAGGAAGAATGACTCTCCCTTCGAGTGAGGGAGTCACTCACCTGCATCTGCAGGCCCCTCAAAATGACAACAACCGGCTAGTGGATCCTGCTTTCCCACAGACAGCAACAAGACTCTGATCACAGGTGGTGGTTCTGTGGTCTTCTCCAGGTCCAGCTTGTCTTCTGACTGACTTGGGAGACGGTGGACCCTTGCTACAGCCACTGGAATGGAACCCCTGTGCACCACGAGTATTGCTCTTGCCAAGCGTTGTTGGCTCTTCCCCAAGAAGATCTTCAATCTCCAAGAAGCCACAGCCTCCAGCACTCTGCAACCCCAACATCAGCTTTCACTCTGCAGCTCCTCTAACGTGGGACTCCTGTTTTTTTGTGCTGCTTGGACCTCTCTGTGACTCCCTGCGTCTGCTGCCAGTGGGTCACTCGTGGGGGCTCCTCTGACTCCAGCTAACTTTCCTACCTGCTGAAGGCCTGCCCTGACTCTCCTCCAATGGTTGAGTCACTAGGCCCTTGCTGCCTTGCTGGTCCTCAAAAACCCACAGTCTTCCTTGCATCAGCTATTTTCATTTGCCATGACATGTTGGTGGTTGTGCTGGCCACTGACCCTCCTGCAATCCGGCGACTGATGTGGGACAGCCTGTTTGTGACTCCAAGGATCCTCTGCATACCCTGGACTCTATAGCTGGACTTCTTTCTTTACTGCCCTGCAGGAACTTTGCCTCCAAGAGAGTAGACATTGCCTACCTGCACTGTCAGGACATCTCCGAGTGGTCTGGACACTGTCCCTTTCTTTTTCAGGTTATTCAAGTCTGGAACCCACCCTTGGGTCCCACCCACCTGGTCCACTGGTCGCGACAGCAGCTGGACAATCGAGGCTTCCACTGACTTCAATATGGTTTTCCAACGCTACTTCACCTCTATGCACCTGGGCTCCCTGGTGTAGGTACTCCAGTCTTCTGGGTATCAACAGGTGGTAGCACTCTCCAACCTTCTTTTTGCCAATTGGTTTCCTCGGGGTCCACTGGGAAGGGACCTGGATCCATAAAATTCCAACCATGATGGTCCTGTGTTAACCTATGGGACACCCGACTCGATAATGACTCTGCACCTGGGTGCCTGTGGGATTTCTGGTACTAACCTTTGGTAATTTCTTACTCCTACAGCCCATGGGATCCTATCTCACTTACCTTGGTTGGGCATCTCCATTCTTATACCATTTTTTAGTTTATGGTTTGCCCCCACCCCATAGGGTCCCATGTATTTCTATGCTTTTCCTACTTGTTGCTAAGTGTATATTTTGTGTGTTGATATATCCAAGTAGAGATATATCAATGGTAGTATAGTCTTAGTGTTGTAATAAAGAATACTTTATTTTGCACCACCTGGTGTGGTTCATTCTTGTGTAACAGTCCTAACTGACTATTGTGATATTGCAAGTGCTTTACACTCCTCCTGGGTAAGCGTTAGCTGCTCACCACAGCTACCCTTAGAGAGCTTTTGCTATCTGGACACCTAAACACTATCACTAAGTACTAACACTATGTACTAAGTATAGGGTGCCACACCATAGGTGCACACCATAAAGTGAGCCAGCCTCCTACAATGAGCTTTTTGTACTGCAGTGTGTGTGTAGTGCATTTTATTTCTTTATATCTAAATCTATTCTGTATGAGCTATCAGGCCTCAGTCCTGCAAAAGAAGGGTGCTCACTGGGTACCTACAAAGGTGCTTTTGTACCTTGAGTTTGCAGCTGATCTAAATGAGAGTTTATTTTGCACTTAGTCTCTGGCTTCAAAGGGTTCTGAGTCTGCACCTGGGGGTCACTCCTTTAAGAAATTACATGTGGAACAGCACCTTTGTTCCATTCTGCTTGGCTTCTATAAACTTGTTCCAAAGCTTACTTTCCCTGAGTTCTTCTGGTTCTGAGGAGGAAAACGCTTGCATGATTACCTTCTCACCTTGAGATGCATGCCTTAAAAGAAACTAGAGGCCAGTCATCCTCTGCAAGAGGTTAAAATATAACTTTTATACTGCGTGGTAACCCATGAATCTATATTTCTACAGTATGAAACCTACCTAGGAGTTTTACATGTCCACCTGTCATCTCAACCTGTGTTTATTCTTTAGTTAGAGTGACCACCAGATGCTCTTTAAGAGTCTGGTGAGCTGTTGTCACTTCTACTGTGCTGTCTAAAAACGCTATTGCCAAAGTACCGTTCTGCAGAAGCATCCAAAGTTTGCAGGGCTAGACCAGTGACTCATTTTCTTAAAGTGGGTCTTTTGGTCCAGCCATTCTCACCTTTCTTTACACTAACTTTAGCTTCACATCCTGATTCAATTTTCTGTTTGATGTAGTCATCTTTACTGTGATACTCAGTCCATCTACTTCTCTCTGACCTTTTACTTTTCAAAGAGACCTGAAAAGAAAAGGAAGAACACCTATCACAATACTGATAACATTCTGGCTTCTTAATTATATTAGGATCCCTCAAATTGTATCCTCCCCTCCTGGACTCCTGTGTTGAGGGTGATCCAGTCCTAGCTTTTGTTTTCGCTTTCTGCTTTTACTTAGTCTTCAGTGCAGCATTTTTCTTGCCGGAACCCTCACTCTCATTTTTGCTTTTAGATGCAGCTTAATGGCTGGTGAAGTTAAGGTATTAGGACAGTCAGAGAGGTAAACATCTGAAATATTTCCTGGAAGTTCCCTTTCACAATGCTGAGTGGTGAACTCTGGCAGTCATTGAAACACTGCCAGAAATGCAGCTTGTCTGCAAACTTTACTCTGAACTATTGATGAGACTGACTAAAAATTATCTCTCAATTTCATCCTTATATCATAAGCCGGAGCAGTTCCATAATCATTTTGTACTTGTTTCAACACCTTTGACATCATAGCCAATGAGGGTGTGCTATGCACAGTAGTATAAATACTCGCAAATACTTTTCCCCAAGTATTATAGTCTTGTACAGGTGGTACCATTTTAAAGGGGTGTTGTTCGACAAAAGACCGCTTCCAACTTATTTGTCTTGTGAGCAATCCACAAAACATTTTCATTTCACTTTGTGAGGGCTTTTCCTCTAATGGCACTATGATTGTCTGCACTACAGCATGCACATGCTGTGCATGTTCTGGAACAACTGCTCCCAAAGCAGTTGTTTGTAAGACCTATTGTCAAAGTCATCTGTAGACAGTGACTACCTGATATAATAACTGTCTTATTTCTACAGCTGGTAAATTTTCTATGTCAGAATTTGGGTGACCTGGGGTTACGTTATATGAATGTGGTGGAGATTGTTGCACACTGCCAAATCCTTAAGCAGGCTTGTCTTCAAAGGCAGAGCTGACATACACAGTAGCAAGCAGTGAAAGAAGGGAGGTATCTGGTACCACCTCTTCATGACCAGCTCTTGGGTCTTATTTCTGCTACTTCCACCAAGGCCTGGCACTTTCATGATTTTTGGTGTGGAGAAATGGGTGAAGTGGATTTAATTTGCTCATGTATCACAGTATTGGTCTTTAAACATTCTATTTCCAATCTTAATTTAGCGAAACTTCCAAAGGTACAGTCCTGACCATAAGAAACCAAGCAACCACGTCAGAAAATTGACTCAAGCAAAGTGCACGCTTTATTTTAAGCACTTTATGCGGCAAAGATACCTGTAAGGGAAGAGTGAGTGGGGTGGTGATGGATTAAATTCATTGACTTTGCAGTGGTTCGCTAGGCTGATGAACTGTGAGCATCTATACATTAAAAAGCCTACATTTAAATGTGATTCGATGTGTCTGTTTTCTCTGAACTATAACTACTGTAGACATTTGCCATTGACAAGGATCTCGTACAAAAGTTTCTTTCTATGTAGGATTTATGTAGATGAGCCTGTAAAAGAAATGGACCTTCCACGAATCAGCATCCCCTGAAATTTAACAAAGGGCAGTGCTTCGTGGGATATCTTCCTGGCTTGCATTGTGATCAAAGGGACAATGGCGGACGACGTCTGAAAGTCTGTCTTGTGTGTAACAGTATTAACTTCCTACATAAAAAGAGAATGCTAAAGCCAGCAGGCTTGAGGGAGACTGCAGACAGAAATCCAGCAGGAGAGGAATCCCATCATGCCGCGCTGTCATTTAAGTAGGTCACAGCTTAAGCCTTCCAGCTCCTGCTGCTTTGCGTTGTGCAGTGTACGGTACGTGTGAAATTTTGCATATTGTCTATTAGAGTTAGGTTCACTGGAAACACATCGCGAAAACAAGCCGCCTTGTCGGGAGGGCGAGTTTGGAAAGATTCACTTTATTTGGTTATCGCTTGGCTGAAAACACAATTTTTCAGTGTGCTCAGACATTGCACTTGATAATAATTTAGTACTCTCTTGTATTTTAGCTTTCTCTGGACCGGTTGGCAAGTATTTCTCTCAATGTTTTCTATTTTAAAGGTATATCAGCGCTAATAATGATGAATGCATCACGTGACGACTTACATAGCGCACATCACCAACTGAGAGGTTTGTTAAATGGTTAAGGCTGGGTTCATCAGCCCATCCTATAAGAATATGTACTCCGATTTTCAGGATACTCACAAAAGAAGCAATATTTACATGTAATACATTTCACTGGACATTAGATGGATTTTTTGATCACTTTGAAAATCTAACTGTATCTTTCTCTGCTATGGGTCAAGGAAGCCATCATTTCACAGCGCACTCGCTCCTGGGTGTCCTCTGTTTTCTCCCATTTCGTTAAGAAAGGTCCTCACCAAAGCGTTGGTCAAACCGCAATTAAAACTTAGATAGGGCTGTGCTACTCATCGGCTTTTTCGACACTCCGGGAGACCCCTAAACGTGATTGTTCCATCCATTCAGGGAAGAATCGATCGTAATCATACCCATTCACCCCTTTCTACTGCCTCTAAAGCCTTTTCCCGCCCGGACCTGCCATTAATTATTTTGGGAATTTGCTTGGGGGGACTGCAGGCTTTGGAGACAGGTTTCGAGGGCCTAGAGCCCCCTCCGTCACACTTTCCAGCTCCCAGAGGTAAATTGCAGCCGGCACAGGGGGGCTTCAGAAGACCAAGAGGGGTAGCACAGAGCTCATAGAGGGAGGAGAGAGGAAAGAAAGACAGAGGGAGAAAATGAATGACTGCAAAGAGACAAAGAATAGGGGAAGAAGGGAGCAGAGCTGGTTTGAATCCCAGTCTGGCCCTGTTCCTTTCCTCTTACACTTTCTACTGTTATCTAGCTGTAGAATGTTCTTTGTTTAGCTACAAATTCCACCTTCAGGACTAAGTTTTCTCTTTTTGCACTAGAATGTCTGTGGCTGGCATTAGGCTTCTAGTTGTACACGTTGGTGTCTCGCCCCACTTAAATGCCCCCATAAAAGTTCCAGGCACGAAAAATACAATGGCAATGAAGTGAATTCATTACCAATTTTTTTTTTTTGCCAAGTGTTAGGACGGGGGGAGAGGGTGGCTGCTGAGTGGCAGCATTGGTGGGCTGCCTGTGCACTAGTTTATAGTGTGCATGTCCTTTTGGTCGGCCTTCTTAGACAGCTGGGTTGAGAGCTTCCAGTGTCCTCGTGAACACCAAAGGAGGCCACTCACTCCAGTCCTGGCACTTCTCTCATGCTGGCTAAGCACCAGGATTAGTTAAAGGAGTTAACTTGGGTCTTGGAAGTGACATGGCGCGAAGAAGAGGACCGGAGCGAAGAAGACATGTCTGCAGCAAGAACGATAAGTTACTTTTTTATTTTTTTCATTTGTGGTATGTATTTTATTTCTGTTATGTATTTATTTTATGCACTCATTAATTTGTCCACCCCTCCAATCGCCACACTTGCCAGCCACCACTGCGTTTTCAGGTCCTCAAAATGTCTGCCAGTGTCAGCAATATCTTGATTTTACTTTGAAAGCTGTGCTGTCTTTTAAATAGCTATGATGTTCCACCCCTTTGAGCACCTCCTACTCCCTAATCATATGTGGCAACAGGATACTCTTAAAACTGAACAGAGGGCCCTGCTTTTCTAACAGTGGCAAATAGCTTTCTGGTGAAAATGACCGATCCCATCAACAAACAGGTTTCCACTAAGATGGTTTTATTACTCTTTATAACACCTGTCAACACTGGGCCATACCTGGCTCACTAAAGCATGTATCATGTTCAGTTGTCATGCATGTCCCATGTTCTGGGACATATGAGCACCACACTGGACTGTTCTTGATTACCCTGCAGGAGGGGCTGCAGCTCGCTGGGCCCAGCTCTTCAAATGTGGTGGGAATGTTAAAGGTGTAAAAACATTCTGGGAAGGAACAAAACTTTTGGGGCGGGCATAGTGCTTCACCATTTTGAGTGACCTGGGGCCAGCCTAGTTTTAGAGCTCTAGAGAAACAGGAAAGGTATGGTGTTTTTCAGATTTGGGGATTGGTGAAATTGACAATAGCTTTCAATTGGAAAAAGAAACATAAGGCATCAATTTTCCAAAACCACCATCGGCTCTGGTCATTCCAGCGATGGTACATTTACATGGTATTTTTTAGGCATTACGCCTGCTATTTGAAAGCAAATAGGAGCCGCTTATGGAGTTATTCAAACAGGGCTGCCTTGTATGCTTTGTTTCCCCACCACTGTTGGAGGGCAATGAGTTTGTTCGAAATTGGAGCTGCCGGGAAATATACAATATTATGGGAAAAGTTCCCCAAAAAACTGAGACAGTTTGCATATTTGTAACCAAGATTTCGTGTACACTGATGGAATGATTGTGGCCTGGGAGGGGTAAGGAACTGCTATGGAGTTTTTTGATCATCTACAAGCAATTCTGTGAGATGCAGCCATACGCATATTGTTTTTTTTGGCTTGTTGTGGGTCGGAAAACTCAATAAACAGATTGCTTTCAAAAGAATATACCAAACGTACCATCAAAACACGTTCTGCATAATTCTTGATAATTTTCACCGTCAGTGTTTGGCTACCAACATTTAGAATGGTCGCACAAGGTGAGGGGATTTGGGGGCTGGGCATGACCAGGAGCTTATGTGTGAGGTTCTGCTCTTGTATTCTTTGCCACTGCCAGAACTTGTTGACAACAAAGATGTGGTGAGTGTATTCCCGCCAGGGTGGGCCAGCTGATCAGATGGATTTGAGGCTCCGTCCTCCAATAGGTTTAGATCTGCCGGCAGCAGTGGTTGGGAGTACAATATATCAGCAAGTGTCCCTGTTCGACTGAGCATGAGCAGTGCTTGGCGACACAAGCTGCTGTGATCAGGGGTAGCAGAAGAACATACAAGCACTGACCTGCCTTATGTCTGTACACACGGCCTGGTGAGAACACCCTGCTATCAGGAGACTAGAAAGGTGAATGGCAGGTGCCGGGCCTCCGCGAGAAAGGCCCCTCAAGTGACTACCCCCCTCGCAAAACTAAACACAGAGCAAGCAGTACGCTATTTAGGCCTAGTTAAAGTATTCATGTTTTAGCAACGCGTATTTTCAAAGCAGCGTATGCGCCACTTAAAGTAACTGACAAAAACGTATCTATATATATGTTTGTTTTTGTAATAGGTAAGAACTAACAAGAGGTAGCAGTTTATGCGCTGTCGCAGTAGCACTTTAAAAGCAGCTTATGCATCCCGTCTAGAACTCTTAGCATGTCTGCACAACTTGCCTTGGCTCGAGCTCCTCTTTGTGTCTGCAGCTATTGCATCAGCAATTTAAAAGTAACTTATGCGCCACATTTCAGTTACATTATTTAAGTAAGTGATGCAAATGTATCTATATATCTTAGCAGGCCGCAAACCTGTCTTTTTCGAGCTCCTCGGAGCGTCTGAAGTTCTTGCAGTACCATTTGAAAAGCAGCTTATGCCCCACATTTCAGTTACATTATTTAAGTGAGTGATACAAAAGTATCTATATATGTTTGTTTTTGTAATAGGTAACAACTAACAAGAGGTGACACGGAGGTGTGGTTAATGCACATCTGAGACAACGAGCACAGGTTTGGGATTGAAGTCAAACATGAGGCCTGGAAACCTTCGGGACTAATTTGTGCATAAGTCACTGAAAGCCATACATTAGATGTGCAATGTATGAGTACATATACATATATTCATAGAGATTAACAAACACTAGCTATATTATTTTTCTAGTTCGGTGTTACATTTTCCGTTCAGTAGCAGTGGCGGGAGAAGTGCTGAGCCATTAAATCACATATTTAGAAATATTACACAAGGCCCATTTGAATCCTGCATATTGATACTAAAGGGATCTGAGAAATCATGTGACCTGCTCACCTTCAGGTTCTGGAGGATTCAAAGCTTTTATTGTCATTCTTGAACTAAATATTTGACATTATAGTAAAAGTTATGGGTTTAGAAGAAGCTATATAAATCAGACTCAATGAAATATAAAGGGAGATACTTTGTCCCAGGATCCCACAAAATAAATAGAAAAGACTATTCAATCATTGAACATAATCCGCGTTCAAGGGCATCATTGGCAAACAATAATGGTCTCTATGAGTCCATAACTACAATGTTGGTAGTAGAGATACCCTTTGTTGGCTCTTAGGAGACATGTAGGGTCCATTGTCTCAGGTTATACTGGTGGGAAATGAAGATTTGTGCACTGGAAGGGGAGATTTCTCTAAGTTACTAGCTGAGATTTGCAAACGTTTATAGCTAAATCCTAACCATATTTGAGAATTTATCAGATTGTTAACATGTTTCCACTGAGAATCCTCTATACAGGGGCTCTCATGTATTTTGAATCTGATTTTGTCATGCCCTTATCTTTGTGGACCTTAGGAGTAGAACATTTTGAAAACCACACCCCGTCTAGAACTCTTAGCAGACCTACACAACATGCTTTGGCTAGAGCTCCTGGGTGTGTCTGAAGCTCTTTGGTGTGTCTCACCTTTAAAAGTCACACCTGGTAAGGGCCTCACTTCTTGCCTTTGAGACTTCCAAATAGAAGGCAGCAGCATTTTTTCAGACTCGTGCTTTTCAACTCTAACTAGCTGAACCCAATGCTTCACCCTTGTTCTTTCAGCCTGCTGTTCCGTGTTGAGGAGCGCTAGGACTCGTCAGCTCCAGAGTTCCATTTCTAGCACCTGCTTCACAGTTCTTTCGTAGGTACTTTCTAGAATATCTGATTTGAAGTAAAATTAGTTTGTTAATTAGTTAGGGAATTAGTTTGCCTGACTGCCTAGGGCATAATTTGCAGCTTGGCACCTTGAGGCTGCATTTGAGAGTACTGGGTCAGCTGCAGACTTTTACCTCGTAAATTCTTGGCCTTGTGGTGCAAGTTTGTGACTGGTCCATGTGATTAACTACAGGTTGCTAGTTGTCTAGTGCTAGTAACGCATTTTCTGAAGTCTTAGGGGGTTATTCTAACTTTGGAGGAGGTGTTAATCCGTCCCAAAAGTGACGGAAAAGTGACGGATTTACCACCAGCCGTATTACGAGTCCATTATATCCTATGGAACTCGTAATACGGCTGGTGGTATATCCGTCACTTTACCGTCACTTTTGGGACGGATTAACACTCCTCCAAAGTTAGAATAACCCCCTTAATATTTTTAGAACTCCAGTGTTCTCAGTTTTTGTCTCATTCCATGACATAATTCAATAAGACAACATAATTCCAGAATCTTCCTTTCTGACTGTGTTCCTGTATAGGAAAATGTCTCCATGTAATATTTTGTTGGCCCTCTCCCTGGTGTGTTGACCTTGCATGTGCTACGTTCACAGCATAATCAAATATCCATAGACATCTAGTAATATACACTGTGTTTTACAGATAGAGCAGGACAAGCCTCTTTAATAGGAATATAACCAGGTAAGGGCTTTCAAGACTGATTGTGTAAATGTGGCCTGATCATTAATGATATAAGGGTTTGTGTATAATCTGTTACCTTTTCTCCACCAGTGATCCTATGACCAGTGCATCACAGCCAACACACAGGGCATGAAAAGACTCTGCTGTGAGCAAAGAAGTGCAAGAGGTGTGTTCTCTCTGATTCTCATTCCCTCTCCCTCTTCCATCTGTTGCTTGCCCTGTGATACTTTGTGGCAGTAGGCACAAATGAGTGAGAGAGTGGCGGATCCACTTTGCTCCCGGATGTTAGTGCATGTTGGCTCCTATGACCGATTTCCCTCATTTTGAAGCATTTGCTGAAAACCGGGCACTGGCATGGAATTGCTGCCCATACTGGGTTACAAATTAGTTCCACTTTTGAGGGATTTAGCAGTCCTTAAAATTATTCCCACATAAAGTGTCATGGATTCCGAAAAGGGTGTTCCCATTTTTCATTCCCTTTTGGGACTACGAGTTATTTTAACTGGCTGTGTGGCTGCTTCATAGGCAGGCAGCAGAATTCCCAGATTTTACTGCTTGCTAGATTTGCCAGAGGATAAGAATTGGCAGGAGCAAACCACAAATTCCAAGATCCTGAGAGAGCCAAAGTAGATGGTGTCAGAAGTTGGTCCAAGTAACCTCTCTGGGTGTCACATGCAACACTTGAGGTACTGTAGAGGTAGCTACAAAAATAATCCCCCATATATGTTTTCACACGTGCTTATTGTCACACACTTTTAACATAGTCCTGCCATGCTAGTACCCCAGCTGAAGTTTAGGAAGCAGTGTAAATGTCCATTATACCACACTGTTTCTTTTTTAGTCTGAGATGTCATTTCCCTACTAGTAGTGAAAATAAACATTTCCTGGGAGGAAATTCTAAAAGGGTGGGAGGATGCTGCCACTAAGGAGGAAGCAAGGACTTTTGAGTTTTCTAACATAAATGTATTCGGCTCGCATCGAGGGGTGACGATAGAGTGGTAACCTGGGAAGCGCCATTTGAGCCTTATTCAGTTGGAACAGTATCCTATCAAGTGCTTCATATTTCACCCTCACACGTGCAGGGTGCCACTCTAGCTATGGTCTGAGCTACAACCAAACCAGGGCTTGCACAACCGTGGTTCGCATGTTTTTGGGATCTTGAGAGGGGCTTGGGTGCGTGAACCCCTGCTTAAAAATGTGGACTGTTTTTCCCCTCCCTTCCTTTTATGTTTGTTTTTGTTTGCTCTCTTGGTTTTTCCTGTTGTTCTGTACTTTTGTTTGAGGTTCCAGGTCAGTCTAATCATGGGGGGAACACTCAAGCTTTGCTCAGGATATGTGAAGTATTGTGCTGCTCCTTAATATCTTTATAATATCTGAGTCTTGATACTATATAATTGTATGCATAAGGAATTATGTCTGACAAGACTCTAGATGTTTCCTCCGAACACCATCTCCTTGGCTTGTTTCCCTTTCAGAAGTGTATTGCATTTTTTGATTTAGAAGTCAATAAAATCTGTCGAATAAAAAAAAAAAAGTGACCTGTTTAGGCCTTTCCAGATTAGTGTAATTCTGGACTGTCAATGATTGTGTAGCTTTTGCTCCGGTTGCCAACTTTAATGGCTCTTTTGTCACTTACCTCACTCAGGTTGGCTTGTGCAGCAGTAGACACTATCCCTGCTTTGTTGTACTGCTCTTATCACCTAATTCCTTCCCTCTTATTTCACCTATTTGTCAAAATTGTACTAATTTTACATTACCTATGCCTTACTCATGGTGCCATTTGTCTCTACCTTCTGTGATTATCTATCCTTTTGATGTACATGCACACAGCACTCTGCTGCCCCGCTGGTTAGGAATGTGTGATGTAGCTGACTACATGTGTTAGTGCCCCTGTGATCCCTCTCCAACCCTACCAACTAGAAAACCTACAAGCTGGTTGCTTAAGAGTGACCCAGTGGTCCTTTGCTTTGTGATGGGCCTCGTACAGTGTATATGTCCTGGCTGCTTTCGAAGTGCCTCAAGGGGCGAGTCAATGTAAACTATTTGTGGTCTTCTCTCGCACTTCTCCTCATCACCACACTATTAAGTGCTACAACGAATCCTCTCTGGTTGTCTGACAGGGCAAATTATTTACTGCCCACATACAGGGGCAGAGCTTCAGAGGGCTGGTTGGGGTGTGACAACCCCAAAATAAATGCATTCTTGGCGTGGTAGTTTCGTCTGGGGTCCATGAGTTGGGTCTGCTCTCTCTGTGTTGGTTTTTGTAAATCTGAGCCAAGAATGAAAGACAAAGCAGTGATGAAGAGAGATATAGAAACTAAGATAACCATCTGGTGGCTGAATTTTAAAATCAGGTAATCTGGAAAGAATACTGGTTTTCCTGTTTGCCCAAATTGTGTGATCCTAAACACATATCTTACTTCACAGAGCATCCTTTTTCTTTGTTATCACATATTAGCGCACTTTTAAATGCTCGAGTTCAGGATGTGTGCTGTACAAGCATCACTTATTTGATTTAATAGATAGTAAATTGCTCCAAGAATAATAAAAATCTAGGTCGCGTTTAGGGTTTATATGACTACTGACTTACATATTCGTTCACTAATGGCATTGTTGTTGTGGGAGAGCCACGAATGTTTCTACAATCACTAATGTCTGTGTATGCACTATGCAGTGGTATAATCTAATGTAATAGGATGAAATGCTTCCACGTGTTAAAGAATACACTTTTTAAAAATTTGAAGAGATTTTATCATGTATTTAAATTATGTTGGTTGCACAATATACATGCCAAACGTTTTTGTGGCTCGGCTTATGCACTGACTCCCATCAAATGCATTCTTGGTTTGGTAGTTGAATCTGGGGGCCCGGAGTCGAGTCTGCTAAGTCTGTGTGGGTTTCCCTTGCCATTCTCATTTCACTTAGAGGATTTAACATGTTCATTTTTTGAACCAGGATCTTCAATATATATAATGATCAGTTTACCAAAAAATTAGTAACTCTGAACTCACAGAAGTACTTCTTGAATGTGTGCAAATGTACTACTCTTTGGAATTCACAAACATTGGCAATAGTAGACTTGGAAAGTTGTGCCAGTCTCAAGCTTTCCAAACAGACTTTCGGAAATCAACCACCCAAAGTGTGATGGGATGAATGCTTGCAAATAGTTTAACTAATGCAATCAGTTGGGCTAGGATTCCCAGTTGCGGCTTGCTGTCCTGCAAAGGGGTGGGTGCAGCATGCGGGGGTAGGGGTTAACATTTAATTAAAACAAACCAAAAAAAACCTACATCCCCCTTTGCCATGCTGCTCCTCCCTCCCTCGTCATTGCTGTAGGCAGGCACAGGCTCCAAGTCTGCCCTGCGTCCAATCCTGGCTGGGCATTCCCAGACAGACTGGGAGCCTGTGCAGGCTCTATCAAGCCCGGCAACACAGTGCCGGGCTGGAGAGAGCCTACTGCGCATGTGTGTTTGGCCGGCCTGAGACGGCCGGCCAAACACACTCGCACTCTGAGGGGAGTTCTCTGTGCACTCCCCTCACTGGCCGTCACCTCCATGGCTCCGCCCTTTTCACAACGAAGGGTTTATTATCCCTTCGATAACTTATAAACCTAGTTAATTATCCCTTCGTGGTGAAAGGCTTCTGCTGCTGGTGGGGGTGAGGAGGTGACGCTCCTCCGCCCTAATAGAGGAGCTGCCCCTGAGCATTCCAACCCATTGTTCTTCAGCCACTGCACCACTCTAGACAGAGGCCTACCTAATCAAATCCGTACTGACTCTGTTCCGCATGGAAACAGTGCATCATGGACCTCTCCACCCTGCAACCCACTGCTTTTTTAGTTGGTAAACTTGAGATTCACACCCCTTGAATCTCACCAACTCAGCTAGGCCCCTACCCACATAGGAGTAGTAAACACCATGTAACTGCTACAGTACGAAACAAATAAAGGAAAATCGCCAGATCATACAGAATAATAGTTAAGGGTTAATGTCTTATTGAAGCTTTCTTTCATGCACATTCCTGATTCCTTATAAAACCTTGAGTAAATCATCTTCTGAGAGTGTAACTTGGAGAGCGAAATTTGAGCTAAAAGAGAGTTGATATATGTTCTAAAGAGCTTTTTTGCAAAATTATATTTGGGTTGCTTCAACTGACTGCGTTTTGAGCAAGGTGGATTTTTGGTTTGGTATTACTTTGCAAATTAAGCATTATATAGAAGAATACCAATCTTTCTTTAGAATAGCCATCACCTTTTTATGCTACCAAATGGAACATGCGTTCACCTAAAATTCAGTTGTTAAATCCCACCCAGTGTAAGGCTGCCTATTTCGTTTAAAAATCAAACCCACGGTGTTTTGGTTTAATTTTAATTGCTTCTGACTCTCGACAAAAGCAAGAATTATGTGTGTCCTTCAGGAGGAAAGATTGCTTAAGAACAGAGGGGGTTTTCTCTTCGGGAGAACATGTTTTGAATTCAGATATTCGTTCTTTGCCATGGAAAGAATAAAGTGTTGAAACTGATTTAAGTCATTACCTCATTAAACAAACATTTTCAATGCAACGGGTCTCACATTTGCTCGAGTTAGAGCCATTAGCATTGTAAAGAAGTAAAAGCCGCTGGGCGGTCACACGACGTAAAATGCAGCTAGATCACGCTGTGTGGAAAATAAACAGATAAAGTAGTCCGGACACCATGCTGAAAACATCGAGCCTTGTATGTTTTTAGTAGTTTATCGGTGCTGTTTAGATGGGCTAAACACCGGAAAAGGCATGACGTATGCATGTCTTCCACAAATGAAAACAAGCGGATTTTAGAAGGCAAGCCCACAAACCAATGTAAGTGACTGATGTGACATGGGCGTGGTTGTTAGCCCAAAGAGAGATTACAGAATGGGACGGAGCGCTTTGCGCTGGCCCATAACAAGGAACAAATCAAAATGTATCCATGCGTTTTCCCACACTAAAATGATGTGAACTCCAGAAAGGAAGGTATACTTTATAATTCCTAGGTTTGAGTAAAAGTCGTATTAAATTTGAATAGTTTCAAAGTGTTCTTTCATCTAGAGAGTCGAGGCGGCCAGTGTTTTAAACATCTAGGTGTGCAGAGGCAGTCTGCCTAAGGCTCCATTTTGTGTTCTGTACCAGCCAATTTAGAAAGGGACTAGGGTTTGTTCTATATTAATGTTATATTAATTTTTGTGTCAGTTCTGTATAAAGGAGAATTAGTTTATGGCCTTTTTATAGAAGGCTTAGAACCAAATAGTTTAAAAAAAAACTTTCTTTGGTTTTCACATTAAAGTTACACTGTACCATCAAAAGTTTCAAAAATCAATTATTTGGTGAGATCGTATTGTTCTTAATTAACGACGAGGAATATGTGTCCATGTTGTTATTGCAATATATAACATATTCCATCCATTCTTTCATGGTAGGGGAATGGCCTCGTCCACATCGTATGGTGACCCCATGTTTCACCAACAAGAGTTCCAGTGCTACATAGCCCCTCGTGTAATTAGGAACACTTTTAATATAGCTCAGTAGTGCTTAATCCCAGCCCCCTCAAATACCTCCCTAAAAATATTGTTGTCCACAGATTTATATTTTTGATTTGTGTTTTTGATCTTTAGAGAAGAAAGTTAGCTTGGGTGGACATTGTTGATACAGGCCAAATTTTTCTGGACGACATTTGTAAAAATTAAGTATATAGGTCTCATGGTTCCTGAAATTTACATCATCACTGAAACACATCTGCCATTTTTAAAAATGTAATCCAGAAAAAATTGTCCTGGATAAGCAATGTCTACCCAAGCTAAATCACTTCTCTAATGATACAAAAACACACAATCAAAAATGAAAGTCTCTGGACAATATTTTTTTTTACAGAGGTATATCAAGGGGCCAGGACTAGCTAGGAGCGTAGAAGGAGTAAGGGAAATGGTGATCATTGCAGAAAGAGTTTCAAAAATCAACTTCTGAAAGAATTGAATAGCAAGTCAGTCCCATGCAAGGTGGAAGTATTGTGCAGCCATTTTTAGCTATAGTTTATACACGTTATTTTAGCAAACTACGCCTGCCGCTAGAACAGATATGTGTTATTTTAGCTTTGTTATATTATTTTAACAGTAGCAACATTTGCGGTCTTGTTTTATTTTCTCTATCTAGCTGTTCTTCGCCTAGGTCAGCACTGCGTTCTTGAACAAGACATTTCTTTCCCTCTGTGCTTTCTCAAGGCTGTAGTGAGGTAGGTTTCCTGCAAAAGTGGAACCCTTTGTCTCCAATGTTCATAGAAACATACACACTCTTACGTGGGGATCCTTTATTGGAACATCCGCTGTTTTATTATAAAAACACTACCTTGACCCATGTACGTTAGAGGGAGATTCCAGCCAGATGAACACGACTGTATGCTGATTGCTTCGCTGCAGCTGCTTATGTAGACTAAAGGCCTCTTGCTCAGGTATGAGGGATGATGTCTTCCCAGAGGAAACCTAAAGGGCAGAATTAGAGCTTA
The DNA here is from genome assembly GCF_031143425.1 of Pleurodeles waltl. NCBI lineage: Eukaryota > Metazoa > Chordata > Amphibia > Caudata > Salamandridae > Pleurodeles > Pleurodeles waltl. The sequence continues at coordinate 1,044,303,945 of NC_090446.1, read as the reverse complement.
ACATGCTGTGGTCTAACATAGCCTAGGTAGGAACTATCCTTAACAATCTTAGTGACACTATGGTGCGTTATGTATGTGTTTTACTCTCCTTGTCACAGTCTTAATCTTATTGTGATTCATCGTCCTAGTTATTGCACTACTACATGCCTTATTTTTTAAGATGTAGTTACTTCAATAACACTTCAATATTGAACTATATTCTGCCTCTGATTGTCCTTGCACATGTGAGACTAATGTAACTGAGAAAAACGGATGAGATCTGAGTGACCACAAATTCCCTGAGGAGTCATTTATGTCATGCACCCGTTTGCCCAATCATCCCTGCTCTTGGGTGGAGGTGAGGCACTGCTAGTTAGCTGGAACAAAACCCGGATTAGGCCGACACGTGTCACATGGTGCAGGATCAGACTCAGTTCCCTGCAGTACAGGTGATTTTGCCACCCGAATCCAGTAGTCTCATTAGGATAATGAGAACCTACGCGACATGGGGCAGCCAGCGTTTGGTCAGGCACCAATTTTCGGGTCCTCCTGAGTATCTCTGTCTCACTACATACAAAGACACCTCAGTACTATGTACGGAGACATCCGTGGTATTGAGGATTTTCTTCCTCAGCTAAGTAGGGAGTACCTAACTAACGCTGTAGGTTGTTCAAGCTTGAACTCTAAAAGGATAATCCCCATTTGGTGTGCTTACCTCTGAACAAAATGTACCATTCACCATGGCAAACCCGCAGCGGGTAGCAATTGCGGTCAATATGCGACCACCCCTTACCACTCATTTACTGGCACATGGCTTAACTGCCCAGGCGAGTCCAGTTACATTTGTTGTTGAGGCTCATCCAGCCTATAGAAAAGAAACGTTCTATTCTTGGGTCACATTTCTAGCAGCTGATGGGAACACAAATAGATTTCATCACTATACACCTGCAAACATACTTGCACAATATAGAGCTTATACATATTTGGAAATACCTCTGTCTTATCAAGACCATAATGATTGCCTTGATGGCGCCCTACCACATACAATAATACATCTTATGTTAGGTCCCCTAAGTAATGAAGGTCCTACCTGGCATTTATTGGCCACATATACACCGCACCCTGATGCAGCAACCTTGATGGTAGCTGAGGTCCGCCGCTTATATACTGAGCTTACAGAAATATACAGACGGTTAGTACAGTTTGTAATGCAAACATTAAATTCAAACCCAGTACGTGCTGCCCCGGTGCAACTACATGCAGTAACGCCAGGCATTAATCCTGCGACTGTACATTTGATTATGGGTAAGGTACCCGCCAAACAAGAAGAGATTCCATTTTGGTTAGCTCAAAAAATAAATGCACTGAAAGCAGTATTTCCCCATACGAGACCTCAGGATAAGCATAGAATATTAACTATGTGCTTGCCATTTGGGATGGTTCCCACAGTAGATAACTGTAATACTTGGGGCACGGTATTTGCCACGCACTATACTACCACACACAGTACACCAACACTTGCCAATCTTCTGGCAGTGTTAAAACAAATCCAAAATGAATACGGGGCTGCCCTGGACTTGGGGATGCAACTTATGAGCAAATTTGCCACTGTATCTTCAATTATATTAAGTAACCTTAAAGGGGAAGCAGTTGCACTAGTAGTACACATGCGGCTCCGGGACATTCCTCCACAGGATCAGGAACGTGAGCTGCCAAAGATTATTGCAGAGACCTATTCTAGTATTAGTTGGGATAGTCTGGGGACCAGACCCACGAAACCACAGTTTCAGGGTAAATCTATTAAAGATTCAACCAATCAAGCACCTGAGGGTTCTACAACATGCTGGGATAAAAAACAACAATCACCTAAAAAAGAAAGGGGAGAATCTCCACACTTGGAGACCCCTCAGAATAGATATAAAGTGCCTGACAGATATCAATATACTGATACACGCCAATCTCGTTCCTTTCAGGACTCACCGGAAAAATGCAGTGAGAGAGTTGGGCAGACAGAGCGAAGAACTGAGTACGTGAAACTGAGACAGGAATCACAACCCTCAACAGAACATTTGGTTAAAAAAGAAGAGAAACTTCCTCAACAAAAACCCCAATTTAAAATGAAAAAAGTGGCAGCAGTTGCGATTCGTCATGCCACCCAAGAAGAGGGCTCTATTGAAGAACAAGACGTGGGATCTAGCTCTGTTAGACAGCCCAGCAGAGGTCACAATAGATTGCCTGAATCTTCAAGAGCATCTTGAGGTGAAAGCAACTAATAACTTCTTACAAGTTGAAATTGTGGACATGCGTGTCTCCACACCTGACTGGGTGTACAAAGTAATGATACAGTTAGAAGGAGATATTGAACGCACAATCGACGCAATCTTTTTGGACTGCGTCATCAATATTTATGATATTTTACTAGCCGAAAAGGATTTGCCACCTGAATTTGTCCGTACTTGCCCATATGGGGAAGAGGTCATCAAACCTTCTTCCATGTCATATCGAAACCACGTAGGGAGGGATAAAGATTCCCCTATCATGTAAGTCCAATTAAAAATCAACCCCAACCTCAATCCCAGTACCCAATAAAACATGATAAGGCACGTGTGAGGGAAATCCTCACACAACTAGAGTACCAGGGTGTAAACGAACACTGTGTCGCACCAATGGATAATCCTTATTCCCTGTAGCTAAACCAGACCATTCATACAGAATAGTTTTAGATTACGGACACTTAAACAGTCATACACACACATATGCTATACAAAACTCTCATAGCACAGTACTTATGAACAACACAGTGCGCAAAAAATACTAAAAAACATTGGATATTTCCAATGGCTTTTTCTGCCAAAATGTAGCACCTGAGAGTAGAGACCTAACAAGTTTCAGTTCATTAGGTTCCTAGGAAAAATTCTGTTGTTTACCACAGGGGTACAAGAACAGTCCAGAACCGTTTGCTGCTCGTGTGACTTCAATATTGCACGATATTGACCCTGAAGCATTGTCCTATGTAGATGATATCTACTTTACCGAAGATGAATTACTGCAACATACAAGACAGGTAGCCCGCATTGTTGTAGGATTTGCCGAATTTGGCTATAAATTCAACTTAAAAAAACAAAAATAGCCTGCCTTAGTGTCCTGTTTCTGGGATACGAATTATCGAGTGAAGGAAAGAGCCTAGCGCCACAATTCTTAGAAAAATGTGCAGTTACCACCTCCAAATACAACTAAAGAACTCCAATCCCTATTGGGTTTTCTAAATTTTGGCAGAACATACATTCCAGGTTACACATTACACAAAAAACCCTTATATGACTTAATATGTTATGACTTTTCCAGTAAATTCTGGACAGTTGAACACACATGCATTCTCAGAGCATTACAACAAGACATGCTTGCAGCACAACACCTACACACAAGGGACAATAAAAAACATCTGGTCATCAGAGTAATTGCTGGTGCCATTGGTTTCACCTATGCAACATTCAATGAGGGTGAGACAGTCCCAATTGCATACAAATCACATTTGTACTCAACAACAGAACAACGTTTTGCTCCCACTGAAAAAATTCTCACTGCTGTTTTGATGGCTGTCATTAAAGAAAGACCACTAGCCCAGGGGAAACACATTATTGTCATATCTCCAATCCCGGCCCTTGAGGAAGTTACCAAAGCCAGTGTTTCAAACGCTAAAGCATTACATCCACGTTGGATCCAATGGGCAACGTCTCTGACAGCCACTGATGTTGACTATATTTTCGACACAAAGTTACAAACTCAAGAAGTTTTGCAATATGAACTAGAATATCCAGTTCCGGCAAATACATTTCCCATTGATCAATATCAAAGAGTCATGTACACCAATGGCTCAGCACAACCTGCAATGGGCACAAAGCATCAATACTCCACTGCTTGTGCAGTTGTAAGCAGCTATATGGAGGGTAGCAAATTCTATCCACAACATACCTTTAGGCAAATCCTAGGGGATTGCGCTGCACAACTAACAGAGCTAAAGGCTCTGGTGATGGCACAGGAACACACGGATCCTGATCAGCTAACGCTGATTGTATGTGATTCGTAGTATTGTGTCCAGTCCTTCAATGAATATCTGCATTATTGGTGCCAGAATGGGTTCAGAGATTCCAAAGATAACACCATCAAACACAGACTTCTGTGGTGGGAAGTAGCGGATCTGAAGGAAATGCTACCAAATGTCCATGTTGTACATACACTTGGACACCAGCGCATTGGAACGCACGTTGCTGGGAACGCACTGGCTATTGAAGCAGCCAAATCAGCAGTAGCTATGGCTTCTGTTGCTGCAGTAATTCATTCTAGGACGAAACCGGATGATTAAATACTGGCTGCTGTGAAAGCCTCGGCTGACGGCACACCTTCAGCTAAAGGATATCCCATTAAATATTCCTACTGGATGGGAGGGTTCCTAGATGGAGAAGTAAAAATACCAGGTGTGGGAGTTCGAGTAATTCCCAATAACGACCTAAGACCAGAGTTGATCAAAGCTGTGCATGAGGGGGTTGCCTCTGCCCATGCTGGTGTGGTGGCTACAATATCATTATTGCAGGCTCGTTATTGGTGGCCAGGTCTATACAAACAGACCAAGCAGTATGTCCTTTGTTGTGATATCTGACAACAAATTAAGAGGTTCACCGTCAAACACCCACCGCAGACACCCCTCCTAATTTCTAACAAACCCTTACAATGTGTGTACTTGGACCATTGCGGTCCCCTGACAGTGCATACAAATACATCTTAGTCGCTGTTGACTCCTGCTCCAGATTTCTATGGGTGTGGCAACAACACTCGGCTGACGCTCTGAATGTTATTAAAGATTTGCAAGTCTTTATTGGCACATACCAGTTGCGGCTTTCCACTCGGACCAGGGCCCTGCTTTTGCTTCAAGGGCATTCAGGGACGCCATGGCTTTGTTAGGGGTCCAACTCCATTACTTGTCTCCATTTCATCCCGAGGCAAGTAGTGTCGTGGAGCGACGAAACCGAGATTTAAAGCAATGCTTAACAGCCAGAGTACTAGGTACGGGTCGTAGGTGGCTTAATCACCTGTATGGAGTACAGAGAGCACTTTATAATCTGCCTAGAAGGTCCCTGGGGAGTTGTACTTCATACGAGTGCCTGTTTGGAACTTGAATGTATGTTCCAGATCTTGATGGTCCTGGCGTGAAGGTGGCAAAAACACCTTTTGACATAAATGAACGTGTCTTGCAGGAATTCCATCAGTTCTTTGACAACAACACTTCTGCCAATGCTGCCTCCGTAGGAATTAAGAATGTACCAATAACACCTACCAGCTGGATTCAAAATGTTGGGGAACTAGTACATGAAAATGTTGCTGTGAAAAAGGAGTTCGGTCTTTCCTATCGTGCACCGGTTCTAGTCCTGGGAATAAACGGTACCAGAACTGTTATTCTACAACCTCTGCCTGGCTCTAAAGAAAACCGCTTTGTCACCATCGACAATGTCAAATTACACATTGTGGCCGATCCTGCACAGCAGACCAATAGGAACAACCAGTAGTACCCAAATCCCTGTCACTACTGGTCAAGATGTCCCTCTACAGGTTGTGAGGAGCAACGATGACACCTCAACGAGCTTGGGGAGGGTTGAAAATGATCTTGAATTAGTTCTTAGTTCCACTAACATCTATTTCAACAAGCAACACAGAAATTGCTGATCGATTTGACTAGACATCCTCACAAACGGATGGCATCATTTACAGTGAACCACCGCAAGAGACTCCTACCAGTTCTCCTCCTTCAAATATGGCTCCAGTTTTTGCACAAAGTGCTTCTGGATACTTTGCCGACATCACTGGCACCTTTTCTGACTCATTTGCCTCTTCTGCATCTGAACTGCCAAAAACACGTAAGCTGATAAATTGGATTAAAACAAGTTAGTTTATTTTAACATGGAACTATCTGTGGCTTTTCTTGACTATGTTAGCTTTCCTTCTTTGGATTGGCTTTGTTATTACTTTCTTTCTATTGATACATGGTCATTACCTACCTAAACGATCAACAGTCGAACTGGTGGATGAGGTCTTAAAACCACATTTTAATTCTCACAAAGTCCACAGAGACTTGTTTTTCATGAACATTTCCGCTATACCATTTCATGTTGGGATTGTTTGGGATAAAGTCACATTTGATATATATACGGCTGGATGGAGGTCATTCAAATACCATATGTGTTTAAACTTTCTATGAATGATTTAATAACACCCGGAGTTGTTTCTGATGACTGGGATGTGAAAACAGTTGATTCTATGATGAGTGAGTTGCAGTATTTTTCTGTATTTGAAAGTGAGGATGTTTATCAATCAAAAGAAAATGATGGTGACATGTTTTGCTATAATTATTATGGGCACCATTTAATTCACAGAACCAGTACTGCAAATACTATCTTTAATTAAACACAATGGGAACACTGCCCAACTCCACCACAAGAGAGTTCTAAAACATATTCTGAAAAATGTGCACATTTTTCTGGACACAATGTTAAAAATGCAGAGTCATATTAGTTCAAATTGCAATTTATGGAAATGTACATATATTGTTGACAGATACAAAATTCATTTATTCAGATTCCTTTATTTCCCGGTTGGCTATAGAAGGCTATAAATAGTGGTTGAAGTCCATTGACTTAAAAAATGTGTGGGGAACAAAAAAATGGCAAATAAGGGGAAAGGAAGCTTTATTTAGAGCATGCCTGATACCTGTTCAAAATATATTTTTAAATGAAACTGTACAAAAGACAAGTTGTTTAGGCTTAGCAAAAATTAAGGAATTGAATGCGGCCAGTATTCCTGCTCCTGCAAAATTTTACAAATGGCAAAAGTATATAAATGCAACCGAAGATCAGCTCGATGAATGGGTCCAAAATGGCATATTTAATGCTTCACTTTCACGTCCTGGTGGGTGGTTATTGTGGCCAATAGATACCAATGGGTGTCATAAAAGTTCTGTAAACTCCACGGGGGGGTTTTAGAACAAGGAGGCCTGACCCCAGCTATGTGGCATCTGAACACGCGGGAATGGTAACAACATACAGTGTAGGGAAACTATGCCAGCAATGGTTGAAGAGTTCCTCACTAGATACTGTTAAAGAACACCTCAGTCTCCTGTCTAATAATACTGACATACAGGATTTCCTGTTAGGCCTCAGAAAACAATGCAGAAAGTGCTTGTTATATGCAGTCTATAATGAAATTTGGAAGCTTTCTCAACAAGAAGCTGCTGCCCGGTTAAGGCAAATAGATCAGGAAAACTTACAGAAGGCATTAGCTGTGATAGATAATGGGATTAATACCCTGTCCGACCGAATATACACCTTAAACAACATTGTTTCCTTTGCAATAGATATAGTACAAAGCAACATGACCTCTTTACACCATGGACAGAGTCATGCAGATCCATTATGCAGTTAGGGTGGACACTTCAAACACTGAAGGCAGGTCGTGTTCCCTGGCAGCACATCAGCGTGAGGGACATATTTTCCACATTTAATTTAACATGACAACAATAACTTATGACAAAAAAAGAAGCGACTTATGTCATTTTAAATATTGAAAAATTAGAAAAGTTGCCTTTCACTGTGGCTGAAATACCATCTGCTCAGTGGTTCATACACGGGGTCATCAATCTGCCTATTTCAACACTTCAATTCACATCCTGCTTAAAACACATTCCAGTGGGCAGATATGAAAGGCTAGGAGATAGTTAAATCCATGAGGTGTGGGAGATACATTTCTCGTAGAAATGTCTCAGTGGTATGATAGAGGTCTTTCTTATCGGTAGTGAATGCGAGACTTCTGTCAGCCATTCGATGGTTTGTAAACAGCTGTCCTTGCACGAGGTGTGCAACGCTTCTGCAGCGAACTTGGCTTGTTATCTGAAGGGAGTCCCAGTCCCCTTGATTAGACCTGCGTTCTAGGCTCTCTCGAATGGCAGTTACGTCCTCCTTAATAGTGAGAGCTGTTGTGGGATGTGAGCCAGAATAGTTTATGTCTTTTCGGTCTTCAAAATTGTTATATGCTTCGGGAATGTACTTTTTCCTCCTACACGACAGAGGGATGTAGCTGAGATTTGGCCCCACACTGCTACTTCAAATGTGAATTTTGACAAGTTCAGCAGACTCAAGGCTTTATTGTTTCAAAAACATGTGGCGCTTTCATCTGCACGTGAGACCTATGCTCTTCAGGTTGCGAGGTCATCTGCAGAGAAACAGTCCCTTTTAAGTACTAACTTTCTGAGACACTTTGGTGAACTCGTGGGATGGATATTTAATGCGTCCAGTACAACTGGAAACACAAATTTCTTTAAGGCTGTTGGTTCTGGTTTCCTTCACACCTTCTCTATATTTGGCTTAATACCTTCAGCCACCTACTCAATATTCTCCAGTATTTTCGGGGGATTTTCGATAACTTTGATATAATAGATGGCATCTTGCTATTGCTACTTTTCATGCGCAATGGCTGTCCCGTTGCAACAAGGAGGACTTAAAGTGCTTCTACCATTGCAGCTGTGTCGTGAACGCATAATGCAGTACTTTGAAGTACCACTCCTGGAGCAATTGGAGAGTGGAGAGTGACTGGTCTCTGTCATTCAGACTGGTTTTGCATTGTGTGCAGCCCGTGTTTCGGTGCCTCTAGTGCCCTTTTGAATGTGCACTGAAAGTTTGTCTTTCTACGCAGCGCTTGCTTTAATTGGACTCTGATCTGTTGATGTTCTTGCTGAGGGCTCATTACCCGGCATGCGCATTGAGGGTGCGTTTGCTACGGGAAACTGTTTATGATTTGCCCTTTGTAGATCATGCAGCTCTAAACTCACTGTTGGGCACACCACGGAATGCTGCTGCCTTGGCTGGAGCTCAGGCTTTGGAACACGAATGCTCCTTGGTTTTCCTTGGCAATGAATTTCCTACTTTACCACCTGCCAAAGTGGAAGATTTCCTGTCTTCAATTATCCCGGATTCAATTGGCGACTTTAAAAATGACTCTGACTTTGAAATTTGGCTTTTTCGTGACGCCACAATTAACATTTTAAATTGTCCTTTAATACATGCTCAAGTGCCTTTTAACTTTTCATTAGTGACATTCCCATATGTATGCCTTAGGATAAATTTTAGTGGCTTTTTTATATATAATTAGGCTTTGTACCACCTTTGAACCGGCAAGGGGAGGGTATTGTGTAGCCATTCTTAGCTATAGTTTTCTACACGTTATTTTAGCAAAGTAGTCCTGCCGCTGTGCACTTGAGCCTAGATATGTTTTATTTTAGCTTTGTTATATTATTTTATCAGTAGCCACATTTGCGGTCTTGTTTTATTTTCTCTATTTAGCTGTTCTTTGCCTAAGTCAGCACTGCGTTCTTGAACAAGACATTTCTTTCACTCTGTGCTTTCTCAAGGCTGCAGTGAGATAAGTTGCCTACGAAAGTAGTACTCTTTGTCTCCAATGTTCACAGAAACATACACACTCTTGCATGGGGATCCCTTCTTGGAACATTAGCTGTTTTATTATAAAAACACTACTTTGACCCATGTATGTTAGAGGGAGATTCCAGCCAGATGAACATGGCTGTATGCTGATTGCTTCGCTGCAGCTGCTTATGTAGACTACAGGCCTCTTGCTCAGGTATGAGGGATGATGTCTTCCAAGGGGAAATCTAAAGGGCAGAATTAGAGTTTAACATGCTGTGCTCTAACATAGCCTAGGTAGGACCTATCCTTAACAATCTTAGTGATACTATGGTAGTGTTATTTTTGTGTTTTACGCTCCTTGTCACAATCTTAATCTTATTGTGCTTCATCGTCCTAGTTATTGCAATACATGCCTTATTTTCTAAGATACAGTTGCTTCAATAAAACCTTATTGAACTATATTCTGCCTCTGATTGTCCTGTCACATATGAGACTGATGTAACTGAGAGAAACGGATGAGATCTGAGTGACCACGATTTCCCTGAGGAGTCATTTATGTCATGCTCCCGGTTGCCCAATCATTCCTGCTCATGGGTGGAGGTGAGGCACTGCTAGTTAGCCGGAACAAAACCCAGATTAGGCCGACAGGTGTCACATGGTGCGGGATCAGACTCAGTTCCCCGCAGTACAGGTGATTTTGCTGCCCGAATCCAGTTGTCTCATTAGGATAATGAGAGCCTACGGGACTGTTCTGCTTTCCTGCTCTTATCTCATAACCGAGCTTACAGAACCTCTCTGGAATGCACTTCTGAGTTTAAAGAAGACATTTATTGTTATTATTACTTCACCACGAGGTTCCTGAGAGACAAAGGGGGTCATTCTGACCTCGGCGGTAAAAGGCCCTTACCGCCGGTCAGAAGACCGCCATAACACCGCCGCGGCCGCGGTTAACCGCCACGGTCATTCTGACCCACAACGGCCAAACCTCCAAAATTCCGTCCTCCACTGCAGGCCGCCACATCAGCGGGCAGCGATAAACTGGAGATGACCAAACCTCCACCGTCACGCCAACAGAAATACGCCCATGCCATTACGACCCACGAATCCACACGGCGGTCATTCAAATGCGGTATTCCATTGGCGCTACACACCGCCGCGGTCAGAATACACACACATCACCAAAACACAGCCACATTGGACAATTTGAAATACACACACCTGATACACATACACACACCACTCCCACACAATCAACCAACTATAAAACACACACCCACATCACCCACAAACCCCTGCGACCCTAATTACTGAGAGAAGGAGAGAGAGACACAGCAGACAATCCAAAGCAAGACACACTGAGGCACACTACACCATCACACACACCACATAGTAGCACAAAGCACCACTCACCAACATACTTATCATCACATACACCACCCCACACCTCACCCACACCACCCCATGGCACCCCAAAGGCACCCACGCTTTTCGGACCAAGAACTCCGGGTCATGGTGGAGGAAATCCTAAGAGTGGAACCCCAGCTCTTCGGCTCGCAGGTGCAGCACACCAGTATAGCTAGGAAGGCGGAGCTATGGCAGCGGATCGTGGACAGGGTCAACGCGGTGGGACAGCATCCCAGGAATAGGGAGGACATACGCAAAAGATGGAACGACCTACGGGGGAAGGTCCGATCGATGGTCTCCAGGCACAACATCGCGGTCCAGAAGACTGGCGGCGGACCCCTACCCACCCCTCCCAAATTCACATCGTGGGAGCAAGACGTCTTGAACATCCTGCATCCTCAGGGCCTCGCAGGAGTAGCCGGAGGAATGGACTCTGGTAAGTCCAATCTCAACTACTATATCCCCCCCACCCCACCAGCATGCCAACCCACACCCCCACCCTCACCCCCAACCCCCCAGCACACATCCTCCCTGACAATGTCTCACCAGCACAACCCACCCATCCCAACACCAACTCCTGCATGCCAACACAAATCATGGGCACCCATCACCTAAGCATGACCACTGCACTAACCCCCCCCCCCCCCCCCTAACTACCCTCACAACACCTCCCTCAAGGGAATGCCTGCACTGGGGGACAAGGGCACCCATAACACGCACGCTATTGCACACACAGAAACAATAACCAAACTCTCTTACCCCATGCAGGACCCGAACGACAACACACCAGCCAGGAGGGTCCAGAAGTGTCCATCCCACCACCGGAACAGGCCCACACTGAGGATAGCAGCTCTGTCGACAGTGAACCTGATGACCAGCCCGGACCATCGGGGACCTCTGGGCAGTCGGTTCCCCTCAGGCAGCCACAGGCCACACCAGACCCGACCCCCTCTGCCAACACCAGCACAGCTCCCACCCAGCGGGCCCATGCCTCTGTCTCTAGGACAGCTCAATCAGCGGTGTGTCTGCCACTACAGGGCACCCAGGCTAACCCAACACCCCAACACCAACAGGGACCTGGGGGCAGTGGTAGCGGGCACACCGTCCAGGGGACAGAGGCCGGGGGAAACCGGGCAGCTCGGAGGGCTGCTGTGCGACAGGGGGGGGAGGAGAGGCCCAGGGAACCCACTCTCCAAGAGGCCCTCACCACCCTCATGGGGGCATACCACCACTCCCAAGAAACGATGGCGACGGTACTGGCCAGGTTCACTGAGATCCAGGCACAGCAGGAGGAACGCTACATGGGGTTCAGGGAGGAGCTGAGAATCATCGGGACCACAATGGGGACCATCGTCCTGGCCCTCCACAGGATAGAGGACGCGTTGCGGGACCATGGTGCACCACACAGGGCCCCTGTCACTAGCCCGGACCAGGAACAGCCTACCACCTCCGCCGGCGCTAGTGGACAGGAGGTCCCAACACCTCGACAGCCCCCCAGAACCCCACCTCCTGCTGAAGAACAACCACCCCGTAAGAGGAGCCTGAGACCAAAAAAAAAGACAGAGTAGGATTTCAAGACCCCCGCCAGCAGGACATACCCCCTCAAGTCTTCCCACTGTCCCACATAGCCACCCTGTCCAACCATGAACTGCCTATGCTCCATCCTTCCACAGGCAAAAGGACAATGCACCTGTGAGACTGAGAACTGGACTCTGCCATGGATATTCCTCCACCCCCACCCATCACCCTTAGAATCACATGTACTGATATCTAGCACTGTAAATAAATCACATTTTGCACATAAATCGGTTTTGAGTCATGCTGTATTATTAACAAATGTATTACATATTACTGTTCAATTTCTGTTCTGTCAATTAGTCATGACAACATACCAATGTCAATACGCTGTATTTCATGGGCGAACCAAGCAGAAGTCAGGTACTGAGTCAGACAGCACTGAGAAGGGAAGGGAAAGGCAAAAATTAATGAAAAACATCTGTGGGGAACTACAGAAAGTACAGATGCAGGAGGCTATAAGCAATTGTGAAATGGTGTGGGTGATTCTTACCTGTGTGTTACTGGAAATACTGTTGTATCACTCTGTCCCTATTGTCTGTGTCGTCCTCAGAGTCTTCCTCCTCTTCACTCTCCACAGGCTCCACGGCTTCTACAACACCACCATCTGGACCATCCTCCTGCAGGAAAGGCACCTGGCGTCGCAAAGCCAGGTTGTGGAGCATACAGCACGCCACGATGATATGGCACACCTTCTTTGGTGAGTACATTAGGGATCCACCTGTCATATGCAGGCACCTAAACCTGGCCTTCAGGAGCCCAAAGGTTCGCTCAATCACCCTCCTAGTACGCCCATGGGCCTCATTGTACCGTTCCTCTGCCCTGGTCCTGGGATTCCTCACTGGGGTCAATAGCCACGGCAGGTTGGGGTAACCAGAGTCACCTATTAGCCACACACGCTGTCTCTGTAGCTGTTCCATCACATAGGGAATGCTGCTATTTCGCATGACATACGCGTCATGCACTGACCCTGGGAACTTGGCATTTACATGGGAGATGTACTGGTCAGCCAAACAGACCACCTGGATATTCATTGAATGGTAATTCTTCCTGTTCCTGTACACCTGTTCATCGTCATTTGGGGGGACTAAAGCCACATGGGTCCCATCAATTGCACCAATGATGTTGGGGATGTGTCCAAGGGCATAGAAATCAGCTTTCACTGTAGGCAAATCACCCTCCTCTGGGAAAATGATGTAGCTCCGCATGAGTTTCATCAGGGCAGACAACACTCTGGATAAGATCTTGGAAAACATAGGCTGAGACATCCCAGATGACATGGCCACTGTTGTCTGGAATGAGCCAGTTGCAAAGAAATGGAGGACAGACAGAACCTGCACTAGAGGGGGAATTCCTGTGGATTGGCGGATGGGGGACATCAGGGCTGGCTCCAGCTGGGCACACAGTTCATGGATGGAGGCTCGGTCAAGTCGGTATCGTAGTATTATGTTGTGTTCTTCCATTGTGGACAGGTCCACCAGCGGCCGGTACACGCGAGGATTCCTCCTTCTCATCGCTAGTCCCAGCGGACGGTGCCTAGGAAGGAGAATATGGAGTACAGAGTCAATCCACTCACAGGTACGTACAACACAGCTTGCACAGTACAGGTAAATGTATGGTTTGATATGTTTGTATGTGTGCCATTGCAAGGCCTAGGCCTGTGTGACGCATTAGAAATTAAGCCATGTGGGCCCTTGAAATGGCCGATGCCTGACCTGTGAAGTGGGACAATGGGATGTGAGGTCACTGCGCTGGCGGGGCACACCGTGGCGGTAGGCGGTCGAAGACCGCTGTGCGAAGACGCATTGGTTAACATTGAAGCCTATGGGTTTCAGGAGCCAATGACGATGTGCGCCGGCGGTCGCGGGACGCACCGCCGCGGTACGCACCGCCGCGGTACGCACCGCCGCGGGCGTGACCGCCATTTTCTATCTGCTCAATCATTCGAGACCTGACCATCCACAGGAGAGGACCTATACTGCAAGTGCTGCTGTTAACTCGGTCTGGAAGTGACAATGGCTGCTGCTACTGGTGAAAGGGCCCCCGCCTTCAGTTCAGAAGAGTTGGAGAAGCTCGTGGACGGGGTCCTCCCCCAGTATGCGCAACTCTACGGTCCTCCAGACCAACAGGTGAGTACACTCAGTGCACATTGAATGGGTTATGCCTGTGTGGAGGGGGGGGGATGTAAGTTGGTGGGGTGTGAAGGGAATGGGGAGTGCAACGCACGAAAGATAAGAGAATGGGAACCATGACAAGGTTGGGGAGGGGGGGGCATGTACTCCAAACATGCAGATATGTGACGGTTTCTCTTTCCCACCCTGTACATGTCAAACAGGTGAGCGCCCACCAGAAAATCGATATTTGGCGTGCCATCGCCGAGGAAGTCCGGAACTTGGGGGTCCACAACAGACGGGGCACCCACTGCCGCAAGTGGTGGGAGGACATCCGCCGCGGAACGAGGAAGACCGCAGAAACACTGCTGGGGATGGCCTCCCGACCTAGGAGGGGTGCCAGTCGCACCATGACCCCCCTGATGTCCCGGATCCTGGCGGTGGCCTACCCTAATTTGGATGGGCGCTTGAGGACAGCACAGCAGACACAAGGGGGTGAGTATCCGCACATTCTCCTATCTGTATGCGCATTGGAGGCGTCTGGGTGGGGGAGGAGGGCTGTGGGTGACATTAGGCCCGGGCGCTCTCTGTAGTGTAGTCCGCTCCCTTAGGCATGGCCCTGTGCCCCCGCCCCCCACCTCTGTAGGGTGCCAAGTGCAGCTACCCATGCTCCAGCATCACACATGTGCGCGTGTGTTGTCCCTAGACCTGTTTGCCTAGTCAGAAGTACTGAGTAGTGTACCCCAAGTTCGCGACTTAGTGCACGAGGCACCTGTGTCTGTCCTCTACGCAAAGGGTATTGCTAAGGCATGCACTCAACTTTGTTTAATTTCTCCCCCCACCCTAAATCTTTGTCTTCTTGTGTTTTAGCATCATCAGGCGGAGGAGATTTGGCGTCGGAGCAGGAGGGAGCTGCAGGTCACCAGGCCCTGGTGGGCACTGACACAGACACCGAGGGCACCAGTGATCCGGAGGGCGAGGGAAGCATCACAACGGGGGCCGGTGGAGACACCAGCGACACGGACACGTCCTCGTTTGGGAGCTCCCTAGCGGGGGCGGCACCATCTGTGCCCCCCGCAACAACAGGTACAGCCGCCACACAGCGCACCAGCACTGCCCTCCCAGCAGCCCCTCAGTCTTCGCTCCGTGGCCGCTCGGCCAGGAAGGCGCGCGTCTCCTTCGCCCCAGGCACCTCAGCCCCTGCCTCTGTTACCCCTGCTGCCCTCAGTGCGGAGCTCATTGACCTGGTGAGGACGGTCATTGTTGGGCAGACTACCCTTCTGAATGCCATCCAGGGGGTGGAAAGGGAGGTGCATCGGAGCAATGCCTACCTGGAGGGCATTCATTCGGGTCAGGCTGCCCATCAACGAGCGTTCACTGCTCTGGCCTCAGCACTGACGGCAGCCATTGTCCCTGTCTCCAGTCTCCCTCTTCTATCTGCCTCCACCCTTTCTCTGTCTCCTGTACCTCAACCTATCCCATCCACACCATCAGACCAGCCTGCACACACCTCAACACCCAAGGCCAGCTCATCCAAACATAAGCACCACAGAAAACACAAGCATTCACCCAAGCAACACACAGATGCAGACATATCAACAGTCACTACCACCTCTGTGTCCCCGTCCTCCTCGTCTCCCTCCTCCCTCCCTGTGACGTCTACACTCACACCTGCATGCACCCCAACATCAGCCAGTTCTTCCACCAACAGCAAACCCTCCACTACAGTCCGCACACCTGCAGTCACCACCCCCACTGGCATTTACACGTCCCCTGTGTCATCTCCCACTGTGTCTGTCACCCCCTCTTCCAAGACACATAAACGCAGGCAGACACCCAAACAACAGCCAACCACCTCACCACAGCCTACGTCCCAGTCACCTGCACCCAAGGACAGCACACCTGGCTCTCATACAACCACATCCTCTTCCTCCACTTCTCTCACCACTACTCCTACCCCTTACCTTGGTCCCAAGAAAAATTACCTCTCCAGTTTTGACCTCTTTCCCTCCCCCGACCCACCCCCTCCAACTGGGAAAAGTCCCAAGGGCACCTCAGCCACCACCAGACCAACTACTACAGTGCAAGTGGTGCATGGCATGTGGAGTCCACCCTTTGGCGGCAGTAACACTTCGGTGAGCAGCAAGGGGACAGCCAGCCCCCCCCCCAGGCAAGAGGACCCGGAAATTGAAGGGCCTCCGTGAGCGGACAGAGACGGCTGCCCCCAAGGAGGTGACTCCGGCCACTTCACCGGCCACAGCAGCCAGGGGAGGCAAGGGCCCGAGAGCCCCATCTAAGGAGCGGAAGGACAGCAGGGCGGAGAGGACAACCACCAGGAGCGCGGAGCAGGAGGTCCCCACAAGCCCCATCCCGGCTGCAAGGGACGACACCAAAGGGCCCAGGACTCACTCCCCGAAGGGGCCTGACACAGCACGGTCGGAGGGCGAGTGAGCAGGGTGTCCAGGCCAGGTATGACTCCCTTGACATACTGCAAGAGCACCGCTGAACAGGGCCCCGCCGTGAAGACAGGTACCGCTGAACAGGGCCCCGCCGTGAAGACAGGTACCGCTGAACAGGGCCCCGCCGTGCAGAAGAGCACCGCTGAACAGGGCCCCGCCGTGAAGACAGGTACCGCTGAACAGGGCCCCGCCGTGAAGACAGGTACCGCTGAACAGGGCCCTGCCGTGCAGAAGAGCACCGCTGAACAGGGCCCCGCCGTGAAGACAGGTACCGCTGAACAGGGCCCCGCCGTGAAGACAGGTACCGCTGAACAGGGCCCCGCCGTGAAGACAGGTACCGCTGAACAGGGCCCCGCCGTGCAGAAGAGCACCGCTGAACAGGGCCCCGCCGTGAAGACAGGTACCGCTGAACAGGGCCCCGCCGTGAAGACAGGTACCGCTGAACAGGGCCCCGCTGTGCAGAAGAGCACCGCTGAACAGGGCCCTGCCGTGAAGACAGGTACCGCTGAACAGGGCCCCGCCGTGCAGAAGAGCACCGCTGAACAGGGCCCCGCCGTGAAGACAGGTACCGCTGAACAGGGCCCCGCCGTGCAGAAGAGCACCGCTGAACAGGGCCCCGCCGTGAAGACAGGTACCGCTGAACAGGGCCCCGCCGTGAAGACAGGTACCGCTGAACAGGGCCCCGCCGTGAAGACAGGTACCGCTGAACAGGGCCCCGCCGTGCAGAAGAGCACCGCTGAACAGGGCCCCGCCGTGAAGACAGGTACCGCTGAACAGGGCCCCGCCGTGAAGACAGGTACCGCTGAACAGGGCCCCGCCGTGCAGAAGAGCACCGCTGAACAGGGCCCCGCCGTGAAGACAGGTACCGCTGAACAGGGCCCCGCCGTGAAGACAGGTACCGCTGAACAGGGCCCCGCCGTGCAGAAGAGCACTGCTGAACAGGGCCCCGCCGTGAAGACAGGTACCGCTGAACAGGGCCCCGCCGTCTCAAGCACCGCTCCGCTGGACCCTTCCTGTCAAGCACCGCTCCGCTGGGCCCTTCCTGTCAAGCACCGCTCCGCTGGACCCTTCCTGTCAAGCACCGCTCCGCTGGGCCCTTCCTGTCAAGCACCGCTCCGCTGGACCCTTCCTGTCAAGCACCGCTCCGCTGGGCCCTTCCTGTCAAGCACCGCTCCGCTGGACCCTTCCTGTCAAGCACCGCTCCGCTGGGCCCTTCCTGTCAAGCACCGCTCCGCTGGACCCTTCCTGTCAAGCACCGCTCCGCTGGGCCCTTCCTGTCAAGCACCGCTCCGCTGGACCCTTCCTGTCAAGCACCGCTCCGCTGGGCCCCTCCTGTCAAGCACCGCTCCGCTGGGCCCTTCCTGTCAAGCACCGCTCCGCTGGACCCTTCCTGTCAAGCACCGCTCCGCTGGACATCGCCATGTCATGCACCGCTGCGCTGGGTCCCGCCGTCTCAGGCACTGTTTATGGTTCACTGTGCCCACCATGCCTCCTCCTTGACCAGTGGACTCTGTAATCCACCTGAGAGACTGTGGCTTTGCACTCCCCAGGATGGCACAGTGGGCAATCCACCCACTGTAGAGACTTGAGAGACTGTGGCTTTGCACTCCCCAGGATGGTCCAGTGGGCAACCCACCCACTGCAGAGACTTGAGAGACTGTGGCTTTGCACTCCCCAGGATGGTACAGTGGGCAACCCACCCACTGTAGAGACATTGAGAGACTGTGGCTTTGCACTCCCCAGGATGGTCCAGTGGGCAAGCCACCCACTGCAGAGACTTGAGAGACTGTGGCTTTGCACTCCCCAGGATGGTACAGTGGGCATGGTGGCTCCTAGTGGATCTGGCGTCGTGGACTCATGTGGCTGTGGTGGCCCCCCCTTCCCCTCCCCCTGAGGTGCCTGTAGTTTTGACATCGGACGCCCCTGCAGTGTTCTCTCCAAAGGACTCAGGTCTCGTGTGTGGGCTTTGCCCTTGTTTCGCAGAACCTTGGCCCACGGACATGTTAGATTCGTAGGATGTGCAGGACTTGTTACTTCAGTGATACACTGATGTGTATATCTTTTTGGTTTTTGTAAATATTTTTCACGTTTGCTCAATTATTTCCAGGTGCTTTTTTTGTACATGAAAATGTATTCCAAATTTGGTTGTGTCATTGTATTTTTAAAGGGTCTTTGTGTGGTGTCACTGTGACTATCTGCTCTGCATTGGTGTGTACATATTGGGGGGGTGGGGGGGTCGCATATGTGTATGCCCATAACCTTTCTTCCTCCCCCCTCCCGTGTGTCGTAGGTGCAGTACTCACCGTTGACGTCTGCGCCGGAGTTCGTACTCGTGGTAGATGAGCAGGTAGACGAGAGCAGGTATGATGTTCAATTCGGGTTCCATGCTGTCCGGATTCCGCGTGGAGTGTCTCGAGGTGAGCGTTTTCCATTGGAAATGTCTGTTTCCGCCGTGTTTTTATCGGCGGTGCTCCCGCCCCGGAAAAGGTGGCGGATTGGTGGGTCGTGATAGGGTGGGCGGTACATTGTCTGCCGCCTGGCTGTTGGCGGTGACCGCTGCGCTGTTTGTTTGTTCCGCCGTGGCGGTCGGAGTGTTAATGCGGCGGGCTGTGTTGGCGGTTCCCGCCAGGGTCAGAATTGCATTTTTTTGACCGCCGGCCTGTTGGCGGGTTGGCCGCCGCTTTATTACCGACCGCCAGGGTCAGAATGACCCCCAAAATTTGTAGATTGGAAGCACACGTTCAAAAGTAGTCGCAGCAATGAAAGCAAAATATATCATAGTATCTCTCAGTTGCACTGTACACAGCAAACACATGTGATTATATTATAACATAACTTCAAAGCAAAGCATAAAAGTCAATATTGCATCACCGTAGCGCCTATTACTGCTTCATCTTCTAGGGTCTGCAAATTGATGACTCCGGTTAACTGCGAGAAAGAGATTTTCTACCCAAACGGGAGACAGGCAACTGATGTCTCCGTTCCTGTCTGAAGTCAAGCAGATTCAATATAACCCTGCTGTAGTCTTGAGTCATCCTTAAAAGCAAACTCAGTGTGAGAACCGAAGAAACTTGGAGAGTGGCCAATTCTCCAAAGCCTCACTCGTTCTCAGACTGGATTGAGAGGTAAACACAAAACCTACGTGCTCGTATCAGCTAGGGTCTGGTGTGAAAAACACAGCTTGGTCTACCATGTGGAAAAACACAGCTTGGAAAAACACAGCTCATCTGCAATGTCTCAACTGCAATGTCTAATTCCAAGTTAAAGCCAATAGGCAACTAACCTAAATACCAAATGTAATGTCTAATGTCATGACAAAGCCAATAGGCGGCTAAACTGAATACAAAATGTAATGGCTAATGCCATGTCAAAGCCAATAGGCAGCTAAACTGAATACAGAATGTAATTTTTAATGTCATGTTAAAGCCAATAGGCAGCTAAACTGAATACAACGTGTAATGTGTTACTGGTGAACATTGAGCAACTAATATGCGCAATGGTGAAACACAAAGTCATTGGTCAAAAACAATTAATAGCATCACATTCCACCCTATGACGAATGAATTTTTGTTTACATACCTCTTATTTCAAACAAAAACAAGAACAAAAACATCAACACAAAAAAAACATTATAAGCAAATCAGATTTGAATGATAAAAGCAATCACTGTAAAGCAATGGAAGTGGATTAACATATTGATCTCATAACCTTTCACTTCAGATACATCTACACAGAAAAGACTGAAACTTATATACTCTGATTGAACAGTGTCTCTAAAATAACAATTTGATGTAGCATGAGTTCCACTCACGTAAAGGTACACGGTCCACCTGAAAGGTTTGCTGGAATGTAAGTGAAAGTCAGAGTTCCACACGAAAAAACACAGACAGTTAACTGATAAGGTTGCTTAGTTCCAGTGGAAGAATGTAATCAAACAAGTTGAACTTGAACTGAAGGTGCCAGTTGCGCAAAATGGATCCATGGTGTTTGTACTTTACTCAATCAGGTTCAGGTTGGGGGTTCGGTCCCTCCCTCGACCCCACATGCACACACCCGAAGGGAGACCACACAACACACTCATGGTCAGTGGCTAAACGTGGTATGATCTGCAAAAGAAAAAAGTATGACTTTTCTTGCAAATAACATTTGTCATCTGAAATGTGCCCTTCCTCTTCCTTTCCCTGTTTTATAATCAGCAGGACATTTTTGGGGCCCTTTATTATGATTTCTGCAGGTTCTGGAGGGTCATTTGGGGATTCAACCCAAACCTTAGCACTGAAGGTTTTATCTGATGCACCACAGCTTCCCTTTCCTTGCACTGTCAGAAGGGCTGGGGCAGACTCCTTCTTTACCAAACCTCCATTCACTGCACTTTTGACAAGTTGGGCCATTCTATCTCCAATTTGTATGAATGAATCAGATTATTTTCTGGTTATCAGCATAATTTTGATTTCTCCTTGGTAATCTGCAGCAATCACTCCCCCTAAAACCTGATCAATTTGCCACATCTGTCCTGGTAACTTTCCTCTCTCCAATTGAACTTTGACTGTTTGTGGGACAGATTGCTGTTGTGCGTGCTGACAAATAGGCACAGTTTTCATCAAAGCTAGGGGAATGTGCATCTCTCTAATCTCTGCACACCTGTAAGTGGCTTTTTCTCACAGATGTCCACATTTCTGGTGCACCCACTTAGCCATCCCCACTAAGTCAGAATTCTGGGTGGACACTTCAGACTCTGAAATTTTCTCTTTAACATCTGCAAGGGAATTGAACCAGTTATGTACAAGCCATGTGGAAAACCAAACGGCTAAACCATTGGCAGTGAACCAAGAATCAGTGTAAAAATGACACATCTCAAGCAGCTTTTGCTTTAAAGTCTGACACACATTGTACAACGCTGTTCCTTCTCCTGTGCTAGAAAACCACTTTTCAGTCAATTAATCTTCAGTCAAACAAACATGCTTTTTATCCTCAGGGGACACGATTTCAAATGGTGCACTCAATTTCACTGGTGACTCTTTTACCTGTGGTACTCCCTGCACCCTCTCCACATCCTGAAAAGGGGCTTGTGACACCTGTTCATGTAGGGCTGCAGTGCCTCTAGCCCTGTCTTGAATGTACCAGATCCAGTGTATGATACTAGCCTCCTGTGCCTGTCCTATACTGTGAGAGTTAGGTGAACTCATCACCCACTGATAATAAGTCAAAAGCTTACTCCAAAGTTCCAGGGTGCTTTTGTTTTCCCCTGTTCCTGATTTACATGTAAATCAGTGTTTCCCTCTTGCACTGCGCAGAAACCTAAAGTCTGAATTATTTCATTTGCCAAATCAAAAGCGCGCAGCTGCTCATGCTTTTTCCTAGTTACTTTGTACCAAAGTGTTAAGATTTCACTCAGATGAGGGCTATACTGTTTCCAAAAATCAAACAAGCTCATGAAACTCGGTGTCTCTTGCTTAGTGCAAATAGTAAGAAACTCTAAAATCTTTTGTTTTACTTGTGACAACATCTGTCTATTTTCTGGGTTCCACTGAATTTCCAGTAACTGCACATTTTGCGACAGTACTTCTGCCTTCTCCGAATTAATTTTTCTTTGCAGAAGCGGTCTGTAAATAACATTCTGAGCTCTGTTCTCAGTGTTATCTGTTAAGGAATGCTCTTCAACTGCCAAAAACTGTGGGGTGTTTTGCTCAATGCTCTGCTCACACTGAGGCTCAGACTGGCCCACAGCTGTTTTAACCCCCTCATTACTGGAATGGGAAAAGCCAGATTCTTCTAAAACAGCAGTTTTATACATTTCAGCATTATCTTGCATTAATGTGTTCTGGCTAATTTGCTCACGTAAATTCTTATTTTCATGTTCTAACTGCCTACATCGCTCCTGCTATTTTCTGTAAGCAGTCAAAAGTGTCCAAACCCTTCTGTCAAGAACAAAAGGAACATTATTTCTTTCAAAAGGCACATTTTCTAAATATGCTTTATCACAGCACTAATCCCATGACCCACACAGTCCTGATAAACAGGAAAACATGTTTCTCACAGCACCATAAGGCAGTTTAACTTCACATGCATTTTCAAACATGGTCTGCCACGCTTCTGTAATTCTCTAAACAACAAAAAACAATTACACTTTTAAATCATGCACTTCCAAATTCCAATTCAACTCCAAAAACTGACGACTTCGCCAAAATGTTCTGCTTTCCTGCTCTTATCTCATAACTGAGCTTACAGAACCTCTCTGGAATGCACTTCTGAGTTTAAAGAAGACATTTATTGTTATTTTTACTTCACCACGAGGTTCCTGAGAGACAAAATTAGTAGATTGGAAGCACACGTTCAAAAGTAGTTGCAGCAATGAAAGCAAAATATATCAAAGTACTTCTCAGTTGCAATGTACACAGCAAATACATGTGATTATATTATAGCATAACTTCAAAGCAAAGCATAAAAGTCAAAATTGCATCACCGTAGGGCCTATTACTGCTTCATCTTTCTGGGGTCTGCAAGTTGATGACTCCGGTCAACTGCGAGAAAGAGATTTTCTACCCAAACGTGAGACAGGCAACTGACGTCTCTGTTCCTGTCTGAAGTCAAGCAGATTCAATATAACCCTTCTGTAGTCCAGAGTCATCCTTAAAAGCAAACTCAGTGTGAGAACCGAAGAAACTTGGAGAGTGGACAATTCTCCCGAGCCTCACTCGTTCTCAGACTGGATTGAGAGGTAAACACAGAATCTACGTGCTCTTATCAGCTAGGGTCTGGTGTGAAAAACACAGCTTGGTCTACCATGTGGAAAAACACAGCTTGGAAAAACACAGCTCATCTGCAATGTCTCAACTGCAATGTCTAACTCCACGTCAAAGCCAATAGGCAACTAACCTAAATACCAAATGTAATGTCTAATGTCTTGTCAAAGCCAATAGGCAGCTGAACTGAATACAAAATGTAATGGCTAATGCCATGTCAAAGCCAATAGGCAGCTAAACTGAATACAGAATGTAATGTCTAATGTCATGTTAAAGCCAATAGACAGCTAAACTGAATACAACGTGTAATGTGCTACTGGTGAACATTGAGCAACTTATATGCGCAATGGTGAAACACAAAGACATTGGTCAAACACAATTAATAGCATCACAGCGACAAAAGTAGTCCTTCCATGGACTAGGACATCTTTGGTAGTTAGGGTTACCAGGGACCATGGAATGTATACGTGGATGTGTGTAGTTTATTCTGTGTAAAAGATTGAAATGCGGCCGTTTGTGTCTACTGACATGTTAAGGATATGTAGGCTGCAATATCTTCAAAATGGTACCTGCAACAGAGATGCTGAGGTCGCTCTCCCACTTAGTTCTGGACAGAGTCGTGGGGGCCTGTGCAGATTCAGCAATTTGCATTGTGTAGCTGTGTGATAAGGCCTCACAATGATGTGGAGACAAATGTTGGATTTAAGGCTGGAAAAGCCAGAGTTTTCGAGAAAACTGGGCATTTAGTGTGTTCTTCACAAGTCAGTATCAAAATAGTGTAAGAGGAGAGGTATCTTCTCATTGTCAAAATGTATCCAGCAACATATATTTGCCATGAGGGAAAAGATCATTGAGCTTATCTACCCCCATCAATGTTAATTGAGTCTGTACCTTTGGTTCGTATGATAGAGGCAGAAGAGGATTATTGTGTATCAGGAGCCATGATGAGTACATCTGAGTGATCTTTGTCAGAAGTACTAGTGAGTGCCCTGCATAGGCTGTACATGCAACCATCTTAGAGTGAGGTCTTAGACGAATAATGTTGCAAGCAATATATGATTGGCTTGGGCGACAACGTAATAATAATCTAGATTTGGAGCGGCAAGGCTGCCCTTAGAATAAGGCTAAGTTAGCAGTATCAAATTTATTATTGGTTGTTTATTGATCGCACAGTGTTGGAGAAATCATTTTTAAAAGGTAATGAAATCATAATGAACAAATAGAGTAGCGGGACAGAAAAATAATTTTTATAATGGCTAGCCACCCAGTGAGAGAGAGGGGAAAGTTCAGGCGGTATTGTGTTTGCGGTTTGATTTTCTGAACCACCAAACCATAATTTGTTTGAAAAACTCTTATCAGTTTGCAGTGCATTTGGATCCCTAAGTAGTAAGTGGGGGTGTCACTCCAAATAAGTGGAAATTCTGATGACAGTCTAATAGTGGCCTGTTTCAAGGGAATCATCAGGGACTTGTACCTGTTTATGCAGAGCCCTGAGAAATATCAGAATGCTACTATTACTCCAAGAAAGGGGTTAGGGTTAATATCTGGATACTTTTTTTTTGTTGAAAATTGTCTTTATTAACAGTTTCATTAACAATCACAGCTTTATATAAACAGTATAGCATCACAGGAGAGATGCAGCAGCATGTTGAGGCACCATATAAACAAACCACAGTTCCACTGGGAACTGCGTTCCAGGGAGGGGGGAGAGGGAGAGGGTGAGTGGGAGGGAGGAGCAGAGGACTGAACAATAGGCAGTAAATCAGAGGGAATTGCCCAACTCCTCCCAGAACCAGACCAGCTCCTGCTACAGCCAAGCCAGCAGATACACACTTGAAGGTTATGTCTCCAGCATTGCTCCCCTCATCACCAGAGGTCCCCGCCCCTGGCCTGGACCAACCCGAATCACTCTCAGAGCCTCAGCATCTCCTTCCAGGCTATCAAGCATGTCTATCCATATCACTAGATTACACGCCGCATGCTCATCCCATCTCCTTCTTTTCAGTCTGCACTCCTCAGCCACCAACCACTCTATAAGGTCTACCAACCAGCAGGTCAATTTCAGCGGCTCGGGCTGGCCCAATGAACAGCAATGTGTCTCCTCGCTAGCACCAGCCCAAGCAGGGCGAAACTGTATTTTCATCTTGCTCCCTCTTGTCGGGCATGTCAGTAAGCCCAACATACAGTGCATCATACCCTACTCCATCCGGGCCCGTAACCCTGCATAGCATATGGACCACCCCGGTCCAGTATACCCGCAGTCTGGGATATTCTCATGCCATATGAATAAAATGATAGCATAAAACAATGCCTCACTGAGAATCAATAAGGGGATGAGATTCAAGAAGTAAATTTAATTACAATGCAAACATTAAATAATAACAAAATAGCCCCAGAAACATGATTAAATACAATTATATTATCACCAAAGACATACAAATTGAGCTTCACAGATCAAATTGCAGCATCAACCACACTTAAAGCTTTGTATTGAGTAAAAAAGTGAACACTTTGTCCCCATGAAGAAAAATATGGTGCAAGTGAAAAAAAGTGAAAAAGCTAAAGAATGCTACAGCATATCGGACGGGAATTCAGCACGATGTTATGCATGAGATAGATACATGTATGAAAGAAGTTTATAAAATCATGTCATAATTCAAAAGTCCAAATTTACCCTCTGCAAGTCGACTGCGTTTTGACCTTCATGACTGGAGGTCATCATCAGGACATGAATAACACAACATAGGGTGATGGCTTCCTAATGAGTGAGAAATAAAAATTGATGTAAAACCTGAATTACAGAGTGCAGCAGCTACAATAAGTAATTCAAGGACTGCTACAGAGGTACCAGGAGAATTTATAGGTACCTAGAGGAAAAGGGAAGACAAAAAGAAGGATAAGCATTAGTCCGTATTGTTAATGAAAATGGTCCTTAACTTTTAAACCGGACAGGAGGAGCACTCACGTGGGAAGATTCTACCAAGGTTTGAGAATCCATGTGTCAGGGCAACAATCACCGGCTGTCATCCACAATGGTACAGTCATCCACAATAGGACAATTTCCAAAGGTTCCAAGTTATGGGCTGGGCTGGGAGGGAAAGGAGTGGTCCATCAGTCATTACTTAAAAGCTGGTGAATGTGATGTGTTGCTAAAGTGGAGGGATGACTAAGGTGTATACCTTGAAGGGGGACAACCCCCAGGGGGAGGTGGGAGTGTCCAGAAACAAGAACTATGTTCAGGGTCCTTCACAAGGTCTCTAAGGTCCAGACAATTAATCTATAAAAAGAACCAAGCCCATTAGTGCACCCACTAGAGAGTAGAAATGTCCATGGGGAGTATACTGACCCAAGTGTGGGTACCAGGTCAATGCTTAAAATGACTCAACAGTGTTTAGGCTAAGGACAGGTGTACATGTTCAATGTAGGAATGATTCTCAGGTCAGGGGTGAAAACAATGTACCCCAAGGCTCGACTGCAAACGAAAAAGCCAGAGTAAACATGGAGAGAAGGAAGTGGACTAACTTTGTATATCAATAAAGCCAGGTCACAGTGCTCCTGGGGTAAGTCCACGCAGTCCTGCTCAAATGGAGCCTTGGAACATCTACACATGATAATGCAGCGTGAGACACTAATGCACAAACAAGAAAAATACGACTGCGTTGGCCGGTAAAATCCGATTCGGATATAAATCTAAAATGTACAGGGATGTTCAAGGCATAACTCAACTATACCGAAGTGCTACCAGCTTTATCCAAAGTAATTAAAAAATGTACCAAACATAAGCTTGTGTCTTGTGTGGGTATACCAGGCATAAAGGGTGCACTAACATATAGCAGTGAATCTGTCATCCTGTCCTGACTGAATCAGGTGCGAGATGCCGGCAATACATGTGGCGGGCCTAATTGAAGTCAGAGGTGCATGGAAAAACAAGCCTGCTAACTAGCAGTAGCATATTGGTAGTTTGCCCTTTCTCTGCCCCCGCTCGTTTGGGGATCATAATTATGAAGGCATCTCGCATGGCAAGCAGCAACGCCCGCTGCTCACGGGCCTCAAGTAGTACCTCAAGCAATCGTGGCTCCAGCAGTACTGCAATATCGTGTCACTTTATATAGAGAATAATATTGTCGGCATATAGAGAGGTAGGGTAACGTTGCCTGACTATACACGGTCAGCGATGATAAAGTTGCTCTTTCAGGATACTGATCATGGGAGGCTATGACCACAGCAAATGAAAGCGGGGACAGTGATCACCCCTGTCACATGCCATGGGCAATGGTAACTGGTGGAGATAAAAGGCCATTAACCTTCAGTCTTGCAGCGAATTGACTACACAACAGACAAACCCACCCCAGGAGCTCTATTCCAAGTCCCACCCATGAGAGTGTAACAAAAATGTTGTTCCAAGACAATGAGCGAAATGCTTTTTGGGCATCTAATAAAACAACAACTACTGGAATGCCAGGGTCCACTTGTGAAAGTAAGAAGAATGTGCACAAAGTGTCTGAATTGAAGTGCCTGGGGATAAACCAGGACTGCTTGTTGGAAACCATGCCTCATTGCATGGGTTGGAGCCTGTTTACAATGATCTTGGCCAGAGTTTTGGTGTCCAAGTTAAGTAAGGACAATCGGCGATAAGAAGAGTCATTCTTCTGGAGTTTGCAACTTTTGGACAGTATTACAATCACTGCCTTCTGGAGGGATTGAGGACAATGCTGAACACTTGATCTTCACAGTAAAGCTCCAGTATTCTTGGGGGACGTTATGGAAGTACATTCTATGTAAAATTATGACGTCAGGCCATCAAGATCCAGGTAAATATTTTATTGCTTCTGAGACCTTCTCAACTGTAAAGGGAGCATTAAGGATTTCTGAATTGTTTATCTTGAGCCATGCCAGGGCAGCTTCTGAGAGGTAGTCATTGGACGGGACTGAGCTGTTTGTACTCCCTACCTTATACAGAGTAGTATAACATGTGGTGAAAGTAGACATGATGTCCTCAAAGTATGTTGGGATCCATGTTCCCCTCTTGCACATAATATGTCTCTTTTTGCACTGTTATTGTTTAGAAGATGTGCTAGAGTACGCCCCGGGCAATCTTCTTCCTTATACTGCCTTGTTGTAGAGGATATACTGAGTTAATTTACTTTTTTATCCACTTCATCTTTGTACTGAAGCAGTGTGGCTTGGATCAGGGGCAGTATCAACGGGGCATTTGAGTGTGCAATGAGTCTTCTGGTCCTGTTAAGGTTTTCTCCAGGGTTTGAATCATGGTTCGTATTGACCGTTGGATAACTGATTGTGTGGAAATGCAGTGACTTCAATACATACACCCTAGAGTGCTGCAGGACTATTCAGTGAGCCCTCATTATTTAAGAAGTAATCGAGTATGCTTTGCCATGTTTCGTTCTGTGTTCCTCAGAACAACTGCAGGACATGTGAGGCATGGTGATGCCTCTGCAACCTCTCCTGGGACTGTGAGGGGTGCGGTGGAGTCATGCTGCGCCTCTTTTTAGACCTACTGGACGACGACCAATCATGGGAACTGCTCTAGGGATGAGATTGGGATCCTTCTTGAGACTTAGGGCCTCATTATGAGGCGGTCTAGAGACCACCAGCCTCGTGGTGGTGGTCAGACCGCCGCACTCCAGGCGGTCTGACCACTGCACAAAGACCCTGGTGGTTGTACTGCCAGGGGACCACCGCCAGGAACATGCTTCCCAGCGGCGTGGCAGCAGTCAGCCGTGGTCAGCCATGGCTTTGCAGCGCAGTGCTGCAGCGCTGTCCACGAGTCCAGTTTCCACCAGCCTTTTCATAGCGGGAATCCTGCTGTGAAAAGCCTGGTGGAAACACAGTGCTGGGGGTTTCAGGGGGGGGCCTGCACTACTGTCACCCTTGGAATGCACACTGCCTGCTGTGCAGAGAGCGCACATTCCAGGGGTGGCAGAAGCTCCCTCTGTGCGACAGCATTGGCCTTGGCTCCATGTGGAGCTTTGGATTCTGTTTGTACAGTTGGTGGAGTGTCACAGTCAAGAGTGGATGGAAGGGAGAGCTGCAGTCAGGTAATATAAGTTTCCTTAATTTTTTTAAGATATAGGTAGTTAAGCTTATTGTAAGGAGAGTATTTATTGTTGTATTAACACCTTTTACATCCCCATGCAGGTAATAATTGTATGCCCATGTTGGGACGGTTGGGCTTTTTTCAAATTAGATTTTTTTTTAAATTGTAAAAAATGGGTTAGAACTTTTCTAAACCTATTTGGATTTTTTTTTTTTTTGCATCCTGTGTTTTTAAAAAACTTTTCATGAATTTTCAAGACAAAGACCACATTGGTGCTGAGAAAACTCGGGTTTCTATTGGATCTTTTCTTGAAATTTCGTTTTGGAGATTGGATGTGCTTTCCGGAATGCTTTTACAACTTTTAACTTTTTTCAGGAATTTAGTTTTGTAGACTGCAAATAAATGGAGCTTTGGGGATGTCTTTTTTCACAAAAAATTTCTGGAATTGAGCTTCTCTGTGGCTGATGGTTTCATTGATGTTATTGGACTACTTAAGACTCTTGGGGCCAGATGTAGGTAGGTAAAATTTTGCGAACCGGAAATAGCGACTCCATGCGAATCGCTATTTCCGACTTGCAAAACCAAATGCAAGAAAGACTCGCTATACCAATTTTCGAGTCGCAGAGGTGTCGCACCGCATTTTGTGACCTTCGCTTTTAGCGAGGTCGCAATTTGCGAGAAGGGTGTCGCAAATGGCGACTGACTCGCAAATTGCCTGCAGCTGCACCACAACAGTTGGGAAACCCACTTCCTGGCTCTTGGTGATGGCATCAGAACCAGGAAGTCATCAAGTAGACCTGAGAGGAGGGAGGACCACACCCATTTCAAACTGCTGAGCCACACCCAGGGGAGAGGAGCTGCAGCAACCATGGAGGAGACAGGCAGTGCTGGCAGAAGGAGGAAAATAAAATTTTCTGACAAGGAGTTGGAGGTGCTGACAGAAGAATGCTGCCTGCACCATGATGAACTTTTCGGAAAGGCAGCAATGAGTGTCCCAGACACTCAGAAGAAAAGATTATGGCTGCAAATACAGGAGAAAATCAATGCCATAGGGGTAAGCCACCGCACCCTCGAGGAAATCCTCAAAAGGTGGTACGACCTGCGCTCCAAGACCAAGGAGAGGGTTACGGAGCGCATGAGGGAGATGAGGGACACCGGAGGAGGCCCATCCACCATGCCACCATCCACAGCCCTGGAAAGCATGGTGGAGCAGACACTGGAGCCAGAGGCCGTATTGGGCGTGGGAGAACTGGACAGTTCAGTGCCTGGGACATCAAAAAGTGAGTACCATGAGATATGCTATGACACCCACAAATGCAGTATACACACTATCCCGGTACACAGCAGACAGACAATTAAGGTCCATCAACAGAAACCTGAACAGACTGCAGACCACAATGACATATGGGATGGCAAATGTGGACAGTCAGTTCAATCACATGAACCAACATCTGGGGAACTTAACACAGGCCATCGAACATTTGGTGACTGAGCTTGTGGCAGACAGAGCACAGACAAGGTGCAGGGAGCACCACCCTGCCGCACACTTTGACAGACTGGCAGCATCTATTGGGCTTCTTGCCAATAATACAACATGCCTGTCAAGGTGTACAGTGAGCCTCCAGGAGGAACTTGGGCATTTAGCAGGGGATGTGACGTGAGGACTTGGCCGCATTAGCCAGGCGGTGGACCTTTTGGAGAGCAGGCAGGCTGCAAGAGGCACAGGGGAGACCCCGCAGGACAGCGAGGAGGGGTCTACCATAAGTAGTGTTTCTGCCAGCGAGTCCCGTGTACTGTGGAGTAGAAGTGCACGGCAGGGGTTAGGGGACCCACCAGGAATGAGCCATGATGGCCTCAATAGGAGGAGGGCATGAGCCACCAAACTGTACTGTGAATAAGGCACATGAATTTAATGTGTCTTAAATGACATTTAACAAATCATAACTGTGACATACAGGAATATTCTATCTTTGACATAGTTTAGAAATAAAAAGGTTTTGTTTGTTTCACTACATAACTGGGCTATGTGTGACTGACATTAATGAGTGTGGTGACAGTTGCTACATACCTGCCAAAGTATTGGGTTGTAATGTGGTTCCGTCTCTGTCTGCCCTCATTTGTGATGCTTCTATCGCCAGGCTTTCGGTGTGGTAGCTCTTGCTCCTCATCCTCTGTGTCTGTGTCTTCGGGGTGAGATGTAGCCCATGTCTGGTGGCAATGTTGTGTAGGATGGCACAGGTGGCAACTATCTTGCATGCTGTTTCTGGGGCATACTGGAGTGGTCCTCTCCACAACAGTTCTGGTCCGCCGATGTGCACTGTTATATCGCCTCTCGTTCTGATTGCCAGGTGTTAAGTACGGGGTGAGTATCCATGGTCTCAGGGCATATGCACTTTCACCTGTTTGACAAAAAAGGCAAATTTAGCAGGGCATCACAGGGTTACACAGTGGCCTGTATGTATGGCTTCAGGGTGTAGTCAGCAATACCTAATAGATATCCGTCTCCAAACTCCCTACGTTCCAGGCGTTGGTGTATCCCACTGTGCCTGAAAATGTATGAGTCATGTGTACTCCCTGGATATTTAGCTACAATGTCAGTAATGATGGTATGTAGCATACCACCTGGATGTTTAGTGAGTGGGTACATTTTCCATTGCGGAACACATATTCCAGATTTGCAGGTGGGCAAATTTGTATTTGTGTCCCGTCCACACACCCTATTACATGGGGGAAGTTGGCAATTCTGTAGAAGTCCAACTTGGTGCTGTTGATTTCTGCCTCATTCCTAGGTAGGTATATATATCTGGGCATGTGTGTGAGTATGGCATCTAGGAAAGATCTGAAGAAGCGTGAGAGTGCACTTTGGGATACCCCACCTGCCACAGCAATCACCCCCTGATAGCTACCCGAGGCCAAGAGGTGTAGTGAGCATAGCACTTGCACATGTGTAGGGATAGCGCTGCCGCGCATTGTCTGTTGTTCAAGCTGATGATTCAGTAGTTCAATTAATTCTAAGATTGCAGTACTGCTCAGTCTATATTTGTCATATATCTCCTCCTCAGTTTGTTGAATAGTGTCTGCCTGATTCGGTATATCCTCTCCTGTCTCTGCCTCCTCCTCCTCTACTGGGCGGCCTGGACTCTCCTCCTCCATGCTATCACGTACAGTTCAGCCATTTTGAGTCACCCAGATGCCTTCTGGGTCTCCTTTTATACTTTGGTTCTGGTTACCACCTGCTCTGAATCAGTGGTAATCTGGATGTGCAAAATGGGCTTTTTGCGACTAGTCGCAATTTGCGACTGGCTTTTGCATGTAGTTTGCGACTCGCAAATTGCGACTTCCTATTTGCGGATCGCAAAATCAGGTTGCAATTTTTGCGAGTCGGTAATGGGTTGCATCGCTATTTGCATTTCGGAAATGGGATTTTTGCATCCCATTTCGCATTTTGTGAGGTTGCAAATAGCGAATCGGGCCAATTGCGACTCGCAAAACTTTGCTACATCTGGCCCTTGGTGACAGGTGGACTGAAATAACCACAAAAGTTGAAAAAAAAGACAACTACAGGTAGGAACACTATTTATTATTTAAATTTGTTAAAAAATTTCAAAAATATCTGGGAGTTCGTAAGTTTGGGTAAAACAGGCGAGTAATTCTACAGGTTGTTAGTATATGTTAGCAATGTAAGATGCATGCAATATTGTCAGGTAGTCTGAAGTTCCAATCAATGAAAATTGATAGATTTTGGTCAATAGTCTTTCAGACATTTATTTACTTTTTTGGAAACATGAGGGTTCAGACTACCTGGCAATGATTGTGCCAATTCTCATTTCTTGGAATCATTGTTTTTTCTTCAAAATTTTGAAGAAATGATAAAGGTTAGGATGAGGCCTTCCAGTTGATTTGTTAAGAGAATTGTGCCATTCCTGTATGGCATTGTTTGTCTTTCAACCACCCTTTAAGCAGGTTGAGGAACAGTTCCACCAGTCAATGGGAAACCTTGGCTTCCTCCTGTGACCCAACCTGCTTTGATGGCCAATCCATGTGTCGTCAAACTAATTTAGGTGTGGAGCAAAAGTTTCCTAGTTTCAAGTAAAGAAAACGGATTCTGTAATTGATGTATAGAACACATCTATCCACTCAGGTTGTACAGAACACAAAGCTGCTACTTTACTTCAATATGCCTAGAACAAAGTACCAAAAAAATCCTTGAATTGGGGTTTTAGGGTAAGTTTTAATTGAAGTATTATTCATTTGGAATTCAAAGTCAATTATAACTTTCCTAGGACTTCTATTCATAGTTTTAGCTTTTATAACTGATAAAAATTCAGGGTATGTTTAGGATTGCTTATCAGGCAGAAAGCCATTAAGCTCTATACTAATTAGACAGTTGTGTGGTTTATGTTAGCATGAATAGTGTAAATAAGGGTGAATGGATGGGGTGTTGATTTAAAAGTCCCATCCATCATTCAAATTTCACTATTTTCAATGGTTACAAAGTTATTGGTTGTGCTGAATATTAGTATTCTTCTGAGAGTATTTTCATTATCATTGAGGAAGAGAGGTTCATTAGTATAAGAAACTTCTAGATCTGGAGGATTACCTGATAGAGACTTCTAGCTGCAGATTCCTTACCTTTGATTTTCCCAGGCATCAGGCTGGATCCAGAAACTTTTTCTGAGCAATACCCCTTGCGGGCGCAGTCGGGTAGCTCCATTCGGCTCAGGGTGGCATCGTAAGCGTCTTTGGCACTGGATGTGACGTCAAAGCCACCTATATAGGTGCCACCCAGACATACGGGCGTCAGTTCTTTTCTTTCCACGCCAGTTAGCGCAGATCTGGAGAGAGCTACCCCTCTGTTGCTTTTTGACAGGCCTTTTATTGACATTTTGTCAAGATTTTTTGGTGTGTGTCGAGGATGTCTTTGAAGAAGGCTGGGTTCAAACCTTATGGCGCCTGTCACCATGCCATGCCAGTCACTGACCCCCATCCTATCTGCCTGTGGTACCTTGAGTGCAACCACAACTCATAGTCATGCTCAGACTGCCGGGGCATGGTGCCAAAGGCTTTGAGAGGTCGGTGCCTGAAGCTGCTGGTGGCCTGATAGCCGGAAACACCGGTTCGTGTAACTTCGAGAAGTTCTTGTTCCCGGCCAAGGAGGAGGTCGAAGGACTGATCTTGAAGCTCTAAGTCCTCTTCTTCCCATTCGAGGTCCTCGGGACACTTGGAAAAGAGGCATAAGCAGAAGAAGTGCAAGAGTACTTTGACTTTGCCTCGTCTGTCGGCCAACAGGACGAGTGTGGAACATCGGTGTTCCCAGCACAGTTCTACAGAGCCATTGGCCAGTTTGGCTCTGGGTCTTCCACCTTTTACGGGGACCGGGTCAACACCTGCTCAAATTAAAGAGTTTTACAAGGCCATGCACTGCATATTAGAGCGGGGCAACTCCTCTGGTGTGCCTTTGGGCCCCACAGGCTTGGAAGAGATTCCTATTGGAATCCATGCTGGCGGCTTCGGCCTCTGCACCAGCAGAGTCTCAAGGATCCGAATCCGGGCCGGTGTTATTCGTACCTATGCAACCTGCCCCAACACCACTCCTGACACCAATGCTCCCGGTGCCGCCAGCGCCCACCATTGGCGCAAACCCCATTCTTATCCCCGATGAGCTGTAATGGCATCATACAACACCGCTTCCAGTGCCAATGGCGCCCACAGGTGCCAGATCATTGCCTGTTCCTTATTATCCATATTCAGGCATGGGAGAGGAGTGGGAGGGGTCACTGGACCCTCTAGAACACCAGCTGGAACAATCTATGGGCTGGTATGAGGAGCTAGGAAAGACCCCTCTCCAGGTCTAGACACCTCTCCAGACACTGGATTACTTTCTCCCCTTACTCTGGCTACGGAGGAGTGAGCATCCTTGTGATGGTAGTGCATAGGACAGCAGAGGTCCTCTACCTCGAACTGCCCTCAGGGGCAGTCAACAGAAACATCTTGATTCCACATCTGAACCCCTTTTGTCCTTTAAGGATGCAACTACGGACATCCTGCTGGAAACTTGGTCCAAGCCCAGCACAGGGACTCCTGTTAATAGGATGATTGCTCTGGGTTACCCTAGCTTTCTCACCCAACATCCCACCCCTGAGAGCTTGGTTGTCTAAGCCTCTACGTCCCATGGCGCATTCCCTTCCACTCCCCCGGATAGTGAGTCCAAGAGGATGGACCACGTGGGGAAGAAGTTGTTTTCTTCCAGCAGTCTGGCACTGAGGTGGGCAGAGCATCGATGGTGGCCTTGAGGTGCCATGCCTGGCTGAGGACATCTGGCTTTTTAGGGAGTGTCCAACCAAATCTGATGGGCATGCACTTCAATGACACTTGCTTATTTGGTGAGAAGGCAGGCTCAGAGCTGGAGTGCTTTAATGAATCTCGAGCGGCCAAGTCCTTAGGCCTCTTAGCGACGCCTTGGCTACAGTCTGCCTACTGCCCCTTTCATGGCTACGGAAGGGGCATGGCACTGCCACAGCCCTGTGCGAGTCACTGCCCCAGCCCTATGCCAGTCACTGTCCAATGCAACCAACCCAGAGTATGCGCACGTGGGCATGGTGTCTTCAGTTCTAGAGGATCTGCAGGCCAAAAGTCATCTACCACACAGCCCCCAGCAGCTGCAGCCTCTAAGCTCTTCTAGTTTGTATCTGCAGGACCATGCTTGCCCAGTGGGAGGGAGAATATACCATCATCTCCTTCACTGGAAGTCAATAACATCAGACGCATGGGTACTGCAAATCAACAGTGTAGGCAAGTGCCCCTTTTAGCATTGTTACCCCCCACTTTTTGCCTGGTATCTGATTCGAACTTGACTGAGTGTGTGCTGGGATCCGACTAAGCAAGCCCCAGCACCTGTGTTCTTTCCCTAAAATGTACTGCAGCGCGACCACATCAATAGGCACCTGGACACCTAGCCTGCCACTTGCCTGTAGCTTCCAGTTCCTGCTTTTCCTGACTGATCCAGCGACACCGCAGCTGCCTGGATTTTCTCACCAGGGTTTTCCCAACCGTGTTTTCCCACTCATCGTTCTTCCCACCAACAAAACCCCGCCCACCCCAGGACCTACTTAATGCAGGCCGCAGCTCGACCGCGCATTGGATGCCCACAGTGTGTGCGCCACTGGCGGGTGGAAGGGGCACCAAATGCAAGCCCCTTTGGGCCCATCCGCGCCTGGACCAAACAACTAGCGCCATGACCCTTGGCCCTCCTTCCCCCCCCTCGAGAGACACCATCGCCGAGCTCCTCACCCTTGACCCTGTATGCCAGAACAGAAACTGCCACAATGCTGACCCATGCTCCACCTTCACCCATTTCATCTGCCACAGCACACACACCAGCACACACACCAGCCCACTGTCCGCCCTACCCCGAACACACCACAGACACCACCTGAACAAAAACACCATCTCTCATGCACCCTTCTCAACACACATTCACTATGTAAGCATTCAACCGAATTATGGGACCTCATCGCCACCCTCGCACCTGATATTGTCTTCCTCACAGAGACCTGGCTTAACCCCACATCCTCCCCAGACATTGCCACAGCAACCACAGACGGACATAAAATCACTCACCAGGACAGCACCAACAAGCCAGGAGGAGGAACAGCCATCATCCACAAAGAGACCTTACAGTGCACCACCAACAACACCTGCACCCCTATGGAACATCTCAACTTCAAGCTCCACATGGATGACAAAACAACCATCAGAGGCACCTAAATTTCCACATCGATGACCCCAATGACAACAACACTGCACACCTCTTTGACAGTATGAGCAACCTCAGATTGACCCAGATCGTCTACGACCCCACACACACCGCAGGACACACGCTGGACTCCATTTTCACCTGGAGCAACCATGTCAAATACAGCCATGTTACAGAACTCAGATGGACCGCTCACTCCATCGTCCACTTCAGCATGTCCAGCCCCCACACCTCCATCCCCAAGATCACCAGCGCTCCCCACCAGAGGTGGAACACAATCTCAGAGACCACTTGGGCTAACACCCTCAACACCTCCAACTCTGCTAGCGCCACCAACCTTGAACAGGGAGTGAAAAATTTCAAAGCCTGGATTACCAATTGCGCCAACAGCATTGTACTCATCAAGGGCAACATCCAGAGAAAATCCTCCAAAAAAGGCCAGGTGGTACACGTAAGAACTTAGAACAGTGAAACGAGACAGCAAACAGCTGGAGAGGAGATGGAATGACACCTCCGGCAGAGCAGCCTTCAAGACCCCCCTCAACTTGTGCCACCACCTGCTGAGGGCAACAAAGAAGACAGCCCTTGCCACATGCATTGAAACCAGAGCCAGCAACACCAAGGACATTTTCAAAATTGTTAAGGAATTCTCCTACCCAGCGAAAACAATATCACACCCTCACAGGAGCTGTGTGACAATCTTGCCCACTTCTTCCACGACAAGATCGCAACATTATACAGAAACTTTGAACCCCAACCCACACCTACTAACTTTCGTGACAGATATGACACCGTCGTAATTGACACAAACCATATACTGACCACCTGGAACAGCCTCTCCACCCAGGACATCACCTCCACCCTGAAATCCATCCATTGGAGAGCTCCCACAGACCCATGCCCGCACTACATCTTCAACTTGGAAACCAAAGGATCGGCCAGAAACTCACCATCCTGTTCAACAGTTCTATCAACACCGCAACATTTCCTAATGCCTGGAAACACGCCAAATTCAGACCACTACTTAAAAAACCCTCCGTAGACCCAAGTAAACCCCAAAACTACAGGCCAATCTCCCTGTTCCCATTCCAAGCGATGGTACTGGAAATTACCATTAACTAGCAACTCACAAAATACCTGGAGCAGAACCAACTACTCAATGCCTCCCAATCTGTCTTCCACAGCAATCACAGCACCAAAACTACCCTGATCGCAGCCACTGATGACATCCGAACCTTCCTGAGAACAAACAGCAGCTTTGATCCTTCTCAACCTCTCGGCGGCCTTTGACACCATATCCCACCTCATTCTGATCGAAAGACTCCACCACATCGACATCCAAGGGGATGCACTCAGATGGATCAACTCCTTCTTCACTAGAAGAACCCAGAAGATCTACCTTCCACCTTTCATCACTGAACCCAAGGAGATTACCAGCAGTGTCCCTCGGGGCTCATCCCTTAGCCCCTCACTCTTCAACGCATATGACCCCACTGGCCAACATCATCAGATCCCTCGGTCTCAACATAATTTTCTATGCAGACGACAACCAACTCATCCTCTCACTCACTGATGATCCCTCCACCACCAGAACCAGCTTCCACAGATGAATGACGAGCGTTGCTGAATGACAAGTGTCACTGATTGGATGAAGAACAACTGTCCGCAACTAAAGACAGACAAGACGGAAGTACTGTATTTGGCAACAGCAGGAACACATGAAATGACTCCTGGTGGTCATTAGACCTAGGACCCAAACCCACTCTCTCTGACCACACCAGAAACCTCAGAATCCTCATTGACAACAAGCTCACCATGAAATCACAACCGTCTCTCCCATCTGCCTCCTCACTTTGCGCATGCCACATAGGATATTCAAGTGACTACATCTACACATGAGACGCACCGTGACACAGGCCCTCATTACCAGCTGACTGGACTATGGCCACGCCATCTACATAGGAACCACCGTGCACCTCCTACAGAGACTTCACATCATACAGAATGCCACAGCCAGACTCATTCTCATCCTTCCCCGTTGAACCCACAATACACCCCACCTCAGGCAATTCCATTGGCTCCCCGTACAGAAGAGATGGCAATTCAAGCTGCTGACCCATGCACATGAGGGTCTACACAACCAAGGGCTTGCATACATTAACCACCACCTGAACATTCACCAACCATTGAGAAGACTACGCTGTGCCTCCCTTTAACTTGCCCATTCTCCCTGCATCTACCGAAGCAAAAGTGGAGTACACACCTTCCCTCACGTCGCAGCAAAAATATGGAACAGCCTCCCCACACACCTCTGGACCATCACCTCGCTTCCAGGATTCCAAATGGCCCTCAAGACCTGCCTGCTCAATTAAGGCTCTGGGATCTGCAAGTGCCTGGATACCTTTTCGGGTGATTAGCTGCGCTTTATAAATCCTGTTTGATTGAGGGCATCTTAGAGATGCCCCTGAAATTCACCCAACTCTCTAGTGTGTAGCTGACCAGTCTATGCCAGCCTGATCAGGAGTGTGGGCCCTGAACCTCTTCACCGTCTACTCATGGGTACCAGGGTAAATACTTTGATCCCAAAAAGGTCTGGTGTTTCAACTGTAGACAGAATAGACACCAAACTGGAGACTTGGCTTATCCCAAAAAGAATCCACCTAGTACTGCACCATCTAGCAATGGTATAGCCAGTCTCCAGGTGGGATCTACAGTGAGCCATGCTGGGAATCACTGGGGTGGTGTGTGTGAAAACAAGAGCACAAAGCCTAGCACAGCGTGAAAAAGAAGTGTTAGAGCTTGGAATAATGGCCCAACCTTCCAAGAGGAAAGGCAAGAAGACTGGGGGACCAGCTTCTGAACAGCAAAAAGCCCAAGACTCCTCTTCTCAGGAAGAAGTCTTTCCAACCTCAGACGTAACTGAGCCCATGGAACTCGGGCCTTACCAGGTTGAGCATTTGGGCCCAGGGGTACCCTCTAGGGACCAGCAGTGCC
Source organism: Pleurodeles waltl (assembly GCF_031143425.1). NCBI lineage: Eukaryota > Metazoa > Chordata > Amphibia > Caudata > Salamandridae > Pleurodeles > Pleurodeles waltl. Next base: position 1,044,263,402 of record NC_090446.1, on the reverse strand, counting down.
AAGGACAGAGGGCCTGTCCTACTAATGAAGGCCTGCGACAGCAAGCTGCTGCACAGGAAAAGGGAGATGTCAGTGGGTCCCACAGGGTCTATTGGGAGGAGGGACATTTGTACACTGAAGCCAGAGGCACCAAACCCAGTGCCACTAGGAGAGTGGCAGTGCCTCAGCAGTTCAAGGAATTTCTCCTTACACTAGCCCACGACATCCCTGTGTGAAACCAAAACTTGGAATAGGCTAGTCGGCCATTTTTACTGGCATAACATGTTTCAAAAAGTGAAGGAGTTTTGCAGCTCCTGTTTCACCTGCCAAGCCAGTGGAAAGGCAGGTGGCCACCCAACAGCCCCCTTAATTCCACTCCCAGTGGTTGCGGTTCCCTTTAAAGTGTTGGTGTGGAGATAGTGGGTCCACTTGAACCACCCACAGCCTCAGAAAACCAATGTATACTGGTAGTAGTGGCTCATGCTACCAGGTTTCCTGTGGCAATTCCCTTTAGGTTTACTACAGCCCCAGCAGTAGCAAAGGCCCTCATTGGTATCTTTACCAGGGTAGGGTTTCCTAAGGAGGTGGTTTCTGACAGAGGTGCCAACTTCATGTCAGCTTACCTAAAACACAAGTGGAAAGAGTGTGGGGTGACCTACAAGTTCACAACACCTTATTACCCACAAACCAACTGACTTGTTGAAAGGATCAAAAAGACATTAAAAGGAATGATCACGGACTCCATGAAAAGCTCAAAAGGGGATGGGATGTCCTTTTGACATGCCTGCTTTTTGCCTGCAAAGCGGTGCCTCAGAAGGGAGTAGGGTTTTCCCCCTTTGAACTTCTGTTTGGACACTCTGTTAGGAGCCCACTTGCTCTTGTAAAGGAAGGTTGGGAGGGACTTCTCCAGGAACCTAAGCAAGATGTGGTGGACAATGTACTAGGCATACGTTCTAGGATGGCAGAGTATATGGAAAAAATATCCAAAATCCTTGAGGCCAGCCAACAGCTCCAGAAGCGGTGTTATGACCAAAAGGCTGCACTGGTAGAGTTTAAACCAGGGCAGAATGTGTGGGTTCTGGAACCTGTGGCTCCAAGGGCACTTCAGGACAGGTGGAGTGGCTCTTACCCTATCCTTGAAATAAAAGTGAGGTCACCTACTTGGTAGCTTGGGCACTAGCAGGACACACAAAAGGGTGATCCATGTGAACTTCCTCAAGCTTTTCTGTGACAGGGTTGATGTAACCTTGGTGATACTCAGGCACCCTCACTGCCCAACAACAGGCTGACTGCAGGTGCAAGTCCTGCAGCAGTATGCAGCGCTCTTTTCCTTAACCCCTGGACAGACATAATGGTGTACCCTTGATGTGAACACTTGAGACAGCCTGCCTGTCAAGTCCAATATCTATCAGCAGTCTGACCAAGTTAAAGAGAGCATCAAAGTTGAAGTCAACAAGATGCTGGATTTAGGGGTTATTGACCTCTCTGACAGCCCCTGGGCTAGCCCAGTGGTCTTAGTCCACAAGCCTCATCCCCACGGTAGAAATAAATAAATGAGGTTCTGTGTGGACTACCGAGGTCTCAACTCTGTCACCAAGACAGATGATCACCCCATACCCAGGGCTGATGAGCTGATCGACAAATTAGGAGCAGCAAGGTTTCTCAGTACCTGTGACTTGACTGCAGGGTACTGGCAAATTTGCATGGCACCAGGAGCAAAAGATAAGACAGCATTCTCCACACCTGATGGGGATTATCAGTTCACTGTTATGCCCTTTGCTTTAAGGAATGCCCCTGCCATCTTCCTAAGGTTGGTGAATCAAGTACTTACTGGCTTGGAGACTTTTAGGCCCTGATCTATACTTTTTTGTGCTGCATTTGCATCATTTGTTTACGGAAAAGCGGCGTAAACATACAAAATACAATTGTGTTTTGTAAGTTTGCACTGCTTTTGCGTCAAAAAATGACACAAATGTGGAGCAAAAAAATAAAAATCAGGGCCTTAGTGCAGCATATCTAGATGGCAGGACCACCTGGTCCACCAGGGGAAGGTTTGCAGGCCCTACAGTCTGCAGGCCTCACTATTAAGGCATTAAAATGCCAGATTCTGAAGGGCACTGCTGTACACCTGGGCCACCTTGTAGGTGGAGGCCAGGTTCAACCCATACAGCCCAACATCTAGACCATTCAGAACTTCAAAGCTCCTACCACCCAGACTCAAGTCAGGGCATTCCTTGGCTTGATTCGATATTACAAGAGGTTTTTGAATGGATATGGGTCCATTGTGACCCCCCCTCACAGAACTCACCTCAAAGAAGATGCCCAGAAAAATAAACTGAATGGTTAGTTGCCAAAAGGCCTTTGACACCCTGAAAGAGGCAATGTGCTCAGCACCAGTTCTCAAAGCTCCAGACAAACTGTATAGACAGATGCCTCTGAACAAGGGATAGGAGCTGTCCTGTCCCAAACCAACAATGATGGCCATAACTAACCTGTTGCTTTTATTAGCAGGCGGATGCTCCCCAGAGAAAAGCATTGGCGTGTCATCGAGAGAGAGGCCTTTGCTGTGGTTTGGTCCCTGAAGAAGTGGTACTCACTTCATTGTTCAAACTGACCACAGACCTCTCAGATGGCTTATGCAGATGAAAGGTGAGAACCCTAAACTTTTGAGGTGGTCCATCTCCCTACAGGGAATGGACTTTACAGTGGAACACAGACCTGGGACGGCCCATGCCAATGGAGATGGACTTAACAGGTTCTTCCTCTTAGACATTGAAGACTCTCTTGTGGAAAGGTTAGTCTCATCCTCTCTCGTTTGGGAGGGGGTTGTGTAGGTAAGTGCCCCTTTTGGCATGGTTACCCCCCCCCACTTTCTGCTTGACATGTGATGCGAACTTGAATGAGTGTGTGCTGGGATCCTGCTAACCAGGCTCCAGCACCTGTGTTCTTTCCCTAAACTGTACCATTGTTTCCACATTGGCACACAGCTAAGTCCCTTCTAAAAGGTATCAGTGGTACCAGGGGCCCTGTGGCCAGAGAGTCTTAAAATATATCATGCTACCCTAAGGGACCCCTCACCAAGCACAAGCACCCTGACATTGCAGATTAGGGCCCATATTTATACTTTTTGACGCACAACTGCGCCAACGCAGTTGTGCGTCAAAAATTTTACCGCCGGCTAACGCCATTCCAAAGCGCCATTCCAAAGCGCCATGCGGGTGCCTTATTTATTGAATGATGTTAGCTGGCGCTGCGGACTGGTGTGCGTAAAAAAAAATGACTCACACCAGGCAGCGCCGGCGTAGGGGAAAATGGAGGTTGGGCGTCAATAAACGGGGCAAGTCAGGTCTGAGGCAAAATTCAGGCCTCAACCCGATTTGCGCCATTTTTTTGACGCCCAACCTCCATTGACATGACTCCTGTCTTAGCAAAGACAGGAGTCATGCCCCCTTGCCCAATGGCCATGCCCAGGGGACTTATGTCCCCTGGGCATGGCCATTGGGCATAGTGGCATGTAGGGGGGCCCAAATCAGGCCCCCCCATGCCACAAAAAAAGAAAAAAAAAAATACTTACCCCAACTTACCTCAGCTTCCCTGGGATGGGCCCCTCCATCCTTGGGTGTCCTCCTGGGGTGGGCAAGGGTGGCAGGGGTGTCCCTGGGGCATGGGAGGGCACCTCTGGGCTCCTTCTGAGCCCACAGGTCCCTTAACGCCTGCCCTGACCCAGGCGTTAAAAAACGGCGCCCATCAGGCTGGGCGCCTTTTTTTAAGGCCTGCCCTTTCCTGTGCGTCAAAATGACATCAGAGTATAAATATGGGGCACAGGCCTTAAAGTCATTTTTTGGAAGGGAACGCCTACCTTGCATATAATTAACGCAAGGCTGGTTCCCCCTTCCAAAAAATGACGCACATGGTGGAACTTTGACGCCCGCGGGGTCGGACGTCAAAGTATAAATATGGGGCGGGGTTTGCGCCGATTGTGCGTCAAAAATTTGGACGCACATTCGGCGCAAACAGAGTATAAATATGCCCCTAGGAGTCTTCGTTGGGAAGAAAAAAGTAAAGTCGACAGGGCCTCCCCCCTGGGTGCCATGCCCATAAACCACTGCCTGTAGCATAGGTGAATCACCCCTCTAGAAGGCCTTACAGGCCTAAGGCAGGGTGCACTACACCACAGGTGAGGGCATAGCTGCATGAGCAATATGCCCCTACAGTGTCTAAAAACATTCTTAGACCCTGTAAGTGCAGTGTGGCCATATTGAGTATATGGGCTGGGAGTTTGTCATTACGAACTCCACAGCTCCATGATTACTTCACTGAAGACTGGGAAGTTTGGTATCAAACTTCTCTGCTCAATAACCCCACACTGAGGCCAGTGTTTGATTTATTGTAAAACGCACACAGAGGACATCTTATAGTTGGCCCCTGAAATTCACCCAGCTCACTAGTGTGTGGCTGACCAGTCTATACCAGCCTTCCGCTACCAGATGAGTTTCTAACACCATGGGTTGAGAGCCTTTGTGCCCCCAGGGGTCAAGGACAAAGCCTGCCTTGGGTGGAGTTGCTTCACACCTTCTCCTGCAGGAACACTTGGCAGTGAGCCTCAATGGCTCCTGCCTTTTGTTCTGTTGCCTCAGACCACTCCAGCTAGTGGAGATGCCCGCTCTGCCGCTCCCCCGTTAGAAGCCCCACTTATGGCAGCAGGTCCGGTGGGAAAATTAGTAAATACCAGGAGGAGTGTCCACCCCAGCTTGCACCACCCCTAGGGTGCCCAGAGCCGAGGTGAATCCCTCCTGGCAGAATCCTCCATTTTGTTTTGGGGGGTGATATCCAATAGGGTTATGAATGTGGGAGAGGGCACACAAAGGTTGAAGCCATCCTCAGGGTCAGTAGCCATTGGCTACTGTCCTCTGACCCCTGTAACGCCCCTAAATCTAGTATTTAGGGGCACCCCTGAACCTAGCTCTTCAGATTCCTGGTGACATAAAGAAGAAAAAGGACTGAAGAGCCATACCAGCAGGGAAGAATCCAGACGACAACTGACTTGGCCCCTGCTCTACTGGCTTGTCTGCAGCTTCAAGACTCCTTCTTCAAGAAGACGACTTGCCCTGCAGGACCAGCGGCCTCTACAAACCACCAGAGAGCTGCCCACCTTCCCTAAAGGCCAAGAGCTCCCAAGGACAGCACCCTGTCCACAAAGAAACCTCCAACCAGGCCTTCAGAACCCTACGGATCCGCAAGTCCTGCCCACTCTGCACCTGACGCCCATGGCCCGAGTCCAGGTGGTCCACCTGACCAAAGAGAGTCCCCAGACAATTCCGACCTGGAGTCTACTCTGGGTTTACTCCTCCTGGCCACCATGACTATGCCTGCAACCTGAATCCACAGGACCCTTTTGACCGCGACAAGATCCAGCGAAGATACTTGATGCCCAAAGGTACCCCTGCACCCACAGCCCCCTGGCCTTGGAGAACCCAACCGATGGTTCATCTGTCTAGAGGAGCCCCAAATTACCTGTCCAACCATTGGCCTTCTTTAGCCGACTTCTGGACCAAGCCTACAGCCTCTTTGTGAACCCAGATTTTCAGTTGAAAACCACTTGGTGCCCAACACTGTGTTTGCACTCTGCCCTCCGACACTCCTGTACGGCAGAGGGTGTGTGTTTGGTGCTTACCTGTGGCCCCTCCCAGTGCTGATCTAAACCCCCCAGGGCCCGGGCCCTAAAAGTCTGGGTACTTACCTGCAAACCATTCACTTCTGACTGCCTCCAGTCTCCGTAGGATTCAATTGAGCACCCAACACCAGTTTTGACCTTTGTACACGGCTGGCCATGTGTTGCTAGTAGTGGACCCTTGGTGTTTCACTAAACTTTGCCCTGTGGACACCTTAACCCCCGAAGACTGGAACCCTAAGTCTAATACTCACCTGTAAACTGTGTCTGTAATTTTCCCCCTAGGTCTGCATAGCCTTAACTGAAAATTGCACTTTTGACTTTTGATATTGAAAAGTATTACTTACCTGCAAACTGTTTTATTTGTGAATTTCAAACAAAGTGCATTTTATACTTGAAAGTGATACATTCTTGAAACTGTACTTATCTGCAGCAAAGATACGTTTGGTTCTAGAAATAAAGTAACAAGTATATTTTTATACATAAATATTGGCCTGGTGTTAGTCATTGAGTGTGTGCCTCAATTTTTGACTGTGTGTGCAACAAATGCTTAGCACTACCCTCTAATAAGCCTAACTGCTCGACCAAACTACCACAAAAGAGAGCATTAGTATTATATACTTTAGGGTCTGTAATGCCTCTGGAGACTCACTGGGCTCTGTGCACACTATACCTTACTTTGGTGTCTTATACACATAGCCAGCTTCCTACAATCAGGAAGGGCTATGCCCTGCCTTTTCAATCCTTTCCTCCTCCTATCCCCCAATGTTCTAACGACTGATGAAGGATCATTTAAATCTTCTCCTAGAGGAAGTTTTGGATCTCTTGGCCAGAGAGCCAAAGAAAGGTTCTCAATGTCAGAAGTGGGCAGTGGTTGTTAATTCTGCTACTTCATGATACATTTGCAGACCGTAAATCTCTTCCTCAAGGAAAAATTCAAGATGCTCAAGTTGGATCAAATGTTGTCTGCTCTAGATCCAGAAGACTGGTTGGAAGCTCTAGACCTGCAAGATGCGTACTTTCATATCTCAATCCTGCTGGCCCACAGGCCCTACCAGCAGTTCAAGGTAGGCCAAGAACACTTTCAGTTCACCATGCTGCCATTCGGCCTTACCAGTGCCCCTTGGGTGTTCACCAAGGTGGTGATGGTGGTTGCAGCTCATCTGCTCAGGTCAGAGGTTTTAGTCTTCCCCTACCTTGACAACTGGCTGTTGAAGGCAAGTTTGCCCCAGGCTGTCGTCTCCCACCTCCAGACTATGGCAAACCTTCTGCATTCACTGGGGTTCACTATAAACGTGCCGAAGTAACACCTGAATCCTTCTCAGATGCTCCCTTTCATCTGAGCTGATCTAGACACAGCGCAGTTCCGGGCTTATCCTTCCAAACAGCCATTCCAGGATATTCATGCTATGATACTGATGTTTCAGCCCCTATCCTGGATTTCGGTGAGAATGACTCGGAGACTGCTGGGCTTCACAGCCTCATGCATTCTGTTGGTAAAACATGCCAGATGGCAAATGCGGGCTCTGTAGTGGGACATGAAGTTCCAGTGGCCGCAGCATCAGGGAAACGTATTCGAAATGGTCCAGATCTCGGAGGGTACTGCAAAAGATCTGCAGTGGTTGTTAATTAACCATGATTGGGTCAGAGGCAGACTCCTCTCCCTTCCCCAACCAGATCTCATGATGGTGACAAGTGTGTCACTTCTAGGAAGGGGCATCCATCTGGGAGAGGTGGAGATCAGAGGGCCCTGGTCTCCGGTGGAATCCAGGCTCCACATCAACATGCTGGAGCTCAGGGCAGTCTGACTAACATTGAAGGCATTTCTTCCCTCTATCAAGAGGCAGTTGGTGCAGGTGTTCACGGACAACACCAATACCATGTGGTTCTGCAACAATCAAAATAGACCGTGGAGCTGTTCTGGATAATCTTTGTAAATTAAAAAAAATGTTATTAATAATTGTTTTGGGGATTTTGCTGGTTATTAATAAGGATGTTTAATGTGAACATTGCACTTGTGCGAATAGATGCAGTGTGTGAACAACAATCAGACTTTCTCTCCTCCTCCCTCGTGTGTGTGTGGTCACAAATGAAGTCATTGTACCACTGAGCTCAGAATGGTGGATGGCTGAATTTATATTTTTTGTGGTGTATATTTGATAATTTACAATAAAATATGTTTGGAGTGTATTTTATAATGTGGTTTAGCTTCTGAATTAAAGTATATTTAATTTGTTTGGTGTAAAAAGTGTTTTTGACCTTCTTCACAATTTCCAAAAGTCATTTTGGTTGGGAACAAGGTACATAAATATGGTTGAAATGAAGGAAGGACTATTGTATACATAGAAAAAATGTAAAACTGTTTATTAAGCTGCTTGCTCTATGTTCGTATGTATTTTTTAATATTAATTTGTTTTAGAAAATGTGTATGAAAATGTCCCGTAGTGCTTTGTTTTTTTGTGTTACCTCCATTATAGTACTTTTTTTTAGCTACTAACGTTTTCCATATATGAAATAATTGTGTTGTAAAAGTTAGCATGGTAATGGTATGCGTGGTAATGGTACTTATAACGTACCTATATGAGTTTGCATAGTAATGACATGCATGGTAAAGATGTGCGTTGTAGTTGTGTGTTGTAAAAACTGTGTTGTAAAGGTATGGGTGGTAATAGTATGCATTGTTCCCTCATATGTATCTGTTTTGACCAATTGACACCAGGTTCTGGCCAACCAACACACCTACTTTATTTCAAACCCAAAGATCCCTGGTTTTGGATGCAGCAACAAGAGAATACACCAGAATTCAAATGGGGCTTTTCAAATCCTCAGCATCAATCTTCTTGGAGAATCCAGGATACCCATTGACGGGCCCATTGCCATCGGTCCACCTCAGGAGCACCTACTCTGGCACAGTCCCAGTTATAAAGAAGCTCTGCATTATCCATGGCCTCACAGTTAAGTGACCCTAGTAAGACCACTGTTCTAAGAGATTCAGACTCTTCAGCCAACAAAGACCTGCTTAGTTCCCAAATGAGTACCACATTGTTTATCTTACCCCGTGATACTTTAGACTGGATGAGCACATGTAATTGTTTCCTTACTGATTATTGTTGACTGCTCGTATGATTATAGAGACATGACTGTGATTGCCTTTACCTAGTGAGTGCTGTGAGTTCATTTTGTTGTGTTCTGTAACATTCATATATGCAACTTTATTTGTCCTATAGTGTGCTGGTCCGCCGCAGCTTCCAGGGGAGCCTGAGTTCTGACAAGGAAATGCCCAGGTATTATTTGCATATCCTACCCCAGGTCTAAAAATATGTATGTTGTAGTTAATTCTGGCAGGATGGACTGGATCACCTTCGCACTCCTAGCTCATGTGGTTGCTACCCTGTGGTGAATCTATTTTCAGTTCTTATTGGTACTCAGGAATTTAGCTGGGCCTTTGGCTTGCAGGCCTGTGCCCCGTCAACTAGTGACTTTTAACCTACTTAGCTTGCTCTGTTTTATTTCATTTACTTTATTATTTTAAGATGGCTGCCATTGTTTATAGTTTATAGAAATGTTATGATATGCATTATCAGTGCCAGTCTGTGAAGGCGACATTATCAGCGTCATGATCAGTGATGTACGTAATTGAAGGAGTCAAGAGTCATACGTCTTGACTCACACGTATGTAAGCAATGGATCAACCATAACTATTGTAATTCTGAAAAATAAATGGTATTATCCTTTTGATAATGATTGGGCTTTGAATCCTTTTTTTGAATATCACTACATGATTACATACCATATGAATATATGTACCTGGTGGTAGGCTGCACTTGCCACACATTTGTGGCTCACCTTGTATCTCCCCCACAGGCAATCTGGGGGGAGGGCACTGTCGGGACAGCCACAGCCACTGTGGTCCCAGGATATCAACTTGCCCCTTGATATATGAAAATAATTATCCTGTGCACTGGGATGGAGGTGGCCCGCCTGGAGCTCACTTAGCTAATGTTCACCATCTTGCGGCACAAAGCCACACCTCCCCTGGAAACTAATTGTTGTGTTTTATACATTTATGTCTCTCTGCCTCTGTCCATCCTGGGGACTACTATTGTTGCAGTTTGGAACAGTAAGAACTAAACTTTGTGGGAGTTGATGGTGTATGGCAGACACGTCGGACATTATTCTGGTTTGCTTCTGTTGAAAGAATGAACTGTGTCCTGATTAAACCTACAGTGTGACACCTGTTCCTTCATACATGATGATGTGATGATGTGTATGGGAACAGATCAGTGTGGGATTTCAGCATCTAGCAGTTCTCATGTCTGAGGATGTTACTGAAGAAGGTGGAACCGGAAAAGGAGTCAGTCCTGGAAAGAGAATTGATCTGTACAATTGAGGAACAGCAGTAATGAAGAGCAGTAGAGCAGTATCATTTTAACTGAGCTGGGTGGTTTGAGATTGTATTTATGTTACAAGCAATCTACGCCCAGATGTTTAAGCATGTAAAAACAAAACAGCGACTAGCTTGAAAAAATACACTTATGTACTTATAGTATTGTGCTGAATTGCGTAAAAGTGTGAGCAACATTTTCTTCGATGTTTTTGCTTCAGGAAGAATATTATGACAAACTGATTGTTAGTTTTAACATATTTATTCACATCAACCATTGTTTGCCCTACATTTGTGAGAGTGTGCTTTTAATAAGTAGATTTATTGTACTGTGTAGCAACTATTATTGGTTCGATTAGGCTCACATTGTTTGTGTGGGATAGTTACTATCTGGAATGGCCAGTATTGCTATGCCACCTTTCTTTACACAAACAAAAGGGGACCCTCAGATGGAATGAGAGTTGTGGTATCCCATCTTTCCTGACAGTATTGTGGTTTTGAAAGGAGAAGAATGCCAAATTTGAAGCAAATTAGTGCTTGTAAAGGGCTTGTTTTGGAGGGGCTGGACTTCAGGAATATACGAATTTACTACCTCTGGAAAATGCAGGGAATATTGATCCATTTGAGTAAGTTGTAAGACAATTAAGTATAAGATATGGAACGAAACTTAATACAATGATGGAAATATTTACATTTTATTCACAGGCACAGACGTAGGATGTGACCATTGAAGAGTGTGTGTCAGTGCTGAAATACTGACAGAATTGTAGACAGTCACATATGACCAGCTATTAAGGGATCAGGTGAGCTTGAAAACTAAAAATAAGAAAAATAATAACAAATTCACATAATTGTGGAATAATGAGACGTTTGTTCAGGAAATTAGAGGGCATTGTATCACAATGAGTTTAGTACTCAAAAAACTGAATCCTTATAGGATGTTTGTGCGATCAGAGATCAAGTCAATTACAGAAAAAAGAGAATGAAAACAGAGGGTTAGGAAAAAACACCTATTATTACAGATGTGGATGTTTCTATCACACAATGAATTTGCAAGGATGACTGGCTGTGACAAAATTTGCACTCGTAAAAAAAAAAGCCATTCTGGCAAAGTTGGTAAAGAAAAAATGAATTCCAAAATAAATTGTGTTAATGAGGAAAGCGAAAACCTTTGTGATTTTAATCCCAAATGTAGTACTATGTTTGTAAATGAGCAAATGTAGGAAGCTGGCTCTGTATATACTATATCAAAATGAGAAATAGGCCCTCATTATGAACATGGCGGTCCATACCGCTCCGCCGGCAGTGGTGGTAGAAACCACCAACAGAGGAGCGGTCCGGACCGCCAAATAATGAACCAAACGAAACACAGACATCCCGCGAACCACCCACCGCCAGGAGAGGAGTGCCGCCGCCGATGGCAGAGTCGGCCCACAGGCCGTCGGCAAGGCCCAACCCGCCCATCAAATTATGAACCACCATTCCGCCGCCAGTTCCGGGGCAGGAACCACCGCCACACAAAGCCCGGCGGAAATGAACCAAATATAAGGAACCACGCACCGGAGTTCCACAGAACGCGCTGCGGCAGCCATGGATAGAGAGCTGCAGATCATGCCAGCCCTGCTCCTTGCAATATACCTCCACAACCGAGACCACCGACGAAGATGACAACGGTAGGTACCGCAACCTACGAAACAAGGGAGGAAAGGGCAGAGTTACCTACTCACCCACTCCACCCACCCTGCTATGCCCCCCCAACCCTTCACAGCAGCACGTCATACACCCCACAGCAAGAGGTACTTACCCAGCACAAGGCAAATCCAACTTGACCATTGTACATACAAATGCCCCACACCCATAAAAAATGAAACAAATGAGCAGGGTTCAACGGCGTGCAGCCCAAACACAGGCCACACAGAAACTTTAATCAGAAGCTCACAGAGACAAACAGTGTAAACAGGGCCAATGGCCAGTCTGTATAGTGACAATTGTCATGGGCCACAACGGGCCCAATCTGACTCCCACAAGTGCTTGGTACTCCACATAATGGGGCACCATGTGGACATCCAGGCACCTCACGAATGGGGGCAAGGGGGTGGTGGTGGTGGGGATTTTCGATGGGGTGGGACTTTGACTTTCATTGGGAAGGTGGAGGGGGGTGGGCTTCTCCTTTGAAGGGGGTGGGGGCTGTTTGGCTCGGGTGGAGCTGGATGGCCTAGGCTCTGTCCAGGCCTTTTTCTCATCTGGGGAAGGGACACTGGAATGTGAAGGGCGGACAGGGGTGGGCTGTGATCTGGAAGGAGCAGAAAGGGCAAGGAGGTGAGCAAGTTTGGGGACAAAACAGGGTGGGCCAGTGGGTTGGAAGAGGTCAGCATGGGAGAGGAAAAGTTTCTTTGGAGCAATTGGGGTGGGCGTGGATGAGGGCGTTGGAGTGGAGGCAGAGGGTGTGGATGTATGTGGTGTAGGGGTGTGTGTAGTGGGTGTAGGTGACTGCTCAGTATGCTGTGGAGTGGTGGATGTCTGATGGGTGGGTGTCTTGGTGTGTTTGTGTATTTTGGGAGGTGGGGGGATGGACACAGTGGGAGAAGACAGACATCTAGTGTGGATGTATGTTGTGTGGGTGTCTGGAAGTCTGGTGAGTGTGCTGCATGTGTCAACTACAGTAGAGGTGGTGAGTACAAGTGTGGTGTATGGGGTGCATGTATGGCTGTCTGCTATTGTGGTGAGTGCAGGAAGAGGAGCAGCAACAGTGAGTGAAGGTGCAGTGCATGAGGGTGTGGATTTAGAGGGGACAGACAGGGAGGAGAAAGAGGTGGCCACACTGGGGGAAGTGGACGTTGTTGTGTGTGCAGGTGTCTTTTGGCTGTGTGAATGCTTGTGGTGGGAGGTGTGGTGCTTGTGTTTTGAAGTGTGCTTCTTGTTTGTTGATGTGCTTGACTGCGTGTCGGAATGTTTGCTTTGGACGGGTGAAGGGAGTGAGGTGCTGGAAGGCGTAGAGGAGGTTGGAGGGGGGACGGAATGGCCAGGGAAACTGGCTGCCATCCAAGAGGAGGCCAGAGCCTGAAAAGATCTCTGTAGGGCAGACACAGCACAGTGAATGCCATCCAGATAGGCATTTGTCTGCTGCACCTCTGATGCTAGCCCCTGGATGGCATTGACGTTGGTTGTCTGCCCTACAGAGATGGTTCTCAGGAAATCAATAGCCTCCTCTGTGAGGGCAGCAGGGCCGACTGGGGCAGGGGAGGAGGTGCCTGGGGTGAAGGAGACCTCCACCTTTCTGGGTGGGCGGGCACGGGCAACTCAGTGGGGAGCAGAAGGGAGGGCGGTGATGGAATGGGGGCCCCCCATTGGAGGAGGTCTCAGTCACTACCTCCTGTAGTAGTAGCCTCCCCCGTGAAAGTCCCCGCACCCTCCCACCCACTGGTCCCCTGGACATTGGTTGTCTCTGCCTCGGAGGATCTGTGGCCCGCTGCCTCCCCACTTGCTGGTGCTTCAGCTCCCTCGCCTGATGTTGATGCTGTACCAAACCAACACAAGAGAACAGGGATGGGGAGACAAAACAAGAGAGACACTTGTAAATAGGTGAATGCAGGTACATATTGGCCAGACATACACCCACCCAGAAGACACACCGAACAGACAGCACCGTTCACTATGCCCATAGCCATGCCCCTGACTACTGACCAGAATACTGCTCAACACCCATCCCCTGAAATACCTAAGGAGCAGAAGTAGGTGAAACCTGACAGACACCCCTACACCATTTGGGGACCATAAAGTAGATGGACACCAGTCAAATTCCCTGCCTCTAAGCAGCATGAACCCTATTGCACACCCAGACATCCTTCCAGACTGAAGTATGGTCAATGAGTACTCACCCCCTTGTGACTGCTGTGCAGCCTTCAGGCGTCCATCCAGGTCTGGGTACGCCACCGCCAGGATCTGTCGCATGAGGGGGGTCAGTGCCCGACGGGCACCCCTTCCACGTTGGGAGGACTTCCCCAGCTGGGCTTCAGTGACCTTTCGTGCCCAGCGCCGCAGGTCCTCCCACCTCTTTCGACAGTGGGTGCTCTGCCAATTGTAGACCCCCAATGTCCATAACTCCTTGGCGATGGCATGCCAATGTGCCCTCTTCTGGTGGGCGCTGACCTAAAAGGGTGACACAGAAATGGAACACAGAGATCAGGCACTTGCAAGATTGGAACAGCTGGCTATTCATCCACTATGGGATGGACAGTACTCTCAGACATACTGGACAGTCGCACCCAGCATGCCATGCTCCATGGCTGGCTCAGAGGTGCAAACATATGTGCAATCAACATCATCCATTACACACACACAATGACCCCCAAACCCAGACTCACCTATACCTCTGGCCGTCCGTACAGTTTTGCGTACAGGGGCAGGACTCCGTCCACTAGCTTCTCCAGTTCTTCCTGGGTGAAGGCAGGGGCCCTTTCCCCTGCAACATGTGGCACATCCATAGCCAGAGGCAGGCCACAGCAGTACACAGAGTGGAGTATCTGTCCGCACAAGATCAGGGAGTCAAGTGATCAAACGATGACGAACGCGCATATGTTCCGCCGGCGGCGAGCATGATACGCCAGGATTCCCCTTTGGCATCCATGTTAACCAATGAGGGTGGGAACAGCGGTAAACACCGCCTTACACTGTGACGTCAACCGCTAGCGGTCTGAGGTCACTTCTACAACGAAAGGGCAGAATAACAGTGGGCAGACATTTTGCCATCACCTACGCACCTACAATTAATTAATACTCACAATGCAGGCCTTACTAGACACATGATGCTCCTAGGCCTCTGTCCATTCAGTATTGTAGCACACATGAAATACTCTGTTCCCTCATTGTGATGTACATGTATATATGTCAGGTAGCAGTTATTGTAGAGACACCGCAATGAACAATGCAGTGCACAAATGATGACAAGTGTGCCTGTGTATGTGTCTTCATCACTTCTTTTTGTAACCCCTCGTAGGTACCAACCCTTGTGGTTAGGAAGGGCACCATCGGTGTGCAGACCACTTGTGGATATGGGGACCATGGTGGAGCGTCAGATCATAATCACTTACAGACTCACACGTGCAACTATTTAGGACCTTTGTGCATTAGTGGATCCTGCACTAACTCTGGGAAATCGTAATCAGCATGTCATTCCAACTGAAGTGCAGGTGCTCTCCGCACTCCGTTTCCTGGCCACAGGCTCATTTCAAGTGACAGTGGGCATGGGTGCTGGTTTTTTACAGCCAATGTTCAGCCAGGTACTGACAAGATTTCTGGATGCATTTGTACAACATCTGCAGTCCTATGTGAGGTTTCCCCAACGTACTGACCTCCCTGCCATCAACTCTGACTTCTATGCCTTTGCCAACATTCCCCATGTCATAGGTGCCATCGATGGCACACACATAGCTATCATCCCCCCAAGAGTGAGTGAACAGGTGTACAGAAACAGGAAGAAGTTTCACTCCATGAACGTCCAATTGGTATGTACTGCAGACCAGTACATTTCCCATGTGAATGCCATGTTTCCAGGTTCAGTCCATGATTCATTTGTGTTGAGGAACAGTAGTGTGCCACAGAAGATGGAACAACTACAAGAGGACAGAGGGTGGATCATAGGTAAGTTTGCCTGTCACTAACTGACACATTGCAGAAAACCAGCCTGTCTGACTAAGGGACATACCAATGACGAGTCTGTATTGCACCATTTTGTAGGTGATTCTGGCTATCCAAACTTGCGTTGGCTCCTGACACCAGTGAGGAATCCCAGGACGGATGCAGAGAGGAATTACAATGAGGCCCATGGACGTACTAGGAGGGTAATAGAGCGAACTATAGGTCTACTGAAGGCTAGATTCCGGTCTTTTAACAGTGAGGTTGAGTCCGCCCAGGTGGCACTGTCCTACCTGGGTGGGGCTAGGTGGTCAAATGATGAAGCATGACACTATATAGTGT
This sequence comes from Pleurodeles waltl, assembly GCF_031143425.1. Lineage (NCBI taxonomy): Eukaryota > Metazoa > Chordata > Amphibia > Caudata > Salamandridae > Pleurodeles > Pleurodeles waltl. The sequence continues at coordinate 1,044,247,392 of NC_090446.1, read as the reverse complement.
GTGAGACCACCTAGTCCGTAAAGGAAATCCCCCTTTCTCTCCTCTTTAACTGCTCACCAATCTCATACTGACCCTCTTCCTCTAATAGAGGACTACGAGGAACCAAGGGCACAACTGGTACCCTTGGGGTCTATCCCTCGATGTATAAGAGAACCCCGTACTCCTTAGTACGTTTCTTAGATTCCGGTGCCTACATATCTCTGGGGGTTCCCTGGCCTATGGGCCCGATAAGGTGTGTAGAATAGTGGTGGCCTGCTGCATGCTGCACAACGTGGCAGTGAGACATTCTATCACCCTCTTGGATGTGGAGGGTGCTATAGGTCCTGATCAGCTACCTCAGAGAGGTGAGGAGAGTGATGGTGATGATGAGGAAGGGGAAGATGTCAATTCCAGGAACCAACTGATACAGCTCTACTTCCAATAACTGTGTGGGACTTAAGCCTGTCATTGGGGTTAGTGACTAATACTGTGAGTGTGCGGTGTCATATAGGGGGGGTTGGTCATGATAGGCGATACATGGCCCACTTCTGCATGGTACTGACTGAAAATATATGCATTTACTCCTTGCCACCATTTGGGCACACAGGACTACCATCATGCACAGAATCGACAATAAAGTTGTTCTCAGCCAGTTGCATCCATACTCCACTTTGTTCACAATTTAAGACAGGGGACTGTGTTACAGGTGTGAAAAGTGTTTTATTGGTAGAAGTGAGTGAATTGTGCTATTTACAGTGATGGGAAGTCGTAAAGGGTGGGGGGTCCTCAAGACCAACATGGGGGCAGCCTTGTTGGTAGTATTGATGGGTCCATTTTGTCGAACAGTACTTCAAATTGCCTCTTAGCTAAGTGTTGTTAATGAATGAATTGGATGGTTGCTTTGCATTTGTTGCTGAGTGAATTGTTGGAGGGGGCCTTGTTCTTAGCTGGGTTTCCAGTGCCATATCTTGGCCTAAGAGTACGTTTGGGCACCTGCTGTGGAGCTTCATGGGATGACATGGTTGGCCCTTGGGTTTCCTGGGAGAGTAGTTCCTGGGATGTTTCTGCTGCTGGGGTCATCTGATGCTGGTTGTCCGGGGCTGTGCTGGGGGCCTCTTGTCCGGTGTGGGTGTCAGACTGTTTTTTGACCAACTGCAGCAGTGCTCCTGCTATGGTGCCCATTGTGGCATTGTGCTCTTTCCACTGCTCCATGGCCTGTTGGTGTTGTTCCTGCTGCATCCTCTGACTGTGCCCCAGGGTGGACACAATCTGTGCCAACCTGTCTTGGGTATGTTGGTAGGCCCCCAATACCTCGGATATCACGTCCTAGGCTGCTGCACCATCCTGTGGCCTCCCCCCCTGGCCCACTGCAACCCTTGCACTTGCCCTAGCCCCCAGTGACTGTGTCCCCTGCACAGCTCTGGCAGTACCACTTGTACTGGGGCTCTCGCCTTCCTGCATGTTGGGAGTGGGAGACTGTGGACTCTGTACCTGTGTTCCACCAGTCTGTGCCCTGGGTACACTGGTGTGGGTACGCCTGCCCTGGGCTGCTGGTCTTGACTGGGCGGTAGGGCTGACAGTGGTTTCCTGGGTGGGGCTGCTGCATGGTGAGAGTACAGGACTGTGTGAGGGGCCTGCCTACTCATCAGTGTCCAGGGATCCTTCACCAGTGTCCTGTGAGGTGGCTCTGTCTCCCTGGAGGGCAGTGGCACTCCTTGTCCAGTCCGTTAGGGTTGCATGGGTGGTGGTGCCTGTTGGGGAACATAGACATGTCTGTTACATATGCATGAAGGTTTGAGGTGAACAGGACTGTGCTATTTTGTGCTGGTGTTACTTTCAGTGCCTTTGTGAGGTTGACATTGCATTTAGCGCCAGTGTGGGGTTGCATTGTGGTGGGGGGTATTGTTCCATAGTGGGTACATGCAGGGGTGAGTGGCTGTGCACAGTGGGAGTAATGTGGGCCTGTTAGTGGGTTTGTGGTCATGCTGGGGGGTGGATGTTGTGGGTGATGGCTGGGTGGGGAGTAGGTCATGGTGGGTGTGGGTGGGGTGGGGAGGGGTGGTGCATGCATTTCAGGTGTGGTGGATATGGGGTAATTGTAGATGACTTACCCGAGTCCATTCCTCCAGTGAGTCCTGTGAGTCCCTCTGGGTGCAGGATGGCCAATACCTTTTCCTCCTAGTCGGTGTAGTCGGGTGGTGTTGGTAGCAGTCCTCCCCCAGTCTTCTGCACTGCGATGTGGTGCCTGGATGCCATGCCCCGGACCTTCCCCCGCAGGTCATTCCATCTCTTCCGGATGTCGTCCCTGGTGCGTGGATGGTGTCCCACTGCATTGACCCTGTACACAATGGTCTGCCACAGCTCCAATTTCCTGGCGATGGGTGTGTGCTGCACCTCGGCCCCAAAGATTTGTGGCTCCACCTTCAAGATCTCATCCACCATGGTCCTTAACTCTCTTTCGGTGAAGCGTGGATTTTTTTGGGGGGACATGGTGAGTGTGGTGAATGGTGTCGGGACTGGGAACGAGGTAAGGGTGCTCTTCTGTGGGTCAGTGTGCGTCTCCTGTATGCTGGCGTTCGCTCTCTGCCTCTTGTGCTCTCCGTCTTCTTGTCCTGCTTTCGTGGCAAGTGATTGTGGAATGTGTCTGGGGTGTTTTTTAGGGTTCTGGATGTGTGTCAGGTGTGTGGGTCATACACCTATCCAATGTGTGCACTTCTTGCTGTTGAGTCCACTTGCCGCCCGTGGCGGTCGCAGCCGCCAATGTTCGTCTGGCCTTCACTGTCCGCCAAGGTGATTTGTGCATCATTATTTGGAGGGCGGGATGTGGGTGTGCTTGGCGGTGGCGGGGTGGGGAGGTCTGGGATTCCCGCTGACAGAGTCATGGCGGGAGTGGTAGTCTGGGGATTTTTGGCGGGTTGGATTTTTCGTTCATTATATGGCGGGTTTCCATTCACCGCCAACGGCGGTCTTTCCCGCTGTGTTCATAATGACCGCCATAGTGTGCACAGAGTCCAGGGGTTCCCCAAGAGGCTTGACAGAGGCAATAATAGATAATACTAATGCTCTATTTGTGGTAATGTGGTCGAGCAGTTAGGCTTATCAGAGGGTAGTGTTAAGCATTTGTTGTACACACTCAAGCAATAAGGGAAAACACACACTCAATGACTTAACTCCAGGCCTATAGGTTTTTATATAGAAAAATATTCTTTTGTTAATGTATTTTTAGAACCACAGGATTCACTTAGCAGGTAAGTACATTAAATGAAAGGTACTTTGCATGATAATAGTTAGGACTTTGACTCAAATCAATATTGTACACAGTTTTCATTAGAATGGCAAAAAGCTATTTTAAAAGTGGCCACTGCAATTTTCAACAGTTCCTGGGAGGGGTAAGTACAGTACAGTTTCAGAGGTAAGCACCACACTTACGGGTTCAGTTTCCGGGGCATAGGTAGCCCACCGTTGGGGGTTTAAGGCAACCCCAAGCACCCAGCACCAGCAACACAGGGCCGGTCAGGTGCAGAGGTCAAACAGGAGCCAACATAACGTGGGCGCCTATGGAGACAGGGTGTACACCGGTTCCAGTCTGATTGCAGATAAGTACCCGCGTTATCGGAGGGCAGACTGGGGGGTTTGGAGGAGTACTGGAGGGGCCCCAAGTAGGCACAAAAACCACACCCTCAGCGGCACGGGCGGCTGGGTGCAGTGTGCCAACAGGGCATCAGGTTCTCAATAGAACTCTATGAAGGAACCCGGGGTCACTCAGGTGCTGCAGGCAGGGCACAGGGGGGCCTCTTGGGCAAGCCACCGACTGGGCAAGGGTGAGGGCCATCTGCTGGTCATTGCTACACCGGTGGTTGGTTTCTCACAGATCTGGGGGCTGTGGGTGGAGTGCTTCTCCAGGCGTCAGATATCTTCGTCCTGGGAAGTTGCAGTCAGAGGGGTCCTCGGGATTCCCTCTGCAGGCATTGTTGCGGGGGTACAGAGAGGTCAGCCCAGGGTGGACACGTCGTCTGAGTCGCCTGGGGGCCCTCTCTGGATAGTTGGTTTCTCTTGACACAGGCCAGGGGCATCGGGTGCAGAGTAGTGGGGACTCACGCTTCTGGAGTGTGGTGGGAGTCCCTTTAAAGATGGATGTCTTTTTTCTGGTTGGGCAGAGCCGATGCCCACCGGAGTTCTTGGCCCTCAGTGTTGCAGGCAATCTCCTGGAGACATTTCAGGGGTTGCTGGTCATGTAGAACATGACGCTTTTCGGTTGCAGGGTCTTTGAAGCAGGAGACAGGCCGGTAGGGCTGGGGCCAAGTCAGTTGTCGTCTCCTTCTCTTCTCTGTGGGCTTTCCAGCTCATCAGTCCTTCTTCTGCTTGTGAGGTCGTCAGGAATCTGAAGAGCTGGGTTCAGGGTCGCCCCTAAATACTACATTTAGGGGTGTGTTAGGGTTATAGGGCAGTAGCCAATGGCTACTGTCCCTGAGGGTGGCTACACCCTCCTTGTGCCCACTCCCTCTGGGAAGGGGAGCACATCCCCATCCTAATCCTCCAAAGCAAGATGGAGGATTTCTCAAGGAAGGGGTCACTTCAGCTCTGGTCACCTTAGGGGTGGACCTGGCTGACTCCTCCTTGTTTTTCCCATTATACCTCCAGACCTGCCACCAAAAGTGGGGGCTTGTCCGGTGGGCGGGCATCTCCACTAGCTGGAGTGCCCCGGGGCATTGTAACACCAGGCTTGAGCCTTTGATGCTCACCGCCAGGTGTTACAGTTCCTGCAGGGGGAGGTGTGAAGCACCTCCACCCAGGACAGGCTTTGTTTCTGACCACAGAGTGCACAAAGGCACTCATCCCATGTGGTCAGAAACTCACCTGGAAGTGGCAGGCTGGCACAGACCGGTCAGCTTGCACTAGCATTTGGGCTAACATATAGGGGGCATCTTTAAGCTGTCCTCTGTGTGCATATCTCAATAAATCCCACACTGGCATCAGTGTGGGTTTATTGTGCTGAAAAGTTTGATACCAAACTTCCCAGTATTCAGTGTAGCCATTATGGTGCTGTGGAGTTCGTAATGACAAACTCCCAGACCATATACTCAGTATGGCTACCCTGCACTTACAGTGTCTAAGAATTGACTTAGACACTGTAGGGGCATAGTGCTCATGCAGCTATGCCCTCACCTGTGGTACAGTGCACCCTTCCTTAGGGCTGTAAGGCCTGCTAGAAGGGTGGCTTACCTATACCACAGGCAGTGGTTTGTGGGCATTGCACTCTGAGGGAGTGCCATGTCTACTTTATCTTTTCTCCCCACCAGCACACATGCTGCAGCCCTTAGGAACCTTCACTGGCCACAGGGCCCTTGGTACCAGGGATACCTTTTACAAGGGACTTAACTGTGTGCCAGGGCTGTGCCAATTGTGGAAACAAAGGTACAGTTTTAGGGAAAGAACACTGGTGCTGGGGCCTGGTTAGCAGGGTCCCACCACACTTCCAATCAAAGCTGGCATCAAAACTATGGCAAAAAGTGGGGGGTGACCATGCCAACAGTGGCATTTTCCTACAACAAACATAATGATTTTCCAAAGTGTGAGGTAAGAGTGGATGGTAAAAATGTATTAATGATGGTTGACTCGTGTGCTTGGTTCAGTATTACTGGTAAATACTTAATGTTGAAAACATCTGTTAAACAAAAGATTTGTTTCCACCTGCTGTACAACTTGGTGGGTATACAAGTCACAAGATTGATCTGATTATTCTGGGGCAGGTATAGTGTTTTTGTGTAGGAGAACCAAAGGAAAGATTTATGTGGCTGAGAAAAGTAATCCTATTTTGGGTTGGCCGCACAAACAGGAGGTGTGTATTAGACTAGAGTCCAATACTAATCCATCTGTATATTCTCTGGAGAGGTTATTGGTGTTAAAATAACACTTTTCTAGGGTGTTTGGAGAAGCATTGGGGTAAGTCTGATGGGTTTAAATATTTTGAAAGAGAAAGCACACCAGTTTGACCTAGTGTTCATAATGTACTTTTAACACACAGAGAAACATTTAAAGAATTGTTAAACCACTTTTGCTCAAAGAATATAATTGCACCTATACAGGGAGTGCAGAATTATTAGGCAAATGAGTATTTTGACCACATCATCCTCTTTATGCATGTTGTCTTACTCCAAGCTGTATAGGCTCGAAAGCCTACTACCAATTAAGCATATTAGGTGATGTGCATCTCTGTAATGAGAAGGGGTGTGGTCTAATGACATCAACACCCTATATCAGGTGTGCATAATTATTAGGCAACTTCCTTTCCTTTGGCAAAATGGGTCAAAAGAAGGACTTGACAGGCTCAGAAAAGTCAAAAATAGTGAGATATCTTGCAGAGGGATGCAGCACTCTTAAAATTGCAAAGCTTCTGAAGCGTGATCATCGAACAATCAAGCGTTTCATTCAAAATAGTCAACAGGGTCGCAAGAAGCGTGTGGAAAAACCAAGGCGCAAAATAACTGCCCATGAACTGAGAAAACTCAAGCGTGCAGCTGCCACGATGCCACTTGCCACCAGTTTGGCCATATTTCAGTGCTGCAACATCACTGGAGTGCCCAAAAGCACAAGGTGTGCAATACTCAGAGACATGGCCAAGGTAAGAAAGGCTGAAAGACGACCACCACTGAACAAGACACACAAGCTGAAACGTCAAGACTGGGCCAAGAAATATCTCAAGACTGATTTTTCTAAGGTTTTATGGACTGATGAAATGAGAGTGAGTCTTGATGGGCCAGATGGATGGGCCCGTGGCTGGATTGGTAAAGAGCTCCAGTCCGACTCAGACGCCAGCAAGGCGGAGGTGGAGTACTGGTTTGGGCTGGTATCATCAAAGATGAGCTTGTGGGGCCTTTTCGGGTTGAGGATGGAGTCAAGCTCAACTCCCAGTCCTACTGCCAGTTCCTGGAAGACACCTTCTTCAAGCAGTGGTACAGGAAGAAGTCTGCATCCTTCAAGAAAAACATGATTTTCATGCAGGACAATGCTCCATCACACGCGTCCAAGTACTCCACAGCGTGGCTGGCAAGAAAGGGTATAAAAGAAGGAAATCTAATGACATGGCCTCCTTGTTCACCTGATCTGAACCCCATTGAGAACCTGTGGTCCATCATCAAATGTGAGATTTACAAGGAGGGAAAACAGTACACCTCTCTGAACGGTGTCTGGGAGGCTGTGGTTGCTGCTGCACGCAATGTTGATGGTGAACAGATCAAAACACTGACAGAATCCATGGATGGCAGGCTTTTGAGTGTCCTTGCAAAGAAAGGTGGCTATATTGGTCACTGATTTGTTTTTGTTTTGTTTTTGAATGTCAGAAATGTATATTTGTGAATGTTGAGATGTTATATTGGTTTCACTGGTAATAATTAATAATTGAAATGGGTATATATTTTTTTTTGTTAAGTTGCCTAATAATTATGCACAGTAATAGTCACCTGCACACACAGATATCCCCCTAACATAGCTAAAACTAAAAACAAACTAAAAACTACTTCCAAAAATATTCAGATTTGATATTAATGAGTTTTTTGGGTTCATTGAGAACATGGTTGTTGTTCAATAATAAAATTAATCCTCAAAAATACAACTTGCCTAATAATTCTGCACTCCCTGTAAAGTAATCACCATGGATTTCTCCTGTAGTGATTCCCTTACAGACCTCAGGGGAATTGAGATTATGTATATATTCGCTCAGTCCCATTGAGGAAATTTGGATAGATGGACATCGTCTTCAAAATCTTTGTGAAATAGTGTCCGATCTAGCTGGTACTACAAGTTTAACTGGAAGAAGGCCTAGCATTTAACTGCCTTTGTGACTCCTGAGGGAATGTTCCAATTTGTAGGGGTGCCTTTTGGCCTGGCGACTGCTGTGTCAATCTTTCAATTTTTAATGAAGGAAACATTGAAAGTAGCGACTGGTGCTGCAGTTTTTCAGGGCAAAAAATTGGTCTTTGGAATAAATCATCAGGACCATTACAGGAATGTAATTGATGTGTTGACAAAGTTGGAAGAGAAATGTTTGACTTCAAGATTGTCAAAGTGCAAATACAGGTGTCATGAGGTAGAACATTTCAGACACCAAAATCTACAATGATGGACTAAATCTTAAAGAATCTTCTTAATGCAATTTTAGAAGTGACAACATATAAATCAAAAGAGCGATTGGCACCTTTCCTAGGTTTAACAGAATTGTATTCTAAATTTGTTAAGAATTATGCCAGCAAGATTTATCCTTTGAGGTCTTTGTTGAATAAAACAGCAAACAGGATGACCAACGAGCATTTGATAAATAGAAGTCTCAAATGGTGAATGCAATGCTTTTGAAGTCGTCAGAGACTGGTAAGGAACGTGTGATGGTAGTAGCTGCAAGTAATTGTTGCTGAGGCTAGGTTCTATTGCAATGGAATGAATGAGATGAATATGTAGTTTATTATGCCTTAAGCAGGGTCATTGTGTGTTGAGTCAGATTGGGGGGTGTGAGCTTCATCTTTTCCAACAATCATGTGGGTATATAATGTTAAAATACATTCGATGAAGGGGGCGCATGATAGGGGCTTACGAGACAGTGACAAGGGAGAGGAATGTGGACTGGTAGGGGTACTAAGCAAGAGAAAAAACAATATTTTGTAAAATAACTGACAATTTTTGTGCGTTTTTGTCTGCATTTATGCACAAACCCCTGGTAAAATCCAACAGACACTTCACCATACCCGATTGAAGGCACTTGTACCCAACTATTTATCAGAAAATACATTAGTGGGGTGTAGCACCCCAAACACCACCCCTGGCCTCAAGATCATTAAGGGAGTCAGAATGGAATGATTCAATTATAGAGAAAACAAATTGCTTGTGTATAGGTTGGCCGCAGAACCATTGAGACAGTTTTAATAGCCTATTTTAGTGTGCTTTAAGAGCCGATCAAAAACCATTAGTTAATTTGTTATCTCTGTGTGGTGGGAGGTCTTTAACAGCCTTTGCTGCTAAGCTATACTTGTAACAGTTCTCATAAGAATATGTTCAAGGCCGATTACATATAACATTTACCTCTGCAAGGAAATAAGTACTTAAGAATAGACAATGATGAATGGGAAGGAACAGTTACAATTATGTTCATGTTTGGAGGGGTCACCATGAATCGTCATATTTGCTTTCAAAGTGGGAGTGGAAGGAGGTATTGACGAATGATGCAGTAACGGTACTGCTTAGTGAACATCTGTTGAGTGTTTGGCCGGAAGAATGTACATTGAAAGGAGATTAATTTGCTTTCTTCAAAGTTAAAGAACAGCTAATAGAAAGAGTGGTATATGAATGAGAGGAGATATAATTCCGCCAATTGATTTGAGAAAAATAATTTTGACTTTGGAACATGAAGACATTTATATATATCATCTATGAAAAAAATATTAAGAGAGTTTTACTGGTGGCCAAGTATTGACAGATTAGTGAATCAATGGGCGAGGCAGTGTTCTTCATGTGCTAGAAGCGATACAACCTGCAAACTGTGTGTAGCAGAGTGTCCTCTGGTACAGTGTCCTGGAAGCACTTATTTTTGCGTTAGTGGATACGTTTACCAAATGGGTAGAGGCCCGAATGCTAAAGCACGTATCGTCTGCAGCCCGTATGGTTTTCTTTCAGAGAACTTTTACCAGACGTTTTGTGACAGATATTAGGCCACAGTTTCTCAGCAGTGAATTGACAGTATATTTAGGTATAAGTGTGGGACTGCTCACCAAAAGAGTCCTAGTTATCATCCTCAATTCTATGGTCGGGTGGTGAGCTTTAACAGAGTGGTTAAGAATCAGTTTAACTGGTGATAAGCAGTGTAGTATCTTGGAGGGAGGTGCGCCAAGCTAGCTTATTAATGGTCTGAGCCCACCTAATTCAATAGCTGGATTTTCACAAGTTGAATTGTTTCGTGGTTGCAAACCTGGTTCTAAATGTGTACCTTAGTGGCTTAAATGATGTAAAATTGATAGCAGAGTTGTGGGTCTGAAAAAGGTGAGAAAGAATAGGGAGAAATACCAGGAAAAAAATGAAAGAATGTGTGGATACTAAGAAAAACCTACACAATATCAATTCAGAGTTGGAGAATACGGATATGTTAAGTTACTTGTTGATCTGGGTAAGGACTTACTGAAATGGTCGGCATTAGATAAGGTGGTGGAAATGTTAATAAAAGCAACGAGGATTGAAGGTGGAAGAATCTGGGATCTTAAGACTTAGGTAGATTGGTGGTGCAGATGAGAGAATTGGACCATGAAAGTGAGTTTGGAAATGTTTATTTGGATGTACAAACACACGAAGGTGATATACGTTGGCTGTGTGATGTGCAGATACCCTTTTGATCACGGCTGATCTGAACATTGAAGAAACTTTTAATAAATTTTGATGAGCATCACAAATAAATGGACTACTTTATTGATATAGTCATTATTCACGTATTTCACCTTAAGTGTTCCAGTACCATTGTGTGTTTGTGATATTTGGTTGAGAGTGAGGCCCTTGGTTGGAAGTCAGCTACACACCCTACTGGTAGCAGGGTGTACGATACTATTGTAGCAGCTGCTCATTCTTCTTTGCTTAAATCATGACTATACTATAGGTGTATGCTATACAGCTTATGATGTGTGACAAATCTTGAACTACTGCTACTGGCCTTGAGTTTTATTTGGATGTGCAGGAATCTCAAGAGGTAGAAGATTCTAAAGGTTGTGGCTAAGAGGGTGAATTTGTGTGGTATAATGATGATATTCAGATGTAGTGCCCGAGTTAAGCGGACACAAGTTCACACGTTTTGTGAATTAGGTATTGATGAGCATGTGATAAGCAATGGGTTTGTCAGGTTTGTTGGTCTGACGAAAGTGGATTTGTAGTATGTGATAGATGGTATGTATATTAAAGTGTTAAGAATTGGACTGGTTACTTGCTATTTGTTGTTTGTGTTGTATCGTCATGTGTGATAGTAACTTTCTGTTCGTAGCTTTTTTGATGTTAAGGGGAAGATATGCTATGGTTTGTGCATTTATGTTTCTCTGCAGGCGAGGACTGATAGTGTTTTATTTTAGAACATTGGGACTTGAATTGGGCGTTGATGGTTTATAGCTGGAATGCTGGTTTACTTCTTTTGAAAGAATAAACTTACCGTGTGATGCCTGTTACTTCACTAATTTTTATTTTAGTTTCTTTTGGCTGGTGTTATAATCCCAAATAAATAGTTGAAAAATGCAAATGCCTGTGTGCTTTTCTTCTGTATTGTTAAATACCATGGCCCATATTTACAAGCAGCCTGCACTGCCGGTGCGTCATTTTTAGTGACGCACCGGCGGCGCAGGCTGCTGACCCATATCTACAACGCCACGCAAAGCCACTATGTGTGGTTTTTCATGGCCTTGTAGATATAGAGTAAGGCAATGCAGTGCAAGCCGCTGCGTTGCCTTACTTTGCGTCAGGGAGGTTTTCCATTGGTGTTGCATGGGTGTTCTAACGCAACATCCATGGATTTTGATGCATTCCCAGATTTACAAGGTTTTGTAAATCTGGCAATGCGCCAAAAGCCTAAGGGGTAGCGTAAGAGTAAAGCAACAGGGAGAACTATCTTTATTTCTCCCCGTTTATTTCTCTTTCTATGTGTGCTGCATAATGCAGCACACATAGAAGGAGGAAAACGCCTCCATTGATTGTTTTTGTGCAGGAAGGCATTCCTTCCTGCACAGAAACAATCATCCCAAACAACACAGGGACCCTTGCACTATGGTTCAAGGGGGCCTGCGCTGGCGCATGGTAGCAATTTGTGTGCCAGCGCAGGGGGAGAGGACAGAAATGCACTGTATCCTTTAGATACGGCACATTTCTGCTCTTTTCAAGTGGCACAGGTTGGCACAGCGAGGCACTTGCTGAGCCGCCCTGTGGCACGGAGCCTTGTAAATATGGCCCTATGTCTATTAATTGAATTCAATATAGCAGCTCTGGTTGTGTTCTCTTGAACGTAAATGGATCGGGAACAAAACAAACAGAGAGAAACACCCCTTGCAATTTGTCTAGTGAGGTATTTTCTGCCTGACTGGGGAAGAGGGGGGAAAAAGCATATATAAGATTTTTGATAGCCCGGATAAACTTGCCATTGAGGAGAACTATCGCCTCCTTGACTTTACCCATTGAATGCATGATTTTTTTTTTTTAAATCTCATCCTTTCCGGAACCACTTCTTTACAGAAATTGTCTAAAAATTCAAATTCTTTACATTTTAGGGGCCTGTCTATCACCATTCGCCTGGTATTTCAAGTTTTCACAGACGCTCTTCACATTCTTTAAATTTTGTAGGCTTGCCTAGAGGTTCCAGTAATCTCTCTTAATTTTCGTTCTCGACGAGAGCACTGCTAGACCTCCTTTGCCCTACCAGATGCTGTTGCACGTGATTCAGCTTGGTCGCACCCTAAAAAGTAATGAGGTGCGAGACACTGCACAGTAATGTTAGCACCTGGCGTTCACTGAGAACTGAATACTCCTTTGATTGTGTTAAACCGAGCACAGCGGGTAAAATGCATATGGACAGATCATGCAAAACTTTAAGTAATAGATCACTTTGGCCCAGATGTACGAAACGATTTTGCATTTCTTAACGGACCGAATCGCTATTTAGGGCCGTTACGAAATGCAAAATCCGCATTTGTAATGTACGAATGCCCAAAACCCAGTCACAAAATGTGATTCCTATGCTGTATGAAACACAATTAAGAAATCTCAAAAATAGGGGATTGCAATTACAGATTCCTTATTTGCGATTCACAACTGCATGTATTAAGAAATCGCAATTTGCGACTGAACAAAAAAATGCCAGTTAAGAAATGCAATTACCACTGATCTGACCTAGGTGGTAATTATGTGCAAACTATAAAAAGAGTCCCAAAATGCATCTGCCTCTCACAAAATAGCAGCATTATACATCCTAGAGGTTCAGATGAGGATCCAGGCTCAGGGACAGGAGGAGGAGGAGACAGGAGAGGATTTTTAGGGTGAGGGTTACCCTCTTTAACCTGACAGAGGAAGAGATAATAGACAGATACAGGCTGTCAAACTTGACCTGATAGCTGACATATAGCCCCACACTGTGGAGCTACCACAACTGCCCAAGTGCAGGTATTATGTCGCCCACATCTCCTTGCTTCAGGAAGCAGCCAGTCAGTCATAGCAGTGGCGGGGGTGTCTCAAAGTGCATTATTAAGGTTCCTTCACAAGTTCCTGGACATAATGGTAGGAAAGCTGAACCAGGACATCTATTTTCCAAATACCCCCCAAACACTGCAGCAGGCAAAACTCAACTTCTATGGGATGGCACAGTTCCTGTCGCTTGTTGTGAGGATGGAACACATAATGCCATATGCCCCCATCTGCACCAGAATATATATACAGGAACAGGAAGAGCACACACTCCATGAATATGTAGGTGGTGTTTGACACCTCCTGTACCATCACTGACCTAGTTGCCAGGTACCCAGGCAGCACACACGACTCATTCATGTTCCACCACAGTGAAATACACAACTGACTGGCACAGGGGGAATATGGAGATAGATTTCCGCTTGGTAAATTCACCCCATAATCATTGCACGAACAGTCCATGTGTCAACTGACCCAATGCTTTCTCCACTCATGCTCCAAAGGTGGCAGTGCATATGGCTTTCACCCATAGATCCTCCCACCTTACCTGACCCCCAGACACCAAGTGAGAGACAGTGCAACAGGGCACACAAAGCAACATGCTCAGTTTTTGAGCGGACATTCTGCATACTCAAATCCCACCTCCGGATCATCCACAAGACTGGAGGTGCACTTCTCTACAGGTCACATACATGCTGTAAGACAATAGCGACCTTTGCCACTTTGCACAACATAACAATGAAGAGAGGACTACACAATGCCATCATTGAACATGAATCTGATGAAGACTCTGATGATGAACAACAACCACTACAGGATCAACAGGACGGCACCCATGCGGCTGAGGGATGGGCAAGATACACAGAAATCACAGACAACTACTTCTGATGTAAGGCATAACATGTCATGAAATAAATGAAACGACTCACACATAGGTTAGTGCTTGGTGCACATTCCAGTGAACACCTTTTATTCAGGTGGAGTGACAAATTACAAAAACTAAACCAGTATGTACAAATGTGTGGCAAATGTGCCAAATGTAGTGTAACTGGGAAATTCCTTGTGGGTTTACTTCTGTCCCCTTGCTGTACTCCGCTTGCCAGATGCTATGCACCCTGGTCCTGCGGCTTTATCTGAATCAGACTGTAGGTGGGAAGTACATTGAGTGGTGCAGGTCCCCTGAGCAGACACACCACTCATACTTGAGCCATTCTCGCTCGCAGGTTGGGGTGGGTTTGTGGCCAAACAAAGGTTGTGGGTGTGTATGTTTTCCAATCCAGTTGTCACCTGCACCAGGCCCCTTGCAACATCCTGGCAGCAGTGCGACATCTCCATCTGGATGTTTATGGTACGACTTACCAGGCTTGAGGTGCCATGGGCCAGCTGGTTTATTGCCCTGGTGTCTGTGTCAATGCGCCTGATAAACTGTCTATGCCGAATGCACTGCAGTCTGTGTTCCCACTACATTACACAGTGCCAACGCTTCTGCCCCTTCTCCACTGTCTTGTTCAGGCACTGCAACTCTTCGATACACCGCTTATCTTTTTTTTGAAGGTGCTGTGTCTGGATGATCCTCCTCTACAAGACATCATAGACGCCTGGTGTTGCTGCAGCTGCAGAAGGTGGCACAGTGGTCATGCTGACAGGCCGTGGGTCTGCTGTGGTGTGCTTCCTCGTGGAGGAGTCCTCAACATCACTGACCGTAAAGCTGGGCAATGCTATGGTCCTGATTCTCCTGCCTGTTAGGGTGGAGGTGCATGGGGTGGTTGATGGCACTGTTGCTCCCTCTACCTGGACATTGCTACCTGCTGCAGGTTCTGTGACGTCGAGGCTGGGTTCTGTGGGACACATATGCACACATTACTAATTGGTAAATTATATTACTTTGAACTCAACAATGTTGTGACTTTACTACATGTGTGCATGTGGTTTACGAGATGTGGCTGATTGCTAAATGTAGCCATTTGCACACAGTACAGCATGGGGATTGAGTACACTACAACTCCCATAATGCATTGGATGAGTAGGTCAGACACCTGACTGGAGTAGTCCACACTGGGTTGTATGTGCTGTGGTTTGCCTAACAGGATAGCTTAGAGGAGACATGAAGGTATATCATTTACCTGGCTGGTGCCTGCTGGGAGGGAGGTGTCAATGTCTCGGACTCCAGTGATCCTGGCAGGTTCCAGAGTCCTCTCAATGAGGCGCTCCATGGCAGTCAGGAGGGTTGTGTAGATGGTCCTCCTCATGTCCCACACCCCTCAACCATCCTGCAGGCCAGCTTGTCCTTTGCTCTGGAGCGCAGGTCATGCCATCTTTTGCGCAGCTCTGGTATAGTCCTCTTGGAGACCCCCAAGGAATTCACCTTTTCTTGTCTCTCAATCCAGATTTTATTTTTTTATGCTTCTGGTACGGAAAAGAAGGACTTTCCAAAGAGCTTGTCACTTTTTGAAACACATTCCTCAATGAGGACCTCAAGCTCACTCAGAAAATTTCAATTTCCATTTGCTCTTTCGGCTGCCTCCAGCTTCCCTGCTCTCCTCTGCAACCATGGTGTGGTGTGCTCCTCCTTCACTGTGTGGGCTGCATTGTCTCTGGGCCTCTAGGGAGTGGCCATGTCAGGTTAATCACACACACCTGGACTTTCTGGTGCATTTTGGTATGGATTTCTTGAATTGCAATTTCTTATTAAGAAATCGCTATTTTTTTGCGATTTCTTATTTACTTATTTCTTATTTTCAATTTCTACTCTCGCTAGATACGTACACCAGAAATTGCGACTCACAAATAGCGAATTCTATGGAATTACTATTTGCGAGTCACGATTTAAGAATTTTGTATATCTGGGCCTTAGAGTTTTACACATTTTCTGTTCATCTTTGGCTTTTAACGTATTTATTTCAGAAGCGTTACCAGCTCATGCACCACAGCATAAATGTAACACCACAGTTAAGTTCTTCACGTTTAACTCAATCAATTCTCCATGTTCTTTAAACTAAACAAATAAATCTATGTGCAATGTTGATGTAGTCTAATCTCTGCTTTTCTGTAGACCTTTGTAAACGGTCCTGTTTTTTTAGTCCGTCAAGCATAAGTTTATTTTAGACCGTAATCTTTAAAAGGTCCTGTTCCTTTCATTGAAGTTCTGACCCAAGAATCACAATCTTAACAAAGTTAGTATCCACATTATTGTTCCTTCACAATGGCATGCCTGATCCACTGAAATAGCCTTAGTGAGCCTTGAGGTTTAGTCTTTTGTTTTTTAATAGTTTCTTGCCTATACTGAATTGTTGGCATGCATGTTTTTTGCTAAGCTTTGTAAAATCCTCCCTTTTCTTGCCTTGTACGACAGACGTGCTGCAATAGCCACATTAATAGGATCTTGTCTTGACTGCTCCAGTCAGTTTTAATCTGTCCATAAAAAGCAGCTTGTTTGCTAACATCTCCTCTTAGGTTCTCAAAAGTGACTCCAATCCTTTGTCAACTTCACTGATTGTTGTTCTATGTAGACGTTTCTTGAAGGTTCTTTGTGTAGTTCATCACTCACACCAGATGCAACTCTCAAATACTATCATATCCAGAAGTTTCATCTGCTACTCTCTTGCCTGCCCTCTTCAATCCTCTGGTATTGATTAACTCTGTGTTCGTAGGTTCTGGACATTGTGATGTGGCAGCAATGCTTTTCCTATTCTTCCTACATTACTTTGGAACTCTCTTCCTTGTGAGCTTCATGGAACCTTTTCTCATCTCAGTTTCAGACCTAATCTTAAAACCTATCTTTTCTATGGGTCTTACTAACTCAATGCTTCCTTTACTCATTTTACTTACCTAATCCTTGATCCCTAAAGACCTCTTTGGTGATACAGTACATTTATAAAGATCACTAACATAGCATACCAATACCCACAAAGTGGAACCAGAGATATGAATGTTTAAAGTTTTAAATGAAAAGGTACCTTCAAAATGTAAAGTGACAATGTGAAGCAATGATTTGTGGTTCGGATGGACCTAGGTGCATGAGTGTGTCAGACTGGAGGACAGCTGCCCCAAATGGAGTAAGTCCCAGGTTTTTACTCTGGGACTTGGTTTACTTTATGGACATCAAAATCGCCCATAGGGGGAAAGTCTAAATCTGAAACCATTAAGGATACTTTAGAGACATATATGTTGTCATTAAGCTCCTGCTGAAGCCATTGGCTTTGGTGCCAAAAGCTCTGTCAAGCCTGCTCAGGTTGCTTTGCCACTGGGACAGATATGTCACCTCGTCCCTTTCCAATGTTGTACCCTTAGACTTAATCACGTTTTTCATTCCTGTAGCCCGGAGCATGGCAGGCTTCTAGGCAAGATGTCTCTCCACCCATGGCTCAGTGGTCCTCAATGATCAGCTAGACCATTTTGTACTTAGGAGCTCTTCTGTGTTTTGTGTCCCTGGAGTAGGAAAAAGAGAGAGCAGTTCTGGTCGCTGGGTTTGGATAGGAGTTCAGAGTCCTCGGGTCTCCTTCTTCCAGCATTCAGACAGAGATAGAGTCCTATTTCTTCAAGATGGTTTCTTATCCGGTCTAGGATTATGCTGAGGATGTGGTAGTGAGATGTCAGTCATATCCTGCACACTAGCCAGGGGTTGGAGAATTTCCTCCACCCAGTATTGTTTTCTTGAAATCTCCCCACTTACTTTTGCAGACTTCCTGCCTTGGTTTAGTGAAGACTTTCACATGAGATCTGAAACAACATGGTTCTCCATCTGAAGAAGCTCTGGCACTTCCATATGCTACTCCCCTTTCTACCTCTGTAAGGTTTAAATCTGGTTTGGCATCTTGCTGAAAGTGGAGACAGAAAGTCTGGGGGAGTCCTAAGAATGAATGGTAGCAGTTCCTTCCAATCCAGTATGTCATCACCAACTGAAAGGAATAGCTATTAAGGCTTGCTACCTGGGCCCAGAGATAAAACCATTGTTCTCCGTGAGCAGGGTTGTAAGCAGACAGCCATGGACTGGGCTGCTGGAGCAGGGCTGAGAGGCAAACAAGATGTAAACTGGTTTTCCATCAAGCAGCACAGAGTGTACCTTCTTAAAGTAACTTTTCCACTGGCATTTTCAGAAATCTACTTTCTCCTTTGAATTAGATTTTTGAACCTAAGTAAGAAAACTAACATTTGATCACTTCTATGAAAGTTTCCCTGGCGGAGATGGAAAATAATTTCATTCTTATGCAGGCCTTTCTCTGAAAAATGCAGCCTCCTGGACTTACAAGTCTCTCTTTAGGGGTGACTCATTTAATGCCTAAAAATAAGTTTATCTGACCTGGTAAAGCCAGTTTTCCATGCCATAGGTCACTGCCATGTTTTTAAACTTTAGCCAAGGCTGATTCCAATAGTGCAACCTACGTAGAGTGATACATTTTGATCATTTATGTGGGCGGTATACATACATATTGCAACCCACCTTTATCATTCAAACCACCCATGTAATTTTGGGACCAACATACAATGTACTTACTGGAAAGTTAACTACATCAATTGGATGGAATCAACTTTACATTTACAGTTTTAAGGATACAGCACACAGACTGTGAAACTGAACAGCAGTGTCAGAGAACACAGACTGATAATAGAAGTGAAAATAAGGTCCAAAAAAAAGCAAAAATAATCTGGAATTACAAATCACAAACAATGACTTTGCTATACACAGCCACTCTCTTGGGATTTTCCATTTTATTCACCAGTTCATAACCTTCACACTAGATTAGACATATTTATCTTAAATTCTGAAATGGTTGGTCAACAAATGCTGAATACCTAGGTAAACCTATCTACAGCCACAAATTACCAGTACTGTGCCGCTTTGGTGCATACAAAAATGGAAGTAATATGTTTCCTCTATCAGAAAACTGTGTCTTCAGGAGGACAATTAGAAATGTAATCAAGAACTACTTTAAGGAGAATAAGGTTTTGGGAAATGTGGGTGTTAAATTGGAGGTGCTTAATGTAGTGGTGATGCGGCGGTTGTATTGAGGAGGTAGTCTGCGTGAAAGGTGTGGTGCTGAGGGACTTGACCCAGTTTGAGAATGGCATAAACTTCTCAGACATCTGGTGTGATGGATCATAGCCTTTCTCCAGATTGGTTGGAGAATAAGGGTTATCTCATTACATTTAATGAGGTACTAAGATGCCTAGATTTTGTACCTCATGGACAAGCAGCATGTGGAGGATGATAAGGCTGGTGAAATATTTGCCTGGCTCTTGAAGGCTAAATGCTCCAGATCAGAATTAACTGCCCTGATGGACAGTGGTGATTGGAACTCAAAAAGAGTTCAGTTGCATCTTTGCAGAATACCTCCGTTATATCTTTATTCTTAACCACCAGAATTCCTAATGGATTTCTTGGTTATAGATAATCTTCCTTTGCTGAAATCTGATGTAGAGGGTCCAACCATCCAGATGTCACTATTTATTTCGTATGTCTCAAAAACACCTGAATGGATTTTCAACAAATAACAAAAGAGAGGCTTTATGAGTAAAGTTATATCTTTCTGCCAGATTTGGTGTCATTTTGTTCAGCCGTTTTTTCCTGTAACAGTTCTCAAATTTTTCTAAGGGAATTAACAAGGAAAATTACATTTTAGGACCGCACTTTGCTTTTTCTCTCGGCCCCTGCTTTACGGATCACCCAGAAACTCTCTCTCTCTCTCTCTCTCTCTCTCTATATATATATATATATATATATATATCTGTATATATATATATATATACATAGAAATTCACATTAAGAAAAGAAAGGTTACAGTGATGTTATAGTTAGGCTCACATTTTAAACGTACAAATCCATAGAAATTCATAAATACCCTGCCCTTTTTCCTTTTTTTTCGGGAATCTGCTGAATCCGAGTCCCAAAATTGCTGCCAACACTTCTTGTTTGAAGTGTTGTCAGCCATACAGATCTCAGCAGGAGATCTCCCTGGATCCACGGCCCTAGATATACATAATTCTTTTCCCTTTAATATCTTGAACACTACTGAATGGATTTACACCAAATAAAACAAGTGTGATCTCCGGACCAAAAGCTACCTTTATTCCAAATTGGTGTAATTCTGCCCAGTGATTCGGGCTGCAGGCGTCTCTAAAGAACCAATGGGCATTAACATTGGAAATGCACGTTTTTAAACCCCTCCCCCTTTTGCTCTGCTCCTGCTTGACGGATCATCCAAAAACTTTCCATGCACAACAAGACTTTAGAGAGCATTTTCTACTTTTTTGGGGAAACATTTGTGAAGATTTGTCAAATAGTACCAAAGATATAGGCAAGTAGAAAAACAATTTTTCTATGTAAACTAGGTCCTAACTATAGGTTCTATATATATATATATATATATATATATATATATATATATATATGTAATTCAACTTTACATATACTGCTAATACTAACCAAAAAAGCAAGGGACCATCCATGCAGAAGAGAAATGGAGGCATATAACACATCAAATAGGCTGTACTTTGCAATGGTTCCGTGAAAATCCTCCCTGCACCCACTCCACCTCAACTCGATGCCTGAAATAACAGTAGCAGCTCCACTGGTGGCTATCCAGGTGTTACTACATTAGACTGAAAACTGGACTTGAAATCATACCAAAGCAAACTGCAACATTCACAAATTCTCTGCAACCACTGAGTGCATTTGGCAGGGAGCCTGGAAAACAAAGTGGTTGACTACATGCCTTAGCATGACTTCACAGGGAAGGAGATAGTGTTGGAATAGATTTTAGACAGTCTAAAGTTTGTAAATTACATACATTACTATTACCCAACCAACCTATGAAGAATGATAGGATCAGTCTCTCTTTCCAGGATTCAAATTCATGACCTCAAGATTGTTAAAGGGAATAATTAACTCCATAAGCTATCTTTCCGAAGTAATTTGTTTCTGAGAAAGTGAGGGAAAAAATTTGCAGAAAGCTATTCAAGGATCTAAATAGTTTTTAGGAAATTCCAGGCTGATTAAAATTACCTAGTTTTTTAAACAAGATCTGTTTCTTAGGTTTAGGCTCTCATTGCGAGGCTGGCGGTCTTGAGACCACCAGCCCAGCTGTGATGGTCGGACCGCTGCACTCCAGGCTGTTCGACTGTCACATTATGACCCTGGAGGTCTGACCGTCAGGAGACTGCTAGCCCTGCTGGTAACAAAGTTCCCAACGGGCTGACAGCGGGCAGACTCGTGGTCAGCCACGACAGTGCTGAGCTCACTGTTGCTGTGCTGATCACACCTCCTGTGTCTGCCAGCCTTTCCTTGGCGGGGATCCAGCCGTGGAGGCCCCTGCACTGCCTGGCGGGAACATGGTAATGCGACCGGGGGGGGGGCTGAGTGGAGGCAGCCGGTATGACGGCTGCTGCCTCGCAGCGGCTTTGGCGATTGGAGTATTCCGACTGCCAGAGTCATAATGAGGCCCTTAGTCTGTTTCTACATTTTCCATATTAGAGATACAGAGAAAGTGAGCAAGATATACAGTGTTCCACGGATATCACAGTTTTGAACATGTTGACCATCCAGGTCCTCAGGTTGTGCAATCAACAACATGGCATCCACAGCACTAATAAACAAATCAATAGCTGCTGCATTGATTCTGGAACTGATTGTGGCTAGGACTTGCCTCCATGGTCCATATTTCCTGAAAGGACTGCAACAATCTACTAGAGGAAATCATTAACTCTGGCACAGGCACATCCACATTGGAAATGTTGCCTAAAGAACAATCCTTGAAGTTTAAAGGTGTCATCCGGTGAATGATGTCACAACTGATCCCCATCTGACATCATTAAACATTCTCGAACACCATTTGGTGATTGTTAGAGATGCAGGACTGGGCAGAGTGAACTGTTTCAATTTGTCTACACTGGATGGCCCCTATAAAAGCGGAACCCAATTACCTATAATCTTGGGGCTTGCTGTTAAGCACATTTCTTTACCCATATAACACATTGCTCTTTAAATGTTACATAATTTGCCTTTGGATGTACACCTGCTTTTTTGCATAGTAAGGGTCAAGTCTGCGCAACTTGGGGTACTATAACTTACCAGTGGTGTAGCAAGGATGCCTTGCCTTGGCCCCAATTCAAACAGGAAAATGAATTCCTGTCATCCATTGTGTAGTAAAAAACAATCACAATTGAGGTGTAGTTTAACCATCACACATCAAGGGCCCACAGCCACTGGTCCTGCTACACTTATAATAGCTTTGTTGGTTGTGGGTGTGGTGTATCTGATTGATTGCTCTGATAAAGATTTGTAATTTTTAAGTGTGACATTATAACCTCAATCAAGGTAGCATCCCAACCACTAAGTGAATATCCAGTACCCAAAATATATGTACAATATTTCAAAATCTTGCTCGTCACTAATAGGCCACAACTTTTCTTAGTGCTTTGTGAAGTGAGGTTGCAGAACAAAATTTGACTCAATTTCGGGGGTGCCTATGGTATTGATTTATCTTCTCAAATTGCCTCATGTGGAACCATCATTTGCCTTGTGCCTTTTTTGTCAATTGTTCACATCTATTCTTCCTCAAGTGCTGTAGGTCATCTTATAATTTAATTGTTTTACAAATATGTCATTAAATGACATATTTAACTCGACATCTATTATTTATTGTTGATATGACTAAATAACTCAGAACATGAGGCAATAAATTCATCTATTTTTGGGGTTCAGTTGTGTTTCTGATCGGATACCATGCCATGTCTCCATCACCACATTCTTTGCACCAAATACTGTTACATCTTTGTTTTGGACAGACTTGTTTTTATTTTTATTCTATCATGAGTAGAAAATTGTGCGCGCGGTCTGAGGCTACAAAAAATGTATGTGCTATTTACATGGAGAAGTTATAACTTTTCAGACAGTATCAACATTGCCTGTTGTGATTAGCACTGCACCTTACTTTCGTCCAGTAGCTGACTTGCAATAAAGAAATTAATAAACTTGACTGTTAGTGGTTCGGAATCTATCTTTCTTTCAGACTAAACTAACAATGCTAGAATCCTATGTTCATATTTACCTGGATATGATTGTTTTATTTTCCTTTTTTATTATTTAGTGCCTTGGTGGAGGAAGCTCTCGGATCACCAATTCCTAATAAATGCTGGATCTTAGATTTGAGGAGGCTTTTGTTTCTGTGAAACCCAGCTTTGCATGATCTATACCATTTCCACAATACATTTTTGCTTCATGAAAGATTCTGTTGTATTCTCATTGACTCTCAGCTTATAGAACCCATTTGTGTCAATGTACAATATATGTGTTATGTTTAATGTCATTAATTTGGGTCATCTAGCTTGAGTTCTGTTTCCTTATGTTTGCATAGATTACCACTTGATCGCAAGGCACGGTGTATGCTATTTAAAAGTAGGACTTGTAGAAATTTAAAGTTAACACAAAATGCTGTTTTTGGAAAGGCTGGCTGGCCCACAAAGAAACACTGGGAAGGGATGTTAAATATTAAATCTGCTATTGGTGGTTTGGGACTGGCTAACAACATGGTTATACCGCTGTTTTTATTACTTATTGAAATCCCAACTTAATGGTGAAGTCGAAATTCTAATTATCATTAAGGAAAAGTAACTTAGAAAATTACCTTTCCCTGCCTGAGGCTCCTGGAGGCTAATTTGCATTTGCTCTTTAACAGTATTGTAATGAGTGCTTAGCCCTGATGAGATGTGAAAACTACTCCAAAAGAGACAATGGCTTGAGTGTGAAGAAGGGTTTTCTGTTGCCCTGATAGAAAGAACAGTTGGGGTTCAGCCTTCAAACCGGGCCTTGCCTGTCACAAGGGCAAATGGGAACTGCTGCAAAAATTGGTATGGTTACCCCAGGAACGTTTTTCCCATTGGTTAGGAAATGACCAGAAGTCACCCCCAACCGAATAGCTATGCCAAGCATATAGGTGGCATCCTGAGGCACCCTTTTTAGAACCCTTGTGGAACCTGCTGTCTGTGACCTGAGAAGCCCTGAAAGACCTGTTCCCCCTTGTACCAGACTTTTCCAACCATTCTAAAAACTTGAGACTTAGAAAATGTTTGGACTTTCAGGCCTCCTGAGGACTGAGACAAACCACCCCAGCCGATCCGATCAAGGCTGAACCTCGCTGGTCTAAGAAATCAGGTTTTTTTGTTAGGAGCTTCTCTGCAGCATCTAATCTGATTCAGTGGATCCCTGGCAAGAAGGTATCCGGGCTCATGGAGCTCCACATTGGATACAGCTGCAACCTTGCCCTGCTGAAGAATTCACAATTCAAATTTCTGCAAAAAGAGACTTAAGGCCTTATTTGTATCTTGGTGGTATAGATACTCAATCACAACTTACTTGGTAAAGATCTATATATAATTTCAGGGTGATCTGTCAAGCAGGGGTCGAGTAAAGGGGGTTCCCGAAACACATTTTCCCCTTGTAATTTCCCAAAGGAAGCTACAGCAAAAACAGCTGAATAGAATTACTTCAATCTTGACAGAAAGCTAGATCTTTACTCAGAAAGTGTGCTTTTTGTGATTTGGTTTAAATCAGTTAAGTAGTTTTTAATAAATGAAAGTTAAACATTTAGGTACATATCAGGCCGTGGAGAATCCACGGATCCAACACTTCAAAAGATTAGTTCTGATTGACTGCCCAACATCAACTAAGATGTCGACATCCCCATGCTGCACACAGCCTTTCGTTGCACAAGGTGTGGAGTGGGCCGTAGAGCCTGGCAGCCACCTGGAAGCACCCAACCCCATGCATGCATAGCCTTTCGTCATGTGTGGCATGTGGTTAGACGCATGGCCTGTCTTGCATTCAGACCCTGCTTCCAACTCCTGGCAGGCAGCCAACCTCATGCTGCTAACATCCTTTGGCATGCGTAGCAGGGAATTGGCTATGGCTTGGCCTGACACCAGGCAGGCTGCCAACCGCACACCATGCACTGCCTTTGACATTTTCAGCAAATGGCTGGCATTCAGGCCTGGGGGACCCCTTCCCATGGGGCAAACACATATATGTTAAGGGGAGAGGGTGTGCAGCTCCCCTCCTCGACCTTTAATCAGCAGTTCCAATAAAAAGGAACCTCCCTTCCCCAAGCTTTAAAAGGCCCGGGGACCATAGCCCTGGGGCCAAATACAATTAAATGGGGAAGGAGAGCTTGGAGCCCCTCTTCCCAAGCCATAACCGGCCCTGGGGACAACATCTGCCGGGACCAAATATAATACAAAAAAGATGAGGGAGGCTCACAGCCCCCTACCTGAGCCTTCTAGGGCACCAGGGACCGCATTCCCTGAGGCCAAAATCAAAGGGATGGGGGCATGCAGCCTCCACAATGAAACATAATAGCCCTGGGGACCCCAACCCCTGGGCCAAATGCAATAAAAAAGGGAAGGGCAGCATTGCTCCCCTCCCCAAGCTTTATTAGGCCCTGGGGACCCCATCCCCCATGAGCCCCCATGGTCAAATAAAATAAAAAAGGGGAAGGGGCAGCATGTCCTCCCTCTCCAAGCAGTTTCAGGCTCTGGGGTCCCTATTCGCTGGGCCCAAACCCAATAAAGGGGGATGGGTCTGAATGCCTGACCCCTACTAGGCATCGGCGACCTTATCCCCGGGGCCACATATGATATAAAAAGGGGAGAGGGCTGAACAGCCCCCCTCCACGTGCATTCTCAGTCTCCAGGAACCCCTTCCCCCGGACCCAAGCCAAATAAAAAAGGGAAGAGATGCCATTTGGCCCTCCTCCCCGAACCTTATTAAGCCCTGAAGACCCAATCCCCTGTGGCCAAATATAATAAAAAAGGGGAGGGGGCCATGTGCCCCTTTACCCCCCCCCTCTATGAGCCTCATTAGGCCTGGAGGACCCCATCCCCCAGGGCTGTATTTATTTTAAAAGGGAAAGGTTGTTGTGCAGACCTGCTCCCTGGGCCTTCCAAAGCCCTGGGGTCCCCATTCCCTAGGGCCCTATTTATTTTGAAAGGGGAGGGGGGCTGTTCAGCCCCCCTCCCCAAGCCTCATTTGGCTGTGGGGACCAAATCCCAGAGGGAGAAGCAGCTATTTATGCAGCTCCCTTCAGGAGGGAGCAATATGTTGTTCTATTTCCTGGCCCCCATCAGTGCGGGCAGGAAAACATACCACAAGTCTGCTTCCAACTGGAGGGAGCATTTTTAGAGCTCCCATCAGCTGGGACCAGACTTTGGCCCTCATTCCAACCGCGGCGGGCGGCGGTCGCCACCCGCCTGGCTGGAACCGCCATATGGCTGCTCCGCGGTCGAAAGACCGCTGGGGCCATTCTGACTTTCCCGCTGGGCCGGCGGGCGCTAGCCATAATAGCGCCCGCCAGCCCAGCGGGAAAGAGGCCTGCAACACTGAAGCCGGCTCTGAATGGAGCCGGCGGTGTTGCAGGTGTGCGACGGGTGCAGTTGCACCCGTCGTGCTTTTCACTGTCTGCTAGGCAGACAGTGAAAAGCATACTGGGGCCCTGTTAGGGGGCCCCTGCACTGCCCATGCCAGTGGCATGGGCAGTGCAGGGGCCCCCAGGGGCCCCAGGACACCCGTTCCCGCCAGCCTGTTCCTGGCGGTAAAAACCGCCAGAAACAGGCTGGCGAGAAGGGGGTGCGCCGCCATGGAGGATTCGCCCAGCTGGGGGAAATCCGGCGGGAAACCGCCGGACCCGGTTTTCCGACCGCGGCTTTACAGCCGCGGTCCGAATGGGCAATGAAGCACCGCCAGCCTGTTGGCAGTGCTACAGTCGTCCGTGGGGTCAGAATGACCCCCTTTGTGTTTTCTCCTGTTTGGTGAGAGATTTTAAAATGCTCCCTCCAGGAGAGGAAGACAACATATCTTTACCTGCCTACGTCGGAGCGGGCAGGAAAAATACTGTGTCCCAGGGGTGAGCTTCCTGGGATACAGTAAGTGAGCCGGGCCCAGAAAATGGGGTCCCCACAGACTTTTTAAGGCTCAGGGAAGGGGCCTTGCTTCTCTTAATAAACACATTGGGACCTAGAAGATGAGGTTCCCTGGGGCAAATGTGGGTCAGGGAGGGGGCCGCACTTCCCCTCTCATAAGCAAGATATTGGGCTCCAGGCTATGGTGTCTCAGGCTGAAACATTGCTCAGGGGGCTGCACACCCTGTCCCCTTGAATAATATTTTTAGCCCTGGAGATGAGGTTCCCGGAGCCTAAAGTGGGCAAGAGTAGGGTGGCCCTACTAACTTCCTTCTTCCTAAATATGTTTTAAAAAAATGACAGATGCCATGTTATTTGTTGTTTTTGCTACAATACCACGGAAGTTCTGTGGGATTGTGGCAAAAACCACAGATTTCTTTTTTACCTCATGGTGGGACCTTTTGGGTCTTGTGCATGGGGTCCAGGGAGACAGGGAATCCCTAACTTGCCATCTAAGTCCACAA
This sequence comes from Pleurodeles waltl, assembly GCF_031143425.1. Classification (NCBI taxonomy): domain Eukaryota; kingdom Metazoa; phylum Chordata; class Amphibia; order Caudata; family Salamandridae; genus Pleurodeles; species Pleurodeles waltl. The sequence goes on along the minus strand of NC_090446.1, from coordinate 1,044,219,820 downwards.
GTCTCGTAATGGCTGTTAAAAAATGTTTTCCCATGTTGCTGGCAGCCAAACAGAGCACTCACTCCTACGGGAGTCTGACTCATGGAGTAGCGAGATGGCTCAAGGGAATAAAAGGTCTCTGTTTTTAAATTGGTGCTCCTGGAAGACTCTTGCAAGCCTCTTGCGGACCCAACAATCCAAATATACAAATATTTTAAAACCTTAATTTCTCAAAAACCACTGACCAGATTCACACCAAATCACATAAGGCACAATCTTCCAACCAAGATCTAGCTTCCTGCCAAATTTGGTGTAATTCCGTTCAGCAGAATTCCTCTTAATACAAAAAATACAGCCCTGGCATATGGAGTCTCCAAGGCCCGGAGTGGTTCAGGGAGGGAGGACCGCCCGCCCCCCTCTCTTTAAAAAGTAGGGCCCTGGGGGATGGGGTCCATGTGACCTGCAAAGGCACAGAGAGGGGGCCACACACCCTTCTTCCCTTCTAAAATAACATATGGGTTTTCCAGGGAGGCACCGGGGCACCAAAAGTACATTGTTTTAAAAATGAATAATAAATGAGCAGCAGCTGCTCATTTATTATTCACTGCTCTTTGTCCTAGGGCATTTTAATACACATGTTTTTGATGTTGTGGGGGGATCCAGGAGGTGAATCAGCCCCCTAGCAACATTTAAAAAGTCTCTTAAGTCATTAGATCCATGGGCCTAGAAGAATTTACCATATTTTTTTAAAACCATTTCTAGATTAGGCTCTACTCTTCTTTATTGAAAAAAGTCTGTGAATCTTTCTTTTAACATTTTTCATCCCACATAGTTCAATTATAAAAACTATGTTAAAATAAAGACGTACATACATGTTTATTTTTTGAAACTTTATTATACATTTCATAGTAATCACTATTAATCAACATTGCATTGTGTGGATTACTGAAATATAGATCTGATTAAAAAGACTGGTGATTTTTGGAGAAAGATGATAGATCTGCTTTATATATGTTGATATGCTACCCTCTTTTTAAAACCAGTAGGCCCATTTTTTATATTTGGTGTTATGACTCTCTGAGAAAGTTAGTAAGTCTGATTGAGTGTGGGGCTTGGACATGGGGCGTGGGCACAGACCAGACCCAGTGGCCAACCCCACGCTGTGCATGACCAAAGGCCATGTGAGGTGGGAGTTGGCGGCTCGTGGGGTATTGTTGCAGAACCTGGCCACAGGTCTTGTGGCCAAACCCACACAGCGGAGGTTAGTTGTCCACAGGGGTTTAGACTCAGAGCCTGACATGCAGTCCATGCCCTGAATTCAACCACACAGCCAAAGGCCATGTGCAGGTTGCTAGCCTGTGAAGGGTTTGCCTTCAGCCATGCCCATCAGGGGATTGGCCTAATATAGGGCAATAAAATACTACTTTATGTTTAAAAAAAACCCTATTAAAACCCTGCCAATTCACTGAAAAAAAGGCTAAAGTGACGTTATAGTTAGGTGAAAATTTCATTGAGATCGTGGCATTTTATTCACCAATTATAATTATCTCTAGGAACTATACCTTGTGCCCTAAGGTATCAATAACACACCCTCGCCATGCACGGCTAATTACCCTACATATGACTTGACTCATGGTGTGTTCTATAATGTCATTGATAACCCTGCAACATTTGAAATAACATAATTGATTACAAGACTGTGTGTGGTGGGGGTGTAGAAGGCTGGCTCAGTTCATGGTGTACATGTATGGTGTGGCACCCTATACTGAGTCCAGGCAACCCTTAGTGATAGTGTTTTGGTGCCTAGATAACCAAAGCTCTCTAGGGGTAGCTGTAGAAAGCAGCTCAGGTTTACCTTAGATGAGTGTAAAGCACTTACAATACCACAGTAGTCAGCCAGTAGCTGTAGGAAAGTGCCTCTTTTGGCATGGTCACCCCCACATTTTGCCTGATATCTGATGCTAACTTGACTGTGTGTGTATTGGGATCCTGCTAACAAGGCCCCAGCACCTGTATTCTTTCCCTAAACTGTAACATTGCTTCCACAACTGGCACACCTCTAGGCACCCAGCTAAGTCCCTTGTAAAAGGTACCAGTGGTACTAAGGGCCCTGTGGCCAGAGAAGGTCCCTAAGAGCTGCAGCATGTATTTTGCCACCTTAATAGACCCCTCACCAAATACATGCACACTGCCATTGCAGATAGTGTGTGTGCTGTTGTAGAGAAAAAGGTAAAGTCGACATGGCACCACTCCCTGGGTGCCAAGCCTACAAAACACTTCTTGTGGCAAAGGTAAGTCACGCCTCTAGCAGGCCTTACAGTCCTAAGGCAGGGTGCACTATCCCACAGGTGAGGGCACAGCTGCATGAGCAATGTGCCCCGACAGTGTCTAAGTCCATTCTTAGACATTGTAAGTGCAGTGAAGGCATATTGAGTACATGGGCTGTGAGTTTGTCAATACAACTCCACAGCTCCATGATGGCTTTACTGAATGCTGGGAAGTTTGATATCAAACGTCTCAGCTCAGTAAACCCACAGCTGAGCCAGTGTTGGATCTATTGAGAAATGTACACAGAGGGCATCTTATAGATGCCCCCTGAAATTCCCCCAACTCTGTTTTGTGTAGCTGACAGGTGTATGTTAGCCTGCCACCACCAGGAACATTTCTGACCCCATGAGTCAGGAACAAAGCCTGCTCTGGGTGGAGGTGCTCCACACCTTCCCCATGCAGGAACAGCGACACTTGGTGGTGAGCCTCAAAGGCTCCTGCCTTTTGTTATGCTGACCTAGGGCACTCCAACCAGTGGAGATGCCCACCCCCGGAAAAAGCCCCATTTTCTAGCAGCAGGCCCAGCTGGAAAATTAGTTAGCAAGAGAAGGAGTGTCCAGCTCAGCTGGGACCACCCCTAGGGTGCCCAGAGCTGCTGATGTGAACCTCTCATTTTGGGATCCTCCATTTTGTTTTGGAGGATGTTAGCCAGTAGGGTTAGGAATGTGGACACTCCCCAAAGGGACTGGGCACAGGAAGGGTGAAGCCACCCTCAGGGTCAGTAGCCATTGGCTACTGCCCTCTTACCCCTGTAACAACCCTAAATCAAGTATTTAGGGGCAGCCCTGAACCTTGCTCTTCAGATTCCTGCGGACCTAAAGAAGAAGAAGGACTGAAGAGCTGCCCCAGCAGTGAAGACACCAGACAACAACTGACTTAGTCCCAGCCCTTACAGCCTGTCTGGAGCTTCAAGACTCCTGCTACAAAAAGACTACATCCTGCAGGACCAACAACCTCTACAAACCCCAAGAGGATTGCCTGCCTTCCCTAAGGACCAAGAACTCCTGAGGACAGTGGCCCTGTCGACAAAGAACCCTCAAACAAGGAATCTAGAGCTCTCCGAATCCGCAAGTCCTGCCCACTCTGCACATGACACCCACGGCCTGAGTCCAGGTAGTCCACCAGTCCAGGGAAGGTCCCCAGGTGATTCTGACCTCGAGTCCACCCTGGGCTGACCCCTTATGACCAACATGACGATGCCAGAAGCCTGAATCCAGAGGACAACCCTGACCGCGACCACTCCGGTGAAGATTCCAGACATCTAAAGGTTACCTGGTCTTGGGCAATCAAGCTGATGGTCTATTGACATCCAGTGGGATCTCCACTTACCTGTCAAGCCGTTGGTCTTCTTCATCCGATTCCCTGGACCGAGCCTGCAGCCTCTTTGTGAACCCAGAGTTCCTTATTGAATTACATTGGGCACCCAACGCTGAATGTGCACCCTGCACCCGGCTGCCCCGTGCTGCTTAAGGTGTGTGTTTAGTGCTGACCTGTGCCCTCCTGGTGTTGATCTAAACCCCGGGGGCCTGTGCCCTGAAACCGCAGGTACTTACCTACAGTCTGTTTTCTTCTAAGTGCCCCCATTCTCCGTTGGTTTTCATGGGGCACCTGATACCAACTTTGACCTCTGCACCAGGCCGGCCCTGTGTTGCTGGTGGTGCACCTGTGGTGTCTTCTTAAATCTTGCCCTGTGGACTCCTTAACCCCGAAGATTGGGACTGTAAGTTGAGTACATACTTGTAAACTGTGTTTGTACTTTTCATCCCCTAACACTGCATTGCCTTCAATGATTTTTGCTCAGTGTCTACTTTTGCTATTGAAAAATATTGCTTACCTGAAACCTATATTAACTCTGATTTACAAAGTGCATTTGATGAAAGTGATATGTTATTGAAACTGTACTTACCTGCACCAAAGATCCTTTTGATTCTAGAAATAAAGTAACAAAGTATATTTTTTGATACATAAACATTGGACGAGTTAGTCATGGAGTGTGTGCCTCATTTCTTGACTGTGTGTGTACAATAAATGTTTAGCACTGCCCTCGGATAAGCGTTAACTGCTCGTCCACTCTACCAAAAAAGAGAATATTAGTATTATCTACTTTGGCCTCTGGAAAGCCTTTGGGAAACCACTGGAGTCTGTGCACACTATACCTTACCTTAGTATAGTATATACAGAGCCAACTTCCTACAGTAACTGTTACACAAGAAAGAACCACGCCAAGTGCTGCAAAAATAAATGTTTCTTTATTACAATGCTAAGACTATACTAACATTGGCATATCTCCACTTGGAGATATCTACACACAAAATATACACTTACGGCCTTATTAGAAGTCTGGCGGTCCTGAAGAAGAAGGGGACAGTGTCCAGGCCACTCAGAGATGTCCAGGCTGTCCAGGTAAGCAATGCCCATCCTCTTAAAGGGGAAGTTCCTGCAGGACAGAAGTCCAGCTGCGGAGTCCAGGGGATGCAGGTTATCCTTGGAGTCACCCACAGGCTGTCCCATGTTCACTGCTAGATTGCAGGAGGGTCAGTGGCCAGCAGGGCAACTAACAAGCCTTGGCAAATGCATTTAGTTGCTGCAAGGGAGATTGCAGGTTTTTAGGGACTAGTAAGATCCTAGTGACTCAACCCTTGGAGGGGAGTCAGAGTAGGCCTTCAGCAGAAAAAAAAGCCAGCCAGAGTTAGAGGAGCCCCCAGGAGTGACCCACTGGCAGCAGGCACAGGGAGGCCTCAGCAGTACATTAAAAACAGGGGTCCCACATCACAGGAGCTGCAGAGTGGAAACTGAACTTGGAGTTGCAGAGTGCTGGAGGCTATGGCTTCTTGGAGCCTGAAGATCTCCTGGAGGAAGCGTAAACAAGCCTTGGCAAAAGCAACAGTTGAGGTGCCCATGTTTTCTGGTCAAGTGGCTGCAGCAAGGGCCCACCGTCCCCGAGTTGGTCAGAAGATAAGGGGAACTCGGAAAGGACCACAGAACCTCCACCGGTGTTGCAGAGCCTTTTGATGTTCGTGGGACAGCAGGATCCACCAGCTGCAGTGACGTCTTCACTCCAAGGATGATTCCTTCTTGCTTCTTGGATGCAAACAGAGTCCTTGTGACCCTGGAGGATGCACAGCCACAGAGGTTGCAGAAATTTTGCAGGAGCTGGAGAAACAATGTTGCAGTGGGAGCCCTCCCAAATGGATACAGTCTTTTTTCAGTTCCAAAAGCAGACCAGCAGCGGTTCTGGAGGCAAGGAGCAGAACATGTCTTGCAGAGAGTTCCTTTGAGAGTCTTGCTCGACTAACCTGAGGACCCACCTTTGGGGGAGCCTTTAACCCCTTTGCTGCCAGGCCTTTTGCCCTCATTTTTTGTCCACATAAGCCACCCATGCCAAATTGCGTCCTTTTTTCCAACATCCTAAGGATTCTAGAGGTACCCAGAGTTTGTGTGTTTCCCTGAAGGAGACTAAGAAATAAGCCAAAATTTAGTTTTTTTCAAAAACATTGTAAAAAAGGGCTGCAGAAGAAAGCTTGTGTTTTTTTTCCCTGAAAATGCATCCACAAAGGGTTCATGGTGCTAAAATCACAATCTTCCCAGCTTTCAGGAACAGGCAGACTTGAATCAGAAAAACACCTTTTTCAACACAAGTTTGGCATTTTACTGGGACTTTCCCCATTTTTTACGATTTTTTGTGCTTTTAGCCTCCTTCCAGTTAGTGACAGAAATGGGTGTGAACCCAATGCTGGATCCTGAAAAACCAAACATTTCTGAAAGGTAGACAAAATTCTGAATTCACCAAGGGGTCATTTGTTTAGATCCTACAGGTGTTTATACAGAAAATAACAGCTGAAATAAAAAATATTGAAATTGAGGTGAAAAAACAGGCATTATTCTCCACGTTTTACTCTGTAACTTTTTCCTGCAATGTCAGATTTTTTTAAAGCAATATACTGTTACGTCTACTGGACTCTTCTTGTTGTGGGGATATATAGGGATCGTATGTTCATCAAGAAGCCTAGGTACCCAGAGCCAATAAATGAGCTGCACCTTGCAATGGGTTTTCATTCTATACTGGGTATATAGCAATTCATTTGCTGAAATATAAAGAGTGAAACATAGGTATCAAAAAAACCTTTAGATTTCCAAAATGGGCACAAGATAAGGTGTTGAGAGGCAGTAGTTATTTTCACATCTCAGAATTCTGGGGTGCCCATACTAGCATGTGAATTACAGAGCATTTCTCAAATACACGTCTTTCTTACACACTGTCTTACATTTGGAAGGAAAATATGTAGAGAAAGACAAGGGTCAATAACACTTGTTCTGCTATTCTGTGTTCCCCCAAGTCTCCCGATAAAAATGGTACCTCACTTGCGTGGGTAGGCCTAATGCCCACGACAGGAAACACAACATGGATGCATCACATTTTTACATTGAAAACTGACGTGGTTTTTGGAAAGTGCCTAAGTGTGGATTTTGATCTATAGCTCAGCCAGCACCTAGGAAAACCTACCAAACCTGTAGATTTTTTTAAACTAGACACCTAGGGGAATACATGGTGGGGTGACTTGTGGGGCTTTCACCAGGTTCTGTTACCCAGAATCCTTTGCAAACCTCAACATTTGGCAAAAAGCACTTTTTCCTCACATTTTGGTGACAGAAAGTTCTGGAATCTGAGAGGGGCCACAAATTTCCTTCCACCCAGCATTTCCCCACGTCTCCCGATAAAAATGGTACCTCACTTGTGTGGGTAGGCCTAGTGTCCGCGAAAGGAAATGCCCCAAAACACAACTTGTACACATCACATTTTCCCAAAGAAAAGAGCTGTGTTTTGCAAAGTGCCTCGCTGTGGATTTTGGCCTCTAGCTCAACCAGCACCTAGGGAAACCTACCAAACCTGTTCATTTTTTAAAACTAGACACCTATGGGAATCCAAGATTGGGTGACTTGTGGGGCTCTCACCAGGGTCTTTTATCCAGAATCCTTTGCAAACCTCACAATTTGGCCAATAAAACACTTTTTCCTCACATTTCGGGGACAGAAAGTTTTGGAATCTGAGAGGAGCCACAAATTTCCTTCCACCCAGCATTCTCCCAAGTCTCCCGATAAAAATGGTACCTCACTTGTGTGGGCAGGCTAGTGGCTGCGAAGGGAAATGCCCCAAAACACAACGTAAACACATCACATATTCCCAAAGAAAACAGAGCTGTTTTTTGCAAAGTGCCTTGCTGTGGAATTTTGGCCTGTAGCCCAGCCGGCACCCAGGGAAATCAAAAATATCAAATACAAAACTACCTGTTTTTTGCATGGGGGCACCTGCGTTTTTGGTCTTGGGCTCAGCAGCCGTATAGGGAAACTTACCAAACCCAAACATTTCTGAAAACTAGACACCTGAGGAAGACCAGGGAGGTGTGACTTACGTGGATCCCCCAGTGTTTTCTTACCCAGAATCCTCAGCAAACCTCAAATTTAGCTAAAAAAGCATAGTTTTCCTACATTTCTGTGTGGGATCACTGCACCGGGACAAATTTCCTACCACCCAACGTTCCCCTTAGTCTCCTGGTAAAAATGATACCTCACTTGTGTAGGTGGGCCAAGAGCCTTTGACAGGGAAGAGCCAAAAACATGTCAAAATTGAGGGGGAACCAAAGCGGGTCCAAAAGGGCAGTTTGAAAAAAAAACATATTTAGGCTGACAAATGGGGCTGAATTTTTATCTGTATAGATGAGACAATGCTGGGTGGTAGGAATTTTTTGGATTCCTGCTGATTCCGGAAGGTTCCATCACAAAAATGGGGGGAAAATGTGTGTTTTCCAGCAAAGTTGGAGGTTTGTAGGGCATTGTGGGTGAGAAAATGGTGCTGGGTGCATGTGAAGCACACCACCCTGGACTCAGCCAGATTTTTAGTTTTCAGATGTGTCTAGGTCTTGTGGATTTATCTACAAGGCAGGGTCCCAAAGTCCAAAAAGTGCAGGAATTGGAATCTGGGGTTTGTAGGGGTACCTCTGCTCATGCAGGGGTACCTTCATACTTAGGAACATGCACCCTCCCTCTGGACTGAAGGACCTACCAGAGGGGTGGCTTACAGTGTCCAAGAGCAGTGACTGCGATATAAGGCAAGCCCTATATCTGAAGTGAAAGGTGCTTGCACCATTTCACGTAGGCTATAATGGCAGGTCTGCAGACACAGTTTGCATCAAATCAAATCAAATCATTAACATTTATAAAGCGCGCTACTCACCCGTGCGGGTCTCAAGGCGCTAGGGGAAAGGGGTTACTGCTGCTCGAAGAGCCAGGTCTTGAGGAGTCTCCTGAATACGGAGTGGTCCTGGGTGGTCCTGAGGATGGTGGGGAGGGAGTTCCAAGTCCTGGCCGCCAGGTAGGAGAAGGACCTCCCACCCGCCATGGAGCGGCGGATGCGAGGGACGGCGGCGAAAGCGAGGCTGGTGGAGCGGAGATGACGGGTGGGAGCGTAGAAGCTGAGGCGGCGGTTGAGGTATTCTGGTTGTGGAGGGCTTTGTGTGCGTGGGTGAGGAGACGGAAGGTGATCCTTTTGCTGACGGGAAGCCAGTGCAAGTGTCTCAGGTGGGCGGAGATGTGGCTGTTGCGGGGTATGTCGAGGATGAGACGGGCGGAGGCGTTTTGAATTCGTTGCAGATGTTTCTGGAGTTTTGCGGTGGTCCCAGCATAAAGGGTGTTGCCGTAGTCCAGGCGGCTCGTGACGAGGGTGTGGGTCACGGTCTTTCTGGTGTCGGTGGGGATCCAGCGGAAGATCTTCCGGAGCATGCGGAGGGTGAGGAAGCAGGAGGAGGACACGGCGTTGACTTGTTTGGTCATGGTGAGAAGTGGGTCCAAGATGAAGCCGAGGTTGCGTGCGTGGTCTGAGGGGGTCGGTGCGGTGCCAAGGGCCATGGGCCACCAGGAGTCGTCCCAGGCCGTCGGGGTGTTACCGAGGATGAGGACTTCCGTTTTGTCTGAGTTCAGTTTCAGACGGCTGAGTCTCATCCAATCTGCGACGTCCTTCATTCCATCTTGCAGGTCGGTAATCTTACGATGGAAGAAGGTGGCGAGGGAGTTGCAAAGGTCTTGAGAGGGCGTGATGGCATTGGCATTGGGGTTGGAGAACTCTTTTACGATACTGAAGAGTTCTCTGCTGTTGTGGCTGTTTTTGTCCAGTCTGCCTGTGAAGAAATTCCTTTTGGCTGCGCGGATCAGGTGGTGGTGTTCGCGGGTAGCGTTCTTGAGGGCGGTCATGTTGTCTGCGGTGTGGTCCTTACGCCAGGCTTTTTCGAGGGCGCGAGATGTTTTCTTTGATTCCTTAAGGGTGTCAGAGAACCAGAGAGGTTTTTTGGTGTTGGACTGTCTTGGAAGGCGTCTGAGGGGAGCGAGGTTGTCAGCGCAGTTGGTGATCCAGTTCGTGAGGCTGAGGGCTGCGTCGTTGGGGTCGGCGGCGAAGGTGGGTTGGTTGTCGATGAGTGTGGAGAAAAGCTGTTCTTCGGGGATTTTGTTCCACTGTCGACGAGGGATGGGTTGAGTGCGGAGGTGGCAGGTCTCACGTTGGAAGGTGAAGTGGACACAACTGTGGCCGGTCCAGTGTAGAGCGGAGGCGTGGCTGAAGGAAACGTGTTTGCTGGCGGAGAAGATGGGGTCAAGCGTGTGTCCGGCGATGTGGGTGGGGGTGTTCACCAGTTGCTTGAGGCCGAGGTTGGCGAGCAGGGCGGTGGTGTTGGGGTCGTTGTTCTGTTCCAGATGGAAGTTGAGGTCGCCGAGGAGGATGTAGTCTGGCAAGGCGAGGGCGTGCGGGGAGATGAAGTCGCTGATGGAGTCGCTGAAGAGGGTGCGCGGTCCGGGGGGACGGTAGATGAGGGATCCTCTGAGGGTGGTCCTGGGGTCTGTGCGGATCTGGAAGTGCAGGTGCTCGGCGGTGAGCGGGGTGTCTTCGGTGGAGGTGGTGACGCTGCTGGAGTCTTTGAAGACGATGGCGATTCCTCCTCCTACTTGGTTGGTGCGGTCTTTCCTGGAAATCTTGTAGCCTTCGGGGATGGCTATGGCGATGTCGGGGGCCGAGGAAGCATTCATCCAGGTCTCAGTGATGAAGGCGACGTCTGGTGCGGTGGAGTCCAGGAGGTCCCAGAGTTCAACGGCGTGCTTGTGGACGGATCGAGGGCTGATCAGGATGCATTTGAGGTGGTTGATGGCGCGTGGGCTGGTGGTCGTGGTAGTTTCATGGTGGAAGGTAAGTTTGAAGGTGTGACATGCGAAGGGTCCGTGGGTCAGTTTCGGGTTAGCTTGGAAGCAGGTGTTGGAGCGTCCTGGGTTGAGGGCTTGGAGGGTGAAGGGGTCCTAGCGGTGCAGCAGGGTTTGGGAGTGCTGAGGACCAGGGGTCGTGGCGCTGGGCGCGGGCCAGGCGCGGCGGGTGCAGACGGGCTTGCCTTTGGCGCGCAGCGGCCGCCATAAGAGGGAGGGGGGGAGGGGTCAGCTGGGGGCGGGGACGGGAGTGGGGCGACAAATGGGAGCTGGGTGGGCGGGGCGTGCAGGTGGTGGCGGCGGGAAAGCGGAGGGAGGGGGGACAGGTAGAGGGGAGAAGAGATGGGGAAGGGGGGGTTAAGGGTGGTGGAGGTGAGTTTAGGAAGAGAGCTGGGAGGAAAGTTAGGAAGATAGGGAAGGGGGGTTATAGAGGTGGAGGTGGGTGAGGGATAGAGTGAAAGGATAGGAAGATAGAGAGAGAGATAGAGTGAAAGGATAGGAAGATAGGGGGTGTTACAGAGGAGGTGGCGAGTGAGGGGAAAAGATAGAGAGATAGGTAGATAGGGGTGTTACAGAGGGGGTGGCGAGTGAGGGAGGTCAGAGGGACGAGACAGGAGCAGGAGGGCAGGCGCGGGAAGAACCAAGAAGCAGGTAAAAGAAGAGGAGGAGCAGAAGAGGAGCCGAAGATCAGAAGACAGAAGAACACAGAAGAAGGTAAAGAAGAAGAGGAGCGACGAGCAGCAGAGGGAAGAGCCCAGAAGAGGGACAGAGAAGAAGAAAGCACACGCAGGTCGCGGTGCAAAGGAGAGAGAGAGAAGCACACAGAAGAAGAACACAGATGAAGACAGAAGACGGGGAGCAGGAGAGAAAGAAGAGTACAGATGAAGACTACAGAAGAAGAGCACAGAGGAAGAACAGAGATGAAGAAAAGAAGCAGGAGAGGAGGTGAGTAGCGTGGGGCAGGGCGAGGGGCTGGGCGGTGGTGGGGGGGTACATATTTGTGAATTCGCTGGGCTTGCTAGGTCTCAGGAGCCTGGGCTGGTGGAGCTGCAGCGGCAGGGGGAGCGACCTACCCTTGGGCTCCCATAGGTGGCATAATACATACTGCAGCCCATGGGAGACCCCTGGTGTACCAGTGCCCTAGGTACCTAAGTACCATATACTAGGGACTTGCATAGGTGCACCAGTATGCCAATTGTGGGGTGTAAAAGTTTACCAGCAACCACATTTAGAGGAGAGAGCACAGACACTGGGATCCTGATTAGCAGGATCCCAGTGTACTATAGTCTAAATACACTGACACCAGGCGAAAAGTAGGGATATGTCAGAAAGATGCTACTTTCCTACATGAGTTATAGTTACTAGAGTAAACTATAACTTGTGAATTTCAGTGTTTTTTTAGTTTAAAACATTATGTTGTCACTGAAATATTCAACTATCGTCACTTCAACCTTTGGTTTTTTCAGTGTGTGTATGTGTGTGTGTATCTATACAGTAACACACACACACACATATATATATATATATATATATATATATATATATATATATATATATATATATATATATATATATATATATATATATAAAAACACACACACACACATATACATATCTTAGAATAAAGGAACACTTCATCAAATATCTTTAGTGCTTTGCTTAACTCACATTAACATTTTGATTCTTCCTGCCATAACACAAGGCCATGGACTTTAATAAAAGCAACAGAAGTACAGTGTCACTCAAAAAGTAGTTTGATGAGGGTGAAGGCACTTCAATTAATCAGCTATTGCTAGTACATATACTAAGTTGTCTTCACAGCGTTCCATAATAATCAAGACATTTATTGAAAGTTGCAATATTATCTCATCATATATAAACATTGGCATATTTACTTATGCTATACACAAAAGTACAATTCATTAGAGTAACAAAAGTATATATGTACATTATTATGTTGAAGCCACAGCTTAAAAGGACATTTGAAGTAATTGCCTCTGACTCAAGAGGGACATATAATAACAACTCGAGTTGTTGCATCTTTTATAATAGACTTGTTAAACTGTTTTTTTATGTGCGAGGGGCATCTAGTAACACTTTGAAGGGCTGCATTCTCGTCAAAGACTTAAATATGTTGCTTTTGACTCAAGAAGGGCTTGTCGTGATGACCAGAAGTAGTGTAGCTATGCGAAAGGTCAGACCTCTTGGACTTGACAATACTTTTTCTAAATTGGAGTGGGGTTCTTATTGCGTTGTGTTTTTGATGTTTTAACTGTTAAGGTACTTCTAAATACTTTACAGGTTTTCTTTATGTTATGCTTGCCTACTCTGTGCCATAGCTACCAAGGCCTGAGCTTAGGTTTTAATTATTGAAAACTTTAACTGAGCCTAACAGGATAGGGCCTTTATTAATTGTCGTGGACCTTTATTCATCACAACTAATAAACTACTTTTGCACAGTTGCCTTAGGTGCATTGAACAGGGCCATAAAACCAACAATAAACTTCATTATTTGTGTAGCTGATTAAAATGAATGTTTGATTGTGCCTATATTAAAACCATGGGAAATGTATCAATTAACTGTTTGATATCTTGTTTTATGAATGTGGTTTGTATTTGCATCCTCTACAATGTATGTTTTCAATTTATATTCTTTCATTTTCCATTTTTTCTTAATAGAATGCCTGCCTGCATTACAAAATTGATATGTTTATAAGGGTTTGACTGAATGTATGATGTTATGCACATTTAACAAGCTACAGATTAAACACCCTGCTAATGGTTGGTTCCATTTTGACTTTAGCCCAATGTATGACACTATCACCATTTAGCTTTACGTTCTCCACTTGAGATATCTGAATTGTTCTCGTTATTATTTATTTTTTATATGAATGCCATAGCTGCTGCTGTGAACAATACAGATATTACCATCCTGGTTACTCAAGTCACACAAGCTTTATTCAGTCTATTTAAACCATCAAAGCAATAACTTACTACAATAAAACCATGATCTGTACATAATAGATATATAATAACAAGATTAAAAAGTAAATAATGAGGGTAAAATAAGGATAAAATGAGAGATCTGCGAGTATACAAGAAAGAAAAAGTTGATATAAATCTTAACATATGTCTCCCATCCTATATATGGGGGGGAAACGTCAGAATTTCTTTTTGTTGGCTGCCTTTAACTCATCAAACATTTTATAAGAAATTCATTGAGTAAAAGCTATCGTATAAACAGTAATTGAATTAAATAAATTTAAATCAGGGTTCAATTAATAACAGATCACTGTGATTTTTAAACAAATGTGTACGTATATGCCATGCGGACGCAAGGAACTTGCTGACCGCACAAGTTAGGATGGAGGAGCAATCTCTCAACATCAACCTTAGGTCATCTTTGCACGTTCTCATCCCCATATTCCTGCAAGCGGGACGGAGCCATTTCCGCCGGACAATGCCATCGGCAGGATAAATAAACATAAAATGCACTACAGTTTCCACAGAGCCGTTACAACTTGAGCATTGATCGGTTAGCGGGGTGGAGCACCATGAACTGGAAAAGGACTTCAAGGGGAGGCATCCATACCTGAACCGGACATACAAACTTTTACTTAGTTGATCGGTAATCAAGTCTAAGAAGGGTTCAAAGTGGGGAAACCACTTGTAATCGAGAAATTGAGACGTCAGCCTACCATGTGAAGTGCATAACAGATATTTTTCCCTAACATGGGACCAATGAACTGATTTTAAGTGATCCTTGTGAACCCTCCTTAAATTATTAGGCTGGCTCCAAAAATCACTGAGTCCCAAGGTGTGGAACCATTCCGAAATGTACTTGAACCAAGGGATAGAAAGTACATTTGGTCTGTTCAATAAATCTTGCAAGGACTCCTTATATATGACTAATTCAGGGGTGGTCCAGATGCGAACCCAGAAAGTTAAAGGCCTTAGAGCTATTACATCAGAAATGTGGGGGAACCCTAAGTCCAAAAACACTGGAACCAAGGGCGTACTACGAGGACATGCCAAGAGCGATCTTACAAAGTTATTTTCCCCCACAGATAACTTGCTAATTTTGGAGCAACCCCAGACCTCAGCGGCATAAACCGCAGCACTCTGAGCCTTGGCTAGATAAATTTTAATAGCTGGGGAAACAACTTTCGCAGTATTAGACTTTTGGAAACGCAAAATTGCCCCTGACCTGTGTGCTAAGAGAGCTAGGCTTTTTCCTACCTGGGCCTGCCTGTTCATATCATTGCTGATTCTCACCCCTAGATAATCAATAGAGCATACCTTGCTCAGAGGAACCTCGTTGTATAAGATGTTACATTGTTTTGTGCAACCAAGACCAAAGATCATAAGTTTTGTTTTACTAGAATTAAGTTCCAAATCATGGTCTGCACAGAACACACTGAACCTATCCAGGAGGACCTGAAGGCCCATAGGTGTTTTAGAGATCAAGAGGGAGTCATCAGCAAATAAAAGGATTGGAACTTTTGAATTGTTCAGTGAAGGGGCATCATTTTGACAATCGCACCACCTCATTAATGAACAAGGAAAAAAGAGTGGGTGCCAGGACACAGCCCTCGCGTACCCCCCGCCTGATATTAATGCGATCGGTAAGTTCCCCCTGACTACCCCATCTTACTCGAGCATAGGTGTTCTTGTGCAATCTTTGAATTAGGTGCACCAAATTCCTCGGGACGCCAATTTTTTTTAGGACTTCCCACAGTTTCTGTCTTGGAACGAGATCGAAAGCGGACTTTAGGTCAACAAAAGCAACATACAAGTTTTGTTTGGCCAAAGTAACGTATTTCCAGAGTAGCAGGAAGAATCTAAAAACTTGGTCCATAGTGCTAATTCTTGAACGGAAACCAGCCTGGAGGGGAGATATGACCTGGTTGGCTTGGACCCAGTCCATAAGCCTGTCTAGGACTTGCTTAGAGAAAATCTTTTGAAGATTATCAATGAGACTAATTGGGCGGTAATTTACGGGCAGTCCCACATCTCCTTTTTTGTAGATAGGGATAATTTCGGCCCCAAGCCACGAATACGGAATGAGGCCACCTGCTGCGATGACATTCGATAATGTATTAATATACCACGCCCAAATAACGGGTTCTGACTTAAACAGGTCCCCCGGTATCTTATCAGGACCAGGAGCCTTAGCGGGTTTCAGAGAACTAATAGCTGCTGTGATTTCAGCAATTGTAAAAACAATGTCCTCCGCAGGACCTTCAATGAGAGGTCTGCGTTCAATGCCCCTATGATCCTCATGGTCCTGTTGCGTGGATGAAGCATAAATCTCAGAGAAATGAGCCACCCATCTTTCAGGCTGGATATGAAGATTTGGAGTAACATTACCCTCTCTATGCCTGTTGGTCAACAACCTCCAAAAGGAGCCCTCGTCTCGATTTTCGAATGCCTCCAGCAGCTTCTGCCAGATCTCAAATTCCCAATTTTTCTTCGCTAGGTCCAGGGCTTTGGTGTAACTAAATCTAGCGGCCCTGATCTCCTCCTGTGAGTACTTGTGGAGGGCCAATTTAAGATTGAGCCTGGCAAGGTCGCAATCTTTATTAAACCATTCTCTAGATCGGATGGTATCAAAAGTATGCCTAACAGTGGTTTCTTTATAAAAAAAGTTCTGTAGAATGGTTGTCAATTCAACATGGATTTTCAAGATTGGGATACTATCGACCTCTTGCTTTTCAAGACGAGAGAACAGCTGTAGAAAGGAAGAATACATTTGTTTGATCATGAATGGATTAGATGTAACTTTTGGCCAACTAACACGGGTTTGCCTGAAGTTCGGACAAGGGATCGGAACGTCAGTGGTCTCTAGATGTTGAGTTCTCCCAAAAGCTTTATTGGATAAAGTAAGACATAGGGGGTGGTGATCGCTATCATGGCGGGGTTCCACCTTCATATCCAAAGTGTTTGACCAGAGCCTGATGTCGACAAAGAAATAGTCAATAGTGCTGGAAGAACACCCCCGCTTGAAAGTGGGGGCACGATTTAAATAAGATCTAGTCCCACCATTGCATTCCCTGAGTCCAAAACGTAGGCAAAGGGAGGCCATCTGCGTAGCAACACAAGAACTGATGCTAAGAATATCGTCCTTCACTTGGGGGATACCCCAAGATTCATCTTATTCGGTTGTCAAATTACCTACAAGGTTCTTGGATACGAAGGAACAGTTTATATCGCCCCCTATCACCAGATGGTTAGATGGATGCAAAAGTTCCATATGCTCAGCTAGCTGAGCAAGTACCCTCGATTCCATGCTGGGGGGGGACGGACCTCGCGTACACATTGACCATTGTCACTGTAAAACCAGGCTGAAATGTAAGTCTAACACCCAATAAATCTAACGAGTTAAGGGATAATGCAGAATGGTCGCATTGCAGTTTCTTATTCACTAAAATCATAAGCCCACCCATAGGTCTACCAAAGCCTCCAGAGGCAGGTTGATCTGCGACAAAATAAGTTGTGAACCCCTCAACATATATTATCTCTTCTGCCCAGGTTTCCTGAAAAAGGCATAAATCTTGCTTAGAGATAAGGTTAACCCATCCAGGATCTCCCATCTTTTTCTTTATTCCAGCCACATTCCAAGACATAATGTTAAGTTCAGAGAGCACAAATGTGGGCCTAGCTTTCGGGGGTACGGTGGAATTCAGAGCCCTTGGTCGTTTGCCTCTGTGAGTCGTAGCAACTGTAATGGGGAACACTGAGGGAGGAACATCATTTAGTCAGTCTAAATCAGATAACCGGGGGGAACGGATCTTGGTCAGAACTAGTCGATTACTATTGAGTGGACCCTGGACCCCTCCAACAAGAACATTAGATGGTCTATCAATCCTTTGTGTCTCCCCCCCCGGTGAATACATGCAGAGGCCAATTCCGATGTCTCTGCCAGAATTCAGAAAACTAGTCCGAAAATTGAAAGCCATAAGATTATCGACCATGGAGGTGTCGAAAAAAAGAATTGAAATGTAATCAAGGTCTGAGTCTGGTTGAACATGTCTACGTACCTCCCGAATATCAGAACGGATGACAGACAGACATTTCCTCTGTATGCGAATCCAATAGACAACTTTATTAATGAGAGATTCATGAGACTCTCTCTGACGAGCAGATAGCCTAGGGACCGCTGTCATATAGATATGTGCATCATTTCTACTCTGATCATGTCTCCCCTTTGAATCTGTCGCCTGAATTAATTTAGATTGGCCTTGACATAAGACTCTGAGTGGAGTTACGGGCGCCTGTGCACCCTTCCCGTCCTTAGCTTCCTTGGGCAAAGGATTTGTACGGGAAAGACGTTGTTCATTATTTTTTAAGGCAGGATTAAGCATACGGCCGGAATCAGTGGGGTTGTCAACGGGTAGAAATAGACAACTCCCCTTTTTAATAGTTGCCATGCTCGTGGACTTCGCCCCCAATTTTAGGCATTTGGGGTAAGAGATTAAATTATCCCCAGTATCTAATGTTGCTAGCGCGTTGGACCCTCCGGTCAACTCAGGAATGTGATCATTCGTACTGGGCAATTTACAATTACAAAATACCTTCTGATCAGATAGTCCAGAAATTTTGCCCAAAATAACCATTACCAAAGATTTTAAATCATCCAGCTTCTGGGAAACAATTTCCAGTTCAATTGACCTCTTACGTTGGATCTGCCAGTCCAATTCCTCTGTGTCAGGTTCCGCTGGAATTAAAGGTGGAGAGCAACCCGGGCTCTCACTGGAAGTAGATAGAGGTTGAAATCTGTTTGAGCAGGGGATATCGCTAGAAACTACAGTCATAGAGTCTAAATGCAGAGAGTCCCTAGATTGGATACATTCTACAACTTCATCATTCGAAGTATGCCTCATTGGTGGTGGAAGAATTGCAGCCTTAGATATGGGAGGCGAGAGGAGATCCGCTTCCACAGACAAATGAGGTGTCCACAGTTTTTTGTTAAATAGATCCGGAATCTTCCTAAGAGTCGAAGTGGCAGAAATGGGGGGAGGGGAGCGGTGATAGATGGGCTCCTAAGTATTGCCTCTACTTCCTCAAACAAGGAGTCAATAACTTGAATTTGATTCCTAATAGGCTTAGGAAGGTCGTCTGCTTTCCTGCTAGCTCGTTTCTTGTGTTTTTTGGCACCAGAATATGGCGCAGGGACATCATCTGCCTTCCGCTTCCCCATTATTGACTGCGTGGTATCCAAGCCAAGAAAAAAAATATATATATAAATAATTAAAGAGGGATGGCCCGGCCCGGCCTCAGTCGGTCGCTGACGGGCGAAGGACGGGCCCGCCCTTGGCCCAGGCTGTGCCCGGGTGCGGCCCGCAGGCGTCCCGCGCAGCGGCGTTGCGCGGTGCGCTTGATAGCGCCCGCGAGTGTCCCCAGGTGTAGGGAGAGTGCAGGGGTGCCTGGGACTTGGAGTCCCACCAGGCACTGTCAGGCAGCGGCGTTGCGCGGTGCGCTTGATAGCGCGCGCGAGTGTCCCCAGGTGTAGGGAGAGTGCAGGGGTGCCTGGGACTTGGAGTCCCACCAGGCACTGTCAGGCAGCGGCGTTGCGCGGTGCGCTTTATAGCGCGCGCGAGTGTCCCCAGGTGTAGGGAGAGTGCAGGGGTGCCTGGGACTTGGAGTCCCACCAGGCACTGTCAGGCAGGGGCAGCGGCGTTGCGCGGTGCGCTTGATAGCGCCCGCGAGTGTCCCCAGGTGTAGGGAGAGTGCAGGGGTGCCTGGGACTTGGAGTCCCACCAGGCACTGTCAGGCAGCGGCATTGCGCGGTGCGCTTTATAGCGCCCGCGAGTGTCCCCAAGTGTAGGGAGAGTGCAGGGGTGCCTGGGACTTGGAGTCCCACCAGGCACTGTCAGGCACTGGTTACTCATAATAGCTTCCTGTCCTTTATATTATTGTACTACAGGCTGTGCGGTTTTTATTCCAGTTTTCATTCTGTAATACATACCCGTTTGCTTTTCAATGGCACAAAATGGTGCAGACTTTCCCATCACTTACAATGATTTCCTATCTGTGATAGTATTGAAAACATTGATAGTTTCAGGTTATATATCATGTTTACACAACCATTTACTGTCTTATATTACATAACCAACGCTCAAATGTGAATACCTGTGTTTGAACTCGTCACAATGGCAGCACATTTTCGAACCAACCATGCTATTTCTGTCCTGGTATCAACACCCTTTTTTCAGCAATATCTTTACTTTTCAACTACACTCATCTTTATTTCATTTGAAATAAAAATAGAGTTTTCACTTTTCATCTACAAGATTCTTTGTGTAGATTTTCGTTGTGCGATAGAGACACCATGGCCCATATTTATGGACAGTTAATGTTGCCTTAGTGTCATTTATTTTGATGCTAAAGCGGCGCTCCATGTTTATATTTTGAAGCTAAACCAGTCTAGTGTCAAAATTTGGAGTTAGCGCCATATCTAGGAAACGTCAATCCACCTTATGTCAATGAGATGCAAGGTAGGCTTTTACCTTCCTAAAAAAGATGCTAGCCCCCAGTGCCATATTTAACTCCAGACGCTGAAACGACGTGCAAGTAGGAGGCAGAACTAAACAGTGCTAAGCCCGCTTAGTGCCATTATTTAGCACCTAGTCAGACCAGGCGTTAATGTAGAGGTAGGGTCAGCATCACCACCACTTACACCACAGGGACACCACTAGAAGGGGGAGCCCATCCCAGGTAAGTTTATGTGTGTGGTGTGCCACTAGGGGCCCTTTACATAGGGCCCCCTGGCTGGCACTGGGTATCTTGGCACTGGTCTCCTGTGGTGGGCATTGGGGTAGTGGTAATGACTCCTGTCTATACTTGGAGAGGAGTGATTTTTTGGCTGTTTGTATGTCAAAAAATGATGCAAGGCTGCCTAGCGGCAGACATTTTGCCGCTAATCAGCCTAACGTAATCTTTGACCCACTAGTGCCATTTCCCCTAACACCATCCATCGCTGGCTAGCGTCTTTCTTTTGAGACGCTGGCCAGTCTTTAGCACCATTGTGCGCCATTCTATAAACATGGCGCAGGGAGGGCGTTGGGGA
Source organism: Pleurodeles waltl (assembly GCF_031143425.1). NCBI lineage: Eukaryota > Metazoa > Chordata > Amphibia > Caudata > Salamandridae > Pleurodeles > Pleurodeles waltl. Next base: position 1,044,199,206 of record NC_090446.1, on the reverse strand, counting down.
ATGGCGTTAGCTTGCGTTTAAAAAAATGTATGCAGTTGTGTGCCAATTTTCATAACTAGGGGCCTTTGTCTTACATATTACTCTACACACTGTAAGATGTACTTACGTAACTAATTTTTGAGACATCACGTGACTTTTTGTTTGTTATGCTTTATGCGGCTCTAGAAATTCTATTCAACATGTGTGAACATTACATGTAGGGGGGAGTGGGGCATGCTTTTTCTGTTATTTGTTGGCAACTGATGTCCAGTAGCGTGCTAAAAATGTGAGGATAGAATATACAAGTATGAAAATAAGGTGCATTTTTAAAACTTAACTGCTATTTTGCAATGCTGCCTGCACATCCACATAATAAATGTGTGGCACTTAGATTTCCAGAACTCAGGTGCTTTTTTTCATAATGTTATTGGGTGATATCTTTGTTGTCAAGACACGTGTGGGTTATTGATACTGATCAGCCTGCTTTATAATTGATTTCTATAACTAACGTTGCTTGCAGACACACTATATTACATTATTCCACTTCCTGTATGGCTGTGCGGTCTGCCTAATCCTCTCTCCTTTTCATGTTTTAACAGAGCTGCTGTTATGGTTAATTTGTGGCTCAAGTTTGTGGATAAGGAGCCCAACAGTTGTTGAATCCCTAAAATGTTGACTAAGCACAAACTTACATCTGTCCTCTGGGATATCCAAGTACGCTCATATAGGGTATGTCGAATACCTATTGCCAGATATTCACAGAAAGCGTTTATTGCTCTCATATGGATGAGGATCCTTTTCTGACTATGGGTTTTTTTTGTGTGTCTTCACAGTAATTCATATGTTACTCTTTACGCCATTTATGTGACCTACTTTTGCAAGCATGGGCATTGTCATAACTAATATCATCCAAATGATTTTTTTTACTGTCTTCAAGGGGTACTTATTAAGGAAGGTTATGAATTTGATGAGGCTAATGTCAGTGAAATAATGCTAATGCGATTGCATGTATGGCTCATTTACTACAAACTAATTACTTGGAAACTTGAAATGACAATTATAACATCACACTTGTTAAGCTGTTTTAATGAGATCACTGAGGGGATAGGTTATTCTTCTTGGGCTCTCTGTATATCTTCATAAGTTGCATTAAGAATAATGTTTTAAAGCTGTTGCATTTTATCTATTTCAAATGTTCTAAGACACCATTCATTGTTGTTGTTTTTGTTACATGGATGAACCATGGAGTATCCTATAAACATTTCAGTAGATATAATATTGGACCACAGTTCATCACACCGGAGAGACCCTCGTCTAAGATAACTGTTCCATCATATATAATTAGGTATGTTTAATGACTTTGTAGCTACGTTTGTACCACCTTGGGATAAGTTGTTGACATACATTATGAATAATTAATGAATATGTTCATCATGCTTAATTGTACACCATTATTGTTACTCTATACTGGTTGAATAAATTATGTTTCTTTTCCACAGTGTGTACACCAGCTTATGCTTGGCACGTTTTGTATGTAATGCTTTTATGTTTTTATTTTAATTTGTACATGCAAATAATGATAGATTGTATACTCCATAACTACTGATGTAAGTTTTGAATGTTCATAAGATCGAACAAGTTCCTTTATGGAGAAGGAATGAAACTATTTGGCTGTTTTTATCTAGACATGATGTACTGAAGAGTAGCAGAAACCTTTGAAACTGAATTAGGATTCTTGGCTTCACTTTTTTATGGAATGCATGGAATAAGCATGCTCTAAATGCACTTCTGCATTAGTGGCAGCAGTACACGTTGCAGCTGAGTACTGATTTGGTTGTAAGCCACAGAACTAGAAAGGACTGGCTATGGAGTGCTGGGTTAGGTTGCCGTAGCAGCTGTTATGAATTGCTTTGTACTTCTAGACAAGTCTGCTCATACATTGGCTTTAAACTCGATGATGGTTATGTGAAGAAGTTCAGAATGTTCATTAAGGGTTCCTATCTCCAAAGGTCGTTCAGCACTTCTCTCATATTATTTATTTTCTAATTATCTTCCTCACTAATGCGTCCTTCAGTACTCTAGTTCTAATTCTCATTCTCATTTAGGCTGTCGAAGTGGCTCAAATTTTGCAAAGACATTCATTCGTGGGAACAGCAAGCCTAGCATTCATTGTGGTTTTGCTCCCTATAAACAAGGCGTATTCCATACTGTGGTTTAGACTCCTAAACATGGCCTCTGCCGTTCACAGATTCAACACCTCCTCATTCCTGTGCTGTCCATGGGTACATTTGCATCCCCACCAATCATAGTAACCATCTGGTAGCCTAGGGATAATTTTCTCTGCATCTCTGTACATGCGAGCTCTACAGCAGCTCAGCTACTCAATCCCTCCTTTACACAGCTTCTGCCACTTCAAGCAATGTTCATTTGTAACTCCAATTTGTTAAAGCTCCTAAAGCTCCACCGCCAAATGAGGAAGGGCCTTCCTTGAAGTGCTGATGCATCCATATAAAAGTACTACAAAGTCTTCTGGTTTCCACAGGTTCATCAACACTGTCTGAAGGCCTCCAAACCTAGACCTTATATTGTTCGTCACCAGTTTCCACTACAGCCAATAGTCAGTGAAACTCGAGGGTTGGGGTGTGCTTAACAGTCACCCAGCACTAAGTTTGTCCCTTATGTAAGCATATTAACTTGTCCTTTATAGGATTTACTGCAGATCTATTGTTTGGGGGTAAAATTCACTCTTTTTTGGGACAACAATGCAGGGAAATAAGCTATGACTACATTGACCCAGAAATCTGTGTGGCCATCTAGGAGCTGCTTTCTCCCTGTCTTTCGTCACATTTATTAAGATTTCCTCTCTCACATGCTCACACAAGCCCAAAACATTTTTTGCTCTTCTACATCTTGAAGGTACATGGGAGTATTTAGGGTATACTAGGAAACTTCCAAATTGCCCCCGAAAAATCCTACAACAGATAGTATTCTGTCTCCAAGAGGTAAACAACATCTACAAACTGGCTTGGAGCAAATAATGATCAATTTAGCACTAGGTGTTTAGATTATACGTTGCTGTCTTAGTGGACCAATACTGAATAGTCGTGAGGTTATTAGTATGTGCGAAATAAGGTTGATGCCCATTTTAAACAGTGAATCATAACAGATCAAAGAACAGATCAAAGAGCAAACGGACCTAAAAAACGAGAGTGCAATGCAGAATCAAGGAGGAAGAAAAATGTTGACAGTTTATGAGAGAAAATGATCTATCACAGAAAAGGAAGAGGTGTGCTACTGATAGGTACTCCCTTGAAGGTTGATTGACATCAGAAAAGGGAGACAGGGCTCTGCAGGAAAAGAAAGTAAACAAAGGTGTTTGGTGTGGATCCCAACTACTGTACCGTTGAGTGAGAGAGAGAGAGAGAGAGAGAGAGAGAGAGAGAGAGAGAGACAGAGATAGAGAGAGAGAGAGAGAGAGCAGCCACACGTGAGCGCCGTATGTCTTGGAACCTTTATTAAGTTTACAAGGTTGCAAAGCTTTTAAGTAAACACATCCCTTTGAAAAAGATATTGTTTGCAAACTATTTTATAAAATTTCAAATCAAAAAAGAGAATGGGCGCATTTCTTGTTGCATACACTGACAATAAGCGCAGTCTTGAGCTCTTGTTCTGTCTAACCATTTGTGCACTGTATCTCTTCAACCAGCATGAACGAAGCAGCAGTCAAACCCACGATTAACTGACAGATAAATCTATCCTCCATGAGGACTGCAGGACTTGTAATGTCTTCTACTGTTGTTCCTTCCAAATTGCACAATGGACCGCACAGCTCTTCGTGCGCAGATTAGCTAATGTCGGATCTTCCGATGGCTTTACAAGCCACCTTAATTTAAAACAAGGTCTCTCAAACCTGTTGTGCTTTGATTCTGCTTCCTCTTAACAGAAATGATCATTCCTGGCCCACCTAAAGAAACATTTTTTATAAAACATATTTACAAGTATAATATTTAGTGAAAGAAAACATTTGGTGGTTGTAGTCAAAATACTAAATACTAATGAGATCTCTTTCTACTGCACGCTTTTTGGGACCATGGTCAGCCATGTCTTTGACCCCCAGTGGGGTTATTCTACTGTCATGCCAGAATTTGAGAAACCCGGGTTTAAACAATTTGCTGTCTCCTTCCTAACTTTGAAAAATCCCTTTGAAAAGGCAAGTCTCTCTCCAACCTAAATCTTTCATAAGATAGTGTTGGATAAAATGCCATTGACATTACTATACGCATTGTTCTTAGTTCAAGGTACAATTCACCAGTTCAATGTAAAAATGAATAAAGGACAAAAGTAATTAAAAAACAATGTGAAAAGGCACCAGTGATAGTCAGTAATACCTGTGCTGTTTTTGCAATAGATATATTGTGTTGAACTTTCAATAGTTCAACTCCCTTTCGAAAGAATTTATGAGTCCACCTACATGTAAATGGTGTTTTTTTCCCAACACTCCTAGCATGGAGCTTACACATACAGTGGTTTCTACATCTCTGGTTCTGCGTCCATGCAAGATTCCCAAGGATTTTGGGGCATGCGAGGCAAGGATATGAGGAGTAGAGTGATCCCACAGATGAAAAGGATGACGAATGCCGAGCAGGCACAGGCAAAGGACCAAGAGTAGTAGTATTCGATCCAGACCGTGTCTTCGCTGTCTATCATCCGCTTCACAGACTGCCGTATGACTTCCACGGACACCATGATGCAGAGGCCTGGGAACAGGAGAAATCTGTTAATATTGGAAAACCTTCTTACCCATCGTCATCCCTGACATTGTTCCTCTACCTTGATCGACCAATGTTGACATAATTCACTTGGGGGTGGTCGGTGTTCCAAGGGTGTTGGTCACCCACAATGTGAAGCAAATCATCCGCAAATGACAAATACTATCGATCTGAATAATGAGGACTGACTCATTTACCAGTTGTGACTTGAAATTATTATTTTGCAAACTTCACTCATTTCTGCATCAAATTACGGCATGTTTCCTGTAGAAGGTGTAGCATAGTTTCCTATAAAGTGTGTTTTTACTTCAAATTCTGCCAGAATATTCAAGATCATCACCCCTCTGCAGCAGCAACTCTGCATGCCCACACTGCACGAACCTGAGAATTCCCTTGCATTCTTGCACCCAAGACCTGCCCTGCCAGTAGAGTGGAAGGGAGATGTAACTATTTGTCTGAGTATTCATTTCTATAACTGATAAATGGATTAATATAATAACATATTTCTGTATCGTTCCTGTAAAACTCACAGGAAAAAAGTGTTATTTTAACCAAATTTACAAAATATTTGGTGTATACAAGATCAGACCACGCACTATACTCGAAGGTAAGAGGTAACCCTGTTCATCCATATATTAGCAGCTGCAGTCATGGATGAGCCTGTAGGAATCCTTGAAAGTGAGGCCTGCCATGTCTAGATGGCTTATCTCTACATCCTATATTCATAGAGGTGCAATAGACATTCAGTGAGTGTACGGATATGTGCCAAGTTAGTGAATATGTATTAGAGGATTGATGCTATGACCTTGACCCGCTCCTCCTGAAAAGTACAACTTTGTCACAATTTAGCCAGGATGTGGAAATACAGAGATTTCCTTTACATTATGTGCATCACATATAAAACATAGCTGCGTTTAGATCTTTGTGTTCGTGTCTGAACTGAAAGGAGATGCTCATATTCTGGAAACCTCCTTGCGGAATCAAATACACGAAGTTATTTATATCAGCATTTACTTTATCTTTTTATTTTCCATGCAGCTCTATTGTACTGGGTTTTACATAGCGCGATCACGCTTGGTTTTTTAGTTTTCAATTTCAGCGTGATGGCGCTCCGTTTTACATACCGCAATCACGCTCGTTTTTTTTCTTTTTCTTTCAATTTATGTGGCAAGAAAAGCCCGGTTAGGAGTTTACAACGCTAATAGCTCTAACTGGAGTAAATGGGCGACCTGTTGCATTGCAAATGCTTGTTGACTGTTTGTAGTGATAGTGAGATCCTTCAGTCTGTGGGTGGGGGGACTACAATTTACACAACTTTACTTAGTAAATCACGTCGTTTTTAGTCAAATTGACCCCTTGGTAGAAAAATAATAGGATGTCATTATCCCAATTCAAAACCAGTGATATTTTCGATTCTCATTATTTAATATTCTACAAAACGGGTCAAATTAGTTCAGCCTCTATATTAGAGTAAGTTAAACATTTATTTTTAATTGTACAATAGAAAGGTGCACTCCTGTGGTAACCCCCTGTCCTCAAACAAGATTAATAGCAGAAGTAGTGTATGCGAATGTACAATAAGAAATTGTCATCTTTTTTTAATGCTCGATATAAAACGTTTATTGGGATTTAAAACAGACATTTTCATTGAGGTATGTACTGAAGATGAGACGTACCTGAAAATGCATAAAACAAGGCCGCCGGCTTCAAGAAGTAGTCCAGCTTTTCCTTGAAGGACAGAAGGGTGCAGATTGTCGCCACCACCATGAACCCAACTCCGATGATGGCAATAGCTGCTGCAGATATGCTATACTCTAGAAATACAAAATAAGGGACAATGAGGACAAAACCATACTAAGTCTCAGGCTTTCCTTCACGTAGCTGTCTCTTTCCCTTTAAGCTCACTATGGATGACAGACAGTGCACAGGTTGCCGCCTCGTCAGCACGAGCACACTGGCCTATGGGTAATGAGAAACTTACTAGATACTCAGGAAGACGGGAGCTGCAGGGAAAAATTATGTAAATGAACTGGAGCTGTGTTTAACTTTGAGCCTTACGAGGGCAACGGATGTGTGCATCTTTTTGTTTCGGCATTTTGGTATTACCGAAAGGGTCCCACATGCTTGCTGTTTCTACTCTAATGTGGATTGTGCTAGTGCAATTTGTGCACCGGCACAATCATACAAGGGTGGTGCTTCACTGGCATGGTCCAGTGCAAATGAGTAAACCCTCTCTGTTTGAATCTGCACTGTATTACAGACATGGGCACAATGGCAAATCATTTCTCAGAAGGAGAACTGACTGCATGCTGCATTGAAGGTGGCATACAGTCAGGGAACTCCTTGGAAGGGGGTTGTAAGGTTCCAGGTACCCCCTCATGGATCCCCGTGTAGGCTGGTGCAGTAACACGCTGCACACACTAGTGTGAGATCCCTGCCCCCTCTTCGACTGAGGCTCGCCCGCCTCCAGTGGAAGAGGAAGCCACAGTTTCAAACCGCAGCTCTTTTTTTCACTGATGTCTTGTCCTCAGTGCAGATGTGACTGTCAGACTTTAGTCCCTCTGGTCAGGACAGCACATTTATAGTTTAATTGGGCATGCTGCCCTGGTCTGTGCCAGGTGCACCGAGTTAAAGCCTCAAGGCAGGCTGGGACAGTGGCCCCTGATGTATACTTCAGGCCCTGGTGTGTTAAAGAGCAGAGTTAGGGGCTTAGCTATTATTAACATAGCAGGTGCAGTGGTACTGGAGTCAATGGGTGCAAGGGGCCCGCTGCATCCTAATTATTGTGATCATTCACTACCCATGCCGGGGAGTCAGACCCTCTCGCTTGCCACTTAGAACCACTTGAACCCTTGCTGCACCACCAGACAGGGTGGACCAGGCATCCGGCACAGCTGAGCAGTTACGGGAAAATGTAGCAGCAGATTTTTTATCTGCAAGCTGTACAACTGGCTAATACCTAGTGTAATGTAAAGACTTCATTACAGTGAGGGTTAAGGATTTTCTATCAATGTTTTTTGGAAATTTAGTATCAAAATATGCTTTTCAACTCACATTAGACCGGCAACTTTGCTTAAAACTTTGTAAGATTGAAATACTACTTTACAAAGGAAGGCAATAAAAATGCAATTCTTAGCCGCCTGGTGTTACTGATTACATTTCCACAACGTTCTTGCAAGTCTCCTAGAGCCCTGCTTGAGTATTACTGCAACTGGGCTCCAAGAAGTACTGACTAGACTATAATCATGCTACTGCAGACAGGCCAGTTCTTCTGCATTGAGGGCTACTTAGTTACACAGTAAATACGGGTCACAGCTAAATATTCAGGCTTTAAAATGTATTATTGGGGTTGGAACGTGCTTCTTTCTATACATAAGAAGAGCAATGTGTCTTTCATTGGCGTGTCTTACCTTTCTGAGTTGTCACTTCGAATATCTCTGCATTCTCTCCAGAGGTGAAATGTTTGAAGTATGTGCAGTTAATATCTAAGAGAAGGAAAGGGGAAGAAGACTGAGATGTGTAGATAAGCAGCAGCAACAAACTGGACAAAGAGTTTTACTATTGGTTGGAAAAAGCTAAGGAATCAGTTTGACTTGATTCAAAAATGCCAACCTAGAAAACAAATGAAAACATAAGCAATTCGAGGTCAAATAAGATTAATAGTGTGCACTGAGAGTGAAGTTTCCCTCTTTATTTTCTCAACTTCATGCAGGTACAAAAAATTGTGAGATTATTCCAAAAACAACCCTGTATTCCATGAAGAATAAAGAAACGAATTATTAAAAATGAAAGGTGATAAATATGATATACCTCAAATCAAACCCAGGATGGCAGAGATATTTTTAAAAACAGAAGTACAAAAAGATACGATCAGCATATCAAATATATGATTACCACACAGATTCAATATTGAACACTGCTGAAGAAAGGGCAAAAGAGACCTTTGCAACTGCCCCAGTCATCCTAATCTCCTCCTGTCTTCCAGCACCCAAACCCAATGCTAGCCAGCTAACTAATGAAGCAAATATCACCAGCATAGTAAAAGTGCTTAAAAAGAGACAGGTGGGATGAAAATGGTGTACCTTGCAGGTCAGAAGGAATAGTGTTCCACGGTTGAAGACTGAAGGAGGAACATGTCCGATTATACAGATCTGCTTTTTGCCAAGGTGACCTCCAACAGTGGAGCTTGGTCATCCCAGGGTAACCAACAGGAAAGTACATTAAAGATGGAGTAAGATCTACAAAATGAAGCTCCATTATGACATCAAATATGCAAAACAAAAGGCTCCATTTTCTTTTGCTTTCTACCAGTGGGAAAATGCAAACCTTTACATTGCACTTTTGCTACGCTAATGGATCAACGGACTGTCCTTCCTGTCCGCTTTTCACGAGACACCATGCTTCAGATGTTGAAGGTATTTCCCAAAATGGAGGCCAGACTAAGTAAAAACAATACTTAACAAAAAGCATAAAAGGAAAGAGTTTTTGACTGGCAAACCCTTCAGACGTTAAACCATTAAGATAGTAAGGAACTTTGTTTTTATAGAGTTCTTTTTCAACATAATACTCACACTCTTGGTGATCTTGCTGAGTCAGTGGGTTTGATAACCTAATTCAAGACAACCCCCACAGCCTGTGCAACGCACAAGATTGGCCTGAAGTATTTTCATGGATCCCTGTACAGTGGCTAATAGGGCCTTGGATCCTCCAAGCAGTCTTTGCTAATTGCACCAATCAAAGTGTTGGCGGTAAGGCCTAGTTGAGAGCTATAATCAGTGCTGTCCTTCAGGTGTATGTCTAGTATCCTTCTGCTCAAGAGGTTGTGCTAGAAACCATTCTTTGCCTGATTTTCTTTTCTTTTTATTTGGTGTTCAGGTTTGCATCATTAACCATAAATGTGTGCATTTTGCAAGCGTTTATAGTATCACAATTCCCCTTTCATTTTGTGGGGAATACTTTGGTCCAAAACTAAGATTGATCAGTGGCATTAGGAGGCAAGGTAAGTTTGTATTTTCCTGTTAGTACTCAGTATTTATTTCAGCTGCGGTCATTCATTTTGGATCTTCAAGGAACTATTGATACTAGAGTACATTACTTTATGAGCTCTGTTGTCTCCAACATTCTGTATTTGTGGTACCTTTGAACACCCTCTGAACTTCTGAAGTGACGCTGAAGTCTCATTAACACTTTATTAATTGTGATCTCTATAGGTGGCCTTCACATGCTTCCTTCCGGTTTAAATTATCTCATTCAGACTTTCCATTAACTTGATTTTGTGAATGCTTACTCATCCAGGGCGTTCATCACACTACTAGCTTTTAGTCATTACTTTTCACGTTGCAGCACTGTGTTTGTGATCGGGGTGCTGTTCTGCAAGCAGCAAGTGGGTCAGTGCCAGACACTGGTATCAGTAACATAAGTCTGCCAAGGAGCAAATAGTTGGAGTTACAGATCAGGGTTTCATCATTTGTACCCAGCTGTTTATTTATCCCTTGTCATTAAGGTCTTTAATATGATCCGAGGGTATAGCAAATCGGCCTTCCCTGCATTTTCAACCCAGATTTTCAGATTTTTCTGTACTCTGTTTTTAGGACTCTGCAGTTTATGACTCCTAAACAAAAGTAAATTGTCAGTGATTCCCCTCTGAAATGTGCTGTGCATGGGAATTCACCATTTGGCTTATTTAACTTCCGTACATGTCCATTGTAAATGCCTAGAGTGTGCCTGTGGTCTTGAAAGTAAAATAGAATATGTGGGCTCCACAGATATATTTCTGCAACGAGGATCACTGTGCTGTGGCTCAGCTGCAGTTTAAATTCACTATAGTTACATTTAGCAAGGAAAAATGCATATGTCATGTAGGAAAACCCTATATGTAAATATTTATAAGGCACCTTTATAGTGTGTCTTCTAAGCCCACAAGGCAGGATGCTGATATATAAAAATAGGGCACACAACAAATAAAGATTTGTGCACCCAGCAAAAAAATTAAGGTATTTCTCACTGTAGTGCCATATCATTTTCTACCTCCTCCTGGGAAAGGACTAGAAAAATTCTTCAAAGTTATTTCCGGCTTATCTTTAAAATCTCACACCTATTGTGCCTGAAATGCTTTATGTAATACTAGCCCTTGTGCCAGGAAGTCTGCCCTGCGGAGGTAGGGGATGCAGTTCTGACTAGAAGATGTTTTCACAGCAGTTGGAGACTAAGGGCCTAATTACGAGTCTGGTGAGGATACCACCATTGAGGCGGCTGTCTCCCCACTGGCTCTATCACGACTTTCTCACTGGGCTGACAGGTGAGAACCAAGGTTCCACCCATCAGACCAGTGCGAAAGGTGTGGCGGCATTGTCGCCAGCTCATAATAGATCCGGAGGCAATGGTGCCAAACGCAGGGGGCACCAGCACCCTCGAAATGCGCACTGTCTGCAGAGCATGGGTGCTCCTGCACTTATTCTCCATCAGCCTTTTCATGGCAGTTGAACCGCCATAAAAAGGACGGCGGAGAACAAGGTTCTAATCAGAAGGGCAACGCTGACTTCAGCGCCACCATGGCTGATTACGACCTGCACCGCTGTCATCCCGTGGGGATCGGAGATCCTGGAAGGGACGGCGGTAGGTTGGTAGGTCTGCCACCCAACCTCGTAAAGTGGCGGTCGGACCCCCAGAACTGCGGCAGTCTGACCACCACTGCGAGTTTGGTGGTCTGTTGTCCGCCAGACTCATAATAAGGCCCTAAGACTGAACATAAACTTTTTGACCGGGGCAACCCTCTTTGTGTATCCAATTTGTATTCCATCATGGTAGGCCTGAAATTACACCTAGGTCCTGGTCTACCGTAAATTTTTGTTTTTCCATAGTGTTTGACTTTTCCTATGTGCCTTCTGTCTTAAAACTTCAAAAGTTAATATCTGTGAATCTACTTAAGCGATTTTGATAGTCTTGGTCTCTCTTTGCTCATTCATTTTACTTTCTCAATTTTTACATCTAGTCTTTGAGACAGCTGTATCTGTCACACCAGACTACTGATTTTTCAAAAATATCATACATATTATACATGTAAAGAGGGCTTTTTTGGTCAGTGGGCTTAATTAATTGGCCTGTTAAATTATTATTCACTTTTGTTTGTGTCCCTTTACAACATTCTGCATGGGGCAATGGGTCACATCTCTTTAACCATTGCCTCTCTTCACTTTGAGTGACTGCACAAAATTGTTCAAATCCACTTATAATAGTTCCTTTCTCTTCGGTGACAATAATAGTGTAAAGTGTGCTTTTTATATTAACTTTAAATAATGGCTTTTTATTTAGCCGGCACTTGAGGTGTCATGTTAGAAGATGATTTATTTTCTGTTCCCTTTTTAAAGTTGCTCTAATAATGTGCTTAAGAGACACAATCAATGAACCAAGGCCAGTCACCTGGATAGCCCACACCATAGTAAGTTTCACAGCTGACATACATCAACCCAGAAAAAACCTGACAGCGAGCCCAGCACACCGACACTGGAACAACCTAACTGAGGCAGATTGGATGACAGCCCTTCATAAGAACAAACGAGAGCCTGCATGCCTCCTACTGTGGGAAATTCAGGAGCTTTAACTAGTGACTCACCAACTGCACTGACACTCTGGCTCCCATGAAACAAAGCAACACAAAAAACTAGAACACAAGCCAGCTAGTACACAGAATACCTAAGAATGACCAAGCGACAGTGCAAATGGAATGGAAATGGACAGCCAGCAAAAGGGAAGTGGAAAGAGACACTTTCAAAGGCGACAGGAAGGTCCTAGTTGAATGAAAAGCAGCAAAGAAATCTCTGGAGTCGTCAAAGACTTAACCACATCCACAGCTGCCACTGTCAGCATCAACCTATCATAAGATTTATGTAACAACCTCTCTATCTTCTTTTGCGGCAAGATTCCAACCATATACAGTAACTTTGCCTCACAACCAGATGCCCTGAGACTCTCAAGAAGTCTCCTGGTGACAATCGAAGACAACACAATTACTACATGGGACAGCATTAGCACAGAGGAAACCACAATAGTCAAGAATACAGGTAACTCTGGAGCCTCGGTGGACCCCTTCCCCCACTGCAACTTTGACAAAGGAGCAGTCCCTAGCCTTGAGGCTCGCAACCCGATCCTCAACACCTCCACCAGTACAACCACCTTCCAGGAACCATGGAACACTCAGCTGTCAACACCCTCCTGAAGAAACCCTTGGCTGACCCGACCATACTTGCCAATTTCAGACCGATATCCCTCCTTCCCTATCTAGCAAAAGTTTTGGAAAAAGCCATCAACAAGCGCCTCTCCAACCACCTCACCACATCAGCTTCTTGATGCCACATAATCAGGGTTTTGATCCAACCACAGCACAGAAACAGCCCTTATAGGTGCAACGAATGACATCCAGATGATCCCCAATAATGGAAAACCACAACCCTCATCCTTCTAGACCTATCAGCAGCATTCAACACTCCGCCCCATACAATCCTAATCCGATGACTTCATGAAGCAGGCCATTAGGGAAAAACATAGCAGTCACTTCCGCCAACAGCTACTGGTTGCTGCCTTGCATTTCTGGGGCTTAAACTGTGAGATATGCACCCCATTTTTCAGGTAGTCGACACAGCATGGAGTTTGCTCTAACCAGCAGAGGCACACTGCACAGTGAACATTTTTGCAGCAGGTGACCCTGATTAGGGCTCCATCATGAAGAATCATCTTCTTCCTTTGTGTGCAGTGGCTGAAATATTACCCACAAGAAAAGGTTGTACTGAAAGAATGCATTATGTACCTTGAAGTTTCTCATCCCACCCATCCATCACCTCTGTCACAAAACGCATTTTAAGTGTTTTTGTTCTGCAAATTCTAATCCATGCAAATCAGTTTGGTGGCAAAAGGATTACATTGATTTATCATAGTATGTCTGGTCCCAATTTTAAGGCATTGGGTAGTAAGTGGGTACTGTTTCACCAAGAACCGGCCTACTGGGTACCAGGTTCTTTGGTTAATTGAAATGGCTATTTGTCAAGATATAGTGAAGGTTGAGCTCCCGCCAGGAACCATCTCTGTTTAAGGTAGAAATGTCCCAGGAGCTGGTTCCGTCCCACGCTTCTCCTAGCTGTTTGCCAATTCAAGCCTCCCCCAAATGCCCAGCTCCGCTCAAAGAGTCCCCTGCCAGGAAGGCTTTCTAATTTCAGGGGAGCGTTCCTGTAGGGTCAGGGCCACATAAAACGGTCAGGGACTTATGCCTCAAGTAGAGGCAGAAAAGCTGCCATCCTCCTGTTTCCCTGTAGGCCCGGTTGCAAAATTCCAAAACTGGCAGCAGGCACGGGCCCTGTGGTGTCACATCAGGTGCTCCTGCTGTCTGTGGAGTTGAAGATACGGATGCCTAACACCAGACCCAATAAAAGATGGCAGGAGTTAGTTGCTTCCTGATTGTCATGTTAAAATTGGAGCCTTGGTCCCTACAATCCACTCTTCCATCCAAATTCTGAATTAAATTGAAAGTTGAAAGCAAGTACTTGAAACTTGTCAAAACACGGAACTCCTAAAATGGCTGGAAAATCCAGATTACTGGATGACTAAAAGTTGAAAGCAAGTACTTGAAACCTGTCAAAACACATAACTTCTAAGATGACTGGAAACACCAATTTTCATCTTGTTAATAATATGAACTGTTTCTCTGGTGCGCATCACAAATTTACATTATATCGATGTTAACAAATATTGCACAACTTTATGAACCCCAGGCTAGGAGGATGGACTGTCTTTGGGGTATTGAGACACAGGCGAGCACGGGTCGCTGGGGTCTCCCTACAGCCTTGACTGTTCTATCTTATGGATCCTGGCGCTATTATCTTTTGTCAACAATCGGTGGTAGAACCTCCAGTTAAAGGCTTGTTGTGTGGTGTGCGAATGCTTTAGCTGTTCTTCCTCACCTGCAGCAGGACACGCAGTTGTAAACAAGGCGCCATTTGTGATGAGGTTAAAACAAGATTAACACAATTTTACTTTGCACACACAGGCTCCAACGTGATGTTTACTAGCCTTCTGCTGTGAGTAGTAATGACTTTCGTCCGTGAACATCAATGTAGCGAGTGACACTGTTAAATTATTTCCTATTAGTGCTTTATAGGCGTGGAAGTGATTTCTGTGGACCAATCTCCTAACCGAGCCGCGCGGCTGAAAAGCGCGCGCATTTGCCGACCCACAGGCGTCCTTTGACGAGTCTGCGCTTTCATAAGGCGGCCAGAGTTAGAGCCCCGGTGCTTGGCGGGCCCTGCCTAGCGGGTGTTCAATATCTCATTAGCAGCTGTGCTACTTTGCGGCCGGCGCCACCGGGTGCTCCGCAAGGGACGCAGCCGGTGAAGATTTATCGACCACCTTTAACGTCCCTTCCGTGGCACCCAAGAGCTGCCAGAGCCTGGTGTAAAGTGGGAACCTGATCAAGTGGAAGTACACTTCATTTATTTTTCTTTCGACGTGAACTCGCAATCGGCCTCAATTCAGCTTTGTTAAAATCTATGCGGTAAACAGAAGAACCTGTTTTTTGCTGGAGGACTTTTTTTTTTAAAGGCTACTGCATGAATAAACTGTTAATACCTACGGAAATTAAGATTCTTCTAGCTGTTTAGGTCTGGCTTGACATCGTAGTTGTTTGTCTGCGCGACGTACTGTTACCCATGCTTTAAAATATGCGTTGAGTGGACTTCGACTCCACTCGCAGGAGTATTTCTCTATCGCCTCTGAAATTGGAATATAGAAGGGCTGGTACTCACTGGCCCAGTGTACCTATTTGTTGCTGAGAAGTGTCGGCACTCTCTCAGTAGGAACATTACACCTCTACAGAGAAGTGCTCGCTCGTTCTCGGTCAAAATAAAACGTGGAAGTGCTGAGTACCTGGAAGTAGATGCCAATTTAAAGCACTGGCTGTTTGGGCCACCATTCCGTCTCTTATTGAGTACTTCTCTTTGAATGCTTGAGGGAATGTATTGCATCTGAAAAGTACCCAAAGTCATCGCCCTGTTTGTCACATCCACACCTTTATCTCCTACATATTTATTGAAAAAACAACCATATTTATTACTTCTTTGCTACTTTTTCTTTAGTGCAAAGCCAACAGGCCAGGCGTTAATGTGATTGATAGCATTTGTGCGAGCAACGCACCGAATCAGCATTTTTGAATGCCTGAGTTTAAATGCGTTGCCACAAATAAGCCAGACCTTTTGCCTTTGGTGACCGCTCAGCCCTCCACAGGGCTTGGTCGCCCCACTCACTGCTGCCGCTCCTGCCTGCCTTTGCCGCCTCCTGCCTGCAGATTCCTTCGCTCGCTCGCTGCTCCTGGGATTTCCCGCCGCTGCCTCCCTGCGGCCCCGCCCCCCTGTGATTCCATTCGCCGGACCGCTCCCGCCACCCAGCTGCTCCTCCCTCCCGGCTCCTTACTTAAGGGGACCGTAGGGGACCACAGAGTGTGACCGCTCAGCCCTCCACAGGGCTTGGTCGCCCCACTCACTGCTGCCGCTCCTGCCTGCCTTTGCCGCCTCCTGCCTGCAGATTCCTTCGCTCGCTCGCTGCTCCTGGGATTTCCCGCCGCTGCCTCCCTGCGGCCCCGCCCCCCGGTGATTCCATTCGCCGGACCGCTCCCGCCACCCAGCTGCTCCTCCCTCCCGGCTCCTTACTTAAGGGGACCGTAGGGGACCACAGAGTGTGACCGCTCAGCCCTCCACAGGGCTTGGTCGCCCCACTCACTGCTGCCGCTCCTGCCTGCCTTTGCCGCCTCCTGCCTGCAGATTCCTTCGCTCGCTCGCTACTCCTGGGATTTCCCGCCGCTGCCTCCCTGCGGCCCCGCCCCCCTGTGATTCCATTCGCCGGACCGCTCCCGCCACCCAGCTGCTCCTCCCTCCCGGCTCCTTACTTATGACGCCCCCAGAGCGACCGCGCAGCGGACGCGCGCAGCGGGAGCTCCGACTGAGCGCCGAAGGTGCGCCAAAGGTAAGCCCGTCTGCGCCCGTCCGCGCCTGGACCGCGCCCAGCGCCAGACCCCCTGGTCCTCGCCCTCGCCAGCACACCCTGCACAGCTACGATGCCAGAACCCTCCACGCACTCAACGCCGGCCGAAACACCGCCTGCTACCGAGCCACCCCGAGACGCACCCACGGACCCTTCACCTGCCTGACCTGCCGCTTCACCAGCCTACGACCCAACACTGCACCTACTAAACCGAGCCCCAGCAACAAACACCTGATGTGCATCCTGCTCAACACCCGCTCCGTTCACAGGCATGCCGTCGAACTCTGGAACCTCCTCGACTCGACAGCACCAGACATCGCCTTCCTGACAGAAACCTGGATGAACGCCTCCTCAGCACCCGACGTCGCCATCGCCGTCCCAGAAGGCTACAAAATCACCAGGAGGGACCGCGTCAACCAGACAGGTTCCACAAGAACACCATCCGCATCACGACCAACTCTGATGACACCTTCACCTCGCAGCCTTCTTCCACGACAAGATCGCCAACATTCACAACAGCTTCGGCCCACCAACCACAAACCCCACCACCGAACCAATGCCCCCCACCGCCACCCTCCGCACCTGGACCCCAGTCAGCACCGAAGACACAACACGCACAATGAACACCATCCACTCCGGATCCCCTACGGACCCCTGCCCACACCACATCTTCAACACGGCTGACCACATCATCGCACCCCACCTCCGTGACATCGTCAACGCCTCCTTCAACACCGCCACCTTCCCGGAGTGCTGGAAACACGCCGAGATCAGTGCCCTGCTGAAGAAACCAACTGCAGACCCCTCCGACCTCAAGAACTACCGCCCCATCTCGCTCCTCCCGTTTCCTGCCAAAGTCATCGAGAAGACCGTCAACAGACAGCTAGCTGCCTTCCTCGAGACCAACGGATCCCTCGACCACTCGCAATCCGGCTTCCGAGCCAACCACAGCACGGAGACCGCCCTCATCGCAGCCACAGACGACATCAGATCCCTAATGGACAATGGGGAAACTGCGGCCCTCATCCTCCTGGACCTCTCCGCAGCGTTCGACACTGTCTGCCACCGCACCCTGGTACAGCGCCTGAACAACACCGGCATCCAGGGGAAGGCCCTGGAGTGGATCGCCTCATTCCTCGCCGGAAGAACCCAGAGAGTCCGCCTCCCCCCGTTCCGGTCAGCGGCCACCGAAGTCATCTGCGGAGTTCCACAAGGGTCATCGCTCAGCCCCACCCTCTTCAACGTCTATATGAGCCCCCTCGCAACCATCGCACGTCAACACAACCTCAAGATCATCACCTACGCCGACGACACCCAGCTGATCCTCTCCCTCACCAGCGACCCGGACGCCGCCAGAGCCAGCCTACACGAAGGGATGAAAGACGTCGCCGAATGGATGAAGAACAGCCGCCTGAAACTGAACTCAGACAAGACGGAGGTCCTCATCCTGGGATCATCACCATCCGCCTGGGACGACTCCTGGTGGCCCCCCGCCCTGGGAGCCACCCCCAAGCCAACGGACCACGCTCGCAACCTAGGCTTCATCCTGGACTCCTCCCTCTCGATGACCAGACAAGTCAACGCCATCTCATCTTCATGCTTCAACACCCTGCGCATGCTTCGAAAGATCTTCCGGTGGATCCCCACCGAGACCAGGAAGACGGTCACCCAGGCCCTCGTCACCAGTCGGCTGGACTACGGGAACGCCCTCTACGCCGGCACCGCCGCCAAACTCCAGAAGAAACTCCAACGGATCCAGAACGCCTCAGCACGACTCATCCTGGACATCCCCCGACACAGCCACATCTCCGAACACCTGAGAGACCTGCACTGGCTCCCCGTCAACAAAAGAATCACGTTCCGACTCCTCACCCACGCACACAAGGCCCTCCACGACCTGGGCCCCAAGTTCCTCAACAGCCGCCTGACCTTCCACAAGCCCACCCGCCAGCTCCGCTCCGCCAGCCTCGCTCTCGCCACCGTCCCCCGCATCCGCAGAGCCACCGCCGGAGGAAGATCCTTCTCCTACCTGGCAGCCAAGACATGGAACTCCCTCCCCATCCACCTCCGGACAACGCAAGACCATCTCGCCTTCAGGAAGCAACTCAAGACCTGGCTGTTCGAGCAGTAGCGTTTCCCCCCCCCCCCTGCGCCTTGAGACCCTCCGGGTGAGCAGTGCGCTATACAAATGCCTTTGATTGATTGATTGATTGATTTGTTAACGATTGTTTTATTTTTGTTTAAACCTCTTTTCTACATAAAGCAATGCATCTGCCCTTAGGACTCCGGTGCACATCACGTTTCTAGCTGCATGCCGAATGTGCGGGGCATGTGGCAAGAGACCCGGAGCTTCTTGAATCTCCAACATTCAGACCCTCCCAAGCTCTGCCTCTGTCTTTCACTGGGTTTGCAATCAACCTATGGAAATCTCCACCTTCACGTCAAAAAACTCACCCCAGCCTCCTACGTTTTAGGAAATTACTGAAAACACCGTCATGTCCCCTCCGCTAATTTGTCTCTGAAGTCCCCCTCACCTTCCCTGGCAGCTACCCTTATGATATTAGTCGGAAGGTTCCTGATTCTTGTAAAGTACACTAATAGCTCATAGGTGGAGTCCCCTTAAAGTCCACTGTGAAGTAAATAAATATTGCACACAACATTTACTTCTGCACGGATGAAGGGGTGTTTGGAGCAATGAATCTAAGCCACAAGGCCACCTTTATTTGTACTTGGAGGCACATTTGCATAGTTGTTTTTCAAAGCAAAGGCAGGATGAGCATTCTCAATCAGGTGGAAGTCTTAAGCTCTATCAGCATTATAAATGATTTATAAAGTTACATATAAATCAGTCTTCGCAGTGCATTCCGATATATGCAGTCCTCAAACAATGTTCATATACACAATTAGTCAAGTGTTTGCCAGCCGGTGTTGGCACAGAAAATGATGGACATCCTTGGACACGTGTTTGACGCTAACTGGCATTCACCTGGTAGTTGGTGGCCTTCTGCCTTCCCCTGCTGAAGGCTAAGGAAATATAAGTAACAGATTCTACGTTTACACGAATCTGACCACATCAGTGGCTTTCTCTCTTACAATGTCTGACTTTATAATATTTATTTTTCATTAATTTTTTTAAGTTTCACATACGATCTCAACTTCATCCATTTCTGTAATTCTAAGTGGTTCTTGTTCTCCTTGCTTTTCCATTACTGGAAATAAATTGTCCTGCACTGATTTTAATGTATCTTGTCAAACTTTTCTCTGCCATGTAATTCTACCCCCAGTGACAACATGAAAAACTGTCTCTTAACTGTGTAGGTGAACGCACTCAACCAGAAGGCTTCAATGGCAACATGACATGACAGTGCAGGCCACTGGTGAGAGAAACGTTCAGGTGAAAGGTGAAATGTGAGCAGTGTAGGCATTTCACTTCGTCCACCTATCTGCAACTTCTTCAGGAATCTGATTTTCAGTTTCTGCTCCTGCCCTGCCAGACATGGGCTCAGCAAAGGTCATTTCAGTCAATCTGGTTGGCCTAGACGCCAGCCAGTCAAGCTGACCGAAACTTCAACAAGAGGGCATTTTGATTGAGGGGGTGGGCTGGATCAGTTTTGCCCTATCCCAATTTGGCCTACTGTGACATGACAGTACTGACTGCTTGGGAATCTCAGTGCACTGCTGGGTTGCTTGAGATGTAAAATGGGGTTGATGACATCATTGATATGGCCGCCGGAGTAATTTTTGATTGCCATTTTTCTGAATCTGAAAATGAAAGCAGAATTGATAAACAGTGAGGATACAATATAGACAGATTGTGAACCCAGGGGCAATCGGTAATTGGAAAGACTGAACTAGCTCTCTAGAGTCTATAGTATGTCTGCATATATTGTGCATGGTTTACTTATTGTATACTCCTGTCCCTTACGCTCAGTATGCAGCACTCTGTAAGTATGGTTTCTATTTGTTGGTATTGCTCTTTTCGTCTATACCGTAGTCAGCATCTATAGGTTTAAATGTTGTTTTTGATACATTAACCACTACTTTAATAGAGAGTCCTTATCCATATTAACTGACCAAATCACGTATATCTGCTCCAGAGGGATGTCCTTAGAGATTACTGATTGCTTCTAGAGATATGCACCGCTTTGACAGCATGAGTGATTAGTAGTTACCAATTGGGACAAACTTTTCTCTATGAAAGCATACATATCCAAAACATTCACATTTAAAAATGTATTTTATTGGTTTTTTAAAGAAGGAGATGACAAGCAAGTGTCAGCAAGGTAAAGCACACTGCAGGTCAATCAGAAAGCATACATATGCAATGGCATGTCAGCCGAAAGGCAAAGAATCTGATACAGATAGAAACATATGATAGCTCAGTATGTTGATTTTCCACTACAATCAGTGGGGATGGCAACTTACATCATTCCCCCCAGTGTGACAAATGTACAAACAGAATATCATCATATTACATAACGTGCCTGAAAAGACCCTGTCAAACATGCAGGGAGAGAAGGGGAGAGGACAAGGTGGGTAAGTAACAGTTAATTGGGTCTAGGTTGGCATAGACTTAAAGAAATAAATCAAAGCTGTTAGCCCTTGCCAAAGAGGTGTCTCCATTAAGGTGAAGAAAGTAGTGGCGGATATCGAGGGTGCATTCAATTGTATGGGATACATGGGCCTTTTCAACAGCACCTTCACAATTGCAGTCAGGTAGAGAGGAAGTATTGCAAAGCCCTCAGTGAAGTAGGAGTGGTGATTAGGTTGGAGTCAGTACCACGGCCGCCAAGGGTGGGTTACTGGTACATGCATCTTAGGCAGTGCAAGAGGCCAGTTTATCTGATAACTTCAACAAATAAGGGTCCCAGAGCATGGTTATCCCACTTGCCTCCCCGTGGCCTGCGGTCTTGTGCCAATGCACTAGCCTCCATCGTGGCCCAGCGTGTGGTTACTCGTAACCAATTATCAATCGCGGGAGGCTAGGCCGCCTTCTAAGACATGGCAATGAGCTGTTTGAACAATATCAATGCAAAGTCTACAGATTATAAATAGTATTTGGTCTGTTTGGTTCCCCTCGTGACCCCTAGGAGGCAAAGGAGTGTGTCTGGGATGAACGGTGTGTCTATTATCTCCGAAACATGTGTAGCACCTGGGACCAGGTGGTGCGAATCAGCCGCTCTACCACATCATGTGAAAAAAGGTGACGTCGTCATGACTACATCTCGGGCAAAGGGATGAACTGCCCGGGAATATTTTGTAGAGGCGATGGGGCGTGAGGTATGTTTGGTGGGTATAGTTGAATTGCGAGATTTTAGTTGGGCATTGCTTGACATACATTTCACCCATTCCAGGGCCATCAACCACTGCTTGTCTGTTAAGTTAAAGCCCAGGCAGTCATCCCATCTAGCTTTACCACGTGGGTGTGGGGTGTACTATGGACCTCCTGCAATTTATTTATAAGAGAGTGAAACCACTCTCCTGCCGAGGCCGTGGATCAATATGAACATTCAAATGTACCTTTATTATGGAGTACATTTCCTCAATGACATTGTGTGAGGAAGGTGTGTTGTAGAGACTATGTGGAGTTTATCTTTGCTTCTTTCCAAGCGTTAAAGCACATTGAGTACTCCTTTTGACCAAATTAATTAACCCTAAACTAGTTCCTCTAACCCAAAGTCTGCCGTAGCTGCACCCAAAGGTAATGTATACTAGTCCCTGTATAAAACAATTATAGTGCCTTCTGGAATTTCTGTTAACTTTTTAAGGAAAGACAGCATATTTTGTTGTATTTAGCTTTCATTACGTTTATTTCACTACGTTTTCTCTCGAGGCTAGCTAATTTGAGCCTTCTGGTTTGTGGATGACAGGAAACAAGCTTCCTTGTCCATTTAGATTTATTTATTTTTAAAATTTGTGTATGTTACTGTCCTCAACACTGGGTTCAGTGATAATGTGTATGTTAGCGGCCCAGATGTTTCAAACATTTTAAACCTTCCAAGCTCACCAACATGTTATTGTAATGTAAATTTCTCAAAAGCTGCTGAATGGATATACACGATTTACATGAGTAACTTTCTCCATTCAAATTTGGTGGAATTTTGTACGTGTTTTCCATAGTGGAGAGCAAATAACCCTATGGTAGGTAACATGGGAAATTAAATTTTTATGAACTACCCTCCCCTGCACTTTGATGGGTCTAGAAGAGTGGTTCCCAAACTTTTTAGAACCCCAATCCACTTTTTAGAATAACACATTTTCATCACCCACCAACCTTTAATGGATCTGAGGCTATTTTGGGATGTAACAAAAGCATCATGTGGTATCACATTGCCATTTGCAGACAGATAATTTCTTGTTGAAATGGCCACTAACTCTGCACATATACACAGTTTTACTGATACAACCATATACCGCTCAAATGATAATGTGTGGCAATATGGTTCCTGTGAGTATTCATCATTGGTTCATCTGTATGTGAATTGTCCTGATTTGTTTTGATTCTATTAAAATGTCTCACAGCACACTTCAGAATTACAAAAAAAATGGGCTTCAGTTTTGCTTCCCTAACTGCTGAATGCATACAGTTCATTTACCGTTATTTATATTTTGTGTGTTGCAAAAAACAACATTCTACAGCCTTTCCTTTCACACTTCCTGTACTCCAGCAAGACTGTCACATAATTCACAGTAAAAACTCCTCTCACTTTGTGGTCGTGAAAAAAGAAAAGTAAACAACAATTACATAGTAAAATAATAAGCAGACATTTGTCAGAAGATATAGCCTTACTTTTGACTTCTGTCTTCTAAGTAGCAGAAAATGTGTCAACATAAACACAGAATTTAAAGCATCTTTATTTTTGCTCGGTTGACCCACTAAAAAAGTCTCAAGATCCACCAGGTATCGTGCCCCACACTTTGGGAAATACTGGTCTATACTAAACTTGCCATGCAGAACCCAAACAGAAGATCCTTTTTTTGTTAGAATGATTGCAGCAGAGTAACAAAATTATGCTATTTATAAAACAGAAAAAAAGTTTTTTCAATGGAAACTCTGGGTCAGATTGCTTAGCCAATGTGTAGTTGCAAACCCTTCGATTCCCTATTGGAGGGCTTGCATCCGCAAAATGGCTTTATGGTATTCACTAAGCCCATTTTGTGATTCAGTAAATGCTTATTGAATTGCAAAGTGGGTTTAAAAATGCACACTGAATTGCAATTTGGAAGGGGCATGTTTAGGGCATCCCTTCCAAAATTGTGATTTGGTATCAGACGTATCACTGGTTTGCAACTGCTGTTCCGGTTGGAAAGCATCGACAAGTTACAAACTCCTCAGTGGTAACTTAGGGCCTGATTTAGATGTTGGAGGTCAGGTTACACCGTCACTATGGTGATGGATATCCTATCCGCCGAAATCTAAATCTCATTATTTCCTATGGTATTTGGATTTAGGCGGATGGGATATATGTCACAGTTGTGACGTAGTAACCCATATGCCAATATCTTAATCAGGCCCATAGTCACAAACTTGGAACACCTTCCCCATCGGGCTCACTGCCAAATCTCAAACAAGCTTTGAAGGAAAGATACATGTTTCTTTTCAATAGCAGCCTGTATCCTTTAAGGAACAAGGTCTGAATTAAAAAAAAGTATATTTTATTCAAAAGCTATCAGACTTGGTGGTCTGCTGACCATAGCAGGCATCGTCCTATGATGGCCTCCAATCACAGTGAGTTGCAGTTTGCAACCTACCTCATTAATATTCATGAGATAGGTCTGATTTTGACCCAATCAAAGGGGAATTTTGCAAACCTACCTAATAGTATGGAGATCAATTCGCAAAAAGTCAGTGCACAATTTGTGTCGACGTTTCGAGAATCCATTATTAGTACATGTGGTCCTCTGACCTAATCATAACTACAGACTGATCCTGTGGCTTTTGCTTTCTGTGTACCTGTATGGCAGCCTTGGCTGGATATTCAGTCTTTATTATAACTGTGGTAACTGCAATAGCTTACCTAATTTCAGCTTTCACATGACCTCTTTATGATGTAGGTGCTGGCTCCTCATCCAGGCTATCCCGGAGAGTCAGGCAATCCTTGGAGGCACACTTTTTATCTGAGACTGAGTACCCAGTAAGTAGGGAACACTTGCAGTCTTATTCCTGTCATTTCTAGGTTGGTCTTGCAACTGTTTAGATTTGGGGAAACATATTACACCAGTATTTCCAAGAGAAGCAATTGATTGCTGTAATGAGGAAGGAAACTAAGTTACTGGAACTATTTGGCAATAAAACATTTTGATTGGGAGCTGATTGGGAGCTATCACAAAAGGTTTAGCCTTCAGGTGAGTCCACTGCATGGTGTATCTCAAGTAGAGAGCTGTTTTGTTTTAAGGGTGAGTTCCAGGATCTGCGTGGCTCACCTATGTTTGCATGACTTTTTTGAGAGACAATATAAAACAAGCATTTGCAATGCTATGGGTCTCACATTTGCTCAAGTTAGAGCTATTAGCATTGTGAAATCCTAACTGACTTTTCTTGCCACATAAATTGAAAATGAAAAGTAAAATAGTTTCACATAACCAAGCCAATGGCCGCCATGAGCATGAAGGAGAGACACAAAAGGAAAAAGAAGTTTGCTCGCAGTCAAATGTTTTGGCAAAAGTGCAATAAGCCATGTAACAGGGTTGCTGTCGAAGGCGGTAACCAAACAGCCCCAAGGAGGGACAAACATAAAGCATTGACCAATGATGATAAAGGATTTTTGTATGGCAAGCCCAAGCTCCAGGCTAGTGATGGGCGTGAGGTGGATTTAGGGAAAAGTCCAAATAGATGACAACACATCGGAAAAGCAGTTCTTGCGTGCTGCTATGCTCAACCTAAAAACACTAAAATATAACAATGCAAACAGACAACCTGGATTGTAGGAGGAAATCTATAGATTGCAAATGTGCCTTTTTGATATATGTAGCTGTCAAGTGGTCCAGTGTCTTGAGGGTTAATTTCAGCCAGCGCTGGTTTATCGTTCAACAACGCTAAGCAAACCAGGGAATGTAGTATCACTTTCTCAATTATAAACATGCACTTAGCTTACAAGTCAGAGCATTCTTTAGTGCTGTTGGATAATTCAAACAGATCTAGCAGAAAGTCACCCTTGCACCTTGCAGGCAGCTGACACGCATGGATATGCAGCAGTTGTTTTACAAGGCCAGGCCAGCCCATGGAATGGAAACAGGTGGGGCATGGGATGAGATTTTAGGTGTTGCTTATTTTATTTTTCACGCAAGCCAAGGCACTTGCATACCTAGAATTCAGAAGCTATGTCCAGTTTAGGCCCAGGGGACTGCCTGTGCTGCTGTTTTAGTCCCAGAGCGAAGGGATCTGCTTACCATAGACATGGCAAGCCTGGGGAATAAAAGTGGAGTGACTAGACACAAGAGTAAAAGGACGGTGCTCAAATCGTTTTTTTCTTAAATTAGGCTCTCTTCTGTCCAAATAACATCTGTTCCAGGAAAACACGATACTGTACGATTCCCCATCCACCTTTTCTTATTACTGTGCAGGATGACATTCGATCGGCCGCACATATTTTATTGTATTTACATACATTTTATTAGAACCAACAAAATAAGGCAATTCTTTGCTGTATGGTAGAAGGAAACATAATTTAAAAAAAATAGTGCCATACAATGTACAAACATTGATGGGGCACATTAAAGGGATGTTGTAGAAAACACACCAGGCCACCACCAAACTGGCCGTCGATTAACCTGACCTGGAATCGGCAGATACCCCCATTCAAAATTGTCATAAAGACGGTATAGCTCAATGAAAACTTTTTTTACTTGCATTATGTATCTATAAGGAAGACATCTCATACACTAGTCTAACAGGAAACTCATGACGTAGTAGCACTGTAATTTGCAGACACATTTGCCAACCTCATGCCCAGGGCACGCAGCAGAAAAGTTCTTAGAACGGTCCTCAAGATGAAATCAAGGAAAAGGGGATTAACTCTTTCAGCCCAGTCCATAAAAGAAACCTATATCAAGGGAGAGATATTAATCCAAACTAATCACAGGTGTCGCTAGATGATAACAAGAGCCCAGATTTCCAATGTTGATCTAGCATTCTGTGCCATAAATTATTTCCACCATTAGATGGTGCACGAACTTCTTCCATTTCTCCCTCTAGTGCCTCGGAGGAAAGGATCAGACAATCAGAGCTGACAAGACAGGCCTTTCCAAGTACACTCTTGTTAAACATTGTCCTCAACACTGCTATACATAATCACTTTTACTGCATGCACTACTTGGAGATTGATACTAAAGTACTGAAGAAGTCTCTACACAAGGCATCAGAGGACAGTAGCTGTCCAAGGTTGTGGCATTCTGTATCTAGAACTTCCATGTAGAATGTATGTCACAGTAAGAATCTGTGAACAGTAACTAAGGGGATTTGGCAGTTGGAGTGAGGAGAGAGAAGATGTCTGTTGGATGGGGTATTTCATGTTATAATTATCTTGAATAAACAAAAGATGATTTGAACATAAAGAAGGCGTACCTTTACATCTTTTCATTGGCGACGAGGATGGGATGCATCGAGATTTCATGAACACCCCAACACTGCTTCTTTGCCAGTAACCTTGCTCAAGAGGTTTCAAAGATTCTTTCTACACGAACGAAGTCCGACGCTGCGATCACTGAGGATCGGCTTGATGAAGTCGCAGGATTTGTAAGGGTGCTGCGAGCGCGGAGGTTCAGTTTGGTGGAGGCACCTGTTCGGAGTTGTGAAGGCGCTCCACTAAACACGGAGGCATCAGACGGCGAAGATCGCGCCTGCCGCAACGTATTTTCTCTAGCTTGTACGACTTCGTGCTTCGGAGTTACGAAGGCGCGTCAGTAAACATAGAAACAGCGGACGGCAAAGATCGCGCCTGCCGCAACCTATTTTATCTACCTTGCGCGACTTCGTGCTTCACAGATCAGCTCGGCAGATCGGCTGGTCAGTAGTCATCGCTCTACAGCTCTGCACAGTTTCTCTAGCGTGTGGCGGTGAATTTCATGACAGAGCAGCTGAACAAGACGAAGACTAGTTTACTAAAAAAAAAAGGTTATCTTCATAAAATTAAGATGAGGGAAAAATTCACACCTGTGGTTAGTAAAGTAAGAAGTGTACCGTTAATGGTCAAGGAAAAAATGAAAGCAGAATTAGAAAAACTAAAACAAAATGGCATTATCGAAGAAGTGGAAGCCACTGAATGGTTGGCCCCAGTAGTCATGGCGGTGAAGGTCAATGGTGATCCAAGACTTTGCATTGACTTGAGAGAACTAAATAAATGTATAGTAGTAGACCATTACCCTTTACCTAACATTAATGAAATGCTATCTTTGTTAGGAAATGCGAGTTGTTTCTCATCTATAGACTTAACGTCTGCCTACCACCAAATTATTCTACATAAAGACTCTCAAAATCTAACAGCATTTATTACCCCTTTTGGTACCTACAAGTTTATTCGTATGCCCTTTGGTTTGGCTTCAGCTGCAGCTGTATTTCAACGTGCCATGGAAAGACTGCTAGAAGCATTGCAAGGAATCAAGATTTATCAAGATGATATCCTTGTATATGGTAAGGATGGAAAAGAACATAATGAGAGAGTTCGCTGTGTCCTGCAGAAACTGGAAGAGAGTGGTTTGACTTTAAGAGCAGAAAAATGCAAATTCAAACTTCATGAAATCGATTATCTTGGTCATAAGATTTCATCAAAAGGTATTGAACCCAAGAAAGAATTAGTAGATACCATTATTAATTTCTCTAGTCCTTCTTCAAAAGACGAGGTGGTGAAGTTTCTTGGTATGGCAGTGTTTTACAGTACATTTGTAGATCATTTTGCTGACAGAACTATATGTATGAGGGAGTTAGTGAGGAAAGGTGTTACCTTTAACTGGAGCAATGAGTGTGAAAAGGAGTTTATCTTGATGAAACAAAGTTTGAAAGTTGCTTCGAGTTTAAGCAGTTTTCAACCTGGGCATGAAACAGTAATAATGTCTGATGCTAGTGCCAAAGGTCTTGGGGCTGTATTGTTACAAACACATAATGGAGTTGAAAGAACTATACTTTTTTTGTCAAGATCCTTAAAGGGGGCTGAGTTAAATTATTCTGTTATCGAAAAGGAAGCGTTAGCTGTGTACTGGGCGGTGAATAAACTAAGGAAGTTTGTTTGGGGTAGTAAATTTTTGATAAGAACAGACCATAAACCGTTAAAATAGATTTTTGAAAGGAAGGGTTTGGATGCTGTGTCGGGTAGAATCAGAAAGTGGGTAGTAGCGTTGCAGGAATTCCCTTTTGGGGTTCAGTATATACCTGGAATTGAAAACAACCTTGCCGATTGCTGTTCAAGGTTAGTGTGTGACATATTTGAGACCGAGGATTCTCCCATCGATGATTTTGATGTTTGTATGATCGGGGATGGTATAATTAAGGAGAGTGAATGGATGTTGGAGTCATTCAATGATGTAATTTTACAGAAAGTTCTAAAAAAATCAGAGGTGGATGGGATGGTACTGAAAAGAATGATCAACAGTTATGTGGATTTTGGAGAGTCAGAGATGAATTGTCAACTCATGGTGATTTCATATTGAGAGGAACTAGACTTGTTCCTCCAGAGAAGTTGAGAGATGAACTAATTTCCATAGCTCATGAGAGTCACCCTGGCATTTCAAAAACAAAAGAAAGGTTGAGACTTATGTATTGGTGGCCAGGAATGGATGTGTTAATCGAAAGATGTGTTAGGGAGTGTGTGAAGTGTTCCAAAGCTGATAAGACTTTAACTTGTAGAGTTCAACCCATGAAAGTGAGGGAACTGCCAAAAGAATCTTGGCAAGAAATTTCATTAGACATTTTAGGTCCGATTAAATATTCTGGCTCTGATAAATACCTTATTGTGTTAATGGATATGTATTCAAGGTGGCCTGAATTGAAAA
Organism: Pleurodeles waltl; assembly: GCF_031143425.1. Taxonomy (NCBI): domain Eukaryota; kingdom Metazoa; phylum Chordata; class Amphibia; order Caudata; family Salamandridae; genus Pleurodeles; species Pleurodeles waltl. The sequence continues at coordinate 1,044,169,453 of NC_090446.1, read as the reverse complement.
TCACTACTTCCGTAGAAACACGTGATGTGATAGGCTTCCTCAATGATGTTTTTGACAGAGAAGGGTTTCCATCTTCCATACTCACTGATAATGGTGTGCAATTAGTCTCGCAGGACATGGAACGTTATTTGTGTGAAAGAGGCATTAAACATAAGAAGACTGCTCTTTATCATCCCGAGACCAATGGTATGGTGGAGAGACTGAATAGAGTACTAAAGGAAACTATTCAAATGGCTTTGGCAAATAATAAATGCTGGAAGGAGGAAGTGTCTTGTAAGATCAAAGTCTATCGGTTGACTCCTCATTCTGTTACAGGTTTCTCACCTTTTGAGTATTTCAGAAGGAGAAAACCTAACACGTTAGTCTGTCCTTCATGGGTGAATGATAAGGTGGGCTCAAAATTTGATACTTCATGTAATGACAAACAGAAATGTTTGAAAGAATGTAAGAAAGTTTTGAAAAGGAAAATCAGATTTGATAAGCAGAGAGCAGTGAAGAAAGTACTCATTCGAGTAGGTGATTTGGTCAGAGTAAAAAGTCCTCGCTTTGGTCTTTCAAAAGAACATTCAAAGTTTTCTACCCCTCTCAAGGTTAAGAAAGTTCTGGGAAATGCCATAAGAACTGAAGATCACAAAGTGTGGAATATTGGGAGAGTGGTTAAGGTGAAAAGTGATTGTGGAGAAAAGGAATTTGTAAGCGATAATGTAGAGAGAAAACATAGTAATGTTAACAATCATTTTTCACCAAGGAGATCTTCAAGAATTATTAGACGTCCCAAGGTTCTAAATGATTTTGTTTAAAATTTATGTTTTCCCTTTTTGATTTGTTCTTGTATTATATGTTGTCACTTTTACTCAAATCTGTCTTCTTCTGTTGATAAAGGGAGGGAGATGTGTGGCATTCTGTATCTAGAACTTCCATGTAGAATGTATGTCACAGTAAGAATCTGTGAACAGTAACTAAGGGGATTTGGCAGTTGGAGTGAGGAGAGAGAAGATGTCTGTTGGATGGGGTATTTCATGTTATAATTATCTTGAATAAACAAAAGATGATTTGAACATAAAGAAGGCGTACCTTTACATCTTTTCAAAGGTCTGTGCTGTTGGTGAAATAGGCACTAGGAGGGGCCTTACACTCTGGTTTTTTTCAGCAATCATGGTGTCTCGGTGTCTTGAGCACTGCAGCCTTCTTTGGGAAAATTTACACCTAATTGGCTACAGAGGAAAGGACAGCCTTCTTATACAGCCTTCTTATATATCAATTTGATACCCTCTGAAGCGTCACCTTTTACAAAAGGTGCCTCAACAGAAGCTCAACTTCTCATCAGGCTGTGGAGTTCATGTTGTGTCTGCGAATCCCGTTCGGTCCATCAGCTCCAGGCCAAATCGCACTGAACAAAGCTCTTATGAGAATGTAAGAGTCATAGTGACACAGCTATGATATCCTCTGTATGCGGTGTTGGACATATGAGATTTATATCACCAGAGTGCAGAGACACTTGTTCTCAGATAACGAAGAGTTAGTATGGTGTTGGGTTCTTTGGAGTTTGGAGCATACAAATAAACAGTTAAGAATTTCCGTTAGGTCATTCCACATTTTCAGGTCATCCTTCATTTTTGAGTGCAATCTACGAGTCAAAAAGTCAGACCCCAGCTGATCGTACCAACTTTTCATTTTTAGCAAAATGAGTTAGAACGTTTTTGTGCCAAATGATGATGTGTTTTGGATCACAAGTTTCTTAAGGCAGGTATTGACTAACACTTGGGGTCCGAAGTAAGGGCCAGATGTAGGTAAATACGGGTTTGCGACTCGCAATTTTTGAGTCGCAAACCCATATGCAGGATGGTGTCTCTGACACCATATGCGAATCGCAAGGGGGTCGCAAAGACCCACCTCATTAATATTAATGAGGTGGGTCGCAATTTGCGACCCCCTTGTGATTCCCTGCACTCTTAGGGATGGTGGCCTGCTGAAGACAGCAGACCACCATGTCTGTGACTGCTTTTTTAATAAAGCAGTTTTTTTTTTGTATTGCAGCCCGTTTTCCTTAAAGGAAAACGAGTTGCAATACACTCGAAAAAATGAAACCATTTGGTTTCACTTTTTTAAAGGCATTCACAACGGGGAAGGGGTCCCAAGAGGACCCTTTCTCTTTTGCGAATGGGTTAGCACCCACTTCACATGGGTGCTAACTGCGAATTGCTTTGCGACTGCGTTCGCGGTCACAAAGCAATTCAGCATCGAGATGCGAATCGCAAATAGGAAGGGGAGCACCCCTTCCTATTTGCGAGTTGCATTCCCATTTTGCGAGTCAGTAACCAAGTTACCGACTCGCAAAATGGGCATGAGCATCGCAATGTGCGTTTTGCATGGCGCAAACAGCGAATTTCGCTGTTTGCGCCATGCAAAACATTTTGTACATCTGACCCTTAATTCATTGATGATGTAATTGGTGGTGTCACCTGTGACCTCATGTGTGAGGTTATGTGCAGATCATTGGGATTAGATATGGTTTGTGCAGCTAACCACGAATGACCCATTTTGTAACTGGAAGTTCACATTGCAGTTTTGAAGCATTCATATAACTTATTGTTGCCAATATTTTTTTCAATATATTTTTCTATTTCATTATGTTCTACATTCAACTTTTCCTGCCCACCTTTTGTGAAAAAATACCAATGCACTAGTTATCCTTAATTTGCGTTTTTCGTTTTATCATAATAATCTTTGATTTCCAGGGCTTAATCAATTTCTGGTTCAAGTGAAGCATTAGCTGTATTGTCGCTTAATCCTTTCACTGGCGGGTGTTTGTGCGCCTGTGCTGGAGTTTATTTACCAAACAATAGGCATTAGGATTTAAAAAAATAACATGTACCACGATAGTCCCTTTGAGTACTCTTTATCAACATATTCAATGGTATGTATTAGGGCAAACTCCTCATCAATATTACCTTGCTGTCTGAGGATATCATGAAAAATGTGGAGATTTTTCCTTTTTTTAAACTAAATTTGCTATTAAGTTTTTCTCATATAGAAATATAAATCCTGAAACAATAACCAAGAAAAGGTGGCCCTGAATGTCTGTTCATAATGTTTTTTATGGTGCACTGTTCATTTGTTGACAGATAGCAAAGCTAGGACTATAAAAAATTATTTTCTCATTCTGAACAATTTAAGGAATCTGTTTGTGCAAGCCACACCTTCCTTGCTGTTACTGGCGGGTAGATTTTAGCAATTCTGTCATGAAATGATAATTCCCTTAAGCCTCTTTAATGCTGGAGCATATCCCTGGCAAGTCTTGATCCTCATCTGTATTCCTCTGGTTCTCCTGTTTGTGGGGAACTTTGGTAAGCTATTGAAAGCAAAACACACGTTTAGTTTGGGTGACATGCCTTTCTCATCCTGATTGATTGGTGGACCAGTGTAATGCTCTGGGAATAACATTTATCAGAATACCAGCATTTATTTTGCCCAGCACATAGTAACTCCCTTTAGCCTTCCTCACACTGAAAGATATCTCTGCTAGGGCTCTGCCACATCTGTGTTCCTAATGGTTCCCTGAGTATGGGGTTCAAGATGTATGGGTTTTCAATTGGATCTACACTCTAAACACAAGGAAATATTTTTGATGGGGGAGTTTCCGCATTGAGATGCCACACCTACCAACCACAGGCATTTATAAAGTACAGACCCAGCTTAATCCAGGGGGATGTGGCTTCTATGAATCCCACCATTTTTGATTACCCAGAAAGAATACCCTGCAGTATAGGTGAAAAACAGTAATATTCATTTTTTTCTGTGTCACAAAACTCTAGAACTTTTGGCACACAACTAAAGTCCAGCCTTCTAATGTCCCATCTCTTCTCCGGATAGAAATGCTATCCCATACCTTGGGTGCACCCATTGCTTGGGGCAAGAATAGGCCAAAATGGTGACTGTGTGAAGGCCACGTTTGACAGTACACTGACTTCACACGGTCACAGGTTTGGCCTATTCTGAGAACAAGGAACAAAAACTCTTTTATAAAGGAGCTTAAAATGAATCAGGAAGAGGCAATTGGATGGAGCAAGACTTTGGACAGTCCAAGTCCATCACTGTTCAATGTCCCACCTCCCGTTCAATTCTTATGTTGGTTGGATCGGTAGTGTTGGGTGTGTAAGGAGCTGGCTGCTCATTTTACTCGCAATCCAACCTCTGTCCTTCCCACCAATCAAAAAAGTGGATCAAGTTGTGGGCATTTTTGTCATGTGTGGTAGAACTGTGGACAATAAATGACGGGACAAAATACTGCCCTGTCCAATGGGATTTCTTTTATTTATTTATGAATTTTTGTATTGGGTTCATGAAGGTTTGCAACTTAAAATTCATAAGTTAAAGTGAGCAGAGATGCAGTTATTTAAACCTTTGGATCACCTTTAGTAACACAATATCTATTTGTTTATTTGTAATAATTATAGAGCACACACTCATTCCCAAAGGGATCCACAAAGGGATATCCTGGTGCTAGTCAAAGTTCTGACTACGAAACGAAGGGAACAATGAGGGAAAAGCACAACACTATCACAAAGAGCAACTTCTGAAAAAGGGAACAGCCAAGTTTTTAGTAGTTTCCAAAGTGCAGTTAGATCAGAGGTTAGGCACAATTTAAATGGGTGAGCACTGCAGTGGGTGGCCCCCAAGTAAGTAAAGAAGCATCCACCCATGCAAGCACTAGCAATGCATCTCTGAAAGAGTATTGTTTGGTTAGCTGATCCAAGGGCTTTGGAGAGCTTCTACAAAGAAATTCTATTTCTTAGAACCACAGGACCAGTAGAGTAGACTGCCTGATGTACGTGGCAGAACAGTTTGAAAATGTCCGTCTTGCACACAGGCAGCCAATAAAAAGAGTTCAGACTGGTTGATACAGAGGTACTAGCAGGATACAGAGGTACTGGGAGGAAGGTTACAGATTATGCACGCAGACATATTTTGGATGCTATGCCGGTGAGTAGGAAGATAGTTGTCCATCGCTACATAAAAAGCATTATCATAATCAAGCCAACTAGTAATGGGTGCCTTCAATATAACTTTATGCCAGTAAGTCGGGATCCAATTAAAAATTCTGTGAAGAGAAATGCTGCCAAAGCAGCTCCCACACACAGCATTGTCCAGGTTATTCCATTGAAGGGAATCACCAGTCAAAAAGCCCAAGTTCTTAACACCAAGAGTTATTCCAGATACTGTTAGCCTTCACAAATATTAGCATCTCACCTTTGATTGCCCATTAAATATTAGAGAGTGAGAATGCATCCAGTCTACTATTTCCGTAAGACATACCATGAGATTTTGTCTTCTTACTTCAGATTTTTTATCAATGGAAACAATCAAATCTGTGTCATCTGCATAAGAAGTAATATTAAATCACCCGCTCTGGCAATGCCAGTCAGAAAAGTCCTATAGACATTAAAGAGCATAGGACTCAGAGGTGAACCCTGGGGGATGCCACAGTTAACCACTACTGGCTTTGACGTTAAGAGAGGTGGCTGAACAGGCTAGGACCAATTGCTAAAAAAAGAGCAAAACCACTTGAGATTAGTAGAGTGGAATCCGGTCTCATAAAATCTGTGCAACAGTAAATATTAGGAGACCATATCAAGTGGCCAACAGGTCCAGGAGGGTGAGTGCAGCAGATTTCCCCTCATACACCAGGAGCTTAATAATGTCCGACACCGCCAACAACACTGACCCTGTGGTGGTATTTGCTCTTAATCCCTTTTGGGAAAAATCCAGCAAATTGCTACCCTTCAAATAACAAGTGAGCTGAAAACTAAATAATTTTTACAGAACCTTAGCAGGGTAGTGAAGAAGATAAAAAGGACAATAGTTTGCCCTGTTTGCAGGATCAGCACAGTTTTGTTTCAACAAATGTATTGCAGGGCTTTGTATTCATTCACTGTACAATAATGAGACTTCACCTAGTTTTATATAGTGTTCAAGGACTTCCATTTGCACCTTTGGAAAAAGCGATTTTCCTTTTTTTAACTGCTATAGTTATCTTTTTGTTGACAATTGCGTCAGCTAGGAGTTTAGGTGTGATTGTATGTATGCGTGTGTTACTATGTTATTTATGTATTGCAGAGCACAGCACAGGGCTAGAGGCAAAGACACTATCATTGCGTGATAGGAGGGATAGCTGCTTTGTGGAATGTTGCTGCATTATGATGTAGTATTCTTTAAAGAGGTGAGTCTTTAGCTTTATTGTAAATTGGGACCAAATTGGGGCAGTCTTGAAGGATACGAGGATATTGTTTCAAACCCTAGGTGAATAGAAGGCGTCTGCTGCCTTGTTTATCTTTATTCATTTCTGATGGTGTTCTGGCTGTGGGTGTGCCCGGAGCCACTGGAGATGATGATCTTGTTAGGAATGTATGTAGGTGTGTTATGTTGGTTCTTTATAAGATACAGCTGGGTTTGAACGGAGGTCGGGTGGCAAAGGAACCCACTGGTGTTCTACCAATGTGGGAGTGATGTGATCATCACCTGTGATCATCTTTCTTCTGCTCCTTAACGAGGCATACTGCAGCTTGTAGAATTTCCTTGAGGGGGTCAAGTGTAGTGACCTGGAGGGCATGGAGCAGGACATTGCAACCATCCAGATGCAGGTGTTTGATGGCTTGAACAGTGGCTCTTATGTTGCTTTCTGTGAGGGATGGTTTCACTCAATTAGCAACCTGGCACCAACCTATCTTGATTTTGTGGGTGATGCATTCCTTGAGGGTGAGATTGGTGTACAGGGTGATTATAAATGATTTGGTGTGTTTGAAAGCTGGGTTTTAAATCCATCCATATTGATGTCATTGAGCCAGGTTTGCAATAGTTGTTGATTGTTGCTCTTGGCAAATAGCAGGAATTCTGTTTTGTTAGGAATAAGGTAGTGGCTGGACCTCTGGGTCTGTATGTGGTACAGGCACTGTCTGAGGTTTTGGATGCCTGGAGCAGAGGAGATTGTCAAATACAGTTGTGTTTCACTGGTGTATTGGTAAATTATGATGTCAACTATAAGTAAAGCTCCAAGGGCTCAAGGTAGTGGCTGAATATGACAGGAGACAAGATAGAATCCTGGGGAACTCTGTAGGTGACTGATACCTGGGGGTGCCCTGAGGTCATCTGCATCAGTATCAGGAGAAACAGTGAAGGGTGTATCCAGTGAATCTCATTCAATGGTGTTCTAGGCAGCCAGAAGTCCAGTAATATCAGGAGGCAGGTCAAGAGGGCAGTGTCTAGTTGTCTCTGTACTGTAGTGTTATTTGAAGCTGGATTTCTAGTCATGCATGAGATGGTTGGTATTGATGTATTCTTGATGTTGTGCATAGACTGCTTTTTCAATGATCATTCTAGTGAAGGAAAAATTAGTAATGGGGCAATATGTGGCACAGCCATCAGATTGAAGCCCTGATTATATGTGCCCTTATCTTAGGTTATTTTCTGATGGAGTTATCTTAAAACCAAGGCCAGGATTCAGTCCCAAAGTTAATGCTAGGTTTCAAATCGACCAGAAGATAATTCTTCTGATTTTCTATCAAAATGTATCTAATCAAGAAGAGGAAAATCTCCATACTTTAGATGCAGGTTAAGCTTTATGTATTTATAAGGAAAGAAAAAGCTGTTTGTACGTTCTGTTTCTTGTTTTTTAGATTGGGGAGACAGGAAAGAAGCCATCTACTGCAACTAAAAGTAGATTAGTGAAATTTGGTCTCCTTTTTGCCTATTAAGCTGCACGGAAAAGTACATCCTTGGGTACTTAGGGGCATTCCTAACCTGAGAGGATAGGAATCCCCATGGCAGACCGTACAGGAGTTGCTTTGTTGGACTTCTGTAGATCTACATGAGTTTCTCGTACTAGTTTTGTACACCTTTACACACTTATTATAAGTCTTGGCACTTTTTGGAAGGTGTTTTGTCTTCTGTCTCAGTAGATACTTAAAGAATTACTTAACTAAAATATATGTTCAGCTGTGAACTAATGCATTCATTTTTATGATTTGAGAAAACTAGTTTAGGATAATGCTTGGTATACCTTCATTTAGTCAATGCTATTATGAGGAAGAACGAAGACAAGACGGCCCATCACACAAGCACTCATCCAGCCTGCTGGACTATGGCAACACTCTGTACACTAGAATCTCCAAATAATTCCTGAACAGACTCCTGACCATCCACAACACTTCAGCAAAACTCACAATTGATTTCCCATGCTGCACCCCGCATCACACCGCACCTCAGGAATCTTCACTGACTCCACATTCACAAGCACAGTCAATTCAAACTTCTCACACACACATACAAAGCCCTATACAACAAAGGATCAGAACACCTGAACATCTGCATATACTTTCACCTAACCTCCAGACACCTGTGCTCTGCCTCACTCTCACACATTCCTTGCCTCCGCCAAAGCATAACTGGGGGTAGCTCATAGAACGCCCTCCTTCAACACATCAGAGCCTCCTCGTCACTTTTTGAGTTCTGCAAGAAGTTGAGGCCCTGACTCTTTGTTTAGCACCTTAGGGACCACCCACCTACACTCCTTCCCATCAATTGGATACCCTTTCAGGTGATCAGTGTACTATACAAATCAGCATAACATAACAATAAACTAGCATTCTTCATTATTCCTTATCCAAGTCTTCTGTCAATGTCCCAGCTTATCCAAAGCTTTATATTCCAGGCTAAGAGAAGTTTCAGCTATTGTATTATGGTACGAAGAGGCGGGCTCAGAAAAGGAAAACAACAAAATGGAATACTATGCAGTAAAAGCAAATAATGCCTAAGGCAAAAGTGCTTTATGTGCGGTACTGAGGGGGAAGCTATGCCTTTCTCGGGGTAGGGCTTCTCTCATTTAGTCTGGACTGTGATGGGAAAGGCTTATATCAGGAGTAATGAAGATTATTGTTCTTTAAATCATAGTTTACATATACAAAATGCAAAGAAATGTGACGTTGCTATTTGATACAATCCATGGAGAATGTAAGCTGCAGATATTCCTTACTGTAGGCTTAGGTATCCATACAAGTGATGATGAAAGGTTCATGATCTGTTGGTGCTGGGGAAAGGTGGCCACAGTATAGCATTACAAAACCCAATAAATTAACTGAAAGACACTAATAAACAGGATGTTTTTCTTCTAAAATGACTTGCCAGCCATATATGGTAACAACATTTTTCCAGAAAATTATTAGTTGAAGTGAGGGTATGTTGCAATCCAGAGCATAAAACCACCTGGAAGTGTCTGATTAAGGTTAATTGCACAACCATAACTAATCCTACTCCATGTGTTCCTCGTGACTGTACACATGACATAATAGATAGCACGACAAATTATATCATCTGAATAACACAAATGATGTAGGTCTTGGGATTCATGGCAATGGCGTAACGAAACTGGAAGGGGCCTCCCCTCATAGAACATGGGGGGGATCCCCAGAACATGGAGGGGGCCCCCCTCTGGACTCACTCAGGCCAGGCGCTGTGCTGAGGGGGCCCCTTGGAGCTCAGGGGCCCTCTGCACTGCAGAGGCCTTCGTTACGTCCCTGATCCATGCAAGAAAAAAGGGGATATATGGAAATCAGGAGAGCAGTGACACTAAGCTGTAGAATATGATTACTTAGACGGGCACTGAGAGAGGCCAGGTGGAAAGTGTGGAGGACGAGTGTCTGGCATGCAGGCCTTTCGGGGCACAGACAAACGGTCAAACATGTTAAAGGCAGTTTAAGTGAATTCTATCTGACCTGCTTCTCTCACAATTTATGCCTAGTTGTCTCCAGTCCTTGTTTGTAGATGCACCTAGTGATTCCTTGATATCCACTGGTCCTGTAGCAGGACTCCTGGTATGACCTCAGCCTTTTCTGTCGTGAATATATATATATATATATATATATATATATATATATATATATATATGTAAAACGATTCACAGCCGCTCTTATCTCTGTCCCTGTCACAGCTGTAACACTAGGTGTCTAGTCTAGTCTAGTGACATCTGCCCTCAGGCGTCCTGAGGGCAGATGCCAAAGGCCTCCGTAAAGCTCTGAAGACACTAAGAAGGAGTCATATTCACCTAGGCCTTGAGAACCAAGGCCAATGGAAGCTGTGTTTGTTTGCTCTTACCTTACCCAAGTTTTCCCCTGGGCAAATTATGAGTCATCAGTAGTACATTTCCTGGTTTGCATAGATTCCACAGAGCGGATTGGTGAACTTCCATTGGAAGGCCAGTGCCAAATCATTACCACCTCGAGAATTCTGAGAGTAGGGAACCTGACTGTGATCTATATCCTAAAGAGAATACTGTATTCATTTGAGCTCCGAGATAATCCCATACTAAGTAAATAGTTCCACTCCCAAACATAACGTTTCACAAAGGGCAGCCTTGTCTTGGATAGCTTGGCATGGGCAGAAAGGCAATCCACCAAAAAGTGTATGAAGTATTAAGTGTAAAAGCTCCTCCTGACGACAGCAGAGTTAAGGAAAGGAAGAGCTTTAAAGTCCACACCATGCCTATATGAAATTAATGCATTTCAAAACAAAATGGATTTTCGGTAGATCGGAAAGTACGGTGAATAACTAAGGATGCTTTTGAATGCTGTGTTTATCATAATATGTTTGCCAGTGCTACAGAGATATAGGTCAAATGTCATGTTATGTCTTCTGATAGATTGCTGATTTTTTAACAAGGACGGTTTGGGTTTACAAGCTCCACTCACTTTGCAGACAGAGAAAGAAAAGTAAAGTGAATTATGTGACAATCTTGAAGGAATATAGGGAATGTGAAAAGAAAAGGGCTGTAGGATGTTGTTTTTCTACAACACACAGCAAAATGTAAATACCTGAAAATCTACTGTATGCATTCAGCAGTTAGGAAAGCATAAGTGAAACACAGTTTTTGTAATTCTGAAGTGTGCCGAAAACAGAGATTTTAATAGGACCAAAACAAATCAAGACACTTAAGTTGTGATGCACAGATCATAAATATACACAGAAACTCACACAATATCATTTGTGTACTGTAAAATGTTATCCGTAAAACTGCATGTCTGTCCAAAGCTAGTGGCCATTTCAATAGAACATGTGCTGTCTGTAGAAGGCAGTGTGCTACCACACGATGCTTTCATTATACATGAAAATTGCCCTCCTCATGTCCATTATAGGTAGGTTGGCCGCAAAAGATTGTTTTTCGAAAAATTGGGTTGTGGTTCTAAAAAGCTCGTGTAGCACAGTGCCTGAATTATTACCACCTCATCAGAGCTCTCAGAACATCAAATAAATGTTCACACATAAAATACAGTACCCAAAATCTAATATCGTAAATTACAAGTAACATAATTACATGAGGCTGGAATCCAAATGTTAAAGAACAACAACATAAAAGCCACACAAATACACAAAATACTATCACAAAATGCAATGTGTGGAACATCTTAAACATCTCATAACGCTCATCCAAGCCAATGAACGTTATCGATGTGCTTAACTGAATTCATGGTCCTCTTTTACTACAAGTCAGAGGTAAAGGGGATCGATCGCCTTGTAATGGCACATTGCAATCAATGTTCATAATATGCATTTAACACTTTTTAATATTTAGTGATGCAAAACATTGATGCATATCATATGATCTAACTTGCTGATTATTAATTATGTCAAGTATTGCCCTATGTGGATGTACTGTGTTCGAGTGAAGCTTTTGTTCCTAATTTAGGGGGCAAAGGGAGTATGCAATAGGCACTTGATAATGCTTAAAGTTGATTGCAATCTTGCTGTGTTTCTCCAAAGATGTTTTGTACTTGATTATTTACCATATTTCAAATGTAGAATATTTAGAATTGTATTGTTTTATGATAATAGATCATTTAAAATATTCTCATTTAATGCAAATGGGATGAATAATAGGTGAGAATCGCGGGCCATGGAAGCGTGGGTTCTTAGGCACAATCTGGCAATTATTCTTCTGCAGCAAACCCATAACCTTCTACACAGACTTTCAAATTATACTATGCTCAAAAAGTGGTTGGGGTTTAAATGCTTTCCTTCCATAATTGCTTCCCATAGAGGGGTAGCTATATTTATATCCATGTGTCTGGAGGTTGAAATACATAATTGAAAACTGCTAAAGAGGGTAGTTGGGTGTGTGGTGGACTGTTCTTTCTTTCTAAACAAATGACCCTAGTAAGTTTTAACGCTCCTATAGAGGATAATCCAGAGTTGTTAAAAGATCTTGTTCAATCACTTTTAGCACTTTATGGTGAGGCTAATATAGGCGGCAATATATTATATATATATATATATATATAACATATATATAAATATATATATATATACATATATATATATATATATAGACTCTTCAGTCCTCAGCTTTAGAGTCCACAAAGCTTAATCACAGGCAGAACAAACCCAAAATAGCAAATGTTTTGGCCACGTATCAGAAGGATTTGGATGTAATAGATCTCTGGAGAGCCAGGTTTTTGGATAGAAAAGAATATCCCTGTATCTCTGTGAGACATAAGGCTGCCACACATGTTGATGTTTTTAAAATGTTGTCTAGTTTGAAGTTCATGCAACTGTTGGGTTACCTTAAAGTGTTTTCATACGACTCAGCACTAGAATTAAGTTGCTCAGATGTTAAGGCATCTTATTCTGTCAAGAGATGGATTTGTAACAAAATCCATATAGCGGATAAAACATGGGTATCAGAATTAAAATATGCAGTAGTGGACTTTTTAAAATAAAGAGAGAGCTCCATTAAGACACTGCTGGGAGCAGAAATAATAGTCTTTGATATAGATGATAGGCACAAAATAAATGCTAATAAAAACAATTGGAAAAGCAGGTAAAAAATGATTCAAAAAGCAAAGCTCTTGAAAAGTAGAAATCTGACCTCTATGGCTACTATTATGAGGAGACCAATTTGACTAATGCAACATATCTCTGATAAATTTATGATGAAAATAAAAACTAAGGGAGATTCCTGGCTTGCAGACCTAAGAAAAAGCCAAAGTTCCTTAAATTAATTTGGATATCCAAAAATGGAAAGCAGAATTACAAAGAGAAATTAAATAAATATGATTTCCTTGATCATTAGAAAAATATTTGAAATAAGCATCAAGATATTGTTCTAACTTGTGTGGCTTTCTTAAAGCATTTCCTATTCCTATGCTGTCGCAGGAAATTATGCTCTGTTTGATAGAACCCTTTACTACTGATGAACTTGAAGCTGTAATTCTATCCCTACTGAATGGGAAAGGTAGTGAAGAGGATTGGTTTCTTGAAGAATTTTAAAAAAACATTCAGGGAAGTTTTCAATATTCATCTGTTACAATTTGCTACTTATATTTTAGCAGATGGAGCAATACCTCCTTCTTTTGACATAGTGATATAGTGGTCAGTGTATTTTTTTTTCAACTGCAAGAATCCTAAAGCTCCAAATTCGTATCGGCCAATCAGCCTACATAATCCAGATTATGACTGAATTGATAGCTGACAGAATGAACAGTGTTATGGATAGGCAGATACATAAGCATCAAAATAGTTTTATTGCTGGCCATCAATTGAATGAAAACACAAAACGTTAATAGAAGCTCTAGATGTTTTAATTCTCAGCAGATTCTGCTGTGGCGTTTTTATTAGATCAGGAAAAAGCTTTTCACTTCATGTGCTGGGAAAGTCTTTTCTGTATTGTAAAGTGGTTTGTTTTTCTTTTCAGGTCACAAGAGTTGAGGGCCTAGCTTTTCAATTAACCAACCTACCATAAGCTGGGCTCAGTGCACAGTCCTGCTCAGCACTCTTGTGGGTGATAGTGTGCTTTTCAAATACACATAACATTATACCCTAAATAACTCATACTTTCCCCAGAAAATTTACACTTTTCCATGATCAATGTCATGCCCTTCTGATCAGTATAGGGAAAGGTGCGGAAGACATTGTGACGCGAAGGGTTAATTAGCTTGAGCAGTGAAGATGAGTGTGATGCCTGCTGAAACCCCCCCCCCCAAACAACGTGGAAAAGTTCATGATATTATTTTCAAGCTTGTTTGTGTAGAAGACTCCGTCTCAACCTTGAGAACGAGAATACAGGGAGAAGATGGAATGAAAACAAAGGCTGGGGAAGGACAGAGCAGCCAAGTGCTGATAACATAGCTAGAAAATGCCAGAAAGAGATAGAATCCAAGCTTCGAGTTATTTAAGCACTGAAGTGTGGGTGAGGGATTTGAAGCTGGCAGATAGAGTTGTGAAAGCTGCCATGGGCCAGCGCTGCCTCCCTGTTTTGCTGACCGTGATGCTTGAGGGGGAGAGAGGTCCAAGCAGGCGGTAGAGGGCTTCCCAGCATTTCGTGGACTAAGTTAAGTTCCACACAGGGATGAAAGGCCTTTGTTTCTCTGCTCAATTATTATGACTGATTATTTATGCTTGCACTGTGTTTATAACCTGAAGTATTCAGCTCGTTTATATTTTGCTTCCTGAACATCGTAGTGTGAGCCTGCTGCAGTAATTGAAACATGCATTTTGGTGTGCAGTAAATGAAAGCTTATCTGAAGTATTCAACTCATTTATATTTAGCTTCCTGAACATCGTAGTGTGATACATTTTAGTATACAGTTAATCAAAACTTATATCTGTCAATGAACTCTTTGCTTATATAGATATATATGCATAGATGCTCTTTGTAATGTACTTATATATAAATAGATGCTTTTCATTGCCATTCTTATTCTACTATTGTTAATGTGCTAAATGCCTACATTTACCTGAAATTCTAGTAAAGCTAAATTGTATTTATAATTGGCGTGTGGTCCTTCATTGAGCGTCCATATTGACTTATACCGAACAGGTGTCAACCAGTCACCTGGATAAGACACCTTCTCTTGCAGATGCTCAGATACACCATCCAACCTTTCATAGTAAAGCTTTATATTTTTGCATAAATCAAAATATCATACTGAAAGAATGTTACAACACTTATGAAAGAAATGCTAAAAACTCTGGAAAACTGCAGATATGGATGCCAACCCAACTGTGTCTGTCTGTATTTTTAGGCAAGAAATCAAAAAAGGTTACACACGGTTCCACCTAATGCTAAAGGGTTTCTTTCAAGGAAATAGTTCAGCGAGTCATTGAAAGGCGAACTTTATCGAAGCAAAAGCCCTCACTCACCATCCGGTGACATGCTTCATCATAGGGCCAGCTCCTCGTCAGGCCGGCACTGCAATGCCTAACGGGCCCCACAGGGGGGCTCTTTGCCGGAGATCTTTTTTAGAAAACTCGTTTCTGGCCGGTTGAGAAAAGGAATAAAGTGAAGGATTGGTAAATAGGAAAAAAAAATTAAAAAATATCTAGAGGTAGAATCTAATAATTTTAATGCTCATGACTCAACCTCTGACAAGATTAAAATCAAATAAAGTTGGGAATTGGTGGAGTAATGACCACAATTACCATGAAAGCCAGGTAGGTAGGTAACCCGGGTTGCAGATCCAGACGCAGGTTTACTGGCAATGCCCATACATACTGAAAATCAGAATTGACTTTTCTAGCCTGGACTTCCCCGATGTGGCCCTACCATTAATTTTTGGAGGGTTTTTGACTTTTATATGTGATAAACTTCGCAATTCAAAGGATTAGGTATATTATTGGGTCCTGACGAATCGCATAAGGTAATTCCTTGATAACAAGCGAGAAACATGTTGACCAATCATATAGAGTGACACAGGGGATCCTGTGTACTCTGTCTTTTGAGGTTTATACCTACCTGGCTTTCATGGTAATTGTGGTCATTACTCCACCAATTCCCAACTTTATTTGATTTTAATCTTGTCAGAGGTTGAGTCATGAGCATTAAAATTATTAGATTCTACCTCTAGATATTTTTTTTTTTTTTTTTCCTATTTACCAATCCTTCACTTTATTCCTTTTCTCAACCGGCCAGAAACGAGTTTTCTAAAAAAGATCTCCGGCAAAGAGCCCCCCTGTGGGGCCCGTTAGGCATTGCAGTGCCGGCCTGACGGGGAGCTGGCCCTATGATGAAGCATGTCACCGGATGGTGAGTGAGGGCTTTTGCTTCGATAAAGTTCGCCTTTCAATGACTCGCTGAACTATTTCCTTGAAAGAAACCCTTTAGCATTAGGTGGAACCGTGTGTAACCTTTTTTGATTTCTTATCTATTGGGAACCTTACACACGGGACCAGGAGTTATTCTCCGAATATCCCATTTTTCTTGCCCCTCCTGTGTTGTTTTTTTTGATGTATTTTTAGGCACCTTCATAGGTGACAAAAGACATCAAATGGTAGAGGTCAGGGTGCAGTTCTATTTGAGGAGATGCCATCGACATATCTAACAATGTAAACACTATAGTCCCTTCTAATGTTACCAACTGCAGTATTTGGAGGTGGTTAGCGATCTACCTAAATGTTTTTGTTGAATTTTTGCAAGTCGACACACATTCTGAGTGAGTGGTCCATCTAATGGACCAATACCACATAGATCAACCACTCAGAATTTTCAGGTTCTTCTATCACATATAAGTCACACAACTTCTGTAATTCTTTTCTCAACTCTTCTCTCATGCACAATGGTTCTATTTGAACCTTAATCACACAAACTTTGGCACCCTCTTTGGGAATGAGTTTCTAGATAAAGTCTTCCAGTTTACATAGTCTATCAGTAAACACATCATGATATTTTGCCAACCAATATCTATTTCCTTGGTCGGCTAGACTAACATGCTGGGCAACTCACATTTTTTTCTTGCAAAAAAATGATTGGAATCCAGAATCAGATTTAACTCACCTTGGTCATGCCTGACCAGCAAACATGAACCATCTGTAGCCACATACATTGTGCTGTTTACTGCACTACCTACAAATCTAAGCTCTGCCTCAAATTCACCTCCAAACTCTTCTTTCTTGTTACCATAAGCAAAGATTTTATTCAGATTTATACAGCGCTGTATCTAGAAAGCTTCAACACTTCCTCTCCTATTAACTTACATTGAAATCCTGAGTCAGCCACAAATCTGAACTCTTCATTTTTGATTTTTATATCACAATAAGATGGGCTACTCGACAATCTGTCAGTTATCATGACTACCTAGCATTGCTATAGCCTGAGGTTAACACATAGGGGGTCATTCTGATTCTGGCGGGCGGCGGAGGCCGCCCGCCAGAATTCCGCCCCCATTATACCGCTCCGCGGTCAGAAGACCGCGGAGGGTATTATGAGTTTTTCCCTGGGCTGGCGGGCGGTCTCCAAAAGACCGCCCGCCAGCCCAGGGAAAAACTCCCTTCCCACGAGGATGCCGGCTCGTAATCGAGCCGGCGGAGTGGGAAGGTGCGACGGGTGCAGTGGCACCCGTCGCGTATTTCAGTGTCTGCAAGGCAGACACTGAAATACTTTGCGGGGCCCTCTTACGGGGGCCCCTGCCGTGCCCATGCCATTGGCATGGGCACGGCAGGGGCCCCCAGGGGCCCCGCGGCACCCCCTACCGCCATCCTGTTCCTGGCGGGCGAACCGCCAGGAACAGGATGGCGGTAGGGGGTGTCAGAATCCCCCATGGCGGCGCAGCAAGCTGCGCCGCCATGGGGGATTCTAAGGGCAGCGGTAAACCGGCGGGAGACCGCCGGTTTACCCTTTCTGACCGCGGCCAAAGCGCCGCGGTCAGAATGCCCTGCGGGGCACCGCCGGCCTGTCGGCGGTGCTCCCGCCGACCCTCGCCCCGGCGGTCGAAGACCGCCGGGATTAGAATCAGGGCCATAGTGAACATCCTCTTGTACCAAAGAATTCTCCTGCCTATTTTGCAAGCTGGTGTTACTGACATTGGACACTTTAAAAGGCAGATATGCCCTGCAAGACTTTGAAAAATGTCCTTTTCTGTTACATCGATAACACACCAATGACCAAGCCAGGCATATTTTCTTGTTGCCCATCTGTGACTCCACCAAAAGCAATTCACCTATTTGGCAAGTTAAAACCCCTCATTGTTGTCACCTTTGCTACCCAGCTATCCTCTATATCTTTAAAATAATTTTTAGATACAGCCTTTACCTCGTTACACTGATATCTTTCATCAGTAGTAGACATTTGTCTCACATACATGTCTGAATGGTCTATTAACTGTTAGACCTGGCATATTTTGGTGTGGTTTCCCCTGACTTTTTGCTTTCTGACCTCCTGTTTTGACTATGTGCTGAACATCGTTTGTGCTGGCTTTAGGACTCTGTGCACTTTTTCATTGCTGGCCAGTGCTGAAGTGCATGTGCTCTGTGTCTAAAACATGGTAACAGTGGCTTCTCCATAATTGGCATATTTGATTTACTGATAAGTCCTCAGTAAAGTGCACTAGTTGTGCCCAGGGCATGTACATCAAATGCTACTGGTAGTCCTGCAGCACTGATTGTGTCACTGCATAGCCTGTGTGCTCAGTTTAAACTGCAATATCGACCTGGCAAGCGTACCTACTTGCCACGCCCAAACCTTCCTTTTTATTACATGTAAGTCACCCCTAAAGAAGGCCCTAGTTAGCCCCAAGGGCACGAAGCACTGTAATTAAAGAATTGGGCATGTTTAACATGCCGAGATAGTGAAAAACTCTTAAAGTCGTTTTTCACTATTGCAAGGACTGAATCTCCCATAGGCTAGCATTGGGAGTTGCATTAAAACATCTTTTAAGTGCGACTTCCGATTGTGAAAATATAGAAATAGGGAGCCTGGTGTCTCTGGACTCGCAATTTAAAAGTACATCTTTGGTGAAGGTGGTTTGTAAATTGCAGGTCTGAAAATGCCACTTTTAGAAAGTTGCAATTTCCTTACTTTAGCCATTCTGTGACTTAGCCTGTCTCTGAATACACGTCTGGGTTTAGGTGACAGCTACATTTGTGCATTCGCTCCAGACAGCCATAAACAATAAGGCTGGGTGTGGCACGAGATACATCTGCATTCTTCTGCATACTGATATTCATCCTGGGCAGGGAGAGGGAGAGGCAGTTCACACTTACATCTGAATAGGCTGTGTCTTGCCCTCACACAAAAGGCTGATTACCCCCTAATGGTCTGGAGCCAGGGCTGGGTTAAAAGGTATCCTTGTGCACTTCAGGGAATTCTTTTAAAGTTCCCCTGCATCAAAGCCCTTTTTGGGTGAAAGCACTGGGCCTCTGACACCATATACTCAGAACACTTCTGGACAGCGGATATTCTACCAGGTTGAAGGACTGCTGTGCTTTCAGGAGGAACTGCTGCTTTGCTGTTTGCTCTGCTGTGTTGTCCTGCTGCCTGCTGCTTATTGCCTGGGAGTGAGAGGACTGGATCTAACTCTCTACATCCTGCAATCTAAAGTTTCTAGAAGGGTCTGACAGAGCTTGCCTCCTGCTTCTAAAGTCTCAGGTATAGCAAAGACTTCACCTGCATCTTGCTATTATCACCAGGCCTCCTCTGTTGTGACTCTTGTTCTGCCAAGTGGTGCAAAATCCAATCCTGATCAGTTGCCAGGCCACTACAGGGGACCACTTGGAAACGCACTGCACAGGTGGACTTAAAGGTAAGTCTGGTGGGTCCTCTTGGAGTGTCCAGGTCGCAAGGGGTGGGGGACTCTTAGGGCACAGCTGGTTCTTCGGTTCCGGGCTCAGGGTGGTCGGGTGCAGAGTGAAGGAGCTGTGCTCAAACGTGCCCTTGGAAGCAGGCGGTAGGTCTCTTTGAGGGTCGCTTGGAGGTCAGCAGGGGCACTCTGGTAGGAAGTCGTTGTGCTTTCCCAAGTCCCTTGACTAGGGCTTCCTCCTGATCCTTTTACAGCCCAGAGTGGACTATTTTTCTTGGTGTTCAATGTGAGGTGACCAGTATCAAGGGCTATTGCACGGTGTGGCCACTGGAGGGCGTACTGCCACCAAACTTGCCACACTTACAGGGTTTGTCATCAAAGTCTGTTGGATGTAGTTTGGTCTGGCTGTGGTGTCTGGTTCCTTGGTCAGCAACCAGTCTGTGAAGTGGACCTCACTGGCTTGTTGGCTCCTTGTGGTTGTTGAGTGAGGCCTTCACTCTTAAGACAGATCTTTGGCAACTTTTGAAGTAGGGAGGTTGTCTGGGGGTTTCTAGAGCCTGTCCGATGTCCAGGCAACCCATCAGCGGTGAGTGTAGAGTCCTGGGTGAAGAAGGCAGGGTTTGGCTCCTTTTCTTTGTGCAGCAGGACTTCAGTTCTTGAGCTTTGGGTCTGCTTTGTTGCTGGTCTTCTTGTGTCCTTAGAATCTGATTTCTTTGTCTAGGGATGCCCACTAAGCACTGTATTTAATGGGCTTTTTAGGGGGCACCTAGTAGTGACCAATGGGTCATCTACCTTAGGGTGGCTACACCCAGTAAGTGACCACTTCCTGTGGGTAGAGGTCACTTCCCTACACCTGATTGCCTATTTTCCTTCCATGCAAGAAGGAGAAAAATTAAAGGGAGAGGTCACCTCGCATGCAACACCTTAGGGGTGGTGCAAGCAGGGGCTGACCACTCATCCTGTCCTTTGTGTGTTTTCCCACCATTACTCCCACGAAAAGCAGCAGGCTTTGCGGTCGAGTTACAAGGGCGGTAAGTCCTTTGAAGCTATTAGGCAGGACTGTGCACATTCCTGGGGGAGGTGGGGTAGCACCTCTGCCCAGGAAGGGCTTAGTACTCTGCCCCAGAGAGCTATGGCTGTCTCCCCAGGGGTCCAGAATCCTGTCTGGTGGAGGCAGGCTGGTTGGAACTGGCCAGCGACTTTGCCAGGTTAGTTAGTTCTTGCAGGGGGGCACCTCTAGGGTGACCCCTGGATACATTTTGTAATAAATCCAATACTGGTACCAGTTTGTATTTATCATTCTTAGTTGTTTGATACCAAACAACCCAGGGTTCAGAGTAGCTATCATGTAGCTGGGAAACTCGTACTGACCAGTGTCCAGCACATGCATTTAAATGGCTGCTCTGTTCACTTAGTATGTCCCGGGTTTGGCAAGGACAAAGTAGGGGCATATTGCTCATGCAGCTATGCCCTCACATACAGTATAGTGCACCCTGCCTTATGGCTAGAAGGCCTGCCAGAGGGGTGACTTAACTATATTGCATGCAGTGTATAGTGTGGGTGGACAGGGCACACAGGTTGTGTGCCATGTTGAGTTTGCATTTTGAGATTGCACCAGGACACTCAGCCTGCAATAGCAGTGCTGGGTGCATTTGGATGCATGGCCCTTGAGGGTGGCACAATATGTGCTGTTGCCCTCAGGGGCCTACCCTTAGTATCCCATGCCCTGGGTATAGCGGTGGAGGTGGCAAATCTCACGATGAAGGCCTGAGCGGAGGAAAAAATGGGTGGAGGGTGGAGGGCTGGGAGGGAATAAAAAAGAATAAAAAAATGTTCTTACCTCTTTCCATCGCCGCTGCTGCCACCTGCCACCTCGATCCTCTTTTGGTGTCCCAACATTTACCTTTGGGACACCATCACAGGCTCCCCAGCAATCCTGGAGCTGCTTACATGCTATACATAGTCTGCCACTCAAACACAAGCCTGGGGTCTTTGCAGTTTCTCCAGCCCGACTGTGGATGCTGTATAGGCTGTGGAGAAACCTAAGTGTGCATGTGTGTATGGCTGGCCTCACACGGCCGGCCAAACACACATGGGCACTTAGTGCACTCTTCCACCCTCCCACCTCTCACAGCCCAGCCCTGCCCTGCCACTCTCTGCACTACTGGTATCGATTTATTTTTCTGCTTCTGGCACAGCCAGTGGGGCGACGCTCCTTCTCCATAGCGAAGGAGCCGCTCCTGCCTGGGTACCTAAGTACCATTTACTAGGGACTTATAATGGCAGCTAAAAGTGTTGCCAATTATGTCAGCACCTTTGCAATTTTAGGGAAAGAACACCAGCACTGTGGACCTGGTTTGCAGGATCCCAGTGCACTCCAGTCCAAGTTGCATCCAGAAACCAGGCAAATAGTGCGTGTGTGAGGGGGGTACTGCCACAGGGTGCTAGTTTACCACAGGGAGACAGTGGGCCTTTGCTGTAGCCACTGGGACGGAACTCCTGTGCACTGTGTCTGTTGTTGTTACCAAGGCTTGGTGACTTTTCTTCCTGAAGATCTTTGAGTTCCAAGAAGCCCTGCCCTCTAGTACTTGGCAACTTCAAGAACAGTGACCTTCCTGCTACTCCTGCGGTGTGGGACACTTGTGCTGCTGAGGCCTCCCTGTGACTCCCTGTGCCTGCTACCAGTCGGTCCTCGTGGGGGCTTCAATGATTTCTGCTGGCTTTCCTTCTTACTGAGAGCCAGTCCTTATTCCCCTCCAAGGGTCGAATCCTTTGGACCTTGCTGATCCCCCAAATCCTGCAAACATCTCTGGAGCTTCTTCCTGCTTTTGTCAATTCTTGTTTGTGGTTCTGCTGACCACTGACCCCTCTGCAACCTGGCCACCGACGTGGGACAGCTCGTGGATGACTCCAAGGATCTTCCTGAGCCATCTAGACTCTGCAGCTGTACTCCTTCCATCACCGACCTGTAGGAACTCATCCCCAAGAAGGATGGGCATTGCCTACCTGCACCACCTGGACATCTCTGAGTGATCTGGACACTGTCCCTTTCTTTTTCAGGTTCTTCTTGCCTGGAATCCACCCTTGGGTTCCACCGACCTGGTCCATGGGTTGCGAAGAAAGATGGGCAAACAAGGCCCCCACTGACTCCAACGAAGGCCTCGGATGTCACTTCACCCTATGCACCCGGGCTACCTGGTGTAGGTACTCTACTCTCCTGTGTATCCACGGGTGGAGGAACTATAGAACCTTCCTTGTGCCAACTGGTTTCTTCAGGTCCTCTGGGAAGGGGCCTAAAAGTTCCAACCGCGACAGTCCGTTATTAGCCTATGGGACACTGGGCTAGATATTATCTCTGAACACGGGTGCCTGGGGGATTTCTACTACTTACCCCGGGTACTTCCATACTTCCCCAGCCCCTGGAATCCTATCACACTTACCTTGGTTGAACACCTCCATACTTAAACCATTTTCTTAGTTTATGGCTTGCCCGCCCCCCATAGAATCCTATGTATTTCTATGATTTTCCTGCATGTTTCTAAGTATATTTGTTTAGTATAGATATCTCCCAGTGGAGATTTACAAAAGTTAGGTAGTACTAGGGTTATAATAAAAAATACTTTATTTTTGTAACACTTGGTGTGATTCTTTTTGGTGTGAACATCACTGACTGACTAATGTGGTATTGCAAATGCTTTACACTACTCCCTGATAAGCCAGAGCTGCTCTCCACAGCTACCCCTAGAGAGTTTTGGTTATCTAGGCACCAAAACACTAACACTAAGGGTTCCCTGGACTCAGTATAGGGTGCCATACCATAGGTGAACACCATAAACTAGGCCAGCCTCCTACATAGACTATATTTCTCAAGCAGAGAACACCAGCCACACAATAACCTCCTGGTCCCTGATTACCACACAGACCACTGCAGCCATCATGTCATTCCTCCACTCCGGGGCACCCACTGACCTCTGCCCTCACCGGCTTTTCAACCTCAGAGCCAACACTATTAGCATGGAACTAACCCACATCCTCAACACCTCTATCTCCATGACAACCTTCCCGGACAAATGGAAGCATGCAGACGTCAGACCCCTCATAAAGAAACCCTCCACCGACCCCTGCGACCTCAAAAACTACAGACTGACCTATCTGCTCACCCTTCCTGGCCAAAGTGCTCGAGAAAGTTATCAGCCAACAGCTCACCAACTACCTCAAATGAAACCACTTTCTCAACACCTCACAATCAGGATTCTGGGCCAACCACAACACAGAGATTGCACTGATCACCACCATGGATGACATCAGGACCCTCCTCGACCAAGGAGAGTGCACAGCTCTGATCCTTCTGGACCTCTCTGCAGCGTTCGATACAGTCTCCCACCACACTCTCCTCAACAGACACCAAAACATTGGCCTTCCTCCCTTCACTTCTACACCCAAGAACATCACCTGGGGCGTACCCCAAGGATCCTCTCTCAGCCCAACCCTGTTCAACATCTACATGACCCCCCTCGCAGACATCGTCAGATCTTACGGATTCAATATAGTCTCCTACGCTGACAACACTCAACTAATCCTCTCACTCACCGAAGACCCCCACAACGCCAAATCCAACTTCCACAATGCCATGACCAACATAGCAACAAGCATGGAAAACCGCTGTCTCAAACTAAACACCAACAAAACAGAAATCCTGATCTTGGGAAGAACACCTCTGTATGGGACCACAGCTGGTGGCCAACAGAACTCAGACCAACACCCTCTCCATCATACCTCACAAAAACCTTGGCATCATCCTCAACTGCCAACTATCCATAAATCAACAAGAACTTCATATATGCTAAAACAGTACGCACTAATTTTAAGAGATTGGAGTATTAGTTGAGGGAGTGAGAACCCACATCAAATAATAATCACAAACCTTAGCAGAGTGAACGACAAGAGTCATTAAATAAACCTGTGCTTAACCCTCTGGTAGCTTAGCACAAAGCATCCAGGCTTAACTTAGAAACACTGTATTAAGTATTTATGCAGTACTCAAACAATAATATAAAATGAATACACAATAAAAAATCCCAAACCAAATTAGGAAATTAGAGAGTATTTTAATAAATAAAGTGACACCAAAATGAAAAAAATCCAGTAAGTAGAACTGGAGATAATAATTTTCAAAGTTTGAATAAGAAATGGTGCCAGAAAGTACGAAGCACCAACTGCAATTATCTGGTTGCACTAGACCGGGTCAAAGCCAAAAGTTACTCCGACCGCAATGAAGCACGGGTCAGATATAGAAAAAAGGTTTATCCCATTGCAAAGTTTACCTTCAGACATAGAAACATTTATGGCTGCAGTCTAGAGACACGTTTTACAGTAATACTGTAGTGGGTGGCACAGTAGGTGCTGAAGCCCACTATAAGCTTTCAATTTACAGACCATGGGTACATGTGGGGCCATATACTAGGGATTTACAAGTAAATTAAAGGTGTCAATTAGGGTTATATCAGTTTTAACATGTTTAGAGACGAAAGCAAAAGCACATTATCACTGTACTACGAAATAAAATATTTTTCTCTATGAAGGGAGGCTAGAGAATTGCACCAATGACTAATAGGCCCCGGGTGAGATGACATGTTCTTTTTACCCTTAGAGAGCACATCAGAGATGATACCAACCTTCTGTAGAAGGCCTTCCATGTGTTCTACTCATATTTACCTCACTCCTGTTGCCTTCATTAATATGTTTTACTTTTGTTTTATTTAATTTTAAATTATCTTGAAGTCTATACTGCATTGTCTTCCTCAATATATGAAGGTAGACGTATACACTGCTCTGGCTCTGTGGTCCCACATTGGATGCATCCCAAATGAGTTGGTCACAAGGTTCTCTGTAGCCTTATAGTTTTTAGGCCAGGCACTTTTGGTTTTCGTTTTTGTTATGTATGTTTATTGGCACAGCTTGTATTTATTCGATCATCTCCTACCGGCATTAGCTTATTTACTGATCGCAGACATTTATAATTTGCCCAGAGTGCGCGGTGCCACTGAGTTTTATTTTTGAAACTCTTACCAGGGCCTCTTTCAAACTCTCAAAGCTTGTGAAGGGGCAGGTTTTCAGTTTCACTGCTCGTTTCAGTGCGACAAGGGACGGGAATAAAACCCCTGATCACAGCAATTTCTGTTTACTGTGTACATTCAGAAGTGGCAGGCGACGGGAAGAGTGCGCCTCATTTGAGTGAGATTCCTTGTCACTCTATCAAAGACACATGCGCATGTCCATCACGAGAGCTGGCCCTTGCGTGCTGTATTTTATTGAGGCAGCTACCTATTTATGGTCTTCCAAAACCACCAATCCACGAGCTGCAGGTTTCCCCTTTCCAAAGACGAATACTTCATTGTCAATCTTCATGGGAAGCCGCTTTAATAAGCCATTTGCATTTGCTCAGCATCGCTGACAGAAATACGTTTTAGATACTGGCAGGACTATTCAGCTGGCCGCTGGTTTAAGAGTGACTTTCTTCCCGATTTAGAAAGTTTTGAAAAGTGAAACATTTGGAATTAGATTGATAATACAAACAACAAATTCTAGGGTGCCAAAATCGCACACGATCCCAAATATCAAGCACTGGCCTACCTAAACTCTTATAGGGGAGTTAAAAAAATTGACTAAGTCCTAGAATACGTTGCAGTGACTTTGACTGAATTCAAGAATTTAAAACAGCTCACAATTGTTATAGAAAGAAATGTGTTGGAAATATTTTGGCTTTAAATAATTCTGTGCCCTGCTTTTTCAGTTTATGAGTCTGATTTGTTTAGAGTATGGCAGTCTTTATTCTCTCTCCGCAAGGGTAATAGATGGCATTATATCCGCCACCCTGACGGACAGAAGGTGGGCCCAGCGGTAATCTGTGTGCCTTTTTGAAGGCACCCTAAGGTTCGCGCACAGCCACCGTCTTTCAAGCGTCTGCACTAAACATTTTTGTTTCACAAAAACAAACTCCTAAAATAGGAGTTTGTTAAAACCTAGTAACTATTGACCCCCAAACCTGGGAGTTTTCTCTCGGGATGTGGGATTAATTTTTTTCAGTTCGAGATTCCTGGCAATGAAGAACAGAAAACAAATGCATCACTCTGCTCTAAATAGGCAGACCATCTAATGGCCGTACTCTGACTGCCCCTCCCCTATGATAAATTGGGCAGACGGACAGGTTACTCCACCTACGTGGCAGGGTACCCTGTCTAAATCAGGCCCTTCATAAAGGGCAAACTGGGAAAAAGAACTCTGGCAAAAGTTCCCCTGACGGGCCCAATGGGCACTGAAGCTTGGGCCTAACGAAGAGCTGCCCGATGGTGAAGCATGCCACCCTTTTTCGTGGGTTAATGCTCTTGCTCCGAAATTTAAACATTTCCACCGACCTTTACTTCACCTGGGTACACTAGTGGTGTTTACCTGGAGTGTAAATAGGAAGAGCATATTCTGTATCTTTTTGATAGTACTAGAAAGTGTGCTCTGGACTTTCATTACTCCTTGTGACCCTCTAATTGTTGCTAACTGTAATACGCGCACATTACGAATGTTGCTGTTAAGATTTACGTGGAAATGCTGCTCAATAAACAAATGGTCATCATTAATAACTCTAAGAGAAATGCAGTATCAAAATGGGTGACAAAACTTTTCCTGTTTTTCATTTGCTGCTAAGAAAAGTCTGGTACCAAGTTTGCAGACAGACCCAGTCCTTCTTCAAAAACTATTGCAAGATATTACTGATACTATAACTTTAGATTATGTCGTTCACAAAATGGTAAACGGAACCACTGCACATTAAGAAAGTTGTTTGTAAGAGTTATAATGTAAATTATGAATAGAGAAGTGTAATGTGGTAAATGTAACTAAATTGAAAGATGATACTTTGTGCGTAACAATTTGTATTTTTCATTCAATTGCATCCTTAAAAAAATTAAAAAGAGGGGAAACATGTTGGGTATTTGCAGCAACATTTAACACATATTATTTGATATTGCAAACAAATATAATATGATAGTGTGATCTCTAAATTATATTGATATTTAAGGAAAGAGTAGATGTTTCAGGGCCTTCAAGAAGGAATGGGTGCATAAACATAAAGATGCTACTTGTTTGAAAATGCATACATTTGGCAAGGCCATGGGGTGGGTTTAGGTGAAAAAGGTAGAGTATGTAGGGGATGATTCTAGTCTTTTTGTCTTACACCAACTGCATTTCTATATGCTTGTGTTCATTTTTTGCTGAACAATTTAAATAAGACATACTGTGCAAATTATCAGTAGTTTGTCCATACAAGCAGACAGGCTCTAGAGCAGTCAAAATGGATGGAAGAGGGAGGACAACTGTTTATTAGGCAAGACTTTGTTACGAGGTAAGAGCTCATGGGAATCTACATATTTTGAATTACTAGGGTGGTATAACGTTGGAGGCAATGAGATGAGGGTTGAAGGGGCAGTGCCAATCCCATTCAATAAATGTATTCTCTAAGGGACGATTTAATGATTTGCCAAGCTTGGGGGAAAGCCGGGTAACCTGGGAGGGGTTCAGATAGGGTGGGACAACGTCACATCACTATGAAATTTCCATGGACACATTGGGTGGGTGGATCTTGGGGAAAGGGAGGAACCATGATTATCATGCTGGTGAGTGGTTAGAGGGAAGTTGATTTTGTGGATCATTAAAGTTAAAAAGAAATATCCCTTTTGAAGAAGTTGGCTGAGATAGTGGTGGGAAGAGATTGTGCACTTGTCATGTTGTGAGGGGGATGCAAGAGTGGTAAGCTGGACTTCCTGCAGATATCGATGTGATGGTTGAAGATGCCAATGAAAAGAAGGGGGCCTTGTGGGTGAAACGCTAGAACTAGGTCTAGCTCTTTGAACAACTCACAGCTCTTTTCGGTGGGGATAGTGGATTACACAAAAGCAGAAGAGATGGCATTCAGGGATGCAGGATTGGAGACAGATTGTTAGACGTGTCAGCTCTTGATGTGGTTCCCTCTGTCGTTTTGGCTTCTGGCCTTCTGTTTTTGATCCTGTGCTGTATTTCGTATTTGTTGGCTTTAGGACTGTGGGAACTTTACCACTGCTGACCAGTGTTAAAGTGCAAGTGCTCTCTGTCTAAATGATATTGATGATTAGTTCATCCATGATTGGCTTACTTGATTTACTAATAAGTCTCTAGGAAAGTGCACTATGTGTTCCCAGTGCCTTTAAATCAAATGCTACCTAGTGGGCCTACCCACTGATTGTGCCACCCACATGAGTAGCCCTGTAAACATGTCTCAGACCTACCACTGCTGTGTCTGTGTGTGCAATTGTGAACTCTCAGTTCAACCTGGCAAGTGTACCCACTTGCCAGGCCCAAACCTTCCCTTTTACTACATGTTAGTCACCCCTAAGGTAAGCCCAAGGAAACATCATGGGCAGGATGCAGTGTATTTAAAAGGTAGGACATGTACTGGTGTGTTTTATTCATGTCCTGATAGTGAAATACTATTAAATTTGTTTTTCACTATTGCAAGGCCTATCTCTCCCACAGGGTAATATGGGGATTGCCTTGAAATATATTTTCAGTGCAGTTTCCCAGTAGGTGCAGCTAGAGATATGGAGTTTTGGGTCTCTAAACTCACAATTTAAAAAGATATCTTTTGGCAAAGTTGGTTTTTAGATTGTAAGTTTGAAAATGTCACTTTTAGAAAGTAGGCATTTTCCTGCTTAAACATTCTGTGCCTCTGCCTGGCTGTTGAATACACGTCTGAGTCAGACTGATAGGCTATTTGTGAGTTCCCTCTAGAAAGTCACACAAAGGGAGCTGAGGTGTGTCCTGCATATCCTGATGGGTCTTCCTGGGCTAGAGTGGAGGAAGGAGCTGACACTTGCACCTGAATAAGGCTGTGCCTGCTCTGACACAAAGCAGTCTCCAACCCCCCTAGAGTGTGTCTGGGGCCAGAACAGGGGGAGGCAGGGTCTTGTGCACTACAACCATTTTCCTTTGAAGTTTACCTACTCCAAAGGCAGAAATTAGTATAAGTATTGAACTGCTGACCCCAAAACTTCAGAACACTTCTGGACTGAGGACTTTCTTCCAGGAAAAAGAGCTGGATGCTGTAAGAGGAACTGCCACTCTGCCTGCTGCTTTGCTATGTTGGTCTGCTGCTTCTGTCCTGGGAGTGAAAGGACTGGACTTTGCTTTTTACATCCTGCTTTCCAAGGTTCTCCAAGGGGTTGAACTGAGCTTGCCTCCTGTTGTGAAGTCTCAGGGACATCAAAGAATTCATCTGCCAATGCCTGGACTCTTCCACTGAGAGTCGTGACTTGCCAAGTGGTGTCAAATCCAGTCCCTGGGCCCTTGGAGTTAGAAGGTGATGACCTGAAGTAAAATCCACACACAGAGGCTGTTGTAGTAGAAAAATTGACGCAGCCCCTGCACCATGGCTGAAAAATTGATGCAGCACCTGTCTCGCGGCTGTGATATTAACGCATCGCCTGCTTCAGCACAGATCCATCATTGCTGCGCGTCTATATTTTCCATGCATCATTCCTGGGCGTCATTTTCTTCATCAACGCTGCACAGAGGTAAGGAATCGATGCATCGCCAGTCCAGCGGGAAAAGAATCCACTCATTTCCCATCTGGCCGAAAAAGAATTGACGCATCGCAAACCTGGCGGGAAAGGAATCCACGCATCACCCTTCCAGCGGGTAAATAATTGATGCTTTCCAATGCATCACCTCCTTTGTGGCCCACATCATCTTTGATTTTGATGCATTCAAGGTACTGTGTGTTATAAGAATACAACCACTGATTTTTTGAGGATTAAGACTCTTTTTAAACTTTAAAAGGTGATCATTTTAAGTGTTTATGTTGGATTTTTGTCAGTTTGGTTTTTGTTTACTCAGGTAAATATTGGCTATTTTTGTGGTGTTTTCACTGTGTTACTGTGTGTGTTTACAAATACTTTACACATTGCCTCTGAGATCAGCCTGACTGCTTGTGCCAAGCTACCCCGGGGGTGAGCAGGGGTTATCTGAGCTGTGTATCTCCCTTACCCTGACAAGAGTGAGGGTCCCTACTTGGACAGGATGTAAACTGAATGCCAGCTAGAGACCCCATTTCTAACACAGATTGTTAAATGTTCAAATGAGGATGGAGTTAACTGTGAGATGGGTTAGGCGTTGTGGGGAGGAGTTTGAGACGCCTTCCTCCATTCTAGCTGTTTAAGGGAGAATTGTAAGCCGTGTTTGGTTAGTGTGGTGGGCTGCTCAAGTGATGGTGTCATTCAGTTGAATCAAAGGCTGGGCACAGTGTTTTTACAATTGCCTACCCAGTTCAGTTCTTCTCAGGAACAGGTGTCATGCTACCTTCCAGTCTCCCCATCCCGAGAACCTCATATATTTTATCCCTTCTCTTCCTAATCTCCATTGCGGTTAAAGAAAAGGTGCTTTGGCAGTGGGACAGGCATATGAAGAGACAATCGAAGAATTTGATGATTTTGTGGTAAACACTGGCACACTGAAGAGCGGGAAAGGATGTGCTCTGGTGGTGTGTAAAATTGGCATGTACTTTCCAGTAAGACATGGTGTCCAGCTTGAACCATGTTGTGATCACAAGCCTAAAAGTAGACTGAAAGTAATCATGCTCAATTGTATCATTTCATTTGTAAGGAAAACACAGGGAACCACTCAGACTCACTCACTGCAAGCCCAACCCACAATTCTTCAGTGCAATTCTTCAGTGCCTTTGTATTCCACATTATTTGGCTAAGTTTATAATTATTCAAAATGATTGATTTCAGATACCATTTGGCCATCAGTGTTGGAAGCCCGAGATCTTACTAAGGAGTGCCTTTAATATGTAAAAAAATATAGATTTCAATATCCTCTCTATAGTGGCCTCGGAAACTCTTTGTTCAGTCAAGCTTTAAACTTGTCACTGCATTAAATGACCCTGAGGAGGAGCACTGGCTTGGCGTTCCACTTTACCAGCATTGCTGGCAATTCAGTTCTTCATGGCTTCCAAATGACCCTAGTTTTGTAGGCTGTCCTTGAGGCCCCTTCTTTTACTTTTATCCCTATAAAAATCCTACCATGTCTGTATTGATAGTATGCATTGGAACAGTAGAGAGGGATGCTTGCTTTTTGGAAGATTTCTAAATGTTTTTATTTTATTTCAGAAACCCTCAAGCCGCACATCCATAGAATTGTTTGACCACCCTATCCCCTGTTCAATGTGTCTCCGTATTGGTTTGTGCCCCTTGAAAGTTAACTCTTTTAATATGGCAGTCCTCTGCGAAATTGACTCCATGTTGCCTTTAAAAAATAGTAAATCGGCATTTATTTCCAGTATCATTGGTAGAACTAGGATACCTTTTGAGTGGCAGTGCACCATAGGAACCACAGAATTTCAAAAACATCCCTGCATTGCGCAATAGAACTTTTCTCCTTCACTTTCATTTTTCCACCACACATTGTTCTACCAAACATTTTTCCACCAGGCAATAAATAGTTTAACATTTCTCTGTTGAATCGTTCGTTTTGAGCCTTAAAACAATGAAAATTCAAAAACATGGTTGATGTCAATATTACAGAATTGTTTTTTGGGTTGCTCCTCCTCTCTGCAACATGCACTTGAGACGTAAGCATGAGTACAATGAAGCGGCGTGACGCACTCGCATCCCTGCTGGGTTGCTGGTTGCTCCTCCAGTGTGGTGGTCAGCTTGCTGTAAGTGCTGGTCATATGTGCTGGTACTGGTACTGCTGCAGTTTTGAGCAGTTTTTTGTTGCATCGCTACTTCTTTCAGTTTCTATTGCCTGCTTGTCTGGGTAGTTGACCTCGACTGCCAGATGGCTGAGCAGATATTGCTCTGAGACTGTAGCTGCTGTTTGGTAGGCTATCGTCTCCTGGTCGTCCAGGAGAGGGGGTAGCATTACACAAAATCCACAGTTCTATCAAGGCATTTCTGGAAAAGTAATTGACTAGAGGAGAGCATGGAATGCTATCTAATATATTAAAAGTGCCAGTGGGACCGGGTTTGAAAAGAGATATAGCAACATAAACAGATATGCACAACCCTTTGCTAGGTGATCAATCATCCAGGCCAATGTCCCAGCATCAATGACAGGGCAAGCATAATAAATTATATAATGATCGTGAGGGAAAGCTGGCATCTGGTCAGGAATATGGAAGTAGGTAAACGAATTGAGAGTGATCATGAGCCACTGATTGTCACTTTCAAGGGATCCCTTTTTCTCCTTACCTACTCCAGAGCCCAAAGACAGCAGTTATACCCCAGATATAACCTCAACTGCAAATAGGCAAGTTGTTAAATAGAGCCCGCTAAGGTATAGAAGGTTGGCATCAATGATAATGAAAGGCTTGTTTTGTGGCATAAACAGTATAATGGAAGCAGAAAAGGAGAGTAAAGGCATTCTTCATTTGCACTTTGATCGAATGATTGAGAAAGCAGGTGGATTCATGACACCTGCAAAGCCAACTAACAAAGCCAAACTATATATGAAATATCAGTGGTTTGATAGAGAATGCTGGCTAAGGAAGAAAAGTTTATCCCACCATCTATCTATAAGCCATGGTAGTACCACAGACAAAATTATATTTGAACCAGCAAGGAATAATTATAAGGAAGTTTTGAGGCAGAAAAAGAGTGGTTTCATTATATGTATTACAATTTACTCTATATTTCTAAATTGGTTTGGGATTTTTCTTGTGTTGTGTTTTCACTTTAATACTGTCTGTGTGCTCCATAAGTTGTGCTGCATAAATACTTTATAGTTTGTCCTTAAGTTAAGCCTGACTGCTTTAGTGATGAAGATTGTCGTTGTTGCCTGAGTTTCTAGGGATTCATTATATTGCATTTTTCATATTTAGAATGACCACATTGGCACTATGGCTTTACATTCTATATGTTCTGAATTATTAAAGCTGCTTGGTTTCACTGTGAAAGGAAATTAGAAAAGCAGATCACATTATAGTTAGCGAGAGAATGAGTGAAGTTGAATTTCATTAATTGATGTTGCAAAACCTTGATCAAGGTTGATACAAGGCCTTTCAGTGATGGCACAGTGCTCAGGTGAGTGAAGCCTGAGGCGACCCAGATTAATTTAATACCGTTTTATAACATCTCTGAAAGGTCTGGCTGTGCATTCTTTGAGAATTCAAACACTGTGCGAGCTTCCCTCTGTTCTGAAAAATAACAAACACTGTTTTTCTATAGCGCCTACTCACCATTCATGGACATAAATTCACCAAAATGCCAAGGGGTAGTGAAAGTGAAACACATGCCTGTTGACACCTAGGGACATTGCAGGAAGTGACATCATTTGACCTCGGTAATTTCACAGAAAGTGATGGAACGCAATCATTGATCCGGGTGTTATTAACAAAAGTGGAATCATTGAAATAAAACGTATAATATGTGATATTGAAAAACAACAGAAGTATATTAAAGTAGATAAAAGTGTGCTTTAGTTATCAGCCACCTATTCACTACGCTGTTGTGATGAAGTTTTAGGGGCTCAGCCACAAAAAGCCATCAGCATAGACTAGGAGAAAGAGCCATCATAGACCAGCTACAGCCATCATTCTCTTAAAGCTTGAAATGCTCACTCATACCTTGGGCCCAGCCACACTATACCAGCCATACTTTGCCAAAGAACAACCATAGCAAGCCTAGACATACCCTCAAAGACTAAAGTACAACCTTAAAATCCCCCTTAGATTTTCCATGTGTTAAGGCAAAGCCAGTAGGTGTCTAAGCAAAGCCCAATATGCCCGCGCTGACTAATATTTTCATAACCATTAATCAAGGGCTGTCCCTGGTTGGAACACCACGTTGAAGCAACACGTGTAAGCTGTCCTTATAGGAGTCAATCTGTGCACAGAGTGCATCTACTGAACCCCAAGAGCAAATACACCTACCAAAAACACCAGTTACTCTGTTTGCACACAATTTCTAATCCTTTGTTTTTCCTCCAGTCAAATCTGACTGTGTGCACAGAAAATCTGAGTGCCTATTCTGGAAAGAGCGTTTTAGTTTATTGACCTATTTGTGTAGCATATATATACCTTTACATGCTATTTTTTACACACATCAATATTTTCAGGATAATAACTTTATTTTATGTGGATAGTAAAAATCTGTCATGAAGCAAGCCTTCCCGGACCTGCTTTGGACACCCATGACATACATGAATAATGCTAGCTTTATATGTAGTGAATATCTCAAACTGATTTGTATTTTGAAAATGTATTAATACGTGTTACTCAACGAAACACTTTTTAAATTTAAAATTGTAAACCTGTGTGCACCTAGCAACTTCTTGGCTATGTGCACCTGCATGTTTGCATGTAGACCAGTGCTTAATTTGTGCTTCTTGTTTCCGGTGCTGAGCACTGGCACTTATTTTTGAGGGCCAACGCTTATTCTTTTGCCTCAAGTGTTTGCTGCGAGCAAAAGACACACATGGGAAAGACGGAGGAAGAGAAGAACGAAAAGGCATCACAAAGGTAGAAAGCAGAAAGCTGCAAGAGTGAGCTGAAGGGGCAGGGAGTGGCTGTAAATGGATTGAAGAAACCTGAGATGGCTTCAGGATTACTCTGCCTCAGTATTCTGTGCTCGCACATTTAATTGCAGCAGCCGCGTGTTTAAGAGGAGGGCTTTGGGCACCAGCATGTTTTTATTTACAAATTAAGCACTGATGTAGACATCTAAGTGGAGGGCAGCTATTGCTCTAACACTTACCTTCATGTTCTGGCTACATCTCCTCTGTGTGTTTGCACAGCACCCTATCACTTGTGTGCATGCAGCCACATCTTACCTGAGTGCACCTAGAAACACCTCCCCTTTGCACACCTTGCCCATTTGAACGGTAAGCAAATATTCATATCACCTGCATCCACATAGCATCTATCATCTGTGCTGTTAGAAGCCACTTATTTTTGGGTGCCTGTATTGCTTTCAGTTTTGTGCACGTTGCCTATCGAAAGAACCACCCGAGTTACTCAGACTTAACCTGAACATGCTGAGATTTCCGGGGTAGCCTTGTGTGCCTGCAGTTCCCTTTCCTCTGTGCACCGAAAGCCTCTCATATGTGGGCTTTTAACCCTTCTTACCTGTGTGTTTAGCCCTATACCTGTATGCGCCAATCTCTCTCAAAGTGCTCCAGCATATACCCCATCATCTGTTTGCATACACGGCCTCTGACTAGGTGCACCTAGCCCACTCGCACTTGCAGGGACACAGGCCCCTAGTCAGTTTTATGCACCTAGTGCCCATTAATAGGTAGTTACAAAGCCTCTACTAACCTATATCCTGCAATTCCTTCCTCATTTATGTGCACTGATTTCTCCATTACTTACAGGTGTCCACACTCTCACCTGTTCAGAACTCCTCTTAACTTTGGGCACTCTGCCCCCACTCAAAGTTTACACCTATTCTGTACAGACATTGGCAGATATGAGTTCCCAACATGGTCACAGCCATACACACAGTTCGACAGGTATACCATACTGGGTAAGACCAACAAACAAGTTCACTCTCGCCGCAGAGGTTGCAAGCATCTTGGCAGGGGTCGCAAGTTCCAGTCTACGTGTTGCAGCTGTGACCCGTAAATGATGTCCCTGACGCCACTGGGTGTAATACTGGACTATCATTTTTGTCACACAGCTCAATGGTTCTCACTTTTATCAACTTCTGAATGACATATAGCTCTATCAGTCCTACCAGGATTTGAGCAAGGTGTAGTGGGAATTCAGTAGGCTGTGTTAACATGCGAAACAGTGAAATCCTGGAAAGAGCTCTATCCGAGTCGCTCTAGGAACTAAAGGCAGAGAAGACAGGGGCGTAGCTTACTCAGTGAGATTTGGGGAGAGGACGGGAGGGGGGGGGGGTTGAATGGCAAATTTCCCCACTAAAAAGCGGTATTTCCAAGGGTGGAGGGATGGCCAAGGTTTGCTTTACACTGTTTCCCATGAGGAACAGGTTCAATTCTTATTTGCATTAGGTGGTTCTCTGTGTGAATTTCTTTTTAAAAAAAAGTTTAAAAAAAGGCACAAAAGAACCGGCTCAGGGACCCTAGACCCAACTCTCAAGCCAAGAATGCATTTATTTGGGGGACGAGAGGATCGCACCCCAAACAAACCCCTGAAGCCACGCCTTTGGAGACAGACTCAGCAGCTGCAAGAAGTGTGCTTATGGACAGCGGTGAGTGCCGACTCCCTGGGCGCAAGAATGGATCGTGTGTCCAGGGCAGTCCTGAGAATTTTCATCATGCTGTTTTGGTTTCCCCCTCCTGCGGTGCCGTGGGGGCCAGGTGGCTGTCATTAATCTGGCTGGCTAACGGTGCGACATAC
This sequence comes from Pleurodeles waltl, assembly GCF_031143425.1. Taxonomy (NCBI): domain Eukaryota; kingdom Metazoa; phylum Chordata; class Amphibia; order Caudata; family Salamandridae; genus Pleurodeles; species Pleurodeles waltl. Next base: position 1,044,132,508 of record NC_090446.1, on the reverse strand, counting down.
AAAGGCTTTACGAGCATCAACGCACAGTATATTGTCGAGGCAGCCTAATGTGGCTAATGCAGACATTTGCGTGTAGCCTGCATTTCAAGAGGCTGCCATACCATTGGGTTTACTGAGAATCTCTCCCATGTTTAAGAGTAAAATGAAATATGATGTTCTGTGCATGTTTGGGAATCTTATCCATATTATAATTTGTGATCTGTTTCAGTAGCTTGCCATGTACCTGAAAGACCTTCTCTTCTGACAGTAGCCAACCTATGGGACCTGAAAGACCTTCTCTTCTGACAGTAGCCAACCAGTGAGACCTGAAAGACCTTCTATTCTGACAGTAGCCAACCAGTGGGGGGTGGCAAGTGTAAGAACACACTATATTAACAAACTAAAAAATCCATTCTCAAGCAGCATTAATGAAGGGCCCATTCTGAGCAAGACAAGATTGCGCACTATAACACCTCGTCCTCTCTTATCCAGTGTGAGGCCACTGCTATTGAGACCCGCCAAAATGTGAGGAGTATCTGATAATGTCTTGGTCTGCTCAATTTCTTAATTAAGTTGTTTTCCTGTAATGTTTTAAGTGTTGTTCTTTTTGCCAAGTCCGGACTTGCTTAGAGCGTAGTTTTTTTTCTTTTTGACTATATACATAGAGAGGAATATGTAAAGTTGAAAAGCAAGAAACACAGTAGCAAAAAAAAAAACAGTTTATGCGAGGCAATACACATAGCAAAATGTGATCCATAACATTATGTATAGTATTACAAAATACTTCCAGAAGCATGAGCATTCTGCAGCAACACTGATTCATGCATGCCAGGTAACAAATAGATCAGCTGGCATTTCTGGAGATGAGAGGATTAAAATATGTACACAATATGCAGTTACACTTTGTTTAAAAAAAGGAATTTGAAATCTTCTCCAAACAGAGTACAAGAACCATAAACAGTCAGGGTGCATTTCAATTAAACCCATAAACTCAGTAGCATAACACTATGGCGGTGATTCTAACCGCGGCGGGCGGCAGTCGCCGCCCGCCATGCGGTTACCGCCAAATGACCGCACCGGGCGGCCATTCTGGCTTTCCCGCTGTGCTGGCGGGCGACCGCCAAAAGGCCGCCCGCCAGCACAGCGGGAAAGACCCAGCAACGATGAAGCCGGCTCCGAATGGAGCCGGCGGAGTTGCTGGAGTGCGACGGGTGCAGTAGCACCCGTCGCGAATTTCAGTGTCTGCTAGGCAGACACTGAAATTCTTTTTGGGGCCCTCTTACGGGGGCCCCTGCAGTGCCCATGCCATTGGCATGGGCACTGCAGGGGCCCCCAGGGGCCCCGCGGCACCCCCTACCGCCATCCTGTTCCTGGCGGGAGACCCGCCAGGAACAGGATGGCGGTAGGGGGTGTCAGAATCCCCATGGCGGCGGAGCGCGCTCCGCCGCCATGGAGGATTCTCACGGGCAGCGGAAAGTCGGCGGTACACCGCCGACTTTCCGTTTCTGGCCGCGGCTGAACCGCCGCGGTCAGAATGCCCAGCGGTGCACCGCCAGCCTGTTGGCGGTGCTACTGCGGTCATTCGCCCTGGCGGTTTTTACCGCCAGGGTTAGAATGACCCCCAATATCATCTGAGACGCGTATCCACTGGTGAATACCAACTGGAAATTTAGGGGTATATTTAAGAGCCCCTTCCGCCACCGCAGTGTCACTTTTCATGACCCTCCGGTTGCGCTATGCCCTGCGCCGTGTTTACAAGGTGGCATTAAGTCACTTTTTGTGCCTTAATGCCATTTTGCAAATATGGCCCCTTCACACTCAACAGTTTGCGTGGAAGGGGCGTGCAATAGGTGTTCCTGTGAGCATGCCACAGCAAAACCCATTGCATTTTGACGCTGCCCCAGATTTACCAGTTTTCATAAACCTGAGGCAGCGACAAAACCTAAAGCCACCCCAGGGATGGCATTAGAGTGGCACAACGAGGAGAAATGTTTTAATTTCTCCTCGTGTTTTGCTCTATCTATGTGAGCTGCATTTTTCAGCACACATATAAATAGCAAATCGCCATTTAAGATTGTTTTTGTGAAGGAAGGTGATCCTTCCTGCACAAAAACAATCTGCCCCTCAACACAGACATCCTTGCACTACGGTGCAAGGGTAGCTGCGTTGGCGCACAGCAGCAAATTTAGCGCCGGTGCAGGGGGAAACACAGATGTGCACTGTATTCTAGTAAATACGGCGCCTCCCTGTATTTTGAAAATGACGCTGCATGACGCTGCCAAATTTGGCGCAGCGCCTTGCACTGTCACTTTCCCTTAAATGTGGTCCTTAGTCCACAAGAACATGACAAGGGCCCTGTTTACGACTTAAGCATGGCTCTTAAGCATGGCTAAGATGAGAGATGAAAAACAGAAAAGTGACATCATATATGATCGCAAGAAACATAAAAGGTCTAGCTACTAAAATATAGGAAAATGAGATTACACCTGTCCTTACCGCCTACACTCCTCTAGCTCTTTGAAATACCTAGCCCTGCTTACCACTGGAGATTCACTGTTACCAAAGAAAATCAATGGTCGTACGAAAACCCATGAAAGTCATACATTCATGGAAACACCAAATAAGTTGCTAAATTCTCTTCTTAGAAAACTTGAACAAAAAGAATTACCGTCAAGTAACATACAGTCATATCAAAACTTGATTGTGTGAATCACACCATCGGTCTCAAGCACATTAAGGGGTTTAGCAACATTCTTTGAGCTCTGGATGTTGGTTTGATGGACAATGTAATGAATGTATACTCTCATTCCAGAAAGCCCTATAGATGGAGCTAGTAGACCTGACATCAAAACTATAGTCAACTCCTACCAAAAGCTCATCAAAGATAAAAAGTGATGATTCTGACACCTCATGAAGGAAATCATATTTAGAACTGTAGAAAATAAAGCTCAAAATGAACTCATTACAAATGCATCGATGTAACCACCTTTTTACCACCGATTTAAGCACCTGGAGTTACCAATACCAGAGGCATTGGTATCTTTGGGATGTAGAATTACAGGTCCATTATGAGTTGGAGACAGACACTAAGTGGGGACATTGTTTTTACGGCCCTGATTTAGATGGGATAATTACACATTTACAGCCCTTTTGTCTCACGGACAGTTGAAATGGAGTGATGGGATACTGTGTTACTTGTAATACTGATGTGTCCAGTAACTCCCATTGCAGACTGAACTGGCATTGCGAGACACCTGGTAATGAGGGCCTAATGGATTATGTAAGATTATAGCTGGACTTTATTCTAATAATGTGGTAAAAAAACTTTAACCTGAAAGAATAATTTATCAAAAATCTTCTGTGTTCACAGCACCCCTCGTTCTATCAAGTAAGGGTAAAGCCGGTATTTTAATCAACAAGATTTTAAAGAGTTTCATCCAGAGTCTGGGATTAAAACACAAATACCTAAAAATATTTGACAAACAGGAACGTTTACCAACTCAAACTGTAATTTATTTTTAGGGATGCAACAGAATTACTTGTAATGTTACCTTTTTTGTAATAAATTGACCTCAAGCTATGGGAGAGGCAGGATTTACTGCTAAGGAGCATGGAGGAGTCCCCAGGGAGCACCTCTCCATGTCTTTTTCTACTTTGGCCATGGCTACCTTATGATCATGATAATGACCTTACTGTGGATTTTAGAAGTAACTTGATCATAACATTATGAGATGCAACTTTAAAAAGTGAAAGTCTGGGCTTTTGTTCTGCAATACTTATATTGCTTACAACATTTTTGTCTTGTTCTTATCACCATTCCTCTTGTTTTCTTTAAGGAGAAATTGTGGATCGTGGATTGAACATCAGGTCTCCAATTGTACATGCCAAAATCGAACACACGTCTGTCTGCTGTATTTTTTAAAATAATATTGCCACTTTCGACTTCTCAGGAGTGTGCTGTCATGCACCCACATGACTCCATGAGGTTTTTTGGAATGTAGGTTGCGTACTAATAGATCATGTATCGAATTTGGTATTGGCTACCGGAGCCAACATGTTATTTCTTGTAAGACAGCCGGTGACTTTTGAGAAATTGTCAGACATAGAATACACACACACAGATTTGCACAGTCTGCCCAGATAGATATAGATTTCAAATGTCCACATATTTAAAAAAGTTTAGCACAGCTATCCAAGAAACCACAACAAGCACTGGCAAATCCAGTAGGTTTGAGTTGACTACCAGCCTTTTTATTTTCGTCACTGCTTGTTTTTCATAGGTTTTGTATAACTTTAAAGTTATACAAGACCTTGTCAATACAAGTAAAATCCAACTGGCTAAAAGTAAAAATAATGTTGGCCTCAAAAAGCAGACGTTGCTATCCTAGTCCCTAGCACTGAAGAGGACTCTGCTTTGTGAGTGGTTGTGCTCATTGTGATAGAGCATATATATATATATATATATATATATATATATATATATATATATATATTCTGGTGCAAACTCTTTCTTGTTGCCAAATTCGGTGTACTTCAATGTAGAGGTTTTAGGTCTCCCCTACTAGACAGTGCATGAGATGTGGGTTCACCAAGAATATAAAGGGGATTGGAACCTGCCCACTGCCTGCCATTGGTTGGCTTTCCTATCACTCTCATTTGCCTGCTTTTTACTTGTGTCCCAGATTTTCAATATTGCGTTTGTTCTTCCCATGGAGCACAACCTCATTAACGTCTGTTTCGACTGGATTACTTCTACGCTTCCACTACTTGCTTTTCAAGCACTACTAATTTTTTTGGGATTAAGCATTCCATGAGATTTCATGTGTTTTCCAATGTCTCCCTTGGGTTTTTGACTCCCCCTTGCACTACGTGTTGCTCTGTCACCCAAGTGTTCTCCCTGCCACCCTCCATGTACTGCTTGCTCATGTGTTATCCCCCAATGTTGCTTTCTCATCCATGTTCTTCTCTACGCTCCACCTACATTGCTCTCTGTCATCTACATTTCGGTTCCACATTGCTCTCTTTCATCCATTTGCTCTACCAGCTCTCCACTTTGCTCTCTCTTTGTGTCACCTGCTTTTCCCCCAGTTGCATCCTCTGTGTTGCTTCCCTTCACCCGCGCTCCTTTGTTGCTTCTGTCTCGACCTGCAGCCTGTGTTGCTTCTGCCTCGCCCCACATTTACTTACCACCGCTTTAAAAAACCCTTTCTTGCATGTTTTTCTTTTTTTTGTTACCAATCCAACTTGGAAGGGAAACTACAAAAAAGAAAATTGGCCACATCATAGTGTAGATGCGTGTCTGCATTGTGCATTCATCTATAAAATCATGCACCTTGCTGCATCAGTGGCTTTTAAAAAATAAATGATTTAGTCCTGCTGCACAGCATCGGATGTGATGTTCAACATAGGCAAAAAAAGTAGCCAAAATCTATTGGCTTTGCTAGTGCTGGTTTGCTGTAGTGATGAGCAAAAATTAACAAGCTAATATCTGTTGGCAGTACAAAACAACACATAGGCCCATATTTAAGAAAAAGTGGTGCATCAGAGCTGATGTGCCACTTTTTCTGCGTTCTCCCTACTGGCACCTAACGACACTATGGTTGTGCCGTATTTGTAATACAGCACCCAATGGCGGTCGTTAGCACAATAGCATCAACATTTTTGATGATATTGTGGCACTTTGCTACTCTAGTGTCAAAAATGTTGACACTAGTGTAGCAAAGTGCAAGGACGCCGATAGGTTTCTAAGGGAGCGACATTTTAACGCCTGCTTTAAGCAGGCATTAAAAATGATGCCAAAAATGGCGCAGTGAAATCTGTTAAATTTCACTGCGCCATTTGTGCAGGCCTCCTAGAGCCATGACGCCTCCCCTTGTATACATTATGCCTGGTGCAGGCATTATGTGGCGTAACGGTTTACAAATATGGCACAGGGAAAAATCCAATTTAGAGCTGCCTTAGCGTAAAACAAATGACGTTATGGCATCGCCAAGGTGGCACTAGAGGCTCTTAAATATGCCCCATCGTTTGTAAGTCCAATAACATTGGTGTTGTTTTGACAAAATAAAGATACATGTGCAAACTCACACACTTTAATACATTGGGTGTGCCTTACTAATCCCCATGTCATTTAGGGGTGTCCAGGGGTTGCGGCTGCGACCCCTGGCTTGCCCTTTGCTACCCCTGGCACTGCCTTTGTGACCCCTGGCCTCAGAGGTGGAAAATTCAGTGCCAGGTACACAGTGGAAGCTCGTCCTTATGGACATTAGTTGGGGTTCACTCTCTTTGTTTTCTGATATTTTATATCACACTAATAGTGAATAATAATATACTATTCACTATTAGTGTAATAAAAATTGAGCACAATCAGCTGGGATATGCACTTCCATGGCAGCTGAGGTAAGTAAAAAATGTTTTCAAATGTATGTTGTATGGAAGCTTGCAGGTGAGAGCGTGTTTACGTGAAAAAGGGTGTATGTAAATGTGAATTTGTGTGCATGTGTAAGCATGTGGGTGTGGTGAAAGTGGCGGTCAAAGGGCGTTTCATGTTAATTTCGCTACCTCTAGCATTTCAATGAATTGACATCCATGCTAATGCCGTGCATGAGTCAGGCCAGATTGAGATGTAAATCGGGACAGTTGTACTGAAGGGCCTGGGCCAATCTGTTCATTCCCCAGTACTGACATACGAGTTCATGAAGCAAGTGAGTATAAAGGTGTTTTGTAAGAGCTCTAGAGCTCTGCAGATGTTTTAGTATAGTGCAAGATGCAAATTAGGACAGAGGTGTCAACGTGAGTCCAGCTCAATATTGAGATATTGGTGCATGGTTCAGTTCACTACAAATGACATTGCTAGAAACCTGTGATTGCCTCAGAGCTAGGGAACACTACAAAATGCAGTTCAGACTAGAGGTGCTCTGTGACCCACCTGTTCAATTTTCAATACTGGTGTAAAAGTGCATGATGCAAAGCAAAGTCGAGGGACACTGTGAAACAATTACACGGGCATAGCTTGTGGAGTGATAATAGGCAATGGGTATATTTTATAAAATGTTAATTTCCAGTATTGTTTCCAAAGTACACAATAAAAAAAATTAAAATCAGACTTTCAAAGCTCATTAGATCGAGCTTTGCAAATCCGCAAAAAACAGCCTCCTCAACTCTCCTCAGCAGCGACACAACGATAACAACTCACCGTAAAAGTATTAAACAATACATTGAATACACACCCTTGACTGGGCTAGATAGTATACCGAGGCTACTTATGTGTGTCAAGTTAAATATGCTCCCAGCTTTTATATTTGAAGTGTAAGCAGTGACCTGGAGCTAGATGCGCAGACCCCTTGTGGTTGTTGAAAAAGTGATTTTCATGGTACAAGAGGTGGGAAATGGTGTCTCAATGCCAGTGCCAACAAGGCATCTGGGGACACAGACCCACCAAAGCTGTTCAGAGTTACAACTTCATGAACCTCGAGTTTTCAGCCAGGCGCACTCTGCATTTTGGGACCAGCAATTTCTCATTTCCTACTGCGAGCAAAGACGCAAAAACTCCAACTTAACAACTGCTATTAGTTTAATAGCCGGGTCTACACCATGGTATGGACAGGCAGAGGTTAAGACTGTCTTTCTTAGAATGAAAGCGTCAAGAAAACAAAATCTGCTACAGTCTTTGAAATATTCAGCAGCTGCTCTAGAACTGTGCAGAGAATTCATGACAGTAATTTGATCACTCATCTCAGAAGCAACGAAGTGCTTCCCTAAAGCGGGATAAGTTAACCTGTGACTGCACTTTATAAACTACAAAGCTCTGTAATAGCTATTGAGTGGGGGGAAATTACTTTACAGCTTCACCGATGACAATTTAACTTTTCTTCAGAGAAAAATTAACTTTTCTTCACAGACACGAATGTCTATGAGGGACCTGCAGGGCTGAAAAACAGCCCTCATGAAAAACAATTCCTCATGAACATACACCTCGGTGCCACAAGCATGCCACATTTCTTGTCTTGGACATGTTGGATGTGGTTGGGTCAAAATCCAATGATGTCATCAGCTTCTAAAACCAACCCATCTCCGAACAACATAAAATGTGCTTAGGTCAACTTCCGTCTTAGAAGCAGTGTATGTATCTAAAAGCGTCTTAGCTGTTTACATGTATGTTATTTGCCTGTGTGTCCTCTAATTGGAAATAACCCTTGAACTAATGGGTATATGTTGTACCCAGACCCAATTTACGAGCTAGCTAAGATATTCACTTCACCATCCTAGCCATATAGTAGTTGCACAAAATTAAGCCAGGGGAAAACTAAACTTGGAAAAATTATGAAGCTGGCTGAGAAATGTGCATTCAAAATAATAACTATCCAAAGCAGTACATTCTACCAAGAATTGGCGGCCAAAAACTGTCCTGGTAAAAATTATTTTTTCTGCAGGTGTTTACCATAAGGCTTTTGGGTAGAAGCAATTTGGTCTGAGGAGGAACTGGAGGACTCGATGTGGCTTTGTTCCTCTGAAAGGCTGCTAGGCAGGGGCATAGCTTAGTCAGTGGTATTTGGTGGTGGGGGAGAGAGAATCTCAAAGTTCCTAACTAAAAACCACAGGGCTGTGCAGTGGAGGGGTGAGATGACCAAGGTTCCGATGAGCTGTGTCCATGAGCAACATGGTCAATTCTGATTTGCATTAGGTGGGACGCTGTCTAAAGTGGCACAGTGAGTGAAAAACAATAAGTTGGAATGCTACCTCGAGCAATTGCCTCTGATTAGACTATTTACAAGCATTCTCCCATATCACACATTGGGTGTTTTTTTTGCCAGTGGAATGCCTGGAAAATTGAGACTGGCTCAACTTTCTGAACCTAAATTAGTACATTTGCACCCATTTCAAGAGTACTTTCTATAGGTGCAGATATACTACTTTTTTTGTAAACCATTCACTATATATATATTTAAGATATTGAACCAAAAAGAATGAACAAAGTAAAACCTCTTAGTGAAATGAAAACAATGAGAAAATCAGATACAGACATCGCAGATCTAACTCAGGGGCCCAAACATCCCATCTGAAGCTATGCCCCTGCCTTTCCCACATATGCTTCGTAGTTTTTCCAGGGAACGTACAAGTACAGTCACATACAACACAAAGGCCTGGAGTCCCTGCACTGGGATCACTTATTTTAAATGTATTTTCACTGCACACACTCTTCTTCATCGCAGCTACAAGAAGCCTTGAAGGTACAATTGCCAGATTGGTGCATGTGGGCAGGACACAATGTTTCTAGGCCTCACCTTTTGCAAATCATTTTATCAAGTGACTGACAGACCCATGTACTAAGCCCAAGTTCAAAATAGATGAGGTTATGAAGGCAAACAAATGGGGCGGCCTTGACTCTAAGAGTCCGTGCACAAGCCGTGTCCTGAAAACGTTTGGCATGTAATCGTGTAACTAAAATAATGTAAACAGAAGGTACAATATTTTCAAAATTCAAATAAATATATTTCTTTAACATGCAGAAGCATTTCACCTTAACACATCAGATTATATCGCTGCATAGCCAGGCATTCATTAAATATTTTAATAACATTCATGCCCCCCCCACAACAAGGATGCCATCAGTGAACTAAGAGGCAAGTCAATAGTCATGTAAAACCTAAACCTAGCCTAGATTCTTACTATAGATAGAGCAACATTACAGTTCACTAAATCAAATAAAAGAGGTGCTTGTATAGTGCACATCCTGAACTCAAGATTTAAAAGGATGCTCATATATGATAATAAAGAAAAAGGAGGCTCTGAAAGAAAATATTTGCCTGGGATACACAATTTGTTAAAGCAGAGATGCTGACGGTGATGTTAGTATATCTAGTTTCACATTTTGAAATTCAGCAACCAGATGGGTATCTCTGTCTCTCTCTCTCTCTCTCTCCCGTTTACTTAAAAGGTCACTGTGTTGTCTTTCATTCTTGGTTCAGGAATACCGACACAGAGATAGCAAACTCGACTTAGGGCCCTCAGACCCAACTACAAAGAAAAAAATACCTTTATTTGGGGGGTGTCACACTCCAAATATCCCCCCTGGAGCTACACCCCTGTCTCTAAGGAGTGTGGAAAGCAGGTATGTCAGGCATCAGCTACTGGCCAGTCCGCCCAGATTACAAGCGGTGTTGTCGAGACTGAAGCAGATGCCAAAGAACTCATAGCTGCTACCACAGCCTCTATTGAGCTTGTATCTTGGCAACATTATTCCATGCAGATCTCTGTGTTGGTGTTAAGCTTCTGTGACGATGAATGGCACACAGTACAGTATGTGCAAACTGTTCTCAGCTGCATGTGGAAGCAATGGCTAGCTCAATTACACTAAGAGAAAATCCATCTTCATTATTCACTACATCACTGTATGAACTATCTATCTTGCCTTAACAGTTATATTCGAAATTACTGTTTGGGAAGTAAAGCATAAGTATTTCAGAGCTCATCATTGTTGTGTGCGTATGTACATTCTATGGTGGAATGTATGGCCGGTGACACAAGGGAATTCCTTTGTCCATGACGCTGGAGTTCCCTTCGAGTCAGTTGAGCCTGGACGCACTGTTGATCAGACCTGCTCCCTCATCGTAATGGCTTTCTTAATAAAAAGGAGACTGAACGCTCACCGTGGTTCCTCTCTTACTTCCACCATCACCACTTCAACTTGGCGACGAGGATGGTGGGAGTGTAGCAGGTTGGAAGCTCTACTACGGTGTTTTGCCTTGCTCCAGCCCGCGCCTACTGAAGCAATTGAATTCTCCACTTGTCATCGTGAAGAGGGTATGTATTTTGGACTCTTCTGCATACGCGATCCTCACTAGGACACGCGGCGCAAGGAGAAAGCTGTTATCTCCCCATCTCGAGCCGCCGTATGCGCACTGGATAGCCGCGTGCGCTCGTCTCGCGCGTTCTGTGGAGTCCAGGCGTCTCCACAGGAACGGAGACGCAACATATGCCGCGCAGCCCAACACGCATTGGATTGACACGTGCGCTCGGAAAGAAGCGTCTCCAAGGGAACATCTGACGCATTACCCAGCGTCATCTCCAGGAGGAGCTGTAACACGGCGCTGTGAACGAAGCGTCTCCAAGGCAACGGAGACGCTCTGCACCTTGTCGCACTGATTTTTTTTAGAGTGGTGTGTGTGTTTTAGCGCTTTTATTTATTTATTTTTCCTCTTTCCAATATTAAAAAAAAAAGGAGAGGAAAGAAAGGAAGGAAGGTGCAAATTATTTTTCTAAGGCAGCAGGTCTGAGGAGTTTTTACAGCCAGTTACTACATATTGTACTCATTTACCAGGACTGAGCATCTAAGCGTGGGTGGCATGGCGCAGCCTATTTTTGCTATTACTCCCCCACAAGCATTTTGGGCTGCAGGAAGTGCCCCGCTTGTTAAATGGTCAGAATGGAAGGACTATTTCTTGAACTATATAGGTGCCATTGATATTGAAAATAAAATGCCTGCGGAACAGAAGAAAAGGCTCTTACTACATTCGTTAGGGCCTGTTGGATTGAAAACATATAATAAGATGCAGAAAAGTCCTGTGAGCGGAGATGGATGTGTTTTTAATGCAGCTTTGCAAGATCTCATAATATTTTGCAACAAGGGTTTGTGTTGGGATTACTCGCTACAAGGTTTTCCAAAGAAAGCAAGAGAAAGGGGAGTCTGTGGACGACTATGTAGCGGACTTAAAGAAATTAGCCCTTGACTGCAAGTTTGGCTCAATACATGATGACCTGATAAGGGATCAAGTAGTTATGCTTAGCAACAATCAATCCATCCAGGAAGGATTGTGGATAAATGGTGATTCCCCGCTAGAGAAGATTGTAGCCATTGTAAGGAAGGCAGAAATTTCGGAGAGATGTGTCTCTGAGTTAAAAGCAACCGAGAAAGGTGTCAACATTGTTTACAAGGTGACTAGTCGGAGTATGTTGAAGGAACAGAGGACCTCACAAGGTAACGGAAGTGAGAGAAGGTGCTATAGATGTGACAGCAAAGAGCACTTGGCATACGCTAAGACATGCCCAGCCTTGAAACAGAAATGTAGCAAATGTGGTATTGTGGGCCACTTTGCGAAGGTTTGCAGGAATAAAAAGAAACTTGTTAAATGTACTGTGGAAAGTAGTGTTCACACAGGAAGTGGAAACAATGAATATTCCTGTGAGTCCAGAGAAGTCGCGGACGACGGGAATTTTATTTTGAACATCACCGATGAGGAGACCAAAGGGAAACCAATGTGTGACATGGAAATTTGTGGAATTCCAATAACAATGTACACAGACTCTGGCTCACCCTTCACTATCGTGAACGAGGAAGTGTGGAATACAACATTTGTGAGTAAAATAGGCAAACAATTGTTTCAACCGGATGTTCGACCGGAAAGCTATACAGGAGATAAATTCGACTTGCTTGGGTTCAGATGGCTGCTGTTCTCCTTCAAAAATAGAAGTGCCAGAGGAAAGCTGTATGTATCAAAAAGGGGGTCATCAATCCTGGGATGGAAGGATCAGGGCAGACTTCAAATGGTCTTGGACCATAACAGCAAAGAAAAAGTGTTGGTAGTTGGTGATGAGTGTTCTTTGGCTGTAGAAATGGAAAGAAGATTTCCCAAAGTCTTTGATAAACAGTTGGGAAAATTGGTGGGTTTCAAACATGAGATTGTCTTAAAGAAAAACGCAATACCTAAAATTCATAAGGTGAGGTCAGTACCCTTGATGATAAGGGATGATGTTTCAAAAGAATTGGAAAAACTGACACGGATGGACGTTATTGAGCCAATAGAAAGTGCAGAATGGATTTCGCCAGTAGTAATCGCCCGTCGCAGCAATGGGAAAATTCGCTTGTGCGTTGATTTAAGATATTTGAATGAAAACATTGTGATTGACCGCTTCCCTCTACCGAAAATCACTGAGATGGTTTCCAATCTTAAGGGTGCCTGTTGGTTTTCCACTATTGACTTATCGTCTGCTTACCATCAAATTTCCAAGACAACGGAATCGAGGAAACTAACAGCCTTCATCACACCCTTCGGATGCTTCCAATTCAAGAGAATGCCGTTCGGACTAGCGCCTGTGGCTGCAGTGTTTGAAAGACTAATGTATAAGTTGTTTGGGAAGTCATTGGGTGTGATGTGTTTCCAGGACGATATTTTCGTTTTTGGATGTGATGTGCATGATGAGAGGTTGAGACATGTGTTGAAGGTGTTGGAGAGTAAAGAGTTGACCGTAGAACTGAGCAAGTGTAAGTTTGCCAAGAGAAGTGTGGAATATTTGGGGCATGAAATCAGCGGTGAGGGAGTGAAACCGAAGGCGTCGTTAGTCGATGCCATTGTTAGTGCAGTGACCCCCACTACAAAGGAAGAAGTAAGATAATTTTTGGGTATGGCAGAATTCTGTGCAAAATTCGTCCCAAATTTTGCGGGGAAGGTTTATAACTTGAGACACCTTCTTAAGAAAAATTCCCGATTTGTATGGGATGAAGTATGTGAATGTGAATTTAAAAGTATAAAGTCTGATTTGAGCAAAGTAGCGAATTTAGAGAGTTTTGACCCCAAGTTGGATGCCTTGGTGACTACAGATGCTATCAACAAGGGACTAGGTGCTGTCTTATCCCAGAGAGATAGGAATGGAAGGGAGAGGATAATATTGTTTGCCTCCAGGTCGTTATTGCCTTCCGAGGAGAAGTACTCGGTTATTGAGAAGGAGGCCTTAGCGTGCGCCTGGGCTTTGGAACACTTTTGTGCGTTCATATGGGGTAAGAATATCACTATTCAATGCGATCACAAACCCTTGATTAAGTTACTCACATCAGAAGGTAGTGTGTTAGCATTTGCTAGAATATTGAGATTATCCATGTGTATGAAGGATTTCATATACTGCATTGTGTATGTTCCCGGAAGGAATAATTGTATGGCGGATTGTTTGTCAAGGTTGCCGAGTCCGTTGGAAGGTTGTGTGGATGATCCTTGGAGTGATTTTAATGTTGCCCTAATACATGATGCTGGTGGTTCTGCACTTGAGAAGGACTCTTGGGGGTAAGGAGATGGAAGAGGACTCCATTTTGCAATTGGTGTTGAAGTTTATTTTAGGAGGTTGGCCTAGGAAGATACCAACTCACGGAGCAGTGTAAATACTACTGGGAGGTTAGGCATGAACTTTCTGTAGAGGGAAGTATCATTCTGAGAGGGGATAAGATCATTCCACCATATGGAATGAGGAACGTTGTGCTAGATTTGTGCCATGAAGGGCATTTTGGCATTGTTCGGACAAAGTCAGTGGTTAAAGATCTATTTTGGTGGCCGGGAGTGGATAAAGCGGTAGAGAGGTTTGTAAGGTCTTGTAAAGTGTGTTCCTCGGCGGACAAAAGTTTGTATACCTTGCGACCACCTATGGATCAGACATTCTTGCCCAGACAACCTTGGGAATGGGTTGCGGTGGATTTGTTTGGTCCAGTGGCAGATGATCAAGAATATGTAGTTGTTCTTATTGATTTATTTTCCAAATGGCCAGAAATTGGTATAATAGAGAGGGCGGACACTGGAGTTTATGGACAAGGTATTTTTGTCAGAAGGAATCCCTACGAAATTGTTAAGCGACAATGGTGTGCAATTCGTTTCTGATGCAGCAAGGATGTATTTTGAGAGAGTGGGAATCAAACACAAAACTACGTCCTTATATAACCCTAGTGGTAATGGAACTGTTGAGAGATTTAATAGGGTCATCAAAGGCGTAATTCAAAGTTCTATAGGGAAATGTGACAGGCATACTGCTGTGTTCAAGGCAGTGTGGGCTTACAGAATCACTAAGAATGTAACTACAGGCCTGAGTCCTTTTGTTATCATGAGAGTAAGGAATCCTAGGGGTAAGCATAACCCTGCGTGGTTATGTGTTACTGGTGTTGAACATTGGTCAGTAGAATTAGCAAGGGACAACTTGGACCAATCGCAAGGAAAGAACAAGTTATATTATGACCAATCTCATCATGTGAAGCCGGTCAAGATTGTCGTGGGTGATTGGGTACGGGTTAAGAAACCCTACAAAGTTAAGAAGGGTGAGAGCCAATATTTTGAACCAGAACAAGTGGTGGAAGTGCTACATAATGCTGTCAGATTGAGTGATGGTAGGGTTTGGAATCTCAAACGCATTGCCCTACTTAACAATGAGCAAAATACTATGCATGAGATTGACGGTACTAAGAATAAGGAAGATGGTTTTGTTTGGTTAGAGGATGAGTTGAAGGGTTTGAGAACATCATCGGAAGGAGACAGCTCCCCTTCTTTGGTTCAACAAGGTTCCATCAGTGAGAGCGAGAAGATTATTAATGAGTGCGGAAGTGGTGAAGTGTGTGAGGAGATAACTAATGAGTGTGGTAGTAGTGAGGTGTGGGAGTTGTGAATCTGATCTTGATGTGGAAGGTGCAGTGTGTGTGGAGAAAAGGAGAGTGACTCGTCCGGGTTGGTTGAAGGATTATGTCTTAGGACATATAGGTGTTACTGTTGCGGACACCGTGGATACATGATGGGAACTCCAGTACCTTTATTGTTATCTGTTTTTCCTTGGTTAATTGTTTTATTATTGTTGGATTCTGTTGGATTCTTTTGTTTATTTGTTTTTTTTATATAAAAAAAATAATAAGGGAGGGGGATGTGTTGTGTGCGTATGTACATTCCATGGTGGAATGTTTGGCCGATGACACGAGGGAATTCCATTGTCCATGACGCTGGAGTTCCCTTCGAGTCAGATGAGCCTGGACGCACTGTTGATCAAACCTGCTCCCTCATCGTACTGGCTTTCTTAATAAAAAGGAGACTGAACGCTCACTGTGGTTCCTCTCTTACTTCCACCGTCACCACTTCAATCATGTTCTCAAACATTCTATCTTTTCTTTCCTGCTTCCTGTATTTCCTTTGGTTGTCTTCGCCCACCGTTTTTTCTTCATCCTTTTCCTTTCAATATGTTTATTCCTTTTTATTTTTCCTCTAACCTTTTTTCTTCTGTTTCCATTATTAGGTCGAGCCTGTTGAGAAAGACTTAGGGGGTCATTCTGACCCTGACGGGCGACGGAGGCCGCCCGCCAGAGTTCCCCCACCAAAATACCGCTCCGCGGTTGAAAGACCGCTGAGGGTATTTTGGGATTTGCCCTGGGCTGGCGGGCGACCGCCAAAAGGCCGCCCGCCAGCCCAGGGCAAATCAACCTTCCCACGAGGACGCCGGCTCAGAATTGAGCCGGCGGAGTGGGAAGGTGCGACGGGTGCAGTGGCACCCGTCGCGTATTTCAGTGTCTGCATAGCAGACACTGAAATACTAAGTGGGGCCCTCTTACGGGGGCCCCTGCAGTGCCCATGCCATTGGCATGGGCACTGCAGGGGCCCCCAGGGGCCCCGCGGCACCCCCTACCGCCATCCTATTCCTGGCGGGAGACCCGCCAGGAACAGGATGGCGGTAGGGGGTGTCAGAATCCCCATGGCGGCGGAGCGCGCTCCGCCGCCATGGAGGATTCAGATGGGCAGCGGAAAACCGGCGGGAGACCGCCGGTTTTCCGCATCTGACCGCGGCCGAACCGCCGCGGTCAGAATGCCCTGCGGGGCACCGCCGGCCTGTCGGCGGTGCTCCCGCCGACCCTGGCCCCGGCGGTCTCTGACCGCCGGGGTCAGAATCACCCCCTTAGTGTTGGCTTACCAGGCGCATACAAGGGCCTGCAGCTTGCCCACTGCTTACTAGCACTCTTTTTTGCCTGCTTCTTATTCTTTGGCTCTTCTGTCCCAGCTTGTCAATTTTGTGTTTGTTCCTCCCCTGTAGCATCGTTTCTTTACCTTCTCTCTGACTGGCTGCTTTCTCTGCTTATACTGCTCGCTTCTGAGACACTACTTTTTAGGTCTCATCTACACAGGGCATGCACTGTGCTGCAAGACCTATTGTTTACAACTCAGTGGGCTTACAACCCACCCACCGCATACTTTTATTTGTTTGTGTTGACACTCTAATTTGCAATCTCCAGTAAGCTTCCTTTGTTTCTTTGTGTTAGCTCCTCCCTGTAGCACAGACCAAGTATACGTATTCTTCCTTGTCTTTTTGCAACATAATTTTCTTCCTTTACAAGTGTTAAAATATTATTCCTGTACATGCAATGTGCTTTCCTACTATTAACAGGCATACAGCTTCTTATTTATGTTGCTTTCCCCCTTTCTGCCGTCTTTATTGACATGCTAGTTAGTTATACCCACAACTGCACTACTCTAGACCACTGTACTTTACGCTACTCTACTCTACATCACTCCACTCCATGCCACTCTACACCTCTCCACTCTATGCCACCCTACTCTGTGCCACCCCATGGTAACCTATGCAACTCTCGTCACACCACTCTGCACAGTGCCATCCTATGACACTCAATGCCACTCTACTGTATGCCACTCTACTCTACATCACTCCAGTTTATGCCACTCCATTCTACTCTATACTACTCAGCTCTACTCTACTCCATTTATTTCTGCACCACTCCACTCAATGCCAGTGTACTCTATGGCACTCCATTCCATTCTATGCACTCTACTCTACTCTATGCCACGTTACTATACCCCACTGTGTTACTCTACTCTATATCTCTCTATGACACTCCACTGTGCACTACTCTGCTCTATGCTACTCTAAGCCACTCCACTTGATGCTACTCTGTGCCTCTGTACTCTATTCCACTCCACTCTGTGCCACTTTACCCCACTCTACTCTAGCCACTCCACTTCACACTACACCACTCCATACCATTCTACTTTATGCCACTCTATGTCACTCAACTCTACTCCACTCAAACCAACTCTGTGCCACTTTACTCTACAACACCATACTCTATGCCACTCCACTTTATGCCACTCCACTCCTCTCTACACCCCTCCACTCCTCTCTATACTGTTCCACTCCACGCCACTCTACTCTACACCATTCCATGGCACGCCATTCCACGCCACACAACGCCACTCTGCAGCACTCTATGCCACTCCTCTCTATGCCAATGCAGTCTGTGGCACTCCACTCCACTCTATGTCACTCTACTCTATGCCACTCAACTCTACACCACTCCACTCCACACAATAACACTCTAAAGGCACTTCATACTATGCCACCCTCTTTCACTTCACACCACTGTACTCTATGCCATTCAACTCTACTGTATGCCACCCCACGCCACTCTGTAGCATTAACTAAGTCTCCGGCCCTGCTCTACAAGGGTTTTTTTCACACCCACAAAGTGACACGAGTGAACTCAGTTTAATGCACCAGCGGTGAATGTGAAATACAGTTATTGTAGCCCTGCAGAACCCCATCCAGTATATAAATGAGGTGGTGTCAATGTTTTTGAGTTACTAACAGGGGGCAGTTGTAATCCAAACAATTGTTCATTGATTATTTGCAAACTCAAGATCACTAGAAAGTGAAAATGTATTTCAACATATTTATTTTAAAATATTTACTTTAAAATGCTGGAATCTAGTGTGCATAATATTGGTAACATCACAGAAGATAATAAAAAGCAGCTTATCTTTTAAATAAGTGAAAACAGGTAAAAATCGTAACATCACCATTTATTGCCTTTATACCCTCACTGTGCTATCTCTAAGTGCTATGCTAGCTCTAGCAGATGAATAAATAATAAGTTTCAGAGGCGGTGTATACCTGCACAAAGGGTTTTGTTGTATGTTTGGAATAGGTCGTCAGATATTTTAAGCGCGAGGCAAACAGCTAGGAGATTATTTCTTCAAGAGAACACAATCCTAGCACCAGTTTGGGAAGGCAGAACGGAATGCCTGCAGAGCTTCTGGAAGTATTGTCTGAGGCTTCTTCAGTCGAGATAGAATCTGGTACTGTGCTAATCTGGATCTGAGTCTGTGATTTGGGTCCTCCCCAAGTGGTCAAGTGACAGTCCTTATGTACTGAATCACTGAATTTTATCAGAGATTGGAATTTCTGACATAAATTGAGGAATGTTTGACAGATTATGTGTATCCAAGATGTTTCCTTATGAAGATATAAGGTGAGAAGATGTCAATTCAGCCTACACTATTTTGGCTATGGATGTTTTACATGAGCTTGAAAAATGTACCTGTCCTCACACTGGGTGGTTTTGTCTATAGCTGAATGATTTGACACTTTCAGAATTCTTGGAAAGCTAGGCACAGACAATCTTTGCGTCCTAGGCAGACGCTGATGATTCATAATTTGAGGAAAAATGGCAGTCTCAATTGTCAAAGATGGCAGCCTCCATTATCTAGGACAGATCCAGGACCAAGGGTAAACAAGCTGGACAGGCTAATTAGAAAGGAAACTATAGCTAATATTGAACCTGTCATCTCTGTCTTATAGAATGGAAAACTAAAAGAAAGAAGCCCAAAAGCAAGTGATTAAAATAATTTAATGTTAGAGGGAGACAATCATAAGATTTATGACATTGCTGGAATAATTTCTAAGCTAAATAGTTACTAAGTTATTACAGAATGTATTTTTGATTCATCTTGCTTATCAGAGATATTCATTATACATTTACAGAATAAAAAGCATATGCTAGAAACATGCATTTGATGAGATAGAAATTCATCACTTGTTACATGCTCAATAACACCTCATCCAACTGAAATGAGAACGGGGTCTCCCTGCTAGAAGACATGATCCTTTACAACAATTCTACTCAATGCCACTCTACTCTATTCCATGCAACTCCACCTCACTCAGTGCCACTCTATTCTGCGATACTCCACTTCACACAATACCACTTTTTGGCACTCCACTCTATGCCACTCCATGCCACAGTACTCTGCACTACTGTGACCTATGCCCCTCTACTTACTCTATGCCAGTCCATGTGACTCTATTCTGTGCAACTGTATGCCACTCCACTCTACTCCATTCCACTCTACTCTACTGCTACTCTACTGTATGTCACTCCATTCTACTCTACGCCACTCCATTTTACTCTCCACCACTCCATTTTACTCTATGCCACACCAATGCACTATTTTCCACTCTACTCTATGTTGCTGCACACCCCTCCACTCCACACAGTGAAACACTGTGGCACTCTGTCACTCCACTCCATGCCACTCTACTCTATATCACTCCACTCCATGCCACTCCACTGTTCACCACTCTATTCTGTGCCAATCCACTCTATGCCACCTCTCCATGTCACTCAAAGCCAATCCATTCTCCTTTATGCCACTCTACTCCATGCAACGCCACACCATACCACCCCATTCTATTCCACCCCACTCTGTGCCACTCTACTCTGCTCTATTCTACACCATGCTACACTTCTCCATGCCAATCCACTCTCCTCTACTCCACTCAATGCCATTCTACTCTACACAATGCCACTCTATGCCACCCTACTTCACTCTTCACCACTTTACCCTATGTCACACCACCCTACTCTACTCTACTCACTCTATGCCACTCTGCTTCACTCTACACCAGTCTACTCCACACTATGCCACTGTACTCCACTCTACACCAGTCCACTCCACACCATTCTACACTAAGCCACTATACTCCATACCACTCAACTCCTCTCCTCTCCACTCCACACAATTGCATTCTATGGCACTCCACTCTAAGCCACTCAACTCTATGACACTGTACTCTGTGCTGCTCCGCTGTATTCCACTCTATTCTACACCATTACACTTTAGTCTACGCCACTCCAATTTACTCTGTGTCACTCCACTGTACTCTATGCCCCTTTACTATATTACACTCTACTCTACTCCACTCTACTCTATGCCGTTCCACTTTATGCCATTCCACTCTGTCACTCTACTCTGCACCACTCCACAACACACCCCTGTACTCCACAGAATGCCACTCTACATCACTCCACTCCATTCACTCTACGCCATTCTACTCTTTGCCACTCTACTCTGTGCCATTTTACGCCAAGCCACTCCACTCTAAGCACTCGGTTCTACGCCACTCCACTCTATGCCAGCCCACTCTATGCCACACCACTCTACTCTATGCCACTCCATGTCACTCTATGCGATTCCACTCTGACCCTCTACTGTACTACACTCCACCCAATATATGCCAATGTAATCCACACCACTCTATGCCACACCACTCCATGCCAGCCATGCCACTCTACTCTACACCACTGTTCCACTCTATGCCACTTTACTCCACTCAAGGCCACTCTATTCCGATCCTTTCACCTATACACCACTCTATTGTATGTCACTTTTTGCCACTCTATTCTACACCACTCCACTTCATGCCACTGTACTCCACCCCACTCTATGCCAATGCACTCTATGCCATGCCACTCTATGCCAAACTGATCAACTGCAGTCTACTCTATGCCAGTCTACTGTACACCACTCTACGCCACTCCACTCCACCTTAATCCTCTCCATTCTATGCTTCTCCAGTCTACACAACTCCACTTTATGCAATCCCACTCTACGGCACTCAATGCACTCCACTCTGTTCTAGGCCATTTCACGCCACTTTACTCTATGCAACTCTACCCCACCCCAGGCCATTCTACTCTATGCCACTCCACTGTTTGCCATAGTACTCTGCACCATACTACACCACTTCACTTTGTGCCACTCTATGTGACTCTACTCTACTCCACTTCATCCTAAGCCACTTTGCTTTACTCTATCCCAATCTACTACACACTATGCCTCTCTACTCCACACTATGCCACTCTACTCCACTCTATGCGACGCCACTCTACACCACTCTTCTTTAAGCCACACTACTCTATGCTATGCTATTTCATACCACTCCACACAATGCTGCTCCATTCCACTGTGCTCTGTCACTTTACTCTACCCTATGACACCCTACTCTACTCCATGCCACTGTACTGTATGCCCTCCACTCTATGCCACTCTACACCACTTCACTCTGCTCATTGGCACTATACTCCAGGCCACTAAAATCTACAATACTCAACTCTACTGTACACTACTCCATGCCACTCCACTTTGCACCACTCCTCTCCACACAATGTGACTCTACGCCGCTCTATGACACTCTGCTCTATGCCACTCCACTCTATGCTACTACACTCTACACCACCCCTCTTTATGCCACTCAACTTTATGCCACTCCACTCTTCTCTAGGCCACTCTACTCTATGCCACGCCACACAATGCAACTCTATGCCACTGTGTGCCACTTTACCCTAAGCATCTCTACTCTACTCCATGATACTCTACTCACTCTATGCTACTGTACCTCACTCTACACTAATCTACTCCACACTACACTACTCAATGCCACTGCACTCTACTGTATGCCACTCCACTGTATGCCATGCCTCTCTACTCCTCTCCACCCTATGCCACTCTACACCACCCACTCCATTCCACACCACTCTTCTTTACCCTATGCCACTCTACTACACTTTAAGTGACTCTACTTCATGGCACTCTATCATACTTGACTCTACTTTATGCCACTCTTTGCCACACTATATGCCACTCCACTCTAAGCCACTCTCTACTGCTCTGTTATGCATCTCCACTCTACTCCACGCACCTTTACTCAACTCCACCCAACTCTATGCCACTATACTCTACGTCACTTCACTCTATAACACTCTACTTTATGCCACTCTATGCTCCTCCACTCTACTCCACTCAGTCTACACCTCCCCAGTCAACGCCACTCCACTCTGCGCAATGCGATTCTACAGCACTCTACTCTGTCATTCCACACCACATCATTCTACACGACTCTACTCTACACCACTCTATGGCACTCCATTATATGTAACTCCACTGTGTCACTCTACCCCACTCATTCCACTCTACGTCACTCTATGCTGCTCTACACCTCTCTACTCTATGCCACTTTATGTGACTTTACTCTATGCCACTCCAGTTGAATCTATACTACTCTACACCAAGTCACTCTTTGCACTCTATGCTACATTGCTCTATGCCACATCACTGTATGCCAACCTATGCCACTCTACATGGCTCTACTCTATGCCACTCCAGTGTATTCCACTTTGCTTTATGCAATTTTACTCTAAACCACTCTGTGCTACTCTACTCTACTCCATGCCACCGTACTCAATGCCACTCTACTCTACACCCTCCATTCTACACAACTCTACACCATTCTGCTCTGTGCCACTCTACCCTAGGACACTCCACTCTATGCCACTCCACTCTACACCACTGAATGCCACTCCACTCTACACCAATCTTCTCCACTTTCAGTCATGCTGCTGTACAACATGACTAAAGGACATTGGCAAAGTCAATAGCTCTCACAATGCTTCTTTTTGCTTAGGCATTCTATGAGAATGTATATATTTTCAAGCTCTCTCTCTCTCTCATGTGTTTCTCCCCGCCAAAGACTTGCCTCACCAAAGACACTCCCCAAGCACTCTCCATGTTGCTATTGCTCTTTTTTCCTTGACCCCATCCCCACCACATCCATTACTTAACTCAGCCTGCCTTTTTTTCCTGTATGTATTATTCACTTCCCACACCCCAGACTGCCTGCTCTACATTTACTGACTGTACTTGGGGCTCTCACGCTCTTATCCAGCCGCACATGGTATCCAGTTTCATGTGTCTGCTTTACATGTTCACACAACGTGAGCAAACCATTACCTAAGCCTAATGATGTGCAGTTATCTCCTGCCTTAATGGCTATGGCACTTACATTCGAATCAGAAGTATTTATATAGAGATTACTACCTGATCCAGATTCGTGTTCTTACAGGGGTGTGTTGTCTTATAGCCTTTGATGAAAATTTTGTTTTCATCTTAAAAACCAAACAAGATTAAATGCTTTTGGGTTTTACCTAAATGTAGCTTTAACTAACAAAACCACAAGGGTAGTCTACAATCTATTATCAGCCCCATTCATGAGAATGAATTAACTCTCATAAAGCCAGGGGAATGTAAAGCGTGTCAACTAAATATTATCAGGTTACATTTGTATATGTGTTTTGGCAGGGATCATTTTGATCTGGTTTCCATGCCCTTAGCTGATGCAGAGGGAGATGCCCAATTCCCTTTTTAGTGTCAGCTTTCATTGTAATTGTTATTGATGTACCCGGATCTGAGTCCTGAGGGCACAGCACTCTGTGTGTGATAAGAGGGGTGAGAGTGTGCTCTGACAGTGTGTCACAGTTAGGTGTGGGTGTTTCAACCTTTTAACAAAACTGTCAGACACATAAAGGCATTATTTTTCACACATGACGTCTAATTGTTTATTGTCCCAAAATTGTTACATCTAATGAAAAAAGTGAGGTTGCTGCTGTTCAAATGATCCTTTATTTATTTTGGCACACATAATATGCAATAGCCTTTGTTAAGGCCCTGCTTGAGCCCCACCCTTCAACGAATAGACACATTGTGTAATGTATTGTTTACAAAATCTTATCTTTTCCTGTGGCCGTTATAGAAATTATTAAACAATACTGCTTTTCAAGCTCATTTTAGCCAAAAGACCAAAATAAAATACTTCAGAGGATGCCCTAAAGCATACAAACTTTCCAACTTTTCCTTTCACTTATTTCCAACATTCTGCTTGTCGGAATTAAAATGACTGTGCATTAAGGGCCATGCCCTTAAGTTGTTCACTTAATTATGGTCTTTAAGTTGTTAACGTTATAATGGTGGTCTCTTGCATGTGGGAGAGTACAGTAACGTGGCGAGTTGTCGAAATATTTGCAATTTTCAGATATAAAAACTAAAACTCAATTCATGTATAACATAATAAAATATTGTTTTGCATGACAGTGCTGCATTCATTTTATCAAGATGTGAAATAACAAACACCGCTGTAAGCTATCGCTACTCTTGCACAGTGAGCCTAAACGCTGGTTGTGTTGTAATAAGAGATACGTATTTTAGAGATTATTCCTTACTGCCTGTTTTCATGCTGTGTTCATGCTTGTTGACTTTCCTTGGTCAGAGAAATTTAACAGATCTGAAGATGTTCTACTTTTTGCTGTTAATAAAGAGTCAAATCCTAAAGGAGCACCAACATATATCTACATATATATTCACTGAACAAAATAAAGGTTAAAGTGATGTTAAAGTTAAGTGAAAATGTCAGTTAAAAACAACATTTTAAGCTCAGAAAACAACCGAGATCTACCAGTTACAGTTAACTGAGCTAACTATAACTTGTGCCCCACCATGCACTGCTTATGACCTCACATATTATATCACTCATGACATGTTCAATTACATTGTTGATTAAATCATGATTACATCATTGATGATCCCATCAGTTATGTCATTTTAGTCTTTAATGTCACTTTCACCATTGTTTTTTTCAGGTGAATATCTAGGTTTTTTTTTAAATGTAAAGTAATCCCCAACTGCAGGCAGCCAATTTACCAGGGTCAGCATGGCAATATATAAAAGACAGGCCTACTGGCTTTGCAAAGGAGTACTTATAGCAGTATACGAGGCAAGCCTTTTGGCTTTGACAAAGGGTTAACATGTCAATATATAAAGGATAGCCTACTGAGTTTGTAAAGGGGTCAAAACATCTATATATAAATGCAAGCCTTTATAAAATAGTAATGATAATATTAGGATTCAATATTAAAACCAATAGAAGCCATATTCAACGATATTCATCATTAATAGTGAGCATTACAATGTTTGTCAATAAACTCATAAATCAAGCATTTATATTCCAAATTACATTAACCATGTGTCAGAGTATTTCTTTAACACTTCTCAGGCCACATAATTAATGCAGCCATAAGACCACCGTCAAGGGTCCCTGAAGTTCTGAGCTGAAGAGCACAAGCTCTAGGTCTGGGAAAGTTTGAAATCAGCATAAACCTTTCCCAGGGTCATGTCCTATAGGGGGATGCTGCACTACCTGTAGCCCTCCCCCCCCAACAACACCTAGAAAACATGTTGGTGGAGCTCTTTCCCAGACTGGGGCGCCAAAGAGCTTTAAAAAAATAACCGAATTAACCCACCAAGGGCATTATGGGGTGCTCCTTCCTGTGAGCAATGAATAATAAATGAGTGGCTCTAGACGTTCTTTTACAATTCAGTTTTGCAGCATTGTGTTGCATCAGTTATATATTTTCCCTTTTTTTGTACGGGGCAGCGGGGGAGCCCTAAGGTACCTGCAGCTCCACCAGCTCTGAACACACAGCTCCAATTAGTATCTATTTTTTTTCTTTGGGCACCCCGGTTTCACCTAGGGCACCCAACAACTTTTTTTAAAAGCTGGTGGACACGGGGGAAGGCCCATGGCTCTGCTGGCTCTCCTGCCAGCACCCATCCTAGGTGCAGGCAGGGGATATACTGTGTTCCCTGCCCACAAGAGCTCATGCAGGCAAGGAAAATAAGATCTATGGGGGCAGCAGAATGATACACTGACCATCTATGCCCTGACCCAAAATAGGACCACCACAATCACTTTCATGAAGTAATTCATACCTTGAACCACAAGTTATAGCTTGTCTTTCTGCAGGAAGACGCTGAGAGGTCAAAGATCTAAATACAGGACAAAGGGCTTTGATCTTTTAGGCACCATTAAATAGCAGGAATACAATCCAGCCCCTATTTCTGAGGGCGGCACTTTCTCTATTGCTCTTTCTGCTAAAATAATCTGCATATTCTACAGCAAAATGGGCAGGTGCTTTTTTAAAGCTGCTCTGTTATGGGTGGAAGATGTGGCAGGCTGGAACAAATGGCAAGGCATTGCCCTTTTGAACTATCTGCAGGATCTCCCGTCAGATGTTATGTTCTGCCACTCTTGGAGGAAAAGACTTATGCTGCTTTCCACAAGGCGGTCATGCGCCACTATGGGAAAACTAAAGCGGCTTTGAGGCTGACGATGGAGGTGTGGGGAACATAGAGGTCTGCTTTCCCAAAGGACCTGCGTTATAAGCACAGTCTTGAATTCTGTTACTATTGAGTTTATTTCTTACTCAGAATTATTTCAAAACCAATTATAATAGTCAAAAAACGATAGGGAAATTAGAAAAATGAAAAGGCTTGTATACAATACAGTGACTGAAAACACATAACAAATTGTACTTTACTAGGTATAACAATCGACCTACACAAACACAGGACTTATACAATCACAATTAATGGTATTACAGGAGGACAGAAACACAAACATAAGCCCTATACATTTAAATAGTGGTCACCGTTAACATTTCACATGTAATCCACTTCTGCATGCTAAGGTACTGGGCTTCTGCGTACACTTACTAATCTAGTGTTAAATATTGCTTTCACACTAGTGTATTCTAGTGTACCTACACTCTTTATATTCTCATCAATTATTTAATGAACCCAGTGCTCTTGCACTCTATAAAGTCAACGCGTTTCGGCCTTTCAATTTAAGGCCTCATCAGGACTGGAAAAGGGCAGAAGGAATTCTTAGTTCTTGTAGCCCACATCTGGGGAACCGAACTTGTTTAAAATCAATTCCTGTTCAGAGCCGACTGAAGATGCTTCTAGTCGCCTTTCTCGTGACCGGCGTCTAAATTGGGAACGCTCGCGTTTAGGAACACGTGCAATTTTGGAGCCGTGTTCCGTGCAGCACTCGCTACCAACAGTAGAAGCATCTTCAGTCGGCTCTGAACAGGAATTGATTTTAAACAAGTTCGGTTCCCCAGATGTGGGCTACAAGAACTAAGAATTCCTTCTGCCCTTTTCCAGTCCTGATGAGGCCTTAAATTGAAAGGCCGAAACGCGTTGACTTTATAGAGTGCAAGAGCACTGGGTTCATTAAATAATTGATGAGAATATAAAGAGTGTAGGTACACTAGAATACACTAGTGTGAAAGCAATATTTAACACTAGATTAGTAAGTGTACGCAGAAGCCCAGTACCTTAGCATGCAGAAGTGGATTACATGTGAAATGTTAACGGTGACCACTATTTAAATGTATAGGGCTTATGTTTGTGTTTCTGTCCTCCTGTAATACCATTAATTGTGATTGTATAAGTCCTGTGTTTGTGTAGGTCGATTGTTATACCTAGTAAAGTACAATTTGTTATGTGTTTTCAGTCACTGTATTGTATACAAGCCTTTTCATTTTTCTAATTTCCCTATCGTTTTTTGACTATTATAATTGGTTTTGAAATAATTCTGAGTAAGAAATAAACTCAATAGTAACAGAATTCAAGACTGTGCTTATAACTGAGGTTAAATCTGTCTCTACCCGCCAATGCTTGTTTTGTTGATGCTTTATTTACCCTAGGCTGGGTTGAGTTAAAGGGTTCCCCTTTTGGTTAATTGTTCCCAAAGGACCTGGACATTGTCTGTTGGATTCCTGACCCTGAACCCTGAACCCTGAAAGGACTAAGATGCCTGTTGCTGGCAATGCCTTGAAAGGAACAAAACTGTTGTAAATACTACCTCGCAGGCGTAAACAGTCCTAGGGAGCTTGCTATGGCTCTGCTTTCTTTGAGGTGCTCACATGTGGAATCAGCCTTATCACTAAACAGACGAGAGCCATCAAAGCATATCCATAAGTGATGCCTGATGTCACCAGACAGGCTTGTGGATATCATCCATGCCTAGTACCAGTCCATCACTCTAGTCCTGACTGCTATGCCTAAGCAATCAGTAATGCCCCGCCCTGGTCTGATAATATATTTAGCTGTGTTCTGGGGAATATGAATAGTTATTACCAAGCTAGCATGGAATTCCTCCCGGACTGCCAGCATGATCTTGGCAACTATATAACTATATTCCATAATGTGTGGGATATACCCAGGAAGTGCTAGCATTGGCTGGCCAACGTGTAAGACTGGTCAAGGAGAACATTTGTTTCCCAAATACCTCAATGTTTTTTAGTCTCTGTCTGGGGGGCGTAACCTTAGGTAATTAGTAATTAATTGGTATTGACTCTGATGGTAGATGCCTGAACTACCAGGCTCTCAAGTGTAGGTTGCTAGGTCAAGAAAGCTGGAACACCAAGAGCAGGCCTGTGGCATCAGACTAATGCCTATTTAAAGGTGGGCAAGTGCAAATCTTAGCCCAGGTACCCATAAGAATGTCAGTCAGGACTTTGTAGAACAGCAACAAGGGCTTCGATGAAGCCCGTCTAGGTTGCAATACTTCTGTGAGGACATTGTTTTTATCTTAACAGAAAATAACTGTAAGTCTATAACTTCAGCTGTGCATCTGATGACCACAGCAAATGTGGCTGTTTCTTCTGCTGAGGTGCCAGGGAAGAACCTAATATCAAGGAAGTGTCCATTCCACTGGTCATTTGTGGGTCCAAATACAAACAGTTGTCATTTTGTAGGGATAATTCATCCCCGTCATCACCAAAAACTGGTTGACTTTGGTCAGAGTTTGATCCAAAAAGTTGTTGGAGTACTGAAGTTCAGCTTCTAGTTGAAGACAGTTTTACACAGTCAGAATAAATGGGGACTGAGTGCATCTGAAGCGGTCTAGGACCTAATCTTGGTTGAGATGAATTTGGTTTAGAGTCAGACACATTAATAGTAACAGTGTCCTCCTCCAGCACTGGAGTAGAACCAGAGTGGATCTTGGCAGTAGATTTCAAGTTTTCTCTGGAGTCGGAGCTGTAACTGAAATTGGTTCAGGAGACACAGACGGTGTCGAGAACATATCCACCAGCAGTAATCTTAGTGGAGTTCTTTAAACATGTATGGGACCCGAAGGCACACCACAGGGTGCTAAACGAGTGCAGAGAATTTGCAGCTTGGCTTCTCTGCAAGTCTCAATCTATTGGGACATTGCTGATGGACCCAGAAATTTAAGGTGCATTGGGATCAGATTTTCTTCGGGGAGGGGTGGTAAAGAGGTTTTAGGAGTGGGAGGGGTAGGCGCGAGGCCAAGAGGTACCTTGACATATTTGTGAGTACTCAGGAAGAGGGTGGCAAGACTTGTCCTTCTTCTGCTTCCTTTTCGACTTACCTGAAGACTTGGACCATGACAATGACCTGTCCCTGGAACAGCCAGAGAGTGGGAATGGGTCTGTGCCATAGATTTCAAGTGGGAACAAGACTGATGTGATTCCTTTTGGTACTCAGAAATGTACAGCTTGGCCTGCTGTTCCCAGATCACCTTCAGATTCATATGGCCACACCCCTTGCATGATTAGGAGTTCTGGCCTAAACCCAAACACTATACACGCCTCGTAGGAATCTCTCATGAACATATATTTGCAACAGTCCCTGCAAGGTTTAAACCCTGATGTTTTAGGAAAGGACACGTTCTCTTGTACATTGAAAAGTAAGAAATATTAGAAAAAGTTGTCAACTGATGAGAACAAAGTTGAGAGCTGGCTCTGGATCAGTGTGCCAAGGTGAAATAAGAAAGGTACTGATGTCAACACACAGGGGTAGTTCTTATATACGGCTCTGATGCCACCTTCTAGTGCGTGGGGCTATGCTGTAAAAATTGTCCAAAGTCAGGCTTGCACCTGCCATTATTCACAGAGGTGAGGAATCTCCAGTTCTAAGTATTGATCGGAAAATAAAGCCTTTAATAAAGGCACTGAAGCTGTCAATAAATCGTGCCTGTGTCTACTCTGTAGATGATGTGATGATAATTGGCAGCGGTAGCTAATATTCTCAAGTTAGATTTATTCAGCATGGTCCTTGGTTGTGGTTTGATTTTTAAAAGAGGATTTACTGCTCTCTTAATGATAACAAAATTACATATATATATATATATATATATATATATATATATATATATATATTTATTTATTTATAATGATGGGTTCTCTTCTTCCATTGTTTCAGTTCAGCTGTAATTTGCATTTTACTTTTAGCCATCGCAACATATAGTATGGGGCAATGAGTAAACCCACTTCTCCCACTGGCCTGGTCACATGTTCACTTCTGACTGTAGAGAGGTGAACTGTAATGTGACAGTTACAGGGCCAATTCTGTACTTAGCCAATGTTTTTTTATTTCTATCCTTCATAATTTTTGATGTTTTTAGTTTGCCTTAGTTTGATTTCATGTTACAAGAATTCAAAACTCATAGACCGTCATTACAACCCTGGTGGTCAAAGACCGCCAGGGTTGTTTTGGCGATCGTACCGCCAACAGGCTGGTGGTACAAATCGCCATATTAGGACCGCGGCGATAGTGCTGCGGTCACACCGCCGGGACCAGCGGGGATGTTGGCCGTAACATTGCAGCCGGCTCCTAATGGAGCCGGCAGTGTTGCGGCCGTGCGACGGGTGCAGCTGCGGCCGTGCGACAGGTGCAGCTGCACCCGTCGCGCTTTTCACTGGGCTGTGCCTGGGAGCCCCTGCACTGCCCATGCCAAGTGCATGGGCAGTGCAGGGGCCCCCAGGGGCCCCGTGACTCCCCTTCCCGCCAGCCTTTCCATGACAGTCTCTACCGCCATGGACATGCTGGCGGGAAGGGAAGTCATAATCCCCAGGTCAGCCGGGACAACGATGGCGGGAAACCACCGGTCCTGGCGATGTGACCGCGGCGCTACCACCGCGGTCATAATATGGCGATTTGTACCGCCAGCCTGTTGGCGGTACGATCGCCAAAACAAGTAATGAGGGCCTATGACTCCCCTTCCCGCCAGCCTGCCCATGGCGGTAGAGACCGCAATGGAAAGGCTGGCGGGAAGGGGAGTAGCGGGGCCCCTGGGGGCCCCTGCACTGCCCAT
Organism: Pleurodeles waltl; assembly: GCF_031143425.1. Lineage (NCBI taxonomy): Eukaryota > Metazoa > Chordata > Amphibia > Caudata > Salamandridae > Pleurodeles > Pleurodeles waltl. Next base: position 1,044,100,876 of record NC_090446.1, on the reverse strand, counting down.
GCACTTGGCATTGGCAGTGCAGGGGCCCGAGGCACAGCCCCACCTGAAAAGCGCTACGGGTGCAGCTGCACCCGTCACACCTCTGTGGACTCCCCCAGATGTCTAGTTTCCAGAAATGTTTGGGTTTAGTATGTTTCCCTATATGGCCACCGAAGCCAGGACCAAAAACAAAGGTGCCTGCCTTACAAAACCAGTTTGTTTTGTAATAGATAATTCTGATGTCTCCATAAATTGGGGGGCTCCCAAGAGAGCACACTCTCTCTGTGCTTGCCGCCGCATTTACCTGCTCTCTGGGTTGGGCTAACCCACTATTGCCCCGTTGCACAGGCTGTGCTTGCGAAGGGACAGCAGGACTGTCCTCATCACCTCCCTCAGAACTTACTGGAAGCGGAGTTATCCAATGGGACTTCTCTGACTGAAAAATCACTCCCAGAGTCTGCGCCATTGTCCTATCCCTCAGATGCTGTCTCAGTATCTGCTGTCTCAGTCTCTGATCCTATGTCAGAGCTGTCCTCTATAACCCGAGTGACGGCGTCAGCAACAGTCATCCATCAAGATGCCATGTCTGCACAGCAGACAGTGAAAAGCGCGACGGGTGCAGCTGCACCCGTTGCACGGCCGCAACACAGGAGCCGGCTGCAATGTTACGGCCGACATCACCGCTGGGCCGGCGGGTGGAAACTCTTTTTCCGCCCGCCGGCCCAGCGGGGATGTTGTAATGCGGCCGGCGGGTTTGCGGCCACATACGCGGCCGCTCGGCGGTCCAACCTTGGCGGGCGGCGGAGATGAGGGCCATAGTGCCCTTTCTTTAAGTGAATAAGAATCATTTATTTGTTGTCATACGCATTAAAACTAAAAAAGGTTTATATATCTCTTCAAAGTACACATGCCTGCTAGAACTGTGTTACTCAAATTATAGGCAATTGATTTTTTTTTTTAAATGTACAAATTGCTTATTCCAAGCACAGGCTTCACTTTTAGGTGGCTGTATACTGTTTCTGTTAAACTGTGTGGCATATGCTTTCAATAAAAATAGATTAAGAAAATTAACCAAGAACGGACCAATTGACTTTGTAAAAGTTTGTCTTCTTTTCTTTCTTGCTCTCTTTCTATATCCCTCTTTTACATTTGATCGATTTTGTTCTTGCTACCTGGGACAACAGTTCTCTGTTTCAATGCCTTCACAGTGTTTTTTTCCTAGAGCAATGGTATTTTATGCATGAGTGCTACGTCTGTGTTAACCGCTCGTTGCTCTCGATCCAGGTAAACGGGGCGGTTTTCATGACCTATTCCGACTGCCAGAGCACCGGCTTCCGTTAAGGTTGCCTTAAATCAGAATACAGGGGTCACTGAAAAAAGAATTGAAATGGTACAATACGTTCAATGTCCCTCTGGGCCAAATCATCCTCCCTACTGTGGAAGGGCCTTCTTGAGAGCCTCTCTGAAGAGGGTAAGGATAGAAAATAGGCTGTTAAAATGCGCATATGCAAACTATGTTATTGTATTGTAGTGTCACGTATATAGAGCTTACGGCTCCTATGTGGGGCTCCGAAGCACTTGCCTGCATGGATACCACGCAATACCATGTAGGGTGCTTGGTTGGAAATATGCATGTTGTTGTAGCTCACACCTGCTCAAACAGCGCTTGAAAGCACCCAGTTTGCCCCGTGTGCCTTGAACACTTTCCCCGGTGCCACGAATTATTTCTTTGGTCTGTCTTTCACTTTTAGTAAAAGTTCTTAACTTTTGTGGACTTGTAGTATTGCCTTCCCTGTTGTAAGTGTTAGCAGCTGTGCGCGGTGGTTCTCTAGAGGTTCACAGTACAAGACTTACCTCCGGGCAGGCTCAGCGGTCCGCACCCCTTGCCTGAGGGATCTGGCCCCTCCATGTAAATCCTCTTGGTGCAAAGCCGCCACAGTCCAAAGTGGGCCGCGTCACAGGTGGCATTGAACTTGTCGACACGCGGGCTCAGCACAGCCCAATGGTCGGTCACCACCGCCGCCAGCATTAAAGAAATGCCCACCAGAATGACACAAAAGGTCAACCGGATCTTGGTGACTTTGTTCTCGATCATGGTGCTCGGTGGCGGGAGTGTAGTTCCAAAGCTGGCTGGTGTGGTTCGTGCGTCGCCTTCCTCGACTCAAGGAGCTGCGTCAAGTGGGCCTCTCTCCACCGCCCAAGCCTTGGAAGGTCTGAGACTTTGAAATGTCAGGCCGGGTGGTGCTGGCATGGGCAGGGCCGGGGGCTTCGAGGCCGTCAGTCCAGCTGCCGAGCTAAATCTGGACCTTTTTACAACCTCACTTCTTCAGAGTGTACGGTCTATTAATGTACCCAGCAGGCCGAAGGAGCAGTAGCCGACGCTCACGTTACAGCTCCGTGACTAGGCCTACTTTGTTCGGGATTTTCCGAATCCCACTGGATTCAACCCTGGCTGTGGTTTGACGAAACTAATAATTAAGTGCCCACAGCCACAGGACTTTAACATCGCGCGGCGCCTTTAGTAAACATGTTTAATCGTAATGCTGAAATAAACCGGTCTGCGTAACGCTATATGACCCCCTGATACAGGCGTTTTCAGCGCGCACAAACAGCTGAGAGTGCATCGGACACTGATATAAAGTTGCACGGCTGCGCTCCAACTCCCAGGCACCCCGAAAGCCCTCGCCAGGACCAGAGCGGGGAAGGTAATGGCTTTCTTGGCGAGACCACAGGGTTATCTTGGAGCAGTAAAAGCAGTCCAAGCAGTCCAAGTCCAAACTAAAATTGGAGAAAAGTAGGGTAGACATGTTTGCTGCCAGAAGTGTAGCTTTTCGTTGACATAGCTACAGCGTCCACATTATCCATAGGTGCCTCACTAGGGGCTATTACATGAAGTCCCATATCATAACATCTGAGCATAAGATACCACAATTACCCTTCTTTAACATTATGTAATAGGGGTAATTCTTGTGTGTTGCATTCATCAGTGAGTGGAGTGGGGAGCCTCTTGGTGCTGAGCTTGAACAACACATATAACAGTTTTCAAACCCCCTCTACCCGAGTTATAGGCCCAAACCACATGTAGGTAGAGAGTGTCCAACAACCCTCATTGACCCCAGCAGAGGGTTATAATGATACACTAAGAAGTTTATCTTGTAACAAGAGAAGCCGCGTTGGCTTGTAGCAAATGATTAAAAAACGTAACACCTGCGCTGTAGGGGCAGTGATTGAAGGAACATTCCTAAATCCCACTTTGTAATGAATACATTCAAAAGGCAACAATTCGAGGCACGTCAGAGTACAATGTATTTAAAATGTATTGTTCCAGTCTTGATCAGATTCAGTTCAGATTTGAATTGTTAGTTCAGACTTAATATTCATGCCAATAACAATGTCAGATAGTGCCTAATAGTCATTCCAACAGCAATGTCACAGTTTGACATAATTTGCCAAAGAGATTTTCAGCTTGCAAATATCACTTATTCAGGGAAAAATATCCAGTGATAAATGTCATTATACCTGAGTTAGAATGTATGTTACAGACTGATTTGCAACACGTGTAGATTGTTTAATTAATTTTCTAAATGTACTCTCTGCATGTGTGCAAGTGTATCTATATATCTATATATCTGTATATCTATAACTCATACCCTAAGGAAACTATAACTAGTGCTGTCGCCAAGCACAATTTTTTAATGAATATTTTTACAGCAAAAGTTACAGTGATATTATCAATGATGTTATAAAAGATGTCAAGAGTGCTGTAGTATCTGGGTAGTTAGCAGTGCAAGGCGAGGGTGTGAGTTATAGTTACCTTAGGGCACGAGTTAAGAGTTTCTTGAAATAACTCTCACTATAACAGGTGAATTTCTGTGGTTTTGTATGTTTAAAATGACAGCCTCCCTGTAACCTTTGTTTTTTAAGTGAATTTATATGTTTTTTTAAAATCTATTTCCTAATTATAACGTCCCTGTAACCTTTGGTCAATTCAGTGAATTTCTATGTTTTCTTAAACTTAAAGTAATTTGAATTACTGTACGTTAAGTTAACAACTGCATGCACGGTGGGGTTTGACGTTGGCCAACCCCCTATACCCACCCAACCCCATGTCATGCACAGCTTTTGGCCATACGTTGTGGGGGTTGGCTGCAGGGTAGTGGTCTGAACAGGGCTCCGGCAGCCCCATGCAAATCCAATCATATATCTCCAAACAGCCAAGAAAAGATACACCAAACCACTCCTGAGATAAGCAAAGTGCAGTTTATTAAGAAACCGCTTCCCCATGGGGGGGAAACCATGTTTTCATAAACTGCACTTTGCTTATCACAAGAGTGTCTATCTATCTATCTATCTATCTATCTATCTATCTATCTATCTATCTATCTATCTATCTATCTATCTATGTTACTGACCGAGAATGATGTGATTGCCCTGTTTCCTGAATAGTAAGCAAAAGAAAACAAAGAAAATATCAATACTAGGGCTACCTTTGAGACATTTCGCAAAATCTACTTTCACAAGTGAACTCGATTTTTGATAAATATGAAAAATAAAATTTGAATGAACTTTGCAATATTTTCACAATCTCATAACTGAAACTATGCCATGTTTTTCAGTTTTTAAGAAGATATTTTATAAATACATCACTGCACAAATCAATAAGATACATTAATAACAAGGTAATAATGATCATCCTTATAGACAGATAGAAAGAAGAATTATAGTGCAAATCCCAATATGAATACATACTCTATATAGCAATCAGTGCTTAATTTGAGCGTGTGGTTTCCAGTGCTCGGCAGCAGCACTTAATTGTCAATACCGGGGATTTTGACAATCAACTACATGGTGCCACTGTGTGTTTAATGTAGAGTGAGCACAACAGCAGTTGAATATTAATTCTATACACATTAAAAATGACTATTACCTGCCGGCCAAGCCATTCGTGTAGCTTTGGGTGCCTTGCCTGGAACAATCTGAGTTGCCTTACTTGTAGGAGTGTGATGGTTAGTAGTTGTGTTGGAACTGTCATTGGCTGCCTTGGCAGGGACAATGTGTGATGCAAGCTGCAGTGGCCCTCTTATTTATCTCGCTTTTGCAGGGTTTTTTCATCTCTGTTTGATCCCTTTCTCTGTTTTTCTGTCTTTCTCTTCCGGTGGGCCCCATCAGCAACCACCAGCCTCAGTCAAGCACTGCAGAGGCATCATAGTCCTATCCTTTCTCTTATCTAACAGTCTTACATCCTGAAAGTGTTCCTACCCTATGGTCTCTTGCTGGGCAGACTGAGGTCTTAATGCTGTTTTGCTATTGTCACCATTTCTACCTATTTCATTCCACATGTTCTCCTTCTTCCTGAGCCTGAATTGGACTTGGTCCTTGCCTACTTCTCTGGAAGGAGTTGACGTCCCTGCAACAGTATAATTGCCTCTCACAGTATCCCACATCCAGACTTTGAGTGATTCTAACTTCTATTATCTCTTTAAAGTGCAATACTTGTCTTTGGGGTTGTGGGTCACTGTGGAGTCCTCTCACAATCTTTCTCGCAGCCTATTTAGGAAAGGTGTATTTGTCGTACTGGGAGGCATCTCACTTTCAGGATTGGCTTGTGATGTGTTTCACCTTCAAGTGAAAAGAGCCTTAGTTATCAATTGTGGGTACTAATGGTACTACTTATACCCCCCCATGCTAAACTTGGTGGTGGAGTATGCCGGTTTTGTTCTAGGGTGCACTCAGCATCCACTCACCCTTCATTTTTCTGTCCTACCTATAACCATTCAGCAGCTGGGAGCATACTGAAAAAGTAGGACCTAAAAGACCCTAGAGGTACACCAACATACCTATGCTATTAGGATCCCTCCTCTCAACAGCAGCGATTAACAGCTGCAAGAGGGTGACTTATTTGAGTCCTAAACAGTGCTGCAGGCCAGGGATCATGCTCACCCTAAGTGTGAGAGGGGTGGCTGGGAGGACTTTAGCCCTGAGAGGGATTTAAATATGCATTACTCGGAATGTGCTTCTGCAAAAAGGATCTTGGTTAGAAATGTGGATAATACAGACAACCCTCTCATCATTGCTGTTTCGATCTCTAACTCCTCTGGTTCTCCTCTCCAGGAACGAGGTCTATTCTACCCATCACTTGACCCTGTCAAGTGAAGGTGAAGTCAGATTGCACAGCATAACTTCTGACAGGCTGCAAGTTTACTAGACAGACTTAAACATAGAGGTGAGAGAGCCAAGAAATTAACAGGGTGACCAAGCCAAGGGTCTACTCTGGCATCAAGAGCCAGTGCACGAGCCGTCTCTTAAAAATATTTGGCCTGTAAATAATTCAACAAAGATCATGTTAGAAAATGTTAAGATGACTATAAAATGTTTTTTTTTAAAGTGTATTTTTTTAACATCCGGAAGCATTGCACCTTAGAATACATTTCTGTATTGACAAGTATTTATTTAAAGTGCTCATTTTTAGGTCTGGTGTTTTCCCCAAATAAAATCTCATAAAATATATACCTATACATACATAGAGAAGACTGTCAGTCATCCCTCTTCATCCATCGGTCTGCTGTATTGTCATTAATATTTTAATCCCATCCACCGCGGTACATAATATCGGGCACTGAGTCAGCATACTTCAGGTACTGGCTCTCCTCAATGTGAGTGATGGCTTTTGCCTGTGCACAATGAAATCATCCCCACATTAATTAGTACACTTCAGTGCCACTACTTTGGGACAAAGTTTCTTTTATTGACATCTTTTAAACTTTTCTTTGTTTTTAGGTTGAGCGTGCAAGCGCTTTAACCTGTTGTAAGTCCCGTGGCTTTTAACCATGCCCACCTCGCGCTCATCACTTTTACTTGTATGTGGGCTTGCCTTTCAAAAATCCTTTGTAATCAGTGGTAAATGCTTTACTTTTGTCCCACCTTGGGGAGGTTTAGCTACCGCCTTGCAGACAGACCCTGTTACATGGAAAATTTCACGATTGCCAATATGTTTGACTGAGCGAACTTCTTTTTCCTTTTGTGCGTCTCCTTTGCCCTCATGCTCATGGCGGCCATGGCTCTTTGAATCCGCTTGCTTATGTCAAAATGTCAACTATTTTACTTTTCATTTTCAATGTATGTGGCGAGAAAAGTCCAGCTAGGGATTTACAACACCCGTAGCTCTAACTCGAGCAAATGCGAGACCCATTGCATTGCAAATGCTTGTTATGCCTTTGGCCGGCAGCTGAAAGCAGACTGCTACAGACCGCTCGTTCATTTTACTGTTCAAGACATTCACTGCTGTAGCTCACGCTAGAGTTGGTCAATGGTTGATTGCATTTGCATTAGTACACAAACAATTTAAACAGAGGAGGCCAAAAATAATTGTAGTTTCCCAAGTCGTCGTGGAGCCACATTGACCCAGTATCCCAGCGTTCACTGCGATCTCCGAAACAGATACTACAGCAGTGGCAATTAAGTTGTTATGTAGAAGTAGGGCTGAAACAATTAAGCACAGACAGATTGCTGCCAGTCAGGAAGAGGAACCTTTAGAATCACTGCTACAGAATTCTTACTCATCCCACATTTTATTCCTGAAATCTGTCAAAAAGCTTCCTCTCAGAACTTGCAGAATGTTTTACACGTTTGCAAACATAATCAAGAAAACTAAGTGTTTCTTTATACATTACTAATGTATTAATTGTAAATCCTTTGCTTCCTACTAAACGTAAAATACAAATAGCAGTTGGTACCCTTCATCACAGAAAAGCATATGCGTGTACCAATTTTTTTAAAGCTTAATTTTGGTCAAGGTATTTTGAACATGATATTTCATTGCACTCATCATTTACTTGTTAAATATGTAAAATACGTCACAAAATTATATCTTTATGAGAATGCAATTGAGAGCTGCAGAGGACAGAATTAAAGAGAAAAAATATGTTGACTTCAATGTTCACACCCATGATACAAGAGGAGGATGTTCTGAGCTGCCCAGGCATCAGGCTACTTGATAGTGACTCCTAGTGAATTATACGGGCCAACGGCTCTGCCTGCTTATAATGGATTTTTTTGTTTTTCATGCGCTGTGCGGTTTGTTTGGGACATTTTATATGAATGTTGAATAGTTCTGGAAACTCCAGAGGCCTTTTCTATTAGTAAGACCCCCCAAAAAACTTACATGGCTAAGAGTCTGCAAGATGAGATGCTCCAACAGACAGATTAGCCGTTGGCAATTTTAGACCTTAACTTGATATCCTAATGGAGCAACATCTCTGAATGTATTCACCTCTATACCACTACTTGCCACGAGAACTCACAAATCTATCTATCTATCTATCTATCTATCTATCTATCTATCTATCTATCTATCTATCTATCTATCTATCTATCTATCTATCTAATATTTACAACTCTGTCTTTTTGCAAGCCTCTCCATTCATCTACCTTTTCAATTCTCTCTATTTGTAAAAAGGATTTACAAAAACATTACAAAATAAGCATTAGCAAAGGCAAGAGGCTAGCAGCCAGTACCATCTTGACTGGCTTTTTTTTAACGATTGATGTTAGCCAATACATTTTAATTTTACAAAAAATATGTGTAGAACATCTGTAGTTATTTGGGGTTCTCAGCCAGAGTTCATCAATTTGTCTGCTGTTGGATCATTCACATTCTTTTTCCTCCCACTCGGAAATACATCATGGAGTAATGGGTCAGCCCATTTCACCCATTGGCTGACTTCCCTATGGATTATGGCCTGCTGCCCTTTCACAAAGAGCACACCCACAAAGCATTTGCCTTAAATGCAAAGAACTACTATGGTAATGTGCGCTTTTCTTAAACCAAAAAATATTTTGTCTTTAGCCTATGTTTTTTTTTAAAGATTGATGAGGGCCTGGTAGTTTCCCCAACAATAAAGTTTTGCAAAAACCATGAGAGAGCAACATACAATTGTCAAAGCCAAAAGGCTGGCGGCCAAAGCCAGAGCTATTGGCTCTACAAGAGCGAAATAAAAATTGCTAAAGCCAAAGCGCTGGTGGCCATTGCCAGACCTTTTGGCTTTACCAAGCCTTGTTAAATATGAACTGAGAAACATTGCTGCATCCGCCCTGATGGCAATGATATTATGAACTCAAAGGCAATTAATTTGTCATGTGTACTTTATATGTGGCCTAGATTACTATTATAGATGGAGTAATGCTAGAGTCTATTACATCAAACTTAAGACAGGTTTTTGTACACCGCACCTATTGAACTCGTGTTTGAACGTGCTCTGATATCTGGTCATGGACAAGAATCACGCTCGGTGAATGAAAGTATTTACCTACTCACAAAGTTTGATCAAGCAGGGAAGCTGGGATTGACCCTAGACTTTTCAGTTTGAGTTTCATACTGTGCAATTCAGCCAGTAGATGGTTATCTTTTCTGACATCAAAGATTAATGCTTCGTTCTTAATTTGTGGGGGATGAAATTTGAGGGGAGTGACATGCAGAATCCACATTTCATTTTCGGTAGTTTTACATAGTGCAAACTTTGCCCAAGGACATAACAGTGCTTCACAACGATAGAGACTAAGTTGCAAATGGTTTTCAGGCACAAGGAAATTTGTCAGGATTCACAGAATGCTGAGCTGAGACCAGGATTCCAACCTGGTTAAATAGTTGGCAGCTGTAGCCATTGGGTCATATGGCCTCCTCAGAAAGCTGTGCTTGTTTTGGGCTCGAAATTCAAAAATGACCTCGAGCTGAGCCAGGGCTGTGCCTCAGGCTCTAGTTTGGCTCGAGCTTGCCGTTGATCACCCACCTCTCTTCTACCATACACCCCCTTTCACCCTAAGAAATAATTCAACCTCCACAAAACCCTCAGTACTAACCTGAGATTAAACCTTTAGTTTGCTTAATGTTTTATATTCCATTCAGGCAAGTGACAGGGAGGTCAGGGGTATAACACCGCCTCCTGCAGCCTCTGTAGTGCAGGGGGCCCTTCCTCTAGAACCCTCTATTCAGCCTAAAACCTATGAATATCTGTGAAATGCAGGAGTTTCCGTGCCCTTCACCACATTCTGCAGGAGGCGCCATTCATTTTGCGTTTCGCCACTGTGGGCGCTGTTTATTTATAAATATGTTAATTCCTTTCAGTGATATCGTAAGGGCCGGAAGTACCCATAGTCTGTTTTTGGCAGACCCTGCAGAAAGGACCGTCCATTTTCATCTCAAAGCAGCAGGTGGACTGAGCATATGGTTAATGAATCAGCGGCCCACGGGCTGTGTGTCAACACCATGGCACAGTATAAGTCATCAGGGGATTTTCTGTTTACCAAAATGTCATGCACAGCTCAGTTCTGTGGAGGGTGCAGTCCACTGACCCACCTGCATGAGTCATTCTCCTGACTCCACGGATCAGGTTTTGATGTGCACCAGATGAAGGCATCCCACGTGCTTGGACGACCGAGACATCATAAATATAGAGTCGTACTAATGAAAACGATGTTGTACGTATCCAGTCACAGTACCATCAGAGACATGTGCGCGCTCCTAACATTCTGCTTTCACCCTTCGTTTAGGCCTTATCCGCTCAAGGAAAAAATGGAAATAGATGGAAAGGGGTGTTGCACTGAACTGCACCAAGGAGCAATCCAAGATATCGACATTTGACCATCTCCCTGGTTTTAGCAATAAAACTAGGGCTCATGTATATTCTCATTTTTTCCTAAAGCGGCATGAGACACGTAGTCTGATTTATTATGTATTACAGTACTTGCAGAGAAGTCCTGTTGTTCAATGCCATTCGGGGGTCACACATGCAAGTCCTTTGTTTTCCTTTTCATTGTGGTATATGTAGCTCCTCATTACTAGTTGTTACATCAGATGACAGGACTCACTGAAGAGTGACTTTAGTTCTGCAGGGGTGATGGCACGTGATACAGTTCCACAGAAGTGAGGGCAGCTCACTTGGCGTGCAGGAGGGATTCGCTGTCTGATTCGCTCTGTACCAGGGGCCAGCTTTGACGTGATCGTGGCTACTGGAGGCCTGAACGGTTTCTGCTGGTGATAGGCTGCACTGCGTGCAGTTCATAATTTCTGTCTTACACTTTGGAAGAAGCTTCAAAAGGCTTACCGTCTTTAAAATTCAACCCTGAGGCCTGCTCCGGACTCACCTTGAAGTCCACCTGTGCAGTGCTTTTCCACGTGGTCCCTGCAGTGGCCTTGCACCAGCTCCAACGACTTTCTGCAGCTGCTCCTGCCGAAACCGGGAGCCACCCGAAATTCTTCAGCTGGTTCACAGGGCCGACCGATGACCTAGACCTGCAACTAAGAGGAGACCTAGGTAAACGCATTGCTTGATTTTATATGCATTTTAAAGTATTCCTTCATTGATTCCTATGGTGGGTAATTACGAACAGAACTGAGACATTTTCTAACTGCCACACTAAGCTACCATAAAAATTCAAGCATTAGGTGGTCTAGTTTTTTATCTCTGTAAACCAACATGTGGTTGCTCGGACCCTCTTCAAAGTATACAATGTTTTGCACACTACATAGAGGGCCAGCCTCCTACATTTGGTGCCTCAGCGGTGGAATAAAGACTTTGCATTTGCTGATACCACACTGTCGATTTATGAGCACATAAATAACTCTCCAAATTGTCTTTAGCTTAATTGCATTTTTTTCAATTGGCTAAAATGTTTGCAAATTTTTAAAGTAACTGCCAGGGCCCTGGTTAGGTCACTACAACAATAGTTAGAATTTAAAAGTCCTTACGTTAGTTGACCTTATTCGAAAAAGGGGTCTACATTTATAAAAAGGTCCCAGCTTTAGTAAAGTAAACATGACAGATTTAGAGAACCAGATCCAGGAGCTGGCCCCTTACCAGGCATATAGCTATGACCAGTTAAGGAAACTCTGCAAACTGCACCAGACTTGTACTGGGAAAATGCCAACACAGACAAACGTAGGCTTCTGGTGGCCAAGTACGAGAAAGACCACTCTACAGAAGGGGTAGATGGTGAAGCTTCTGCTGGAGAGGACGATGCTGTGGATAATGGGGGAGAAGGTAGCTCCTTTGCCCCAAGTCCAAGAGCCCCCTCAGAGGAGTATGTTGCTCTAGACAAGCTATTCCAAAGGTTAGTCTTAGAGGCTCAGCTTTTGGAAATAAAAATGAAAAGAAGAGAGCTGGGTTTAGCACCCATCTCTGGTGGCTGCATACTAATAAATAGGGAGGAAGAAAGACCTTGAAACCTAAGACTCTCAAAAGGAGTTGTCCCTCCCTTACCAAGAAGGAGATGATATCCTGAAATGGTTCATTGCCTTTGAAAGAGCCTTCATTGGGAGAGAAATCCAGAAGAAGCACTGGGGCACTCTGTTATGGAATTGTTCTTGGAAGAGTGCAGGGACAGGCGCCTGACACTGAGTGAAAGAGATGCTAAATCGTATGACCTCATGAAGGGTACCCTGATTGAGGGCTTTGGATTTACCACTGAGGAATAACATTCAGGGGGACTCAAAAATCCCAGAGTTAGTCCTGTGTATAATTCGTGGACTTCTCAGTAAAGATGATAGGTGGTTGGTTGGAGGGTAACAAGGCACATGATTATGAAGGGCTGTATAATTTGGTGATTTAAGAACAACTCTTGAGTAATTGTGTCCATGAAAAGTTGCACCAGTACCTAGTAGACTTAGGGCCAGTCTCCCCACCAGAGTTTGGGAGGAAGGCTGATCATTGGGTGAGAACTAGGGTGTCAAAAACCAGAACTGGAGGGGGTGACCAAAAGAAAAAGTCAGGGAAGTCCCCCAAAAAGAAAAAAGATCGATCGTCCTAGAAATAAAGAAAATGAGTCATTAAGCCCCCAAAAATCTGTCCAGGTGGGTGGGCCCAAAGACACCACACAAAACAAAGGTGGGTGCCAGGGTGAAAACTGGGATGCCACTAAGGCATGGTGCCATAACCCCCAGGGGTAGCCAGGGTAGCCATTGGGGATGACTTCTCAGATGAGGAGGTCCTCATAGCCTTTAACTGGAAAGTGGGACCCACAGGTGAGTTGGAGATTCCAGAGGGTAGTAGATACTTCCACCACCTACTGGTGAATGGAATCCTAGCCACAACCCTGAGAGACACCTATACCAGTCACACAGTCATGCATGACAGACTGATGCTCCCAAACCAGTATATCTCAGGAGAGACTGCCAGGGTAAGGGTTGTCCCAGAGAAAGTCACTGATAGGTCAGTAGCAGTAGTGCCTATAGAGATAGCTGGGTCTCTTAGTTGGAGAAGGGTAGTAGCCAGTATGGACCTTCCCCTTGACTGTCTCCTTGGAAATGACCATCCAGAGATTGGTCAGAGCCCAAGAGAGGGTTTGGTCCAGTGCCAGAGCTCTTCCAATGTTTCTGGAGGTGATGCCCCTGCAGTGAGTTCAGGTAGACCCCAGAAGAAAAAGAAAAAGAAAAATAATGGTGGGCAACCTTTCACTAAGGCACCAGAAGGCCAAGGTGTTTATACTCCATTAGGGAAAAACTCCCCTGTTGGAACTGGTGAAGCCCAGCTTGACCCCCAAGACATCCTGACTAGTCAGGCACCTGTTCAGTCTGAGTTGGTGGCTCCTCAGCTGGCAGAAAAGAAATTGGAAGAAGGGTGTTCTCTGCAAGGTGTGGAGACCCCCCTCTCCCTTACAATAGACAGGCATCCTGAACCCAAAGACATCTGTAAGTTAGCCCTGGCCCCTGTGGGTGTGGAGCTAAAGGTGTGGTTCTGGACACTGACAGCTGTCAGCGGCCTCTGCTCGGTGTTAGCCTTTATGGCTGCAGTGTCCTTGGCATGGTGGTTTGACCCCATACCAAATAGTAAGTTAGGCCCCCTGACCATGTTGGCCACGGTGAGGTTACTTAAGTTATGGATGACCTCTTTGGATAAGCTAGGGGGTGCCCTAGCTGAGATAGGGATAGCAAAGGTGAACACCTCTGACCCCAAGACAGAAGGAAAACGTGCAGACCCTGGTGGTACTGGTATTGGACATTTCACATTAGGTTCTATAGCTTTTGAGGTAGGTCAGATAGTCAGAGGGAATGACCTGGACAGTAGCATATGAGGCAGAGTAGGTCCTGCAACAAATCAGCCTGTTTCCCTCCTCTTTCTCGCCTGACAGACTATGTAGCCTCTCTCAGATATTGTTTGAGTCTCCTGGCCTGTGGGTTGGGGGAGGGGTTGTGTGGGAAACTGGCACCCTGTTGCAGTACCCCGACCACTTTTTCCCTGGTTTCTGGGTGCAACTTGGACTGGAGTGCACTGGGATCCTGCTAACCAGGTTCCCAGGTCCAGTGTTCTACCCTAAAATTGCAAAGGTATTGATACAATTGGCAACCCCGTTAGATGCCACTATAAGTCCCTAGTAAGGCATTGGGTAGGCCCCTGAGGACAGCAGGACAGATTGTCTCACCCTCATTGGCCATGCATCCAGATGCACCCAGCACTGCCACTGCAGGCTTAGTGTCCTGGTGCAATCCTAAAATGCAAACTCGACATGGCACACAGCCGGTGTGCCCAGTCCACTACACACTGCATACAATATAAGTAACTCTCCCCTCTTGCAGGCATTCCAGCATTAAGGTAGGGTGCATTAGAGTGTATGTGTGGGCATAGATGCATGAGCAATATGTCCCTACTGTTTCCTTGCCAAACCTGGGACATAGTAAGTGAACAGAGCAGTCATTTTAAATGGATGTGCTGGAGATTGGTCAGTATAAGTTTCACAGCTACATAATGGCTACTCTGAGTCCTTGGTTGTTTGGTATTAAACAACTCAAAATGATAAATCCAATCTGGTACCAGTATTGGATTTATTGCAAAATGTACCCAGGGGCCACCTTAGAGGTGACACCTGCAAAGCTAGCTAACACTGGCATGGTTGCTGGCCAGTCAAAACCAGCCTGTCACCACCAGACAAGATTCTGGAACCATCAGGTGAAAGCTCTTGCTCTCTGGGTCCCAGAACAAAGCATTTTCTGGGTGAAGGTGTCACACCTCCCTCCTCAGGAATGTGCAGTGCCTTGCTAGCGAGCTTCAAAGGACTTACTGCCTTTGAAACACAACCCCCAGGCTTGCTGCTTGCAACAGATGGCCACCCCCACTGCAAACCTTCACTTTTGGTGAGAGCAATGGGAGGAAAATACACAAAGAACAGGAGAGGTGGCCTTCACCAACTTGCACCATCGCTAAGGTGCTACATGCAAGGCGACCCCTCCATTTCATTTTCCTCCATCTGGCATGGTAGGAAAATAGCCTATCAGGGATAGGGAAGTGACCTGTGCCCACAGGAAGTGGTCACATAGTGGGTGTCGCCACCCTAAGGTAGATGGTCACTACTAGGTACTCTCCTAAATGCCCACTAAATACAGTATTCAGTGGGCACCCCGAGACCAGAGATTCAGGTTCCAAGGGCACAAGAAGACCAGCAACAAAGAAGACCAAAGGCTTGAGAACTGAAGTCCTGCTGCATCCAGAAAAAAGGCGGCAAACCCTGTCTGTTGCACCCAGGACTCGACAATCGCCTTTGAGGGGTTGCTCGGACATTGGACAGACTCTAAAACCCCCCAGAGGACCTCCTAAAAATTAGTGAAGATCTCCCTTCAGAGTGAAGGCATCACTCTTTTGTATCAAGGACCCAAAAGCCAGTGAAGTCCAGTTCACTTGACCGGCTGCTGACCAAGGACCCGGAATGCCGCAGCCAGACCAAATTTCACCCAGCAAACCTGGAGGATGAACTCTGCAAGTTTGCCAAGTATTGTGACACTGCAACCTCCAGTTACTGAACCGTGCAATAGCCAGGGGTACTGGACCCCCAACATCAGACACCCAGAAGGATAGTCCACTCCAGACTGAAAAAGGACCAGGAGGAAGCCTCAGTCGAACTTCTCCAGCTGGTTCACAAGGCCCACCGTGGACCTCAACCTACAACCAAGAGGAGACATTGGTAAACGCATTGTCAGATTTGTAATGCATTTTGAAAGTATTTCTCCATTGGTTCCTATGGTGCATAATTACGCATAGAACTGAGACATTTTCTAAACTTTGAAAATTTATAATTTAAAAAGTACTTACCCGATTTTGATGATATTGGTCTTAAAAATGTTATAAAAATCTGAAGTGTTTTTGTAATTTGGTCTCAGGTTATTCTTTCTTTTGAGTGTGTGTTTTCATTTATTGATACTCTGAGTACAACAAATGCTTTGCACTTCTCCAAGATCAGCATAACTGCTCAGCCAAGCTACCATAACAATTAGAGTATTAGATGGTCTATTTTTTACCACTTTAAACCAACATGTGGTTGTCCAGACCGTCTGCACGGGGTACAACAGTTTGTACACTACATAGAGGGCCAGCCTCCTACAGATACTGCATTAACTGAGGAGAATAGGGAGCTTCATAACAAATAATTCTCCCAAGATGGCCACCATAGAAAAAAAAGCCCAAATGTAGCACAAATATCATTTGAATGTAGCCCAAGTATAGCCCAATCACAGAAGTGTGCAAAACACTTAGGGGCTGATTTAAGAGCCCCTGGCTCCTCCTTGCGCCACATTAGCGTAATTTTTTATGCTAATGTGGCACAACCAGGCCAGAATCGCTGCACCACTTTGAACCCTTTGTGATACATTATGCCTGCGCCAGGCATAATGTATGCAAAAGGGATGTTCCCCCGTTAGGGGGAGCCCAAACAAATGGTGCAAAGAGATTTTCTTTGCGTCATTTATTTCGGCACTTTTAACCCCTGCTCAGAACAGGTGTTATAAGGAGACATGCCATTGATTACAATGGACCTCAATGGGCTTGGAAGGATTAGCATCAAAAGCTTTGACGCTAATCCTGCAAAGCTCTGAACTAGCATAAAAAATGTTAACACTAGTTCCCCTAACTAACGCCATGTGCCCTGTAGCTTAGATATGGCGCACACATGGTGGAGTTAGGGGGACGCAAGAAACATGGCACTACACTAGGTGCAGTGCCACGTTTCTTACAAAAGGGCCATCATATCTTTGGTTTTTTTTCTTGCAGTTTTACAATTATCACAGATTTGACCTGAGGGTACTGGAGTGCTTTACATGAGCATCAGTTACATTACATAAGGACACATTCAGTTTGGTTTTAGGCATGGGGAGATTAAGTGATTTTCCCAGAATCACAGGATGTTGAGCTGATGCTCAAACTTTTTATAATAAAACAGCTAATGTTCCAAGAAGGAATCCCCGCGTAAGTGTGTGTATGTTTCTGTGAACATCAGAGACAAAGCGTACAACTTTTGCCGGCAACCTATCTTTATTGCAGCCTTGAGAAAAGCTCAGAGTGAAAAAAATGTCTTGTTTAAGAACGCAGGGCTGGTTTAGGCAAAGAACAGCTAGATAGAGAAAATAAAACAAGACCACAAATGTGGCTATTGTTAAATAATAAAACAAAGCTGAATAAAATATGTTTAGGTTAAAGTGCACAGTGGCAGTCCTAGTTTGCTAAAATAACGTGTTAAGAAGCTATAACTAAACTGGCTACACAACACCCCCCTTGCCGGTTCAAAGGCGATTCAAAGCCTAATTATGTATAAAAGCTACTAAAATTCAACCTAGGGCATTTATATAAGAATGTCAATGATGACAAGTTAAAAGACGCTTGCGCATGTATTAGAAGGACAATTTAAAATGTCAATTGTGACGTTAAAAAGGCTGAATTTCAAAAGTCAGAGTCATTTTGGAAGTTGCCAATTGAATCCAGGATAATTGAAGGCAGGAAATCTTCCACTTCGGCAGGTAATACAGTAGGAAGTTCATCTCTGAAGAAAACTGAGGAGCATTCGTGCTGCAAAGCCTGAGGTCCAGCCAAGGCAGCAGGATTCTGTGGTGTGCCCAACAATGAGTTTAGAGCTGTATAATCCACAAAGGGCAACTCAAAAGTAGCTTCCCGTAGCAAACACACCCTCACACACAGTCTGGTAATGAGCCCTCAGCAAGAACATCAACAGATCAGCATCCAATGAAAGCAAGCTCTGCGTAGAAAGACAAACTTTCAGTGCATGTTCAAACAAGCAATAGAGGCACTGAAACACAGGCTGCACACAATGCAAAATCGGTCTGAATGACAGAGACCAGTCACACTCCAATTGCTCCAGGAGTGATGCTCCAATGTACTGCATCATGCGTTCACGACACAGCTGCGCTGGTGGAAGCACTTTCAGTCCTCCTTGTTGTGATCGGACAGCCATGCACAGAAAAAGTAGCAACAGCAAAATGCCACCTATTATAGCCAAAGTTATTGGAAATCCCCTGAAAATACTGGAGAATATTGAGTAGATGGCTGAAGGTATTAAGGTATTAAGCCGAATATAGAGGAGAAGGTGTGAATGAAACCAGAACCAACAGCCTTAAAGAAATTTGCGATTCCAGTAGTACTGGACGCATTAAATATTCATCCCACAAGCTCACCAAAGTGTCTCAGAAAGTTAGTACCTAAAAGGGACTGTATCTCTGCTAATGAGCTTGCAACCTGAAGGGCATAGGTCTCGCGTGCAGATATAAGCACTACATGTTTTTGAAACAATAAAGCCTAGAGTCTGTGCAACTTGTCAAAATTCATTTGAAGTAGTGATATGGGGCCAAATCGCAGCTACCTCCCTCTGTCGTGTAAGAGGAAAAAGTATGTTCCCACAGCATGTGACAATTTTAGAGACCAAAATGACATAAACTATTTTGGCTTGCATCCTACAACAGTTTTCACAATTGAGGAGGACATAGCTGCCATTCGAGAGCACCTGGAACACAGGTCTAATCAAGAGGACTGGAACTCCCTTCAGATAACAAGCCAAGTTCGCTGCTGAAGCGTTACACGCCCCGTGCAAGGACAGCTGTTTACAAACCATTGAATGGTTGACAGAAGTCTCGCACTTGCTACCGCTAATAGAGAACTCTTTCATGCCACTGAGACATTTGTCCGCGAAGGGTAGCTCCCACACCTCATGGATGTAACTATCTCCTAGCCTTTCATATCTGCCCACTGGAATGTGTTTTAAGCAGGACGT
The DNA here is from genome assembly GCF_031143425.1 of Pleurodeles waltl. Taxonomy (NCBI): domain Eukaryota; kingdom Metazoa; phylum Chordata; class Amphibia; order Caudata; family Salamandridae; genus Pleurodeles; species Pleurodeles waltl. Next base: position 1,044,081,862 of record NC_090446.1, on the reverse strand, counting down.
GAATTGAAGTGATGAAATAGGCAGATTAATAACCCTGTGTATTAACCACTCAGCAGATGGTATTTCAGCAACAGTAAAAGGCAACTTTTCTAATTTTTCAATATTTAACATGACATAAGTCGCTTCTTTCTTAGCCATTAGTTGTTGTTGCGTTAAATTAAATGTGGAAAATATGTCCCTTGCGCTGTGTTGCCTTCAGAGTTTGTAGTGTCCATCCTAACTGCATAATGGACCTTAGTTAACTCTGTCCATGGTGTAAAGAAGACATGTCACTTTGTATTATGTCTATTGCAGAAGAAATGATGTTGTTTAAAGTGTATATCCGGTCGGACAGGGTATTGATCCCATTATCTGCAACAGCTAATGCTTTCTGTAAATTCTCCTGGTCTATTTGCCTTAACCGGGCAGCAGCTTCTTGTTGAGAAAGTTTCCAAATTTCATTATAGACTGCATATAAGAAGAGTTTTGTGCGATGTTTTCTGGGGCCTAACAGGAAATCCTGTAAGTCAGTGTTATTAGACAGGAGACTGAGGTGATATCTAACAGCATCTAGTGAGGAACTCTTCAACCATTGCTGGCAAAGTTTCCCTACACTGTCTGTTGTTACTATACCTGCATGTTCAGATGACAAATAGCGAGGGTCAGGCCTACTTGTTCTAAAATCCCCAGTAGAGTTTATAAAACGTTTATGACACCCATTAGTATCTATTGGCCACCATAAGCACCCACCAGGACGTGAAAGTGAAGCATTAAATGTGCCATGCTGGACCCATTCATTGAGCTGTTTTCAGATACATTTATGTATCTTTGCCATTTGTAAAATGTTGCAGGGGCAGGAATACTGGACACAGTCAAATCCTTAATTTTTGCTAAGCCTAAACAACTTGTCTGTTGTACAGTTTCATTTATTTAAAAATATAATTTGAACAGGTATCAGGCATGGTCTAAATAAAGCTTCCTTTCCCCTTATTTGCCAATATTTTGTTCCCCACACACTTTTTAAGTCAATCGACTTCAGCCAATATTCATAGCCTTCTATAGCCAACCGGGAAACAAAGGAATCCGAATAAATGAATTTCATATCTGTTATTAATATATGTATATTCTCCATCAATGACAATTTGAAATAATATGACTCAGCATTTTTAACATTGTGCCCCAAAAAATATACACATTTTTCAGAATACGTTTTAGAACTCCCTTGTGGTGGATTGGACAATGTTCCCATTGTGTGTAATTAAAAATAGTCTTTGGGGTACTTGCTTTGTGTATGAAATGGTGTCCATAATATTTATAGCAAAACATATCACCATAATTCTCTTTGGATTGATAAACATCCTCACTTTCAGATACAGTAAAATACTGCAACTCACTCATCATAGAATCAACTGTTTTCGCATCCCGGTCATCAGAAACAACTCCTGGTATTATTACATCGTTCAAAGAAAGTTTAAACACATATGGTATTTGAATGACCTTTGTGGGGCCGTATATATCAAATGTGACTTTATCCCAAACAATCCCATCAGGAATTGGTATAGCAGAAATGTTCACGAAAGACAAGTCTCTGTGGACCTTATGAGAAGAAAAATTGGGTTTTAGGACCTCATCCACCAGTTCAACTGTTGATCTTTTAGGAAGGTAATGACCATGTATTAATAGAAAGAATGTAATGACAAAGCAAATCCAAAGAAGGAAAGCTAATATGGTCAAGAAAAGCCACAGGTAGTTCCATGGGAAAATAAAGTAATTTGTTTGAAGCCAATTTATCAGCTTACGTGTTTTTGGCAGTTCAGATGTAGAAGAGGCAAATGAGTCTGTAAAGGTGTCATTGATGTTGGCGAAGTATCCAGAAGCAGTTCATGCAAAAACTGGAGCCATATTTGAAGGTGGAGAACTGGTAGGGGGTATCCCACAGTGGTTAACTGTAAAAGACGCCATCCATCTGTGTAGAAGTTGAATCAAATCGATCAGCAATTTCTGTGTTGTTTGTTGTAATAGATGTTAGTGGAACTAATTCAAGATCATTTTCCACCCTCCCCAAGCTCAGAGAGGTGTCAGCATTGCTGTTCAAATCTTGGAGAGGGATATCTTGACCAGTAGAGAGAGGGATTCAGCAACTACTGGTTGCTCCTCTTGGTCTGGTGTGTAGGATTGGCCACAAGGTGTAACTTTACATTGTCGATAGATACAAAACGATTTTCTTTAGCACCAGCTAACGGTGGTAGAATGACAGCTCTGGTACTGTGTATTCCCAAGACTGGGACCGGTGCATTATAAGAAGGACTGAACTCCTTTTTTACAGCAACTTTTTCATGAACTAGATCCCCAACCTTTGGAATCTAGCTGGTAGGACCATCCTTAATTCCTATGGCGGCAGCACTGGCAGAAGCGTTGTCGTCACTGAACTGTTGTAAATCCTGCAAGACAGTGTCACGTTCATTTATGTCAAAAGGTGTTTCTGCTGCCTTCATGCCAAGACCATCAAGATCTGGAACATACATTCAAGTTCCAAACATGCACTCATATGAAGTATGACCCCCAGGGACCTTCTAGGCAGATTATTAAGTGTTCTCTGGACTCCATACAGGTGATTTAGCCAACTACGACCCGTACCTAATACTCTGGATTGCTTTAAATCTCGGTTTCGTCGCTCCACACCACTATTTCCCTTGGGATGAAATGGAGATGAGTAATGGAGTTGGACCCCTAATGAAGCCATGGCATCCCTGAATGTCCTTGAGGCGAAAGCAGGGCCCTGGTCCGAGTGGAAAGCCGCAACTGCATATGTGTCAATAAACACTTGCAAATCTTTAAGAACCGTCTGAGCGTCAGCTGAGTGTTGTGGCCACACCCATAGAAATCTGGAGCAGGAGTCAACAGCGACTAAGATGAATTTGTATGCACTGTCAGGAGTCAGGGAACTGCAAAGGTCCAAGTACACACATTGTAATGGTTTGTTAGAAATTAGGAGGGGTGTCTGTGGTGGACCCCTAAATTTGTTGGCAGATGTCACAACAAAGGACATACTGCTTGGTCTATTTGTATAGACCTGGCCACCAATAACGTGCTTGCAATAATTATATTGTAGCCGCCACACCAGCATGAGCAGATGCAACCCCCTCATGCGCTGCTTTCATCAACTCTGGTCTTAGGTCTTTATTGGGAATTATTTGAACCCCTACACCTGGTATTTTTACTTCTGCCTCTAGGAAGCCTCCCATTCGGTAGGAATTTTTAGCGGGAAATGCTTTTGGACGGGCGTGCCTTCAGTCGTGGCTTTCACAGCAACCCATATGTCATTGTCCGGTTTCGTTCCAGAACGGTTTACTGCAGCAACAGCAGCCGTGGCTACTGCTGATTTGGCTGCTTCATCAGCCAGTTTATTTCCAACAACGTGTATTCCAATGCACTGGTATCCAAGTGTATGCACAACATGGACATTTGGTAGCATTTCCTTCAGATCTGCTATTTTCCCCCCACAGAAGCCTGTGTTGGTGTTGCCTTTGGAATCTCTGAACCCATTCTGGCGCCAGTAATGCAAGTATTCATTGAAGAGCTGTACACAATAGTATGAATCACAAACAATCAGCGTTATTTGTGCAGGATCCGTATGTTCCAGTGCCATCACCAGAGCCTTTAGCTCTGCCAGTTGTGCAGTGCAATCCCCTTGGATTTGCGTGAAAGTATGTTGTGGATAGAACTTATTACCCTCCATATAGCCACTTACGACTGCACAAGCAGCAGAGTATTGATGCTTTGAGTCCATTGCAGGTTGTGCTGAGCCATCGGTGTACATGACTCTTTGATATTGATCAAAAGGTAATGTATTTGCCAGAACTGGGTATTCTAGTTTATATTGCAAAAATTCTTGAGTTTGTAACTTTGGGTCAAAAATGTAGTTGACATCAGTGACTGTCAAAGACGTTGCCCATTGAATCCAACGTGGATGTTACGCTTTAGCGTTTGGAACGTTGGCCTTGGTTACAGCCTCAAGGGCTGGGATAGAGATATGACAATAATGCGTTTCCCCCGGGCCAGTGGTCTTTCTTTAATGACGGCCATCTGAACAGCAGTGAGAATTTTCTCAGTGGGAGCAAAGTGTTGTTCTGCTGCTGAATACAAATGTGATTTGTATACAATCAGGACCGTCTCACCGTCATTGAAAGTTACATAGGTGAAACCAATGGCACCAGCAATTACTCTGATGACCAGATGTTTTTTGTTGTTCCTTGTGTGTAGGTGTTGTGCTGCAAGCATGTATGTTGGGAAAGCTCTGAGAATGCGTGTGCGTTAGACTGTTCAATATTTACTGGAAAAGTCAGGACATATTAAGTCATATAAAGGTTTTATACATGATGCATAATCTGGAATGTAAGTTCTGCCAAAATTTAGGAAACTCAATAGGGACTGAAGTTTTTTAATAGTATTTGGAGATTGTAACTGTGCACATTTTTCCAAGAATTGTGGCACTAGGTTCTTTCCTTCACATGATAGCTTGTATCCCAAAAACAGGACGCTAAGAAAGGCTATTTTTGTTTTTTTGAAGTTGAATTTATAGCCGAATTCGGCAAATCCTACAACAATACGGGCTACCCATCTTAGATGTTGCAGTAATTCATCATCCGTGAGGTAGATATCATCCACATAGTATAATGCTTCAGAGTCAATGTCGTGCAATATTGAAGTCACACGAGCCGCGAATAGTCCTGGATTGTTCTTATACCCCTGTGGTAAACAACAGAATTGAATAAAGGTTTGAGAATATCTTCCCCATATGGGCAAGTACAGTATTCTGGTGGCCATTCTCTTTCGGCCAGTAGAATATCATATATTTATGACGCGGTCCCAAAAGAATGCGTCGATTGTGCGTTCAATGTCTCCTTCTAATTGCAATGCTACTTTGTACACTGTGACCGGGTATCCCCGTTTACTCTGGCACAAAACACTACAGGTGACGTATCGGAATCGTCCGATACGTCACTTCCGCGTTTCCGCATTACCGGGGAAACGCGTCCAGAGCGAGGTTGGCGTCATGCCGTTGCCAGGGGAACCTGTGAGGATTTCCGGGTGGAGCGAGTTAAGAGCCGGGGTGCGGCGCCAAACGGGGAGGAGACCGCGGAGGGAGCAGAGGAGAGGAGCGCCGAGAAAACAGAGGAGACACTCGAGGCGGAGGACCTCGACAGAGAAGGCCAGACGAGGACTGGAGGCAGAGGAGAACCCGTGCACAACGAGGTGCTGGAACCAGAAAGCCCTGCCAGGAGAAATCGACGGACGGACCGCCCTAACGCCAGCCACGACCCTGGAGGGTCGTGGCTGAACAAGGTACGGTCCTTTTGGACTCATAGAGGGGGCACTAATCTAAAGGGGACTGGGGAGGAGACCTAGAGAAGGGTGGAACGGGAGGAATTTAAGGGGCACGGGACAATCACGTGTGAGACACTTTTTGACACAATCCCAGTCAGTGGTCACGTCGTTCCCACAACTCCTCACTCGCACAATCTACCCCCCCCTCTTACCTTTTCCCCAGTCAGTAATAATACCAGGAGAGAATAGACGTATTAGGACCACTATCCTTACCGTAGCGTTTTCTGTCCTTCTGTTTCCGGTATCACCCCTGAAACCAACCGAGAGACCAGCAGAGCCACTACCTGAAAGAGAAACAAGAAGAAACAGAGAAAACCACCAGCCAAGGAAAAAGACGAACAAGATCCTAAATTCAGGAAAACCGAACCTATAAACATTATTCCCCTTTAATTTGAATAAACCACTTACCTGAGCCATACCAACGCCTCTCCGTTGCCTTTATACTGTTCGATCTGTCACATACACCTTATCAGGTGTGGAGACACGCATGTCCGCAGTTTCAACTTGTAAGAAATCATCAGTTGCTTTCGCCTCCAGAAGCTCCTAAAGATTCTGGTGAACTATTGTGACCTCTGCCGCGCTGTCTAGCAGAGCTAGTGCCCACTTTTTGTTCTTCAATAGAGCCCTCTTCTTGAGTGGCATGACGAATCATAACTGCTGCCACTTTTTTCTTTTTGAATTGGCATTTTTGTTGGGGAAGTTTCTCTTCTTTTTTAACAAAACCTTCTGTAGAGATTTGTGATTCCTGTCTCGGTTTCACATACTCTGTTCTTCTCTCTGACCGCCCACCTCATTTACTGTGTTTTTCCGGTGAGTCCTGAAAGGAACGAGATTGGCGTGTATCAGTATATTGATATCTGACAGGAGTTTTTATATTATCTCTATTTCTGAGTTTATATCTATTCTGTTGGGTCTCCGTATGCAGTGATTCTCCTCTTTCTTTTTTAGGTGTGTGTTGTTTTTTATCCCAGCATTTTGTAGAACCCTCAGGAGCTTGCTTGGTCAAATCTTTATTAGATTTACCTTGAAACTGTGGCTTTGTGGGTCTGGCCCCCAGACTATCTCGACCAATACTAGAGTAGGTCTTTGTGATAATCTTTGGCAGCTCATGTTCTTGATCCTGTGGAAGAACATCCTGGAGCCGCATGTGCACTGCTAGTGCAGGTGCTTCCCCTTTAAGGTTAGTTAATCTAATTGAAGATACAGTGGCAAAATTGCCCATAAGTTGCATCCCCAAATGTAGCCCCGTATTCATCTTGAATTTGTTTTAACACTTCCGGTATATTGGCAAGAGTTGGTGTACCGTGTGCGGTAGTATAGAGCGTGGCAAATACCGTGCCCCAAGTATTGCAGTTATCTATTGTGGGAACCATCCCAAATGGCAAGCACACAGTTAATATTCTATGCTTATCCTGAGGTCTGGTATGGGAAAATACGGCTTTCAGTACATTTATTTTTTGAGCTAACCAAAACGGAATCTCTTTTTGTTTGGCGGGTACTTTAGCCATGATCGGACAGTCACAGGATTGATGCCTGGCATTACTGCATGTGGTTGCGCCGGGGCTGCACCTGCTGGGTTTGTATTTAATGTTTGAATTCAAACTGTACTAATCATCTGTATATTGCCGTGAGCTAAGCATATAAGTGACGGACTTCAGCTACCGTCAAGGTGGCTGCAGCAGGGTGAGGTATATATGTCGCCAATAAAGGCCAGGTAGGTCCATCATTACTTAGAGAACCTAACCTAACGTGTACAATTATATGGGGTAGGGTGCTATCAAGCCAATTATTATGTTCTCAATAAGATAGAAGTATTGCTCTATATTGTGCAGGTGTGTAGTGGTCAAATGTATTTGTGTTCCCTTCAGCTGCTGGAAATGTGATGTAAGAATAATATATTTCTGTTCTATAGGCTGGATGAGCCTAAAAAACAAATGTAACTGGACCCCCATAGGCCATTAGGCCATGTGCCAATAAATGTGCAGTAAGGGGTAGTTGCATATTGACTGCAATTGCTACCTGTTGCGGGTTTGCCATGATGAATGGTACATTTTTGTTCAGAGATAAGCACACCAAATGGGGATTATCCTTTTTGAACAACCTACAGCGTTAGTTAGATACTCCCTACTTAGCTGAGGCGAAAAATCCTCAATACCACGGACATCTCCGTATATAGTACTGAGGTGTCTTTAGCATGTTGTGAGACAGAGATACTCAGGAGGACCCAAAAATTAGTGCCTGACCAAATGTTGGCGGCGCCATGTCGCGTAGGCTCTCATTATCTTAATGAGACCACTGGATTTGGGTGGAAGAATCACTGCACTGTGGGGGACTGAGTCTGAACCCACTACAGGTGACATCTGTCGGCCGAATCCGGGTTTTGTTCCGGCTAACTAGCAGTGCCTCATCTCTACCCAAGAGCAGGGATGATTGGGCAACCGAGCGCATGACACAAATGACTCCTCAGGGAAATCGTGGTCACTCAGATCTCATCCGTTTCTCTCAGTTACATTAGTCTCACATATGCAAGGACAATCAGAGGCAGAGTATAGATCAATAAGGTTTTATTGAAGTAACTGCATCTTAGATAATAAAGCATAGATTGCAATAACTAGGATGATGAAGCATGACAGGATTAGAATTGTGACAAGGACAGTAAAGCATAAAAATAACTCTACCATATTGTCACTACGATTGTTAAGAATAGTCCCTACCTAGGCTATATTAGAGCACAGCATGTTAAGCTCTAATTCTGCCCTTCAGGTTCCCCCTGGGAAGAAATCATCCCTCATACCTGAGCAAGAGGCATGTAGTCTAAAAGCAGCTGCAGCAAAGCACTCAGCAATCGGCATACAGTTGTGGTCATCTGGCTGGAATCTCCCTCTAATGTACATGGGTCAAAGTAATGTTTTTATAATTAAACAGCTGATGTTTGAAGAAAGAATCCCCATGTAAGAGTGTGTATGTTTCTGTGAACATTACAGACAAAGCATACTACTTTTGCCGGCAACCTATCTTTACCTCAGCTTGAGAAAAGCACAGAGTGAAAGAAATGTCTTGTTTAAGAACACAGTGCTGGTTTAGGCAAAGAACAGCTAGATAGAGAAAATAAAACAAGACCGCAACTGTGACTATTGGTAAAATAGTAAAACAAAGCTGAATAAAATATGTCTAGGTTAAAGTGCACAGCGGCAGGCCTAGTTTGCTAAAATAACATGTATGAAGCTGTAACTAAAATGGCTACACAACAATACATGCCAACAGACCCAATTCGGGCAGGAGACGCCTGGTGTTTTTAAGCCCAAGAGGGTTTTATTTTATCTGTCTCCTGCCTAAAATGCCCTTTTTTCAATGTAAGTTAATGGGGAAAATCAATTTCCCAGGTTTCATTTTGAAAATCTCCCACTTACCAAGTTCAAAATATTGGCATTTATTGTACATTGGATCACAGAGGCCAGGAGGAATGGGGTAGGGACATGGACTTGTATAATAGAGGGCAGGAGGGAGATGGGCCGGGGCACAAAACAGGGCAGGTGTCAGGGGTTGCAGCAGCACAATACACCACACAGGGTAAGCGGTATGGCAGTGCAGCACAACACACCATAGAAAGCAATAGGGAGGGGACAAGGCCAAGCACATAGACATCAGAGAGCTGAGGGGAAAGAGACAAGGGCAGTAAGCTGACCTTACCGGACAGAGAGGATGGCCAGTTGCAGCATAATGGACCAGGAAAGGGAGGGGCAAGGGCATGACTATCGACCAGACAAGGCAGGAAGGAGGGGATAGGGGCCTAAACATGGAAAACAGAGGGCAGGGGGCAAGTGGGCAGGAGCAGCAAGCTGCCCATGGAGGTGAGACGGGATGGGCACTGGAAGCACAACACACCTTGGAAGGCAAAAGTGAGACTATAGAGGGATACACACAGACAACAGAGGGAAGGTGGGAGGGGGTCAGGGACAGCAAGCTGATCACACAGGGCAGGTGGGAGGGGCTGTGGCAGCACAGAAGACCATGCATGGCAAGTGGAAGAGGTAGTGGCAGCACCACAGCCGTGGTGAACAAGAGGGAATGGGCAGGAGCATACACAAAGGACCATGGAGGACAGAAGGGAGGGGTTGGGGCTGGGCACAGATGAGAGGGCACGGGAAGGAGCTTCACAACAGACCACTTGGGTCATGCAGGAGGAGCAGTTCCACCACAACAGAGCATGGAGGGCAGAAGGAAGTGGCAGGAAAATGGACCATGGGGGATGGGAGGGAGGGGCTACGGGCATGGCACTCAGACAGACAGGATAGAGGCGGCAGGGGCAGGTGGCAGCCATCTGACCATGCTAGGCAGGTGGGATCTGCTTAGTACACATTCTTTGCAGCAGGCATATTAGCCTTGTGCGCTACACTATGATGACTCCAAGCTGCCACTAGACAAAAGTACGTTCTCTCTCCAGAAAGAACATAAATCACCAGAGTTATTTTGATATTTTTACATTGCATGCACTTTGTGATTTGCCTACTACACGTTCTTTGCAGAAGGCACATTAACCCTGTGCACTACCTTATGATGACTCCAAGCTTCCACTAGACAAAACTACGTTCTCTCTCCTGAAAGAACATAAATCGTTATTTTGACATTTTTACATTATATGCACTTTGTGAGCTGCCATGTACAAGTTCTTATCAGCAGTCACAATAATCCTCTGCGCTACCTTATAATGAGTCCAAGCTTCCACTAGACAAAAGTACATTCTCTCTCCAGAAAGAACATTAACCCTCTGCGCTACCTTACAATGAGTCCAAACTTCCACTAGACAAAAGTACGTTCTCTCTCCAAAAGGTACATTAACCGCCTGAGTTATTTTGACACTTTTACTATACACTCTCATCTGCTCAGTACACGTTCTTTGCAGCACACATATTCATTCTGGGACATGTAGTTTTATTTTTATAATGTGATACAAGCTGGTAACCAGCCCTGGGAGTAGTATTCGTAGAGTTGTCCAGTTCCCTGCTTCATTGCATGATTTGCTCACTTACTTTATGTTTCAGCTTTGCATTCTGGGACTTGCAGTTTTATTTTTATAACGTGATAGAAGCTAGGAATACAAAGCTAGATGAACTACACAAGTCTGAGTCTGTGAAACTTGAGTTTTGTCTGTGTATATTTATAAAACTAACCTTAAGGAGAGCTTTCACTTGATTATGCTGTACAATGGTCAATTTTTTATAACTAATGTTTCAGTTTATGACTGACTGAGAATCATTAATATCATGTGAGGTGGCTCTCCTCAAGCGTATGAAAAGTCGTGTGTTTTGTTCAACTCCCCAGACTGCAGTAAAGGGACAGTGAGCGAGTAAGCATGCATTCTTGGAGCACAATTATTTATTCATTGCCCCACAGGCAATGTCATCTGTACCAACTGCCAAGTAAATATGGTTTGCACCTGGGAATAGTTTGTGTTTCAAGGGCCTTGTTTAAAAATATATATCAGTAGGCCTATTAGCCCTTTAATTATATTCAGGGCTACTGGAAGTATGTGGCAAAGGACCAAAATATGTGGCAGGGTTGACCAATTAATGTGGCAAAGAAAGTCCAGTTATGCATTTACAATGCCAATAGCTCCAACTCAAGTAAATGCAAGACCTATTGCAATGCAAATGCTTGTTTATATCTGCACTCCCTCTCTTTCACAGGCTCCTGCCTCTGTCTCTGTGTTTTCTCCTGTCCAGGACATCTAGGAGACATGCTAGGTTTATTTTGCTTAATTTCATCATTGATGGTATTCTTTGTACTCACAATTTAATTGGAGCTCTGTGATACACTTTGCGGCCACCCTCTCTGCTACTATGTGAGGCTTGCGCAGGGAGCATTGTTGTTGCACAATGAGTGGGCTGTTCAGGAACCAAATAAGCAACAGTTCTCTGACGTGGCAGTAGCACTCTTGCACATGCTAGACTGCTTGAAGGCTGAGCACTGTTTTTTCACCAATAACTTGTGTCACAAGTCTTTGTTGCTGGGAAATGGGGATACATAGGAAGCAGTGCTTTAGCACTGTTCACTTCCTGGTTTATGCGTGTCTCACTGGAGACTATATGGAATTGCCTCAGCAATCCTCCCCTCTTAGGGGTGGGGAGGGGTAAAGACACACAGATAAGGAAGAATGTGAAGGCGTTGGAGGAGGATGATATGTTGTAGATATCTAACTCTAGCCACCAGCTTATGATTTGTCAGGACTTGGAGCAGTGCTTAGTGATCCTCAAGTCAAGCTCTAAAAGTTTGGTCTTGATCAGGAGAAAAACAGAGGAAAGTATGTTCATAAGAAAGATTTTCAGGACACGATGATCCATATTCGGAATGTGTTGGGATTTTTTCTGTTAGATGATATCATTAGCGATATTCTTTTTAAAGAATGGAAATACATTGACAAGCAAAATGCTCGGAGTTTTCTAAAAAAAAAAAAATTATAGAATTGAGCATTCTCAGAAAAAGCTTCCACAAACACAAAAGGTGTACTCTACTTTGGCCTTTGTGGCATATTCCTAATTTTTGTCTTCTGAAGAATCCACTTTGTCAGACCCAGGAGATAAGAAGGTGGCCCTATACTGCATCTCATTTTGGTCTCTGTGCTAGTACTTAGGGTTCTTATGCATCTCAAGTATTGTTGAAAGATTTTGAAAGATTGTATGACTGTCTGCAGATGATAATGATCCCATGGCTATTCTGGTAGAAATGGAGATTCCGTCCCAGTTTCTTTCTGATGTGACATTCGACAATTTATGAGCCTCAGCTTCTGTGTCAGGTGCAGCAGACGCAGGACGCAGAATTTTATGGTTGAAATCATAGAAATTAGAGGCACATCAAAAATCTCCATACTTGAATGATTGGTTAATTTGCATTTTTTCTTTTCCCTAGCCTCAATCAGCAGTGGAGTCAACCACCAATCTTCTTCAGCAGATTAAGTTCAAGTTTGAATGTCCTGAAGTCTCACTTGGTGGTCCAGAGGATTCAGTACATATGGGCAATCTTTGACACTGAGTAGGGGGCTATCTGTGTTGCCCAGAACAGAATCAATACACTACAGTTGGTCATGCAATCACTATTGTCATGTGCGGCTGCACCAGCCAGGTATAAGTACTGTTGGCTGCAACTACTGCAGTAGTCTAATGGGCTCATCTACACCTCAAGCCATCAATAAATCACCTTTTGAGTCACTGGAGTCTGGAGTCAGCCAATTTCAAATCTTTAATCCCTGTGTTCTCGACCATCGTTCACTAGTTGAGATCGTGGCTCCAAACGCTCAATCTGGCGACGAGGATTCCATTCTAGATCTCATCTCCTATTCAGTTGACAACAGATGTCAGTTTGTGGCTTTGGTGTGCAATCCTGGAGGAGCTGAAATGCAATAGACAGTGGTCAGAGGGAGAAAAGGTTTGTTCCTCGAATTGGAGACAACTTCCTGCTACAGTTGAAAGACAAGAACCTTACAGTTCAAGCAGACAATCAGATAGCCAGATGCTGCCTGAATCGAGAGGGAGGTACGAAGAACCCTCAATTGAATATGCTGGTGACTCTCATTTCTTCTTGGACAGAGGAGAATCTGATTTGAATGAAAGCAGTATACATTCAAGGTATGTTGGACTTTCATGTGTACTGTTGCAGCCACAACCCTCTATTAACAGTGAGTTACCATCTGTCTCAGTCACTGTTTGTTCCAATCTGCCAAATATTCTCCTCAATAGACTTGTTGCCTCTCCCAGAAGTGAAATATCAACAGGCGTGGGCAGTGATCTGAGTTCTCTGGCCTCAGGGCCTCTTGTATGCTTTTTCCCCAATTCCCCCTCCTCCAGTGCTCGAGAAGATTTGAGAGGAGAGGGTGTCGGTGATTTGATAACTCCCTTTTAGCCAAAGTGCCAGTGGTTTCCACTATTGTTAAGTCTGTCCAGGGGCAGGTTTTTCACATGTCACACGTCCAGGCATTTCGTCCCCTCTTCAGTTCCCACGGTTACCATTGGAGTAGATCCAGCAACTAAAACCAATGGCTTAGAATTTAAAAGAAGAATAGCCTTGGAGAATTGGGGTGCTCTTCCAGAGTAGCGAAGTTATTCAGATTTCTAGGAAAAAACATACACTTTGTTCATATAAGAAGAGGTGGCTGTCTTTTCTAGATGGTGTTCAATACAAGAGTTCAATCCTGTTCCTGTGAATCTTTTTTATGAGAAGGTTTCCTCAAGACTTTGGGGGTCATTCCGACCCTGGCGGTCCATGACCGCCAGGGCCGGGGACCACGGAAGCACCGCCAACAGGCTGGCGGTGCTTCCAGGGCCATTCTGACCGCGGCGGTAAAGCTGCGGTCAGAAAAGGGGAACCGGCGGTTTTCCCCTGGCCCAGGGAATCCTCCATGGTGGCGCTGCTTGCGGCGCTGCCATGGGGATTCCGACCCCCTTCCCGCCACCCTGTTTCTGGCGGTTCTTACCGCCAGAAACAGGATGGCGGGAGCGGGTGTCGTGGGGCCCCCTAACAGGGCCCCATGAAGATTTTCACTGTCTGCTTTGACAGTGAAAATCGCGACGGGTGCAACTGCACCCGTCGCACCCCTGCAACTCCGCCGGCTCCATTTGGAGCCGGCTTCCTCGTTGCTGGGCCTTTCCCGCTGGGCCGGCGGGCGCCCTTTTGGCGGTCGCCCGCCGGCCCAGCGGGAAAGCCAGAATGGCATCCGCGGTCTCCTGACCGCGGAGCGGCCATTTGGCGGTGACCACATGGCGGGCGGCGTCTGCCGCGGTCAGAATGACCGCCTTTGTCTCCTGTAACCCCGGCAGTCCGCTGGACAGCTCTTAAAGCTTTTCTGGGTTCCTATGGGAAATTGGACAAGGTCATTCTATTGGCTCTACACTTTTTAAAAAAGTTTTTGATGAACTAAACCAGTCACACAAGATATCCATCTCACATGGGATTTACCCACAGCCTTTACAGGTTTGCACCTTCATCCCTTATACATTTTAGAAGAATCAAATATGTATCAGCAAAAACTGCCTTCTTAGTGGCCAAATCATCAGTCAGGCATTTGAGCCAACTGGGTCCCTGGTAATCTCATATCAATATTTGCAGATTTTTACTGGTGTCAAGTCCAGATTCCACATTCATTATAAAAGGTGAATTCTAAGATTAATTTACAAAAGGAGATAATTCTCCCAGTCTTTAAAAAAGTGGATAATCAGCAGCTTTCCTTGTCTTCAGATGTAAAAGACCCTTGTTACTTTATTTGCAATGCATAAAGGAGTTCTGCCTATCAAATTAAATCTTTGTTTCCTTTGGTGGCGTGAATAGAGGAATGAAGGTTACACCTTTTACTCTGAGCAGTTTGGTGGATCAGGCTATTTGCCAGGCTTACAAGTCTCGGGATGAGGTTTCCGATTCTGCTGTCCAGGTTCATTTGACTAGATCAATTTCCACTTTTTGGGCAGAAGCTGGTAGGGTCCCCATTCAGGAGATCTGCAACACAGCCATGTTGGCATCCCTTCATACGTTTGTTAATCATTATTGTCTTGATGTAATGAATTCTACCATGGAGAACCTTGCTTCTGGCATTGTTAAAACAGCTATGAAGTAATTGTTGTATGTAATAAACTATGAATACACATCTCTGAAACACATCCCTTTATGACTAGAAAGCATTGCCACCAGAGAGAGATACAGCAAGAGCACCCACACCCACACAACCAGAGCCACATAACACCATCACCCATACACCATCCACGCACCTTACATTACACACCCCAACACATCACCCCACACACCCTCACCCACACTACTCACACTACACCCATGGCACCCCAACAACACCCCAGGTTCTCAGAGGAGGAGCTAAGGGTCATGGTGGAGGAAATCATCCGGGTAGAGCCACAGCCATTTGGATCACATGTGCAGCATACATCCAATGCTAGGAAAATGGAGCTATGGCGGAGAATCGTGGACGGGGTTAACGCCGTGGGACAGCACCCCAGAACAAGGGATGACATCAGGAAGAGGTGGAATGACCTACGGGGGAAGGTGCGTTCCGTGGCAGCAAGACACCAAATAGCTGTACCGAGGACTGGCAGGAGTAGGAGGAGGACTGGACTCTGGTAAGTCAACTCTTTACTACTCCCCCCACTACCAGCATGCCATCACAAACCCCCACCCTTACCCTCACTCCCATCACATCACCACCTCCCACATACCCCACCATCACAACCCACTCATCCCAATACCAAGCCCTGCATGCATCACCAATCCATGGACACCCCTCACAGACTGCATGGACACCTATCACCAAAACAGACACACTAAAGAGAATCACCTAGCCCACCAAATACCAACTCACACAAAGGCTAATCTGCCAGGGCAACAACAACCATAGAGGGCAACACACCCATACACAATATGTCACATGCAGAAACAATATCACTGCATTTACATCCCCACAGGTTCCCCAGCCAATGTCACAGAGGATGAGGTGCCAGCAACATCCAGTCCCCCCCCAGAAGAGGCCCACAGTGATGACAGCAGCTCTGGACGCCTGGATCTGGATGACTAACCTGGCCCATCAGGGATCTCCGGACAGTCGGTTTCCCAGGCACAGTCACACACCATCACAGAGCCTTCCCCTCAGGAAACACCACCACAGCACCCACCCAGCGGGCCCATACCTCTGTCCCCAGGACACATCAATCAGCAGTGTATCCACCACTACAGGGACCCCAGGCCACCCCACAAACACAGGACAATCAGGGACCTGGGGTCAGTGGCAGTGAGCACACGGTCCAGGGGACAGAGGCACAGGACAACAGGGAAGCTGGGAAGATTGCTGTGCGACAGGGGGAGGACAGGTCCATGGAACCGACTCTCCAGGAGGCACTCACCGCGATCCTGGGAGCATACCAACATTCCCAGGATTCACTGGGCCAGATACTGGACAAGTTGCAGGAGAACATGCAGCTGCAGGAGGGGCAGTACCTGGGGATCAGGGAGGACTTGAAGGACATCAACACCACCCTGGTCACCATTGCAGGGGTGCTGGCAGACATGGCCAACACTATGAGGGAGGCAGTGACACCCCACCGGGCCCCTGCCACTAGCCAAACCGATGAACAGCCCTCCACTTCTGCTGCCGGTAGTGGATAGGAGGCCCCGCCTCAGGACAAACAGGCCACCAGCACCCCTCCCCCTGCAGAAGGAGAACCACTCTGCAAACGTTTCCTGCGATCCAGGCAGAAGCCAGAGACTATTGCCAAGACCCCGCCAGGAAATAAGACTCCCCCGATTGTCACCCTTGTGTCCCACTAGTCACCCTGTCCACCTTAAACTGCCATTGCTCCCCTTCCTATGCCCCCTTGGACAATGGACCTGTGATACAAATAGACCGGACTCTATCCTGGACTTTACTCCACCATCACCCCAGCCCATTGCGCATCCCCCTCTACTTCTTAGCACTTAATTAAACACCTTTTTAAAAAATACAAGTATAGATATGTCAAATGATTTAAGTATGTATTTGTTTAACAAGGTTTAAGCATTGCAATTCAACTGTACAGTAATGTATACATAGGAATGACCTGTAGTTGGCTGCAGTCAACATACCGGGAGCGATAGTGGGGCACAAATATCTGGAAATGGAGATGCCAAAGGGTACAGTGAGTGGCCATAGAAGTGGGAACATCAGCCTGCCAGTGACAATGTCAAACACAAAACTGTCAATTAAATGTGAAGTTACACTGTCTTACCTGTGTGTCATTGGAAGTATTGACAAATTATTGCACTTCTGTTGTCCTCATCCTCATCCTCTGCCTCCTCATCTTCGCTGTCCATAGGGTCCACTGCTGCCACACGGCCATCTCCAGCTTTATCCTCCTGCAGAAAAGGCACCTGGTGACGTAAGGCAAGGTTGTGCAACATACAGCATGCCACGATGATCAGGCAGACCGTCTTGGGTAAGTAGTACAGGCATCCACCTGTTAGATGGAGGCAACAAAACCTGGTCTTCAAGAGGCCAAAGGTCTTCTCTATAATTCTTCTTGTTCACCCATGTGCCTCATTGTAACAGTCCTCTGCCCTTGACCTGGGATTCCTCACAGGGGTCAGTAGCTGTGAGAGTTTGGGGTAACCAGAGTCACCTGCAAATATCGAGGGACAACTGTTAGAAACACACTAACCCTAAGGGCCCACACCATACCCATACACCAACATATACTGGGTGGGAACCAGGGCTCACCTATTAGCCATACCCTGTACCTCTGGAGTTGAGCCTTCACATATGGGATACTGCTATTCCTCAGTATAAAGGCATTATGCACAGACCCAGGATAATTTGCATTGACATGGGAGATGTACTGTTCTGCCAGGCACACCATCTGCACATTCATGGAGTGAAAGCTCTTTCCATTTCTGAACACCTGTTCATTTCGCCGGGGGGGGGGGACAAATGGAATATGTGTACCATCAATTGCCCCAATAATGTTGGGGATATTTCCCATTGCATAGAAATCAGCTTTCACTGTGGCCAAATCCTCCACCTGGGGGATGTAGCTATGAATGTGTTTTATCAGGGCAGACAACACTCTGGTCAGCACTATTGAGAACATTGGTTGAGACATTCCTGCTGCCAAGCCCACTGTCACTTGGAAGGAGCCAGTTGCCAGGAAATGGAACACTGATAGCACAAGAGAGGGGATCCCGGTGGGGCGACGGATAGCAGAGATTAGGTCAAGTTCCAATTGGGCACACAGTTCTGTGATTGTGGCCCTGTCCAGTCTATAGGTGAGGATAATGTGCCTGTCCTCCATTGTTGCCTAACAATATCCAGATGCAGATACCAACATCCACTGCCTCCACTGTGGCCCCTCCTCCTCGTCCACATCCCTCCCAGTTTTGTCTCCACCCACACCTGCATGCACTACATCCTCATCCACTACCTCCATCACCAGCACACCTATCAGTACACACCCCTCACTGCCAGTCACCACCCCCACATCCATGCACACATCCCCTGTGTCCTCTCCCACTGTGTCTGTGCCCCCTCCTCCCAAAGTACACAAATGTAAGCACTCAGACACCCAACAGCCATCCACCTCACAACAGCATCCAGCCCATGCACCTGCACCCAAACGCAGCAGACAGGCACCACCTACAACCACTTCCTCTTCCTCCACTCCCAAACCTTCTCCCTTTTCCCACCCCAATGTCCCTAAGAAGCTTTTCCTCTCAACCGTTGACCTCTTCCCTACCCCTCCCCCCTCGTCCTTCATGTCAGCCAGGGTGGTCAAAACTTAGGCAAGCACCTCAGCCACCCAGTCCACGGGCACAGTAGCTACTCCAGGTGGGAGAGGATCCCAGGCACCAGGCAGCCACTGAAAGGGTGCCTGTACCAATTGCTGCAAGGAAAGGCAAGGAGGCACCCCCAGCTGCTACAAGGAAGAGCAAGGAGGCAACCCCAGCTGCTGCAGGGAACGGCAAGGAGGCACCCCCAGCTGCTGAAAGGAAGGGCAAGGAGCAATCCCTGGCTGCTGACAGGAAGGGCAAGGAGCAGTCCCCAGCTGCTGTCAAAATGAGAAAGGAGCCATCCCCAGCTGCTGGCAGGAAGTGCAAGGTGCCTGCGCCAGCAGACAGAAAAGACAAGAGACCTGGTGCTGGGACTCAGTCAAAGCCCCCACCACCAACCATGGTGGTTCAGCCGTCCGAGGCTGCAGGGGAATGGCTGGAGCCTACCCCCACCACTGCTAGCACCGCCACCAGCTCCGCCACCAGCACCAGCAGCCCCAGTGGGCAGCCGCCCAAGGCTGCAGGGGATGGGCTGGGGCCTCCCCCACCACTGGCAGCACCGCCACCAGCACCACTGCCAGCAGCAGCAGCCCCAGTGGGCAGCCGTCCGAGGCTGCAGGGTATGGGCTGGAGCATCCCCCCACCACTGCCAGCTCCACCAGCAGCACCACCACTGCCACCAATGAGCAGCCGTCACCGCTGGCAGACAATGTGTAGTCCTGCGTCCAAGGGCTGTTGTGCGGCCTGGCCCCAGAAAATCCTGTAGGTCTGACACCCAGGTGAGAGACTGTGACTTTGCACTCCCCAAGATCTGCCTCACTGGGCACAATGCCCCCTCCAGAACCAGTGGAGAAGCCATCCACTCACCCCATCCTTCCCAGGATGAAGCTCACTGGGCACAATGCCCCCTCCAGAACCAGTGGAAGTAGTCACTCACTTGAGAGACTGTGGCCTTGCACTCCCCAGGACCAAGCAGTGGGCAAATCACCCACTTGAGAGACTGTGGCCTTGCACTCCCCAGGACCAAGCTGTGGGCAAATCACCCATTTGAGAGACTGTTGCCTTGCACTCCCCAGGACCAAGCAGTGGGCAAATCACCCACTTGAGAGACTCGGGCCTTGCACTCCCCAGGACCAAGCTGTGGGCAAATCACCCACTTGAGAGACTGTGGCCTATCACTCCCCAGGACCAAGCACAGGGCATGTTGTCCCCTCCAGAGCATGTGGGCAAATCACCCACTTGAGAGGCTGTGGCCTTGCACTCCCCAGGACAGAGTGATGGGCATGTTGCCCCCTCCAGGACCAGTGGCGTTTTACGATCTTCCGGCTGAGGTGCCCCCCCATTCCCTGCCCCCCTGAGGTGCCTGCCTATTTCCGACCTGTTGCCCCTGCAGTGTTCTCTCCGTGTTGTTGCAGGAATAAGGTGGGGCCTTGGGCTATGTGATGTGGCCCTGTGGCACACGGACATTGAGGACTGGGCAGTGTCCCTACATTTGTAAATATATATATACTTTTTTATTTGGATGCACGTATTTCTACTATTTTATCGCATTACACTCCCTTTGATCGACTGGTGTTGTCCTTGCATTATTCCTGAGGGGTACGGGGTACATATGTTATGTTGCTGCATCTGCTTGTGCATGATGGTGGGGGGGTGTGTGTTGCGTGTGTGTGTCACTCTCTTTTTCCTCCCCCCTCCCCTGTGTGCTAGGCGGAAGTACTCACAGTGGTCGTCTTCGCTGGCGTTGGTGTTCGTAATGGAGCTGAAGGTAGACGAGCATGAGGACATGCAGATGGCGGCATGTTTGTTCCCTGAGTCTCCAGAGGTGAGTCATTTCCCTTCTGTGCAGTGTTTCTGCCAGGCTTTTGATGTCGTTGGTACTGCCCCGGAAAAGGTGGCGGATAGGTGTGTCATATTACTGTGGGTGGAACATTGTCTTCTGCCTGGCTGTTGGCGGTTACCGCTGTGGTGCTTGTTTATTCCGCCCTGGCGGTCTGTGTGTTAAAGTGTCTGTCTGAGCGGTTTCATAATTCCATATTTCTTACCTCCGGCCTGTTGGCAGTATTACCGCCGCTGTATCACCGACCGCCAGGGTTGTAATGAGGGCCTAAGTATGCATGCAGGGAGGTTACTTAAGATTCATGTCCTGGTCTTTTCACATTTTCTTATTCGTTGCTGTAATGAGACATCGACAAGGGTACCTTGAACTACTCTAGCATGTCTGTATTCCTCACACGTATTCGTCATCCTTTTCCAGACAGGACAGAAGCGTGTTGGTAGTAGAACAAATTTAACAGATATTTTACTTGAAATGGGTCCATTTTACATTGCATATGTACATATATATATAAGTTCAACTCACTTTTTTATTGTGTGTTTCTCGTTTGTTTAGTCACGGTATGGGCACACTAATTAGTTGCAAAAATTATTTCTGTCTCCACTTACATATGGAGTACAATTTACTGCAAGATTACACCTGATTATTATAGATTTCAAGAAAAAGCTCAGAATGTCATGGTATAATGTGACCTGACAATGACTGACATTTACGCTGATCTTAAGAAGTACATGCCCGCTTGTGGATGCAGACATCTGTGATAGCAACAAAACACCCATGCTGTTCATCTCAATCATATGGCAAGTTAAACAACTGAAAACACTCTAGCAGTCACTAAAGAAAGTACGACAGCTCATTCATGTAGTGTTGGGCAGTTCTGCACCCTCAGCAGTCACTGCTTCATTAGAAGATGTGAGTAGTGTCCCAGGTGAACCTCGGTGGGTTCATGCTCCCTCAGACTTCAGAGCTTTGTTCTTCTCTAAGTTCTATGTCACATGAGAGTGATGTTCTAATGAGCCTGTCTTGTTCTTAGTTTTTGCCACTGAAAGAGAATGTGCATTCTTGTCTCAAGTTTGACTTGATGACATACAACTAATAATGGGCCACAGAATGCTGTTCAAGCTCCATACAATGGACTCTCACCCCCAAATCACAAAGAGCTGATCTGGAATAACCTAATAGTTAGACCAGTTCCCTTTAAACTTTATCTCTAAGATTTGCAATGGAACAAATAGATATGTCTAGAATATATTTCAGATGTTCTTATCTGCTTAGTGCACTGCTGCTATTCTTAACTGCTTGGATGCACATCAGCAAATCCTAGTGCATTCTTTTTGTACACAGGCATTATAGAGACACTGGAGTGGCTCCAGATTTGCTCCAATGTAAATTTTATTGACTGATGATAATGTCTGTAGTGTGGCTATAAGATTGCTTAGACGCCTCCCAATTTACTCACAAGCAAATATAAATGTGAATGTGAAATAATAAGCATCTACTATCATCAAGCACTTGTTTTAGTAGCACCAGCACCAGCACCCAGTTAGTGCTTGGGTGAATGTGTCAAAAGGAAATGGGTTTTCAGTGCATCTCACATTGACACTCAGATATGCAGTGATAATAAAAATGCCCATCCCTACAGATCTCTCCACCTCTCTCCCCCAGCCATGCCATCTTGGGACCACAACAATGCACAAAATCTCAGACTGAGCAACCCACTGCAGAAACCAGCTAAACAGACTATGGGGGTCATTCCGACCTTGGCGGGCGGCTACCCCCAAGCATTCACGCGGCCCCCATTCTGACATTCCCGCTGGGCTGGCGGGAATGAGGCCGCAACACAGGAGCCGGCTCCGAATGGAGCCGGCGGTGTTGCGGCCGTGCAACGGGTGCAGTTGCACCCGTCGCGCTTTTCACTGTCTGCTATGCAGACAGTGAAAAGCTGGCCGGGGCCCTGTCAGGGGGCCCCTGCACTGCCCATGCCAAAGGCATGGGCAGTGCAGGGGCCCCCAGGGGCCCCAGGACACCCCTTACCGCCAGCCTCTTCCTGGCGGTGAAAACTGCCAGAAACAGGCTGGCGGTAAGGGGGTCATTATCACCGCCGGGGCAGAAACGGCAGAAAACCGCCAGCCCCGGCGGTGTGACCGCGGCTTTACCGCCGCGGTCAGAATAGGGAAGAAAGCACCGCCAGCCTGTTGGCAGTGCTTTCAGTCATTATAGCCCTGGCGGTCTCGGACCGCCAGGGTCAGAATGACCCCCTATATCACATGAAATTCCAGAAAGGGACTTGCAGAGCTGTTCAGCGCTCCCAGCATACTGAAAACCATAAAACTGTGCATCTATCTCTTACACTTCATCATCCAACACACTGCTTTGCACAGCGTCCCATAATCCAATAACCGCACTTCGTGGTCTTTCAGCACAAATGGTAACACTTTCCCTGCAGGATCAAAACAAAAAAACATCCTTCCATCCACACACTCTACATGGTGTAGCTGCTGCTCATGTAAGAAAGTGCTGCAGCACCACACATAGGGGTAGTAAGCGCTATAAAAGTGGTGGAATTTTTGTTTTACAGCTGAGAGGAGTTTGTGTTTTAAGGGCCTTTTTTATAATATTGATGCAGTAGCGCTGCTTGCACTGCTGCCCAGGAGATTACGAGTCCCCGACCGCCAGCCTTTTCCTGGCGGTTTCCTGGCTGGCATGGGCAGTGCAGGGGCCCCCTGACAGGGCCCCGTGCAGCTTTTCACTGTTTGCATAGCAGACAGTGAAAAGCGCGATGGGTGCAACTGCACCCGTCGCACGGCCGCAACACCACCGGCTCCATTTGGAGCCGGCTCCCAGGTTGTGGCCCACATCCCCGCTGGGCCGGCAGGCAGAAACTCTGTTTCCGCCCGCCGGCCCAGCGGGGATGTCATTATGGGCACCGCAATGCGGCCGCACGGCGGTTACAACCTGCCGCCCGCCAGTGTTGTAATGACCCCCATAGTGCTTTACTGGCATATGACTGATACTCCCAGAAGAGCCTTCTCCATCATTATTTCTGCCCTAATCATAAAAACATTTCAGAGGAATTGTTCTATCAGGAATTCTACAGACCTAATAATGACAGGTTTTATGAATTGCACTGTTGGCATATGAAGGTACTTGAAAATAACCCATCAAGAGGGGGGTGAGACAGGGTTGTGTGCTTGCCCCAACTCTCTTTTCATTATATATTAATGATCTGGTTAAACACTTAAAACAAAGGGGGTCATTCTGACCTCGGCGGTAAAAGCTGCTTACTGCCGGTCAGAAGGCCGCCACAATACCGCCGCGGCCGCAGTCAGCAGCCACGGACATTCTGACCCACAACTGCAAACCCTCCGAAAATCCGCCCTCCACTGCAGTCCGCCACATCAGCGGCCAGCGGTAAACTGGAGAAGACCAAACCTCCACCGCCACGCCAACAGAAATACGCCCATCCCATCATGACCGGCAAATCGACGCGGCGGTCATTCAACCGCGGTATTCCATTGGCGGTACACACCGCCGCGGTCAAAATACACACACCTTTACAAACCCCTACCACATTGGACAATTTGAAAGGCACACACCTGAAACACATACACACACCACTCCCACACATCCAATACCATATAAAACACACACCCACATCACCCACAAACCCCTACCAACAAAAACCAGAGACGAAGGAGAGAGAGACACATCAGAGAATAGATAGCCAGACACACAGAGGCACACCGCAACATCACACACACCACATAGAAGCACAAAGCACCACACACCAACACACACATCATCACATACACCACCCCACACCTCATACACACCACCCCATGACACCACAAAGGCACCCACGCTTTTCGGACCAAGAACTCCGGGTCATGGTGGAGGAGATCATAAGAGTGGAACCCCAGCTCTTCGGCTCACAGGTCCAGCACACCACCATAGCAAGGAAGGCGGAGCTCTGGCAGCGGATCGTGGACAGGGTCAACGCGGTGGGACAGCATCCCAGAAATCGAGAGGACATCCGCAAACGATGGAACGACCTACGAGGGAAGGTGCGCTCGATGGTCTCGCGACACAACATCGCAGTGCAGAAGACTGGCAGGGGACCCCCACCCACTCCACCCGAATTCACAACATGGGAGCAAGAGGTACTCAACATCCTGCATCCTGATGGCCTCGCTGGAGTACACGGAGGAATGGACTCTGGTAAGTACAAGGCCAACCACTTCACCCCCCCCCCCAGCATGCTAACCACCACCCTCACCCCCAACCCCCCAGCACACATCCTCCCTGAGAATGTCTCCCCAGCACAACCCACCCAACACCAACCCCTGCATGCCACCCACAAACTATGGACACCCATCACCTAAGCATGACCACTGCACATACCCATCACCCCTCCCCCACAAAACACCCTCACAACACCTCCCCCAAGGGAATGCCAGCACTGGGGGACAAGGGCACCCATAAAACGCAAGCTAATGCACACACAGAAACAATAACCATACCCTCTTACCCCATGCAGGACCCGAACGACAACACACCGGTCAGGAGGGACCAGAAATGTCCATCCCACCCCCGGAACAGGCCACTAGTGATGACAGCAGCTCTGTCGACCTGGAACCTGACGACCAGCCCGGACCATCGGGGACCTCTGGGCAGTCGGTTCCCCTCACCCAGACACAGGCCACTGCAGACCCAACCCCCTCTGGGAACAACAGCACAGCTCCCACCCAGCGGGCCCATGCCTCTGTCTCTAGGACAGGTCAAGCAGCGGTGTGTCTACCACTACAGGGCCCCCAGGGTAACCCACCAACCCAACAACAACAGGGTCCTGGGGGCAGTGGGAGTGGGCACACCGTCCAGGGGACAGAGGCCCAGGGAAACAGGGCAACTCGGAGGGCTGCTGTGCGACAGGGGGGGAGGAGAGGCCCAGGGAACCCACTCTCCAAGAGGCCCTCACCACCATCATGGCTGCCTACCACCACTCACAAGAGACGATGGCGACGGTACTGGCCAGGTTCCAGGAGATCCAGGCACAGCAGGAGCAACGCTACATGGGGTTCAGCGACCAACTCAGCAACATCTCAACCGCTATGGGGAGCATAGTCCAGGCCCTGAACCGCATAGAGGACACGTTTCGGGACCATGTGGCATCACACAGGGCCCCTGTCACTAGCCAGGAACAGGAACAGCCTACCACCTCCGCCGGCGCTAGTGGACAGGAGGCCCCACCACAACGACAGCCCACCAGAACCCCACCTCCTGCTGAACAACAACCGCCCCGCAAAAGGAGCCTGAGATCAAAAAAACCGACAGAGTAGGATGTCAAGTCCCCCGCCAGCATCACATACCCCCTGAAGTCCTCCCACTGTCCCACATTGCCACCCTGTCAAACCTTGAACTGCCCCTGCTCCATCCTTCCACAGGCATATGGACAATGCACCTGTGAGACTGAGAACTGGACTTCGCCATGGACATTACTCCACCCCCACCAATCACTGTTTCACTATCATGTACCAATATCTATGCACTAATAATAAATCACACATTGCACTGAAATCAATCAGGACTCAGCCTGTCTTATTTACAAATGTATGACACATTACATATCAATTACGTATTGTGAACATTGTGAATTACACATACCGAGGTAACTTAGCATTAGTCCATGGGCCAACCAAGCCGAGGTCACGCAGTGGCTCATACAGCACAGAAAAGGGAAGGGAAAATCAAACATCATGTTCATAGGTCTGGGGGGAAACCGACAAAGTTGAGATGCAGGAGGCTTTCAGGAAATGTAAAATGACATGGGTGATTATTACCTGTGTGCTACTGGAAATACTGTTTTATTACTCTGTCCCTGTTGTCTGTGTCGTCCTCTGAGTCTTCCTCCTCTTCACTCTCCGCAGGCTCCACAGCTACTTCAACACCACCATCTGCACCATCCTCCTGCAGGAAAGGAACCTGACGTCGCAATGCCAGATTGTGAAGCATACAGCAGGCCACGATGATGTGGCACACCTTCTTTGGTGAGTACATCAGGGATCCCCCAGTCATATGCAGGCACCTAAACCTGGCCTTCAGGAGGCCAAAGGTCCTTTCAATGATCCTCCTAGTTCGCCCATGGGCCTCATTGTACCGTTCCTCTGCCCTGGTCCGGGGATTCCTTACTGGGGTCAGTAGCCAAGGCAGGTTGGGGTAACCAGAGTCACCTATTAGCCACACACGTTGTCTCTGTAGCTGCTCCATCACATAGGGGATGCTGCTATTTCGCATCACATACGCGTCATGCACTGACCCTGGGAACTTGGCATTTACATGGGAGATGTACTGGTCAGCCAAACAGACCACCTGGACATTCATCGAATGATAACTTTTTCTGTTTCGGTACACCTGCTCATCGTCTTTTGGGGGTACCAAAGCCACATGGGTCCCATCAATGGCACCAATGATGTTGGGGATATGTCCAAGGGCATAGAAATCACCCTTCACTGTAGGCAAGTCACCCTCCTCTGGGAAAATGATGTAGCTCCGCATGAGTTTCATCAGGGCAGACAACACTCTACTCAAAATCTTTGAAAACATAGGCTGAGACATTCCAGATGACATGGCCACTGTGGTCTGGAATGACCCACTTGCCAAAAAATGGAGGACTGACAAAACCTGCACCAGAGGGGGAATCCCTGTGGGTTGGCGGATGGGGGACATCAGGGCTGGCTCCAGCTGGGCACACAGGTCATGGATAGTGGCACGGTCAAGTCTGTATCGAAGTATTATATGGCGTTCTTCCATTGTCGACAGGTCCACCAGCGGTCGGTACACGCGAGGATTCCTCCTTCTCATCCCAAGTCCCAGCGGACGGTGCCTAGGAAGGACAACATGGAGCACAGAGTCAGCCAAACCACAGGTACGTACAGACAGCTTGCACAGTTAAAGAATGGCAATGGGTTGAAAGGCGTGTATGTGTGGCAATGCAAGGCCTAGGCCTGTGTGTCGCAGTCAAAATTAAGCCATGTAGGCCCTTGAAATGGCGGCTGCCTGACCTGTGAAGTGGGACAATGGGATGTGAGGTCAATGCGCTGGCGGGGCACACCGTGGCGGTAGGCGGTCGAAGACCGCGGCGCAAAGCCGCATTGGTTAACATTGAAGCCTATGGGTTTCAGGAGGCAATGACGAAGTGCGCCGGCGGTCGCGGTACGCACCACCGCGGTACGCACCGCCGCGGGCGTGACCGCCATTTTCTATCTGCTTAATCACTCGAGACCTGATCATCCACAGGAGAGGACCTATACTGCAAGTGCTGCTGTGACCTCGGTCTGGAAGATACAATGGCTGCTGCGACTGGGGAAAGGGCCCCTGCCTTCACGTCTGAAGAGTTGGAGAAGCTCGTGGATGGGGTCCTCCCCCAGTATGCGCTACTCTACGGTCCTCCAGACCAACAAGTGAGTACACCGGGTGCACATGGAATGGGCTATGCCTGTGTGGATTGGGGTGGATGTAAGTTGATGGGGTGGGGGGCGAATGAGGAGTGCAACGCCCGACAGATGAGAGCATGTGCCATATGGCAAAGTTGGTGGGGGGGGGCAATCACATCTAACATGCAGGTCATTGATGATTTCCTCCTTTCCACCCTGTACATGTCAAATAGGTCAGCGCCCATCAGAAGATCGAGATTTGGCGTGCCATCGCCAAGGAAGTCCGGAACTTGGGGGTCCACAACAGACGGGGCACCCACTGCCGCAAGAGGTGGGAGGACATCCGCCGCGGAACAAGGAAGACCGCAGAAACACTTCTGGGGATGGCCTCCCAACCTAGGAGGGGTGCCAGTCACACCATGACCCCCCTGATGTCCCGGATCCTGGTGGTGGCCTACCCAGAATTGGATGGGCGCTTTAAGACATCACAGCAGACACAAGGGGGTGAGTATCAGCACATTCTCCTATCTTTCTGCGCAGTGGAGGCGTCTGGGTGGGGGAGGAGGGCTGTGGGTGACATTAGGCCAGGGCGCTTTCTGTAGTGTAGTCCTCTCCCTTAGGCATGGCCCTGTGCCCCCGGCCCCCACCTCGGTAGGGTGACAAGTACAGCCATTGAAGGTCCAGCATCTCCCATGTGCGCGTTTGACGTCTCTTGGCCTGTTGTCCTAGTCAGTAGTACTGAGTAGTGTACCCCGAATGCGCGGCTTAGTGCATTAGGCTCCTGTGTCTGTCCTCTCCGCCAACGGTGTTGACATTGCATGCACTCAACCTGGTCTTCTTTTTTCTCCCCCCACCCTTTCTCTTCATCTTCTTGTGCATGTGTGCATTAGCATCATCAGGCGGAGGAGATTTGGCATCGGAGCACGAGGGAGCTGCAGGACACAAGGCCCCGGTGGGCCCAGGAACAGACACCGAGGGCACCAGTGATCCGGAGGGCGAGGGGAGCACCACGACGGGGACCGCTGGTGAGAGCAGCAAAAGCGACACGTCCTCGGATGGGAGCTCCCTAGCGGTGGCGGCAACATCCGTGCCCCCCGCCTCTACAGGTACAGCCGCCACCCAGCGCACCAGGCCCATCCTCCCAGCAGCCCCTCAGTCTTCGCTCCGTGCCCGTTCGCCCAGGAAGGCGCGCGTCTCCTTCGCCCCAGGCACCTCAGCCCCTGCCCCTGTTGCCCCTGCTGCCCTCAGTGCGGAGCTCATTGACCTGGTAAGGACGCTCATTGTTGGGCAGACAACCCTTTTGAATGCCATCCAGGGTGTGCAAAGGGAGGTGCAACAGAGCAATGCGTACCTGGAGGGCATTCATTCGGGTCAGGCTGCCCATCAACGAGCGTTCACTGCTCTGGCCTCAGCACTGACGGCAGCCATTGTCCCTGTTTCCAGCCTCCCTCTTCTTACTGCCTCCAGCCTTTCTCTGTCTCCTGTTCCTCAGCCTATCCCATCCACACCATCAGACCAGCCTGCACACACCTCAACACCCAAGAGCAGCTCATCCAAACACAAGCACCACAGATCCCACAAACACTCACCCAAGCAACACCCAGATGCAGACATGCCAACAGCCACTGCCACCCCTGCGTCCCCCTCCTCCTCGTCTCCCTCCTCCCTCCCTGTGACGTCTACACTCACACCTGCATGCACCCCAACATCAGCCAGTGCTTCCATCACCACCTCACCCTCCAGTACAGTCCACACTCGTGCAGTCACCACCCCCACTGCCATTTACACGTCCCCTGTGTCCTCTCCCACTGTGTCTGTCACCCCCTCTTCCAAGACACACAAACGCAGGCAGCCACCCACCCAACAGCCATCCACCTCACGACAGCCTACAGCACCAGCACCTTCACCCAATGACAGCACACCTGACTCTCCTACAACCACCTCCTCTACCTCCACTTCCATCTCCACTTCTCCTACCCTTTACCTTGGCCCTAAAAAACTTTTCATGGCTAACCTTGACCTCTTTCCCCCCGATGAGCTCCCCCATCCATCTTCAAAGAGTCCCAAGATCACCGCAGCCACCACCAGCCCAGCTTCGGGTGTCACTGTTGTGCATGGGTTCTGGAGCCCACCCTTTGCCAGCAGTGACACATCGATCAGCAGCAAGGACACGTCCAGCCCCCCCCCCGGCAAGAGGACCCGCAAAAACAAGGGCCGCCGTGCGAGGACCGACAGGGCTGCCCCCAAGGAGCAATGTGCGGCCACTTCACCACCCACACCATCTAGGGGAGGCAAGGGCCCGAGAGCCCCATCAAAGGAGCGGAAGGGCAGCAGGAGCGCAGAGAAGGTGGACCCCACATACCACATCCCAGCTGGGAAGGAGGACACTAAGGAGGCCAGGAGTCCGTCCCCGAAGGGTCCAGAAACGTCACGGTCCGAGGGCGACTGAGCAGGGAGTCCAGGCCAGGTCTGGCTCCCTTGACCTGCTGGATGAGCACCGCTGAACAGGGCCCGCCGTGGAGAAGAGCACCGCTGCACAGGGCCCACCGTGGAGAAGAGCACCGCTGAGCAGGGCCCCGCCGTGCAGAAGAGCACCGCTGAACAGGGCCCGCGGTGAAGAAGAGCACCGCTGAACAGGGCCCGCCGTGGAGAAGAGCACCGCTGAACAGGGCACCCGTGGAGAAGAGCACCGCTGAACAGGGCCCCGCCGTGCAGAAGAGCACCGCTGAACAGGGCCCGCGGTGAAGAAGAGCACCGCTGAACAGGGCCCGCCGTGGAGAAGAGCACCGCTGAACAGGGCCCCGCCGTGCAGAAGAGCACCGCTGAACAGGGCCCGCGGTGAAGAAGAGCACCGTTGAACAGGGCCCGCCGTGGAGAAGAGCACCGCTGAACAGGGCCCGCCGTGGAGAAGAGCACCGCTGAACAGGGCCCGCCGTGGAGAAGAGCACCGCTGAACAGGGCCCCGCCGTGCAGAAGAGCACTGCTGAACAGGGCCCGCCGTGGAGAAGAGCACCGCTGAACAGGGCCCGCCGTGGAGAAGAGCACCGCTGAACAGGGCCCCGCCATGCAGAAGAGCACCGCTGAACAGGGCCCGCGGTGAAGAAGAGCACCGCTGAACAGGGCCCGCCGTGGAGAAGAGCACCGCTGAACAGGGCCCGCCGTGGAGAAGAGCACCGCTGAACAGGGCCCGCCGTGGAGAAGAGCACCGCTGAACAGGGCCCGCCGTGGAGAAGAGCACCGCTGAACAGGGCCCGCCGTGGAGAAGAGCACTGCTGAACAGGGCCCGCCGTGGAGAAGAGCACCGCTGAACAGGGCCCGCCGTGGAGAAGAGCACCGCTGAACAGGGCCCTGCCGTGCAGAAGAGCACCGCTGAACAGGGCCCGCGGTGAAGAAGAGCACTGCTGAACAGGGCCCCGCCGTCTCAAGCACCGCTCCGCTGGGCCCTTCCTCTCAAGCACCGCTCCGCTGGGCCCTTCTTCTCAGGCACCGCTCCGCTGGGCACCGCCGTCTCAAGCACCGCTCCGCTGGGCCCTTCATCTCAAGCACCGCTCCGCTGGACCCCGCTGTCTCTCCACCTTTCCGCTGGGCCCTTCCTGTCAAGCACCGCTCCACTGGGCCCTTCTTCTCAAGCACCGCTCCGCTGGGCACCGCCGTCTCAAACACCGCTCCGCTGGGCCCTTCATCTCAAGCACCGCTCCGCTGGGCACCACTGTCTCTCCACCTCTCCGCTGGGCCCTTCCTCTCAAGCACCGCTCCGCTGGGCCCTTCTTCTCAAGCACCGCTCCGCTGGGCCCTTCTTCTCAAGCACCGCTCCGCTGGGCACCGCCGTCTCAAGCACCGCTCCGCTGGGCCCTTCATCTCAAGCACCGCTCCGCTGGACCCCGCTGTCTCTCCACCTCTCCGCTGGGCCCTTCCTGTCAAGCACCGCTCCGCTGGACCCCGCTGTCTCTCCACCTCTCCGCTGGGCCCTTCCTGTCAGGCACCGCTCCGCTGGGCCCTTCCTGTCAAGCACCGCTCCGCTGGGCACCGCCGTCTCAATCACTGTTTATGGTTCACTGTGCCCACCATGCCTCCTCCTTGACCAGTGGAGACTGTCATCCACCTGATGGACTGTGGCTTTGCACTCCCCAGGATGGTACAGTGGGCAGGCCACCCACTGTAGAGACATTGAGAGACTGTGGCTTTGCACTCCCCAGGATGGTACAGTGGGCAGCCCACCCACTGTAGAGACATTGAGAGACTGTGGCTTTGCACTCCCCAGGATGGTACAGTGGCAGCCCACCCACTGTAGAGACATTGAGAGACTGTGGCTTTGCACTCCCCAGGATGGTACAGTGGGCAGCCCACCCACTGTAGAGACATTGAGAGACTGTGGCTTTGCACTCCCCAGGATGGTACAGTGGGCATGGTGGCTCCTCGTGGATCTGGCGTCGTGGACTCATGTGGCTGTGGTGACCCCCCCTTCCCTTCCCCCTGAGGTGCCTGTAGTTTTTACATCTGATGCGCCTGCAGTGTTCTCTCCAAAGGACTCAGGTCTCCTGTGTGGGCTTTGCCCTTGTTTCTCAAAACTTTGGCCCACGGACATGATGAATTCGTAGGATGTGCAGGACTTGTTACTTCAGTTATACACTGATGTGTATGTCATTAGTTTTGTTGTGAATATCTTTCATGGTTGTACGATAATTTTCAGGAGCTTTTTGGTACATAAATATTTATTCCAAATTTGATTATGTCCTAGCATTTTTCTGGGGTGTTTGGGTGGTGTCACTGTGACTTGTTGCTCTGCATTGGTGTGTACATAGTTGGGGGGGGGGTCGCATATGTGTGTGCCCGTAACCTTTCGTCCTCCCCCCTCCCGTGTGTCGTAGGTGCAGTACTCACCGTTGTCGTCTGCGCCGGACTTCGTACTCGTGGTAGATGAGAAGGTAGACGAGAGCAGGTAGGATGTTTAATTCGGGTTCCATGCTGTCCTCCTTCCTCCTGGAGTGCGTAGTGGTGAGCGTTTTCCCGTCCGTAGTCTGTTTCCGCCGTGTTTTTATCGGCGGTGCTCCCGCCCCGGAAAAGGTGGCGGATTGGTGAGTTGTGATAGTGTGGGCGGTACATTGTCTGCCGCCTGGCTGTTGGCGGTGACCGCCGCGCTGTTTGTTTGTACCGACGTGGCGGTCGGAGTGTTAAAGTGGCTGTCTGTGTTGGCGGTTCCCGCCAGGGTCAGAATCCCATATTTTTTACCGCCAGCCTGTTGGCGGGTTGGCCGCCGCTTTAACACCGACCGCCAGGGTTAGAATCACCCCCAAAGTAACCATGACTCGCCAAGACTGAATGGTGACCAAGTTCCTGCCCTCCTTTTTGCAGATGATACCATCTTATTATCTCAAACTCCCATGGGCTTGCCAACCCTATTAGGTAAATTTAGTGAGTACTGCAGTTTGAAGGGACTAGAAATAAACACTATCAAGACCAAATATCTGACTGTTAACCCCCATAAAGTACTCAAGAGAAACATTCGGATTAGAGGGCAGGAATTGGAACGAGTAAAAAACTTTAATTATCTAGGGATATTGCTTGATGCCAAGCTGTCATGGGTACCGCACGTCAATAAAGCTGCTACCTCCTTAGTCCACAGTTCCATGGCGATTAGCAAAAATTACAAATGTTCAAGATCTAGGATTGTTTCACCAGTTTTTGAGATCTATAGGTACAAAGCACAGGCTGCTGCCCTATATGGTGCCGAACTCTGGGGATTTACAAACCTAACCCCACTGGTAACCCAGGAAAATAATTTCATGAGGGAGGTATTGGGACTCCCTCCATCTACTCCACTGATTCCTCTAACCTATGATATTAATATGAAACAAATAGGTAAACTGGCAGCCCTGAGGCCTTTGCTTTACTGGTGTAGACTTTGGACAACTCCTGAATTGATCCAATATAGGCAAGCACTAATCGAGATCATGGACTTGGACAAGACCATCTCCCTTCCGTGGCTCCACTACATAAGGCATTGCTTTTACAATCTAGGGCTGAAATCTTATTGGGAAGAACCGCATACATGTACAACACAATCTAAGATTCGACTAAAACAAGTATATTGGGACTTCACTCTAAACAGCCCTCTCTACAGCAAGGACCTAGGTAGACTGACCTCAAGTTTCCTGGATATCAAACCATTACCGAGAGCTGAGGAATGGATAGATACTATCCAACCCAGGCGAGCAAAAGTTTTATTTATAAAGTATCAATATGGGACTCTCCAGGTTAGGGCTTTTACTTCTAAATGGGGCCCCCTGAGTGGGAGAAGACATGAGGCGACATGTGGGCTGTGTAATATGGAGACTTTTGAAACGACGGATCATGTTCTTTTAACCTGCAAAGCTTATGATAAACCAAGGAGGAAATGGATTCGACCTATTTGTAGGAACGTAGGAATCAGAAACTATAATGAAGCAGCTAGATTCTTGAGATCTAGTACTATTCCATTTGTTGTCTTTGGTTTAAGCCGGTTTCTATTAGCAATTTCATTCATCAGAGACAAGGCGGGCCTGAGGCTCTAGGCATTTTAACTTAGATAAAACCCCCACAGTTAATTTATGGTGCCCAAAATGATAAATGGGAGCCTTCTCCTGTAACTCAATGGATTCTGGATACACATTTTTGCCAAGGATATATCCAGCCCAGGGGATATTGATAATGCTTGGGCAGAACATGAACTATAGAATAATTTTTCTTTTTAGCACAAGGACTGTAGTTATCGGAAGGATTTTAAGATTTTTAGAATTGCCATTTAACACTCATGGAATTAGTTTTTAGGAAATAGTCCTCCCATAGTTAAGTAAACAAGTTATTGATGGTACGAGAGGCAAATTTTAGGGTTTTATAAAAAAATTAATAATGTAATTGATTGTTATTTATTGCTCTTAGGACTACCATTGGCCATTACTTAGATAATTTGATTTTAGTATTTAAGTGAATAATAATTGTTGCTGGAATAATGTGCTTTTTGTATTGCTTGATTGTATTTTCCTTTTATGGCTTTTAGCCGAATAAAGGCGTGAAACTGGAAAATAACAGATGTTACTATAACCTAATTTATGGTACTCGGTTTGCACATTTTAGATTACTTGGGGAGTCCTCCAATCCTAAATGAGATGGAGGAATGTCACATTTGGCCGGGTGGAAAAGTTCAGTACTAGGAAACAAATTGTCCTAATGACAAAGAGCAAGATGGCAACCGGTTGGTACAGTGAGTAACATGGCAACAGAGTGGACGGGGCAGGGATGTTTTTGCACTGTGGCCAGGGACAATGACAATGCAATATACCCTGACCTTTCTCATGGCTATTGGGCTATGATGTATTGCCCAGAGAAGGCATCTTCTGCAGATTCAGGTAATATGGCCCTTAGTTTATTCTTACACACTTTTACTCTAAAGTAAGCAGGCCTGTACTACCCAAACATCCTGTTACCTAAGACCCATTGACCAGCTGTACCTCTAAACCCCCGCATTAGCACATGCTTCCCTCTATTGAACTTTTTCAAGGAGCAGTCCCCACCTTGGCCTGTTCAGTTCTTGCAACCAGCAACTGCTATCCCTTTAGAATAGATGTCACTGAAGGATGATGGATGGAGTGGTGAACAATGCAAATACTCATCCCCATTCACAGATCTGGGTTTAATCCATTGTTCTTTTGCTCACCATGCCACCCCAGTTTGGACCCAGCCATATGCAAATCAGTCTTGACCCTGTTCCTCATGGGAACAGTCCAGCCCGAACTGCCAAGCCACGATGGATTAAACCCAGATCTGTGACTGGGGGTGAGTGTTTGAAAAGTTTCAACACTCCGTCCATCATTTCATTTTGTGATGTTCCCTTGTGTGCCCTAAGTGGCTAGGGTATGCCCAGAGGTGGGTCCCTTGCTTGCTGCGCCACTGGATTCAAGCTAGCCTGGCTGATGAAGGGTGATACCCTGAAACCGGTCCCAGGATGCTTGAATCCTCTCCAGGGAGGATCTGGCTTGGCAGTTCGGGCTGGACTGCTCCCATAGGGAGCAGGGTCAAGACTGATTTGCAAATGGCTGGGTCGAGCCAACATCCTCACTAATTACCTGAAGTCGAACTAGGTCCTATCATCATCCTGAACTCTACTCATGACCTGACATTTCCATTTTCAGTCAAATCATCATCATCATTCCACTGATAATTTATTTTTGGGAACATTACCAACACAATTATAGTTAAAAGTTCAATTCTTAGGAACTGAAATGCAAATCATATAAAATACACTGCCATCATCCAAAACAACAGCATTTGCTGTACAAAGGCTCACCTTTGCATACTTTCCTACTGTATGTCACTCTTATCTTTGATCAACACACAACTGTGTATCTTTTACACCTTGACTTACGTCATGTAATTGTTATATTCTGTGCTAGTTTTATTGAACATTTGACATCATCCTAACTCCAATTTACAACTTGTGTTCAGCTAACCTGGATTGATTTTAGAATATGGAATGCATCCTTTCATGACAACAAAAGGCCTCAAATAATTTTAGTCTAATTTGTTGGTTCTATAAGCCCTAAACAATTTTCCAGCTCACATGCAGGGTCTTTCCTAGCAGGCCTTGCAAGTTGTAAAGTGGCTTTAATTTGATGTTTCATTCTCTCAACAGCACCATTAGCATATGGATTATACAAAGAGGTACATGCATGTTTAATCCCTGAACATCATAGAAATTCTAACATCTTGTGTGATTTAAATTGCACATCAATATCAGTTAGTAATGAAGCTGGAAATCCTTCTTTGGCTAATACATCATATAAAACGTAACAACAGTCGTAGACCCTCATTATGAGTCTGGCGGCCCTAGGACCGCCAGATTTGTGGTGGCGGTCGGACCACCGACAGCCACATTATGACCGTAGCATCACGTTCTGACTGCCGACACCACCACTTTTTCGCCGGCCGATGGTCTGGTGGTGCCAGCAGTCTTAATCTGACAGGGCAGCACTGCAAGCAGCGTTACCCTGGGGATTGCGACTCCAGTGTCTGCCAGCTTTTAGATGGCAGTTCCACTGCCATGCAAAGGCTGGCGGAGACAGGATGCGGGGGGCCCCCATGGGCAGCCCCCGTCGCACTTTTCACTGCCTGAATTACAGGCAATGAAAAAGGCAGCAGGTTCTGTCGCACCTGGCGCACCGCAACATTGCCACTGGCTTGATTACGAGCCGGCGGCAATGTTGTGGGTAGTTTCCCGCTGGGCCAGTGGGCAGAAATGCTGTTTCCGCGCGCTGGCCCAGCAGGAAACTTAATAGGGCCAGCGGGCGGAAAACTGAACTGGCGGTCTTCCGTCCCACTGAGTTCTGCTGCCTGCCAAACTCATAATGAGGCCTTTAGTGTCCACGTTATGCACAATTTTCATTTCCACACACTTAGAGAGCAGATCTACAACCATGATGATATATTTGTAAGAATGATCTTCCCAGAAAAAGGGTCCCATAAGATCCAAAGGAATGCTTTCCCATGGTATGTTAAGACTTTCCATAGGGCATGGTGGGGGGACTGTCAACATTTTCTCTAACAAAATGCTTAATTTTGGTATCTTTCCTAGGCCACCAATACATTTCTTGTATAATTTTAGTTTTTAGGATGTGTAAGTGGCCTTCAGGAGAGATTAAGATATGTTTGCTCTAAAATCTTTTTGGAGGAATGATTCTATATCCTCTCATATGAAATGGCATTCAGTAGCTTAACTCACCCCTAACTTCCCAAATTCTTCTATGGTCTGCATTGGTTTTACATTCAATACTCCAACCCAATCTGACCTTCTCTTAAACTATTTTTAAAACACTATTGGAGTCATAAGCCAAATTCCATTCTTGTTCTGAGATAGCAGTATTGTGTCCATGTAAGCTCATCAAACAAGCAGCTTAAAAATCATTCCACCTATTGTCATCAACCTCCACTATGGGAAATTACATTCTCCTTAAAAAAAGCGTTGCTTCAGGGACATACTGTATATTATCATAAAACTGTATAAACGCATAGATATTCAGGCAGTTTTAGGATATGCAGAAATTAACCCTTCAGTGGTAAGAAGTTCAGTGAGAGGTTTGTGTTCACTTTGAGTGGTGAATTTCTGACCTCATAAGTATTTACGGAGGTGTTTGATGGCCCACACACAAGCTTTCAATAAACAAATATCCTTTTACACAAGGTGAAGGTAATGGAGAGGCATAAGCAATAATCAATTCTTTACCCTCCCAATCCACTTGGAATAATACAGCTCCAAGCGCATTTCCACTAGCGATAGTGTTGACAAAGGGAGGAACAGCAGAATAGTACCCTTCTAAAGTAGGTGCTTCTTTGATTTCTTGAAAACACCACTGATGGTCAGTGGAGCACACACATGTTTATTTGTTCTTTAACAGCTCTCTTAGGGGAAATGCCCTTCTAGACAAGTGAGGTACAAATTTAGGGTAATATTCAACCATAACGAGGAAAGACCTCACATCATCTTTGGATTGCGGAGAAGGAGCATCCTTCATTACTTTCACTAATTTTCTTTAGAACAAATGCTTTCTTTGGTGAGTAAATGACCTAGATAAGAAACTTCTTGTTCTGAAACTGTGCATTTTGAAATTTCAGCTGTAAACCCTTTATCTCTTAGAATAATTATTACCTTAAACAGTTTAAAATAATGTTCTTTCTTATTCTTTCCCATGACTAATATATCATGGAAGCACTTCACCAATAACATATCACTAAAACGTTCACTCATAAGTCTTTGAAAACTGGCTGCTGGTGATGGTAGTCAAAAAAGGCATCCAGCGAAATTGAAAGCATCCAAAAGGTGTCATAAAGGCAGATAAGGCTTTAATATCATGATGGAGTTGAATCTGGTGATATGCTGAAAATAAGCTGATTTGTCAAAAACCACTTGACATTGCCATTTTGCCAATTACTGGAAGGGGGAATTGGTCAACAGAAATATTGTTAATAAGATTCCTCAGGCCCATGTATAAACAAATATTGCCGTTTCCCACGCCTTGCAGTAATCATTGGTGAAATCCAAATCTGATACACTCTATAATTTTGGGCAGAAGATGTTTTTCGAGCTCAGGTTTCACCTCCTCCCTAACGATTAATTGGATGTTGGGTACTTTGTATATCTTAGTTTTGATTGTTTTCAGGATAATCCTGTGTGAGAACCCTAAGTTTCCTCTCTCTCATTTCAAAGAAATTCTTTCATGAAATTACATCTGGTATCCTCTCCATCACACATTACAATTACCTGTTTTGGGCTGTTAAGATATAGTATAATGCTTAATGAATGCTGATCCTTCCATCCTAAAACTGTGGGGCCATCCTGAGCTGCATATAATTTACATTTAGCTGTTCTATCTTTGAATTTGAACACCAGCATTCTATAGCCAATCATATCAAAAGCATCATCCATATGTCTTTCAGTGTTGATATCAGATAGAGTGAGAAACTTCCTATTTTTTCTACAAATTTACTATTCCATATCGTTTTAGCAGTGATCGGCCTCTACTTGCAAAGGAATGCCACCAAATGTTACACAACATAAGGGGTGGTTGGACTCATTACTGGTGATTGGTAAGGGCAACATTTTTATCACCACCCTCTTTGTTTCCTTCATCACTTAAATAATACATTTCTTCCTGATCTGTAACTCATTTCACAATGCATTTCTTTTATTTTTCCAGCAAATTTGCACAAAATGTCCCATTATACCATGTTCCAGACACTGTGTTTAGCTGGACACTTTGGAAACTTGGCTCAATGTTTAGTATTTCCACATCTGTAACATGCATTAGAAGATTTCCCTATAGGTAGAGACTGCTTCTTTAGCCTCTCTTAGTCTTTGCCGGTCCTATGATATGAAATTTTGTTAAAAGAATGTTCTAAAGTTGTGTTAGTATGCTGTAACATAGCTTTAACACACAGTTCGGTGAGTTCCGCTTTGAGTACCAAAGCAACAATTTCTTTACCGTCCATATGACCATTAACCTAAAGCTTTTATTGAATACTTTGTGAATACCTTGGTATGCAGTATCACTTGGTCACTAATTAAATTATCATCTAATTGACTAAACTTGGATTGTTTACCAAGGAATTGAAAGCACTGCAACATATTCCTCCATCCTTTCAGTTTTTAGTTTTTTGTGTTGGAAATATGGTTGGTGAAAAAGGTGGATGCAGAGTCTGTAGAGCCTGTGCAAAACCATCAGTATTACCACCGTTTGCAGGGTTAGATTTTTGCAATCTATTATACACTTTTAATCTTATTGGGTTGAGATTGTGTAATAATAATATTTTTTATCTCTCGTGTGATAAAGTAGTTCCTTCATTTTCAGTTGTGTTAAAGTAGTTCAAAAGATATTCCTTCCACTCAAACTGAGGAAAACGTTGTGGCCCACGGACAAAACAAATATTCTTTAGGCGGATTAATAGTGATGTGGTGGGTGGCCATACTGTATGTACAACAGTGTGTAAATTGTAAATTAATTATATGCAATAAATGTTTGTAAAAGTGATTTATCATTTTGTTATAATTTAGTATTTATTTATTTATTGTTAACAAAGTGATCTAAGGACAGTGTGTGGCATGACATAAGTAAACAAGGCAGCGTAGAAGGTAGAAGAAATAAACAACAGTGTGCATCGCAAACAAAAAGGTTTACACCAGTCGCCAAGCAAAGTGCCAGTGGAACAGTGACACATCACTTAAGGAACATTGAACATCATAGGAAACTTGCACATTAATGTTGACGCCTCTTATCAGTTTTGACGCGGAGGTTGGGTTGCACGAGCCTTACGAGAGGAAGCGTTGGTCACGAGGGACGTGTGCAACAAATTACTAGTAGGATTTTAAAATTAAATAAGGCAGGAAAAAGGTAGCACCCAGGAAAATGCATACCTCAAGTCATTATTCATACTCTAGAAGTTTCTTGTAAATAAATTCATGCATATGCCGGCAAATGGCATTGGTTCTGCCCTGGGTCTAGTTTGTGCTTGGAGTATGAGGCTGTCCTTATAAGGAAGAGCTTGTTGCCAGTCCTGGAATGACGTGCCTTTAACACAGAAGCCAGTAAAGTACTTTATTGTCATAGAACAGCCTCAAAGAGTAAGATACACAAGCTCTCCAGCACTCTCGTCTCATCTCCAGCTTTCACCACCCTTCTCCAGCATCCACACACCCCAGGTTCTAAGTACATCACATGAGGCAATATCATAACACTGCACTCTTCTATCAGTTCACCTTTATAAAAATTGTGTCTCTGACCTCCGCCCCCTCTGCTTTTCACCTGACTCCTATCATGTCAGACCTATAGACAACTCTGTCACATTCTCTTCACCTCAGCACCAACATTCTTTTGAAAGCATTGCTTCAGGAATGGCTAGCACTAGAACATTCTGCATGATAGAACTGAGACATCTGCCATTCGGTCAAATTAAACACAACTAGCCCTGTGAACTCACTAAACCAATGATGATATAAAGACTGTCCAGACTAAATAACAGTGAGACTGAAGCAACTGCACCAACATTGCCCCTGATATGGCAGTTTTTGTGAGAATTGTCTTCATCATAGGTGCTACACACGGACAAGAAAAGGCTTGTAGAACTGTTCTTAAAGATTCCTATAGTAGTGAAGCTGTGCAATATTCCCTGTGTGTAGAGAGAAAGGTTCATGAATGAAAGTGACCACTCAGCTGCATAGTCAACGGCAGATATGTAGGTTTTGTTTGACTCAATGTATACTTTTGTGAATGAGCAGGGCTAGGCTGCACAGCAATAAATATATGTGTACGGTGAGGGTGAGGGAGGGGGGTGGCTATCTTCTGATGCAACTTAATACCCATTGCTGATACTGGGCATTACTTTTTGCCTTCTACGTATAAGTGCGAGACTGCCACGGTCATGTCTAGATTAGCGTCGTCTCTTTTGGTGGGTATAGTATTAGTGCTGTCAGACTGTGGCTCCTTTGACTTCCGCTGTGAGAGTTAGGGAGAGGGGAGCGGAAGGAGCCACTGACACAGAGTGGCCTGTTATCTCCCACTGGGGACCACTCTGCCGCGCAACGTGGAGTAGTCACGTAACTCTGCTAACTGAGCCACGGGGTGAGAAGGAGAGTGCCAGGATAAATGGGACCCCAACAGCAGCACTGGTTGAGAGAGAGAACAGCACTAGTGGGAGTAGAAAGCATCTATTTGCACATGGGACATCTGTACGCCACCATTACACTAGTAGGCACTACAACATGCATGCACAGCATTTCAAAGGCGGAACTATTATTCAGGAGGCAGAATGTGTCAGGGAAAGAATGTAGGAGGAGATTTGTACATTTCGTTCCTAGTGCCCATGTCTTGAAACACCACTGCAGTATTTTTCCCTTACAGGACTACACACTAACCTGTAACTTGTATTGGCAAATCCAGTAGATTTAGACGTTTTTTTTTAACTCATGCACACTTTAATACAGATTACACATTCAGGCGGAGATGCCGAGACAACAACTCACTTGCAGACACAGATGCACACAGATGCACATACAAACCAGCTCATTCAAACACACAGACCCATATTTTAAACCCACACATATAGGAAGACAGCACATTTAGATGGGTCACTCAGACATTCAGAGAAGTGAACAGACAGATAGATCGATGATCACCTGGTGGTGAAAACATATATGTTCTACATTCGTGGACTACTTAGCCCTGCTACAAATAAGCCATATCTGAGGTAGTGACAGTAAAAGAGTATTGGTGCTCATTCATTCCTTGGTCTCTCATTGGAAAAAATTGGTTGTTCTGGGTTATGGTCAAGACTTCGATTTTCATGCCCATCCCACCCTTACTCCTCTAAATTAAACACCAATGTAACAACAAAGTGCTCTCTGCATGTCCATTCCATACTTGGCCTTTGTGCTATAATCTCACTAGGAATAACACATGCCACATTTCGGGTTGGCAGGTTGCTATATGTACATAAAAAACAAGTTTATTTTGCAAGCCATTGTTACTAGTTTTATTAGTTAGGTCAAGGAATTAATCAAAGATTACAACTCCCAGACTAGTCTTTATCTGCTTTCTTCCACTGAGGCCTCGAACTCGACAAAGAACGAGGTGTTCTCTAAATCTAAGGCATCCTTTAAACAAATTGGTTCCTCTCTTCTCCTTCCAACGCATCCTCAGCCCCTAGTCTTGTCGAAGACCCTTACAATCAGTGTCCAGGTTCAAAGTGCACCATGTTAACAACCATAAGAAGGATTACCTTTAAAGACACTTAACACAGAGCACAACTTTTAACTGTTACACAGCACAGCACGTTTAACTTTACCTTATCACCTCTCTGTTTTCCATGGGTCCTCCTCTTCAGATAATATCCCAAGAGACAATTAAAGTGGAGTCCTCAGCACTCGCTAAATATTACATCAAGAGGCTCACACTTTCTGTAGAGTCCGCCCACCCACCACCAAAAAACACAACTGCTGTCAGAAATATTGTTCTACTGCTACATCCCCTTTTTGCAATTTATGCACTACCATCTGCTTTTACTCACGAGGTTCGCGTGTTCAAGTATATTTACTGTGAAATTAGGGTTATTGTTCTTCAAAAAAAACTGTATTTGTACCATAGCAAATTATTGTACGTTTAGAAAGGTATTTTTCAGCAAATGCACATTCAATTCGATTTTATGCCCTACATAAACGTACAAAAAATAAAACTAAAGACCAAGACTAATCAAAGTTCCCTTCTTTGAATGTGTAGTGGTGTAGACATCACCTGACGTTTCCTAGTGTGGTAGCAGCACAGCTATGCAAATAAAGCATCACTATGATGAAGAGGCGCAATGCTTGCAAGTTGCCTGTATAACAATAATATGGCCTTATCATAAATTAAAATTGATGGTGTTTACATAAGGCGCTATAATTCTTCAGGTCGTTTCTGAAGCCTTTCTACCTGTACATTCGTAAAAAGGTTGGCTAATGTAATTGTCAGGATTCGTACTTAATCTTAATGTCATCATAACTAGAGAAGATCTAATATGAAAAGTTTGCCTCTCGGACCGTGGAATCAGCAGTTTGTGACACCTTGGGCATTGGACCTTGAGGATGCTCTTATTTCTCCCACTCCTCTAATGCCTCTCAAGGTCAAGCGCTGTAATTGAACTTAAAGTCCCTCTTCCGAATACCACTTAGCCAGCCCAATCAAGCCATAACACTGCATGACCGAACTCATTTACACCACATCCCGGTGCAGCAGCTGCATTTTCATCAACCAGCAAATGATATACGGATCTATTTGCAGGCCTTGTTAATTTTTAATCCTAGCAAAAAAATAGACGATGAGAGCATCGGTGGCTAAGAGAATGGCCAGTCACAGATATACAGTACTCC
This sequence comes from Pleurodeles waltl, assembly GCF_031143425.1. NCBI lineage: Eukaryota > Metazoa > Chordata > Amphibia > Caudata > Salamandridae > Pleurodeles > Pleurodeles waltl. The sequence goes on along the minus strand of NC_090446.1, from coordinate 1,044,037,515 downwards.
ATAAAATGTTAGCTTGCAGGGATACTTAGCTTCAACAACCTACATCGGCTCATCAGCCTCTCATCTTACAAAACACATCTTCGTCTAAAATGTATACATGTTTAGGCAGTGATAACATACTTTTGACTGTTACAAAAGGTGCATCAAAAAATAATCGAGTAGATTTCGAGACAGTGCAGGCAAAGTCTGCCAGTATAACTGTACTACGATTTTTAATTCTCTTTTTAGGCAATACAACACACAAATCTAACCTTGACTGTTAGACTTGCAAACAAAGTTAGAGATTTATGGCCCAATGATAACTAGCCTGCATTTTGCTGGTGTAAACTGCGCATTTGCAAATGTGCAAAATTGTAGGGTTTGCAAATTAGCAAGTGTGAAATCTGGGCAATCAGAGTTTACTAGACTCCAATAGTATCAATAGGGACCTTTTACCTCTAGTGTCCTGAAGCTTTTGTACTGTACTGTACTATATTGTACTGTTGCCCCTCAAATTTGGAAGGGGTGTCTGGCTCTGTGAGGCTGGATCCCCCTTTTGCAAAGGACAACTGAACAGGATTCACTGTGGGGAGAAGAACATAGTGGGAGCTGCCACAAAGTCAGGCTGACTGGCGATGCACTCTGAGCCGACAGTCAAGCAGGTTGGTCCTGATCTCCTCTCAGTTTTCAGAGCAGTTTGTAGCTAAAACAGTCTCCACAAAAGCCCCATGTTTTGGATTTTTCCTCTCTAGGCACCTTTAGCACCAATCACAAGGATCCAGGAGTCTGGAGGCACCACCTGTGGGTTTAAGGCTCAATCAGGCTGGGCCACGTGCTGGTTCAAGATGGTAAGAGACTTTTCTGTCAGGGAGGCTGTGATCACAAAGCCCACCAAGTAACCCTTGGAGTCACTCTGGGAGTCCCGGGACAGGGCAAAAGCAGCAGAGCCCTGAGAGTTCAAGGTAGACTTCAGGCAGCAGAGCAGTCTTTCCAGGTGCAGCAAAGCAGTCCTCTGAAGTACACAGCAGAGCAGCAGGCAGTCCTCTGAGAGTCCTTCCATATGTCCAGAAAGTGAACCGAAGAGTGAGTCTGAGGGTCCAATATTTATACCTGGTGCCACCTTTGAAGTAGGTGAAGTTTCTAAAGAATTTCCTGTGAAGGGCTTGAAGTTTCCTACCTCTCCTGCCCTGGCTCCAAGCTACCTGCATGAACAATTCAGGGGTGACAAGTCCTGTGTGAAGGCAGGGCATAGCCTTTTGATTTGCAAGTGGGGCTGCACTCAGCTTGTCCCCCATCTTGTCAGTGATGGTCTCTCAAGACACATCTAATCCCTTTATTGTGTGGCTGTCTGTGAGCCAAAAACAAAGTCTAACTGCCAACTACACACATTTATGTGACCCAGGAACAGACTGTAGCCACCAAATAGCTAGGGCACGAAAATGACAACTTTCTAAAGGTTTTAAAACATACAAGGGACAACAGACAGCTACTAAGGGACCAGGGGCAGGTATTTTATAAAGGAACAAGAGCCCCTTAGATAAAAGGACTATATATTTAAATACCACATAGAATCACATTTAAGTCTATGGAAAACATGCAATAAATCAGTATATTTATTCCAAACAAAAGTAAAAAAACTGTGAAGTGGGAAAAATAAAACGTCTTGGAAACCATAAATCATGATTGCTCAAGCATATCCCATGTGACAGAAAGCACGGTTAAAATCACAATTTTACAGTACTCTTGCTCATCTCAAAACATATATTATTGTACAGAGTTCAAGTACTAAATGTTGACGATGTTTTGATCCCTTATTTGATTGTTGGGATCATCATCAGGACATAAAAATTATGGCTGAGATAAACATAAGTAGTCACTGACTATATAACCAAGACCTGTTAAAAGCAAGGGAAGAAAAAAAGGAGAAAAAAGAAAAAAGGAATAGATTAGATATTGCTATATGTCAAAAATATAACATAAATGTGCTGCCAAACTATACATCACATGCGGGAACGATTCGCTTTGCAGGGTCTCATGCTGTACCAACACTTGAAACAGGATGAGAATTGAAGCTAGTAAACCACTGAATGTGTCCTAGGACAGTAAGGAATCAGAACCAATGTATATATAGTCACAGGTGTCACTAAAATAGTGACCCCAATCAATGTGTACACAAACCAATCACTTCTTGTTCTGTGGCATTATGCCTGGGTTATAGCTGCCTGTGGCGGTATTTGATCTGTAAGATGTCAAACATGCTATTCACGTTTGTTTTTTACTAATCACTTATTCTATTTCCATTAAATGCAGTTGGCATTCCTTTGTATTTTTAGCATTTCTTGCTTTGAAATGTTCTGCATGGGCTATGTCGTCCTACACTAATACTTAGGTTCTAAGGAATTGTTAATTGGGTATTGTATGTATGCTATTTCCTGACATGAAGAAATGCTCCCTTCTAAGACGGCCGCCATGCTTTCTCCAACTTTTGATTCCATTTTCTTCTAAATGGCCACTACTCTAACATAAATGCACTCCCTGCTTTACAATCTCTGGGCATGCCATGCGTGTGTGCTTTGGGCACCAGACATTCTTTTCCCTTGCATGCTGGCACATGTGTACACTTGTATATTTTTTAGGTGAGAGATATCGTTTGTATAATTTGGCTCTCTAATACCGATTCCATTACAATTAGTAACTGGTTTGACCCGGTATAGGGAAAGCTTCCTTTCCAAGATAGCCACCACATTTTCTTCCCTTTTTAATCACATTCTCCTCAATGCCCTCCTCAAAAAACCTAAGGAGGACCCAAAGGACCTCAAGAATTTCCAGCCTATCTCCCTGCTCCCCTTCCCGGCAAAAGCCATTGAGAATGCTGTCATTAGACAACTAACCCGCTTCCTCGAGGCGAACTGCACCCTGGACCCTTCGCAATCTGGATTCCTCAGCAACCACAACACCAAAACTGCCCTCATCGCTGCCACCGATTACATCAGATCCATACTGGGCAGTGGCGAAACGGAGGCTCTCATCCTCCTGGACCTCTCGTTTGTGTTCGACACCGTCTGCCACCACACCCTAAGCTAACACCTCAGCAATGCTGGAATCAGCGACAGAGCCCTGACTGGGTCACCTCCTTTCTCACCGGCATAACCCAGAGTGTCTGCCTCCCACCATTCCGCTCGGCGGCCACTGAAATCATCTGCGGCGTACCCCAGGGTTCGTCCCTCAGCCGGATCCTCTTCAAAGTCTACATGGCCCCACTCGCTAACATCGCCTGATCCCACAACCTCAACATCATCTCATACGCCGACGACACCCAGCTGATCCTCTCCCTCACCAAGGACTCCACCAAGACCTACCTCCATGAAGGAATGAACGCCATCGCTGAATGGATGAAGAGCAGCTGTCTCAAACTCATTTCCAACAAGACGGAAAACTCATCTTCGGCTCCACGCCTCTGCATGGGATGACTCTTGGTGGCCTGCCACTCTCGGAACCACTCCGACTCCCACCGACTGCGCATGCTACCTAGGATTCATCTTGGATCCCTCACTATCCATGACCCAGCAAGTCAACGCCATCTCCTCCTCCTGCTTCAACACCCTCCGCATTCACCGAAACCAGAAGAACAGTCACCCAAACCCTCGTAAGCAGCAAGCTGGACTATGGCAATGCCCTCTACGCAGGAGCAATGGCCAAGCTCCAGAAGAGGCTGCAATGCATCCAGAACGCCTCCGCACGCCTCATCCTGGACATCCCCACTACTGCCATATCACAGACCACCTGAAAAACCTGCATTGGCTTCCAGTCAACAAGAGAATCACCTTCAAACTCCTCACCCACGCTCACAAAGCACTGCACAACACCGGTCCAGAATACCTCAACAGACAACTCTCCTTCTGCACCCCGGCATCTCAGCTCCACCGACCTCGCCACCGTCCCACACGTCCACAGAACTACAACCGGCAGTAGATCATTCTCGCACCTCGCCGCTAAAACGTGGAACATTCTTCCTACTCACCTGCACCAGACCAAAGACCTCCTTACCTTCAGGAAACTTCTCAAGACCTGGCTGTTCGAGCAGTAGCACACCTCCACCCCTTTTCCCCACCCTCCCCTCCTCAGTGTCTTGAGACCCTCACGGGTGAGTAGTGCACTTTACAAATTCCTGATTGATTGATTGATTGAATATGGCCACCATTCTTACTTATAGGAAGTCCCTGGCCTACAAACACTGAGCGCACAACGCATGGCTACTTTTGGCTCAAGGCTTTCTTTGCCAATGACTTGCTTGTATGCTTGGTCATATAGTCAGTGACTACGTATGTGCATCTCAGACATAATTTTTATGTCCTGACGATCATCCCAACAATCAAATAAGGGATCGAAACCTTGTTGACATTTAATACTTGGACTCTGTACAATAATGTATGTTTTGACATGAGCAGGAGTACTGTAAAATTGTGACTTTTCCCCCTCAGGTGCCAGGCCTTTTTTTTTGGCTATTTGGGGAAGTTTGCACTAAGGCCCTCATAACTTTTTGTCCACATAAGATACCCACGCCAAATTTGAATCCTTTTTTTCCAACATCCTAGGGATTCTAGAGGTACTGAGAGTTTGTGGGTTCCCTTGAAGGAAACCAAGAAATTAGCCAAAATACATTGAGGGCCTGATTCCGACTTTGGCGGGCGGCGGAGGCCGCCCGCCAAAGTCCCGCCGACAAATGACCGCACTGCGGTCAAAAGACCGCGGCGGCCATTCTTACATTTCCGCTGGGCCGGCGGGCGCTCTCCAAAAGAGCGCCCGCCGGCCCAGCGGAAATGCCCCTGCAACGAGGATGCCGGCTCCGAATGGAGCCGGCGGAGTTGCAGGGGTGCGACGGGTGCAGTGGCACCCGTCGCGTATTTCAGTGTCTGCATTGCAGACACTGAAATACTTTGTGGGGCCCTCTTATGGGGGCCCATGCCATTGGCATGGGCACTGCAGGGGCCCCCAAGGGCCCCGCGGCACCCCCTACCGCCATCCTGTTCCTGGCGGGAGACCCACCAGGAACAGGATGGCGGTAGGGGGTGTCAGAATCCCCATGGCGGCGGAGCATGCTCCGCCGCCATGGAGGATTCTGTAGGGCAGTGGTAAACCGGCGGGAGACCGCCGGTTTACCCTTTCTGGCCGCGGCTGAACCGCCGCGGTCAGAATGCCCTTGGGAGCACCGCCAGCCTGTTGGCGGTGCTCCCGTGGTCGGTGACCCTGGCGGTCACCGGCCTCCAGGGTCAGAATGACCCCCTGAATTTTTTTCCCCTGAAAATGGCATCAACAAAGGGTTTGCTGTGCTAAAATCACCATCTTCCCAGCAGACTTGAATCAGGAAACCCTATTTTTAAACACAATTTTGTCATTTTACTGGTACATAGCCCATTTTTACTATTTTTGTGTTTTCAGCCTTCTTCCAGTTAGTGACAGAAATGGGTGTGACACTAATGCTGGATCCCAGAAAGCTAAACATTTCTGAAAAGTAGGCACAATTCTGAATTCAGCAAGGGGTAAATTGTGTACATCCTACAAGGTTTTCCTGCAGAAAATAACAGCTGAAATAAAAATAAAATTGTCATTTTTCTCCACGTTTTACTCTGTAACTTTTTTGTGATGTCAGATTTTTGAAAGCAATATAGCGTTACGTCTGCTGGACTCTTCTGGTTGCGAGGATATATAGGGCTTGTAGGTTCATCAAGAACCCTAGGTACTCAGATCCAATAAATGTGCTGCCCTTTGCAATGGTTTTTCATTCTATACCGGGTATACAGCAATTCATTTGCTGAAATATAAGGAATGAAAAATAGGTATCAAGAAAACCTTTGTATTTCCAAAATGGGCACAGGATAAGGTGTTGAGAAGCAGTGGTTATTTGCACATCTCTGAATTCCGGGGTGCCCATACTAGCATGTGAATTTCAGGGCATTTCTCAAATAGACTTCTTTTTTACACAATGTCTTAAACTTTGGAAGGAACAAATGTAGAGAAAAACAAGGGGAAATAGCACTTGTTTTGCTATTCTGTATCCCCCTAAGTCTCCTGATGAAAAAGGTACCTCACTTGCGTGGGTAGGCCTAATGCTCTCGACAGGAAACGCAACATGGACACATCACATTTTTACATTGAAATCTGACGTGTTTTTTGCAAAGTGCCTAGCGGTAGATTTTGGCCTCTAGCTCAGCCGGCACCTATGGAAACCTACCAAACTTGTGCATTTTTAAAAACTAGACACCTAGGGGAATACAGGATGGGGTGACTTGTGGGGCTCTCACCAGGTTCTGTTACCCAGCATCCTTTGCAAACCTCAAAATTTGGCTAAAAAAACACTTTTTCCTCACATTTTGGTGACAGAAAGTTCTGGAATCTGAGAGGAGCCACAAATGTCCATCCACTGAGCATTCCCCCAAGTCTCCAGATAAAAATGGTACCTCACTTGTGTGGGTAGGCCTAGCACCCGGGACAGGAAATGCCCCAAAACACAATGGGGGTCATTCCAACCCTGGCGGTCGGTGTTAAAGCGGCGGCCAACCCGCCAACAGGCAGGCGGTAATAAAAATGGAATTCTGACCCTGGCAGGAACCGCCAACACAGCCCGCCACTTTAACACTCCGACCGCCACGGCAGGACAAACAAACAGCGCGGCGGTCACCGCCAACAGACAGGCGGCAGACAATATACCGCCCACACCATCACGACCCACCAAACCGCCACCTTTTCCGGGGCGGGAGCCCCGCTGATAAAAACACGGCGGAAACAGACTACGAACGGGAAAACGCTCACCTATACACACGCCACAAGGAATCTGGACAGCATGGAACCCGAATTAAACATCCTACCAGCCATTGTCTTCCTGCTCCTCTACCAGGAGCACGAACGCCGGCGCAGAAGACACCGGTGAGTACTGCACCTACGACACAGGGGAGGGGGGAGGAGAAAAGGTTACGGGCACACACATACGCACCCCCCCCCCCCAAATCCCTACACACCAATGCAGAGCAACAGCTCAGAGTGACGCCCCCCAAACCCCCCGGAATATTGCGAAGACAAAATAAAATGTCCATTAAAATTGAAGTATATTAAAGCATATTTGAACTGAAGTGAAAAATGACATCTATCAAATAAATATATTACAACATTAACAATATATCCATAGTCCCAAAGTCCGGCACATATTGCCTACATTCCATTGTCCTTGGGCCAATGTGCATAAACACAGGGGCAAAGCCCACACACGAGACCCGTTTCCATTGGAGAGAACACTGCTGGGGCATCAGATGATAAAACCACAGGCACCTCAGGGGGAAGGGAAGGGGGGGCACCTCAGCCACATGAGTCCACAACGCCAGATCCACGAGGGGCCTCCATGCCCACTGTACCATCCTGGGGAGTGCAAAGCCACAGTCTCTCAAGTCTCTACAGTGTGTGGATTGCCCACTGTTCCTTCCTGGGGAATGCAAAGCCACATTCTCTCAAGTCTCTACAGTGGGTGGATTGCCCACTGTACCATCCTGGGGAGTGCAAAGCCAGAGTCCATCAGGTGGATTACAGACTCCACTGGTCATGGAGGAGGCATGGTGCCCAGAGTGCTTCGTGAAGCCCTGCCCGACACAGATCCGGCCCTGCCAATGGTCCAGCGGTGCAGAGACGGCGGTGCCCAGCGGAGCGGTGCTTGAGATGAAGGGCCCAGCGGAGCGGTGCAGAGACGGCGGTGCCCAGCGGAGCGGTGCTTGACAGGAAGGGCCCAGCGGAGCGGTGCAGAGACGGCGGTGCCCAACGGAGCGGTGCTTGACAGGAAGGGCCCAGCGGAGCGGTGCTTGACAGGAAGGGCCCAGCAGAGCGGTGCAGAGACGGCGGTGCCCAACGGAGCGGTGCTTGACAGGAAGGGCCCAGTGGAGCGGTGCTTGACAGGAAGGGCCCAGCGGAGCGGTGCAGAGACGGCGGTGCCCAGCGGAGCGGTGCTTGACAGGAAGGTCCCAGCGGAGCGGTGCAGAGACGGCGGTGCCCAGCGGAGCGGTGCTTGAGATGAAGGGCCCAGTGGAGCGGTGCTTGACAGGAAGGGCCCAGTGGAGCGGTGCTTGACAGGAAGGGCCCAGCGGAGCGGTGCTTGAGATGAAGGGCCCAGCGGAGCGGTGCTTGAGATGAAGGGCCCAGCGGAGCGGTGCTTGACAGGAAGGGCCCAGCGGAGCGGTGCAGAGACGGCGGTGCCCAGCGGAGCGGTGCTTGAGATTAAGGGCCCAGCGGAGCGGTGCTTGACAGGAAGGGCCCAGCGGAGCGGTGCAGAGACGGCGGTGCCCAGCGGAGCGGTTCTTGAGATGAAGGGCCCAGCGGAGCGGTGCTTGACAGGAAGGGCCCAGCGGAGCGGTGCAGAGACGGCGGTGCCCAGCGGAGCGGTGCTTGAGATGAAGGGCCCAGTGGAGCGGTGCTTGACAGGAAGGGCCCAGTGGAGCGGTGCTTGACAGGAAGGGCCCAGCGGAGCGGTGCTTGACAGGAAGGGCCCAGCGGAGCGGTGCTTGAGATGAAGGGCCCAGCGGAGCGATGCTTGACAGGAAGGGCCCAGCGGAGCGGTGCTTGACAGGAAGGGCCCAGCGGAGCGGTGCTTGAGATGAAGGGCCCAGCGGAGTGGTGCTTGAGATGAAGGGCCCAGCGGAGCGGTGCTTGACAGGAAGGGCCCAGCGGAGCGGTGCAGAGACGGCGGTGCCCAGCGGAGCGGTGCTTGACAGGAAGGGCCCAGCGGAGCGGTGCTTGAGATGAAGGGCCCAGCGGAGCGGTGCTTGACAGGAAGGGCCCAGCGGAGCGGTGTTCGAGATGAAGGGCCCAGCGGAGCGGTGCTTGACAGGAAGGGCCCAGCGGAGCGGTGCTTGAGATGAAGGGCCCAGCGGAGCGGTGCTTGAGATGAAGGGGCCAGCGGAGTGGTGCTTGACAAGAAGGGCCCAGCGGAGCAGTGCAGAGACGGCGGTGCCCAGCGGAGCGGTGCTTGACAGGAAGGGCCCAGTGGAGCGGTGCTTGAGATGAAGGGCCCAGCGGAGCGGTGCTTGACAGGAAGGGCCCAGCGGAACGGTGCTTGAGATGAAGGGCCCAGCGGAGCGGTGCTTGACAGGAAGGGCCCAGCGGAGCGGTGCTTGACAGGAAGGGCCCAGCGGAGCGGTGCTTGAGATGAAGGGCCCAGTGGAGCGGTGCTTGAGATGAAGGGCCCAGCGGAGCGGTGCAGAGACGGCGGTGCCCAGCGGAGCGGTGCTTGAGATGAAGGGCCCAGTGGAGCGGTGCTTGACAGGAAGGGACCAGCGGAGCGGTGCTTGACAGGAAGGGCCCAGCGGAGCGGTGCTTGAGATGAAGGGCCCAGCGGAGCGGTGCTTGAGATGAAGGGCCCAGCGGAGCGGTGCTTGACAGGAAGGGCCCAGCGGAGCGGTGCTTGACAGGAAGGGCCCAGCGGAGCGGTGCTTGAGATGAAGGGCCCAGCGGAGCGGTGCTTGACAGGAAGGGCCCAGCGGAGCGGTGCTTGAGATGAAGGGCCCAGCGGAGCGGTGCTTGAGATGAAGGGCCCAGCGGAGCGGTGCAGAGACGGCGGTGCCCAGCGGAGCGGTGCTTGAGATGAAGGGCCCAGCGGAGCGGTGCTTGACAGGAAGGGCCCAGCGGAGCGGTGCTTGACAGGAAGGGCCCAGCGGAGCGGTGCAGAGACGGCGGTGCCCAGCGGAGCGGTGCTTGACAGGAAGGGCCCAGTGGAGCGGTGCTTGAGATGAAGGGCCCAGCGGAGCGGTGCTTGACAGGAAGGGCCCAGCGGAACGGTGCTTGAGATGAAGGGCCCAGCGGAGCGGTGCTTGACAGGAAGGGCCCAGCGGAGCGGTGCTTGAGATGAAGGGCCCAGTGGAGCGGTGCTTGAGATGAAGGGCCCAGCGGAGCGGTGCAGAGACGGCGGTGCCCAGCGGAGCGGTGCTTGAGATGAAGGGCCCAGTGGAGCGGTGCTTGACAGGAAGGGACCAGCGGAGCGGTGCTTGACAGGAAGGGCCCAGCGGAGCGGTGCTTGACAGGAAGGGCCCAGCGGAGCGGTGCTTGACAGGAAGGGCCCAGCGGAGCGGTGCTTGACAGGAAGGGCCCAGCGGAGCGGTGCTTGAGATGATGGGCCCAGCGGAGCGGTGCTTGACAGGAAGGGCCCAGCTGAGCGGTGCTTGACAGGAAGGGCCCAGTGGAGCGGTGCTTGAGATGAAGGGCCCAGCGGAGCGGTGCTTGACAGAAAGGGCCCAGCGGAGCGGTGCTTGAGATGAAGGGCCCAGCGGAGCGGTGCTTGACAGGAAGGGCCCAGCGGAGCGGTGCTTGAGATGAAGGGCCCAGCGGAGCGGTGCTTGAGATGAAGGGCCCAGCGGAGCGGTGCTTGACAGGAAGGGCCCAGCGGAGCGGTGCAGAGACGGCGGTGCCCAGCGGAGCGGTGCTTGACAGGAAGGGCCCAGTGGAGCGGTGCTTGAGATGAAGGGCCCAGTGGAGCGGTGCTTGACAGGAAGGGCCCAGCGGAGCGGTGCTTGAGATGAAGGGCCCAGCGGAGCGGTGCTTGTCAGGAAGGGCCCAGCGGAGCGGTGCTTGACAGGAAGGTCCCAGCGGAGCGGTGCTTGAGATGAAGGGCCCAGCGGAGTGGTGCTTGAGATGAAGGGCCCAGCGGAGCGGTGCTTGACAGGAAGGGCCCAGCGGAGCGGTGCAGAGACGGCGGTGCCCAGCGGAGCGGTGCTTGACAGGAAGGGCCCAGCGGAGCGGTGCTTGAGATGAAGGGCCCAGCGGAGCGGTGCTTGACAGGAAGGGCCCAGCGGAGCGGTGCTTGAGATGAAGGGCCCAGCGGAGCGGTGCTTGAGATGAAGGGCCCAGCGGAGCGGTGCTTGACAGGAAGGGCCCAGCGGAGCGGTGCAGAGACGGCGGTGCCCAGCGGAGCGGTGCTTGACAGGAAGGGCCCAGTGGAGCGGTGCTTGAGATGAAGGGCCCAGTGGAGCGGTGCTTGACAGGAAGGGCCCAGCGGAGCGGTGCTTGAGATGAAGGGCCCAGCGGAGCGGTGCTTGACAGGAAGGGCCCAGCGGAGCGGTGCTTGACAGGAAGGGCCCAGCGGAGCGGTGCTTGAGATGAAGGGCCCAGCGGAGTGGTGCTTGAGATGAAGGGCCCAGCGGAGCGGTGCTTGACAGGAAGGGCCCAGCGGAGCGGTGCAGAGACGGCGGTGCCCAGCGGAGCGGTGCTTGACAGGAAGGGCCCAGCGGAGCGGTGCTTGAGATGAAGGGCCCAGCGGAGCGGTGCTTGACAGGAAGGGCCCAGCGGAGCGGTGCTTGAGATGAAGGGCCCAGCGGAGCGGTGCTTGACAGGAAGGGCCCAGCGGAGCGGTGCTTCTCACGGTGGGGCCCTGTTCAGCGGTGCTTCTCACGGCGGGCCCAATTCAGCGGTGCTTGTCTTGTGTTCCTAGGGAACCAGATCTGGCCAATAATTCCCGCTCAGTCGCCATCCGACCTTTCGCTTGCGGGGCCCTCCTGTGCTGGAGTCCTGGACCCGTGGGTGTCCTCCGTCACACCCCAAATGGGGCTGGTGGGGCCCTCCTGGGCAGCTCGCCTGCTGCCGGACTTGTCCGCCCTGCTGCCCTTGCCCTCCTTGGCAGAAACTCTGGGGCCCTTACCTCCCTTTCTGGATGGGCCAGGTGACGGTGCAAGGGTGGTGTCCTTGGGGGCATCCATCTCAGGCCTGTCGCGCTGGCCCTTCCCTTTTTTGGTTCTTTTCCCAGGGGGTGGGCTGGCTGTCCCCTTGCTGCTGGCCGATGTTCCTGCCCTAGGAGCTGGTGGACTCCAATAGCCCTGAACGATGGTCCTTGTAGGTGCAGGGCTTGTGGTGGCTGAGGTGCTGGTTGGACTATTACGAGATGGAGGGGGTGGGTCAGGTGATGCAAAGAGGTTAATTTTGGAGAGGAAAAGCTTTTTTGGAGCAGTGGGAAGGGTAGGTGCAGTGGGTATGGGAGTGGAGGTAGAGGATGTGGTTGTAGGAGAGTCAAGTGTGCTGTCTTTGGGTGTAGGTGCTTGTGCTGGAGGCTGTAGTGAGGTGGATGGCTGTTGGGTGGGTGACTGCCTGCGTTTGTGTGATTTGGAAGAGGGGGTGACAGACACACTGGGAGAGGACACAGGGGACGTGTAAATGGCAGTGGGGGTGGTGACTGCACGTTTGCGGACTGTTCTGGTGGGTGTGGTGGTGATGGACGTACTGGCTGATGGTGGTGTGCATGCAGGTGTGAGTGGAGACGTCACAGGGAGGGAGGAGGGAGACGAGGAGGAGGGGGACACAGAGGAGGCAGTGGCTGTTGGCATGTCTGCATCTGGATGTTGCTTAGGTAAATGCTTGTGTGATCTGTGGTGCTTATGTCTGGATGAGCTGCCCTTGGGTGTTGAGGTGTGTGCAGGCTGGTCTGTAGGTGTGTCTGGGATATGCAGAGGAACAGGGGAGTGGGACTGGGTTGAGGAAGTTGGAGGGGGAGGCTAGACACAGGGACAATTGCTGCCGTCAGTGCTGAGGCCAGAGCGTTGAACGATCGCTGATGGGCAGCCTGACCCGAATGAATGCCCTCCAGGTATGCATTGCTCTGATGCACCTCCCTTTCTACCCCCTGGATGGCATTCAAAAGGGTAGACTGCCCAACAATGAGCGTCCTCAGGAGGTCAATGATCTCCGCACTGAGGGCAGCAGGGGCAACTGGGGCAGGACCTGAGGTGCCAGGGGCGAAGGAGATGCCCGGCTTCCTGGCCGAGCCGGCACGGGGCGAACGCTGAGGGGCTGCTGGGAGGGCGGGGCTGGTGCACTGGGTGGCGGCTGTACCTGTTGTTGCGGTGGGCACGGATGTTGCCGCCACCACAAGGGAGCTCCCTTCCGAGGACGTGTCGGTGTCGCTGACGTCTCCACGGGTCCCCGTTGTGGAGCTCCCCTCGCCCTCCGTCTCACTGGTGTACTCGGAGTCGGTTGCATGGCCCTCCGGGGCCATGTGAGATGCAGCTCCCTCGTGCACCGATGCCACTTCTCCTCCGCCTGATGATGCTAATGCACACATGAACAGGAAAACCCCAAAAAAAGGGGGGGGAAGAAAGAAAGACATGTTGAGTACATGCATTGGCGGCACCGTTGGCGGAGAGGACAGACACAGAAGCCCCCTGCACTAAGCCGCGCACTCGGGGTAAACTACTCAATTATTGTGACTTGGCCTACAAGTCTATGGACGACAAATGCACACATAGGTGAGCCCGGACCATGGATAGCTGTACTTAGCACCCTACAGAGGTGGGGGGCGGGGGCACAGGGCCATGCCTAACGAAGGGGCCTAGCCAACAGAAACCGCCCTGGCCTAGAGATAGCCACAGCCCTCCTCCCCCACCCAGACACCTCCACTGTGCGCTAATATAGCAGAATGTGCTGATACTCACCCCCTTGTGTCTGCTGTGATGTCCTCACGCGCCCATCCAAATCGGAGTAGGTCACCGCCAGGATCCGGGACATCAGGGGGGTCAATTGCCGTGTGGCACCCCTCCTAGGTTGGGAGGCCATCCCCAGCAGAGCCTCGGCGGTCTTTCTGCTCCCGCGGCGGATGTCCTCCCACCTCTTGCGGCAGTGGGTGCCCCGTCTGTTGTGGACCCCCAGGGCCCGGACGTCCTTGGCGATGGCACGCCAAATGTCGATCTTCTGATGGGCGCTGACCTATGTGACATGGACAGGGTGGAACAAGAGATATCATCACTTTTCTGCATGGTCGATGTGAGTGGCCCCCCCTCCCCATCCTTGCCATGTGGCACATGCTCTCATCTGTCGTGCGTTGCACTCCTCATTCGCTCCCCTCCCCACCATCTTACATCCACCCCACTCAACACAGGCATAGCCCATACTACGTGCTCCCTGTGTACTTACCTGTTGGTCTGGAGGACCGTAGAGTAGCGCATACTGGGGGAGGACCCCATCTACAAGTTTCTCCAATTCCTCAGAAGTGAAGGCAGGGGCCCTTTCCCCAGTCGCAGCAGCCATTGTATCTCCCAGACCGAGGTCACAGCAGCACTTGCAGTATAGGTCCTCTCCTGTGGATGATCAGGTCTCGAGTGATTAAGCAGTTAGAAAATGGCGGTCACGCCCGCGGCGGTGCGTACCGCGGCGGTGCGTCCCGCGACCGCCGGCGCACATCGTCATTGGCTCCTGAGACCCATAGGGTTCAATGTTAACCAATGCTGCTTTGCGCCGCGGTCTTCGACCGCCTACCGCCACGGTGTGCCACGCCAGCGCATTGTCCTCACATCCCATTGTCACACTTCACAGGTCAGGCAGCCGCCATTTCAAGGGCCCACATGGCTTAATTTCTACTGCGTCACACAGGCCTAGTCCTTGCATTGCCACTCATACAAGTCATTCAATGCATAGCGAAGCGTGTACTGTGCAAGCTGTGGTTACGTACCTGTGGGTTGGTTGACTCTGTGCTCCATGTTGTCCTTCCTAGGCACCGTCCGCTGGGACTTGCGAGGAGATGGAGGAATCCTTCTGTGTACAGGCCGCTGGTGGACCTGTCGACAATGGAAGAACGACATGTCATACTGACATACAGACTTGACCAAGCCACTATATATGAACTGTGTGCCCAGCTGGAGCCATACCTGATATCCCCCATTCGCCAACCCACAGGGATTCCCCCTCTGGTGCAGGTTCTGTCAGTACTCCATTTTTTGGCAAGTGGATCATTCCAAACAACAGTGGCCATATCATCAGGGATGTCTCAGCCTATGTTTTCTAAGGTTTTGTCCAGAGTGTTGTCTGCCCTGATGAAATACATGCGGAGCTACATTGTTTTCCCTGAGGTGGGCGATTTGGCTACAGTGAAGGGTGATTTCTATGCCCTTGGACATATCCCCAACATCATTGGTGCCATTGATGGGACACATGTGGCTTTGGTTCCCCCCAGTGAAAGTGAGCAGGTGTACAGGAACAGAAAAAGTTATCATTCGATGAATGTCCAGGCGGTCTGTTTAGCTGACCAGTACATCTCCCATGTAAATGCCAAGTTCCCTGGGTCTGTGCATGACGCGTACATCATGCGAAATAGCAGCATCCCTTATGTGATGGAACAGCTATAGAGACACCGTGTATGGCTAATAGGTGACTCTGGTTACCCCAACCTGTCGTGGCTACTTACCCCTGTGAGGAATCCCAGGACAAGGGCAGAGGAACGCTACAATGAGGCCAATGGGTGAACTAGGAGGATTGTAGAAAGAACGTTCGGCCTCCTGAAGGCCAGGTTTAGGTGCCTGCATATGACAGGTGGATCCCTAATGTACTCACCAAAGAAGGTGTGCCATATCATCGTGGCCTGCTGTATGCTTCACAACCTGGCTCTGCGACGCCAGGTGCCTTTCCTGCAGGAGGATGGGCCAGATGGTGGTGTTGTAGCAGCTGTGGAACCTGTGGAGAGTGAAGAGGAGGAAGACGAAGAGAACGACACAGACAACAGGGACACAGTGATACAACAGTATTTTCAGTAGCACACAGGTACGAATCAACCACGCCATTTTACATTTACTTAAAGTCTCCTGCCTCTCTACTGTCTGAGTTCCCCCCCAGTTCCTGTTAACTGAGTTGTGACTTTCCCTTCCGTTTTCAGAGCTGTGGGCCCCACTGCGTGACCTCTGCTTTGTTTGCCCATTGACTACAGCTGTGTGACAGTGGTATGTTGTCATCACAATGTAACTGAACATTTTTGCACCGTTATGTCTAATACATTTGTTAAAAATACAAGCAGACTCCAGATTTTTTAAGTGCAATAAGTGAATTTATTAAAGTGCTAATATTAGGAACATGATTGTAATACGGTGATGGGTGATGGTGGAGTAATGTCCATGGCAGAGTCCAGTTCTCAGTCTCACAGGTGCAGTGTCCATATGCCTGTGGAAGGATGGAGCAGGGGCAGTTCAAGGTTGGACAGGGTGACAAGGTGGGACAGTGGGATGACATCAGGGGGTATTGTTTGCTGGCGGGGGTCTTAGCATCCTACTCTGTCTTCTTGTGAGATCTCAGGTTCCGCTTGCGGGGTGGTTCTTCTTCTGCAGGAGGTGGGGTTCTGGTGGCCTGTCGTTGTGTGGGGGCCTCCTGTCCACTAGCGCCGGCGGAGGTGGTAGGCTGTTCCTGGTCCAGGCTAGTGACAGGGGCCCTTTGTGGTGCCACATGGTCCCGCAATGTGGTGACTATCTGGTTTAGGGCCACGACGATGGTCCCCATTGCGGAACTAATGCTCCTCAGTTCCTCTCTGAACCCCAGGTACTGTTGCTCCTGCATGACCTGGATCTCCTGGAACCTGGCCAGTACCGTAGCCATCGTCTCCTGGGAGTGGTGGTATGCTCCCATGATGGAGGAGAGGGCCTCTTGGAGAGTCGGTTCCCTGGGCCTGTCCCCCCCTGTCGCACAGCAGCCCTCCCAGTTCCCCTGTTTCCCTGGGCCTCTGTCCCCTGGACGGTGTGCCCACTACCACTGCCCCCAGGTCCCTGTTGTTGTTGGGGTGGTGGGTCAACCTGGGTGCCCTGTAGTGGTGGACACACCGCTGATTGACGTGTCCTGGAGACAGAGGCATGGGCCCGCTGGGTGGGAGCTGTGCTTGTGTTCCCAGAGGGGGTTAGGTCTGCTGTAGCCTGTGGCTGTCTGTGGGGAACCGACTGTCCCGAGGTCCCCGATGGGCCGGGCTGGTCATCTGGGTCCAGGGAGACAGAGCTGCTGTCATCACTGGGGGCCTCTTCTGGGGGTGGGATGGACATCTCTGGACCCTCCGTGGCGGTGTGGCGGCGTTCGGGTCCTGCAGGGGTATAAGAGTATGGTTATTGCTTCTGTGTGTGGCATTTCGTGTAATGGGTGGGTGGCCGTGGACCCCAGTGCTGGCATTCCCTTGTGGGGGCTTTTGTGACGGTGGCTTGTGGGGGAGATGGGTATGTGCAGTGGGCATGCTTTGGTGATGGGTGTCCATGCTTTGGGGACGCATGCAGGGGTAGGTTTGGGGATGGGTGGGTTGTGATGGTGAGCCATTTGCAAGGAGTTGGTGTGATGGGGGTGGGGGTGAGGGTGGGGGTATGATTTGGCAAGCAGGTGGGGTGGGGGGAATGAAGTAGTGGAGATTTGCCTTACCAGAGTCCATTCCTCCGCCTACTCCTGCGAGGCCCTCAGGATGAAGGATGTTCAAGACTTCCTCCTCCCATGCTGTGAATTCTGGGGGAGTAAGTGGGGGTCCGCCGCCAGTCTTCTGCACCGCGATGTTGTGCCTTGATACCATGGAACGCACCTTCCCCCGTAGGTCGTTCCACCGCTTCCTGATGTCGTCCCGATTGCGTGGATGCTGTCCCACAGCGTTGACCCTGTCCACTATTCTTTGCCATAGCTCCATCTTCCTGGCAATGCTGGTGTGCTGCACCTGTGCCCCGAAGAGCTGGGGCTCTACACAAACTATTTCCTCCACCATGACCCTGAGTTCTGCGTCAGTGAACCTGGGGTGTCTTTGGGGTGCCATGGGTGGTGTGGATGAGGTGAGGGGTGGTGTATGTGTTGTAGAGTGTGGTGAGTGTGGTGGTGTATGGTGTTTGGTGTTTTGTGCGTGGCAGTTGTGTGGGTGATGTTGTGATTTGCCTCTGTGTGATGGTCTACTCTATGTTGTGCTGTCTCTCTCTGTCCTTCAGTCGCAATAGTGGTTGTAAGGGTTTGTGGGTGATGTGAGTGTGTGTTTTATATTTAATTGGGTGTGTGGGAGTGGTGTGTGTATGTGTCTCAGGTGTGTATATTTTGATTTGTCCAATGTGGCTGTGTTTTGGGGATGTGTGTGTATTTTGAGCGCGGCGGTGTGTACCGCCAATGGAATACCGCGGTTGAAAGACCGCTGCGGGGATTTGTGGGTCGGAATGGTATGGGCGTATTTCTGTAGGCGTGACGGTGGAGGTTTGGTCATCGTCAGTTTCCCGCTGACCTTTGGTGTGCCGGACTTTTGTTGTTGTCGGGTTTTTGGCGGTTTGCCAGTTGCGGGTCAGAATGACTGTGGCAGTTTACCGCGACCGTGGCAGGTCTTATGGCGGTCTTCTGACCGGCGGTAAGCGACTTTTACCGCCGAGGTCAGAATGACCCCCAATGTGAACACATCACATTTTCCCAAAGAAAACAGAGCTGTTTTTTGCAACGTGCCTAGCTGTGGTTTTTGGCCTCTAGCTCAGCCGACACCTAGGGAAACCTACCAAACCTGCACATTTTTTAAAACTAGACACCTAGGGGAATCCAAGATGGGGCAACTTTTGGGGATCTCACCAGGTTCTGGTACCCAGAATCCTTTGCAAACCTCAAAATTTGGCCAACAAAACACTTTTTCCTCACATTTCGGTGACAGAAAGTTCTGGAATCTGAGAGGAGCCACAAAATTCCTTCCACCCAGCATTAACCCAAGTCGCCCGATAAAAATGGTACCTAACTTGTGTGGGTAGGCCTAGTGCCAGCAAAAGGAAATGACCCAACATACTTTGTGGACACATCAAAATGATCAAATACTAAACTACCTGTTTTGCGGAGGAGGGGACCTGCGTTTTTGGTCCTGGGCTCAGCAGCCATATAGGGAAACCTACCAACCCCAAACATTTCTGAAAACTAGACACCCAAGGGAATCCAGGGAGGTATGACTTGCGTGGCTCCTCCAATGTTTTCTTACCCAGAATATTCAGCAAACCTCAAATTTAGATTAAAAATTATATTTTTCCCACATTTCTGTGTGGGATCACCGCACCGGTACAAATTTCCTACCACCCAACATTCCCCTCAGCCTCCCAGTAAAAATGATACCTTACTTGTGGAGGTGGGCCAAGTGCCTGTGACAGGGAAGAGCCAAAAACATGTCAAAATTGAGGGGGGGAACCAAAGCGGGTTCAAAAGGGCAGTTTGAAAAAAAAAAATTTTTAGTCTGACAAGTGGGGCAAACTTTTTCTCGGTATATATGAGACAATGCTGGGTGGTAGGAATTTTGTGGATTACTGCAGATTCCGGAAGGTTCCATCATGAAAATGTGGAAAAAAGTGTGATTTCCAGCAAAGTTGGAGGTTTGCATGGCATTGTGGGTAAGAAAATGGTGCGGGCGCATGTGTAGCACACCACCCTGGACTCACCCAGATGTTTAGTTTCAGAGGTGTCTAGGTCTTGTGGATTTTTCTACATGGCAGCGTCCCAAAAGTCCAAAACGTGCAGCCCTCACCATTCCATGTGGGCCGATTTTGAGAGTTAGCCAAGCTCTCATGGCCCAAATGTAAAACCAGAACCCAAAATAATCAAATGTCCTCTTGCTTGCAGTGGGATAAGATGTTTTAGTGTGCGGGGGGAGAGCTGAAAGACTGTTACCCCCTTCATTTGGGGTGGGGGCATAACCATGCCCATACTGGTTTGTAGCCACCACCACACTATATATATATTTTTAATTCCCTGGCATCTAGTAGACTTTATTTTTCTTTCATGCCTCTGGCTGCCCCCTCCTCCCGAACGGAAGAGAAATGCTGAGGATTTATCTTCCGCATCTTCCAGCGTGATGGGAGGTGACCTCTGATGAGGTCAGCATGCGATCGCTTGCTGATGTCATCAGTCGTCAATGGGGGTGGGAATTGGGGGTGGAAGGGAAAGGGATTCCCCTTCCATCCCTGACAGGGGGTGGGGCTGGGAGGCCCAAAGGGGAAGCGCTAGCGCTCCCCCGTGGGCTGGGTGCAGGACGAGCTGAGCTCGTCCTCGGCACATGGCAACCGTGGCCGAGGGCGAGCCCAGCTCGTCCACGGCACCAGAGGGGTTAACTGTGCTCTCTGTCACATGGGGTATGCCTGAGGAATTATGATTTATGGTTTCCAAGATGTTTTTGTTTTCCCACTACACTGTTTTCTTACTTCCATTTGGAATAAATATACTGATTTATTGCATGTTTTCCATAGACTTCATTGTGATTCTTTGTGGTATTTAAACCTATAGTCCTCTTATCTAAGGGACCCTTTTTCCTTTAGAAAAACATTCTAAAGGTGGAATTTGCAAAATTGGAACTTAAAATCCAACTTTACCTTTAAAGAGGATATTTAATTACAAATTCTCAGACACCAAACCTGAAAGTCTAAACTGTTCCTAATCAAATGATAGCACTTATTAAATTTAATAAGGCAATACAATATTATCTAATAAAAGAGGTAGGCCTCAAAGGAGTGAAAAACAAATGTATGTTTTTTTTCACTACCAGGACATGTAAAACATAAAAGGACATGCCCAACCTTTTAATTAGAATGGACCCTTTCCTTTGCCCTACCTAAAGCCTAACTTAGGTGTGACTTATATGTAATTAAAAGGGAGTTTAAGGCTTGGCAGAGGCTTTATTTTGCCAAGTTGAATTGGCAGCTTAAAACTACATTCAGGCTGTGATGGCAGACCTGGGACATGTTTTAAGTAGAAGTGGAAGAGACGACAAATTAACAAGGAAAATCGAGTGAGGGCCATGCCAAGGGTGGGGCTCGGATGTTAGAGCCTGTGCATGTGCGGAGCCCTGAAATTATTTGCAATATAAATAATGCAACAAACATAATATAAAATGATGGCAAGCTCCCTTCAAAATTTAAAAAGCGTATTTATTTACACATGGAAGCTTAAACATTAATGAGGCACATTATAGCACAACATTGAGAAGTACTTATTAAAAGTGATTGCTTTGTACAACTAGTAGTCTAAACTCACATATCTGAAAGTGGTTGCATACTCAATAATGAAGACAGAAAGAGTTTTGGTGAGATCAAGTATTTGCTGAAGTCACACAATTTAAGCGGGTAAGCCACAATTTAATCAAGTTTTTTGGTTTCACTTTGTACAAATCAGCCAGGAAAAGGGTCTATTTGTCTTTCTTTATATTAAGACTTTGGTGGTCATTTTGAACATGGCAGTAAACACAGCCCCGCCTGCGGTACCGGTAACTATCGCCAACATGCTGGCAGTCCGGTTCGCCAAATAGTGAAACCAATGAGAAACAAGTAGCGGTCCATCCACACACCGCCATCTTGGTAGTCCAGACGAGGACGGAGGAGGCCGTCCACAGGCCGGGGGAAAGGTCCTACCTGCCCACCAAATAATGAAACACAAGACCGCCATCAGTTCTGGGGCGGGAACCACCGCCAGGCAAAGTGTGGCGGAAATGAACAATATAAAAGGACACACTCACTGGAGGCACACAGAACACGCAGACATGGAGAGAGAGTTGGAAATAATGCCAGTGCTGCTCCTTGCCATATATCTCCAGGACCGTGACCGCCGACGAAGACAACAATGGTAAGTACCGCAGCCTAGTACACATGGGAAGAAAGGGCACAGTTGCACATGCAATGCACTCCCAACCCCTCCCACATCCCAAGCCAAACATACCATACCAAAATGTACTTACCAGACACAAGCCAACAAAGACCTGCACCAAAGATCACACATGTGCACATCACTCCCCTACAGTGAAACTCGAAAAGCGTCACTCTATTGTTCCAAAAGCACTACTGGGCACTGATATTTATTTGACAAATCAAAAATATTGTTCAAATAAGGCCATTGGCCAGTCCATTACTAAGTCCCTGAATGGCCACTATAGCCCGAACTTGACTCCTATGTGTGCAAAGGGTCCTCCACTGGAAAGGGGCATCAATGGAGCAGCCAGGCACCTGAGGGAACAGGAGCAGAGGGTGGCGGGGTGGGGACTTACGTCTGGAAGGGGGGGCTTGGGCTTAGGTTTGGGAGGTGGAGGGGGTTTGGGCTTGCCCTTGGAAGGAGGGGGAGTGGGCTTGGACCGGGGTGGCAGAGGGACCTGGGGCAACACGGGGCTTCTTCCTCCCTGGGTAAGGGGCACAGGATGGGAAGGACAGACTGGGGCGGACTTGGACGTGGAAGGAGCGGACTGGGCAAGGAGATGGACACGTTTAGGGACGAGACAAGGTGGGCCAGTGGGTTTGAACAGGTAAATACGGGACAGGAAAAGCCTAGTAGGGGCAGTTGGAGGGTATTTGGAGGCAGGTCTGGGAGTGGAAGTTGAGGGAGTGCTTGTATCAGGTGTAGATATGCCGGACATGGATGCAGGTGCCTGTAAAGTATGCTTATGAGTGGTGGATGTGTGTGGTGTGGATGTCTGTGAATGTTTGAGTGTTTTGGGAGGAGGTGGGGTGGACACAGTGAGAAAAGACAGGCTGCCAGTGTACATGGATGTTGTCTGGGTGTTTGCAGGTCTGGTGAGTGTGCTGCAAGTGTCTGTCAATGTATTTGTGGTGAATGCAGGTGTGTTGCCTGGGGTGCATGTCTGGATGTCTGATGTTGTGGTGACTGCATGAATGGGGGCAGCAGCAGTGACTGAGGGTGCAGTGCATGTGGGTGTGCATGGTGAGGTGACAGACATGGTGGCGGGGAGGTTGACACACTGGGGGAAGTGGATGTTGTTGTGCATGCTTTGGTATGTTGGGTGTGTGCCTGCCTGTGGTGGGAAGTGTGGTGCTTGTGTTTGTCTGTGTGTTTTTTGTGTGTTGATCTGTGTGCATGGCTGTCTTTACGTGTGCTTGGGATGGGTGAAGGGAGTGGGTTGCTGGAAGGGGTAGAGGTGGTGGGAGGGGGAACGGAAAGACCTGGGACACTGGCTGCCATCAAAGAAGAGGCCAGAGCCTGAAAAGATCTCTGTAGGCCAGATATGGAACTGTGAATGCCTTCAGGGATGCATTGCATAGCTGCATCTGGAATGCTAGCCCCTGGATGGCAGTCACAATGGTTGTCTGCCCTACAGAGATGGTTCTCAGGAGGTCGTAGCCTCCTCCGTGATGGCAGCAGGGCTGACTGGGGCAGGGGATGAGGTGCCTGGGGCGAAGGAGACGCCCACCCTCCTGGGTGAGCTGGCACGGGCAACTGGGTGGGGAGCAACTGGGAGGGAGGTGATGGCCTGGGGGGTGGTGGGAAATGGCATAGAATGGGTGTACCCAGTAGGGTCCGCCACCACCAGGTAGCTCCTATCGGAGGAGGTATTAGAGTCACTACCTCCAGTGGTAGTTGCCTCCCCTGTGGTACTCCTCTCGCCCTCCTACCCACTTGTCCCCTTGGCGTCGCTCGACTCTGCCTCCTTGGAACTGTGGGCTGCTGCATCCCCACTCGCTGGTGTCACTGCTCCCTCACCAGATGATGCTAATGTACACAAAGGACACAAGAGCACAGGGGTGGAGAGACAAAACAAGGGAGAACACTGTCAAAAACTGAATATATGTACATCTCTGGCCCACACACACTCCCATCCAGGTCACACACCTACACGCAGCACCTACAACATATGTCATGACTGTGCCCCTGACTTGTGGCCATTACTCTAGAATACACCACATAACCCACATAAAACACAGACCTGATACACTGTGTGGAATACACCCACGAAGGACCATGCCCAGCCAATGCACTTACAAGTCCATGAGGCCACAAAGCATACCAGATGACAGAAAGGGGACCCCCCATGGGCCTATTAAGAATTCCCAAACTAGCCCTCACACCATTCCAGGGAATTTGAGGGGGCAGGACTGCAGGAACACACCTGTCCAAGTGCCTGGCACTAGAATGCATACATACCTCAGCACCAACATACATCCATCTCAGAAGTATCACAACAGTGTAGGTACTCACCCCCCTGTGGCTGCTGTGATCCCTTCAAACGCCCATCCAAATCCGGATAGGCCACTGCCAGAATGCGGGCCATTAGGGAGGTCAAGATCCGAAGGGCACTCCTTCCTCGTTGGGAGGCCTTTCCCAGCTGGGCCTCTCTGGTCTTCCTGGCCCAGCGCCTTAGGTCCTCCCACCGCTTCCTGCAGTGGGTGCTCTGACGGTTGTAGATGCCCAGGGCCCACACCTTCTGGGCAATGGCTTGCCACAGGCCTTTCTTTTAATGGGCGCTGACCTGCATGGGACACACAGAGAAAAAAAAAACAGACTTCAGTATGTGTGCACAGAATACAGATAACATGTTGTTCCCTATGGAACGCCAATTGTTGAAAGTCAAGTTATCAGCTCACATACAGTACATGCCAGACAGTCTACGGCTGGTCAGTTACAAATCGAACCCACATGCATACAGGAACCCAATACAATCACACACATCTAAGGATGACAGATGCCAATTCACCTGCTCCTCTGGTCGCCCATACAACTTGGCGAACAGGTGTAGGACCCTGTCCACCAGCTTCTCCAGCTCCTCCGCGGTGAAGGACGGGGCCTGTTCCCCTGTGACCCGTGCCATCTCAGGGACCAGAGTCAGGACACAGCAGCGCACTCAGTGGAGTACTAGCCTGCACGGGAATCAGGAGTCATGTGTCAAGGGTCTGACGAAATGGTGTAGGTACTGCGGCTGTATGCTCTGTCACCACCGGTGGCTATCATGATTGGCCCAGGTTCCCCATTGACAACCATGTAATCCAATGATCGAGTGCACGGCGGTGAACACCGCCTTCCGCCATGACGACTAACGCCAGCCGAATGCAGTCACTTCCACTCTCTCATCCCTGGATGGAAGGAGGTTGGCATTTTGCTACCACCACGTCACCATAGCCTGGCCAGGAGCCTCATCCAGGGCCTCAAAATCTCCGACCTTAGTCTCTGGCTGACATGAGTCTAGGATGCTCACATGTACCCATCTTTGGAATTGTGTCCACACTGGAATGCCATTATGACAGAGTTAACTCAGCACACATATGCCAGACGGCGTACTTCGTACTTTGCATCTGTAGGTGTTAAATGCGTGTCACACTTACAAAGATACAGTGACATCATGTGATGCATGTGTATGTTTACACTCAACATGTGCTCTTTCCTCCCCCATAGGCACAGACCCATGTGGCGAGGGAGGGCCCCATCTGTTTCCAGACCCCTGGTTGATTTGAAAACTATGGACGAACATTACATCATTGTCACCTACAGACTCAATAGGGCTACTGTCCATTACCTCTGTGCATTAATGGATCCTGTTCTGAAACCGCCTAATTGGAATCAGCATGCCATCCCTACAACTGTGCAAGTGCTGTCTGTACTCCATTTTGTGGCTACTGACTCATTTCAGGTGACAGTGGGCATGGGTGCAGAGGTCTCACAGCCAGTGTTCAGCCTCATCCTGTCAAAATTCCTGGATGCATTTGTTCAACACCTACAAACATATGTCCAGTTTCCCCAAAGGGCTGAACCCCCCACCATCAAATCTGGATTTTATGCCTTTGCTAACATCCCCCATGTGATAGGTGTCATTGATGGAACCCACATAGCTCTCATACCCCCAAGAGTGAATGAACAGGTGTGCAGGAATACAATTGGTGTGTTCTTCTGACCAGTACGTTTCACATGTCAATGCCAGGTTCCCAGGCTCAGTCCATGATTCCTTTGTCCTGAGAAACAGCAGTGTACCACTGGATCCGTACATAGCTGACAGCCAGGCTATGTGCATGTATAGTCAGTTTATTATGGTCCTGTTTTGCCCACTTTTGCAGGTGATTCTAGCAACCCCAACTTGCAATGGCTCCTGACACCTGTGAGGAATCCCAGGACAGATGCAGAGAGGAATTATAATGAGGCCCATGGACATACTAGGAGGGTGATTAAGCGCACTATAGATCTCCTGAAGGCTAGATTTGGTTGCCTTCATCTCTCTGGGGGATCCCTGTGCTATGTCCCTGACAAGGTGTGTACGGTGCTGCATGCTGCACAACTTGGCTGTGAGGAACTCTATCCCCCTTCTGGAAATGGAGGGAGCTGTCCAACCAGCCCAGCAGCCTCAGAGAGGGGATGAGAATGATGGTGAGGAAGAAGAGTGGGAAGATATCAACTCCAGGAACCAGCTTATCCGCCTATACTTCCAGTGACCATAAGGTACTGTTCAATGATGCTGATGTATTCACTGCATTGTTTCAGTCTGACTCATATAATTGGTAATGTGGTGTCTATAGTCAGTGACACTGTTAGCTGATAACTGAAGTGGCATGTGCCAGGAAACCCAATATTATGTACAGTGTGACATACTTCAGACACTACAGTCCGTTGGATCCCCTCCTGCAATAAAGGTATGATTATGTTATTGACTGTCTAATGCATACACACTCACAATTGATATCTCATATTGATGAGGGACATACGATTTGAGTGCATAGGTGTATTTATTAAATGGCAAAATATACATATCTTGTGGGACAGTGATAGGGAGGGTGCACATGGTGCATATCCATACTCAGGTACAGATGCTCATCTGTTGGTAGCACTGGGTTTTGGTCCATGTGGCCATTGGTAGATTGTTTGATGGCAGTGGCATGTCAACAAGGGAGCACAGTGGCACACAAGGGAGACAGTTCAAGGCAGAGTCACTTCCTAGCGGTGGCTTGGTCTTGGCTGGTGTTTCAGTGGCATGTCTAGGTCCGAGGGCACATTTGCGTGGCTGGAGCTGGGCCACATGGGCAGGGGTGCTGGTTTCCTGTGTGTCCTCTGGCAGTGCCACAAGTCCAGTAGCTGCTGCAGATGTAGAGGGCAGGGCAGTGCCCTAGCTAGTGGTTGGGGCTTGAAGGTGGGTGGAGGACTCAGGCTGGCTGTGGTACTGGTGCTGCAGCACTCCTGCAATGGAGGCAATAGTGGCATTGAGCTGTTTCCATTGCCCCATGGCTTCCTGGTGGTGTGCTATCTGCAGCTTTTGATTCTGCTCCAGAGTGGCCAGGATCTGGCCCATCCTGTCCTGGGTATGGTGGTATGTTCCCAGGACCTCAGAAATCACCTCCTGGGCTGCTGCATCCATCCTTTGGCCACCTCCTGAGCTACTGATGCCATCCCACTGGACCTAGCCCCCTGTGCCTGAGTCCCCTGCACAGGTCTGGCAGTCCCACTTGCACTGGGCCCTTCATCATCCTGCCTGTTGGTTGGTGGAGACTTTGGCCTCTGTACATGTGGGCCACCACTCCGTGGCCGGGAGACATTGGTGTGGGGTCCTTTGGCCAGAGCTGATGAGTGGGGCCTCTGTCTTCATGTGGGGCGCTGACACTCCTTGGCGTTTCCGTCTGGGTGGCATGGGTGATGGTGCCTGTTGGGGGGGGAATGGACATGTGGGTGTCAGGTACTTTTTTCAGCAATTGATGCACTGCTACGCCCTATTTTGTGCTTATATTCCCTTGTCGTGGCATGCACGGTCCCTTCGTGTACATTTCTTTGCATTTTATGTGGGGGGGTGGAGGTTCATTGTGGGTGCTGTAGTGCCACTAGGAATCCATGCATGGGTAAGTGACTGTGCATAGGGGGCAGGATGGAGGTCTGTTTGTGGGATAGTGGGCATGCAGGGTAGTTGAATGTGGGTGTTGTGGACTGGGTGGGGATGGGGTCCTGGTGGGAGTGAGAGGGGTGGGAGATACATGCATTATAGGTGGGGTGAAAGTTAAGGTATAGTAGTTGACTTGCCCAAGTCCAGTCCTCGAGTGAGTCCAATGAGGCCCTCCGGGGGCAGGATAGCCAGAACCTTCCCCTCTCAGTCGGTGTATTCGTGGGGTCTAGGTGGGGAACCGCCAGCAGTCTTCTGTACGCCGATGTTGTACATGGATGCCATTGACCGAACCTTCCCGTGCAGGTCATTCCATCTCTTCTGGATGGTTGTGCGTGGATGGTTTCCCACTGCGTTGACCTTGTTGACTATTGTATGTCATAGCTCCATCTTCCTGGCCACAGGTGTCTGCTGCACTTGTGCCCCGAATAGTTGTGGCTCGACCCTGAGTATTTCGGCCACCATGGTCCTTACCTCCCTATCTGTGAAGCGGGAGCGCTTAGGGGGTGCCATGGTGTGTGTTGTGGGTGGTGTGTTGTGGGTGTATTGGTGAGGGTGCTGTTGTGTGATTGTGTTTGATGCTTATAAAGGTGTTTGGGGTTTGTATGTGTTTTGGTGGTGTATTTGTGTGTGACTTGTGTTATGTTGTGTTCAGTGTATGCGTGTTGTGTTGTCAATCTCAGTCGTGAAATTGGTGATGCAAAGGATTTGTGGGGTATCTGTGTGGGTGTTTTATAGTGTGTGGATGTGTGTCAGGTATGTGGGTTTCAAAGTTGCCAATGTGTGCATTTGATGTTGGTGGGTCCCATTGGTGGCCGTGGTGGTCAGTACCGCCAATGGTCGTTCGGCATCCACTATCCGCTATCCGCCACGCTGATTTGTGCTTCATTATTTGGTGAGTGGAGGATTTGTCTGCATGGCTGTGGCGGGGTGGGGCGTACTGCCTTTCCGCCATTGTAAGCCCTGGCGATGGGTGAAGGTTGAAGGATTTTTGAAGGTTTGACTTTTTGGCATCATTATTCGGCAGTGTGCAGTCTACCACCACTGGCGGTCTTCTGTTCACCGTTGCCACGGCAGTCGGCGGTGATTGCCGGCAAGTTCATAATGAGAGCTCTTGTTTGTATGTCTTAGTTAATTTTCTGTTGTCCTTTAAACACAGTGCAAACTCAATCCGAAGGTACTGTATTGCTTTACATGAGCTTTAGTTACATCATAGAAGATCACATGCACTGGTTACAAACACTGGGAACTTAATGCTGTTCGTAGAATCAATGGGTGTTGAGTCGACACAGATACTTGAACCTGCTTCCTCAGTTCCACAGTCGGCAGCTCTGACAGTAATGCCACATCCTGGATAGAGACAAGGAGGTAGATAGGCAGAAGCCACATGGAAGCTGGGTTCATTATGGGCTTGAGGTTCCAACAGGCCTTCAACCTGAGCCAGAGCAAGACTTCAGGCTCGAGCCTGGCTTGAGCTTTCAGTGGCTTGCTCACCTCTAGTTTTAAGGGGCTACTTAAGTGGGTGGCAGAATAAGTGCTGCAGGCCCACTAGTAGCATTTAATTTACAGGCCGTAGGTATATGGTATACCAGTTTACTAGGGACTTACAAGTAAGAGAGATAAACCAATCAGGTGTAAGCCAATTTTACCATGTTTTAAGAAATGAGCACAAGCAATTTAGCACAGGTTAGCAGTGGTACAGTGCAAAGAGTCCTAATGCCACCAAAAACAAATTCAGCAAAATAGGAGGACGAAGGCAAAAAGGTGGGGGAAAGACAACCCACAGGCCCACAGGTCTAACACATGTTTCCACCACCCCTCCTGAAAATGGGGAGAACTACCTAACCTCCTAAGAATTCTCATCACCAAGATATAAGAACCCTGATAGACCATCAGCAGTGGAGTGGTCTGACCTAGGACAGTGTTCCACCGTGAAGTCTATTCCCTGTAGGCAGATGGACCACCTCAGCAGTTTTGGATTCTCACCCCTCATCTACATGAGCTATCTGAGGGGTCTATGGTCTGTCTGAACTTGGACGTGAGTACCAAAAAAGTATGGTCTCAGCTTCTTCAGTGCCCAGACCATAGCATAGGATTCTCTCTTGATAGCACACCACCCCTGTTCCCTGAATTTGAAGGGTGTAGGCAAAACGTTTGGTGGAAGACCACCCTAAGGCTGACAGTTCCATTACTAACTGTCTCCCCCGCCTGTCACTCCTCTCCTGATGCTGGGTAGTGGAGACCACTTTTTTGCTTTACCTACCCCTCCTCTGATCTCAAAGTAGCTGGGAATGTCCGACAGCTATTTGGGTGACCCTTAGAGACCCCCACTGGCAGGGGCATGGTCTAGACTACCACATTTCTAAATAAAAAGCATGATGATGGGGAAATATTTAAACAGTGTGAGATCATAATAAGGTGTCACAGTGGTGGCCTTCATCAAGGTGCAATACGTTCAGGATTGTGTCAAGATGTTTCTTC
Source organism: Pleurodeles waltl (assembly GCF_031143425.1). Lineage (NCBI taxonomy): Eukaryota > Metazoa > Chordata > Amphibia > Caudata > Salamandridae > Pleurodeles > Pleurodeles waltl. The sequence goes on along the minus strand of NC_090446.1, from coordinate 1,044,007,703 downwards.
TCTGGACCACTTTAAAGGCCCTTATCTTTGCAGGCCAAGTCACACTGACATTTTTTCCAGAGTCTGCAGCTTAGAAAAGGCTACGTATGAGTGGCGAGATGTATTTGGTTTTGAAATATTCCTTCTTCAAGGACTGGCTCTAGCTACCAGTGACAGCAGCTCAGGCCTTCAGAGCCCAGTATTTTTTTAGAGAATTCCTTCAGCCCCTGTCACCACTGCTTCCTACTTTTAACAAACAGCAGCTTCTCTGTAAGGGCTCTGGGCCTTTCCTTTGACCTGGCGGTCCCCTGACTTGAGGATCTTTGGCTCCTCAGCAGTGCCCTCCCAGATCCTTCATGGCAGACCACAATCTGTGTTTTGACTTCCCAGCCACTCCAGCCTTTAGCCACTTTCAGGGTAAGTGTATGCAAAAGCCAGAGTCCACAGTGCCCACGTCCTTAGGCACCACCTCAGGTTCACTGTCAACAAGAGTCAACAGAGTCCCCTCCTTCAGAACTGGTATGCAGGCCTAATCCCAACTAGACCCAGGGAAGGTTCAGAGAACAGGTGTTACCAGACCTGGAGAGAGTCCAATCAACAATCACCGCACCACAGGTCCTTCTCACTTACTTTCTTGGCTCCTTCCCAGCTCTCCCTTTCTTTGCATCTGTTTAAAATGCATCTGTTTAAAAAGGGAGGTGGAGGATTTCTGTGGTTTGAGAGGCACCCAGCCAAATTAGGGATGCCACATCAATACTCCACCTCTTGTTGACACTGAATGAAACAGCCCATTGACTGTTCCAGCCATGTACAGCATTGTGGGAAAATACAAGATGGCAGTCCTCTAAAAAAAATCAGAGCACATTTCTTGTCCAGATTTGTCTCTTCAACACAGCAGTCTGTGTTTTCCCTTTTGTTACGATTGAGAGCTTCCACCTACCTTAATTCACAGTGAGTTGCCAGGGGATCAGTAATGGAATTTCCAACTCAGTCCCTTTCCTGCAGCAGAAGGATCATAATCTCTTTGGGATGGGTATATTGTTCATAGGAGACTTTATACTTCCAGGGGGTGGAGCATAGTGGTTAACTCACATAGCTAGAAAAGGTGAATTCTGTTAACTACTGTCTCAGAAAAATATGTTTGTACACAACTATATTAAGGAATTTATCTAGACTAAATCTGACTTTAAATATGAGTTCCTGACACGGCAAAATATATACTAGGCAGCAGATCAGGACCTTGTACCCCGTGCTAAACCAAAGTTACAGTTTAAATCACACTACTGATTACATACTTTTCCCCAAAAGAATAGTGCAGCTTCTTTCTGTACCCAACTGAATTACAACAATGTAGACAGGGCCCTTTCTGCCACAGGGCTTTTTGTGCGCAGATGCCAAGAATGAGTCAAGCAATATTATTTCTTGCTCAACCTACATGTGTGCAGAGCCGTGGTAATATGTGTGGTGTGTAACCTGCTTCCAGTCTTCTATTACAGCGATCTACAGCAGCTGACCTTATTTTAGAAAGTGGGTCCTGGAGGTTGCAGCTCAAAACATTTTTAAACTGTGTGTTCTCTTTTCCTGCATGCACAAACAGCACATTTTTGCAACTTGCACCTGTGATCTGTGTAATGTTTCTCCACTACAAATGGCTGGTGCAGGAGTTTGCACCCAAACAGGATTAATGGGTTCAACATATGCCAACACCCTCTATCCAAGAGCTCCCACATATCGGATAAACAAACTACCTTTGGTTCAAAATGCAGCAGCCAGGTTGATCCTTAACTATCCTAGGATGCGATACCCCCGCACCAGCCTAGGGTAACTTCACTGGTTGCCAATAAAAGAACAAATTCAGTTTAAGGCCCTGCTGATTGAATTCCAGGTGGGCAAGATACAAAAAACCCTATGTACCTTGGAAGCAGGTTTTGTGAATATCAACCGATTAGAGCCCTGTGCTTTGCCAATCAAAGATTATTCAGAGTACCAGATTTTACAAAGCCAGTAGGGGTGGACATTCCTTTGTGCATATAAAATTCAGCTGATCTCAGAATTTTCAAATCTGTAGTTCTATTCTAAAAGAGGCTAAAGACGTTTCTCATTGTTAAAAAGTAGAACTCCACTGAATTTCCTTGTTGGCCAGTGCCTGGACACGTTTTCCTTGTGAAGCATCTGTTTGAGCTATACAAAAGGGAATTAATTCACTCATTCATCATGATGGGGTATTGTAATCTAAAATATGTATTTCATCTTTAAGACCTTGAGCATAGCCTCTTTAATACCTCACCTTCACCCTCTACATCCCACCCTCTTTCGATTTACCTCGCTTATATTGAAACATTTGTAAATCATATCTGCTGCTTTACTTCCATTTTGCTTTGAGATTTGAAAAACATAATGCAGGAGTATTCCACCTATTGACTTTATTGCTTTTGTAAAGGAACTCATCTACTCTCCAAATTGTAGACTTAGATTTATTTAGATATCTAAAAACCTAAATGACATAAAAAATTTAAGGTATGGACTTTCAAGAGTTCCTCTACCAAAAAAGTGAACTGGTGATCTATGCGAAAATCACAATTCTAGGCAGAAGAGGTAGGGAATTAGTGATACATATGGGAGAAAAAGACAGTATTTTTAAGGACCCTGAGGGATATTTAAAAACAATGGTATTTCTGGAAGTGATACATTTGCTATCACCTACATTTGTAGGATTTGTTTTTTATGAAATTCAAGAAAGGCGATGAACACCTGGCTCTGTCCTGATCAATACTAACTTGCTCTATGTGATGCTGTGATGATCCTTTTGCACCAGGACTTCCCCAGATTTAGGATATCCATTATAATATCCAAACAAATAACATTAAAATTCCTTTTAGGGCTTCATGGTTGCACTGCTGGTTTGTATATTTATTTAGAATATTTGTTAATAGTACATTTTTTTGGCTACCCTTTGCACAGATCATTCTAATTGCTAACTGCGGTCTCTTCACACAAATAATGCTTACAGGTTGGCAGACAACCAATGTGATGGGAATGCCTCAATGTGGTGCCTTGGTTTATTATCACAAGTAGTTGCAGCACTACATTATCTCCATCCAGGCTTTCCTTTGCCCTATAGCTAAACCAATTCTGGTCGAGGAATATCCAATATATGCTCAGGAGAGTTGCATCCATGCTAAGAAACTATTCCATTATATTTTTCACCCACGTACAAAAAATGGGTGATCCTGTTGGAACTCAAAGTAACTTTCTGAGGATTGTTATAACATATACAAGCTGTGTACCACAGAAGCTTCCTTGTCATTTTAATTATTGCCAACAAATTCTCTGTGATATTAAATCATTATGTTCAATGTTTTCCCATTTCAAAAATGGTTGGTCGATTCTTTGGAAAGCAAAACTGATGGATCTCGTTATACATGGCATTTTTGTATTGTTGTACATTAACAGAAGCTGATAGCCCTGGCTTGTCTTTTGGTACCTGGGCACTGTCTTTGCTACCTTTGTTCAGCTCAATGAGCAAAAGACACCCAGATGTCTAAGAAAAGAGGGCATTCTGTGCAGTGCTGCTTTTTGAGATATCCCAGGTAAATTACAAAGATAAACATCTAAATAAATGTTGTCCCTTGTGTCCCTTATCCCACAAGTAACATGCAGAACTCAGCTGCTGCCTGACATTTTTTTAGGTTTCTCACCTTACATAATTATTTTTATTTACTGAGCACTTAAGATCTAAGCTATTTGTTGATTCCAATAACCGTTGACTGTATACGTGTTGACTGACACATGGGACTTCCTGCACCTATCACATGCCTATATCCGCTCCATTAGAAGCCTCATAAGTCAGTTATGAGCAAAAATAGGTATTCTAGTGAGTTGCTTCTCTGGGAAAACAGCCTTTATCCACAATGTGTGGCATGCTTCATCATCTAGCTTTTCCCACATCTGAAACACATGCTAGTGTTTGGATGGGCTCCACCACCAAGTGTGAACATGAGATATTTAAATTTGGGATTGTAAAAGCATGAGAGGTTAAAGTTAAAATAGTCTAGAGTTATAGCTCTGCTGTATGTTTATTAATGGCTACCCTGAAAGAATTAAGGCGGTCATTATGAACATGGCGGGAAAGACCGCCGACCGCCGTGGTGGCGGTGAACAGAATCCTGCTGTTGGCGGTGAATGGAAACCCGCCATATGATGAACGAAAATCCCAACCCCGCCAAAAATCACCGGTCCACCACTCCCCGCCAAGCACACCCACATGCCACCCTCCAAATAATGATGCACAAATCACCTCAGCGGACAGTGGAGGCCGGACGACCATTGGCGGCTGCAACCGCCACGGGCGGCAAATGGACTCAACAGCAAGAAGTGCACACATTGGCTAGGCATATGAACCCACACACCTGACACACATCCAGAACCCCATAAGACACCCCCAGACACACCCCACAATCCCTTGCAGCGAAAGCAGGACAAGAAGACAGCGAGCACCAGAGCCAGACAGCGAATGCCAGCATACAGGACACGCACACCGACCCACAGAAGAGCACCCCTACCTTGTTCCAAGCCCCAACACCATTCCCCACACTCACCATGTCCCCCCCACACATCCACGCTTCACCGAAAGAGAGTTAAGGACCATGGTGGACGAGACCTTGAAGGTGGAGCCACAAATATTCGGGTCTGAGGTGCAGCACACACCCATTGCAAGGAAAATGGAGCTGTGCCAGACCATTGTGAACAGGGTCAATGCAGTGGGACACCATCCACGCACCAGGGACGACATCCTGGAAGAGATGGAACGACCTGACGGGGAAAGGTCCAGGGCCTGGTATCAAGGCACCACATCGCAGTGCAGAAGACTCGGGGGTGACCGCCACCAACACCACCCGACTACACTGACTCGGCGGAAAAGGTACTGGCCATCCTGCACCCAGAGGGACTCACTGGACTCACTGGAGGAATGGACTTGGGTAAGTGATCTACAATCACCCCATATCCACCACACTTGTAATGCATGCACCACCCCACCCAGGCATCAGCCACTACATACACCCCCCTGCATGACCACAAACCCACTAACAGGCCCACATCCCTCCCCCTGTGCACAGTCACCCACCCCTGCACGTACCCACAATGGAACGACACCCCCAACCACAATGCAACCCCACACTGGCACAAAATGCAATGTCAACCTCACAAAGGCACCCTGGAAGGCCACTGAAAGTAACACCAGCACAAAATAGCGCAGTCCTGTTCACCTCAAACGTTCATGCACATGAAACAGACATGTCTATGTCCCCCCACAGGCACCACCACCCATGCAACCCTAACGGACGGGACAATGAGTGCCAGTGCCCCCCAGGGAGACAGAGGCACCTCACAGGACACTGGTGAAGGATCCCTGGACACCAAAGAGCAGACAGCCCCACCCAGGAAACCACTGTCACCCCTTCCACCCAGTCAAGACTAGCAGCCCAGGGCAGGCGTCCCCACACCAGTGTACCCAGGGCACAGACTGGTGGAACACAGGTACAGAGGCCACACTCTCTCACTCCCAACATGCAGGAAGGCGAGGGTCCCAGTACAAGTGGTACTGCCACACCTGTGCAGGGGACACAGGCACAGGGGGCTAGGGCAAGTGCAAGGTTCGCACTGGGCCGGGGGGAGGCCACAGGATGGATGCAGCATCCCAGGACGTGATCTCTGAGGTATTGGGGGCCTACCAACATACCCATGACAGGTTGGCACAGATTGTGTCCACCCTGGAGCACAGTCAGAGGATACAGCAGGAACAACACCAACAGGCCATGGAGCAGTGGAAAGAGCACAATGCCATAATGGCCACCATAGCAGGAGCACTGCTGCAGCTGGTCAAAAACCAGTCTGACACCCACACAGGACAAGAGGCCCCCACAACAGCACCGGACAACCAGCATCCGATCACCCCAGCAGCAGAAACATCCCAGGAACTACCCTCACAGGAAACACAAGGGCCTACCATGTCATTCTATGAAGCTCAACAGCAGACGCCCAAGCGGACCCTCAGGCCATGATATGGCTCTGATACCCCAGGTAAGAACAAGGCCCCCTCCAACAATTAACTCTGCAACAAATGCAAAGCAACCATCCCACCTAATCACCAACCACACATTGCTGAGAGGTAATATGAAATACTGTTAGACAAGATGGACCCATCAATACTACCAACAAGGCTGCCACCATGTTGCTCCTGAGGACACCCCACCCTTACGACTTCCCATCACTGTAAATTGCACAATTCATTCACTACAACCAATAAAACACTTTTCACACCTGTAACACTGTCCCCTGTGTTAAATTGTGAACAAAGTGGAGTACGGATGCAACTGGCAGAGAACAACTTTATTGTCGAATCTGTGCATGATGGGAGTCCTGTGTGCCCAAATGGTGGCAAGGAGGAAATGCGTATATTTTCAGTCAGCACCATGCAGAAGTGGGCCATGTTTCGCCTATCATTACCAACTCCCCCTATATGACAGAGCACACTGAGAGTATTAGCCACTAACCCCAATGACAGGCCTAAGTCACACACAGTTACTGGAAGTAGAGTTGTATCAGTTGGTTCCTGGAATTGACATCTTCCCCTTCCTCATCATCACTATCACTCTCCTCACCTCTCTGAGTTAGCTGATCAGGACCTATAGCACCCTCCACCTCCAGGAGGGGGATAGAATGTCTCACTGCCACGTTGTGCAGCGTGCAGCAGTCCACCACTATTCTACACACCTTATCAGACCCATAGGCCAGGGAACCCCCAGAGATATGTAGACATCTGAATCCAGCCTTCAGGAGACCTATAGTTCGCTCTATTACCCTCCTAGTGCGTACATGGGCCTCATTGTAATTCCTCTCTGCATCCGTCCTGGGATTCCTCACTGGTGTCAGGAGCCAACGCAAGTTTGGACAGCCAGAATCACCTAGAAAATGGTGCAATACAGATTTGTCATTGGTATGACCCTTAGTCAGACAGGCTGGTTTCAGCAATGTGTCAGTTGCTGACAGGTACACTTACCTATGATCCACCCACTGTCCTCTTGTAGTTGTTCCATCTTCTTTGGCACACTACTGTTCCTCAACACAAAGGAATCATGGACTGAACCTGGGATCATGGCATTCACATGTGAAATGTACTGGTCTACAGTACATACCAATTGGATGTTCATGGAGTGAAAGTTCTTCCTGTTTCTGTACACCTGTTAACTCACTCCTGGGGGGATGATCGGTATGTGGGTGCCATCTATGGCACCTATGACATGGGGTATGTTGGCAAAGGCATAGAATTCAGACTTGATGGCAGGTAGATCAGTACTTTGGGGAAACCTCACATAGGACTGCAGGTGTCGGACAAATGCATTCAGAAATCGTGTCCGTACCATGCTGAACATTGGCTGTGAAAAACCAGCACCCATGCCCACTGTCACTTGAAATGACCCCGTGGCCAGGAAATGGGGTACGGAGAGCACCTGTACTTCAGTTGGAATGGCATGCTGATTACGATTACCCGGAGTTAGTGCAGGATCCAGTAATGCACAAAGGTCCTGAATAGTTGCACGTGTGAGTCTGTCAGTGATTATGATCTGATGCTCCACCATGGTCCCCATATCCACAAGTGGTCTGTACATTGATGGTGCCCTTCCTCAGTACCTACAAGGGGTTACAAAAAGGAGTGATGAAGACACATACATAGGCACACTTGTCATCATTTGTGCACTGCATTGTTCATTGTGGTGTCGCTACAATAACTGCTACCTGACAGATATACATGTACATCACAACGAGGGAACAGAGTATTTCATGTGTGCTACTATACTGAATGGACAGAGGCCTAGGTGCTTCATGTGGCTAGTAGGGCCTGCATTGTGAGTAGTAATTAATTCTAGATGCGTAGGTGATGGCAAAATGTCTGCCCACTGAAGATCTGCCCTTTCGTTGTGGAAGTGACCTCATACCACTAGCGGTTGACGCCACAGCGTAAGGCAGTGTTTACCGCTGTTTGCTCCCTCATTGGCTAACATGGATGCCAATGGGGAATCCTGGCATATCATGAGAGCCGCCGGCAGTGACGGTGCATACCGCCGCGGACTGTACGCCCGTTCGTCATCGTTTGATCACTTGACTCCCTGATCTTGTGCGGACAGGTACTCCACTCTGTGTACTGCTGTGGCCTGCCTCTGGCTATGGATGTGCCACGTGTTGCATGGGAAAGGGCCCCGGCCTTCACCCAGGAGGAACTGGAGAAGCTAGTTGACGGGGGCCTGCCCCTGTACGCGAAACTGTACGGACAGCCAGAGGTACAGGTGAGTCTGGGTTGGGGGGTCACTGTGTGTGTGTGTAATGGATGGTGTTGATTGCACATATGTGTGCACCTCTGAGCCTGCATGGGCCATGGTGCATGGCATGCTGCATGCGACTGTCCTGTAAGTCTGAGAGTACTGTCCATCCCATAGTGGACGATTAGCCAGGTGTTCCTATCGTGCAAGTGCCTGACCTCTGTGTTCCATTTCTGTGTCGCCCTTTAGGGTCAGCGCCCACCAGAAGAGGGCACATTGGCATGCCATCGCCAAGGAGGTGCGGACATTGGGTATCTACAACCGGTGGAGCACCCACTGTAGAAAGAGGTGGGAGGACCTGCGGCGCTGGGCGCGAAAGTTCAGTGAAGCCTAGCTGGGGAAGTCCTCCCAACTTGGAAGGGGTGCCCATCGGGCACTGACCCCCCTCATGCGACTGATCCTGGGGTGGCATACCCAGACCCGGATGGACGCTTGAAGGCTTCACATACTTCATCTGGAAGGATGTCTGGGTGTGCATTAGGGTTCATGCTGCTTAGAGGCAGGGACTTTGACCGGTGTCCATCTACTTGGACCCCAAGGGGTGTAGGGGTGTCTTTGTCAGGTCTCCCATACGTCGCCTCCTTAGGTAGTCCAGGGGATGGGTGTAGAGCAGTATTCTGGTCAGTAGTGAGGGGCATGGCCATGGGCATAGTGAACAGTGCTGCCTGTTGGGTGTGTCTTCTGGGTGGGTGTAAGTCTGGCCATTATGTACCTGCATTCAGCTATTTACAAGTGTCTCTCCTGTTTTGTCTCCCCATCCCTGTTCTCTTGTGTTGGTTTGGTACAACATCAACATCAGGCGAGGGAGCTGAGGCACCGGCAAGTGGAGAGGCAGCGGCCCACGGATCCTCAGAGGCAGAGACAACCGACGCCCAGGGGACCAGTGGATGGGAGGGTGAGGAGAGTTCCACTGGGGAGGCTGCTACCACAGGAGGTAGTGACTCCGAGACCTCCTCCGATGGGGGCTCCCCAGCGGTGGCGGACCCTAGTGCAAACACCACTACTGTGACATCTTCTGCCACCCCACCATTTCATCACCGCCCTCCCTTCTGCTCCCCACCGAGTTGACCGTGCCCGACCACCCAGAAAGGTGGGTGTCTTCTTCGCCCCAGGCACATCCTCCCCTGCCCCAGTCACCCCTGCTGCCCTCACAGAAGAGGCTATTGACCTCCTGAGAACCATCTCTGTAGGGCAGACAACCATCGTCAATGCCATCCAGTGGCTAGCATCAGAGGTGCAGCAGACTAATGCCTATCTGGATGGCATTCACGGTGCCGTGTCAGCTCTACAGAGATCTTTGTTAAGGCTCTGGCCTCCTCTCGGATGGCAGCCAGTTTCCCTGGCCGTTCTCTCCCCCCTCCAACCTCCTCTACCCTTTCCAGCACCCTACTCTTTTCTCCCGTCCAAGGCACACATTCATACACCCAGTCAAGCACATCAACACACATGAAACACACTTCAAAACACAAGCACCACAGCTCCCACCACAAGCATTCACACAGCCAACAGATGCCTGCACACACAACTACGTCCACTTCCCCCAGAGTGCCCACCTCTTCTGCCTCCCTGTCTGTCCCCTCTACATCCAAACCCTCATGCACTGCACCTTCACTCCCTGTTGTTGCTCCTCTTCCTGCACTCACCACAATAGCAGGCAGCCATACATGCATCCCATACACCACACCTGCACTCACCACCACTACTCTAGTAGACACATGCAGCACACTCACCAGACTTGCAGACACCCACACAACATACATCCACACTAGCTGTCTGTCTTCTCCCACTGTGTCCACCCCTCCTCCAAAAACACACAAACGCACCAAGACACCCACCCATCAGACATCCACCACACCACAGCATACTAAGCAGTCACCTGCACCCACTACACGCACCCCTACACCACATACATCCACACCCTCTGCTTCCACTCCCACGCCCACGCCCTCATCCACACCCACCTCAATTGCTCCAAAGAAACTTTTCCTCTCCCGTGCTGACCTCTTCCAACCCACTGGCCCACCCCGTCTTGTCCCCAAACCTGCACACCTCCTTGCCCTTTCCGCACCTTCCACATCACAGCCCACCCCTGTACTTCCTTCACATTCCTGAGCCCCCTTCCCCAGATAATAAGAAAAAGGCCCGGACTGAGCCTAGGCCATCTAGCTCCACCTGTTCCAAACAGCCCCCACCCCTTTCAAAGGACAAGCCCACCCCCTCTACCTTCCAAACAAAAGACAAAGGCCCACCCTGTTGAAAATCCTCACCCCCACCACCACCTGCCCCCCTTCCGTGAGGTGCCTGGATGCCCATATGGTGCCCCATGAGATGGAGTACCATGCACTTGTGGGAGTCAGGTTGGGCCCGTTGTGGCCATGGCAATTGTCAGCATACGGACTGGCCATTGGTCCTGTTTAGACTGTTTGGCTCAATGAGCTTCATATTAAAGTTTCTGTGTGGCCTGTGTTTGGGCTGCACGCCATTGAACCCTGGTCTTTTGTTTCATTTGTTATTAGTGTGGGGCATTTGTATGTACTATGGTCATGTTGGATTAGCCTTGTGTCTGGTAAGTACCTCTTGATGTGGGGTGTGTGAGTTATGCTGCTGTGAAGGGTTGGGGGGGCATTGCAGGGTGGGTGGATTGGGTGGGTATGTGACTGTGCCCTTTCTTCCCTTGTTCAGAAGGTTGCAGTACTTACTGTCATTGTCTTCGTCGGTGGTCTCAGTCGTGGAGGTATATGGCAAGGAGCAGGGCTGCCATGATCTGCAGCTCTCTATCCATATCTGCCGCGGTGCGTTCTGCGGGACTCCGGTGAGTGTTTCCTTATATTTGGTTTGTTTCCGCCTGGCTTTGTGTGGCAGTGGTTCCCGCCCCGGAACTGGCGGCGGAATGGTGGTTCATAATTTGATGGGCGGGTTGGGCCTTTCTGACGGCCTGTGGGCGGACTCTGCCGTCGTCGTCGGCACTCCTCTGCTGGCAGTGGGTGGTTCGCGGGATGCCTGACTTTCGTTTGGTTCATTATTTGGCGGTTCGGCCCACTCCTCTGTTGGCGGTTTCTACCGCCACCGCCGGCGGAGAGGAACGGACCGCCATGTTCATAATGAGGGACTAAGTAATGTAAATGTAAGGGTTAGTGGGATATTATTACCCTACCATCAACTTTATCTACATGTGCTCAAATGTCAAACAGTCTTCATCAGGACATATGGATACCTCTCTCACCTTTTTTGTGTAGTGTACATTCTTTTCATATACATCAAATTATTTATTGATCCACAAAGGACTGCTGCATATAAGTAGGTGGTGGTGTCACAAATTGTGAAGTCAAACAACGATTGGATAAACCTCATTTATCTGTTCATCAAGGTTTCTAACTCATGAAGGAGGTACACTAAATATTACTAAGATGTTTTAACTATGCATCTCATTTCTCCTACATGGGAACAACCAGAATTCTTCTTCTACATACATTCTACATATGTATTGCACTGAGAAGCCTATATCATACCTCCACTTCAACAGAATTATTAGGTCTGTTTCAAGGTTAAAATAAGATTGAAAACAAGCTGACAGCTTCAATAACAGTATTATAAAAAAAATAGAAATAGTTATGGAGTCATCTTATTCTTCTTGGCAGGTACTTTATGAAGGTATTTTGTGACTCTCCATCCCTATGCTGTCTCTTAAAAGATAGCCACTCATCATTGTATGTGTCTCACCTTTTTATTGGTCTCCTCCCGGCCTTATGCTGTTTGCCTACCTTTCCAATCTTTACAACAACCTCCCTTCCTACCTAAGAGCACCTTGTAACAGTCACTTTGATAAGCATTCTAAAGTAGGGCTTTTTGAAGCATTTTAAATGTATTTAACTGTAAATCTATACTGAAAATTCTATATGAAGCCCCCATAGGTTTGTAAATACTTGCTGAACCATCTCTAAACTTACACAAAAACCGTAATGATGCTGTGATTTCATGTATTCAAACTTTGCTAATTCCCTCTACTATTAAACGGGTGAAAAACATTGTCTGGTTTATTGGTTATCTCTTTGGACTGCAATCAGTTTTTTTGCACAAATCAGATCTATAACATTGTTTATTTTACAATTTTGATGAGAGCTCTGTTTCTTCCTCGCTTTCTTTACCACATTTTCTTCTCAATTTGGCAAACAAAAGTTAGAATGGTTGAGATATACTTGCAATAAATATTACATCTGGAAATTTGTATATATTTTAAATACTTCAGGGAAGGTGAACTTTCCTTTTAGGGTTGTGCGTGCAAGCGCTCTTGCCTGTTGTAATCTCTCTGTGTTGGCTTTTTAATCCACGCCCACTACTGCTATTCATTCTTTGTTGTGCTTGTCTTAAATGCTTCATTTTTATTGGTGCATTTTGTGAAATGCCCCTCCTTTGAGTGTTGAGTTCCCTCCCAGGCGATTGCACTAAGTAAACATTTTTGTTGGCCGTTACACTACATCACGCTTTTTCATGTTACAGTGTGTGATGGCCCCTCCTCCGGTTTGACTTTCATCCAAGCTGCGATCCTTTCTAGACATTCACACAGGTAGCCAATACCTCTTGTGCTTACACTCATGGCGGCTGTGGCACTTTGAATTGACTTGCTTATGTCAAATGTTTTACTTTTCATTTTCAAAATAAGTAGCAAGAAAAGTCCAGTTAGGAATTTATAACGCTGATAGTTCTAACTCGAGCAAACACAAAACCCATTGCTCTGCAAATGTTTGTTTAATATTGTACCTGCCAAGTTTCTCCTTGGCATACGCGTTTGTTGTTTAGTGTAAACTTTATATTATTTTTGGAGTTATAGAAATTTTGTTCTGAAGGTGAACGGTCTTTTGTAAATGCTACTGGCTCCCACAGCAGTTCAAGGACTCTGCTCCCTTAATACTGAGAGTATGTTAAGCCTAAACTTCCAGAACCTAGCTAAGTGAGAGGATCATTTTGTCAGAATTGTAAAGGCAAGGGTGTTTAAAGCAGTGGAATATATTTGGGTGAGGCGCATAGTCCCTCATTATGACTTTGGCGGTCTTTTTCTTAGACTGCCAAAGTCATGCCCGCCACATAACTGCCAGTGTTGGAAGTCTTCAGGCTGCCATATTATGGCTGCTGGCTGCTCTCCGCCACTATTTGGTGGGGAAGCCGACAGCAGCCAAACTGGCGGTCTGCAGTCTTGGGGAGCTTGCTCCGTCGCCACCGCCACGTCACCACATCACCACCCCCTGTATTACTAGGTTGTAGAAGGCGAGGCGGTGTTGTGTTGGCAGGGCGCTGGCGGCAGAGCAAGCTCCATGGACCCCGATCCCTCTTGGACGACCACTGTGACCACCAGGTAAGGTGATCGACTGACAGAGGAGGGGGGTGTTGAGTGTTGTGTGCGTGAATGGGTGTATGTGTATGTGTGTGTGTGAGAATAGAGAAGGTAGGGGGTCTTGTGTGTGTTTGTGTGCATGTGTGTGCAAGTGTCTGTGTGACTGTGTATGCGGGGTGGGGGGAGTGCCGTGGCCATGTGTGCATGTGTGTGTGTGTGAATGAGTGAGCGTGGATGTGTGCGTGTATGTATGTTTGTGTGATGTGTTCCTGCATGTATGCAAGTGTGGTGTGTGTGTATGTGCGTGGATGGGGGCAGGGGTACAGAACAGGGATCGGTGTGTCGCTGCTTGGGGATTTGGGGGGCTTTTGATGGGATCAGGGGGTGGGGGGTTCCTACATGGAGGGGGGCTGGGGAGTCCTGTAGTGGCGACAGGAATGAGTATTCCTGTTGCCAGTATCCGTACCACTAGAGTCTGAATCTTGATGTTGGGGGCCTGCTTCCTTTTCAGGTGCCCACTCCTCTGATACGCCTTCCTCCTGAAAGCAGTATGCCACAGATGGAAGTCTGATAGCCCCACAATACAGGCCATGGGAATGACAAGAGGTTCACCCTTGCATGTTCGCCACAGTGATATGTGTATCAAAAGGCTATCCTGGTTCCTCAGCCCCACCCTTTATGATTCTCTTATTAGCCCCATCTCCTTCCTGAGATGTGCCCAGGCCCCTTCCCAGTGGGAACGGCGTCCCGAAAACGGCCACCTCAGTTTGGACCCAGAGGGTTCCAGAGGGTAGGTCCACCATGCAGGACCTGTGACTAAAATTGACATTTTTGAGTCCTTGGAACGTGCCTCCCAAGGAACCTGTTCTCGAATTGGGGATGGGTGACCTGATTTAACCAGTTTACTTAAATGTAAGTGACCGGTGCTATTTACCCTAATATGAGTTTTTTTCCTTTTTGATGAAGAGGTGACGTAATGTTTATATGTGTTTGGTCCTGATGAAGTGTCAATGGATCCGGCTGGACCGCTAGACGCTAAACATGTCGACCTGAGTTTAGAGGTCCTATAATATCTAGCGTCCTCTGATATTTATCTGTCTTTTGAAAGTCATTGAGCATTACATCTCAATTATTGACTTTCAATTTTTGTTTTTAATCTTGGTCTTCATCCTTGTTTAACAGATTAAAAATTATGATGTAGATTGTGTGATGAATAACCAATTTTAACACCCTCTTTTCCCTCTCTCTTGTGTACTGGTGCCTAATTATAAGCATCTTGGTCTATATAGTTGAACTTACCAGTCACTATTAGAGTAGCACGGTTTAGAGCCCCCCTATCGGGGTGCCCGTCATGCATTGCAGTGCCGGCCTGGTGAGGAGCATTTCCCGATGATGATGCTAGCCATCCATTGTGATGCTTGAGGGCTCTTGCTCCTGAGACTACTGGTCTTCTAGGTTGGCAGCCTTTTTGGAACAGTGTATTTTGTATTTATTCACTTCTGAAGGGGGCCTTGCCTGGCAGTTCAAGATGGACTGTTCCCATGTGGAGCAGGGTCGGCACTGATTTTCATTAAGAGGCCTTTGAATAGAGTGCCATGAGGGTGAAAATCAATTGATTCTAATGGGGACGGAGCAATGCCAGTGGCTGATACTAATTCAAGCATTCCGGACATCATGTTGGTGTTGCACTATCCTCTAGGTAGTAGGGGCCAAATGTATCATGCATTGCGAATACACACTGGTTTGGTATTAGGAAGGGGCGTGTTCAAGGTTTCCCTTCCTAATACTGAATTGCAGTGGTATGTAGGAATGTTTTGTAACCAAAATGCGGTTGCAAAACATTTGCTTTTTACCACCTAGTTCAAGTAGGTGGTAACCCATTCGCAACCAGAAAGGGGTTCCCAAGAAACCCCTTATCCTTTGTAAATGGTAGCAAAAATGATTTTTTCAGAGCAGGCAGCGGTAATTTTTGTTTTTTTTAAATGCATCATATTGTCCTTTAAGGAAAATGGGTTGCATTTTTTTTAATTACTGCCTTATTTAAAAGCAAACACAGACATTGTGGTCTGCTGACCCTAGCAGACCACCATCCCTGTGATTTTTGCATTTCCTAATGGGTTGCAAATTGTGACCTATCTCATGAATATTAATGAGGTAGATCGATTTTTGTGACCCAATAGGAAACGCTAAATGAAACTCATGAAGTCTCATACATCAGAATAGCAATTACCTAATTGCGATTTGCAGAGAATCACAATGAAGTATTCGCTATGTCTAATAATGGTACATATGGCCCTAGATCCATTTGTG
Organism: Pleurodeles waltl; assembly: GCF_031143425.1. NCBI lineage: Eukaryota > Metazoa > Chordata > Amphibia > Caudata > Salamandridae > Pleurodeles > Pleurodeles waltl. The sequence continues at coordinate 1,043,991,707 of NC_090446.1, read as the reverse complement.
TGACAATGGGAAAAAGTATCCCTCTGTCTAAATTTCATTTTTTGCAATGAATGTATGATACCAGGCTAAACACTGGTATTTGAAATATCATGCCTCATTTAACTGGCAGTTATGGGAAACGTGTCACATTTGGCAGGCTTATGTCCTTTTTTGGAGGGTATTGGAGTTTGAGTGTCCTCTGGAGAGACTCCTCTATCTAAGCCATTGGTTCCAAAAAATGTTTGGTGGTGACTGCACCGTAACCTTTGGTGGTTCAATATCTGAACCTAAAAACGTCATGACATGCTGGCAGAGCAACAGTAGATGATAGAAATGTTGTCACTAACACGTGGCACACATCACCCCAGGTTGTCAGGAAAAGCACAGATGTGAACACTGACCACATTTCCACTTTCTAGTGTCCACCCTTGATGGCAGAAATTCCAGCATAAAAAATGGACAAAGGTGTATTTTCCTCAGAGATTCTCGCTCTCAAGTGGCTCCTCCTATGGTAGAATCAGGAATTTTGGTTTCGGAAACAAACCTCAGATGCAATCAAGGTAAATAATAAATGCGAAGGATTTTCACCACTGGTGTGGCAGAGAAGCTAATTCATTCGTACAGCAGACGTGAATACCGTCTGCAAAGCTGTTACCCGTACTGCATGGAAAACCAGTCCTATAATGTCCTATGCACTCAATGCACATAAATGGTGGGTTCTGAACTGTGAAGTAGCGCCTGGGTATCTAGTGCTGCTTGCTGCTCTTTCTCCACTTGCCCATTGGAAACAGACCGAAACATGTAACATTTTGAGGACACGTCCAGTTTACAACAATGCTTGGTAACCATAAAAGGTTAAAAAGCCAGACCAGATTTCTCTGAGGCACAGGATGTCAAAATGATGAGAAAAGTGCCAATCACTTAAAGTCTACACTTTTAGTAGACCCTTGAGGGCACTGTAAGACAACCGTCACGCATTTGGCAGACAGAAGTGAATGCTTCTGCATCAATGATTACACAACAGTTGCAATACTGAAAAGTGAATATTGTTTGACAAATGGACTGGTAACATTTCCAGAAGCAGCGTCTTGCTCTAAAGTGTTTTCAGGCTTTTACTGAGTATGCTGAATTTGCATTCTTGTTCCCATTGTTAACCATGGAAGCCAGAAACTTGGCATGACATTATTATTTTTTAATTTGCTAATTGCGTTTGTAACACGTTCAATCAACTGAAGGAACAGGGGGGCATGCCCAAGATGGCGGCAATAGCAGTCGTGTAAAACGCTGCTCCACTCCGGCCTGTTTGTCAGCCTCGCTCATCGCACACCACGCAACGACCCCGGTGATATCAAGCAAGTGACCTGGGGTCGGCCGGGGACACTTTGGGGACGCCTGCACTGAGGGAGTGCAGACTGGAGCCTGTAGGACCGTGTGGCTGATCCAACACAGAGGTGAGAGGCCGCGGGCCGTGGGAGACAGAGAGACCCCGACTGCAGCGCCCTGGCTGGGCTCCTGCCCGCGCGATAACGCTGCACGCACGAGGGGCAGCAAGCCGGCTGTGGAGAGAGCTGTGCGTAGGAGGTGGATGAGGTGACCCGGGTCTGGACAGTGCTGTGGCGGGATCGGACCTGCGCACTCCTGGGGACCGATCATCTGGAGGCCCTCTGCCTGTTTCCCCCCTTGTTCTTCCCCCTCCCCCCAAACAGGAGGGCGGCTAAGCTGACTGGTGCTAGTACCAACGAACACTGCGGAGCCGCTCGCAATAGCACAGTGGCCCGATGCGGCGGTCCCGCATTGGGAGTGGCCCAGCAAGAGGTGCGGGGGAGCAGGGGAGGCAGGGGAGCCCAAGTGAGAAATAAGCCGGCCTCCCTCACCAACAAAGGTACATCAGGCACAGAGAACCAGAAAAGCCTGAAAGACTGACTGTTCCCCACTTGTGCTGGGCCTGGTGGAGAAGGACTGGGCCCTGGAAGCTAGACCGAGACCTGTTTGGGCCGCGCCACCAAGAGTGCTGGGCCCGACCGAGAACAGAGGTAAGGGCCCCCAGGTGGGATTTCCTGTGCAAAGGCCCGAAGCGCTGCCTAACAAGAGGAATGGGAGGTCGAGAACTACTGGGAGGACAGAGTACCACGACGCGGATGCCCCCCTACTTGTAGCTGAATCCTCATTTGTCAGGCATCCCCTCCTTGAGCCCAAGATATAAACTGGAGACCAGAGAAAAGCACTGGGGAACCACACAGAGGACAGTCCCTGACCTAGTGAGTGAGCCCCTCTGGGAGGGGGCTCAACTGCGGGGACCTGCCAATAAACAGAGGGCCCCCAGACAGGGGAAACGCTGGGATGCTGAGTAGCGGGCTCCTCTCGTACGCCGATCATCCGAGACTCGGGAGTTAAGAATGGAGAGAGGGGAAGGTGTAGCCCTGGTTGGCCCAACATGCACGGAGGGGATGTGAAGAAAGTTCCCCAAGCATAAAGGCATGGGAGCCATCTAGGGATGTCCACCATAATGCCGTAGGAGGAGTGCTCGAAGTGTCTTGGGGGGGACCTGAAAAAGCAACGTCAAGTAAACCAATGTACCTTAACATGGGGAATATCAGCAAAAAACGAGAAGTAGGAGTAGATCGTGATGTGCTCATGGCAAGACCTGGCGCCCTGCAACAACGGAACATATCCCCAACACAAATAGGGAGCCCTTCCTTAGGTGACATACTTCAAGCGATAATGGCCTCACGCGAGGCCTTGGAAATGAAGATTGACACACAGGGTGCCGAATTTGGGCTACTAAAGGATGATGGCTGCCGTTTGTCTGAGAGGGTTGCCATAGTGGAGAGAGATGTAGCGGATGTCCCAGCTGCCATGACAGAAGCGCAAGCACAACTAACGGAACTGGCGAACAAGGTCAGAGTCCTAGAACAGAAAGCAGATGATGTGGAGAACAGGTCCAGGCAAAACAATATACAGATACTAGGGATATCAGAAAAATCAGAGGGCCGGGACATGATCTCCTTCCTTGAAACATGGCTCACTGATGAAATAGCACCAATTGGGCTGTTGGCTTTTTTGCACTGGAGAGAGCGCATAGAGTCCCTCAGCGACCGCCTCTACCAGGGGCACCACCTAGAGTGATAATAGCGCACCTCCTGCATTATAAGGACAGGGATACAATCCTGGCAGAAGCCAGGAAGAAAGGTGACATAATGTCGAACAATAATAGGGTCATGATCTTCTAAGACTACTCAAAAGAAATTCAAACCCATTGGGGCACTTTCCTAGCAGTGAAGCGGAAACTGAGACAAATGGCAGTAACTTACGTAATGATGTTCCCGGCGCAGCTGAGGGTTCAGTCCCAAGGACTTGCCCTCTTCTTGAACACCCCTCCGGAAATGTAGTTGTGGATTGAAACACAACCGATGCAGGACTCACAGGACACTCAGACTTGGCAAAAACCACGTTTGAGGCGCAATAAATGAAAGAAGGGAGCAGTGTGGGGGAGCCCCCCAATGGCTGAGGAAGTGCAACAGGCCCGACACCGGGCACTGGCAGATGTAATGACCTTTGGCAGGCATGCACAATCCCACCCTACTACTAGTGGAGATAACTCAGTGGACAGGGAAGAGAACACTGACGTTGCTCTGAGTAACGGAACAAACCAGTCTGACGCATCAGACCTATCAGACTCTGAGCAGAATCATTCCATAATCATACCCAGAACAGCAGATGATCTCCTCTGAAACCAGTAGCCAAGTAACCTTCGAGGAGGCCGCCAGTGGTGCATTAACTATGAAAAACTCTTGCAACTTGGAATTGGTACCAGGGCAGGCGGCAAATGACCCGGCTGAGCTGCAACATGGACAAAACGCAGCATCACAGGCGCTATGCTATGCCTTGGCTACCCATAATTGTACATTGGCAGCTGACGTAGCGGGCCACACCAGCACATGACCCTCACCCACCCCTCAACCAGAGAGGTGGTGGATACCACGATGTTGGTGTCTATGATTACAGTTTGGACAGGAAATGTTTTTCCAGTCCAGGGGAAGGGGAGTTGGGGAGTTATGTTATTGTTTGGTAAATTGGGGAAAAGTGCAGTACGCCATGAATTGGGGGAAATATATCCACGACACGCGAGTACCTGGCCCCGGTGCCCCATTGGGTGACCTGTTTTGGTAGGACAAAGAACCGATAACTGAATTTATCACACCACATGCAAGGTCCCAAGTGTTATAACAAAATCTCCTGGAATGTGAGGGGTATCCATACACTACCTAAACGATATAAAGTGTTTTCATATTTGTCCCATAGGGGAGCTCTCCTTACATTACTACACAAAACACATTTACAACAGAAAGAGGGGCAAGCCCTACATAGGAGGTGGAGGGGTCAGCTGTACTATACAACATATTCGGCATTCGCTACAGGGGTTCTAAACTTAGTCAAACCCGGGGTTCAGTTTCAGTGGACGGATCATAGGGTGGACCCACAGGGGCGCTTTGTGGCACTCCGTGGTCATCTAGACGCGAAAGACATCACTATTATTAACATTTATGCCCCGAATGTCAATCAGACAGGCTTATTCAATGAATTGTCATGGCAGTTAGCTTCCTATATCACAGGGGAAGTACTGATAGGAGGTGACTTCAACTGCATAAGTGACCCCGACAAGGACAGGTCTCACCCGTCGCTAGATGGGACAGTGATCCATAAACTTGCTCATACATTTAAGGCCTGGAAGAATAATTGGACCTTGATCGATAGCTGGCAAGTGTTAAACCCCTAAGGGCGTGAATATTCATATTTATCCCCTGTATACAATTTGCATGTAAGGTTGGACAAATTTCTCAGCTCACCATCATTACATCAGAAAATACGCAATGTAGAATATCTTGCCAGAACTATTTCTGATCACAACCCAGTACTACTGTATTTACACTGGGGTACTGACCCGCCACCCATACCCACATGGAAGCTTAGGCCTGGGGCACTACTGGACCCTCCTTTTAGGGGTCAAATAGGTACATCTATCACACAATATTACCAAGAGAATGAAGAGTCTACAAACTCCAGAGGCTTAGAATGGGCCACTTTTAAAATGGTCCTCAGGGGCCGATGTATAGCAGAATCAGTGGGGGTACACCGAACTCTGCTGCGGGAAACTCAAGCCGCAGAAGCTAAGTTGAAGCAAGTGGAAGTTGAGCTGACGGAGGAGTTGGTGGATAAAGAATCTTTACTAAAAGCCAAGCAGGTGACAGCTGTCCAAGAGTCTCCGATAGTAGAGATTCAAGCAGAACCGGGGCACACTGTCACTACGCAAACTGAGATTAATGAGGCCTTCCATAACTACTATGCAGGACTCTATAAAAGTAAATCACGGGTCACCCCTGCTGAAATTAAAGCATTCCTGCAACACCTAGTCTTCCCTAGAATAGAGCTGGAAGAAGCAGAATCATAGGGGGGATATAACACTGCCAGAAATACGGGCAGCCATACAACATTTGGAGAGAGGGAAAGCACCAGGAACAGACGGGCTCCCGGTAGAGTTCTACGCAACATTCATAGAGCAGATAGCGTCTGCATTTGGTTGCCGTGTACAATGAGGCCAGACAACTAGAAACTCTTCCATCAATGACCAGTAAGGCACTGATGGTCCCCCTGTTAAAACCAGGGAAAATACCGCACGACATGAAGGCCTGCCGCCCACTGTCCATCCTCAACATGGTTTATGAAATTCTCAGTAGAGACTTAGCCTCCCGGCTGCTAACCCATATGCCACAGCTGATCCACAGGGACCAAACCAGCTTTATCCCGAATCATAACACAGCCCAAAATATCTGTCGGCTATTGCTGATACTAGAGAAAGCCCCGACCATAGCGCCGCAGGAAGCAATATTAACTATTGACATTGAAAAAGCATTTGACAGCCTAGAATGGAACTTCCTGGAGGAGGTACTAGTTAGGTTTGGTCTGGGCAATGGATTCCTATGCTGGGTCAAACTATTATACTCAGAGGCGCAAGCAAGAGTTAAAACTGGTGCATATATTTTGCTGAGTTTTGTAATAGAGCGAGGCACTCTTCAAGGTTGCCCATTGTCACCGCTATTGTTTGCCCTGGCAGTAGAGCCCTTGGTGCTCCGAGCTCACCTGGGGACTGATTATAAGCGCCCGAAGATATTGGCGGAGTGGCAACATATTGCATTATAGGCGGATGACATTCTGATATTCTTACGGGATAGGGACCTGGCGGGAGCGCAATTATTGCTGCACTCCTTTGGAGAGATGTCAGGCCTTTGGTTCAACTGGGAGAAGACGCGCTTATTCCCAGTCTGCCCAGACACCACCCCCCTAGCGATCCAGGTCAACATCCCCTGGGAAACGCGTCACAATGCATATTTGGGAGTAAGAGTACATCATGACCATTCAGAAATGCTACAAGCTAACATCGGCAGAGCACTGGGTTCCCTTAAACAGGCTTTGGACTTTTGGAAAACACTGCCATTATCTGTCATGGGACGAGTGGCCCTGCTAAAGATGGTAGCATTGCCGTGACTATATTACTTTGGTACTCTACCTATTAAAATACTGGGGGAAGTGTTTAAGGAACTTGACAGCATGAACTTGTCCTTTATATGGGGTACAGGGCACGAAAGGGTGGCTTTGGCTACCTTGCAATGTCCCACTTCCACTGGCCGCATCTAACTTTTAGGACTACTAAGTGGCGTCGCAGCTGCAATATTTCACACAGTGGATGAGGAGCCAGCAGTACCCTCCGAGCGAGAGACGTGTGGGTACACCTCCAATGTCCAAACTTATCCGACTCCTCCTGGGGCTCAATAACCTTGGACTGTGGGAGACGAGGGAACAAATGGCGGTGGCATACTGCTGGCATAGATGTCTCCAAAAGGCAGGGACTAAACACCCTTACTCAGCAGAACTCCCGCTTGATTCCTTAGCCACACTAGTCCACAGTGCTCACAAGATTGGACTACACCAACTCAAAGAAACAGGGGTGTGCCAGTTGAGAGACCTATTTAGAGATGGGACATTGCTCTGCTTCCACGAATTGCAGGCGGAATTTGACATTAGGCCGCAGTATTTCTTGGTACATGGGGCAATTATGACCGTAATAAGGCAACACTGGGGACCGGGTGGAGCTGAACCTCCCTCACATTCGGGCTGCACATACATAGCGACAGCAGTGGGCACATAGAAAGCAGTCACTTGTCTCTATCGTAAAATGCACTGTAGCCTACTGCCACCCCTAACCCGCTTATGTCAGAAATGGGAAGCAGATATTGACAGATCTTTTACAGATGAAGGTTGGGAACTGTTAAGGGAAAGGGTGCCCAAAATCTCATGCAATGCCAGGTTTAAATTAATACACTTCTGCATCTTTCATAGGGCCTACCTCACTCCACACAGGCTGAATAAGATGTTCAGAACATCAGAGGTTAAATGTCCTAGATGCAGAGAGGAAGGGGCTCGATTCCTTCATATGTTCTGGAGTTGTCTGCTGCTCTCTAGATATTGTCAAGACGTAATAGAAACCCTCTCCAAATTAGTAGAAAAGGAGATCCCAGGGACCCCACTTACTGCTTGTTGAGTGACTTCCCACGTACGGCCAAGGCTAAGGTTACAAGCAGTTTTCTAGACTTGGGTTTCATACTAGCTAAAAGGGAAATAACCCGTAATTGGAAAGCCACACAGAGCCCTTGAGTACTAGTATGGCGTAAAAAACTCTTAAAGTGGGCATATTATGAAGGAGAAGTACTGGCACTCGAGGCGCAGAAGCAAGGTTGCCTGACGGAGAGGGGCAGGGGGTAGTCGATCTTAGAGGAAGAAATCAGACACTTGACAACACCAACGACTAACTTGCCATTGGGTACCCCCTGATTGGGCGCAATGAAGAGGAGAGAAGGGAGTAACTGGGGCGAGGCAGAATATGCATGAGAAGCAAGTGTGAGGCAAGGCTTGGGGCTAGACTCGTGGCTGTGTATTATCGAAGGTAACACTGCACAGTTAGGGAGGAAGTATAAGACAAGGGGTGGGGTAAGGGACGGGAGGGAGAACATGGAAATTGGGACTGGATATGCCAGAAACACAAAGAGATGTACACTGTGAACCTAACACATGTTGCTACCCATGTTGGCAAATGTGAATATCCCGATGTTGTTTATTAAAAGCAATAAAATATGTTTAAAAAACAAAATCAACAGAAGGAACAGGACTGCGCAGTCCAGACAAGGAGGCAAAGGAACTAGAGCCTTGCTGACAGGTTGCTCAAGTCCAAGCTCTTGGCGGAAGAGGTGGGTCTTCAGGTCTTTGAGAAATGATTGGATGGCTAACTGGAGGTTAAGAGGAAAAGGAAGAGACTTCCAGAGGGATTTGCCTTGATAGTACAGTGACCTTCGCCCATTTTATTTGTACCTCAATGGGAACCTCCCTCCCTCTCTTTCTCCTCAAAATCTGTCTTATCTTTGAGACAGGTACTAGCAGCCTCCCATCTTGCATTTTGTATTGAGAGTGATTTGTCTAGAGGTTTGTTGCTAGGCACTGCTTTCCAACTATAAGACATAGACCTCTGATTTGTATTCCTGCATAGCTCATAATCCGTTGTTGGGTCAAGGATAGCAGCACGCAAGTGCTGCTTTTCCGACATGGTGGTATCAATGTGGGCTTGTAACCGCGCCCTCCTCACGCCCATCATTTTCACTCGTTCGTGGGCTCGCCTTTCAAAAATCCTTTGTTGACATTGAAAATGCTTTATGTTTGTCCCGCCTTGGGGCAGATTTGTTACCGCCTTGGGGACTAACCCTGTTACATTGATAATTGCACGTTTGCCAATAGGTTTGCCAATAGGTTTGACCGCGAGTGAACTTCTTTTTCCTTTTGTGTCTCTCCTTCACACTCTTGCTCATGGGGGCCAAGGGGCTTTTTTTTCTTTATCATTTACTGGAGCTTGCAAACAAGCTAAGGTACTGAAAATGGCATAGACGTGTCTAACGGTTTTATTTTAAGACTAGAGCCTTCTACCTTACTTCATTTTTTCTTTAATTTAGAAAACCACAAATTGACAGCATTGCATACAACCAATAGATAGTTTCATATCTAAGTGTACACTTCACAACTAGCAGAAGACGCTCTTTTTGTTGCTCACTGTCGAGGTAAGTGGTATTTACATTTTGTCATGACTTTGCTAATGTGTGTTACTTTTGCCCATTATCATGTATTGATGTATTTGAACAGCTTCTATTAGAGCTGCCTGCTCCTTCTACTGCATCAACATTCTTCCTTGCAGCAGTGTCTGGAGCCACCCTCAGAGTTCTCCCTTCCTCTGTACGTAATGCGTATCCATTGTTCGCCCTTTCCTTTGCACTCTCCCATAAGTATTTTCTGCATTGGTTTTCACTCGCTGTGCATGTTAGTAAGGGTACTGGGGGCTGCAGGGCTGTCTATTTCCATTCCTCGCATAAGTGATTGTTACACAGTCACCACAAGCTCTGCAGCGTTACTGAATGTGCTTGTTTACCTGCCTTCGTCTTCCCAGGACCATCATCATGTAAATGGGTGTTAACTAGTGATTCATTAAAGTCACCAGATTTCTTCTGGATTCAGACCCAGGCCTCAATCTCTAGGCGAGCACCAAGTGTTCCAGAACGCCATTGAACCAGGGACGAAATTGTGTTCCTTGCCCTTATCACTTTTATGGACTTGATGGCTGGCAAGGATTTTAAAAAGGTAAACCAACATGTAAACAGAAGTGCTTATTCCCAGTGCATGTAGTTTGCATAACTCCTTCAAATCCATTCAGTAAGGTCCAGTGCCTGATATCTTGATGATACACTTATCCAGTCTCTTTTTTTCTCTCAGTCCTCACACATTACCCATGACGTGCCCAATCCATTTCAGAGGCACACGTTTCTGCCGAATCCAGCCAAATCCTGCTTAATTCTATTCCGGCCTCCCAAATAAATTAAACATAAATGTGGTGAAGAGTGACAAACGAGCAAAATGTAACCAACCCTATCCAAGTGTGGTGCTCTTAAAGTATTCTCTGCCTTGAGGGTGGCAGTCTCAGGGGCAAGGGGCAGTGACTAGCAGATGTGGGCATTGCCATAGGATAGGGCCATGTCTTGGGGTCACAATTGTGGGTAAAGTCAGCTCTTCTCCTCATGTTCCCCTGCCAATGCTGCCACTGTCACAATAGGGCCAATTAACTCCTTCGCTTTTTCATTTTCTGCGATTTTTCCCTGTCTGTGCCCAATGCAGCACGCTTAATATCTTCCATGTAAACATGGACGTTTACAAAAAAACATAGTAAGAATCCTTCCTTTGTGCCAGATCTTCACCGACCCAAGAGGTAAAAGCCCACTCTTCTCTTCATAGACTTTCCAAGTGTTTGATCTGAGGCATGAGTGTTTCTTGGGATTATGTTCGCTCATGGCCATGGTGCATCACAGGAAACCAAGCCAAGATATTGTGCCAATTAGCTTATGCTTCAAGAAATCTATGTTTGTATTTTGAGGTGCCTGATTGAGCTTTTAGAGAGCAACCGATACACAAAATAAGCAAACTTGTATGGTTAAGTGGCACATGACCTCATGGCCGGTCTTCCTCCCTCTTCTTTCCCGCCAAATTACTTACTTTATAAATACAGTCTATTGCCCTTGATGTACAAACATTTCATCTATCTCTTTCCTCTACGAATTCCCTTTACCGTCTATTGGCTGTAGGAGTTCATGAACTTAACTGACTACAGACAATTCCACATTGGATGGAGATGCCCAGCGCTAATCATTGCCCTTTTCCTCTTCTCTCATCTGGAATGACACCCCGAACGGCTGCTGCCCGTCCAGCACCTCCGTCCATAGGCACAGGAGCGTTAGGCCTATCTTCAATGCCACACCTGTTTCCAGCAGCCCCTTCTTGCGTGGGCTCAGCGGGAAGAATATACGAAAATACCACAGCAGTGTAGTTGACTCTTAAAATGATTAGCCTGATCGTCAGTCAAAAAACATACGGAAATCCCTTAGAAACAGCACTTTAAAAACGTACTATAAGTAAAGAATTCAATCAGTTTTCTGTAACTTGACCAGAAAGTCATGTTGGACATCAAGAGTGTCGGGAAAGCACCGCAGCAGAACTTAAAAATGTACTTTCAGTTCCGAAAAGCCTTTGTTAGACATAAATACAACCATGTTATTCATAAAAACAGGCAGCAACACATTTCGACTACAAATTATGTTAGACACTTAGATATATTAAAATGAAGCAATATTTTATGCTTAAATGTTAATATTGCTTTCTTTTAAAAAATATGCTTGCTCAAAGTACAGTTAAATATTTTTTCCATCATGCAGTATTGAAAAACACACCTTACTCCAGGTTCTAAACAAGTTGGAAAGCTGACTTTCAATTAGAGTCTGGCATTGCATTATGGCTAATGCTGCTGAATGTGCACTGTACAAGCAGGCAGAAGAGAGTAAAATGTAAGATGTGAACCTTTGGTATCTGATCGATATAACAAAGTACCCATAAACATAGTGCTAGTTGATCACTCAGGTCCTTCGAGTCTGTCAGTTTTTTGAACGGTTGCATGGTGCAGGTCGTCGGCATGTAGAAGGGGTAATCTGTTGGCAACGTGGTGTTGTTGATAATCTTGAAAAAAAGTAATGGTTGGTGCTTTTAGTGCACAGAATGCAGTGATATACACACACAAATTTCAAAGAGGCCCATGAAACGTGCAAGATATTTCATGGCTACCAGTGAAATATGGGTTTCATAACCATAATGACAGCCCCATACCACTCTTAGGGCCAGATGTAGCAAAGGGTTTTTCCCATTCTGTGTCAATGTGAAAATGTGTTCGTACATATGGCCACTGTCAGGGCACTCACCATACAATCACTTCACGTGCTTCCTGTGAAGCCGTTTTATTTTATTTTGTCATCGCCTTGTGAAGTGCATCTAATGCAAGTTTGCAATTTAACCAGCTTTTTCAAAAATCAGATTTTCACTTAGTCGTGTGGGGTGGATAGTGCACGACAACCAAGCCACTGCTTTGGTGACATAGAAGTGACTTTAGAAATAACATCTCTTGACACATGGCTTCGAATCGTAGGATCTGTAGGGGCATGTAATGAATGCAAGCATCTCATTTTCCCAAAGCATCTCTGAGCACAGAGCAGACACGCACTCTGACCAAATGTTGATATGAGTGGAACCGTTCTCCTGCCAATGCTTTAAAAATAGAACTTAATCCTATACTTATACACATGGTCATATTAACTGCTAAGGTGCCTGACCAGCATGTGGCCTCTATTATGTAGTTGCTTTTCCTGCAAACAGCAAGGCTGGTTGTTTGCTTTCACTGTGCAAGTGCAGTTCGGACACGGTGCAACAAAGAGACAAGGGCTGACACTTTCTTGTATTAGACGTAAGGAAAATGTATTAAAACTGGGCATTACCACGAGCTCTTGTATTATGGGCCAGATACACGAACGTTTTACGAATGACTAGCTAGTCACAGACTGGTTAGCAAACACAAAAACACTAGTTTGCGGTGTCGCATGCCCATACTGTTGGCAGATTCCAGTAGCTACACAAGAGGGGGGTCGCTCTGCAATATGCGCTTGAGACAGCATGCAAAACCATCAGCTGTTGTGTAACGATGGATGTGTCATGTTGCCCAAGAAAAAGGCATTCTCATTGTGCAAGACGACTACTCAGTTGATGAGGAATACCCCGCTGACAGGATGCAGCAATTGGAGCTGAAAGAAGGGCACTCGCAGCATACGCAGCAATCAACCGCGTCTAAGTTAAGAGCATATCATTCATTTTTATACACTAATGACACGTGAAGCCTGTTTGCATGAACAGCACACATTTCCTCCTGTGTATTCACAGGTACGGTGGTATAAAATAAATAAAACTGCGAAGAATGGCAGGTACACACCACAAAGATTATGCAAACACACGAAATAGTTTTGGAGCAATAGTGCTTTCTTTCTGCCTCCAGAAATCTGGGTTGATTTTGGACTGGTCAGTGGTCGACCCTACTCCTGTACCTTCATGCTCCCCACTTCGACTTCGTGTGCAGTGTTCTGTCTGAATATTTGGCACCCAAAGACTAATGAGGCTGTCTCCTCAATCTAATGTGAAGTGGTAGTTTGCTCTACTACATGTACCTGTGAAATCTGCAAAACATCTAGGGCTATTGTTTCTTGCCCAGGGCCTTTGTGGCCATCAATGTTTGAATGTTTTCTGTGCTTTGTGAAAGGACACTGTTGGCATTTGCTAATTTTACAGCGTTTGGTGATTATGGCTTTTTATGTCTGACTCTTGTCCTCGTCATGGCTAGGAGCACACGATGGCATGACAGCTTCTGTTATTGAACCTGCGATCTGTGACACTGATTGAAAATGCTCCACCACGTATCTGTGTAACCCATCAACTTCACTGCCCAGTTCCTGCATAGTTGCAACTTGCTGCCATTGTGCTGAAAGCACTGCGCCTGTTATGGCCTACAGCGTCCTTGAGGTTGAGACGCCTTCCACAAACTCACATGCAGTAAGTGGCCTGGGTCTCACACAATATCTGTGGGCCCTTATTGGAAATCTTACTGTCTGATACACGAGCCCGGAAACATGCTGCAGCACCAGCTTATCATGGTGTGTTTTTTTTTGTGAGACAACTTGTGCAATGTGACTGTTGGCTCTGTAGTGACAGGGGGTGTGTTACTACATCCTGAAGCATGCCTGGCCTGGACCTCCTCTTCCTCCTCATCTCCAGCCTCTTATTCCTGTACAGCTGTGTTGAAAAAGTATGTTGCGCTGGTACATGAAGGTGGTTTATTAAAGCAGACTATACTCAGTAATAGTTGTGCTGCAATTTAGGCTGCAGGGGCGCATTCCTACATTTTGATGGATGGATGAGTTAGGGCCCCTGGTAGTTTGCTGAGCACACCAAAGCTGTGGAAATACTTGTCATCTTTTTCCGATTTAGATACTCCTTACTGCATTTCCTATATTCATTTAATCAAATGCATGTTATATTTAGTATAAGTGCAAGTAATCAGAATAGTTTCATGATTGTTTCATTGTAGCGTGACAATTCAGCTTACTCAAATATATTGGTAATGATTGTGTTAATAGAATCTGATATTTTTATTTCCAGTTATTTCTTTAAACAGTAAACACGGTTTCACAGGAACACAAGTAGGCTAAAGAGCATTAGGCTCCTATATTTATTGTTTTTTTCAATAATATTGACCAAAGTCTAAATACAGTATTTAATCTGCATTAGAACACTGCAGGGGAGACAAGAAAGGTTCCAGTGCAATACAAGCTGAGGGACATTTAAATGAAAGCTGTAAACACATTTCCTTTTCTGAAGGCTAAAGGAAGGTACATTGAGTCTTCAGATGGGCTTATGGGCCTAAATGCAGACCATAGCTGATGAGAGCAGAGACTTCCAAGGCAGAAAAACTGCTGTCTTCTTACAGAACAATACCTTTGTTGTTCCACCAAGGTAATTGTGTGAGAAACTCACATAGGCTGCGTTTGGTGCTAAGATTAGCTTAGTTAGAGAAGGGAAGGCAGGGATTGGCAAACCAATGCAGAGAAATTCTGAGTTACTTTTATAATGTTGCAATATTTTTTACGTTTCTATTTGTTAGCCCATATCATTTCCACAAACATGTTGGTTTTTATAGTAACCATTATATATACTGTGTGCACTAGGATAGGTTTTCAATTTTAATAACATCATAAAAGAAAACCCTTAGCATGAGTTCTTTAGTGTGTCTATCCCTGGTGAAAAGAGTTTGGAGTCCACTCATAACAAATACTCCTATGAATCTGACGAGTCTAAGCATTCCCTGAGTGCCATCAGCTACAATCCATCAGGTTCTCTATCTCAACATGGTATGTTGACTAAGTCTGTAATGCCAGAGGATCTAGAGAATCCTAATCATGGGCCATATTCAGGAGAGGTTCCCGAAAATGTCTCGCTGCTGAGAATAGTGCCTCTGTTTAATGTCCTACAAATATCAGAATACACTGCAAGGGAGACATTGGAATGTGGAATGGGCGAGTATGGTAATGTCTTATTGTTAAATATATATATGTTGTACTCCCACATCTGCATGGTATTGATGATAAGATAGTCCATATAGTGTTAATGCATTTCGGCAGTGACTTGATAATGGCTGTGTTGGGATAGACTTGTTTGTGTTGTTTATGTCTGTGCCAGCTTCAGGTAGCAGGGTGCTTTCTATTGCTCTTGCATAATGGATTGGTGGATGATCCCCTTTGGGTGCCACATGCTTCTTTTCTCCGTGAGTCGCCTTTCCTTTGTTCTCCAATAATCCTGCTCACTAAACCTGTGCTTCCATTTCCTACCTCCTTCCTCATGTTTTGGCTTTTTGGTTGCCATTTCAGGTGATTGCTCCTCTCCTGAGGCTCCCATCTGGGAAGACTGAACTCACTTGGCTATTGGGTATTGTAGGGAGCTGGGTTCTGGTTGCAGTACCCCCCACCTTTTGCCTGATTTTCAGATGCATCTTTGACTGAAGTGTACTCGGTTTCTGTTAACCAAGTCCCCAGTGCCAGTGTCCCTTCCCTAAAAAAAGACAACTGGTCACTTGATCCCCAAGTGACCAGGCCCTTAAGCCCCCCTGTAAGTCCCTAGTAAATGATGGTCAGGGAATGGGTACTAAAGAAGACCCCTCAGGGCTGCAGCACAACTTGTGCCACTGTGAGGGACCCAGCACCAACCTTACGTAGACTACCATTGCAGGCTGCGTGACAAGGTGCTCCCAAAATTAATAACACAACATGACACACACTTATGTGCTGTGTCCCCTAAAACCCTGCTTGTAATACTGAAAGTCACCCCTACAGCAGACCTTCAGCCCTAAGGCAGGGTTCATTATATTAGTGAGGGCAGGTATGCATGAGCAAATATGCCCATACTATGGGCCTCATTACAACCCTGGCGGTCAAAGACCGCCAGGGTTGTTTTGGCGATTGTACCGCCAACAGGCTGGCGGTACAATTTGCCACATTATGACCACAGCCGTAACGCCGCGGTCGCACCGTCGGGACCGGCGGTTTCTCGCCATCGTTGTCCCGGCGGGAAGGGGAGTCGCGGGGCCCCTGGGGGCCCTTGCACTGCCCATGCACTTGGCATGGGCAGTGCAGGGGCCTCCAGGCACAGCCCCACCATGCTTAGACAGTGAAAAGCACGACGGGTGCAGCTGCACCCGTAGCACGGCCGCAACACCGCCGGCTCCATTAGGAGCCGGCTCCAATGTTAGGCGGCCGCTCGATGGTTCAACCTTCCGCCCGCCAAGGTTGCAATGAGGGCCTATGTCTTTGTCGATTCTGAGACATAGGCCCTCATTACAACCCTGGTGGTCGGTGTTAAAGCGGTGGGAACACCGCCAACAGGCCAGTGGTAAAAAAAATGGGATCACAACCACGTCGGAAACCGCCACGGCGGTAGCAACAAACACCACGGCGGTCACCGCCAACAGACAGGCGGAAGACAATGTACCGCTTACCATATTACAAGGTACCAATCCGCCAGCTTTTCCGGGGCGGTACCAATGCCATCAAAAGCACGGCGGAAACCGAACAACGAAGGGGAGCCACTCACCTTTCGACACTCCACGAAGAACCAGGACGTCATGGAGCCCGAATTGCAGATCCTCCCCATGTTGGTGTATCTACTAATACACCACGAAGTAGAAAGAAGGCAGCGGCGGTGACGACGGTGAGTACTGCACCTAGCACACAGGGGAGGGGAGGAGGGAAAAGAGAGTGACACACACACGTGGCACGCAACACCCCCACCCCCACCCTCACCCACAACACCATACACACAAACACATCCAACAACAATACAGATACACCCCATCTCCCCCTGGAATAAAGCAAGGACAAAAGGAAATGAGTCTAACCAGTGTTATATTTGAACATTCAGATATATCAAGAGAAAATCAAATAATCAGTATATACAAATATTTACATTATGTACACAAGGCCGTACACTGTCTCTTGTAAATGTCTGTGGACCAGTGGTCCCAAAAACCTTGGGGGAAGCCCACACATGACACCTGCCTCAAAACGGAGAGAACACTGCAGGGGCATCAGGTCGAAAAAACACAGGCACCTCAGGGGGAAGGGGAGGTGGGGGGCACCTCAGCCCGAAGATGGTATGACGCTACTGCTCCTCGAGGGGGCTCCATGCCCACTGCTTGGTTCTGGGGAGTGCAAAGCCACAGTCTCTCAAGTCTCTCAAGTGGGTGGTTTGCCCACTGCTTGGTCCTGGGGAGTGCAAAGCCACAGTCTCTCTAGTGGGTGGTCTGCCCACTTCTTGATCGTGGGGACTGCAAAGCCACAGTCTCTCAAGTGCGTGGTTTGCCCACTGCTTGGTCCTGTGGAGTGCAAAGCCACAGTCTCTCAAGTGGGTGCCTTTTTCCACTAGTTTTTGAGGGGGCTTTGTGTCCAGTGTGCTTCCTCCTGCCAAGTATTGGGTGAGTGGATGTATCTCTCCACTGGTTCTGGAGTGGGCATTGTGTCCAGAGTGCTTCATCCTGCCAAGGATTGGGTGAGTGGATGCCTTTCTCCACTGGTTCTGGAGGGGGCTTTGTGCCCAGTGCGCTTCATCCTGCCAAGGAGTGGGTGAGTGGATGCCTTCTTCCACTGGTTCTGGAGGGGGCATTGTGCCCAGAGTGTTTCATCCTGCCAAGGATTGGGTGAGTGGATGCCTTTCTCCACTGGTTCTGGAGGGGGCTTTGTGCCCAGTGTGCTTCATCCTGCCAAGGAGTGGGTGAGTGGATGCCTTTCTCCACTGGTTCTGGAGGGGGCTTTGTGCCCAGTGTGCTTCATCCTGCCAAGGATTGGGTGAGTGGATGTATCTCTCCACTGGTTTTGGAGGGGGTATTGTGCCCAGGGTGCTTCATCCTGCCAAGGATTGGGTGAGTGGATGCCTTTCTTCACTGGTTCTGGAGGGGGCTTTGTGCCCAGTGTGCTTCATCCTGCCAAGGATTGGGTGAGTGGATGCCTTTCTCCACTAGTTCTGGAGGGGGCCTTGTGCCCAGTGTGCCTCATCTTGCCAAGGATTGGGTGAGTGGATGTATCTCTCCACTGGTTCTGGAGGGGGCATTGTGCCCAGAGTGCTTCATCCTGCCAAGGATTGGGTGAGTGGATGTATCTCTCCACTGGTTCTGGAGGGGGCATTGTGCCCAGTGATGCTGCACCTGGGGTGTGTCAGTGAACATCCTCTCAACTGGGTGTCTGAGCCACGCAATGTACCTGGAACAGGTAGCATGATACTCCACGGAGGCAGAGCCACACTCCATCCTGCGACGACTTAGGCTGCCAACTGCTGGTAGTGCCTTAATTGGAGTGTCCAGGGCCCAGGATGTCACCTGCAGCCTCAGACGGCTGCCCACTGGTGATGCTGCTGATGTCCGATAGAGTGGTACCGGCTGGGCACGTGGCGGTGCAGATGGTGGTGTAGGTGGCTGCCGCGGAAATGCTGCCAGTGCTGGCCATGGTGCAAGTGTCTGTTGTGGTGGAGGGAGACATTATACCGTCTCCGGCAGCCCCGGAAGGCTGATCCTGGGAGAGGATGCTGCAGACTGACGTTGTGGCAGCGGCGGTGCAGGTGGCGGTGCAGGTGGCGGAGCAGGTGGCGGTCGTTGCATTGGTGGTGACTGTGGTACAGGTCGTGGCATCCCTGATGAAAGGGTGGTTACCAGCCCCTCACCAGGAGGCATCGTTCCCTGAGGTGATGTGCCCTTTGTCTTGTGGCCCTTACCAACCTCGGCAGTTGCTGCTAGGACCTTATTACTGTCCTCTCTGTGTTTGGGTGCGGCCTTGCTGGGTGGGTGGTGTGACTTTCTCCTGCTGGAAGCCGGGCCCTTTTTTACCTTGGCAGGTGGTGGAATTGGGTGGTCCTTCACATCTGCAGGTGGCACACTTGCAGCTCTGACGGGTGCCCCCCTCTATCCACCCCGACTTGCACAGATCACAGCAGATGCAGATGTGGTGGCTGAGGTGCTGGGCTGGGATCTAAAAATCCTGGCCCTAGGGTACGGATGGGGGGAGGTGTAGGGAAGAGGTTCAAGTTAGCTAGGAAAAGTTTTTTAGACACACTGGGATGGTAAGATGGGGGGTGTGAGTGGAGGAAGAGGTAGTGTTTGTAGGAGGTGTACGTTTCCTGAGTTTGGGTGAAGGTGCATGGGCTGGAGGCTGTTGTGAGGTGGATGGCTATTGAGTGGGTGTGTGCCTGCGTTTGTGTACTTTGGCTGGAGGGCTCACAGAAACATTGGGAGAGGACACAGGGGACATGTGTATGGTAGTGTGGGTTGTGATTGCACGTGAGCAGTGTGTTGTGATGGGCATGCTGGTGATGGAGGCAGTGGCTGATGATGTAGTGCATGCAGGTGTGAGTGGAGACGAGACTGGGAGGGAGGTGGAAGACGTGGAGGAGGGGGACACAGTGGAGGAAGTGGATGTTGGTATGTGTGCATGGGTATGGTGCATGTGTGAGGACCTGTGTGATGCTTATGTTTTCCTGAGCCACTTTTGTCTGTTGATGTGTGTGCATGCTGGTCTGAAGGTGTGCTTGAGATAGGCTGAGGTAGAGGGGATTGGGTCTGGGTAGTGAAGTTGGAGGGGGAGGCTGGACACAGGGACAATGGCCATCAGTGCTGAGGCCAGAGCCTGAAATGCTCTCTGTTGGGCCGCCACGCCAGAATGAATGCCCTCCAGGTATGCATTTGTTTGCTGCAAATGCCTCTCAACACCCTGGATGGCATTCAGAATGGTTGACTGCCCAACAGTGAGGGATCTCAGGAGGTCAATAGCCTCCTCACTGACAGCAGCAGGGATGACTGGGGCAGGGTCTGAGGTGCCTGGGGCGAAGGAGATGCCCACCCTCCTGGGTGAGCGGGCATGGGAAACACGCTCAGGGGCTACTGGGAGGGCGGTGCTGGTAGGGGTGGTGGTGGCTGTACCTGTAATTGGGGTGGGCACAGAGGTGTCCACCACCACCAGGGAGCTTCCATCAGAGGAGGAGTTGCTGTCGCTGGTATCCCCTCCTGTCCCCGTCGTGGAGCTCCCTTCGCCCTCCGCCCAACTGGTTGCCTTCAACCTCCGTGGATTCACCCTCCTGGGCCATGTGGGATGCAGCTCCCTCCGTCGCCGGTGCCTCTGCTCCTCCGCCAGATGATGTTAATGCACACAAGGACAGGGTGACAAAACAAAAAGGGGGGGAAGACAGAGGATACACTTGGTCAATGCCAGCAACACCACTACCGTTGGCGGACACAACAACACAGAGCTGCCCGATGCACTAGGCCTTGCCCAACCAGTCACTATGGTAGTCACCACCCCATGGGGTACAATGCCTAACGCCAACAAATGCACACCTGACACCCACAGGACCCTGCACACTAGTAGCTGCCCAATTGTACCATTGGGGTAGGGGTGCTTCTGAGCCTGCAAACAAGGGTCCTACCTTGGCAACACCGCCCTGGCCTAGGGGCACCCACAGCCCACACCCCCACCCAGATCCCACCTAAACCGGGCACAGTCAGCTTTATGGCACTGTACTCACCCCCTTGTGGCTGCTGTGATGCCCTCAAGCGCCCATCCAACTCCGGATAGGCCACCGCCAGGATGCAGAACATCAGGGGGGTCATGGTGCGATGGGCACCCCTTCCACGTTGGGAGGCCAGCCCCAGCTGGGCCTCCGCTGTCTTCTTGCTCCAGCGGCGCAGGTTCTCCCATCTCTTGCGGCAGTGGGTGCTCCGTCTATGATAAACCCCCAGGGTCTGCACTTCCTTGGCGATGGCACGCCAAATACCCTTCTTCTGGTGGGCGCTGACCTAGACGGTAAGTACAGGGGGAAAGGAAATTACTCACCCGTCCAGACCGTCATACTCATTGCTCACCAGTTACCACCCATGCCCTGACGCACATACACTGACCACCTCACATGCCACCCCCCAACACGTGGCATACATCCACACCACTCTCTACAGGCATTGCCCACTCATCATGCTCACAGTGTACTCACCTGTTTGTCTGGAAGACCGTAGAGTAGCGTGTGCTGGGGGAGGACCTCATCCACCAGTTTGTCCAACTCCTCCGCAGTGAAGGCAGGGGCCCTTTCCCCAGATACTGTAGCCATTGTCGCTTCCAGGCTCCGGTCACAGCAGCACTTGCAGTGTAGGTCCTCTCCTGTTGATGGTCAGGTATTAAGTGAGTGAACAAATAGAAAATGGCGGTCACGTCCGCGGCGGTGCGTACCGTCACCGCCGGCGTACATGGCCATTGTCTCCTGGAACCCATAGGGCCCAATGATAACCAATGCTGAGTTGCGTGGTGGTCTTCGACCGCCTACCGTGACGCTGCACAACGCCAGCGCAGTTACCTCATTTCCCCTTGTCCCTCCTCACAAGTCAGGCAGCCTCCATTTCAGGGGTGCACATGGCGTGGCACCTAACTGCGTCACAGCACATGTACGGACTAACTATTTCATACACAGATTTACTAACATTACTGCAGACACAGTTGTGCTACCTATGTGGTAGATGACCCTCTGCTCACGTTCTCCTCCAAAGGCTTCAACCGCTGGGCCAGATGATGAGATGGCGGCATCCTCCAGTGTACAGACCCCTGGTGGACTTATCGACAATGGAAGATAGACACATCATAATCACATACAGACTTGATCGTGCCACAATCCAAGACCTGTGTGCCCAATTGGAGCTAGACCTGATGTCATCTATCCACCATCCCACAGGTATCCCCCCTCTAGTGCAGTTCCTGTCAGTGCTCCATTTCCTGACAAGTGGCTCCTTTCAAACTACAGTGGCCATGGCATCTGGGATGTCTCAGCCAATGTTTTCTAATGTGTTGACCAGAGTTTTGTCTGCCCTGCTGAAACATGCGCAGCTACATCGTGTTCCCCCAGGTGGAGGATTTGCCTACAGTGAAAGCTGACTTCTATGCCCTGGGACATATCCCCAACATCATTGGTGCCATTGATGGTACACTTGTGGCATTTATCCCCCCCGCAGAAATGAACAAATGTACAGAAATAGAAAAAGCTACCATTCGATGAATGTGCAAATGGTGTGTTTGGCGGACCAGTACATCTCCCATGTGAATGCCAAGTATCCTGGCTCTGTGCATGACGCCTATATCTTGCGGAATAGCAGTATCCCTTATGTGATGGGCCAACTCCAGAGGCACCGGGTGTGGCTAATAGGTGAGCCCACGGTCTCCACACAGTATGAATAGGTGTCTGGGAATAGGGTAGTCCCTAAGGGTTAGTGTGTGTCTAACAGGTATCCCTCGAAATTTGCAGGTGACTCTGGTTACCCCAACCTCTCATGGCTACTGAGCCCAGTAAGGAATGCCAGGACAAGGGCAGAGGACCGCTATAATGAGGCACATGACTTATCTAGGCGTATTATTGAGAGGACGTTCGGCCTCCTGAAGGCCAGATTCCGGAGTCTCCATCTAACAGGTGGCTCCCTATACTTCTCACTGAAGAAGGTGTGCCAGGTAATCGTGGCATGCTATATATTGCACAACCTGGCATTGAGATGCCAGGTGTCTTTTCTGCTGAAGAATGAGCCTGGTGATGGTCTTGTGGCAGCGGTGGAGCCTGTGGACAGTAAAGAACAGGAGGCAGAGGAAGAAGATATTGACAACAGAACGAACATCATCATGCAGTACTTCCAGTGACACACAGGTAAGAGACTGTAACTCCTCCTCACATTTCAGAATACTGGAGGACATTGTACATATTAGCCTCCTAACCTCTGTCTGTGGATCCCTTTGGATTTACTTTTTGCAGTTCTGGGTAACACATTCTACCTTCTGCTATATGTACTGCTACCCAACAACTGTCATACATTGGTATGAGTAAAGGAACATTTACATTGCTATTTGTTGCTAATGTTGTAATAATACATTTGTGAAAGACCAGATTGGTTTGTGATTAAAGGGTGTTCATTTAGGGGCTAATGAGTATGGGGGTATGTGCAAGGGGCTGGGGTGATGGTGGAGGAAGGTCCAGAGTAGAGTCCAGTCTATTTGTATCACAGGTACATTGTCCAATGGGGCATAGGAAGGGGAGTAATGGCCGTTCAAGGTGGACAGGGTGACATAGTGGGATAGAAGGGTGACAATCAGGAGAGTCTTATTTCCTGGCGGGGTCTTGGCAATGTTCCCTGTCTTCTGCCTGGATCGCAGGGACCGTTTGCGGGGTGGTTCTCCTTCTGCAGGGGGTGGGGTCCTGGTGGCCTGTCGGTCCTGTGGCGGGGCCTCCTGTCTACTAGCACCGGCGGAGGTGAAAGGCTGTTCCTCGGTTTGGCTAGTGTCAGGTGCCCTTTGTTGAGCCACTGCCTCCCTCATGGTCTTGCCCATATCAGCCAGCACCCCTGCAATGGTGACCAGGATGGTGTAGATTGTGGTGAGGTCATCCCTGATACCCATGTATTGTCCCTCCTGCAGCCCCTGGGTCTCCTGAAACTTGGCCAATACCGTGCCCATGGTCTCCTGGGAATGGTGGCATGCTCCCATGATGTTGGAGAGTGCCTCATGGAGAGTGGGTTCCCTGGGCCTGTCCTCCCCCTGTCACACAGCAATCCTCCCAGCTTCTCTGTTGTCCTGTGCCTCTGTCCCCTGAACCGTGTGCCCACTCCACTGACCCCAGGTCCCTGATTGTCCTGGGTTAGTGGGTTTGCCTGGGGTCCCTGTAGTGGTGGACACACTGCTGATTGACGTGTCCTGGGGACAGTGGCATGGGCTCGCTGGGTGGGTGCTGTGGTGGTGTTTCCTGAGGGTGGAGGTTCTGTGGTGGGTTGGGACTGTGGCAGGGGAACCGACTGTCCAGAGGTCCCTGATGGGCCGGGCTGGTCATCTTGATCCAGGCGTGCAGAGCTGCTGTCGTCACTGTTGGCCTCTTCTGTGGGGGGACTGGATATGGCTGCCACCTCTTGTCCGGTGACGTTGTGTAAGGGTCCTGTTGGGGTGTAAATGCATTGTTATTGTATCTGTGTGTGCCATCTTGTGCAATGGGTGTGCTTTCCTCTATTACTGTGCTTGCAATATCGCATTGGCCCTTGTGTGAGTGGTGATTGTGTACCCTGGGTGAGTCTCTCCCTTGGACATGCTTTGGTGATGGGTGTCCATGCAGGTCTGTGATGGATCTTCAGCTGGATACCCACCGAAAATAGAAAGACGGTCACCCACGCCCTAGTCAGCAGCAGACTGGACTACGGCAACGCGCTCTACGCAGGATCAACGACCAAGCTCCAAATACAGAATGCCTCCGCATACCTCATCCTCAACATCCCCCGCCGCAACCACATCACAGCTAACCTCAGAGACCTACACTGGCTTCCCATCAACAAGAGGATCACTTTCAAGCTCCTGGTCCACGCTCACAAAGGTCTCCACAACGCAGGCCCTGCCTACCTCAACGCGCGACTTACCTTCCACACTCCCACCCGCCAGCTTCGATCGTCCAACCTCCCCCTCGCCACCGTCCCTCGCGTCCGTCGGACCACAGCCGGTGGCAGATCCTTTTCCCAACTCGCCGCCAAGACGTGGAACTCCCTCCCGGTTCACCTACGACAGACCCAGTACCTCCTGACCTTCAGGAAACTCCTCAACACCTGGCTTTTTGAGCAGTAGCAGTCCCTTCCCACCCTTCAGTGCCTTGAGACCCTAACGGGAGGGTAGTGCACTTTACAAATTATTGATTGATTGATTGATTGATTGATGGGGGTCCATGCTTTGTTGTTGCATGCAGGGCTTGGTATTGTGATGGGTGGGTTGTGATAGTGGGGTATATGTGAGGTATTGGAGTGATGGGGTGAGGGTAGGAGTTTGTGATGGCACGCAGGTAGGGTGGGGGGATAAAGTAGTAAAGAATTGACTTACCAGAGTCCAGTCCTCCTGCTACTCCTGCGAGGCCCTAAGGATGCATGATCACCAAGAGTTGCTCCTCCCATGTTGTTAGTTGTGGGGGAGGAGGTGGGGATCCACCGCCAGTCCTCTGTACAGCAATCTGGTGTCTTGAAACCACAGAACATACCTTCCCCCGTAGGTCGTTCCACCTCTTCCTGATATCATCTCTGGTTCTGGGATGCTGTCCCACTGCATTGACCCTGTCGACGATTCTCCGCCATAGCTCCAACTTCCTTGCAATGGAGGTCTGCTGCACCTGTGATCCGAAAAGCTGTGGCTCTACCTGGATGATTTCCTCCACCCTGAGCTCCTCCTCAGAAAACCTGGGGTGTCTTTGAGGTGCCATGATGTGGTGTGAGTGATGTGTGAGGTGATGTGTGGGGTGCTGTGTTGTGATGTATTATGTGATGTGCGTGGATGGTGTATGTGTGATGGTGTTCTGTGCCTCTGGATGATGGTGTGGTCTTTGCTTTTCTCTTTCTCTGCTTGTTCAAATATTTTCGTTGAAAGGGTTGTGGGTAATGTGGGTGTGTGTTTTATAGTGGTGTGAGTGTGTGGGTGTGGTGTGTGTATGTGTGTCAGGTTTGTGTATTTTGAATTGTCCAATGTGGTGTGGTTTTGTAAGTGTGTGTGTATTTTGAGCGCATCGGTGTGTACCGTCAATGGTTTACCGCGGTTGAAAGACCGCCGCAGTGATTCGTGGGTCATGATACTGTGGGCGTATTCCTGTTGGCGTGATGGTGTGGGTTTTGGTACCGCCAGTTTATCACTGACCTTTGGTGTGGCGGACTTGTGTGGGTGTCTGTATAGTGGGGGATTTCTCTGTGAGGGTCATAATACCCGTAGTGGAATACCGCCGCAGTCACGGTATGTTGGCAGCCGTCGGCACGGTGGTAAGCGGGATTTTCCGCCAGGGTTGTAATGAGGGCCATAGTGTTTAAGGAAGCTATTTTAAATACATGTGATGGATACTGGTCAGTACACGTTCCCCAGCCACACAATGGCTTTTCTGAACCTAGGGATGTTTGGTATCAAACATCTCTTATTAATAAACCCTCTCTGATTTCAGTAATGGATCTATTAATACATGCACCTCGAGGGCACCATAGATATGAGCCTGAAAATCCTACCAACTACTGGAGAGATCACTGACCTGTTCTGGTCAGCCTGTTACCAACAGACAAGAATCTGACCTCCCAGGGGGATAGACTCCGCCATCGAGATATCAGAAACAAAATCCTGACCGAGCTGGGGTGTTACCCATGCCTCCCCACAGGATGACCTCCATTCCAAGGCAGAATCTTCAAAGAAGCCCACAGTCTTTGATATGCAGAATAGGCCTTCCTCAGAGGAAGATGCCAGCCCCCTGGCCCCATGGCCCATCTGGCACCTGGACAGGCAGGAACATTAGCTATGCAGGAGGTGTGTCGCACTTCCAGATTGGGAATACCGCTAGGGTGGCCAGCCTGAAGTGGACACAACTTAGAAAATTCTGCCATCTTGTGTGTGGTAGAATTCAGGAACTCTGGATAGGGTGATGTCCTCTCCCACAGGCAATGGTCATCTAGGGCGTGTAGTGACTCCAAGGGTAAGACGCCAATTGGCTAATACCCTTCACTCCACTTAACGCTCCCTAAATTGAGTATTTAGGGGACCTCCTGATACCAGATACTCTGATCTTTGCTAGACATGAAAGAAGGAGTGAACACAGTTCCGTTAAATACCTTGCAAACTGTCCTTCTACCCAAGAGACTCAAGTTATTAGATATTTAAATTTTCTGTCATCTAATTTTGAGAAAATCTAATTATGGAGGAGTACATCAAACCCACCCAGTTCCCAAAAAATTGATTGTTAAAAGAAAAATGACACTGTATTGCCAAATTAGGAGTTGCCTCGGCATTCTTCTTGGTAGTGTCCATCTCTTTTGGGTGCCTGGCTGAACCGGTCCAGTAGGTAATCAGGAATGAGCTCAGATTTCGCCTTTTGTTCATGCAGGAGAAGAGAGGGCCTCCGTATTATAAAACAGAAGCTGTATTATAGCATCAAGGAGAAGGACAGATGGAAGGGAAGCTTCATGAGGAGTGTACCAAGAAGACTCAGATGCAGAGCAAACACAAGAGGAATTTCATGTTTGCCAGCAGTGCAGCACACATACTCAGCAGCGTTTCCCAAATCAATGAACCTCTCTCCATTCTACACAGCTGAGTACTAGATCTCTCAGAGTCCTCATCATCATGTTTTCCCTTTGAAGTTGATAATTTCCTTCTTCTAGCTGTTGGGGTAGTCCCGCCCTGAGTCCTTCCATCCTCCTCCTGACTCCGAGTAACTCAGTCCCAGTCCCGACACAAGCAATATATACCTGTAGTGCACTGCTGTTGGTGAACAAGTAGAGTAACAGAATTGCAGTGTTTTGTATAGATTTGTGTATAGATTTGGGTTTGTTAACTTAAGTGCCTGGTCTGGTCTATGAAGAGGCAGAAAAAATCAGGAGTGGACCCTGCAGGCACATTTTCACTAAGTAAGTTTGTAAAGGCCAATCACCACGAAAAATGATCACCCATCAGGCACCAAACATTGCATATTTAGTATGACCAGAATGGTAATACAAAATCCTACTTATTGCTGAGGTTAGATTTTATATTACTATAGAGCCTGTCTCCAATCCACATCTGGGCTGGGCTGGTTGACACTTCCCTTGTACATTTCACCCAGACAACCACAAACAAAGGATGCTCAGTCACACCTGCACACATCTGCAAACTGAATGGTTCTTCCTGGGCTGGAAGGGTGGAGGGCCTGACACTTACATTTCAAAGGACAGTGGCCTGCCCTCACACAATGGATTGCCAAGCCCCCTACTGGGACCCTGGCAGACAGGATTGTACTGAAAGGGGACCTTGTGCACTTCAAAACCAGTCTTTGAAGTCCCCCCCACTTCAAAGGCACTTTGGGTATATAAACTCGGTCCCTGACCCTACCAACTCAGACACTTCTTGGGACAGACACTCTGCACCAGAACCTGCAACCTGCCAAGATAAGCTGCCTGGATGCCCAAAGGACTCACGTGGGCTGCTTTGCTGTAAAGGACTGCTGCCTTGCTGTTGCCCTGCTGCCTTGCTGGCCTCTGGCTCTGTTGAGATGTGCTCTCCAAGGGCTTGGATTTTGCTTGCCTCCTGTTCCTGGAGTCTCAGGGCCAAAAAGACGTCTTCTCTGCAAAGAAACTCCTTGTGCGTCAAAAATCGACGCACAGCCTGTCGGAATCGACGCACAGTCTGCCTAGCGGTGAGAAAATCACTGCATCGCCGAACCGGCACAGTGCAGCTTAGCTCCCTGAGTGGAGATCCATGCAGCGCCAGAAATGCGACCGGAACTTCGACGCACATCCCACTAGATTGACGCATCGCTGGGGCGGAACGACGCAGCTTGACTTCCTGTGAGAGGAATCGATGCAGCACCAGCCGTGTGACAGAAACTCTGCTGCATCGCCACTGGATCGACGCATCAACTATGACTTTGTCCTGCATGCCCAAGATTTCCACGCATCGTCCCTGGGCGTCAAAAGACCCCACATGGCAAAGAGGATTTAAGTCTGCACACCGGAATTCGACGCAAAGCCCTTGCTGCATGGAAAAGAATCAATGGATTGCCTGTGTATGCCTAGAGAACCGGCGCACACCTGCCTTTTTCCATGCACCTCCTCCTCTGCGGTCTTCATGCGTGTCATCTTGACACAACCCAGGGACTTTGTGCTTGCAAGAGACAATTGTTGCTTTTAAGAACTAAAAACTCTCTTATCATTACAAAAGTGATATTTCAACTTTTGATGATCAAATCTTGATCGTTATGACCTTAATTTGATCAGATAAATATCTTATATTTTTCCAAACCTGTGTGGTGTCTTGTGTAGTGTTCTCACTGTGTTGTTGCATGATTTATTGCACAAATACTTTACCAATTGCCTTTTAAGTTAAGCCTGACTGCTCATTGGTTGGGCACAGGATAATTTAGATAGTGTGTGACTTACCCTGACTAGGATTGTGATCCCTATTTGGACAAAGGTGTGTACCTCTGCCAACTAGAGACCCCATTTCTAACATCGTCTGATAAGAAATGTTGATTCATCTTGATCATGGTCAATCTCTTCACGTTTTGAGGAGAGAGACTTGTCCTCCACACAGTGACAACTATGCCAGATGCACTGAACACACGCTCAGCAGATTCTCTGGCTACAGGACAAGCCAGATTCTTTATTGCCAGCCTGCTGAGCTCTGACCATTGCTGAATCTTCCCATACCTATCCACCAATGGGTTTTGATCCACATAGACCTCTTTTGGGTTATCCAGATACTCCTGGAACATCCTCTTAATGGTCATTGGTGCTGACACATGCTCAGCCTCTTTTGCCTCCACTCCTGCACTGGACTTAAGACCTGCCACTTGAAACCAAGCTAATGCAGCAGTTAGGTCAAATTCTTTTGTTGCTGTTGTTGCCGGTCTTCTTGTTGCTGGTGTTGGCTGCTGTGAGACAAGTCTGCCTTCCCTGGAAGTGGGAGGCGCCACCGCAGAACTGCAGAGTGGGACTCTGCGTTCCAGCCGTTCTTCTTCCATATCTCTGGCTTGTTCAACAATCCACCTCCTGTATTTGGAGATATCACCTTCAGAAAATGGAATTAAATTGGGCAGATTTTTTTTGTATCGTGGATCAAGTAGTTTGGCACAGATGTACTCTTTGGACAAGATGATGTCATTTTGCAGCCTTGCATTACAAGCCAATTAATGTATTAGGCTCTCAACCAAGGCATTCGCTTCTGCATTTTTGTTCACACCTGCGGCTGTTGACATTTCAGACACCTTCTTTACCTGGTCCTGTAACAGATACAACAGTGGGATAACTTGGCCCACTGTACTGTCCTCCTTGCTAACTTCCTGTTTAAAAACCTCAAAAGGGAGTAGCATCTGTGTGATATTTGCAGCTGTTTGTGATTTCTCCAAGGCGAAGATGGCTACTGTTGCATGCCGCTCAACACTCTTAAAACTTTATTCAGGGCCAATGCCTGAAAGAGGACTGGAAGTTGGCGGGTGTGCCATTTATTGCCTCTCTGCAGTGCATACTTCTACTGAAATAGGGTTTGGTGCAGGTCTCAGCTGGGGCTTTACAAATATGGGAGCTGGTGGTGCTACCAGTGCCACAATCTTCGAAGCAGGTTGAATAGGAGGAGTAATGTGGGACTCCTCTGTACCAGTTTCCACAATGACTGGCTCGTCGTCATCATCCTCCTCATCATCATTCCCTACCATAATTTTAAGGTAAGGAACTTTGGTTTTCCCTTGCCTCTCCTGGCGTCTCCTGGACTCTGCCGGGGTCTACTCCAGGTCCCCATCATCATTATCACAAGTGGTGCTTGGAGAATATGGTGGAGTACCCTTCCTTTTCCTTGCTGGAGATCTAGGAGCCAATGATTCTAAAAAAGGAGGCTCTTGCTCGGCACGAAGCTCAGCCTCCTGTACTGCTCCAACTTCAGGCAGCTCTACTATTGCTGGCTGTGGCAGCTGTCCATTTTACTTTGTTTCCTACAATGATTGGGTACTACTTTGTTAAAGGGACTAATCCAATTCAATGTCACTGCTTGTCGGCATTACCATGATTGCAGTGGCTGCCTCACTGACAGACATGTGCTTGGGCTTAGGTTGGAGTGGTGCTGTTGATGCTGAGTGCTGCTCCCAGGTTCCTCACCGAGGCAGGTGCAGTAGACACACAAGGTTGTGGTGAACACGGCACTGGCGGAAAGCTGCTTCTTCATACCACCTACTTTCTTTGCAGCACCTTTCTTTGCGGTGATCTTAAAGCTCTCAGTTGGCAGTGGCACTAAGATGCACAAAGGGAAGAGATTGGAGGATGGATGTCACTGTACAGGCCTTCTGTTTTGGCAGTACTGTGGTTTATGTCTCTTCTTCTCTCGTGCACCTAAAAGCAAAACAAGCAAGAAAAACATTTAGTGAAACATGGCATTGTTGCAATTTGAATTAGTATGGACAAAGGCAATCTAATTTAGTGTGGTTGGTTACTTGGGTAATAAATGCCAATTTAACCAACTATTTTAAAGTAAAACTAATCCACCATACCTTAAAATTTAATTTCCAACTAGAATAACACAACATATATATATAGCTCTTTGCTTTATGTTCATCTATTCTAAAGGAGACACCTGTGCAGTCAGGGATGTGGCATGGGTAAATGGATTAATCCTTAAAAAACATGAAGGTTAGTGTGCGCCCCTGGCAGGCAATGTGGTCCAGGGGAAAATGGAATAACCATTAAAACATGAATAATGCTGAAGTGTCTGCAGTATAGCTACTCTGTGGCAGGCAGGGTGCACAAGAGGAAATAGAATTATACCTAAAAAAATGAATGCTGATATGCGGCTGTGCACCTATGGTGGATGGATAGATAGAGGCAAAATGCAAAAAAAAAAGAGAGGAAGAATAGCAAAAAAACAAAAAATAACATTTAAAAAATGTTTTTTAAAAAGTTAAAAAAATCTAAAATAAACATTTACAAAATGTAAAAATAAAATGAAAAATACAAAAAAAAGATTACAAAAAATTCAGATTTAAATAAAAACGATAATTTCTGGTGTTCGTATGGGAGTATTGGGAAACCTATTGTGAGGCAAGGAAGTGCAAACGAAAAATGCAAACAATGCAGGTAATATAAAGGACTGTTCATTATAAAATCATATTGATAATACACATTGACTACAATGATCCTCAAGCATATTATTAACTGATATCATATCCATACAAACCTATAGCAAAAGCGCACTGGCTGGATGCATGAAATGCCACTAGCTAAATGGTCAAACAACAACAGCAAGCAAGGAGACATGGGGAAAAAGAACACATGCAAGTCTATTGCAAAATCACACTGGCTGGATGCACAAAATGGCCGCCAGCCACATGGTCAAACAAAGACAGTGAGTAGGACGGGACGGAGAACAAAGAACACATGCAAGCCTCCGGCAATTGCACACTGGCTGGGTGCACAAAATGGCCGCCAGCCACATGGTCAAACAACAATGGTGAGCAAGGAGGCATGGGGAACAAAGAACACATGCAAGGCTATGGCAAAAGCACACTGACTGGATGTACAAAATTGCCACCAGCTTCATGATCAACAAACAAGACGAGCAAGGAGACATATATGAAAGCATACAGCAAAAAGAACACTGTCTGGATGCACAAAATGGTTGTCAGTCAAATGGTCAAACAACAACAGTGAGCAAGGAGGCACGGGCAACAAAAAACACATGCTAGCCTATCTAAAAGCTAACTGGTGGATGCTCGAAATGGCCGCTAGCCACATGGTCAAACAGCAACAGTGAGCAAGGAGACATGGGGAATCAAGAACACATGCAAGCCTATGGCAAAAGCACACTGGCTGGGTGAAAAAAATGGCCGCAAGCCACATGGTGAAACAAAAACAGCAAGTAGGGAGAACAAAGAAACAATGTAAGCATGTGGCAAAAAACACACTGGCTGGCTGCACAAAATGTCCCAGCCACATGGACAGCAACAATGAGCAAGGAGGCATGAAGAACAACGAACACATTCAGGCCTATGGACACAGACTACACAAAACGGCCCGGCCACATGGCATGGAGAACAAAGACAAATGGTGGCCGATGACAAACATGCTCACACACACACTGGCCAGACAAAGGAGGCATGGTAACACTGGAGAAAACACTACAATTGATTCAGCAATGGCATACACAAAAAATAACTGAGCTATAAAAAACGTTTACAACACACATCCTCTTGTGGCATCCAATATTACCCCACATAGACACTTTTTGCAGACAAAAACACGCAATACATATTAAAGGCAACATTTTGAATTGAATTCAATGTCATCCCTGCCCTGAGTGATGTTTTAAAAAACATATACCATAGAAACATTTCTTTCATGAACTGATGAATAGTACTAGGTCTACTGGCTGGATGGCCCATAGGAAGACTAGGCCACATAGTAAAATAAATGAATATTGCAAATGTAACAAACATGAAGACAAAGTACTGAATGGTGTAACATTTACCTTCACAAAAGGTGAAAAATGAAAAACAAAAAAATGTCCAGGCCCCTACTTAAACTCCAGGACACCCACCACAATGACATTTAAAAATCAAATAAAAGTACAAAGAAATACTGGTGCATTCTCTATCAAACGAACAACACATTTATACAATACTTTTTGAACTTGTGTAATAGCACAAAAAGAAAGTCCTTAAATCCAAAGGTATATATCCAGCAGACAAAGAGAGTGATCCTTCCACCTTGGAATCCAAGTGAAAAGTGACCAAGAGATGGACAAAGCACTGGGAGGAACCTGCTGGACAGGAGCAGAAAGTTGCAGTCTCTCGGGCACGTCCTTCCAATTGGGAAAAAAGTAACCAAAAAAAGTCTTCTCACACTAAAAAACAACTTGAATGGACCTTTAGAGAAGAACATTCACTCAAAAACGTCATTTCGAGTAGATTTAGCTGCTTCTCGATGTGAATTCGCACTTGCGATCTGCACTATATTGGCACCGTCATGGGTGCAAGGTCTTGTGCGCCCTCACTAGTGGTCTGAGAATATTGTGGCAATAGCTTGTGCATGGGGATAGAAACAAAGAACTCCTTTTTGTGCCTCATAGTGTGGAGTGTCTGAATTCTGAAAACTCCATGAGCGGAGCAGAGTTTACTGCCCAGACCTACTCATTTACATTTAACAAGCTGTAATTTCTAAACTAGAGGTGGTAGATATGTCATGTTTGGTATCTATGAATTTGTAATGATAATCCCTATTTAATGGTGAAGTCAGATTTATCATTATAAGTATGAAAATGCCACTTTTACAAAGTTGCCATTTTCCTGCCCTTAATCCTCTGTGCCTGTAGCCTGCCCTAGGTCACATAACTGGGTGTAACTGACAGTTGAGACTTTGTGAATTCACCCCAGACAGTTACACTATAGTGGGATTAGTGGAGCCTGAATGGACCATTAACTGACTTGATGGGGGGAAGCTAAGTCCAGCCCCACTTACATCTGAATAGGCTGAGCTTTGCTGCCACACAATAGCTTTAATGACCCTGTATTGTCAGAGCAACCAGCTAGGAGCCAGGCAAGGGAGGGAGGAAATTCCTCGCACCTTTAAAGAGCAGGATGCCAGGGTATAAAAATAGGGCTCTCAGACCTACCTCTCAGTTCACTGCTGGACCTGTGGAAGAACTCTCAGAGGACTGCCTGCTGCTGTGACCTGCTGTGTCTGAGGGTCCACTATTTGCACCTGGTGCTCAAATTGAAGTAGAAGAAGGTTCTGGAGGTTTGTATCCCCAGAGCTGCTTGGAATTTTCTCCCTCCCTCCCTACCCTGGCCCCAGCTTGTCTGGAGAAAAAAAAACACTAGTGCCCAACCCTTTGTGGGTGTGCTCAGGCAGAGGCTTTGCGATATGCAACTGTGGCAGGTGACAGCTCCTCCCCCTCAACCAGTCAGAGATGTCCATCCTGCCAACACCTATTGCCCCTTTGCTTCATGTTTAGGAGAAATACACAAAGACCAACTTCCAGCTACACCTAGTCATGTGACCCAGGATACAGGCTGCAGACGCCAAATGGTACATATAAGAAAATGCCAACTTTCTTCAAGTGGCATTTTCAGAATTGGGACTTAAAATCCGGTCCTATTGTACCAATAAAGGAGGTTTTGAATTACAAATCTTGAGACACCAAAGTTCAGATTCCTACTTGCTACCAATTGAAAGTTATCACTTATTTAATGTAATAAGGTAACCCAATGTTATCCTATGGGAGAGGTAGGCCTTGCACTATCAGGACAGGTATGCTAGCAGTGCTTTTGCCATAGGCTTGCATGTGTTCTTTGTTCTCCATGTCTCCTTGCTTGTTGTTGTTGTTTGACCATATGATTGGTGGCCATTTTGTGCATCCAGTCGATGGGGTTTTGCCATATGCTTGCATGTGTTCTTTGTTCCCCATGCCTCCTTGCTCACTGTTGTTGTTTGACCATGTGGCTGGTGGACATTTTATGCATCTAGCCATTTTGCCTGTGCCATAGGCTCATATGTGTCTTTGTTCCCCATGCCTCCTTGCTTGCTGTTGTTGTTTGATGATATGGTGGTGGCCATTTTGCATAGCCAGTCAGTGTGCTTTTGCTCTTTGTTCTCCAGGCCTCCTTTTCTCACTGCTATTGTTTGACCATGTGACTGGCGAACATTTTGTGCATCCACTCAGAGTGTTTTTTCCATAGGCTTGCATGTGTACTTTGTTCTCCATTCCTCCTTCCTCGCTGTTGTTGGTTGACCATGTGGCTGGTGGCAATTTTGTGCATTCAGCCAGTGTGCTTTTACATTAGCTTGCATGGATGTGATATCATCAGTTTAATAATATGCTTGAGCATCATTTTAGTGTATGTAAATTATTATAAATAGGATGATGGTCAGTGCTTTATATTAAATGCATTTTTTGCATTTTTCATCTGCACCTTCTTGCCTCACAATAGGTTTCCCATAATCCTTTACAAAGATCAGCAATTCATTATCATTTTTTTAATTTTACTTTTTTTGTTTTAATGTTTTTATTTTAATTGTTTTATTTATTTTTTTATTGTAACTTTTCATTTTATTTCTATTTTCTTAAGTTTACTTTTTTATTTCAATGTTTTTTTTAAAAAGTTTTTTATTTGAGTTGTTATTTTAGGTTTTTTTCTGTTCTTCTTTTATTTGCATTGTGCCTCAATCCATTCACCAGAGGAGCACAACTGCACAACAGCATTCATTTTTTTAGGTATGATTCCATTCCCTCCTGGACACTCTGCATGCCACAAAGTAGGTGCACTGCAGCCACATCAGCATCATTCATTTTTAAAAAAATGATTATTACATTTCCCCCTGGACCACCTTGACTGCCATAGGTGCACACTAACCTAAAAAAAAATAAGGATTATTATTATTATTAATATCTAGTATGGCAGTGTGGTTTGACTTTAAAATGGTTGAATAAATTGTTGTTAATTAGTACCTAAGTAACCAACCAAACTAAATTATATTGCCTTCTCTGTTATTTCAAACTGAAACAATGCCATGTTTTGCTAAATGTTTTTCTTGCTTGTTTGCTTTTAGGTGCACAAAAGAAGAATAGACATCACCCACAGTGCTACCAAACAGAAGGCTTGTGCAAAAAACACAAACGTTGAATTGTATGTATCCCTTTTGCAAAGTAGTACCCAGTCATTTCAAGAAACAGAGCAAAGTGGACAGCAGCCGCAGCCAGCAACAGTACATCTTTCTAGAGCTGGAGCAGAACAGGAGGTTGCACTTCCTGTCAAGCAAAAACCTCCTCTTTTAGAATCATTGACTCCCAGATCTCCAGTAAGAAAATGGAAATAAATTTTGCCATCTTCTTCAAGCATCACTTCTGATGATGTGGACATGGAGTGGACTGCGGCAGAGACTGGGAAATACCAGAAGAGGCAAGGGAAAAGAAAAGTTCCTGAAAGCCTTAGAATGGTGGAAGGGGATTGTGACAGGCTAGTTATGGATTGCCCGCACATTGGATTGACTGGTGCTGGTGCTGCCGGTATTGCTCTGGACCTTCCCGGCCTCCCTTCCCATGATTGGCTGAAGGGACCAGGGCGCGGGACGCCGGGAGGTCAAATATCCCAGGAACAGAACGAGCAGTTGTCGGAGGAGAAGGAGACGTAACCGGAAGAAGACGGCGAGGACAACGAGGAAGAGGACAAAGAAAGTCGGAGATGCGAGAGGAGCCCAGAGACGGAGAAGCGATGTTCATCCCAGCGAGAGGACCGGAGACCTTCGACGGGAACCCTACCAGCAGGAATCCGGGAAGACAGAACGCTGCTCCCTGCCACGCTTCTGGAGAAGCGTGGCAGTTCCAGGTGCGTGAGGGCACTGCCCTGAGGGAGTGGGAAGGGGGGGGGAAGAAAAGGGAAGAAACAAGGGGAAGGGGGTAAGACAGAAAGGGCAACTGAAGGGGAAAAGGGTGGGAGAGCACTACCACTTAAACTCACTAACATTCCAGCACCAAGTATAGAGACCACACCAAGACACCGCGCACAGGGTCTTACCAGCCAAATAGGATTATAGGAGACGAATAGACTGATACAATTAGTAAAAGAAAAGGAAGAAAAAGAGAGAAGAATAGCCCTAGGAAGAATCTTAGTTATAAGAGATAGAACAGAGAACGAGTACCAGGAAGAAAAGACACCACAGTGGAGAGGAAACAAAAGAAGGAAAACAAGAAAGGAGACAGAAAATAGAATAACAAAATCCCTGAGTATCGAAAACTAAATCACTTACCTCTGTTCCTCTTTTTCTCTCCACATATGCTTCCCGGGGAACCTGTGAGACGAGGAGACAAAGGAGAAGTGTGAAGAACATACTCCGATATTTAAACCCTCCATAACCAAGCCAGCAGAAGAAAGACCTAAAACTACTGGGACTCTAACCCACAAAATCTAAAATAAACACCTTGTACATAGAACAGCCGGTTCATGTGTGATTCCTACGTGCCGATACGGTTACGAGTGGTGTCAGAAGTGGGATTTTGAAGAACCGTCGCCATGGAAGAGAAGGCATCAATGGCTGACATGATAGCCCAGTTGGCAGAGGGGCAGCGACACCTCCAGTTGGTTTGGGAGCAACAAATGAAAGAGGCCAAAGAGGAACGTGAGGCGTTGCAGACAGCTCTCAAGAGTCAGGCAACAATTATGGCCAACAACCAGCTGGTACATGAAACAGCTCTGGGGAAGCTTACCGACACCATCGCCCATACAAAAGTACACCCTAATGTGCCAAGTAGTGTACTGCAACGCTATCAGGAACAGGAGGACCCAGTCTCTTTCTTCACAAACTTTGAGAGAGTTGCCAGCACAGCCAACTGGCCAGAGGACAAATGGGGCCAGTATATAGCCCCACTACTCACAGGCCACTTGCAGGCAACTTACCAAGCCATTAATCCCGGTGGTACCCTACCCTACAGGGATATCAAGAAAACCATTTTAGAAAGAGTTGGGTTGGATACTAAAAGTTACCGCACCAGGTTTCGACAAGTGAAATGGCAGCATCAGGAGAACCCTCGCACCTTATATTATAGAGTACAGCATGCAGCGGGGAGGTGGTTACATCCAACAGAGAAAACCAGGGAAGAAATGTTTGAAGTTATAGTCCTGGAACAGTATTTGGATGCTTTACCTTCTACCACACGAAACTGGGTAAGACAACATCCCGGGCTCACTAACGAAACAGCTGTGGATCTTGCCTGAGCATATCATAGGGGTCCGGACTTCCGTGCTACCGCTAGCAGAGCTCCACCTCCCCCTCCTGTCCGACCCATCATGACTAGGAATACCACCCATCGGCCAGTATTAATCCATGGTCCGGAACGTTCTCAACCAGCTTCCCTGGTGGCTTCCGGATACCCAGGCACAGGACCCCAGTGCTATAACTGCTCGGAGTGGGGACATATCGCCAGGTATTGCCCCCATAAAAAAGACGCTGAGGAACCCATGGAGATTGGATTGACCAGAGGGAGAGTATTCTGGTCTGGAGGAGAAAAAACAAAATATACCCTAACCATCATCATCAATGAGGTGGAAAGAACAGCTCTAATTGATTCAGGGTGTAGCCAGAGCGTGAATAAGGGGGATCTGGTATTGCCTGGTCAAGAGGATTCCGAAACCCAGGTCCTAATCGCCTGTGTGCATGGCGATCAACGGTATTATCCACTGGCTACCATACGGTTAAAGTGGAGGGATAGGACCAAGACCTTACGGGTTGGGGTGCTTCCCCGATTGGACGAGGATATAATCCTCGGAACTGATTATGAGGACTTTCCCTCTCTGTTAGATAAAGCCGGGCAAGAACATCTCTTGAGAACCTGGTGGGAGGAGGCACCCAGTGGATTGGATAAGGAGGAACCCAAAGAAGCCCGGGTTACCCTCAGTAGGAGACAGAAACAGGAGCAATGACATTATTATGCACAGAAATCCCTACCACAAGACAGACCCAAAGTTGCTAGAAAAGTCTGTACGGTCACAGGAGACTTTCGGCGGAATCAAAATGAGGACCCCTCTTTGAAACACGCATGGCAGCAAGCATTATCTCCAGCAGAACAAGGGGTAGGTCCCAGATTCCTGATTCATAAGAACCTACTGTACAGGAGACCCACCACAAACGGGGGAAAAGAATTGCAGTTGGTCGTACCTAGGAGTCACCGTCAGCAGGTGTTACACTTAGCCCATGGGGATAACGGGGAAGGTCATTTGGGAAGGGAAGAGACAGAGGAAGCAGTGCTCAGACAGTTCTATTGGCCTGGGGTTTTCGGGGAAATTCATAAACATTGTGCCGAGTGTCCCAAATGTCAACTGTATAACCCCTCTCCACATAAACCCGTTCCCCTCCAACCCCTTCCTGTTATAGATATCCCGTTTACCAGAGTTGGGATGGATATTATTGGACCTCTCACCCCCTCTGTTCGGGGCCGGCAATATGTCTTAGTATTAGTGGATTATGCCACCCGGTATCCGGAAGCAATTCCCATACCCAGTATGTACACCAAAGCCATTTCACAGGCAATGACAGAGTTCTTTTCAAGGGAGGGTTTCCCAAAAGAAATATTGACTGACCAAGGGACCCCCTTCATGTCCAGACTGATGACTGAGGTATGCCGATCTCTAGGGGTGAAGCAAATCCGTACCTCTGTATATCACCCACAAACAGACGGGCTAGTAGAGAGGTACAATAGGACCATTAAAACCCTTCTAAAAAAAAGCATATCAGAGGCTGGTAAAGACTGGGAGAAAAAACTACCTCTTGTATTATATGCCATCTGTACCCACGTACAAACCTCCCTAGGACATAGCCCCTTTGAAATGTTGTTTGGCCGACAGCCCCGTACCCTGCTTGATATGTTAGCCGAACAATGGGAGGACACTGAGGAGGAAATAAAGGACCTCTTAACATATACACGAGATTTGAGAGAAAATCTTCATACAGTGTGGGAAGAAGCCCACACTGCTTTACGTGAAGCTCAGACTAAGCAGAAGCAAGTATATGATGCCAGGAGTGTAGTTTGTAGTTTAACTGTAGGATATAAAGCGTTGGTCCTACTCCCTAGCACTGAAAACAAAATGTTGGCCCGATGGCAGGGACCA
The DNA here is from genome assembly GCF_031143425.1 of Pleurodeles waltl. Lineage (NCBI taxonomy): Eukaryota > Metazoa > Chordata > Amphibia > Caudata > Salamandridae > Pleurodeles > Pleurodeles waltl. The sequence continues at coordinate 1,043,951,501 of NC_090446.1, read as the reverse complement.
TTTGACGTTATTGCACAAATTAACCCTACCACATATAAACTGGCCATACCCCAAGGCAGCGGGAGGGAACAGATATACCATATCAATCTTCTAAAAAAATGGTTAGAACCCACCAGTGGGCAGCCCGTCTGTTACATCACCCATGATGTTACCGAAGAAATCCCGTATCCCTCCCTCCCTACCCAAGATCTTTCTGAGATGGCCAGACCCTGTATCAATCCCGCTCTCACAGGATCCTGTCATAAACAACTGGTCCAGTTGATAGATGTAAATCAGGACGTCTTCTCTAAGTATCCGGGGAGAACCACCCTAGTCCAACATCCCATTCGGCTCAAAATAGATAAAGTTTCCCCGCAGAGTCCATATCGCATCCCGGAGGCAAAACAAAGGATTATAGAACAGGAAGTCCAGCCCATGTTAGCAGCTGGTATTATTGAGCCATCAGCCAGTCCTTGGTGCTCTCCGGTTGTACTGGTTCCCAAGCCAGACGGAAGTACCAGGTTTTGTGGGGACTATAGAGGGGTCAACAACTTAACCCACTTTGATGCCTATCCCATGCCTCGAATTGACGAACTTATTGAGAGATTGGGCCAAGCCAGATACTTAGCCACCCTGGATCTTACGAAGGGATATTGGCAAATACCCTTGAGAATGGAGGACAAAGAGAAAATAGCCTTTGCCACCCCTTCGGCACTATATCACTTCACGGTCCTCCCCTTTGGGCTCCACGGGGCCCCTGCCACCTTCCAAAGACTCATGGATAAAATCTTATGGCCATATAGTCAATATGCTGCGGCCTATCTTGTTGATATTGTTATATATAGCAAAAATTTGGGGTGATCACATGTCCCATTTAGATGAAGTTCTGCGGGCCCTAAGAAAAGCCCAGCTAACCGCAAATCCGGAGAAATGTCGATTAGGCCAAACCAGTATCAAATACTTGGGTTACATAGTAGGGGGTGGTCAGATTAGCCCACAGGTGGAGAAAATAGAAGCCATCACGCAAATGACATTCCCAAAGAAAAAGAAAGACATTAGGGCTTTTTTGGGATTAATAGGCTATTATAGACGCTTTATTCCCCATTTCTCCACTGTGGCAGAACCCCTTACTAACCTGTTACAGAAATCATGTCCTAATACCCTTTTCCCTCCTACGTTGTTTGAGTTACATAGCTTTGACAGTCTAAAAGCTGCGCTCACTTCAGAACCAGTGTTATGTGGCCCGGACTTCCATAAGCCTTTTGTTTTACTGACCGATGCCTCCGATGTAGGCCTTTGGGCTGTACTATCCCAGCCACAAGACGATGGAACACAACATCCCATACTATATATCAGCAGGAAACTCCTGCCACTGGAAAAACATTATCCTGCTATAGAAAAGGAATGTTTGGCGATAAAATGGGCTATTGAATCTCTCAGATATTATCTGTCTGGCAGGACCTTTACCCTGGTTACCGATCACGCTCCTCTCACCTGGCTCGCTCATAATAAGGACACAAATTCCCGTATTCTGCACTAGTTCCTTTCCTTACAGCCTTTTTCGTTTCAGATTCAGCATCTCCCGGGAAAACAAATGGTGACTGCCGATTTTCTATCCCGTTATCTGGTTTCTGAGCGTCCCGACCGGCCGCTCTCTAGGGGGAGTGTATGTGACGGGCTAGTTATGGATCGCCCGCACATTGGACTGACTGGTGCTGCCGCTGCCGGTACTGCTCCGGACCTTCCCGGCCTCCCTTCCCGTGATTGGCTGAAGGGACCGTGGGTGCGGGACACCGGGAGGTCAAATATCCCAGGAACAGAACGAGCAGTTGTCGGAGGAGAAGGAGACGGAACCGGTGTTAAGGAAGAAGACGGCGAGGACAACGAAGAAGAGGACAAAGAAAGTGGGAGACGCGAGAGGAGCCCAGAGACGGAGAAGCGGTGTTCATCCCAGCGAGAGGACCGCAGACCTCCGATGGGAACCCTAACAGCAGGAATCCGGGAAGACGGAACGCTGCACCCCGCCACGCTTCTGGAGAAGCATGGCAGTTCCAGGTGCGTGAGGGCACTGCCCTGAGGGAGTGGGAAGGGGGGAAGAAAAGGGAAGAAACAAGGGGAAGGGGGGGGGAGACAGAAAGGGCAACAGAAGGGGAAAAGGGTGGGAGAGCACTACCACGTAAACTCACTAAAATTCCAGCACCAAGTATAGAGACCACACCAAGGCACTGCGCACGGGGTCTTACCAGCCAAATAGGATTATAGGAGATGAATAGACTGATATAATTAGTAAAAGAAAAGGAAGAAAAAGAGAGAAGAATAGCCCTAGGAAGAATCTTAGTTATAAGAGATAGAACAGAGAACGAGTATCAGGAAGAAAAGACACCACAGTGGAGAGGAAACAAAAGAAGGAAAACAAGAAAGGAGACAGAAAAGAGAATAACAAAATCCCTGAGTATCGAAAACTAAATCACTTACCTCTGTTCCTCTTTTTCTCTCCACATATGCTTCCCGGGGAACCTGTGAGACGAGGAGACAAAGGAGAAGTGTGAAGAACATACTCCGATATTTAAACCCTCCATAACCAAGCCAGCAGAAGAAAGACCTAAAACTACTCGGACTCTAACCCACAAAATCTAAAATAAACACCTTGTACATAGAACAGCCGGTTCATGTGTGATTCCTCCGTGCCGATACGGTTACAGGGATGATGATGAGGATGACGATGAGCTGGTCATTGCAGAAGCTGGTACTGAAAAGTCCGACATTACTCCTCCTATTCAAACTGCTGCGAAGGATGTGGCACAGGTATTTACTGCCAGCTCCAATATTTGTAAAGCCCCAGCTGAGACCTGCACCTCAGTAGAAGTATGCACTGCAAAGAGGCAAGCAATGATGCAACCACCTACCTCCAGTTCTTTTTCTGGCATTTTGCACTAGCCCACTAAGAAAAAACTCCCCCCTGTTTGGGACTTTTTTACTCTTAGTAAATAGGATCAGAACCTTGCATTATGCCCCATATGCCATGCAAGTGTTTGTCAAGGCAAGCCTGGTTCACATAATGGTGCTAGAGGCCAAACGGGCCACATGAAAAAACATCAAGCAATCCAGTGGGAGGAGGACCTTAAAGAAAATTGCTGTACATGATTGTGATGAAGGTGAGGAGAGGTGGGAAACATCAGCTCCAAATCCAATCATGGTGGGAGGTCATGAGGAAGAAGAGGGTGACATATTCATGCAAGGCAGCCCTGTCCCCAGCAGTGCACCAGAATCACCCATCTTAAGGACCTCAGAAAGGCACAAGACTCAGAGTTACATCGAGAAACCACAGCATTCAGTGCCTGCCCCAAGACGCACATTGAGTCTACCAACATCTGCTTCTCGAACGTCACCTGTGTCAGTGGCCCCAGAAAAGAAGAAAATACAGGTTATTGTTACAGGCCTAGTTAGGCAGGAGGGGCCCTACGACCCCAATCACCCAATGGCACATTTGTACAGTGTGAAGCTGACAAACATGTTAGCGCTGGACCTCCTCCCTTTTTAGGTCGAACATAGCAGTGCACCCATCACTGCTTTTCGACATGTTGTAATTTGTTCTGTGGGTTTTAACCATGCCCATCGTATTCATTCGTTCCTGGGCTTGTCTTTCAAAAATCCCTTCATTTGGTTGGTAAATGCTTTACCTTTGTTCCACCTTGACTACAACTACAGTTCCCAGAATACGTTATATTGCTGAAGGCATGCACATGCTCTCAACACCTTGTGACTCTGCACCTCGGGATTCCAAAAGGGTGTTTCCAACAGGAAGAATCGCTGGAGTTACAGAAAACAGACAACCCCAGTTATGAGGAGTGTGATGATCGCCAGGTTTTATCTGCCCATCTCAAATTGTTTTGAAATGTGGAACTCGTAGCTATGTGCTTCCCATTTAACACCAGGGCTTCAGCTGCACAAAGCAACAGTGTCCAAGCTAAAATATAATTTCACTGTAGCAGTCGAGGCCTGTGAGTTGTAGATAGTGGTAAACATCACGTTTTAAATGGGTTTGAACAGCCGTTAGCCTGACTTCCTGCTTCAAGCAGGGCTGCATCTTTAGGACCCCAGCCAACACACACAGACCAGACTGCATGCAACAGTCAGCTATGGGGAGGAACTGAAAGGAGACAGGCCAAAGAAAGAGAGTGCCCCACCCGAGGCAACACATGTATGTGTTTCTTGAAATTGGCGGGTTAACTGAATAGAGCATTGTCTTCATATGATGGATTGTTTTTTCTATTTTATTTTTGTCACTCTTCAGTTGTTTGGCAAGCTCTAAGGACAGTCGTTTTGGCTGACATATTTAACTGAAGATAACGGAAGCTTGTGATTTGAGCCTGGTAAGGTCCCCATTCAGATTAATTTATATTTTCTGAAGAGGAAATGTTATGTTAATGAGAGCATGTTTATGAATGTACTGAATGCTTACGTCAGCTTTTGATTACAATATTGCTAAACATAGCCAAGGGACCACTGTGTAGTGAGCAGTGTCATGTATCTCCCTAGCAATGTACACGGCGATACCTTTATGTGGGAATGTCCCTTCTCAATGTTGATATTCCGATATTACATATTTTTCTTGGTTGATCTTTCTCCTACTGCTGCGAGTTCCAATGGATTATGTGCACATTTATAAATTAATGTTGATTTGGCTCAAGGTTTTATATTAGTGCCACATTGTCTGTTTTATACTTATTGAACCATTCAAAATCCTGTTGTTGGTGGCATTTTGAGCTTCTGGTCAGTACATAACTTGACTTCTGTGCAAAAAATGTTTCAATATTCTCCAGTTTTCTTGTTTGGAAAGAGTATCTGTGATTGACAGTATCTGTTCGTCACTGTATAAACAAATCCGGCTACAGAACGTAGACTCTGCAAACTCTTAGCATGTTTACACTAGTGGAAAGAAAAATGTTAGCAGATTAAAGAAACCCATGTGAGAAAGATGACAAATATAGAAATGGATTTTAATTTAAACATTCCGAGTCTGTGATTTATTCTAAAGCCATATTCTCAATTGCTTCCCTTTTCTTTACAATAATTCGACACAGGTTGACTAATCTTGCGCTTTATTTTGTGCGATCTTCAGAATTATAAGAAAACTGTTGACTTGCCAAGTTATATTGTAGGTGTAGGACAAAGTTATGAAAACAGAAAAACAACTTTGCAGGACCACACTTTAAAAAAATCAATAGCTCTTTGCATGGCATTTCAGCAAATAATTGTTTTGCACAGGTCACGCCTGTTTGTTACCGGATGGAGTTTTCCTCCCTGTTTTTCCAACCTACCAATGAAAGCTTTCTCCTTTATAGCAGCGAGTATAGCAGCGTGCAGGTTCTGCTTTTTTAAATTGAACATAGCAGCGCGCAAGCGCTGCTTTCAATGTGTTATTCTAATAAAGGTTTTTATTATGCTTACATGATGATTGTATATGTTTTATTAATTTCTCCTTATTGCAGTTATAACCATGATGCAGGCCAACTGTTTGAACAGTCTTGATATGTTTGGGTGACCCTTCTAGTTTATTTCTCTTGTTACTCCTCTGTGACTAACTTGTGTCCTTGTTTGTTTGGGAAATTGTGTTAGCCATCTAGTATCTCTTATGGTGGGGTGGTGAAAGTGGTATTTGAATGTCATTTTTTGCTGCAGATAGAGAAAGAAGGTAACTGGAAGTGTTTTAGTTATATGCAGGGCCACTGGAATTATGTGGCTGGAAAGGACCAAACTATAAGGCAGGGTTGACCAATTTATGTGGCAAGAAAAGTCCAATTAGGCATTTACAACACCAATAGTTCTAACTCTCGCAAATGCAAAGCCTATTGCATTGCAAATGCTTGTTCCTTTCTGGAAGGAGTGGGATTTTTAAAAGTTGTGGAGCCATCTGCCTGAAATGGAAGGTTCTAAGTCGGACCCAAATTGCTAGAGCTGCTGTTCCAGTAGTGCATCACTATGTGGTTCAATGGGTTGGACAAACTTTGCAGCAAAGGGCTGTTCACACTACCCACCTGACGGCAGACATGTAGACCAGTTGTCAGGCAATTGGTTACATGTGCATCACTACACACTGGATCTCTTTTTGGGGGGTAAGGCAACAGCTATCTACATTTCTAAGCCCCGAAGAATATTTGAAGAGTGCTTGGTGGCATGCAACAGTAGCCATGCTCTCCAAGGAGAAATCACATACAAGTGCAAAACATCTTGGACAAATTTAACAGCAAGGTGTCTGAATGGCTGTGACCAAGAGGTCTGCGAATGAGATTTGTTGCCATGGACAATGGCAGAAACAGTCAAGGTCATGGCAGATGGTGGCTATTTCAGGGATCTGTGTTTGGTGCATTTCATCAACCTGGTTATGCAAGAGTTTCTAAAAAAAAAGAAGACATAGAGCCTGATTTAGATCTTGGTGGTAACAATCCCACTGTTGATTTTTCATCTGAAAACTTGTGTGCCACCATGACGGTCTGCCTGCCCTATTTACATGGTAGCAGGAGCACAGGCGAAAGACCGCTGAGGGTCTGCTGTCACCGCCAAGGATTTCCACCCGCATGGACGGCACCATAGGCTACAGCGTCTGACAGCCCTTTTTGTCACCAAGTCAATCATGATGTGCATTCCTGTCGATGCAACTGTGGTGGCACCTCCACACCTGAGTGGGTGGATTGGGAGGGATAAAAGGGCGAAACTCATCTTTTTTCCACTTTTCCTGCCACCAGGAACCCAATCACGCAAGTATTGCTGTTGCTTCTGCTCCTGGACCAAGAAGAAAATTAACCCCGCCGTCTTCGGAAAGGAAGATAAGTCACTCTTATACCTGTCATCCTTGGAATTGTTGCTATACAGTATCACTGGACTTGCGCATGTTTAAAATGTTTTGAAAACAGCAGCCTAATGTTGGGCAATGCATATGTGTGTAATGTCCTATTTAAAAAATTGGATAATAGCACACCTGGAGATATTAGTAGCACCCACCGATCTGGTACTAACTGCCTTCATGGCAATAGACACATTCACAAACAGTTGAGACAATCACAAATAGCAACTTCAAAATCATAAAAATTATAAGTATACCCTATAGGAACTACTCAATCCTGCGATAAAGTAGCAATTTCACTACAACATGCTACAAGTGGGTGTACACAGAATATACTACTAAACTTAACTCCAAACTGAAAACATGGCAGAGATGTAAGAAGGTCAGATGTCCCTTTGCTGTTTGCAATATATGACAAACATTAGCTGTCATTTCACTGTAAAATGCCAGGTTCCTGTGTAATGTATGTGTGCATATTATTGGCATATCATGTCAAAATAAACAATAACAATATCAGAAACACGTATAATGTTTGTGTAGGTGTCCTTTAACAAGAAGAATGCTTTCACCAAAATTGACATGTCCATCAAAAATGTACAAGTCTAATGTATGCATTATAAAATTATCTAAAATATGCATCCAGTGCTTGTGACTGTCACAAATGAGAGTAACTGCATGGCGCACACTTTAGAAAACAATGAGTAACAATCACAAAATCGGGCCAGGACAAAGGGATTTTCAAAATAAAAATAGTTAATATAAATGAAATAACTCTCTCATAAGTAAAATAAGTTATAGAGCAAAGAAACAAACAAAGGCACTCAGTCCATAGTATGGGTGGCATGTCCACAACTTGCCTCCTACTGTCACTGCCTCCTCTGCAAGGGGTATCAATGGGGCAGAGAGCAGGCCCATCGATGATGTTACTTGTGGGGAGCCTTGGGTTTGGGAGGGGTGGTTTTGGATTTGGGAAGGGTGGGTTTGGGGTTGTGTGTTGGTATTTGGAAGAGGTGGGTTAGGATTTGGAAGGGTTATGAAGATGTTTGGATGGAGTAGTCTGAGGTTTAGGAGGGGTGGTCTGTGATGAGGAAGAGAACAGGGACAAGGCAAACATAAGGTTCTCTTTGGGGAAAGAGGTCCATTGACTGGGAGAGAGTTGGGGTTGGGAGGTAGAGGGAGTGCCAGCGGCTATTGTGCAAATGTGTGTTAGACTTCCTGAGTGTCTGGTGTATGTTTTGCTTTATGTTTTTTAGTGGGTGTCTGTTGTGTGGGCATTTGTGTTCAATATGTGTGTGTGTGTGTGTGGAAGTGTGTGTTGTGGAGGTGCTGTGTGTGGTTGTGGTGTAGGTGTGCTGTGCATGTGTGTCATGGTGGGTGTGGTGACTGTGGGTGGGCTGGTGGTGTGTGTGGGTGTTTGTGTAGTCAAAGAATTCTCCAAGCCCTCTACTTTGGAAAACTGCATCACCCCCACACAGAAGCATTGTGACTCCCTCGACAACTTCTTTCATGAGAAAATACCACCATCTACAAAAATTGTGCTCCCTAACCATCCTCTGCCAACACCATCAATTTGCTTACCCTCTCGGACACCAACAGCCCCCTGAAGCCCCAGGGCACCTCTACCAACTGCACCATCACTAACTGGGGACTCATTACTACGAATTATACCATCGACCTTATGTGGTCCATCCACTACGGATCCCTTTCCGACCCCTTCCCTCACCACATGTTCAACCTAGGCATCAGAACCATTGCCAGCACACTCACCAATGTCCTTATTTCCTCCATAAGCTCAGCCATCTACCTGGAAGACTGGGAGCACGCAGGAGTCAACCCCATGCTCAAAACACCATCCGCAGGTCCCAACAAACTCAAGAACTACCGTCTGATCTCCCTGCTCCTTTTCCCAGCGAAAGTACTCTAAAAAGCCATAAACCAACAGCTCACCATCTACCTAGAAGAAAACAATCTCCTCGACTTGTTTAAATCAGGCTTCCAACCCAACCACAGCACAGTAACAGCCCTCATCACAGCCACGGATGACATCAGACTCCTTCTTGACTAAGGGAAGAGAGTTCGGCTGCCCAACACAGTATTACACCACTCAGTTCACAAGACTCACAAGACTCCACCAGATCGGAATCACCAGAAAAGTCCTAAAATGGATCCTCTCTTTTCGTTCAGGCAGAATTAAGAGAGTCGATCTCACGCCCTTCACCTCCAAACAAAAGGACATCATCTGGGGCATCCCTCAGGGATCTTCACTTATCCCCATCCTCTTCGCCACATACATGATCCCCATTGCCGACATCATTAGAAACCATGGGCTGAACATAATCTCCTACGCAGATGACACTCAGCTCGTCCTCTCACTGTCCAAGGACATAGCTAGAACAAAAAACAACCTCTACAACTGCATGAACAGCGTCGCAAAGTGGATAAGGGACAGATGCCTCAAACTTAACACCGACTAGACTGAGGTACTACTGTTTGGCAACATCACCTCTCCCTAGGGCTGCTTCTGGAGGCCACCCGAGCTGGGATCCCACCACCACCAAACACACCAGAAGCCTAGGAATCATCATAGACAATAAACTCAACATGAAACCCCAGGTCAACAAGACCTCCTCCAAATGCTTCCTCACCATGTGCATACTCTGCAAAATCTTCAAGTGGCTCCTGCAGGAAACCAGATGCACCATTACCCATGCCCTCATAACCAGCCAGCTGTACTATGGCAATGCACTCTACACCGGACTCACCAACAAGCTTACTAATAAGTCCAAACCATCCAGAACTCAGCAGCCAGGCTCATTCTTGACCTCCCGAAAAGAACGCACATCACCCCACATCTAAGAAACCTTTATTGGCTCCCCATGCAGAAACATTTACAATTCAATATCCTGACACTCGCGTACACATCCCTACACAACATTGGACCCACCTGGCTCAACCATCGCATGAATTTTCAACACACCCCCATACACCTTTGTTCCACATTGCTCACCCTCGCAATTATCCTGAGAGATCGACGCAGCACTTATGGGGATTGCTCATTCACATACCTAGCTGCAAAGGTATGGAACAGCCTCCCCTTCCACCTAAGGGCATCTCCCTCCATGGAATTCAGAAGAGATCTTAAGACATGGCAATTGGACAGCGACATTACTCGCGCCTGGATACCCTTACCAGTCTTTAGTGAGCTATACAAATACAATGATTAATTAATTGTAGTGGTGGGTGTGGTATCTGCGGGTGTGCTGGTAGTGAGTGCGCATGTCTGTGTCATGGTGAGTGTGGTGTTTGCAGGTGTGCTGGTTGTGAGTTTGGGTGTTTCTGTCATGGTGGGTGTGGTGTCTGTGGGTATGCTCATGGTTGTGTTGGGGTGTGTGGTGTCTGCATGTGTGTGTCTGTGTTTCTTGTTGTGTTGATGTGAGGATGTGCAGCTTGTGTGTGTTGGAGTGGGTGCATGTAAAGGTGTGTGTGTGCTGTAGATAGGGCTGGGAGGAAAGATCTGGCATGGGGAAGGTGTGGGAGTTGAGGCACAAGGTTAGGGTGGGTGGGAGGCTGCACTCAATGAGAAGGCCAGACCCTGGACTGACTGCTGTAGGCCAGACAGGGCACCATGAATTCCAACTAGGTAAGCCTGTGTAAATGGAGTTTAACATGAACTTTGCTCAGAAAACATTTGCAAACTGCACAGACTACACCAGTTTCAAGGCACTCAAACTTTGCTTCTTTATCATCAGTATCTCATAAATATGGGAAAAATCCCACCATCCATCTGTTCACGGTCTAGAAATTCCTCATGCTAGCTCCCATACCATGTATGCCTTTTGTCCCTTATCCACTTTTATTTCTCTGCACGGCAAATGGTTTTGACAGCATTAATAAATGCATAGCCCTGGATACATTCCTAAACCACTCCACTACAGAGCAAAAAGTTTTAAACATATCCAAAAGAGACATGTTTTGGGTCGTATATTGACTAAAGAAGATGGGATACACCAACATCTATGTGATGGAACCTTTCATCTATAATTGTTATTCCAAGTATCACTTTGCTCACCATCATTGCTTTCCCATCTGGACACAACTGAGGACACTTACATGTAATTTGGGCTATGTGTAACTGTTAGAAATGGGGTCTTTCGTTGACAGTCAGGTTACCCCCTGTTCAAGCAAGGACCCTCAGTCTAGACAGGGTAAAAGAGAATCACACTCAGCTAACCCCTGCTTACCCCCTTGGTAGCTTGGCAGAGCAGTAGGCTTAACTTCAGAGTGCTATGTGTAAAGTATTTGTACCAACACACACAGTAACTTAATGGAAACACTACAAAATGACACAAGACAGGTTTAGAAAAATAGGGAATATTTATCTAAACAAAACAAGACCAAAACGACAAAAATCCACAATACACAAGTCAAGTTATCAATTAAAAGCTAAAAGAGTCTTTAAGTAGTTTTAAACACACACTAACACTGTTAGCATGAAATTGTACCTTGGGTGTGTCAAAAATAACCCCGCAGGGGCGAGTGTGCGTCAAAAAGGGCTTGTGATGTGTGAGACCTTGCGTCGTTCCTCCTTGCGTCGGGTCGGGTGCGTCATTTCTTCTTTCTGCAGGAGAGCGATGTGTCGATCCGGTCAGCACTCTCAGGTCCGGGCAGGCCTTGCATTGTTTTTGCACGCCCAGCAGTACTTGCGTCGGAAATCCAGCCGCATGATGATCTGAAAATCATGCAGCACGGGTTGTGATCTCCTAGCCTCCGTCAGCGATGCTGTGCGTCTTTTCTCCAGCTCCATGCATCCATTCTTTCGGTCCTGTTTCCGGCGAGCATCGATTTTCAGCCACGGAGCCAGTGGCGCATCGCTTCTTCATCTGCAGATCGGAGTAGCATCGCTCTTTTCCCGACACGGTGCTCTGTGCGAGGATTTCCTCCTCTTAGGCTGCCAACTTCTCCTTTCAGGGTCTCAGGAACTGGATGGGCACCACAGGGTGGAGTAGGCCTACTTCAAAGCAAAGTCTCTCTTGAATGTGAAATCCTGCCTTGCCCAGGCAAGGCCCCAGACAGTCACCAGGGGGTTGGAGACTGCATTGTGTGAGGACAAGCACAGCCATTTCAGCTGTGAGTTACCACTCCTCCCCTCCCTCCTAGCACAGATGGCTCATCAGGAAATGCAGACCGTGAGGTGCAACCAGCCCAACTGTCAAACTGACCCAGACAGGGAATCCACAAACAGCCAGAGTCACAGAAATGGTATAAGCAAGAAAATGCTCACTTTCCAAAAGTGGCATTTTCAAACACACAATCTTAAAATCAACTTTACTAAAAGATGTATTTTCAGATTGTGAGCTCAGAGACCCCAAACTCCACATGTCCATCCGCTCCCAACAGGAATCTACACTTTAATCATATTTAAATGTAGCCCCCATGTTAACCTATGGGAGGGACAGGCTTTGCAACAGAGAAAAACTAATTTAGCAGTATTTCACTGTCAGGACATATAAAACACATTAGTATTTGTCCTACCTTAACCATACACTGCACTCTGCCCTTGGGGCTACCTAGGGCCTACCTTAGGGGTGTCTGACATGTAAGAAAAAGGGAAGGTTTAGGCCTGTCAAGTGGGTACATGTAACTGGGTTGTTAGATCCCTGGTTACCGACATCGACCGTGGGCCGACCAACCGATGCCCCGGCAGTAAAACTGCAGAGTCCTGTACAAACCCGGATATCCGGGTTTCCCTCAACATAAAGGAGGGACTTCAGACGCATGCAGTGTTGAAGGAAAAGACAGGAGACCGAAACGAAAAGGGAACGGAAGAAGAACGCCTGATGACGGAGGATGGAAAAGGAGCCGCAGGAGGCCTAGACCCGGCAACACGGACAACACAGTGATACCGTAGAGGAGCACTTTCCTGCCACGTCCCTGGAGGGACATGGCTATCGCAGGTACATTCCTACCTCCAAAACCACTACAGTATACTACTCGGAAGGGAGGAGAGAGTGGGTGGTGGGGTGACAGGCACCGGGAAAGGCGATTAGGATCAACCGACACCGTTGATCCGATAAAAAAACTATCATAGTATTTTTTGGGGGGTTATTTGTTTGTTGATATAATTGGCCTATCTTACTAACCTGCACAAAAGAGCGCTGTGAAGCTAACAGTCTTACTGAACCAGTTGGCTAGAGTCACTTGGAAGACATAAAGAGACACTTCACGACTTGGTGACAATTTGGGCCACTGGTTAAGGGTTACCCTACCACTCCACCCACCAAGCTGCACCTCCCCTCCTAACCTTACCCTAGAAGTTCCAGAATACCCCACTTACCTTTCCTTTCTCTTCTTTTCTTTCCACTCCCGACTTTCATCCGGCTGACCCTTCTGGTTCTGCTTGGAAGACGGGGAGCGTACCATTGAAGAAAGAACTCCTAAAAGAAAGACAGAACAAGGAATTAGAAACCCAAAGGAAGGGACCAACAAGAAAAGACAATAAAAGCCCAAAGGAAGAGACTGAGAACCAAGAGAACACGGACTGTGTAGAACCCAAAAAGAAACAAAGGATCTGAAATACATAGGACAATAAAACCACAATATTACTAAAACCAGATTCCGTCTCTTACAGTGTCCTTTATACTATTCTTTTAATAACGCTACACCCTCACCTCCTACAGTACACTTGCCAAGTTGAATTTACAGTTAAAACTCCACACACAGACACTGCAGTGGCAGGTCTGAGACATGATTACAGAGCTACTTATGTGGGTGGCACAACCGGTGCTGCAGGCCCACTAGTAGCATTTGATTTACAGGCCCTGGCACCTCTAGTGCACTTTACTAGGGACTTACTAGTAAATCAAATATGCCAATCATGGATAAACCAATTACATACAATTTACACAGAGAGCATATGCACTTTAGCACTGGCTAGCAGTGGTAAAGTGCTCAGAGTTCTAAAGCCAATAGCAACAGGTCAGACAAAATAGGAGGTAGGAGGCAAAAAGATTGGGGATGACCCTGCATAAGCAAAAAAGTCCAACAGTAACTCTGTCACCAATATGTACACATTCCTGTATGTTTCAATCAATATATTCTGGCATTATAAGTCATGTTGATTGACACAGACTAGCTCACATGCACATTTAGGAAGGACTGAGGCTTCATCACAACCTGCTACTGTCTAAATAAAATGAACTAATTTTTGCCATTGAAATAATTCTCAATCAGTTTTCAGAAAAGGAATGGTGCCATTGTACGCATGTTTCCATTCCTTTTGGTGCAGTTGCTCATGATCATATTTTCATTGTACCAACTTACCAATGTAAAGTCTGAAACTGCAGCTGTCTCACAAGTGCTTACTATGCCATGTCACCAGTAAGAGGGCCTACACTACCTACTCACATCTGTGATGGAGCATCGCACCTGCCCCAATCCTCAAATGGGGCATGTTTGGTTCAAATGTCCCTCATAACATGATTAAAATGCATCTACCCCTTTTTCACATGTTGCCATGTGTCTGCTCTAGATAGTACTTGGCTTGTGATGAGGAATCTTGTGACAAACTTTGGCCCAAAAATACATTCCACACACAGCATCAGACACCTTCTGATAAACTCACACCTCCATAAATCCTTGTCTGGGTTAGATGTGTGTCAGCTGCCATGTTGATGCCAAACTACATTTCTGTAAATTAAAAAGGTTAAACAAGAATAGCTGCATCAAATAACTGACCCGCTTGATGCTGCTGCTGTTGAGCCCTCAACTACCCATGAAGCTCCGGGTAGGCCACCTCAAGGATGTGGGCCATTAGGGGGCTCAGGCTGCAGCACAAATGCTTGCCTCATTGGGAGACCTAGCCAAGATGGACTTGCGCTGACTTCCTGGTCCAGCGTCAGGTGTCCTCCCGCTCTTCCTGCAATGCAGGTTGTGTCGCTTCAAGACCACCCGGATCTGCACCTTCTTCACGATGGCCTTCAAGATGTTCTACTTCCGATGGGTGGTGACCTGTATGGATGAGAATAAATGTCAACAAAAGACGTTTTGAGTGATTTTGGTTGTCTGTAGTGTAGTCACACAATTTAGTAGCAGCTCTCACGAGCATTCACAGAACAGACAGGTCAGATTATCTACAAACATTTCAAAGTTCCTTAGAGACACTAATTTGCAGGGATCTAAAGAGTAGCCTCAACATGTTTTACCTCATGTTATCACAATCTAAGGCAGGGATAGGGAACTTGTCATGTAGTGAGACCCACGTCCGATTAGTCCAACTCATTGTGCGCTACTAAAAGCTAAACAACCTGTACATTATGTGCACATAACCACACTCACAGATACATTGGCTTCATGCCTAATCTTGTAGATTAGATACTATGGTCTGCACCACATACAGTGACAAAAGGCGGTTTAGGAGGGCTACCATGATTCAGTGAGAGCATGGTTTTGGGTAATGGTTGAACAATTGTGTGTAGTAATAAAACATACGTGTATGGCTGATTGTGAGCCTGTGTCATTTAGACTGGCAGCACAGGCAATACCTTTCCCCATATATGGCACCATGAAATATTTAAAACGAAAGGTTATTGCAGTTCCCAATTATGACCTGTACATTGATTTGACGGAACAGCATCAGAAAACTCCAGAACTCTAAAAAATCTACTATTTCAGATATCTACCAATTTGACCTGGGCTATATGTTTCCACTTAAACTAGTGGTACAGTGCCTACTAACCACAGGAAGTAAGGGAGCTTCATTTTGTCTCATTAAACGTGGAACTGTGAGCAACATGCACAGAAAAACTCAGCTAATTCTCACAGGTGGCTTTTCATTTCAATGCACAGCCATTTCTAACACCCTCAATCAACACCCCATACCTAGCTAAATCATTCAGTTCACTACCCTCCAATCACAACACAATAGTCATAAACAAAAAGGGACCAAATAGCCTGTGGGCAAAGAGTGAACAAGTTACTTTGGAAAACATTTCCCACTCAAATATGTACCTGTTTATCTGGGGTCCTATGCAGCTGGCTGTACAGGGACAGGACCTCCTTGGTGAAAAGCTCCAGCTCCTAAGGGGAGGAGGCAGGGGGGCTGTTACCCGATTTGCCTGTTATCCTGGTTCCCAGAGGTCGTTACAGGCAGCAAGAAAATGAGGAGGACCTGTTGGCTGCAGTGTTAGGAGGTAAGTGAGCTTTTTTCAATATGCCGCGTACAAGTACGTGGTGGGCGCGATACGTGATGGAGATGGACACAGTCATTGGCTTTCATATGTAGCCGTTACACACGTTAGCCTATGGCAGGGTCTATCGTAGACTGTTTCGCCTACTACACTGTCAACTTCCACCAACGGCCGTCGGGTAGCCAATGTCATGAAGGCAAGGTCAGGCAGCCGCCATTTTAGTGTGTGAAGCTGTATATTTTTAAATTATTAGTGTGTCACCAGCACTCCAAATGGAGACTAGTGTTTCTACAAATGTCAGATACAAACAACACTGTTTTTGGCAAGATATGACACATTAAAAAGCAAACTGTAACTGTGTTTGACATTGATAGTGCCGTGGAGGAAGTATTACTTCCATTGATGGTATTTTGAAAAATATTAATACACTTGAAATTTATTATTTGCACATAATTAAAAAGTAGACAT
Source organism: Pleurodeles waltl (assembly GCF_031143425.1). Taxonomy (NCBI): domain Eukaryota; kingdom Metazoa; phylum Chordata; class Amphibia; order Caudata; family Salamandridae; genus Pleurodeles; species Pleurodeles waltl. Next base: position 1,043,935,025 of record NC_090446.1, on the reverse strand, counting down.
AAAAAATGTGTTTTGAAGTGACAAAATTTGATAACAATGTGTGTACATGTATGACACAATAACATTCCTATTGTTACCAAGACTTACGATGTGCGTTGATCATGAAAGTATGGTGATATTTTCTTTTCAATACATGCAGCCCTTCGAACCCAGGCATGGGTAGGAAATGACAGCCTCAGGTCCTCAGGCCATTTCCAGACCTTGCCACCATGGAGGATAGGGATGTCATTAAGATGTTTTGGTTAAATAGGCAAACTATCCTGGATTTGTGGCAACAGCTGGAGCCTGATCTCCTGCCTCACAATAGGAATAAAATAACAATAACATCAATAGTGAAACTCATGGCAGTACTTCATCTTGTGGACACTGACTCTTTTTAATACACTGTGACAGTATCTGGGGGCACGTTCCAACCAAGTTTCAGTATTGTGCTACAAGAAGTCCTTTATTCAGTGCTGAGACACATCAACAGCTACATCCAGTTCCAACAACAACAGGTTTGGCCTCTGTGAAGGGTTACTTTTATCCTTTGGATGGACTACCGCATGTGGTTGGAGCAATAGATGGCACGTGCATTGCTTTGGTGCCACCACACACAAGGGAACAGGTCTACCACAATCAGAAGAACTTCCATTCCATCAATGTGCAAGTTGTCTGTTTAGTGGAAATGTACAACTCAAGTGTGGGTGTCATCTTTCTTGGGTCAACACGTGAATCATTTATACTATGAAACAGCACAATACCCCTGCAAACATCCCAACTTGGACCTGAGAGGGCCTAGCTTGTTGGTAAGTACAATATGACTTGAGAATCATTTGTTTGAGTCCTAGTTTAGGAAGGTACAATGGCTTGATATGATAATAATCAATTGATATGTTGCTTCCATTTAGGAGACTCAGCTTATCCTAACAGAACATGGTTGCTAGTACCACTGAGGAATCCAACAACGCCAGGGAAAGTTTGCTTCAGTGAGGCCCATGAAAGAACATGAAGGCAAGTGGAACTGGCTTTTGGGCTCCTCCAGGCCAGGTTTAGGTGCCTGGATAAGACCAGCGAAGCTTTCCTCTGCTCACCCAATAAAGTGTACTGTTTGCTGCTCCACATCATGGTCCTGCAACGGGACATCCCAATAAACACAGAGAATGGGGACCGTGAAGCATCACCGGGTGAGGATGTAAAACTGCCTAATGAAGATGACAGTGGTGAAGAAGAGGGAATTGATCTATGTCAAGATGTCATTGACCACTTCTTCACCTGAGTGTAAGTTTACCTTTACATATTGTAACCTCCAATGTCAGGACAACTTGTGACATAGGGAACATATCAGTCTGCAAAGGTAGTTTGATAGGAATGGTCAGTTCAGGAAAGTCCAAGGCAAAGATGTTTGGTGGATCAGAGTTTCCCTACATTGACTACTGTGTTCAGTGATATAGATTAACTTTGCTTATGCTGAGTATATGTGTCCTTCTAACTTGTCATTTGAGTCAAATTTAATATGTGAAATCCTTAATTATCCCTTGTTATTCTTTTTCAGGGTCCTTCACCATGTAATCTTCATTTGGACATTTCAAAGTTGTATCATTTGCAGTGATATGTTGCTATTCGAAAGTACAAAGTGAACATGTGTTGACCGGGACAGATACCCTCTTGGGACAGATAGATCTTGTACAGAGACAACACATACTGAGATTTTATCAGAGCGGATTTCTGTGTGGTGTTGGTATCAAGGCAATATGTGGCACTTCACTTGCTCAAACTACATGTGTATGTCAAGCCCTAGAAACTGTTCTTCCTTCACACTGACTAAATCTTCAATTTGTGTTCAGTGGAGGTAGCTGTTGATGTGTCTCCTCATAGTTAATAGAACGTCTTTAGCACACCACTGAATGGTGGTTGTGACATTGCACCAGATACTGCCACAGTATCCTGTAATGGTCACGTGGCCTCAAATTGTTTTACTGCCATAATGTAGACTAGTGGTGTTATTGATGTAGGATTCATATCGTGAGGGAAGGATGTACAGCTCCAGCTGAGGTCATGCATCAATGATAGTTTGCCTATATAATTTGATTTCATGCAATATTCCCTTTCTTCCATGGTGTGACGGTCGTGGAGTGTCCATCTCTAAATGGCATATACTAATGGGGATAAGCATGGTTTGTGAAACTCAGCTTTGATTTAGTCTAAGGCTTGTTACCAATACATTGGATTTTATTTTGTTTTGTTTGAATGAAATGGGTCACACATTACTTCTTTGTCATTTCTAATTTTCCTTTGCAAGTAAATGTTCAAAAGATTTGACAAAATGATGGTGGAAGACAGACATGAAAAATGAAATGTCACAATAAATGCAACTACTGTCTTGTAGTTTGTGTCCATATCATTTATTTGCATGACACAAAGGAACAGAAAAGTGTTTCAAACAATGAGAAAATTAACTGAAAAAAGTAATCTATCATGGTAGATGAAAGTATAGAAGTTGAGGCAAAAACAGTTTGGAGTCCAATGTACAAAATGTGACTGTCCTCAAAAGGTAAATGTATCTCTGAAATATTCCGCAGAAAGAATGGGGGACATACAGTGGAGAAAATCAGTATCTGCATCTCCTTTGAGGTGGTCTTGCAATCCTCTCCTGGTGGTCCGGATGACTGCCCCTTCTAGGTATGAGGTGGGGCACAGGTAAAGGGACTGGGGTGGGAGGAGCAGGCTCCTCGTGTGGCAGGGCCTCCCTGTCTGTGGCTAGCAGTGGTGAATTTGGTCCAGATGCAGAAGCACCCCAGTCAGGGAGCTCATTTTGACAATGTGGTTGTGTATTTTCAACATCAGCTCTCTCTGCACTTCCTTGATCTCTTGGAGCTCAGTTATGACCTGGCCCATCATGTCTTGGCACTCTTGTACTGCTCCCAAGACCCAGTAAATGGTGGTCTGGCTGATAAAGACACTAGTGGCCTCACTTTCCTGGCCCACTGATACTCTTCCATGACATCTACCGGCCTCTACCCTGTGACCTGGAGGCAGTGTGCCCCATCCCACTGGGTCCTGGCACAACTGTAGGCAGTGTTGGTGTTATCTCAATAACAGCCAGGACTGGAGGGCACAAGAATGGTGTGTTGTTCCTCGATACACAGGAAGTGGTGGTATCCTGATGCTGAGATGTGGTTGCAGCTGGGGTGGGAGGTGTTGTGTGGGCTGAGCTCGCTGGAACTGTTTGGCCTGACAGACCAGATAGACCAGTCTGCTCCTGATCATCTGGACTTGCAGGAGTGGAGTCCTCACTGAAGGCTTGATCCTGGTCTGAAGTGGAGATGTGTTGAGTTGCAGACTAAGGTACACTGGCCCGGCGGTTTGGACATGAGAAGAAAGCAGACAACATTAAATTAATATCTGGTTTGTACCTCATATTTGTCTTTAGCTACAAATGGGGCAACCTAAAAGCATCCAATTAGAATGATAGAATGATTAGGCCTTTGTGTGATTTTCATTGTTTTACACATGCATGCTGATTTACACAGATGTAAACACCAGTGATGATGCTATGGAGATGTCCTGAAGTGTACAATGTTATTTCTGACTAATGCATTACATGTACCAGACATTCCACCAAACACAATGGTGCGTAGATTAGGGTACTGGACCATTCTACTGCCTAGCAGGCTACAAAACATTAGATAAACTGTGGTTCAACGTAATAGTAAAACTGTCATTGATCATCATATGGACAGTGCAAAGTAAATTGTGTGTGGATATTACTTCTATTCTGCATGCCACATCACATGGCAGGAAAACTTGGATTCAACAGACTATGAATTATGTGAACATTTACATCACGCCAGTATAGCTATGAGAAAGCGTTAACATGCTTGAGGAACACAACAACTTGCATTTTCATCCATAGCATGACATGGTAATTGTCAAGTGCATGAGTTTTTGAGATGTGTGCACATATGGAAGTAAAGGAAGGTAGTGCAACATTATATTGAACTATTGTTTTGCAGAAATAAAAACAGGGCATCAATATAGTTATAGCCATCTGATGACACCATAGAAAATAGGTGTTGAAAAGTGAGTTACATATATCTATTTCAATGACTATATTGGAGATGAACACACATTTACAACATGTACACACATATGGGAATGATGGTAATAGGTGAAAATTTCACTTACAAGCAGCATACCTTCATGTGCAAATGGATGGAGTTTTGGACCTGGTTTTTTGGGAGAACAATAACATACATTGATAGAAAGGAAGGGACTAGGCAAATGCAGGGGATGATCCATGGGGAATAACAGACAGTCTGACTAAACATATTGCACATTGTTAAAAAGTGAGATACGACAATGATGCAGTACTTGGTATCAAACAAAATATTTTGTGGAATCAATTTTAGATATATCTGTTTTGATAAGGGTGTTGAACCATTCTAAACGTCTAACTTAAGGGCAGAACTCCTTTTGTGATTGTTGAGACATTGCAAATTTCAGCTTACCACTCTCTACTCTACCAGGGATTCATGTCAAGTCTTCAGAATATAGGATCTGAAAGACCTTCTCCTCCCAGGGAAAGAGTTGTAAGGGTGGGGGGCGATAGAACCACCACCAGTCCACTATGCCTCCAGGTGATGCTTGGAGGCCAGGCCATGCTCCCTCCCCCGCAGGTCATTCAACCTCTTCCTAATCTCCTCCTGTGTGTGCATGCTGAATGATACAGTATTCACTCTGTCAACTATTCAGGCCCACATTTGCCTTTTCTGACTCTACTCTAATGGTTTCATCCACCATGACGGATAACTCTCCCTGTGTGAAGCATGGATTTCTCCTCCCTGCCATTGTAATTATTTGTTAAAGAAAATAGTGTTCAATAATGTGGGATAATCAAAACAAATATTAACCAAAAACACAGAGGGAGAGAAAAACAGAAAGAAACCCTGTCTACTGAGTGGCAAATTCAGCAGGAAAATGGTGTTCTACACTGGAATGGCAAAGGATAATGATCTGAAATGGAGTGTGTTTTATAGTGTATTTTTCAGGTATTCTCATTTGTCCAATCTGCAACAGGTGTGGGCTTCTAGCATCCAACCCAATAGCCACAGCTGTAGTACTATGCTGAACCAGTTCTGCGATGGACTCCCGCGTCATGGACCCACCTCTGATACACCACAAGCATGACTGTGTTACCTAAATAGGCTTGTGGGATACCGCCGTCAAGATGGCAACAGTGGGATACTTGTCAGCATTGGAGTCCACCGCGTCGGCTGAGGGATGAAGCTGGCAAGATGGAGTACACTCTGTCATTCTGCTTTTTGGCTCAGCTACAATACATCTAAATATGACAGGCAGAACACCATCAACTTGATGGTCTTTTCCAGTCTGCTGCCGATGTGACTTGGTGGCAACACCATCAAGATCTAAATCAGGGCCATAGTCACCAGCCACCTGCAGAAGAATCTGCACTCATTTCAGTCATTCCTTTAAAGCCCAAGAGCAGTTGTGGATCATTCAGTGTGCTAGTAGAGTACCATTTAATGCCCTGATACAGGAGGTGCCAACATGTTGGAACTCAACCTATTACACATTGCAACATCTGATTGAGCAGTTCAGACCGATCAATGACTATGTCATTCAAAGAGAAGGAAATGCAATTTGGAAAGCGATGACACTGAATGCTGACAAATAGGGCCTAGTCAAATGCCTGACACAGATGCTACTCCCTTTTGAGGTTTTCACACCGAAAGTTAGCAAGTTAACTCCCGCGTCATGGACCCACCTCTGATACACCACAAGCATGACTGTGTTACCTAAATAGGCTTGTGGGATCCTGCCTTCAAGATGGCAACTGTGGGATACTTGTCAGCATTGGAATCCACCGCGTCGGCTGAAGGAGGAAGCTGGCAAGATTGAGTACACTCTGTCATTCTGCTTTTTGGCTCAGCTACAATACATCTAAATATGACAGACAGAACACCATCAACTTGATGGTCTTTTCCAGTCCGTTGCCGATGTGACTTGGTGGCAACACCATCAAGATCTTAATCAGGGTCATAGTCAGCAGCCACTTGCAGAAGAATCTGCACTCATTTCAGTCATTCCTTTAAAGCCCAAGAGCAGTTGTGGATCATTCAGTGTGCTAGTAGAGTACCAGTTAATGCCCTGAAACAGGAGGTGCCAACATGTTGGAACTCAACCTGTTACACATTGCAACATCTGATTGAGCAGTTCAGACCGATCAATGACTATGTCATTCAAAGAGAAGGGAATGCAATATGGAAAGCAATGACACTGAATGCTGACAAATAGGGCCTAGTCAAATGCCTGACACAGATGCTACTCCCTTTTGAGGTTTTCACACTGAAAGTTAGCAAGTTAACCCATTGTTGCATCTGCTACAGGACCAGCTAAAGAAGGTATCTGAAAGGTTTGCAGTTGCAGGTATGAATGAAAACCTAGAAACGCATACCTTTGTTGAGAGCTTAATCCTTTGCTTAGCTTGTAATGCTTTTAACTGAACTGTGTCAAGCTCATTCCTCCGTTTCCTTCCACAACAGATTGATGATGACATGCTGCTCATTGCCCTGGTGAATATTGTTCTTGTGTTGTGTTTGTCTTTGTCACACCTTTCCCCAAATTCCCTTTCTCATCCATTCATCAAATCACTAACACTCTTCCCCTTGGCTTTGCGATTTATTGAGGTGTGACTTCAATTACACCAAATAGATCACACACTTGGTGAGGTAGTTGTGGTTAAATGTGATACCAGCCCACTGTGGGATCTTCTATTACCTGAGCAATAGTCCACACTAGCCCCACTTACCCAACCATGCGTAAGAACGTCATTCCTCAACATCATCATTCAGACCTTTGTTATGCAGAAAAGCTTAACCTTGTCTACTCCAGAGAAGAGACTTTGAATATAACATTTTCTGACTAATTCATAGCAATGAATGATCTTTGCTTTGCAAACCCCTTTGAAGGGCCAACTCAGTCAGTTTCCCTTTTCAATGCATGGATGAATACTACACGTCACTGGGAGATTGCTTGAGACTGTAAGACCTACATAAAAAGAAAGATACAGAAAACGCTAACTCACTGATATTACTACTGCTACCTTCCTTAGTACCACTATCTTAGTGACATGAAGACAGAGGAGTCTGCTTGACTTCCTTAAATAATCGGCCGAAGCGAACACCTATAGCAACGAGCAGAACTGGGTAGCACCGAGCACGTGGCTTTCTCAAATTCGATCACATAATATTTGTAACATAACATGAACTTAACATGTGAGCATCATGCTATTTGAAGAAAAATTGCAAAGGAGTTAAGGATGATAGTCAGCTGCTGCATGATCTGCCAATCTTAAGTAAGTCTTCTTCCACCTTCTGGCACATCTCCTCCACTGCACTCTTCTGTTCGGGAAGCAGATTGCTGGGTATCTGGAGAGGAAGACTGCACTATTGAGTTCTTTAGCATTCATATGTTTTACTGTAAGGCTATATGGTTGCAAAACCGAAAACCACCTTAACTCTTGGGGATGGTACCCTTGTTTTGAGCCAACTAAGTCAATGGGGCATGAAAGATGTATAATATACAGGTCCTTCCTTCAAGATAGTAGTTCAGTTTCCCAATAGCTGGGTATGGTAAGACACTGACTGGTCCCTCAGAAAAAGCTAACGACTAAGGAATTATATGAGTTGTTCTTGTCCAAATGCAATATCACAGCCTACATTCCAACACTGGAAGCATAAGTCTGGATAATAAACTAGTTCTCAAAATCGGGAGACCGAAGTATGGGTTTTAAGGATCTCAGTTCTTTCAGACTTTGGAAGGCCATTGGGCCCCTCCCATCTAGATTTTTAAACTTCTAGGATGTTGACCAAAAATGCACATGACCTTCAGGAGACCCACCACCATCCCTTAAACATAACTATTTAAAGGTACATAGAAACTAAAAATGTAATCTGGCTGGGTAACAAAATTTAACATTCAGAATGAAATGCTCCCTGAAAGGAAAACATTGTGATGTCCTATGGTGACTGAAATATAGTCTTCTGTTTGAGTATGGATTTTATAAGCCCTTCCACTCTTCCAGTTTCCTTTTGTCCAAACCCCTACAGGTCTGCTTCTGCACCTGATCTCCCCGTGCTCCCTTAGCCTGTAGTATGGACCTGGGTCTCTTCTGTGTGGGGGTGGGGCAGTGGTGTGGTGCCGGGTAGGCTGGAGTATGTCAGTCATGGCATTCTCTCTGGTGGCAGATCTGGTCCCGTTCTCACCACTAAGTGGTCACCTCACCTCTGACTCCTTCTCCATGGCTTTAAGGTCTTCTGATCCTCCAGCCCTGCCACAAAGCTTTCCCAAAGGAGCATACTACACACTCATAAATTCAAGGGTTTCCACCACCTGACCTCAGGGAATTGCGATCATTCTTATGTTTCCACTGGAGGGGGCGTGGGTGAGGGGCAGAAAGCACAAAGAAGTCTTTCTATGTCCTTTATGGCGTACCTAACCCTACCCTTCTTTTTGTCCATCTTCTTTGGCCCCACACATCCGTTGTTTTTCTACAGATGTCCTTTTTTCTGTTTCCACAGGGTCTGTCATAAGGACTCTCGAATAACAACAAGACTACTAGATTTGGGGCAGCAGCACCTCTGCTTTAGGCAACTGAGTCATTCCTACACCAGTTGGTAGCTGTCGGCCTCACTTCCCGGCTTCTATCAGCACCTCAACCAAACCCAAACGCTTAAGGTGATTTGTGGCAGCTTTGTGCATGGAACTCTGAGTTCCCCTCATGAAAATCATGATAAACAAGCCTTACCATTTTTTCTCCACATACAAGTCTCTTACACACATGTAGGCAAGAAAAGAGATGCAGGATAGTTTTTAATACATTTATTGAAAAGACTGCAATTTACGATAATATGCATGAGCTGCAGTGATTAGGATAATGAGGATAACAAAATCAGGACTGTGAAATAAGAGATGTAAATATGAAGAACCCCAACTTATTGCAATGACATGGATATACAATCCTTAACTAAAACCCTAATCTCTAACCCCTTAGCGAGAGCATGGTGATGTAAGTCAAATCTGTCCGTGCAGTGTGCATGAGAAGCACACCCCACTCAAGTTACCTTGGTACAAGGTCAGGCCTTCAGACTCCAGATTAGGCTCCGTAAAGACACAACTGAGACAGGACTGAAGCAGGGATGGAAAATCCTGACTGGAACCCCCTCCAATGCCCTTTGTCCCACAAGATGTTTATAAAGTGGATATGATTTGTTCTTGCACAGAGGCCTGATGCGGCTATGTACTTAAGCGCTAGACTGTTACGCAGTCTTGTGGCAGCAACACAAAATATTATCCTGTGTGCCTTGCATTCAGTTCCTGCTGACCTGTGGTAAGGGAACACAATGAAAAATATGTCATTCATAACAATAATAGTGACTCTTACGCAGAATAGTGAATGATTATGAAAGTAAAAACATTACTGCTAAAACAAGCTGTGCTAAAATGAATAAAATCGAATAAATGAGAACAGAGCATATTATCTGGGTAAAAGGGCACAGGCCACAAGCCGAAGCTAACACTGGTGGCTCGCGGCGCGCGGAAGCAGCGGTGCATGGTGGGTGTGGCTGAATAAACATTAAATTAATAATAATATTTAAAAAAACACTTACCTCGATCACCGCCACCACACCGCTCCTTTTCTGCATGCACAGACTCGCCGGCCTGCCCTGCGCCAATCCTGACGCTGCTCAGAGCAGTGTAAGGATTGGCTAGGAGCAGAATGGGAGCCTGTGCATGCCCTCTCCAGTCCGGAAACTGTGTTGCTGGGCTGGAGAGAGTCTACTGCGCATGTGTGTTTGACCGGCCCGAGACGGCCGGCCAAACATACATGCACACTGAGAGGGAATGCTGTGCACTCCCCCTCATTGCTCTTCACCCCTGTGGCCCCACCCCTTTACAAGTTTATTATTATTTTCTTGTAAAGGTTTTGCTGCTGCCGGCGGGGTGTGGGGGGGTCAACGCTCCTCTCCCCTAACAGAGGAACCGCTCCTGGAAGCTAAGTTAAAAAAACATTCCCAGACAAGAAACTAAAATCGATCCACAACAGGTCTCCCTGGGTGAAGGATGGCGATCGGCTTCTTCATGACCAGCCAGTCTCAGGTAGGCCTTCTTCCTCCTGCTCACACCCTCCACAAAGTGAACACTACATTACAGATAGCATCACAATATGTATTCCTCCCCATTTTGTTAAATTGTGTGCTCTTGGGTAATTACTATTTTAACGTATTCATCTGCTCTCATTGAATCAGTCTAAAGGCTGCTTGTGTGTATGAAAAAATTGGATATTACACCTGGGAAGTAAGCAGTACCAGGTAGTAGCCATAACTTCACAACTTTACCAAACTCTGGGGCATATTTACAAGCCTCTTGCGCCCCCTTCCGTCACATGAGCATAATTGTTTTTTACGATAATGTGGCGTTAAGGTGGCCTTTCCATATTTACAAAGTGGCGCAAGTTATGCATTGCGTCACTTTTTAACCCCTTGCGCCACATTATGCCTGCTCCAGGCATAATGTATGCAAGGGGGCGTTGCCCTGTTAGGAGGCCCATAAAAATGACGCAGTGAAAATTACAAGGTTTCACTGTACCATTTTTTGCATCATTTTTAACGTCTACCTAAGACAGGTGTTAAAATGATGCTCCGATTGTTTTCGAAGCGTCATAATTATTACTTTGCATGATTAGCGTCATAATTATTTGCGCTAATCTTGCAAAGCGCCACAATAGCATCAACATTTTTGACGCTATTGTCCTAATGACCGACATGGTGTGCCATATTGTAAATGTGGTGCAACCATGGTGTCGTTGGGTGGCGGTAGGGGCATGAAGAAAAGTGGGACATCGGGACTGAAGCGCCACTTTCATGTAGATATGCCCCTCTGTCTCGTAATCTGCAAATACTTTAGATATCTGAATTAAACTTAATAGAAGTAATAAGAACTGACATATTCCCAGGATAATCCCATTAGTACAGTTCCTATGATTTTATCACTTATTCATGGCTAAGTAGGTATAGTCCACAGATAATGACCACCTGGCCTGCAGCTGCTCAAACACTACTTAGTACCAAGGTCTGCCTTTGCTCTCACATGGTTGGAATAAAATTGTGTGAACGTTCCACCAGTGACGAAAATGGATTTCTACAAATTCTGAAATCACAAAATTGTGTTTTTCTTTTTAACACATATAGGCCCTCATTAAAACCTTGGCGGTCGGTGATAAAGCGGCAGTAATACCGCCATTAAGCCGGCGGTAAAAAAAATTGAATTATGACCACAGCGGAAACCGCTCACACAGACAGCCACTTTAACACACTGACCCCCACGGCGGTAGAAACAAGCACTGCTGCGGTAACCGCCAACAGCCAGGCGGAAGACAATGTACCGCCCACAGTATTACAACTGGCCTATCCGCCACCTTTTCCGGGGCGGGCCCAACGACATCAAAAGCACAGCGGAAACAGTACACAGAAGGCAAAGGACTCACCTCCGGACACTCAAGGTAGAACCACGACACCATGGAGCCCAAACTGCAGATGTTCCCCATGCTGGTCTACCTCCTCCTACACCAGAAATACCAATGCCGGCGACGATAACCACCGTGAGTACTGCTGCCTAGCACACGCGAGGGGAGGAAAAAGAGAGTGACACACACATGCAACACCATACACACAACCAGATGCAACAACATTACATATCCACCCCGTACCCCTCAGGAATAATGCAAGGACAAAAGGAATAGATTAAAGTGAGTGTTATAAGATAAAATACAAGAAATACATCCTCAAAAATCAAAACAGTATTTGCATATATACAAATGGAGGGACACTGCCCAGTCCATAATGTCTGTGGGCTACAGGGCCATATCACATAGGCCAAGGCCCCACTTGACTCCTGCCTCAACACGGAGAGAACACTGCTGGGACAATTTTCTGATTTTGTAACACTGCTGGGGCAACAGGTTGGAAATACACAGGCACCTCAGGGGGAAGTGGAATGGGGGGCACCTCAGCCAGAAGATGGTACTATGCCACTGGTCCTGGAGGGGGCTACATGCCCTCTGCGATGTCTTAGGGAGTGCAAAGCCACAGTCTCTCAAGTGGGTGATTTGCCCACTGCCTGGTCCTCTGGAGTGCAAGGCCACAGTCTCTCAAGTGGGTGGTTTGTCCACTGCCTGGTCCTGGGGAGTACAAGGCCACAGTCTCTCAAGTGGGTGGTTTGCCCACTGCTTGGTCCTAGGGAGTGCAAGGCCATAGTCTCTCAAGTGGGTGGTTTGTCCACTGCCTGTTCCTGGGGAGTGCAAGGCCACAGTCTCTAGTAGATGCCTTCTTCCACTGGTTCTGGAGGGAGCCTTGTGCCCAGTGTGTTTCATCCTGGCAAAGAGGGGGTGAGTGGATGCCTTCTTCCACTGGTTCTGGAGGGGGCCTTGTGCCCAGTGTGCTTCATCCTGCCAAGGAGGGGGTAAGTGGATGCCTTCTTCCACTGGTTCTGGTGGGGGCCTTGAGCCCAGTGTGCTTCATCCTAGCAAGGAGGGGGCGAGTGGATTCCTTCTTCCACTGGTTCTGTAGGGAGCTTTGTGCCCTGTGATGCGGCACTTGGGGTGTGCAAGGTCACAGTCTCTCACCTGTGTGTCATACCCGCAAGATTTGCAGTGGGCAGGATGCATAACACTCCATGGAGTCAGGACTACAGTCCGTCCGCCGGCGGCGACAGCTGCACAGTGGTTACAGTGCCGATGCTGGTGTCGGTGCTGCCTCGGACGGCTGCCCACTGGGGCTGCTGCCAGTGGTGCTGGTGGCGGTGCATTTGGCGGTGCTGCCAGTGGTGGGGGGAGGCTCCAGCCCTTCCCCTGCAGCCTTAGACAACTGCCCACTGGGGCTGCTGCTGCTGCCAGTGGTGCTGGTGGCGGTGCATGTGGAGATGCGGGTGGTGGTGCTGGTGGCGGTGCTGCCAGTGGTGAGGGGGGAGGCTCCAGCCCTTCCCCTGCAGCCTCGGACAGCTGAAGCGCCATGGTTGGTGCACCAGGCTTCCTGTCCCTCCTGCCTGCAGGGGCAGGCCCTTTGTCCTTGCCAGCTGGTGATGCCACCTTGCCCTTATCCTTGGCAGCTGGTGGTGCCTCCTTGCCCTTGGCAGGTGATGGTGCCTCCTTGCCCTTACCCTTGGCAGCTGGTGTTGCCTCCCTGCCCTTGGCAGCTGTGGTGCCTCCTTGCCCTTGACAGCTGGTGTTGCCTCCTTGCCCTTGGCAGCTGGTGGTGCCTCCTTGCCCTTGCCCTTAGCAGCTGGTGGTGCCTCCTTGCCCTTCGCAGCTGGTGGTGCCTCCTTGCCCTTCCCCTTGGCAGCTGGTGCAGGCACACTGCCAGTGCTGATGGGTGTCTCCTTGGAGCCTCTCACACCTGCAGTAGCTGCCGAAACTACAGTGGCTGTGGACTGGGTGGCTGAGGTGCTGGCCTGGGTTCTGCCCACCCTGGCCTGAAGTGAATGATAGGGGGTTAGGGAAGAGGTCAAGGGTGGACGGGAAAAGCTTCTTAGGGACACTGGGGAGGGAAGAAGGTAAAGGTTTGGGAGTGCAGGAAGAGGGAGTGGCTGTAGGAGGTGTCTGTTGTGTGTGGGTGCAGGTGCATGGGCTGGATGCTGTTGTGAGGTGGATGGCTGTTGGGTGTTTGAGTGGTTGTGTTTGCGTACTTTGGGAGGAGGGGGCACAGACACAGTGGGAGAGGACACAGGGGACATGTGCATGGATGTGGGGGTGGTGACTGCCAGTGAGGGGCGTGTACTGATAGGCGTGATGGTGGTAGTGGGTGAGGATGTAGATGCTGCAGGTGTGATTGTAGACGCTACTGGGAGGGAGGTGGATGATGAGGAGGCAGGGGACACAGTGGAGGCAGTGGATGTTGTTATGTCTGCTTCTGGGATGATGTGTGGTGCTTGTGTTTGCCTGAACCACTCCTGTGTATTGTCCTGGGGGCATGCTGGTCTGAATGTGTGCTTGGGATAGGTTGGGGTTCAGGGGAATGGGACTATGTAGAGGACGTTGTAGGGGGGAGGCTAGAGACAGGGACAATGGCTGCCATCAGGGAGGAGGCCATAGCCTGGAATGATCTATGTTGGGCCGCCACGCCAGAGTGAATGCCCTCCAGGAATGCCCCTGGATAGCATTCACAATGGTTGACTGCCCAACAGAGATGGATCGCAGAAGGTCAATAGCCTCCTCACTCAGGGCAGCAGGGCTAACTGGGGCAGTGCCTGAGGTGCCTGGGGTAAAGGAGATGCCCACCCTCCCAGGGGAGCGGGCATGGGAAACTCGCTAAGGGGCTGCTGGGAGGGCGGTGCTGGTATGGGGTGGCGGCTGTACCTGTAGTTGGGGTGGGCACAGAGCTGTCCGCCACCACCAGGGAGCTTCCATTGGAGGAGGTATCACTTTCAGAACTATCCCCTCCGGTCTCCACCGTGGTGCTCCGCTCACCCTCCGTCCAACTGGTCCCCTCACCGTCGGTGGATTCGGCCTCATGGGCCCTGTGGGATGCAGCTCCCTTCGTCACTGGTGCCTCTGCTCCTCCGCCAGATGGTGCTAATGCACAGAAGGACAGGGTGACAAAACAAAAAGGGGAGGTAAGAGACAGAGGACACTTGGTCAATGCCAGCAACAACACCACCGTTGGTGTGCACAACACACAGGGGACAGCCCTACGCACTATGCGATGCACTACCAATCACAATGCTAGTCACCAGGCCATGGACAGTAATACCCAATGCCAGTTGCAGCATACCTGAGACCCACAGATCCCTGCCCAGTAGTGGATGTCCACTAGCATCTTTGGGGGTGGAGTGCATCAGCCCCTGCCTAACATGGAACCTACCCTGCAATGTCTGACATGGCCTAGGGGCACCCACAGGCGCACATCCCCCACCCAGAGACCACCTCTCCACGTACAAGTAGTATTTTGGGAACTGTACTCACCCCCCTGTGGCTGCTGTGATGGCCTCAAGCGCCCATCCAGCTCCGGATAGGCCACCGCCAGTATGCGGAACATCAGGGGGGTCAGGGTTCGACGGGCACATCTTCCTCGTTGGGAGGCCATCCCCAGCTGGGCCTCCTCTGTCTTCCTTGCCCAGCGTCTCAGCTCCTCCCACCGTTTGCGACAGTGGGTGCTCCGCCTGCCGTAGACCCCCAGGATCCGCACGTCCCTGGCGATGGCACGCCATATACCCTTTTTCTGATGGGTGTTGACCTGCAGAAAAATAAATATAGAATATGGTATCAGTCATACTGTCCGGCCTGTTACACTCATGGCCCACCATATCCCTCCCATCCCCTTAGGCACATACATTGCCCACCATACATGCAGCACGCTGCCCAGGAGCCCTCAACCACCCCCCTTACACGAGGCCTTCACACACAGCAGTCCATGCATTAATGCCCCATGCATCGTGCACACAGTGTACTCACCTGTTGGTCTGGAGGCCCATAAAGCAATCGGTACTGGGGTACGACCCCATCCACCAGTCTCTCCAACTTTGCAGCGGTGAAGGCAGGGGCCCTTTCCCCAGTGACTTGAGCCATGGTCGCTTCCAGACACAGGTCACAGCAACACTTGCAGTGTAGGTCCTCTCCTGTTGAAGGTCAGGTAGCAAGTGAGTGAACAGATAGAAAATGGCAGTCACGTCCACAGCGGTGCATACCGTCACAGCCGGCGTACATCACCATTGGCTATCACCATTGGCTACTGTAACCCATAGGGCCCAATGATAACCAATGAGGAGTTGCACGGCGGTACTCGACCACCTCCTGCAACGTCGCAAAACGTCAGCGGCATACCCTCATTTCCACCTGTCCCTCCACCCAGGACAGGCGTCTGCCATTTCGGGGGGGGCAGGCCATGACATCTAACTGCGTTACAGCAGACATAAGCACACTTTGGGACTAAACATCAACATACTGGTTCGATCACAACATACAATGCATTGTTCATTGAAGAAATGTTGAAAACTGACCAGATGCTCATCGTTTTGCCCCCTAGATTACAACCACTGAGGATGAATAGGAGATGGAGACATCCCCGGTGTACAGACCCCTGGTGGACTTGGCAACAATGGAGGACAGGCACATTATCCTCACCTACAGACTTGATAGGGCCACAATCCAAGAGCTGTGTGCCCAATTGTAGCCAGACCTGATCTCAGCTATCCGTCAGCCCACTGGGATCCCCCCTTTTGTGCAAGTCCTATCTGTGCTCCATTTCTTGGCAACTGGCTCCTTCCAAGTGACAGTGGCCTTGGCAGCAGGAATGTCACAGCCAATGTTCTCAAACGTGCTGACCAGAGTGTTGTCTGCCCTGATGAAACACAAGCACAGCTACATCGTATTTCCCCAGGTGGAGGATTTGGCCACAGTGAAAGCTGACTTCTATGCAATGGGGCATATCCCCAGCATTGGTGGGGCAAGTGATGGTACACATATTGCCTTTGTACCCCCCCCCTCGGAGAAATTAACAGGTGTTCAGAAATCGAAAGAGCTTTCACTCCATGAATGTTCAGATAGTGTGCCTGGCGGACCAGTACATCTCCCATGTCAATGCAAAGTATCCTGGGTCTGTGCATGATGCCTATATCCTGAGGAATAGCAGCATCCCAAATGTGATGGGCCAACTACAGAGGCACCAGGTGTGGTTAATAGGTGAGCCCTGGTTCCCACCCAGTGGATTGGTGTATGGGTATGGTGTGGGCCATAAGGGAAAGTGTGTGGCTAAATGTTGTCCCTCAATATTTGCAGGTGACTCAGGTTACCCAAACCTATCATGGCTACTGACCCCTGTGAGGAATCCCAGGACAAGGGCAGAGGAACGTTACTATGAGGAACATGGGAAAACAAGAAGGATTATCGAACGTACCTTTGGCCTCCTGAAGGCCAGCTTTCGGTTCCTCCATCTAACAGGTGGATCCCTGTGCTAGTCACCCAAGAAGGTCTGCCAGATAATCGTGGCATGCTGCATGTCGCATAACCTTGCCTTGAGACGCCATGTGCCTTTTCTGCAGGAGGAGGAGGCTGGATATGGCCATGTGCATCAGCAGTGGAGCTTGTGGACAGTGAAGATGAGGAGGATGAGGATGAGAACAACAGAACTGCAGTGCTTAGACAATACTTCCAATAACACACAGATAAGACAGTGTAATTTCACATTACATTGTCATTTTCTTGTTTCACAGTGTCACTGGCAGGCTGTGATTTCCCACTTCTATGCCCACTCACTGTACCCTTTGGCAACTCTTTTTGCAGATGTTGGTGCCCCACTATCACTCATGGTATGTTCACTGCTGCCAACTACAGGTCTATCCTATGTGCACATTACTGTACAGTTGATCTGAAATGTTTGAACCTTGTTAAACGAATACATACTTAAATCGTTTGACATACTCCATACTTGTATTTTTTCAAAGGGTGTTTATTTCAGTGCTAAGAAGAAAAGGGGGAAGTGCAATGGGCTAGGGTGATGATGGCAGAATGTCCAGGGTATTGTTCCAGTCTATTTGTAGCACAGGTGCATTGTCCAAGGGGGCATAGGAAGGGGAGCAATGGCAGTTCAAGGTGGACAGGATGACTGAGTGGGACACAAGGGTGACAATCAGGAGAGTCTTATTTCCTGGCGGGGGTCTTGGCAATAGTCTCTGGCTTCTGCCTGGATCACAGGGAACGTTTGTGTGGTGGTTCTCCTTCTGCAGGGGGAGAGTTGCTCGTGGCCTGTTGGTCCTGTGGTGGGGCCTCCTGTGCACTAGTGGCAGTGGAGGTGGAGGGCAGTTCAGTAGTCTGGCTAGTGGCAGGGGCCCACTGTTGTAAGGCTGCCTCCCTCATAATGTTGGCCATGTCTACCAGCACCCCTGCTATGGAGACTAGGGTGGTTTTGATGGCCTTCAAGTCCTCCCTGATCCCCTGGTACTGTCCCTCCTGCAGCCACCTGTTCTCCTGCATGTTGTCCAGGAACTTGCCCACCATCCTGGGAATGTTGGTATGCTCCCAGGATCTCAGTAAGTGCCTCCTAGAGAGTCAGTTCCCTGGGCCTGTCCTCCCCCTGGTGCACAGCAGTCCTCCCAGTTACCCTGTTGTCCTGTGCCTCTGTCCCGTGAACCATGTGCCCACTGCCACTGACCCCAGGTCCTGGATTGTCTTGGGTATGAGTTGTGTCCTGGGGTCCCTGTAGTGGTGAACACACTGCTGATTGACATGCCCTAGGGGCAGAGGTGTGGGTACGCTGGATGGGTGCTTTGGTGGTGTTTACTGATGGGGGAGGCTCTGTGGTGGTGTGGGACTGTGCCCGGGTAACTGACTGTCCAGGTTGGTCATCTAGATCCAGGCGACCAAAGCTGCTGCCATCACTGTGGGCCTCTTCTGTGTGGGGACTGGAAATTGCTGGCATCTCTTCTCCACTGACTTTGGTTGGGATACCTGTGAGGATGTAAATGCAGTGTTATTGTTACTGTGTGTGGCATATTGTGCCTGGGTGGCTTGCCCTCTTTGTTTGTATTTGCCCTGGCTGCTTTCACTTGTGTGAGTTGGTATGTGGTGGGCGAGCTGATTCTCTCTAGTGTGCATGCTTTGCTGATAGGTGTCCATGCATGTCTGTGAGTGGTGTCCATGCATTGGTATGGCATGCAGGGCTTGGCATTGGGATGAGTGAGTTGTGATGGTGGGTGTGTGGGACATGGTGATGTGATGGGAGTGGGAGTGAGGGTGAGGGTGAGGGTATGTGATGGCATGCAGGTGGGGGTTGATAATAATATAGAGTTGACTTACCAGAGTCCAGTCCTCCTCCGACTCCTGCCAGGCTCACAGGATGCATGATTGCCAGGTTTTTGCTCCTCCCATGTTGTTAGTTGTGGGGGAGGAGGTGGGGGGTCTACCGCCAGTCCTCTGTATAGCAAGCTGGTGTCTTGCTGCAATGGAACGTACCTTCCCCCGTAGGTCATTCCATCTCTTCCTGATGTCATCCCTTGTTCTGAGGTGCTGTCCCATGGCGTCGACCCTGTCCACGATCCTCTGCCATAGCTCCATCTTCCTAGCAATGGATATCTGCTGCACCTGTGCTCCAAATAGCTGTGGCTCTACCGGGATGATTTCCTCCACCATGACCCTTAGCTCCTCCTCCGAGAATCTGGGGTGTCTCTGTGGTGCCATGGGTGTTGTGTGAGTAGTGTGGGTGAGGGTGTGTAGGGTGATGTGTTGGGGTGTGTGATGTGGGGTGCGTGGGTGGTGTATAGGTGATGGTGGTGTGTCGCTCTGGTCTTGTCTGTGGTCCTGGTGTGTATCTCGTGGCAATTGTTTGTAGTCATAAAGGGTTGTGGGTAGTGTGGGTGTATGTTTTATAGTGGTGTGGGTGTGGTGTGTGTATGTGTGTCAGGTGTGTGTAGTTTGAATTGTCCAATGTGGTGTTGTTTTGTATGTGTGTGTGTATTTTGAGCGTAGCAGTATGTACCGCCAATGGTTTACCTCCATTAAATGTCTGCCGTGGTGATTCGTGGGTCATAATGTGATGGGTGTTGTTCTGTTGCCGTAACGGTGTGGGTTTGGATACCGCCAGTTTGTCACTGACCTTTGGTGTGGCGGACTTGTGTCTGTGGCTGAATAGTGACGCATTGGTGTGTGTGTGTCATAATATGGTGAACGGAGCGGTATGTTGGCGGCAGTCAGCGTGGCGGGAAGTGGGATTTACCGCCAATGTCATAATGAGGGCCATTATTTGTTGTTAAATAGACACACAGCAAGAGTCCCTCTCAAATCAGCATATATGCAAACCTTCTGTATAATGACTAGTCAACAACAGCAGCAGAAGAAGTGCCGCTGTTACGGTCCACGGCCATTATTTGCATCACTAATATACATGCACGCCCTCCTTGGAGGTTTGAGCATCATAGTTTATGGCCACACACATTTTGCAATGCAATGGACATCGAGGTACCTGCATTTACAGGGCTTGGACGGAAAATAGGCCCATGCAGCAAAACGAAAGTGGGAGCCGTTACAGTATTAGACAAGCATTGGCAAAGCTAATAGGTTTCGCCTCTACGAAATCTATTTGTTTTGTTAATGTTTTTAGAAAATGTCACACAGCAGCAAGTCTTAAAGTTTAAAAAAGAAAACGCTATAACATGGCCAGCATTGACCGCATTAACGTGTAGCGCTGACCACGTCACGTTTTTTTAAAAACTTTAAGACAGGGATCTGGGTTAGTAGGCTCCATCCAGAACTCTGTTTCAGAAAGCATTCATACCTACACCTGCCATTGGGGTAATATTAAGGCAAGGCAGATATATGGGGCATGTGACCTTAAGATATTCAGACAATTGAGTGCCTAGGCAGGCCTTCCAAAGAGACAGACCTGTCTCCCGTGCCTCCCACGAGAGTGATCTGATGGCCTTTGTTTCGTTTTCAAGTGTTATGAGGGGAGATCTGCCATCCCAGAATAACATATGTTGGGAATCTCAATAGCTGGATTACATTCATGCGATCTATCTCGCCCAATAACTGCAGTCTGAGTCAGTAGCTTAATAATGGAGAAGTGACCCAAACTTGCTGCAGTATCTCAAAAAAGATTGCTTTAGCCTTGGACGAGCAAGTATTTCTTCCCATTCCCACTGTGTGTTGCGTGTTCGGCCCCCACCCCTGTTGCCTTCCTGACATTTTTCTTCCCGCTTTGTTCCTGCCCGCCCTCCTTTCCACTGCGCCCCTCCAACTCCAGGACTTACTTAATGGCGGTTGCAGCACAACTGCAAAGTGGGTGCACCGCCGGGATGCTGAAGGTGTGCCAAAGGCAAGCCTGTCTGTGCCCGTCCGTGCCTAGACCATGCCCAGCACCAGGAACCCTGGCTCTCCCACTATCCACTGATAATCGGCTGTTGAGCTCTGGGACCTAGCCGCCGGAAACAAAGATAACAATTGCTGCAACACCTCCCCCCAGACCACGGTTGCATCTCTCATTTGCCTCCAATGCCACTTTACCTGCAACACTGAGACCTCCACTGGCCTGACACCGCCGGCATCCAATCCCGAGAAACAACTCCACCTGCATCGGCCCCGACATCACCTGCACCACCCTGCAAGGCTACACGCTGATTCACAAAAACTGCCTCAGCAAACATGGAGGAGGCATCGCCATCATGCATAAGGACAGCCCCCGTGTACCACCTTTGAGGAAAAGACGTCTCTCCACAATCATCAGGGCAACCCTTGTGTACTTACCCCGTTACGCTGTCCCACCTTATGCAAGGCTGTCACCGATTTTATTGCCCCCCGGCCATCGACTCAAGACACTACATGTTTTTAGGAGATCTCAATTTCCACCTAGACAACCCCAACGACCACAACTCCACCAACCTCCTGGACAACCTAGGCAACATCGGACTCAAACAGCTAGACACCTGCCCTACACACACCACAGGATATCCCCTGGATCACATCTTTACAGCCAGCCACAGAATTAAGTTCTCGCTCACAACGGAGCTCACCTGGCCCGAACACCACATTGTGCATTTCACCATAACAAGCAGACCGGAGCCTTCCACCACACTTCCACACCTCCCCCACCACAGATGGGGAAAAATCACAGAGACTCAATGGACCAGTGCCCTCAACTCCAGCAAATCCAACCCCCCTGGCAACCACAAGCAAGACGTCCACAATCTATCCGAGTGGATCCTCAACAGCATCAACAAAGTCACCCCGACAAGGAACTCCATCACCAGAAGATCCCATAAGCCTGCCAGCTGGTTCTCCCCTGAACTCCACACACTCAAGAGAGAATGCAAATGGCTAGAAAGATGATGGCGCATTAGCAGAGACCAAGAAGAGCACACCACCTTCAAAGGAGCACTGAACAAATTCCATCTCCACCTCAGATAAGCTGAAAAGGT